>NC_090819.1:42378170-43713261 GCF_000390325.3 Nicotiana tomentosiformis
CACTTACCTCTAGAATGAAGACCCAGTGAATTCTTCTTACAATTTCTTCAACTTTGAGCAAGAATTGATGGATGAAGGGCTTAGGAACTCCCCCTCTCACCCGTTGGCAATCCCTTACTCTAGAATATATCTTTTTGCTTCATAAGTAGTCCATTAATCTAATATATCGAAATAGGGTGAGATAAAAAAATTAGAAGGAAAGGAGCCCCGTCACAGATTTGCGGTCGCATATACAACTGCAAAATGCTTCTGCGGTCCGCAAAATGGGGCGCGAAATGGTCCTCCGGAACTGGGCAACTCTGCCCCACTTTGCGGCCATTATGCGGTCTGCAGACCTGTTCTGCGGTCGCATAATGTGCCGCTGACCTATTCTGCGGTCGCATAATGTACCGCAGAACCTCCCTCCGAAAATTTTTCATGTTGGTTCCACGGTCGATGTGTGGCCCGCAAAACAGTTTTGCGATCGCATAGTGGACCGCACAATATCATCCAAACATGCCTAGTTTTCTGCTTCATTTTGCGGCCATTCCGCGGCCCGCAGAGTGATTTTGTGACCGCATAGTGGGCCGTAGAAATATCTTTTTCTGCCAAAAAGTTTCCTTTACTCCCCAGCGTACTGTCCAACCCAAAAAGTCCCCAGAATCTACACATTCGTCAATACATAGTCTACTTCGGCACCACGAAATTCCGGATTTTAGGTAAAATATTTATGAGGCCTCACACTGGAGGTTTTTCTTCACGTCCGTGCTTATGATGATGCTTTTGCGGTTCGTTGAGGGGCAGAGGTCAACGTGGGTCGCGTTCGCGACTGTTCGTCTGTGTTCACGGAGCTTGGGACCTGTTTTCCACCGTATTCACGTGCATCAGGCCACGTTTGCAAAGCAGTTCCTAGAGGAGTGTAACATTTTATGCATCACGGTCGCATGGGTACAACCGTGATCGTGTAGGGTACTACTGGGCAGTGCATATAAGTTGTTAATTTTGGTCTTTGAACTCATTTTATAATAAATTCAGATCTGGAGCTCGAATTTGGGTAATTATTGAGGTAATTTTCTCCACTTGGATTGGGTTAAGTGTTCTTGACTCAGTTTTGATTATTATTCATGATTTTATCTTCGATTTTGGCATTTTATTGGTGAATCTAAAAGAGAAATTTGTATTTTTGTCAAAAACTTTTCTAAAGTGAATATTTGAGATTTGAACATCGACTCGGAGTCGGATTTGAGTGAAACTAGTATGGTTGGACTCGTATTAAAATTGGTTGTTGGAATTTGTGAGTTTTGTCGGCTTCTGAGGTATGGGCTCGAGTTGACTTATTGGTTGACTTTGAGTATTTGATTAAAGATTCGACCTTTATCGTTTGGGGTTATTTTCTTAAGGTATTATTTGATTTTTTGAGTTGCTTTTGGCTAGTTTAGAGCCGTTCGAAGGTTGATTCTTAGGGGATGATGCTTATAGAGTATCAATTTGGCTTTCTTGAGGTAAGTATCTCACCTAAACCTGGTTGAGAAAATAGTTTCATGAGTTATTTGTGATAGCTACGTGTTATGGGTGGCGCACATGTGTGGGGTTGAGTCCATGTGCGTGCACCGAGGTAATTTCTTTCTTGCAGTAGTGTTTAGGCTATGATGTGCCTTGGATTGATTTCTAAGCTTCATGTTGTGATAGTTCTTATATTTATACGCATGTTGTGAGCTATTTGAGCCATGTTTGAGGTTACATAAAGGTTAATCTCCTGATTGAACATGAAAATTGCTACTTTATTGATGTAATTGCCTAATTTGATCTATGATAGCACACTTCGCGCATGCATACACCTTTGCATGTCAGTTATGCCACTCCGTGAATATGAAATTTGATGTTCATTGATCATGTACATGTAATATTGTATATTTGCTTTCTGTGTGATATGGATTGGACTCGTAGCACGTGACCACGTTGTGGGGATTGTGATATTGAGCCTGTTATCACGCCGGGTGGATTGTAATTTTGAGAATGTGACCACGCCATGTAGATTGTGATATTGAGCTTTTGACCAAGTTGAGCGAATTGTGATTTTGAGCATGTGACCACGTCGGGAGGATTGTGATATTGAGCATGTGATCACACTGGGCAGATTGTGATTTTGAGCACGTGACCATGTCATGCGGATTGTGATATTGAGCATGTGACCACGCCGGGCAGATTGTGATTATTAGCATGTGACCACGCCGGGATGATTATGATTATTAGCACGTGACCACGTCGTGCGGATCTGAGATATTGATAATATGGCACATGAACACGTAGTGTGAACGCGCTGTGCGATTTTGATATGATAGCAAATTAGTTGTCCGTGTAGCATATGGATATGGATCTATCCCCCTAGGGTCACCCTCTCAAGTGCCTTTTTAATGGTGTACACATGGATTGTGAGAAACATATGGGTTTCTCGTTAATGTGGACTTTGGAAAAGCTGATCGGTGGTTTGGTTTGCTTATTCAAATTCTGATGGGGGCCTTAGAGCCTTATTGTGATTTCTGTTTGGATCGGGTTACGCACCGCAACGGATTGATATTTGGTTGTTGCATTTCTTCTCTACTTGCAATTTCCTTGGATGTTTACATGATGTTTTACGCATGTCTTCTCTATTTGCTAGCTCCAGGTTGTACACATGCCTTTGTGCATATCTTCTTTCTATGTCACCTCACCTGATGAGACAAGACACGGTATATATCTTCTCTATATGTGAATCTGTTTGACTTGACTTTTTTAATCACGCATATCTTCTCTATATGCAAGTTTGATGATTTAATGATATTGGATGCATATCTTCTCTATATGTCGGATTGCTAACTGAAAAAGAGCATGTTACATTATCTCTGGGCACCGAGGAGGCTTTATCTGTGATTCATAACTTGATAACATTTTTGTTTTGTACTTGTGAGATACATGAATAGAACAGGTTATTAACAAGTATCATTTATAATTCTTGCCACTATTACCTCACTGAGGTTAGCTATGATACTTGTTGGGTACATGAAGTTGGTTTTACTCATAATACACTTCTGCACCTTGCGTGCAGATCTTGGAGCTGAAATGTTGTGGATGACGAGAGTTGGCATTGAAGATGTACCTGCTTTTCGGATATAGCTACCACTTTTCCATGGTAGTTTTAAATTCGAATTCTATTTATTTACATTCCAAAGATATGTTGTCTTTATTTTAATACCAGCTTTGTAAATCTAACTCTTAGTGGATCATGACTTGTACTATCAATCCTTGTGTTTTTGTATGGAAATTCAGTTCTTTCACTTATCTAGCGGATTAGGTTAGGTGCCATCATGACTAGGTGGATTTTGGGTCATGACAAGATGGTATCAGAGCTCTAGGTTCATGGGTTCTACGAGTCATGAGCAAGTATCTAGTAGATTCTTGTGGATCGGTAAGAGGATGTCCATACCTATCTTAGAGAGGATACATGGCATCTAGGAAACCTCCAATCTTTCCTTCTTTATCGTGTGAAATCGATTCAGATTGAAGCGTATCCCTTTGATTCCCTTCCATCCACTCGTATGTTATGTGAGCACTCAATATAAGCTATCAACAACGGCTTGTGATGTCATGGATGAGGTGCAAGATGTGTTCTCTGTGTTATAAAGATAGGATACTCAGGAGGACTTGAGGCTAGGTTCAGATCGCAGCTTGGGTTCGGTGTTTTCAGTTGTGTGAGTATGTGATTTTGGACTCATATGTCTGATAATGTCCTTGGAGTCGGATTGATGGCGCAACGAGTGGTTGGATGGCTATATGATGAGTATTATGTGACGACGGAATGTACTTAGATAGTTTGGATGTGACGAGGAGAATTTTTCTTGGGATGTGAAAGGACTATGGATGCTCGAATTCTATCTTGATGTGTTGTAGAGTCTTGAGTTATAAGTGTGTTAGGGATCTTTCAGTTGCTCATGGTGGGATGAAGTAGATTCGTATGTTTTGTTGACGAGTTAAGACTCGGGAGGATTAAGTCATTGCATAGTTATTGTGGCCATGAAAGGGCATAGAGAGACGCCAGTTTGAGACTAAGCATGTGGGTTAGCTCCTGCGGGATGTTCTGAGGTCATGCAATCCTTATGATGTTTATGCAAAGAGTTTTCTTTCTACCCAGTGGGATGTATATGATGCAATTTGAATTCGGATCCCTTAAGAAAGGTATGACTATATGCGCTTAGCAGAAGATTTGAGGTATTCTATGGTTGGTGCTACATGAGCATATGAAGGATTTAGTTGAATTACAGTGTCAAATTATCGTGTAAGGGTATTGTGGGTTAGTAGATGCTATGTTCTATGGCTTCGAGCCAAGTGGGGGAGTCTGCTATCGATGATCAGATTGCATGGTCATGTGTTATATTACTTTTGCACTAATGCATACTTGAGGACCAGTTATGACTTGGAGAAAGCTGACTTCGAGGATGGTACGAGGAAGGAAATTGTCGGACGCATTATATAATATACTTTATGGGCATATGGACATCTTGGAATGATTTGGGTTGGTTATTTGTAGTGGATGTAGTGTGCTAGGACAAGGGATTCATTCGGTTGCTGAAAGGTGGGGGTTACTTCTTAAGGTGATTGTGTGCTAATGGAGCACAAGTCATTCGGCTCGTTTCGGCAGTGAATTGGAGATTAGAGAAGAAGGGATGACTCTCGAGAAAGTTCTAATGAGTTCAAGATTCATATATGGTATTTGAGGATTACCCAGATTTATAAATGGCTAAGATCTGAGATTTGCATTGGATGGTGTCGGGACTTACGGTATTTCAGTATCATTATGCAATGACCCGGCCGGTCGATTAGTGTATTGTAGCTTTGTTCCTCTATATAGTGCCTTTTCTGTGTTTATTTGTGGTTTTGTGACTTGCCGGGAGTAACACCCCAGAAAATTTTGAAGTTCTTAAGTGTAAAGCCTAGTGACATTTGCAAAGAAAATAATGCTTCATGGTGCCGGACTAGGCTTACGTGTTTGAGGATTGTAGAAATTTTTCGCGGCGAGCTTGCTCGGACTTTTTGGGTTGAATAATGCACAGGAAAGTGAAGGAAAATTTTTGGCAGTAAAGTGCGTTTATGCGGTCCATTATGCGACCGCATAATCACTCTGTGGGCCGCACAATGGCCGCAGAAGTGAGCAGGTGAGGGCCATTCTAGAAGCAGCTATGAAATCGACTATGCGACCGCATAATTGTTATGCGGTGCATTATGTGACCGCATAACTGTTATGCGGTGCATTATGCGACTGCATAATAGTTATGCGGACCGCATAGTGACCGCATACACAGACAGTTCTTTTGGCTATTCTGTAACCAATTATGCAATCGATATGCGGTCCGTATATCGGTTATGCGATCGCATACCTTGTTCCGGAGCTCCATTTTTGGGTTTCTAAAACCCGACCCTACTTCGTTAAATACACATTTTGGGTCATTTTTGAGCTATAATCTGATACTTTAGAGTGAGAGAGAGTGCCCTAGAGTGAGAAGGTGTTCTTCAATAATAGTTCTTCAATTCTTGCACAAGGTTTGGAAGATTGGGAAGGGAAGCTCACTAGGTCTTCATCCTAGAGGTGAGATTCTACACCCTAAACCTTAGTTTCGAAATCATCTGAAAATGGGTAATTAGCCAGATAATTTTTGTGCATGAGAGTTGATTATTTTACATGCATGTGATATCAAGGAGTGTAGGAAGATTGTTGAACTAAGCATGTTAAAGATTGGGTTGTGGGAAGATGGAATCCTTCATAAAAGGACCTTGAAACCTTGTGCACACCTAGTGTTTAATAAAATGATCAAATGAGCTAGAACCATGATCATTTTCCTAATTTTGATTCAATTTGTTATATTTCTACAATAGATTGAAGTTTCTAAGAATTGCGGAATATTTTAGAGTTTAAGGAAGATCAATTGAGGTATGTTGGCTAAACTCTTCTCTTAGAATTGAATCACACGACATTCATGAAAAATATGTAAGTCCCGAGTGGTTCATTATAAAATTGGCTATTTCGAGTAAGATTGGATTGAAAGATATATATATTCGACAAGTATTTCAAATGCTTTATTCATGATATGTTGTCAGTTGAGGATGTGTTAAAATATGGTTGTGCATTAATAATGTTTCGACTTCAAGTCAAGTTCAAACGAAGGCTATTATGCCAAATTTTGTGAAATACCTCTATGTGCCTTAGACTCTAAATTGCTCACATGTGTACTACACACCTTGATTTGAATTATATTTGTTGTTGATGATGATGATGATATTTGAAATTGAAAAGGTGAGCAGGAAATACTGAATATGGTCAACATGCCAAGATTGATCTTATAATTATGGGCATTATTGCCAATGAAATGAAAGGATGTGAAAGTAATATGAAATGCGATGATTGATATAAAAAGGTTGATGTCTCGATTAAGACAGCCTAGCCGATCGGGTCGTGATCGGACACTATGTCACACACATGGTGGTGATTGTGTTGGAAATTATAATTGAAATGGTAATTGTGGTTGATGTCTCTAATGGATAGCCTAGCCGATCGGGTCGTTATCGGACTCCGTGTTAAAGACGGTGGTATTGATATCGAGAGAAATTGTGGTTAATGACTCTAATGAGATAGCCTAGCCGATCGGGTCATGATCAGACTCCGTGCTAAGAGTACGGTGGTACTGGTTTTGTGAATAACGATTTTGTGAATAATGGAATTGTGAATAATGGTATTGTGAATAATGGTATTATGAATAATGGTATTGTGAATAATGGTATTATGAATAATGGTATGGTGACAATGGTATATCGATACTAAAAATCTCCCAATGTGAGATATGGAAATTTATTTGAACAGTGTCTTGATCCTAAATTGAGGTTTGATGTTGATTAAAGATTCCTTTGATATTATGATAATCCTCTTTGTATTATTTGTTATTCTATTGAGAGGATGTTTAGTTATACATACTAGTGCTATTCGACAGTACTAACGTCTCTTTTGCCGGGGGCGCTGCATGTTTCAATGGATGCAGGTGGTTCCACAGCAGGAGATATTGGTCAGTGATAGCAGTGCATCTTCTTCCCAGCTGACTTGGTGAGCCCCACTTCATTCCGGGGTCATGAATCTTTTATACTTTGTGTATTCTGTTTGAGGTATAGTCGGGGCCTTGTTGCCGGCATTATCATTGTACTCTTCTTTATCTATAGAGGCTCCGTAGACATAGTGTGGGTTGTGTATTGGTGCTGGGGAAAGACAAACTATGCTATGTTGTGGTTGTATTACTTGTCCATTTGAGACTTTATAAATGGTGAAACTTATGGTAAGAAATTGGTAATTGCACACATGACCACTTTATTGTTTAATTAAGGAAAACATATATTCTCTTTATTCATGAATAAGTTTGGGTAGAAGGAATCTAACAAGCTTGCTCGGTCGGGTTCACTCGGTTGAGCGCCAGTCGCGCTCCTCGGTTTTGGGGTGTGATAAACTTTGTATCAGAGCCTAAGGTTTTAAAGTGTCCTAGGATGTCTCGGAGTTGTGTATAGTAGAGTCATTATTATCAGTATGTTGTCGACCACGTCTATAATAAGGATGCTACATGGGCATTTAGGAATAATACCCGTCTTTCATGTTCTTGATCGTGCGATAAAGCTGGTTGTAAGATTGTTCCTTCTTTAACTCCTGAGTTTCTCTAATTTTCAACACATGGCACATAAGAAGAAAGCAAGAACTGGCCAAAGAGCCAATGTCACCCCAGGAGTGGCAGTTGATCTTATAATTGATGATGCGGGTGAGCACCCGAGGAGTGAGAATATTCCACCAGTTACTACACTACCTGACTCTACTACAACTGATCAGACCGCACCTGTCCCTACACCTACTGAAGGTGAAACAGTTCCTCAAACTGATATACCAGTTCCACCTCCAATTCCGGTTTCCGATTCTAGTGTTTCTGATGTTGATCTTAGGGGAGCCATATAGATGTTGGCTCAGATAGTGGCATCCCAAGCCCAGAGATCAAATATTGCACCCACTTCTTCCAATTGGTTCCAGGGTGAACAGGTTTCTCCAATTGGATCCTCCAGTGTTCACGGGTACTAAACCAGAGGAAGATCCCCGGGATTTCATTGATGAGATGCACAAGACTCTCCGAGTCATGCGTGCTACTGAGACAGAGGCAGTGGAATTGGCCTCCTACCGCCTGAAAACGGTGGCATATTCTTGGTTTGAACTATGGGAGAAGTCCCGTGGAGAAGGGAGCTCTCCGGTGAGGTGGGGTGAGTTTGCCGATGCCTTCATTGATCATTTCTTGCCTGCCGAGACTAAGGCAGCCTATGCTGCTGAGTTTGAGAACCTGAGGCAAGGTAGCCTGAGTGTGTGGGATTACCATATGAAATTCGCATACCTGTCTAAATATGATATTTACATGTTGCCCACTATGGAGGCTAGAGTTCGCTGATTTGTACAGGGCCTTAGTCCCTTGGTAATTAATGAGGCTGCTACAGCTGCCTTGAATTTTGATATGAACTATGGAAAGATGGTGGCATTCGCTCAAGCCACAAAGACCCACAAATTAAGGAATATAATAGAGCGAGAGGGTAGTAATAAGGCCCGGTCTACGGGCAACTTTGGTGGTTCTTCTGGTGGCGGCAGGTCAACCTTCAGAGAAGGGTCGTCAGGGCCATCAGAGTCGTTTGCTCAGTCTTCGGCTAGTGCACAGCCATCAGGACTCAGTCAGCAGCAGCAGTGGAGCCGTTTCAGGCCCAGTCAGGGCAACAGGGGATCCAATCATAGGGTCGTCATGGTGGTATATTCCGACAGCAGAAGAAGCCCCCATGCCCTAGGTGTGGAAAGATGCACCTAGGAATATGCTACATGGACTTACCCATATGCTACGGATGCGGATTGAGGGGTCACATTCAGAGGGATTGTCGTTCGTCCCGCCAGGGTGTGGACAGGGGCATGGCACAGCTAGCCAATTCTGCAGCTACTACATCCGCAGCACCTCCTCCAGCTTGAGGCACTCCAATACCCGCAGGGCATGGTACAGCTAGGGGTGGAGCACAAAGTTCGGGAGGATCTGGCTGTTTCTATGCTATGAGGGGTCGCCAGAATTCAGAGGCTTCTCTAGATGTTGTCAGAGGTATATTAACCGTCCAATCTCATGTTGTATATGCTCTTATTGATCCCGGTTCCACTTTGTCATGTCACACCTTTTGTTGCTATGGAATTTGGGATAGAACCAGAACAGCTTTATGAGCCGTTCTCTATATCTACTCCGGTTGGTGAGTCTATTTTGGCCACGTGGGTTTATAGGGATAGTGTTGTCACGTTGCATGGTAGGGGCACCGTGGCCGATCTTATTTAATTGAGAATGGTCGATTTTGATGTGATAATGGGGATGGATTGGCTTTATTCTTGTTTTGCCAAGCTTGATTGCCGGACCAGAACTGTTAGGTTCGAATTTCCAAATGAGCCAGTTATTGAGTGGAAGGGTGATGATGTAGTGCCGAAGGGTAGGTTTATTTCTTACCTTAAGGCCACGAAAATGATCAATAAGGGATGTATTTACCATTTGGTCTGGGTTACAGACACCGATGCTGAGGCACCTACACTTGAGTGTGTGCCTGTTGTGAATGAATTTCTGGGAGTCTTTCCCGATGAACTCCCTGGGATCCCACCAGACAGGGAGATTGATTTTTGGATTGATGTGATGCTAGACACATATCCTATATCTATTCCACTCTAAAGAATGGCACCGGCAGAATTGAAGGAGCTAAAGGAACAATTGAAAGATTTGTTAGAAAAGGGTTTTTATCCGACCTAGTGTGTCGCCTTGGGGCGCACATGTTCTCTTTGTAAGAAAGAAAGATGGGTTACTACGTATGTGTATTGACTATCGGTAGCTTAATAAGGTCACAATCAAGAATAAGTACCCACTGCTAAGGATAGATGACTTGTTTGATCAATTGCAAGGTGCCAGGTACTTCTCCAAAATTGATTTAAGATCCGGGTATCACCAATTGAAGATCAGGGAGCGGGATATTCCAAAAATAGCTTTTAGAACCCGGTATGGGCATTTTGAGTTTCTAGTAATGTCTTTTGGGCTAACAGATGCCCCAGCAGCCTACATAGATCTTATGAATCGCGTTTTTAAGCCATTCCTCGACTCATTTGTGATAGTATTCATTGACGATATTCTTGTATATTCACGAAGTCAGGAGGACCATGCTGACCATCTTAGGGTAGTTCTGCAAATCCTGCATCAACACAAATTATATGCAAAGTTTTCAAAATATGAATTTTGGCTCGAGTTGATCATATTCTTGGGTCATGTTGTCTCTAATGAAGGAATTAAGGTTGATCCTCAGAAAATTGCAGCTGTGAAGAATTGGCCGAGGCCTACAACTCCAACAGAGATCCGCAGTTTCTTAGGCTTAGCTGGATATTACAGAAAGTTTGTGGAGGGGTTTTCTACTCTTGCCTCTCCATTGACTAAATTGACGCAGAAGGCAATTAAGTTCCATTGGTTAGATGCTTGTGAAAAGAGTTTCGAGGAATTGAAAGTAAGATTGACTATGACACCGGTGTTGACTCTACCAGAGGGTATAGATGGATTTGTGGTATATTGTGATGCTTCAAGAATCGGGCTTGGATGTGTATTAATGCAACATGGAAAGGTGATAGCTTATGCTTCTAGGCAACTAAAGAATCATGAAAAGAAATATCCAACACATGATTTACAACTTGCGGGGGTGGTATTTGCATGGAAAATTTGGCATCATTATTTATATGGGGTCCATGTGGATATATTCACGGACCATAAGAGCCTTAAATATATTTTCAAATAGAAGAAATTGAATCTGAGGCAGAGAAGATGGCTTAAATTGCTCAAGGATTATGACATTGATATTTTATACCATCCGGGGAAAGCTAATATTGTGGCGGATGCTCTTAGCCGAACATCTATGGGTAGCTTAGCACACTTGGAGGCATATCAAAGGCCATTGGCCAAAGAAGTTCATGGATTGGCTAGTTTGGGAGTTCATCTTACGGACTCTAGTGAATGAGGGGTAATTGTGCAAAATAAGGCTGAATCATCGCTTGTTGTGGAAGTCAAAGAGAAACAATACAACGATCCATTGTTGGTGCAATTGAAAGAGGGGATTCATAAACATAAGACCATGGCCTTTTCTCTTGGCATGGATGATGGTACACTAAGGTACCAAGGGCGACTATGTGTTCCAAATATGGATAGTCTCTGTGGAAGAATTTTGACTGAAGCTCACACTACTAGGTATTCCGTACACCAAGGTTCTACAAAAATGTATCATGATCTTAAAGAAGTCTATTGGTGGAATGATATGAAGAGGAATGTGGCGGACTTTGTGGCAAGATGTCCGAATTGTCAGCAAGTGAAGGCCGAACACCAAAGGCCTGGTGGGTTGACACAGAACATAGAAATTCCAATGTGGAAATGGAAAATGATTAATATGGACTTTGTGGTAGGATTACCGCGCACTCCACACAAGTTTGACTCAATTTAGTGATTGTGGATCGACTCACGAAGTCAGCACACTTTTTTCCGGTTAAGTCTACCGTCATAGCGGAGCAGTATGCTCAGTTGTATATCAAAGAAATAGTCATGTAGCATGGCACCCCAGTTTCCATCATTTCTGATCGGGGAGCACAATTCACTGCTAATTTTTGGAAGAAATTTCAGCAAGGTTTGGGTACTCAAGTGAATCTTAGTACATCCTTTCACCCGCAAACTGACGGGCATGCAGAGCAAACTATTCAGACGCTTGAGGATATGTTGCATGCTTGTGTTCTAGACTTCAAAGGTAGCTGGGATGATCATTTACCACTCATAGAATTTGCATACAACAATAGCTATCATGCTAGCATTCAAATGGCACCGTTCGAGGCTTTATATGGTAGGAGATGTAGATCTCCCATTGGGTGGTTCGAAATTCGGGAAGCAAAGTTGATAGTGCCAGACCTCGTGCATCAGGCAATGGAAAAAGTTAAAATCATTAAGGAGCGGTTAAAGACTGCTCAGAGTTGTCAGATATCCTATTCGGATATTCGTCGTAGGGATTTGGAGTTCAAAGAAGATGATTGGGTATTCTTGAAAATTTTCCCCATGAAGGGTGTAATGCGATTTGGTAAGAAATGGAAATTGAGTCTGAGGTATATCGGACCGTGCAAAATCATTCAGAGGATCGGTGAGGTGGCGTACAAGCTTGAGCTACCACCTGAGATGTCATTAGTACACCCGGTGTTTCATGTGTCTATGTTGATGAAAGTAGTTGGAGATCCGACACTCATTGTTCCGATTGAGACTATTGAAGTAAATGAGAAATTGACTTACGAAGAGATTCCGGTTTCTATTATTGATCGGTAAGTTCGAAAATTGAGAAATAAAAAAATTGCCTGCGTGAAAGTGTTGTGGCGAAACCAACAGATTGAAGAGGCTACTTGGGAGGACGAGGGAGAAATGAAGAAAAGGTATCCTTATTTGTTTGAATGACCATGCATTTAAAGTTGTGATCTAGGAAAATTATAAAACTTACTTTTTTTGAATTTTGTATCATGTGAAGAATTGGCATTAAGGATGTTCCTTTCTGGATATATATTGCTTATGAGACCACATTTGGTGTTGTTTTGTATTATGTTACGTCGTTGGAATACGTATATGTTGTTAGAATGTGTTTCTGGGGCTCTCTGACAGGTGGATAGGCCTAGTTACATGTGAAACTCTGGCGAAATTTTTGGAAATTTTAGGAGTTAGTCAAATTTAGGGCTGCTCGAATGTGGTATGAAACAAACTGAGTTGCATAAGATTCTAATGACGGATTTTTACCCTCATTTCAGGACGAATGATTCTAAGCGAGGGAGAATGTAATACCCCGGAAAATTTTGAAGTTCTTAAGTGTAAAGCACGGTGAAATTTGCAAAGAAAATAATGCTTCATGGTGCCGGACTAGCCTTACATGTTTGAGGATTGTAGAAAAGTGCACAGGTAGTGAAGGAAAATTTTTGGCAGAAAAGTGCGTTTATGCGGTCCATTATGCGACCGCATAATCACTCTGCGGGCTGCATAATGCTCGCAAAAGTGAGCAGGAGAGGGCCATTATAGAAACAGCTATGCGATCGACTATGCGACCGCATAACTGTTATGCGGTGCATTATGCGACCGCATAGTGACCGCATACACAGACAGTTCTTTTGGCTATTCTGTAACCAATTATGCGACCGATATACGGTCCGCATATCGGTTATGCGTTCGCATACCTTGTTCCGGAGCTCCATTTTTGGGTTTTTAAAACCCGACCCTACTTCGTTAAATACACATTTTGGGTTATTTTTGAGCTATAATCTGATACTTTAGAGTGAGAGAGAGTTCCCTAGAGTGAGAAGGTGTTCTTCAATAATTGTTCTTCAATTTTTGCTCAAGATTTGGAAGATTAAGAAGGGAAGCTCACTAGGTCTTCATCCTAGAGGTAAGATTCTACACCCTAACCCTGGTTTTGAAATCATCTAAAAATGGGTAATTAGCAAGATAATTTTTGAGCATGAGAGTTGATTATTTTACATGCATGTGATATCCAGGGGTGTAGGAAGATTGTTGAACTAAGCATGGTAAAGATTGGGGTGTGGGAAGATGGAATCCTTCATAAAAGGACCTTGAAACCTTGTGCACACCTAATGTTTGATAAAATGATCAAATAACATAGAACCATGATCATATTCCTAATTTTGATTCAATTTGTTATATTTCTACAATAGATTGAAGTTGCTAAAAATTGCAAAACATTTTAGAGTTTAAGGAAGATCAGTTGAGGTATGTTGGCTAAACTCTTCTCTTAGAATTGAATCACACAATATTCATGAAAAATATGTAAGTCCCGAGTGGTTCATTATAAAATTGGCTATTCCGAGTAAGATTGTGTTGAAAGATATATATATTCGATTAAGACAGCCTAGCTGATCGGGTCGTGATCGGACACCATGCCGCACATATGGTGGTGATTGTGCTGGAAATTATAATTGAAATGGTAATCGTGGTTGATGTCCCTAATAGATAGCCTAGACGATCGGGTCATGATCGGATTCCGTGTTAAAGACGACGGTATTGATATTGAGAAAATTTGTGGTTGATGTCTCTAATGAGTTAGCCTAGCCGATCGGGTCATGATCAGACTCCGTGCTAAGAGTACGGTGGTACTGGTTTTGTGAATAATGGTATTGTGAATAATGGTATTGTGAATAATGGTATGGTGGACAATGGTATATCGATACTAAAAATCTCCCAATGTGAGATATGGAAATTTATTTGAATAGTGTCTTGATCCTAAATTGAGGTTTGATGTTGATTAAAGCTTCCTTTGATATTATGATAATCTTGTTTGCATTATTTGTCATTCTATTGAGAGGGTGTTTAGTTATACATACTAGTGCTATTCGACAGTACTAACATCCCTTTTGCCGGGGGCGCTACATCTTTCAATGGATGCAGGTGGTTCCACAGTAGGAGATATTGGTCATTGATTGCAGTGCACCTTCTTCCCAGCTGACTTGGTGAGCCCCACTTCATTCTGGGGTCATGAATATTTTGTACTTTGTGTATTCTGTTTGAGGTATAGTCGGGGCCTTGTTGCCGGCATTATCATTGTACTCTTCGTTATCTATAGAGGCTCCGTAGACATAGTGTGGGTTGTGTATTGGTGCTGGGGAAAGACAAACTATGCTATGTTGTGGTTGTATTACTTGTCCATTTAAGACTTTAAAAATGGTGAAACTTATGGTAAGAAATTAGTAATTGCAGACATGACCACTTTATTGTTTAATTAAGGAAAACATATATTCTCTTTATTCATGAATGAGTTTGGGTAGATGGAATCTAATAGGCTTGCTCGGTCGGGTTCACTCGGTTGAGTGTCGGTCACGCTCCTCGATTTTGGGGTGTGACGCCGGTGTGGTTATTTTGTTTTCGGGGATGTTTCAGGGTGAATTGGGACACTTAGTCCCATGGTTGGAAGCTAAAGCTAGAAGCGTTGACCGCAGTTTGACTTTTGTGTAGACAGCTCTGGAATGGAGTTTTGATGGTTCCGACAACTTAGTATGGTGATTTTGGAGGCCTTAGCCAAGATTTTGACTGTGTGCACAAGCCTGGCTCGGGCAGTTTTAATTCCAGCTGCACCAGCCACCTCTCACACTGGGGAGGTGCCCAGACTCCTACCGCCCGTACTCTAGAGCAACTAGCTCAAGGTCATCTGACACCAAGTGTATTTCCAGTTCAATTGGTTGCCACTGCTCGGGCCGAGGTTGGTCCACTTATGAGTGATGAGGAGCAGAAGAGGTTAGAGTGGTTTGGGAGGTTTAAGCCTCCAGAGTTTAGTGGAGCAGAGTCAGAGGATGCTCTGGAATTTTTAGATAGGTGTCATCGGATTCTTCGCATAACGGGTATTTTGGACACTAGTGGGGTTGTATTTACTACTTTTCAGCTAACAGGGGCAGCTTACAGATGGTGGCATAGTTATGAATTGAGTAGGCCAGCCAACGTGGTGCCACTTACATGGCATGAGTTCTCAGTTCTCTTCTTAGAGAAGTTTGTCCCGCAGACTCGCAGAGAGGAGTTGCGTAGGCAGTTGGAGCAGATATGCCATGAGGGTATGGCAGTGACTCAATATGAGATGAGATTCATAGATTTGGCTCGTCATGCAGTATGGTTGGTTCCCACTAAGAGGCAGAAGATTAGGAGGTTCATTGATGGCCTGAATTATGGTTTATGTTTCAGTATGGCTCGAGAGGTTGCGAAGGTTTGACCAGGTGGTCAAGATTGCTAGACGCTTAGAGCAGGTTCACAGGCAAGAGCATGAGGAGAGGGAGGCCAAGAGGCCTCGTAGTTCAGGTGGTTTCAGTAGTGCCTCATTTAGAGGCCAGTCCAATTATAGTAGAGGTCATCCTTCTAGACCCATTCAGGCAGCTCGTCATAATCATTTGGCTTTTCAGTTAGCCACAGTTTCTACAGTGCACGCCCAACTCATTCATCATTCAGTGCGATGCTGGCATAGAGTTCTTACCATGCTCCATCTGTCCAGGTTTCCACAGGCAGTTCTTTGGGCTATCAGGGTCAGCAGCCTTATAGGAGGGGTTGTTAAGAGTGCGCAGACTTGAGTTATCTCAAGTGAGATTACCCCAGACTATTGAGTAGGTAACCACAACAAAGCTCTCAGTCTATGATGTCAGCACCAACAGCTACACCACCAGCATAGCCAACTAGGGGTAGGACTGAGGCAGTTCGAGGTCGCCCTAGAAGGGGAGGTCGATTAGGTGGTGGTCAGGCCCGTTGCTACGCATTTCTAGCCAGGATAGAGGCAGTTTCCTCTAATGCCATGATAATACTCCAAAATCTTGAGTGTATCCATAACGTACTAACTCTGGATCATTGATCGAATAATTCCTTTCGTTCCATCTCAGCTTTCTTTAAACATATATAATTACTTTTCCTGGTCTTTCTGCCCCCTTGTTGCTTGCATACTTAACTTATCCTAGTTCCCACGCATGCCGAATTTTTTGTGCAACTCATATGGTCTCAAATACTACCTTCGATTTTTTCTCCCAGTTCATTAGCCACGGTATACCACTTTCTTTTGGAGTGCATACAATTTTTGTTGTGAGACTGCTTTTACTTGACCATTTCTCCTTCGAGTTACTATGTTTAGGTTGAAGCCCTCTTCCTTATATCCTCAGCTAGTCTTCCATTGTAGTACTTAGGGAGGATCCTCTGACTCTTGTAAAGCTACGAGCTTATTACACCATATACCCGATGGAATTTTTTATGTTCTTCCTCGCCACTAATTATCCGTAGTTACTTACCTCCATACTCATGTGCTCGTACAATTGCTTCTGAACCGAAGTTTTGACTGTATTCCTAGTGGCACTCTCTTTTATTCCCGTAATACTCATACGGTACCTTTAACTATCCCAACTCCTATATGAATATTTCCCAAGGATCACGATGTCATATCTGCGAGACTGAATTCCCCATGTTGGGGTTCACTATGTTTATCTTGCATGATCTGTTGATTTGTCTGTATCCTCTTGTCTAGCCATAACTAGGCTCTTTCTAAATCAATTACTGACTACTCGTTGGCCATATCAATACTCTGCATAATCTTTCTTGGATTATTTCCTTTGTAACACTTACCTATCGCACAGGCTCCTTATTTATCAATAACATCCAGGGCAGGAACCCTTACTTCCTTTCCTTGACGTCGTGTTTGCATAATGTTCTGGAATCGTAGCATATCTGTAGGATTTGAATAAGTCCAATCTCATCCCTTTCTCATTTTTATCGCATTCTTCCTTTACTATTCCATAGTTATTAGAACCACTTAATTCTGACTTAAAGTCACATCCCTCCATATTCCCCCCTTTAGGGGAGTACTAAGATTTAGTGCTACGACGATCTTCCTATAGATGTTTTATCTCTTCATCCTTGGCAACTTTTCACATCATCTATGACCCTTACTCGCCTTGCCGTAATCCTTCTGTACCAAGGATAACAGAATTCCTTACTCACGAGGGTGACACTTAGTGTAACCGGCACATACAGTCCCTTAAGTTTAACTTTGCTCACCTTGCTTGCTTTAGGAAAGCGTCTTCCTGAATGACCTTTAAAGGGTATTCTTCTGTCCTCCATTCTATTATCGCTGAGACGCAATCTATGAAATTCTCATGATGCCGACTATTACTCAGTCCCTAGTTCATGTTTAGTTTACCTTGTTCATCAGTCCATACTGATTTCTATTACTCTGGGGTCTAACTTTTCCTTCTGGTAGTCACATTGGAGTCACAAACGTATTTCTCGAAATAAGTATATGACTTTATGGCCTATACTCTTTTGTTGTCTCAAGGCCTGTCACCTCTCGTATTTTCCTTCACTTGACTATAGACTCTGTAATATTGCCATCTTTTGATCTACCGTTGTCATCCATGTATCATATCTTACTCATAATGCTTCATTAACTCTTTTCTTATTTCCCGCTAACATTTATGTCTATCGCTTTATTATGAAAACTCGAATAAGACATTCTTTTGTTCTTAGCTCTCCTTTGCTCCATCCAGTGGCTCTTCGGGTTGCTTAACGTTCTCGCTCTACTAGGGACGCAAGCCACACTAAGGTAATATTTTCCCTTCCAAGCTTTGAGTGCCTATCTTCTGGAATATATTTTTTTATATCATGCTAGTATTCACATCTAATTGTAATATTCTATAGTTCACCATCTGGATACCTCACAATGAGATCTATTAGCACCTCTATAATATCCTTCGGAAATACCAACTAACACAAACAATCCATTCACCATTTTGGGTTACTCTAACCCCAGCGGGATCCTGATATACCATCCTTTTCTTAAACTACACTTGTTAGCCCCCAATAGGGTATAACTGAGATTGGTGTTGCCAATTATACATTCCTCTCTTATTGTTGAAGGTAACTCAAAAGGCTTATAATCCTCTGCCTGAATTGTAAATACTAATAATCTTCATTAGCTGGGTGCCTCGTACCCTTCTTCCTCTTACTTCTTTTACTTGTTGAAACTTGTATCTATCTTATGCATCTCTCATTGCCTTTCACCATAGGGGTGGATAGATATTCCTGCCTTAGGGCTCCTTATCAAAAGGCTTACACATCTTAGTACACACATGATCTGCTGAAGACCTTACATTTATCCATCATAAGCATCATGCAAAATCGAGTTCCTCTGACTCAACTCTTTCACAGCCACATGCAATCTCTTACCAACTATCTTTCTAGATATAGGCATCATCGTATTATGAATAAGATAGAGTTTAGGAAATTGAGTTCCACAACTGAGCTCTACCACACGATCTAGAGTAAGAAGAAAGAGTGGCAGTCCTAAATGCCCTGTACCCTCCTGCGTATAAGTGCGGTGCACAACACACCCATAAACAACACTCTACTATAAATGGCTTGTAGACTCCCTAGGATAGAACTGCTCTGATACTACTTTTGTCACGACCCAAACCTATGGGCCGCGACGGACACCCGATACCTTACTCAACCGACTACCAACATAGCATATCATTCTTATCGTACCTTAATTGGCAAATGGGCAAAACGGGCCATCATGGGCTAACCAAAATGAACAAGTGGGAGTACTCCATTTAGGACGACCCAACCTGATATAAAAACTTACACATGTGACATACGGAAATATAAGGTCAACAAGATCATTTGTAAACTCAAAACATAGGCCGACAAGGCCATACAAGTATCCGTATACATGACATCTATATATAAGCCTCTAAGTATCATAAAGGTCGGGACTGAGCCCCGCTATACCAATCAATACATATCCTAATTATACTGACCAAATAAGCAACTCCAGAGCAAATGGAGCGCACCAACATCTTCCGTTGAGATGATAGCCTACTTGGAGGACTCTCGACCTGTCTATCGGGACCTACGGGCATGAAACGCAGCATCCCCCGACAAAGGGACGTCTGTACAAATAATATACCAAGTATGTAAGGAATGTAAACAGTAAATAATAGACATGAGAGAAACATGGAGTAAAAGATTCAACATGTATGTCTGAATAGCTCTGTAAATCATTTCATATTTATAATGTCATGCATATGCGTAAAATGTCATACCATGCATAGGTATATGTGTTCATAACATCATCAAGCCTCTGAGGGTATCCCATCATATCATTTCGGCCTCTGTGGGCAAATCATCAACGTATACCAGCTGATCAGGTGGTGGTGCGTATATAACTCCATAACCTTTCCCATATCCCATATATATATATATATATATATATATATATATATATATATATATATATATATATATATATATACGCCATCTGGTCATGGGTCAATGTGCATGTATAAATGCATGAATTGCATATGAAATACGTTAATAAAATCTCTCGGTACGTCATAAGACCATTATGCCTCTGATTAATATCATGAAATAAACTTTACCAACTTACCTATTTTTGAGACCCATGAACAAATGATAAAGAAATATGACACGTAGGAAATTAAGAACATAAGCATCTTTAATATTTCTATGAATAGAGTCATGTATGGTAATTGTGCATTTGCTCGTTTCGTTTGTGTCGTATGGATCATGCCAAAAGAAATAAGGGATAGCCTGAACATACCTGAGTCGATTCTCTTGAGAAAGATTACACCGTACTCCCTTAAAATTGCAAAAGCTCGCGTTAATTTGAATTGTTGAAGGTCTTGGGCATTGCTTACATGACTTTCGTTTGTAACACACAATATTTGCGTTTGAATCCTCATCATATGTATATGAGAATGTCTTTGTAATTTATGTTGCTTATCTATCCATGTCTCTTAAGTTTAGAGATATGTTTTATACATGGATTGTGCAGCCACCACATAATCCTTAATGATTTTATTCTTGCCACCTATCTTACAATGACTTAAGAGTCATAAGATTTAGAGGCTGTCACGTTTCTGGGCCTTTTAGGCCTTATCCCAATCATAATTATTTATTAATTTATCTTATAAATCTCCCACTTACCGATAATTACCCAATTATTCACATAATTAAGAATTCTCTCAAATTACTTAAAAATGCTACTCACTTTTAACACACTTTATACACCTTGCTATCATGGTCATGTGGAACCTTGTATGGCACTAGTCCATAAATACGGGGTATTATAGCCTGGACTGTGTTTTACCTCAAAATGTCAACTTTGACGAAACTCATTTTCTTTGATTTGCTTACCCTCACACCTTCACGAATTTACTTATCACTTGTTTGAAATAACTTAATACTTATAACCTCAAAAATAATCTTATTTCCGAGCTTATATCAATTTACTCATGGTGTACTTTCATGTACGAAAACATGGGGTGTAGCATCATTCCCCCCTTTGGAAAATTCGTCCTCGAATGTTGACTGATACACTTATCATTATCATAACCTATGTCTCCCGAATGCTTTAATACTCTCTTTGCCATCTAGGCAACTGTTCTGTGAATAATTCCAAAGGCCTGGGCATTCCCCCCTTTAGGCCTCTTTCTCACGCCACGACTTGTGGTCGGAATCCTTCCAATCTCATAATTGTTTCTACCTTCCATCATGCAGCCTGCATGACTTTGACCTTGCAAATGCGCTTATGTGACTCTTCTCTCCTTTTTCATCCAATTTTTAGCCAATCTCTAGGCTTTACTTTTTAAACATATACAGAGCTTGAAAAGTTGTCCCTCTGGGCATCTATAGGCATAATGAAATTCTTCGTTTGGCACTTTGTTGGACTTACGAATATTGCTATACCTTATTTCGTTTATCCATCCGTATGACTTTACTGCACCTAGGTAGGTCATACTATACCATAACTCTTACTTCGATTTATCCTTACCGAGGTTTGCTACCAAACTCCAGGTTACTTTCGTTGCTTATCCCATATGTATAAATCCAAGTCCTTTAATGCTCCCTCATTACTGTTCATCTTAAGAATGACGGCCTAATCTCATCTCATAATTTGAAACTTTTATCCATTCATTGTTCATTCACCTCAATATTAATCTTCAATCTACTACTGATAACTTGAAATCTCTCTCGTAATCACTAGGGCTCACATTGCATCGAGGAACATTTGAAGTGATTTTCCTTATCCACCTGGGGGCGATACTATACTTCCATAACTGTATTTCATAGCATCCCAATGTGATCTACCTTACATGGGTAAATTAATCCCGTACAATTCATAAATCCCTTTCTTCAAATCATTACTCAATCGAAGGTCTTCACGATCCAAACGTCATCCTTTATCTACCACAATTACACTCTTATTCTATTATCAGGGCAGCATTCCATCTCCTTTAAATGCTACTTATGATGAGTAACTCCTTTGAGTTCATTCAGGCTATATTGAGCTTTCTATAACTCCGAGAAATCATCAGCTCTCTTGTTTTCACGGTCTTAATCCCGAGAACTTATCCGTTTCTAGTCACCTTCTCACTCGCCCTTTCTTGTCCTTATTCCTGTCTTCCTAAAACCTTATCACTTTACCATACTTTAGCTTGCATCCTACATATATCTATTTATACTACTCCTTCAACTTCCTTGCATCATAGATTTCCTTATGCCATTGTAGAACATCAAGCGAGACATCACATCATCTCTAACTCTTCTTTACTCTCTTAATTTGCCTCCTCAATACCTAGAAACTATAGGTTGGAAGACATGCCAGTGACGACGACGCTATCATTCCTGGATACTGAATCCCCATGCTTCTAGCCTTTTATCCAAAGTATGGACTATTCACAACCTTCTACATTTGAATATCGCGTACGTTGTTTACCTTTAACTTACTTACCTTAAAACCATGCATCATATCTTGTATCTCTTTCATGACCCTCCTTCCACATAGGTATAATTCACATCCATAACATGAAGCTTTATTATAATACTTGCACCTCTAGTGCATGCACAATCCAGTGAGATCTTCATGTTGACTTCCTATGAGGCTGATACTCTCCTGACTGGCTCTATCGTAGAGCCGTTATAGAATATGGCTATTTTACTATCTCTCTTGTACCTGTAATATTAAGAGTGATTCTAAAATGTTCTCAATCATGATGTCTATAATTTTTCTGGGTCCAATAATTAGACTCCTGATTTACTTAGTTGATGTAACTCTTTAGTCTCCTCTTCCTGGTCTTTCTGCCCCCTTGTTGCATGCATACTTAACTTATCCTAGATCCCACGCATGCCAAATTTTTTGTGCAACTCATATGGTCTCGAATACTACCTTCGATTTTTTCTCCCAGTTCATTAGCCACGGTATACCACTTTCTTTTGGAGTGCATACAATTTTTGTTGTGAGACTGCTTTTGCTTGACCATTTCTCTTTCGAGTTACTATGTTTAGGTTGAAGCCTTCTTCCTTATATCCTCAGCTAGTCTTCCATTGTAGTATTTAGGGAGGATCCTGTGACTCTTGTAAAGCTTCGAGCTTATTACACCGTATACCAGATGGAATTTTTTATGTTCTTCCTCGCCCCTAATTATCCATAGTTACTTAACTCCATACTCATGTGCTCGTACAATTGCTTCTGAACCGAAGTTTTGACAGTCTTCCCAGTGGCACTCTCTTTTATTCCCGTAATACTCATATGGTATCTTTTACTATCCCAACTCCTATCTGAATATTTCCCAAGGATCATGATGTCATATCTACGAGACTGAATTCCCCATGTTGGGGTTCACTATGTTTATCTTGCACGATCTGTTGATTTGTCTGTATCCTCTTGTCTAGCCATAACTAGGCTCTTCCTGAATCAACTACTGACTACTCGTTGGCCATATTAATACTCTGCATAATCTTTCTTGGATTATTTCCTTTGTAACACTTACCTCTCGCACGGGCTCCTTATTTATTAATAACATCCCGGGCGGGAACCCTTACTTCCTTTCCTTGACGTCGTGTTTGCATAATGTTATGGAATTGTAGCATATCTGTAGGATTTGAATAAGTGCAATCTCATCCCTTCTCATTTTTATCGCATTCTTCCTTTACCATTCCATACTTATTAGAACCACTTAATTCTGACTTAATGTCACATCCCTCCATATTCCCCTTTTAGGGGAGTACTAAGATTTAGTGCTACGACGATCTTCCTATAGATGTCTTACCTCTTCATCCTTGGCATCTTTTCAGATCATCGATGACCCTTACTCACCTTGATGTAATCCTTCTGTACCAAGGATAACAGAATTCCTTATTCACGAGGGTGACACTTAGTGTAACCGGCACATACAGTCCCTTAAGCTTAACTTTGCTCACCTTGCTTGCTTTAGGGAAGCGTCTTCCTGAATGACCTTTAAAGGGTATTCTTCTGTCCTCCATTCTATTATCGGTGACACTCAATCTCTGAAATTCTCATGATGCCGACTATTACTCAGTCCCTAGTTCATGTTTAGTTTACCTTGTTCATCAGTCCATACTGATTTCCATTACTCTGGGGTCTAATATTTCCTTCTGGTAGTCACGTTGGCGTCACAAATGTATTTCTCGAAATGAGGCTATGACTTTATGGCCTACACTATTTTGTTGTCTCAAGGCCTGTCACCTCTCGTCTTTTCCTTCACTTGAATATAGACTCTGTAATACTGTCATCTTTTGATCTACCGTTGTCATCCATGTATCATATCTTACTCATAATGCTTCATTAACTCTTTTCTTATTTTCCGCTAACATTTATGTCTATCGCTTTATTATGAAAACTCGAATAAGACATTATTTTGTTCTTAGCTCCCCTTTGCTCCATCTAGTGGCTTTTCGGGTTGCTTAACGTTCTCGCTCTATTAGGGACGCAAGCCACACTAAGGTAATATTTATTCCTTCCAAGCTTTCAGTGCCTATCTTTTGAAATATTTTTTTTTTATCATTCTAGTATTCACATCTAATTGTAATATTCTATAGTGTACCATCTGGGTGCCTCACAATGAGATCTATTAGCACCTCTATAATATTCTTCGAAAATGCCAACTAACACAAACAATCCATCCACCATTTTGGGTTACTCTAACCCCAGCGGGATCCTGATATCCCGTCCTTTTCTTAAACTACACCTGTTAGCCCCCAATAGGGTATAACTGAGATGGGTGTGGCCAATTATACATACCTCTCTTATTGTTAGAGGTAACTCAAAAGGCTTATATTCCTCTGCCTGAATTGTAAATACTAATAATCTTCATTAGCTGGGCGTCTCGTACCCTTCTTCCTCTTGCTTCTTTTACTTGTTGAAACTTGTATCTATCTTATGAATCTCTCATTGCCTTTCACCATAGGGGTGGATAGATATTCCTGCCTTAGGGCTCCTTATCAAAAGGCTTACACGTCTTAGTACACACATGATCTGTTGAAGACCTTACATTTATCCATCATAAGCGTCATGCAAAATCGAGTTCCTCTGACTCAACTCTTTCACAGCAACATGCAATCTCTTACCAACCGTCTTTCTATATTTAGGCATCGTCGTATTATGAATAACATAGAGTTTAGGAAATTGAGTTCCTACAACTGAGCTCTACCACATGATCTAGAGTAAGAAGAAAGAGTGATAGCCCTAAATGCCCTGTAGACTCCTGCGTATAAGTGTGGTACACAACACACCCATAAACAAGACTCTACTAGAAACAGCTTGTAGACTCCCTAGTACAGAATTGCTCTAATACCACTTTTATCACGACCCAAACCTATGGGCCGCGACGGGCACCTGATACCTTACTCAACTGAGTACCAACATAGCATATCATTCTTATCGTACCTTAATTTGCAAATGGGCCAAATGAGCCATCATGGGCTAACCAGAATGAACATGGGGGAGTACTCCATATAGGACGACCCAACCTGATATAAAAACTTACACATGTGACATACGAGCCTAAAGGGCCAACATAATCATTTGTAGACTCAAAACATAGGTCGACAAGGCCATACAAGTATCCGTACACATGGCATCTGTCTACAAGCCTCTAAGTATCATAAAGGTCGGGACTGAGCCTCACCATACCAATCAATACATATCCTAATTATACTGCCCAAATAAGCAACTCCAGAGCAAATGGAGCGCACCAACATCTTCCGCTGAGTTAATAGCCTACTTGGAGGACTCTCGACCTGTCTATCGGGACCTACGGGCATGAAACGCAGCATCCCCCGGCAAAGGGACATCAGTACAAATAATGTACCGAGTTTGTAAGGAATGAAAATCAGTAAATAATAGACATGAGGGAAACATGGAGTAAAAGACTCAACATGTATGTCTGAATAGCTCTGTAAATCATTTCATATTTATAATGTCATGCATATGCGTATAAATGTCATACCATGCATAGGTATATGTGTTCATAACATCATCAAGCCTCTGAGGGCATCCCATCATATCATTTCGGCCACTATGGGCAAATCATCAACATATACCAGTTGATCAGGTGGTGGTTCGTATATAATGCCATAACCTTTCCCATATCCCATATATATATATATATATATATATATATATATATATATATATATATATATATATATATATATATATATATATAACGCCATCTCGTCATGGGTCAATGTGCATGTATAAATGCATGAATTGCATATGAAATACGTTAATAAAATCTCTCGGTATGTCATAAGACCATTATGCCTCTTATTAATATCATGAAATAAACTTTACCAACTTACCTATTTTTGAGACCCATGAACAGATGATAAAGAAATATGACACATAGGAAATCAAGAACATAAGCATCTCTAATATTTCTATGAATAGAGTCATGTATGGTAATTGTGCATTTGCTCATTTCGTTTGTGTCGTATGGATCATGCCAAAAGAAATAAGGGATAGCCTGAACATACCTGAGTCGATTCTCTTGAGAAAGATTACACCGTACTCCCTTAAAATTGCAAAATCTCGAGTTAATTTGAATTGTTGAAGGTCTTGGGCGTTGCTTACATGACTTTCGTTTGTAACACACAATATTTGCGTTTGAATCCTCATTAGATGTATATGAGAATGTGTTTGTAATTTATGTTGCTTATCTATCCATGTCTCTTAAGTTTAGAGATATGTTTTATACATGGATTGTGCAGCCACCACATAATCCTTAATGATTTTATTCTTGCCACCTATCTTACAATGACTTAAGAGTCATAAGATTTAGAGGCTGTCACGTTTCTGGGCCTTTTAGGCCTTATCCCAATCATAATTATTTACTAATTTATCTTATAAATCTCCCACTTACCGATAATTACCCAATTATCCACATAATTAAGAATTCTCTCAAATTACTTAAAAATGCTACTCACTTTTAACACACTTTATACACCTTGCTATCATGGTCATGTGGAACCTTGTATGGCACTAGTCTATAAATACGGGGTATTATAGCTTGGACAGTATTTTACCTCAAAATGTCAACTTTGACGAAACTCATTTTCTTTGATTTGCTTACCCTCACACCTTCACGAATTTACTTATCACTTGTTTGAAATAACTTAATACTTATAACCTCAAAAATAATCTTATTCCCGAGCTTATATCAATTTACTCATGGTGTACTTTTATGTACGAAAACATGGGGTGTAACATCAGAGATTGGAGATACCGGAGTGGAAGTGGGAGCTCATCACTATGGATTTTGTGGTAGGCTTACCACAGACCTTGAAGAGATACGACGCAGTTTGGGTTATTGTGGACCGGTTGACTAAGTCTTAACACTTTATTCCAGTGGTGACTTCCTATTCCATAGAGTCGTTGGCTCAGATCTACATCAGTTCACATCGCAGTTTTGGAGAGTAGTGTAGTGAGAGTTGTGCACTCGGGTTGAATTGAGTATAGCATTCCATCCTCAGATGGACGAACAGTCCGAGCGCACTATTTAAGTCTTGTCGGATATGTTACGAGCCTATGTTATAGATTTTGTAGGTTCGTGGGATCATTTTCTTCCATTAGCATAGTTGCCCTACAACAATAGCTTCCAGTTGAGTATTCAGATGGCTCTTTATGAGGCCTTGTATGGGAGGAGATGTCGTTCTCCGATTGGTTAGTTTGAGCTTGGGGAGGCTAGGTTATTGGGCACTGATTTAGTCTGTGATGCCTTGGAGAAGGTGAAGGTGATACAGGAGCGACTTCGTACAACACAGTCCAGGAAGAATATTTATGCTGATAGGAAGGTTCGTGATGTTACATTTATGGTGGGTGAGAAGGTTTTCCTCAGAATTTCACCCATGGAGGGCGTGATGAGGTTCGGAAGAAGGGCAAGTTGAGCCCTCGGTATATATTTGTCCTTTAGAGGTTCTTGAGTGAGTTGGAGAGGTGGCTTACAGACTTGCATAACCACCTAGTCTATTAGGTGTTCACCTAGTGTTTCATGTTTCTATGCTATGGAAGTATTTTTGGGGACCTGTCATATATTTTGGAATTCAGCACTGTACATCTAGATGGGGATTTGACTTATGATGTGGAGCCGGTGGCCAATTTGGACTGGCAGGTTCAGAACTTTTGGTCAAAGAATATAGCATCAGTGAAAGTTCGTTGGAGAGATCAGCCGGTCAAGGAGGCTACTTGGGAGGATGAGCAGGAGATGCGGAGCAGATATCCACACATATTTGGGACTCCAAGTACGATTCTAGACCTATTCGAGGACGAACATTTGTTTAAGAGAGGAGAATGTAAAACTCGGAAAGTCATTTCGTGTATTGTAGACTCATTCCCCTACTTATTGCCTCTTGTATGTTCATTTGTCATTTTGTGACTTTCCGAGGGGGTTGGATTGGTTTCGGTGATGTTTCAGAGTGAATTGGGACACTTAGTCCCCAGGTTGGAAGCTTAAGTTGGAAGAGTTGGCTGGAGTTTAACTTTTGTGTAGACGACTCTGAAATTGAGTTTTGATGGTTCTGATAGCTTCGTATGGTGATTTTGGACTTAGGGGTATGTCCGGATATTGATTTGGTTGTCTGTAGGTTGGTTTGAGGCTTTTTGGCGAAAGTTGAAAAGTTGAAGGGTTGGAAGGTTGAGAGGTTTGACCAAGAGTTGACTTTGTTGATATCGGGTTTGGATTTTGGTTTTGGGAGTTGGAGTAGGTGCATTGTGTCATCTGGATGCATGTGTTTACATCAAAAGAATGATCAATTTTGAACTTCTATATAGACCAACTGGGCCACCCCCCAAGCCGTCTATCAAAGAAGCTCCTAAATTGGAACTCAAGCCCTTACCCTCTCATCTTCATTATGCATATTTGGGTGTTGATGAAACTTTACTTGTTGTATCTTCTGAGTTATATGTTTTGAGGAAAGAAAAGCTACTTCGCATGCTTAGAGGGCACAAGCAGGCGATTGGATGGACCATGGATAACACTCGTGGTATTAGCCCAGCATTTTACCTGCATAAAATTCTCATGGAGGATGGGCACAAACCAAGTGTGGAAGACCAATGCTGCTTGAATCCAGTCATGAAGGAAGTGGTAAGAAAGGAAGTCATAAAGTGGCTCGATGCAGGTATTATCTTTCCCATCTCTGATAGCAAGTGGGTAAGTCCAGTACAATGTGTGCCTAAGAAGGGTGGAATGGTGGTGGTCATAAATAATAATAATTAATTAATCCAAACTAGGGCTGTCACCAGTTGGAGAATTTGCATTGATTACTGGAAACTGAATAATTCTACTAGAAACTATCACTTCTGTCACGCCCCGACCTCGGGGAGAGCGGGCGGCGCTCAACCGAGATGACCCGGCCGAGCAAGCCTTCTAGATTTCCTTCTACCCAACACACCCATAAATAAAGAGAAGGTAAACTTCATTAATTAAAACCAAGAGGGTTCATGAACAACACTAATTCCATCACCATTAGTTACTTCATTTATAAAGTCTCAAAATACATACAGTTTCATAGTTGAAGTGGAATATATAATACACATACGACATTACTATCTTGACCTTTCCAATACCAATACACAACCCCCTCCATATCTACGGAGCCTCTAATAGATACAAAAGAGTACAATGATAGTGCAGGCAATAAAGCTCCGGCTATACCTCAAAACATAATACACATACAACAAAAGATGCACGACCCCGAAATGAAGTGGGGCTCACCAAGCCAACTGGGAAGAGAGTGTACCGCTATCACTGGTCAATGCCCTCCCCTGTGGAACCACCTGCATCTATTAAAGATGCAGTGCCCCTGGAAACAGGGATGTTAGTACATGTCGAATAGTACTAGTATGAAAACTAAACACCTATGCAAGAACTTGGAAATACAACATGAATATGATGAATCATGGTAACAATAAAAGTCTTAGTTACCAATTAAAGCCATAGTAAATTTATTAAGAGCTTTCAATAACATTTATAAATTCTTAAGTCTGGGATCCTCTACAACTACCTTTACACAAAGTGGCCATGCCGCCTCACCCCAACGTATGCGGGTGGAGGTGCAATCACAATACCAGAAACTCTACACAGAGCGGCCCTGCCGCCTCACCCCAATATATGCGGGTGGAGATGTATTCACAATGCCACAAACTCTACACAAAGCGGCCCTGCTGCCTCACCCCAATGTATGCAGGTTGAGGTGTATTCACAATATCACAACTTTACATAAAGTGAACCCGCCGCCTCACCCCAGTGTATACGGGTGGAGGTGTATTCACAATGCCACATTTCAAATTCCCAAAATGATAATAGTTTGTACAAAAGAGTTCCCTTTTAAATTAACCATTTGGCGCCTTTGGCCTTAGCAAGTGTAGGTTCATAAGGTTTCATCATGTGAGAAATAAGTGTTTAATCACATTGATTTCATACAAGATCTTCTTCCCAAAAGGGGTATAACATAATTAAGTCAAAAATAGAGAATCATTAACACACGAGGGTTCTAACACGTTATGCCAATCGGCAATCAATTTTACTAGTTTGAATACCCCACATCAATAGCGTTTCAAGTTCGACTACACGTGATAGAATTTTACAAGGATTCAGGAATTTCGATACTAGAAGAATATTTTAGCCTTCATACCTCGCTTTGAGCTTTCCTTAATTCACTACACAGTTCGGAAAATCCTATCTACTTCAATCTATTTTGAGACATAACAAAATTGAACACAATTTAGGAAGATATTCATGGTTTCAGCTCATTTGAGCATTTTATCAAACACTAGGTGTGCGAATTTGATTACAAGGTTGTTCAACAAGATTTCCTTCACTCCACAACTAATTCAATACCAAGCGTTTACTCATACTAGTTCAATTACCTCCCCAGCATCCTCATAGCTACATGCATGCATAAATAACAACTCTCATACCCAAGAATCATACTCCCAATTACCCATCTTCTACCTAAACTCGAAATTGAAGACTAGGGTTAGAACCTTACCTCTTGGATGAAAATCTTGTGAGATTTCTTGTTGAATTCCAAAGCTTGGACAAGATGTTGATGAACAAAGTACTTGGGGCTTACTTCTCTCTCTATAGAATACTCCCCTCTTCTCTCTAAAATGATAGGTTTTTGCCTTCAAAATGAGCCCCAAGGGCTTTTAATCAAAATATGGTCGGGTAAAAAAATTAGAAAAATGAAGCCCCGACATAGATCTGCAGTCCGCATAATGGCCCTCCAGAACTGGGCACTTTTGCCTCACTCTGCGACCAGTCTGCGGTCAGTAGACCAATTCTGCAGTCGCATAATGCGCCACAGAAGTCCCCTCTGGAAATTTTCATGCTGGATCTGCGATGGGTTGTACGGTCCGTGAAATAATTATACGGCCGCATACTGGACCGCATAATGGTCCGAAAATTTGCCCAGATTTCTGCTTCAGTCTGCGGCAGATCTGCGGTCCATAGATCATTTCTGCGGCCGTAGAATGGACCGCAGAAATGCCCTAAACTTCCAAAAAATTTCTTCAACTCCCCAACGCACTGTTCAACCCAAAAAATCTGAACCGTGTCAACGCATAAGTCTATCTCGGTATCACGAAACCCCGAATTTTGGGTGAAATTTTTCTGGACCTTACAACTTCCCCCTTCATTTTATTGATCAGATGCTAGATAGGTTGGCCGGACAAGACTACTATTATTTCCTTGAAGTATATTTCGTTTATAACCAGATCTCAATTACACCAGAGGACCAAAAGAAGACCATCTTCACTTATCCTTATGGCACTTATGCTTTTAAGTGAATGCCATTTGGGTTGTGCAATGCACCTCGGACTTTTCAAAGGTGCATGATGGCAATCTTCACTGATATGGTAGAAAAAATTGTTGAAGTATTTATGGATGATTTTTCAGTCTTCAGGCCATCTTTTGATGAATGCTTAACGAATTTGAGTAAAGTGCTTGCCAGGCGTGAAGAGACGAAATTAGTGTTGAACTGGAAGAAGTGCCATTTTATGGTACGAGAGGGAATTGTACTCGGGCACAAGGTGTCCAAAGATGAGTTGGAGGTGGATAAGGCAAAGGTGGATGCAGTTGAAAAACTATCACCTCCAATCTATGTCAAAGGAGTCAGAAGCTTTTTGGGACATGCAGGTTTCTATCGTAGGTTCATTAAAGATTTCTCTAAAAATTTTGCTCCCTTGTGTAGTTTGCTTGAGAACGAGATGCCTTTCAAGTTTGATGAACACTTCTTTAAGGCGTATAAGGAGTTGAAAAAAAGATTGGTGACTGCACCAATTATCACCACCCCAGACTGGCCGTTTGACAAATTTAGGGCCTACATGGTGGGAACTAAAGTCGTCGTCTACATAGACCATGTAGCCGTCAGGTATTTATTTAAGAAAAAGGATGCTAAGCCTAGACTAATTCGTTAGGTTCTTCTCTTGCTAGAATTTGACGTGGAAATCGAAGATTGAAAAGGGACAGAAAATAAGGTGGCAAAACATTTGTCGCGCTTGGAAACTCACGCACATGTTGAGGAAGGGGACAAAATTCAGGGAAGTTTTCCTAACGAGCAATTGCTAGCCATCACAGCAATTGGAGAAGACAGTGAGTGCAAGTAGGAAGGATTGAGCTAGCAATCTAGATGATGCTCTATGGGCATATCACACTTCACACAAAACTCCAATTAGCGCTTCACCATACAGGTTAGTATATGGAAAGGCTTGTCACTTGCCTATTGAGCTTGAGCACAGGGCATATTGGGAAATCAAGAAGCTCAACATTGATATGGATCGATCTGGGGAAAAATGGATGTCGCAACTAAATGAGCTCGAAGAGTTTCGACTGCACGCATATAATAATGCGAAGTTGTATAAAGAGAAAACAAAGAGATGGCATGACAAACACATCTTTCGTCATGAGTTCGAACCTGGTCAAGCTATTCTATTGTTCAATTCTAGGTTGAAGCTCTTTCTTAGGAAGCTCAAGTCTAGATGGTCGGGTTTATTTGAAGTAGTGTTGGTTACGAAGCAAGGAGTTGTTGAGCTAAAGGATCCCGAAAGCAATGGCACATTTTTAGTCAATGGGCAGAGAGTGAAACATTCTTGGGGTGGCGGCTTTCATCTTCATAAAACTTTGATAGAATTGGTGGATGCGTGAGGGAACGTGTTGCATTGTGCCGCGACATTAAATCAGGTGCTTGTTGGGAGGCAACCCAATGTTTATTGCTTTCGTAGTTTAGTTTCCTTTTTTTTTAGTTAAAGTAGAGTTTTTCTTGTTTCTTTGTAGTCATAGAAATCATATGTAGAATGGTGTGGAATGTGTATAATAGATACATTAAGTGCTCATGAGGGTCAGGGATTTCATCTATTCAAAAAAAAATAGCAAAAATCAGCGCCCCACTATGCCTGGGGCAGAAAAAAACAGAACCGAAAAAACCCCCAGTGCTAGGCCTAGCGCAGCGCGCTGGGCTCGGGGTCACCAGGTAAGTTTTATTTTTTTTTCTTTCTTTTTTGTTGTATTATTTAAACCCACTACACATATAACCAGACCCAAATACCCACCTACACTCACATAATAACTCATACCTAATAACCCAACCCATTCCCACTCTAATTAAAAATCACTCTAACCCCTAAACCCGTCTCTCTCTCTCTCTCTCTCCCATATCTCTCCTCTCAAACCCCCTCTGCCCGCTAGACTCTCCCTCCCTCTCTTAATTTTTCTAATTTCTCTCTTGATTATATCTTCAATCCCCCAGGTATGTTCCCCTTTCTCCCTTATTTTTCTATTTTGTAAGTTATAATCTTATCCCCCAACCCAAATTCCCCCACAGTTGCTTCTTAGAACTTATGTTCTATGGTGGGTTGCCCTAATGTGCAAGAAATTGGTTGTTATGTTATATACGGAGTAGTAAACTAGAATTCCCTCTACTTCATTTAAAATTTGGGAGGGCTACCATGTTCCATCATTGTTGAGTCGAGTTGCACACACTTAATGCCCATCATGTGTTTGATAAAATGCCAAGTGTAGTTATATGTGATGTCGGGCTAAGTGTGGGTGTTTGGGGGTGATTTTACATAACCCAAAGCTTGTCTTTAATGTTCACATGCCATAACCACACCACCCACACCATGTATCTTGTATTATGTATGTTGTATCACTTTGTAAGAATTAGCTAGTGTAGTGTATTAATTGTAGAGATTGAGGACCATGTGTTACTTCCTTGCACTAAGGCTAAGTCACTTCGCCATGTTTGACTACTTGAATTGTGTGGAATAGTTAGTGAATTACAATTGTGTGGTATGGGGAAGTCTTGAGTAACCATCTCCTTGTGGTGCAACATTTGTGCACTTTGAACCACTATTGTGAGTAGATTACATAGAGCCTTCGATTTTAAGTGTGGGGTCATCTTTGACTCTCACGGTAACCTTGGGGCGAATTTCTTGATTCATTATCACATTCATGTTTATCGTGTGTAGGTTGCTATGGCTCGTGATAGTGCTACCAAGGAAAAGGAGTGGGGAAGTCCTATACTACTACTCGCCCTCCCAAAAAGTGCAAGCAAAGTGAAGGGTCATCTCAGCAAGCTAAAGGGAAGCAGGTTACCAACGGGTCAAGGAGAGAACCATCAGGACCACGACCTCACTTGGATCTGGTTCGGGAGGATGCCATCCAGTGGTATCACAGCTTTGAGCCATATGGGCGGTACGTCTCTGAAATGGGAATCAACGTGAAAACTCTGAAAAAGAATTTCCCGGATGTGCTTGCCCGGTTGAGAGATATGAAGATGGATAAGTTCCTTGAGTGATCGGGGCATGAAAAATTGATCATAGTGAGGGAACTCTATGCAAATTGGAATGGGGATCAGTTCATGTCATGGGTTCGAGGAAATGAAGTTCCATTGGACAAGGTGTCCTTATGCAAATTCTTGGGAGTTGATTGCCCTAACCCGCGCTGGTTGCAAAAGTTTGTCAAATGCCTAAGCTACCAGGCTATACATCACACTTTATGTGGCATCGATTCTAGTGCAAAGTGGACTAAGACTAAGGGTGATGCCCATCTTGAGATGATCCGCTTAGACTTCAACAAAATTGCAAGGGTGTGGCAAAACTTTGTGTAGGACAGACTTGTGCCGGTTGAGCACAACAGTGAATGCACTCGAACCCTAGTGTGTTTGATATTTTTCCTAATGGCTGGGCGACCCATCAATGTGGGCAAGATCATGTTAGGAGAGATGGCCCACACACGATTTGGGCGGAAAATGAAATGATTCTTCTTTGGCAACTTGTTGACACAATACATGCTCTCTCGGGAGGTGCCTGAATACCCTGGCTATGATGAGGTTAAGGAGGCACCAAAGCGGTTCATGGACATTACTTCCTTGTTGGTACGTCCAAGCTGAGCCAAGCGGCGCGGAATGAGATAGACGAAAACTTCAATAGATATTTATATAGCTCCCTGAATGTGATAATGAGAAGGTTGGGCATGACGAATGAGGAGCATATGCATCTACGCAATGATCTGTCCAGTTCTTTAAAAGAAATGTTGGGAATTGCACCTGGCAGTCCCATTCACCAGTCAGAGGATGAAAACACCCACAAAGGCTCAGATGATAAGGATGATATTGGTGCTGACGCCACGGGGCCAATGGCCTTGGTTCCCCTGGGAGCGGATGATGATGAGCCCGGAGCTGCGGCTGGTGGGCATTATGAGGAGGAAGGATCCGAGTATGACCCCCATAGGTCAGACTAGAAGGGAGTTCTTCTTTCCACCTTACTTTGCTTTAAATTCTTACATGCATCGGGGACTATGCATAATCAAAGTGTGGGGTGGGAGAACTACTTTCTGTAATGTAATTGTATAAAACTGTTTCTTTTTATTTTATTAATTTTTCTTTTAGAAACCCGTAGTAGACATAGTCTAGTTTCAAAAAAAATAAAATAAAAAAAAATCAGAAAAAGCTCAAACTTTTTCCGACGATGGATCTTTTGGACAGTTTTCCCTAAGGGATTAAAGTCCGATTAAAAACACCAAAAAGAATGTTTTTAGGATTGGTTAGGTAGTATCCCTTAGTTTTTCTTTGGGTGCCGATTCTTTTCCAAGGGTGTAGATTGAACCGGGTACTTTGTTTTTTTTAGGAGTAGGATAGGAAGAAAACTGAGTTGCTTTGAGGTACATGTTGACATGTTTCGTGCTGGAACATTAAGCTATAGCATGTGCTCTGTCTTCCTATTGTATTTGATTTGAATTGTGATACCTAAGTAATATAAATAGCCTATTCTGTGACGCCTTTTCTCAGTTGTTTGACTTGTATGTCACCTAGTGCATTATTGCTTAAAATTTCTCAATTATTTGTGCCTGCTTGACTTGAGAGTTGAACAGAACCATCTTGATTGAGTCATGTGCAATGTGTGTATGAGGATTTGTGTTATTCTGTGATATCCTGTGTATTCTAGAACTTACCCCATGTGTTAATCGAAGTGAAATCATTAAGTGTGCTAGTCTAGGAGATGACGTAGGCGTTTCTTGCTTGATCATAGATGTGTTTGTCACTTACAAATAAAATTTTACCGTTGCTAGCCCTGTTGAGCCTATAGACCTTTTCTTTGGCACCCACATTACAAGTTGTATCCCTATTTGTTCTTAATTTGAGCTTGTTGAACCTTTACCTCAGGAGGCACTTAGTCGCTAAAAGAAGTAAGGTGAGAGATTGGGAAGTAGCTTTAGAGTGAAACCATGAAAGGACCCATAAGGTGCACTAAAGTTGTGAAAAATGCCACTAGCCGATGAACCTTGATGTATGGAGTGTGTGTAAAAAAAGATAGAGAGAAAAGAAAAAAAGCAAGAAAAAAATACAAATAATGAAAAAAAAACACCTCCTCATCTTACTAATTCGTGCTAGCGGGGATGTAGAAGTGCTTAATTGAAGGAAGTGCTATGTTGTATATGGTGTGTGGCGAGTGAATTGGTTGAGAAGAAAACGTGCTCGATTCTTGAGTGTAGTATATTAAAGTGCTTAGGAGGGTTGGTCACTATTTTTAAATGTATCCTACCCATCCCTTAGCCTACATTACAACCCATAAAGTCCTAATTGATCCTAGACTTGGCTAGCTTAGATTAGTAGAGATGTACACTACGGGCAAGCTTATGATACGATACGGGATGCACATGAATTCTTTGTGAGAGTGAGCAACATTTTTTTCAATTGTGTGATGTCCTTAAATTATGTTCAAAGTCATACTTGAATGTGTGGACTATGCTATATTCAGTCTCTTATTTGTTGGTGAGGGCACATGATCTCATGACGGATTGGTGATGTTGTGAATTTCTCCTTTTGGGTGAGTGCGTGACTTGAGGGTGCTTAGTGAAAACGAGTCAGCTCTTAAGGTAGGGTGGTTATGGATAGGTTATTTGGATTGATTGAATTGAAATGTTTATACTTGGGCATGTTCAAAACGGGAAGAATGTGAATTTAGTATATTCATGCTTGATTGTCGGTATCGATCATAGTCAAGGGTAGAGTGTATAAAAAAGAATGAATTGCTCCTCTCTAGTTGAGATGCGTACGTTGTTGGGGTGTAGTTGATAGTCCCATTGCTCGAGAACGAGCAAGAGTCTAAGTGTGGGGTGTTGATACTTAGCTTAAAGTATGTATATTTATATGCATATTGCCTTGCATTTTACTCATGTTTCGTAGATTTCAGATGTGAAATGTGATGATTTGTGTTAATTCGTGGTATTTTTATGTGTAGGGATCATCCGGAGGTAATGTGGGACGAAGGTTTGACATTGGAGGCAAAAAGGAATGAAATGGGAAAAAGGCCACAGAGTAGCGCCCAGGCTAGCGTGGGGCGCTACCTGTGGCGCATAAATCAGAACATCAAAAATCCCAGTGCCAGGGCTAGTGCCCCACGCTACCCTGGGCGCTGGTGACGGGAATATCTCCTCACTTGACTGGGACAAGGTTATTTCAGCCCAAGACCCCCCCCCCCCAAACTCGTATAAAAGCAAGCTTAAACCTATTTTGGGAGGGGAGACGTCAGTTTGAAAGAGAAACACAAGTACGAAACACTCGGGAGCATGGAATTCATCAATTCTTCCACTCTTCATCTAGTATTCATAGTTTTATGTTTAAAAATAATATTTTGGTTATTGTTATGAACATGAGTGGCTAAGAACCTCTTATTCTAGGGTTATGGGTCATTCTTGGCTATTGTAAATTGATGGTTGATTGTTTTGCTTGACTTTATCATATTAATTTTTTTATTCAATCTTGCACTTAATTATTCTATTGCGTAGCTAACAATAGAGTACTATCTACGAATTTATAGTTGAACTCGAAAGTGGGAATTATAAATTGAATATAGGATTGAATAGAGTAACTTCTTGAATTCGGGCATCGGAGAATGGATTCGTGATTAGGATAGGCATATTCTAGTTGCCTGCCTTAGTTATTTTTGCAAGAAAATATACATCTGTTCTTGTCAAGTTTGATTCTATAGACATATAGTATTAGATTGTCTTGAATAGGTGCGCGAAGCGTCGAATGAACTTCACAAGCATAATAAACCCTGCTAATCAACAAATTAGATAAGTCAAGTGATTACATCAACCCGAAAAACGCAATAGGAGAGACATTATTCCCATACCCCCAGAATATCCCCATCTCATTGAATTCTTTCTAAGTGTTTGTTTGCTCTACTTGTGATCTTATTTTCTTGCTTGCCTATTAGTTCATAGTAATTTAGTTACAAAAGTCATAATCATCTTATTCACACTCACTTGAGCATTAAATTTATAAATATCTTAGATTGGACAATAGTTGATCATAAATTCTCGTGGGAACGATACTTTCTAATCACTTTATTACTTGTCGGTCGTGTATACTTGCGTGTGCGTTTGGACCTAACAGTACGAACGTATGGAAAGTCATAGATGACTGGGTATTCCTAAATATGTCAACTACGAAAGGCGTCATGAGATCCGGTAAGAAGGGCAAGCTTAGCCCGAGAAACATGGGGCCTTACAAGGTCATTCGGCAGATAGGCAGAGTAGCTTATGAGCTTAATTGACTCTAGAGTTAGAGTCAGTCTATTATCCATTCCACAGAAGTGCACTGGAGACCCTTCTTAGGTTGTCCCAATAGATGAAGTTCAGATTACAAATGATCTATCCTACGAGGAGATTCCATTGGATATCTTAGATCATAAATCTTAAGGTTGAAGACCAAAAAGGTATCCTCCGTGAAGGTTTTATAGAGAAGTAAGAACGTGGTAGAGATGACGTGGGAAGCGAAGAAATAAATGAAGTCTAAATATCCCTACCTATTTCAAACTGAAGATATGGCTCGAGATGGGATATTCAAACCAGTAGGTCGTGAGGTGAGCTCTTATTTTTGACTTGCAGTACTTATGATTGACAGCCGTGTGAGGCCAAGTGTTGTTATTTATAGACATTGGCCCTTTGTGGCATGTATAGTATATTTTCTGACTGCGTGCAGGTTGGTTTTAGTCCATTGTACAGAGGAGACTCTGGCGGAATTTTCGCAAGTCTCTAAGAGAACATTTGACGATGAATGTTCCTAAGGGGGGAAGGATGTTACACGCCGAACTTTCAAGTTGGAATGTGTCAATGTGAATCAATTTAAGCCGGAGAGTTTAAGGACCCTTACCAAGATAATGATGAGTTAAAATAGGTGTTAATGAAATATCGTGAGGGTTGGAGACCGATAAGCGCATCAGTCAACATTCGAGGACGAATATTCCAAAGGGGGAATGATGTTACACCCCATGTTTTCGTACGTAAAAGTATGTCGTAAGTCAATTAATGTAATCTTGAAAATGAGATCAATTTCGAAAGTATATAAAGTAAGTTAATCATGTTACCTTGTAGGTTACAAATATATACAATCATGAACAACAAGTACCACGAGGGTTGGAAGGTTTAGAAGCTAAACGAATTGAAGAAAATAAGTTTCGTTGAAAGTCGACAAGTTGGGTATATAATAACCCATATTTATGAGGTGAGACAAGGGTGCTTAACATGATAAGAAGGTTATGTTATGAGTTATTTTAGTCGTATGGTAGTTGTGTGTTATGTTTTGAATTCAAGCAAAGTGTGGAACAAAAGTCGATGAAAGTCGTCACAAGTTACGGTCATAAGTTTTACTAAATTTTGGGTCTAAGATTACTGAGCTTTTCTCCACATATACTTGGATTTACGGGGTGAACCACCAAGAAAATTGAAGATCTATGTGTCTAGTTTCCAACACATTAAACCATTTATCGATACAACACCGGAGCAGAGAGATATTCACATTTTTGCGACACTGCATAAGCAGCTCCCTATGGGACCCATTTAGGCGGTGGTTGACCTACTTCAATTTAAAAATGATTTGGACGACCATTCTTGCTTATTTTGTGACCCAACTTCGTCCCCACACTACCTGTGCTTGAAGTTGTGTGTATGCTGGTTTGGTTGCATTATTTGAGCAAGATACTACAAGAGGAGAGTTGAAATAGTTTGAGATATTATTGTTCCTAATGGACTGTTTTGGAAAGGTTTTTTCCATGAACCTTAAATGGTTGGCAACCTTCGAAAATAACTTGTTTATGATGTTGTTATTATTAATATATAGCTTACATGTCGAACTTGATGTTGGTTTGTGAATAAGAAAAGAAAGGACAACATAACAATGGAGAATTGTACTTGTTGTTGTTGGATTATTGGGTTGTTTGAGTGTAAATTAGGAGATGAATAGGAGGTTGGAAGTCCTCCGATTGTACTTATATCATTCTAGACATGTTTATAAGTTAAATAATGAATAATAATTGGGTTGAAGGGCACTAAAAAGATTCAATCCGAGCTTGCCGGTCTCCATGGTATGTTGATGACTAGTTAGTGAAATATTTTGTACCCTATTGTTGATGTTGTTCTTATTGTATTGCTCTAGTTTTTGTGGTTGATGTGTGGAGTTGGAGGAAGTAAAATTTATAGGGGAGATACTTCCCAAATTTATATAGATAAGTTACTAACTTAGAATATTCAAATTAAGTTCCTTCTTAGCATTAATCATAGACCTTGTTGTATACTGTAAATTGAGTTGTTTTATGGATTGCTTGGAAAGTATTGAGGAGACAAGGAGATTGAGGTATATTAAGGCTAAACCTTTCCTTTATTTTGGCATAATTCTGTAACTACATGCAATTGATAATGAGACATAAAGAGAAGTTTGTATTCCTGAATTTATGTACATTATCCTAGTCTCATAAGTTACAGTACTCTCCCTTATCGGGACTTTATATTTTGTTGAGTATTTTCTTCTTTCAGTCAAGAAAGCAGAGGGTTTTTATATATATATATATATATATATATATATATATATATATATATATATATATATATATATATATATACAGTATTACAGTATTTTCACCACCATCGAGCTATAATCGGTGGGCAGGCCCCTATTGGGCAACCTCTGATCAAATGGTAAGTTATATATATATACAGTATTACAGTATTTTCAACACCATCGAGTTATAATCAGGGGGCAGGCCCCTATTAGGCAACCTCAGATCATATGGTAAGTTATATACCAAGCCTATTGTGGTTGAGCGCCTATGAGAGAGCCTAGAATGGCCGAGTTACCGAGCCTAGTATGACCGAGCGCCTACGAATGAGCCTACTACGGCTAAGCAATTACGCGTATAGAGCCTTATAGGGTCGGACAACTATTTTACTTACTATATTGAGAGAGTTGAATCAGTATCAGCAGGTAAGCATATCTTCATATCATCTTTACTCCCAGTTACTTTTAGTTAATATATTATCAGTTCAACTTTAGCTTTCACTTATTTTATTGCCTTACATACTCGGTACTTTTTTTGTACTAACGACCCTTTTATCGGGGAAGCTGCATTTCATGCCTGCAGGTCTTGATAGACAGACGGATAGACCTTCCCAGTAGACAGAGCCAAACATCAGCTTTATTGGTAAGCTCCACTCCCCTAAAGTTACCATGTCTAGAGTTTGGAGTCCATTTTGTATATACAGATTTGATGGGTAGGTCGAGGCCTTATCCCGATCATGATACAGCTATGTTATCTCTAGAGGCTTGTAGATGAGTCATGTATATGTTGTATGTCAGTATTGTGGCCTTGCCATCCCTGTGTAAATGTTCAGTTTAGTATTGCAGATGTTCATGGCAGCCTCATTGTCCTGCACCGTTATGTATATGAGCTTTTGGGTATGTTTACCCCTCATATGAGATAGAGGTTATTTTCACATGATTTAGAGTATGGCCCCGTTGGCCTTGATTGGTTTTGTCATCTTGTAGGTAAGCCCCGTCAACCTAAGTTGAGGGATACCCCTCCAAAGTTCATAGCTACAAAGTGGTACACTCGGGCTGAGTATGGCACCGAGTGCCGGCCACGCCTCCTTGGGTTTGTGACGAGCTTGAAACACACACCTAAATTATGCTCGGTAATCAAATATAGTATAGTATAATATCGCATCCACAAGGATTGGATTTAAACAGTATTCTCGTAATTTCTAGCTTGGTTGCTATCCAAGATGATCAACAATTGAGATTTATATGATTTCTAACTAAAATTAACTAAGAGTCTAAAGCTATTGATTAATGACAATCAAAACAAGGAACAAGCAAAGAAGGTTTTCAATGGGAGAAGATAGGGTTTCGATAGGATAGGTGCAAGATAAATATTTGGGATCTAACTCCAGATAATTCACTCCTAATTTTTAAGTGAGTCTCTCGAATTCATTTATTATTAGTTCACACGTTCAGCAAAAACTCCTCTCGCGATTAAGTCTCAAGCTCACGAGATGAACCAATTTAAGCACGTGAAGATATGCAAGAATGCGTAGTGGATTGGTTTTTAGGAAAACCTCTCTCGATTATCCTGCTAAATAGGTTTAATTAATGATTCAACTAGCCTTTTTTGATTACTAAGAAGAATTAATGAACTCAACCAACAATATAATGCAAATATATCGCAAATTATGTCTCTCTCGATTACATTAACAAGTGAATATAGATGCAACAATTAAATCATCCAATAATGCTTCAATACATAAAACTAGAGTTATAATCCACAAACAATCATCAATACACCAAATCCATCAGACCCTAAAGAGAACTACTCCATAGATATGGAACAATTCATCACAAATATAATTAAAGTATAGGAAAATATAAATTCAATCCAAAATCGGGTCTTGAGTGATGAAGGAATGATGGAACCTTGTGCTTGTGTTCTTCCAACTCCTCCTTAGCCTCTTTAGGTCCAAAGTATGTCAAAAGTCTAGAAAATAATTTTTTTCCATGTATTTATACCAAGTAGGGTCGGGCCCAGATGAAACCACCTTCTCCTAGCCGAAATAGGACATTGGCTTTGTAAAAATAACATAGGCGCGCCGCATGGGGCGACGTTACATGCGAGGCATTAGTGGGGATTTCCAGAGAGCTAACAATTTGACAGGCAGCAGGTTTTTGTGCAGCCACGGTGCACCATGCGCTGCCCCACAAGCCGCGGTTGTGGAATTTTCTCATAGTACGGATTTTTATTGATTTTTGATGTCCAGACTTGGTCCTTGACCACCGAACACGATCCCGGCTTAATCCCTTAGGCTTTTACTCAGACTTCAAAGCTCCAACTATCTCGAATTAGCTCCACAACTATATAGTTCGGAATCACTCCTATAAGACATAAAACACACAATAAGTGAAAAACGCTACCAATTAGAGCTCAAACACAAATAAAGTGCAATGAATTAAAGTGCAATAAGCGACTAAACACGTATTTATAGCCTACCATCAACACCCTACACTCAAACCATTGCTCGTCCTCGAGCAATCAAACTACACTTCATATAGACACGACCTTTTTCATCAACTCTAATAAATCATCACACCAAGAATATTTAAAACAGATTAAGTACAATACCGTAAAACCTTCGCCTTAAGATTTGACTCAAAAGCGCCACGCATTTTTTTATAACCCGCTCACTTACTCTAACATAGAGGTCAACCACGTTACCTTTACTTCATGAATCAAGTGCCCTCACACAACAATAGAGAGTAGTTCCACGCACAATAAAATTTAAGGACACTTAGGAACTCAAGATAGAAAGAATTCACTCACTCTCAGAAACAACATTCATATGCCACAAACAACGAACCATAGGCTTGCCCGTAGTTTACTACTCTACTAATTGAGCTCATTCAGTCAAGGATCAAGTAGGACTTTAATCGGTTGTAATATAGGCTGCATGATGGGTAGGATACATTTGGATATAAGAGTGACTACACCTCCCTAAGCACTTTAACACATATAATTAACCATTCAAAACCCCATACTTATGTCAAGCCATAACTCCACTTTCACATCAATATACATTAACTCCCTACTTCTTTAAGCACAATTACATCAAGAGTCACCACTATCAAGGAATATGTTTTCCACAATCATACACTTATTGTTTTTCCTTTCTTTTTCAACTCAAGTGGCTCTTACTTTTTCAAAATATTGCACCTTTCTCCTTATTTCAATAGTTCCACTCAAAAGCCAAACCAACCACCCCACACTTCGACTTTTACAAAGTTCATAACAAATTCAAGTGCTCACGAGAGGTATAAGGTTCAAATAGACGGTCAATTCAAACAAATGGGTAAGGCTTGTAATGTGGTTGCCAAAGAAACAGGATTATAGGCTCAATGGGGTTAACTACGATACATAATAATTAGGTGGGTAAACATATCATTGGCTCAACAAAGAAAAGCCTATATCACTTCCAAGACTGAATAAACTACTATTTCACTTTGCAAACACACGGGGCAAGTTCTAGACATCAAATGCAATGCACAGAATAACACAAAACCTCACACACACATGTAACGTAACTCACTCAGGATCGGACTATCAAGACACTCTAGTCAAATCAATTAAGAAAAGTTAAGATCATATAATTTAAGGTACTTATACAAGAGTCAAAAACTGAGCCTAAGCGTCACAACTAAAGCATTACTATTCCCAAGGCATAATAAAGTCAAGAGATATTTCTTTCAATTCAAATCACAGCACAAGATTTCCTACTCCTAACAAAATAAAAACTAACTATACCTGGTTCAAACAAAACCCTTGTAAAAGAACCGCAGTACAAAGAAAAATCAAGGGGAAATTATTACACTACCTACAAACGAAAATCTTTTTGTCTTTTTCTTTCGACTTTAGTCCCTCAAGAAACCTGTCGATGATATCCACCATCGGAAAAAATTAAAAAGTTTTAAAAAATTTTGTTTTTTTTTCAATTTTCAATTTGTTTCTATCCAACTACTAAACTCACAAAAAGACTATACTCACAAAAAGAAAACTAATATACATACATACATACAACATATCCCCCACCCCACACTTTAAGTTGTGGCATGTCCATATGACACACAACTAAAAAGCATAAGGTAAAGGAAACTTCCCTGAATATCTAGTTTGAGTCAAAGTCGGTCTCCATTCCTCGCGCCCGAACTAATGCACACATCCATGCAGACAACTTCTTCTCAACTTTTTTGGGATACACCCCACACTTATCTTTCTCGCTCACTGCAGCCTTTTCTTTCGAGCCCTTCACTTTCCACTCAACCCTCGCGGATGGGTTTTCCTTTTGTGCCCCCTTTGCTATATTTATCTCAAAAGTCACAGTCTCTTCACCCACTATAAGCATGACTTTTCTCTCGTATATATCTAATATAGCTATACCCATCGCGAAGAATGGTCTTCCTAGGATGAGGGTGACCTCCTTGTTTTCCTCCATATTCCACCCTATAAAATCCACAGGAAATACAAACTTATCCACATGAACTAACACATCTTCCACTATCCCCTTGGGTATTAAAGTCATTTGGTCTGCCAGCTGCAACGATATTGGTACAGACCTTATCTCTCCAATTTCCTTCTCTAGTTTTCTGTAAATAGATAGAGGCATTAAATTAATTGAGGCACCAGAATCACATAATGATTTATCAAAATAAATAGTTCCTACAGAGCAAGGTATAGTAAAACTTCCTGGATCTCCACACTTTTGTGGGAGTTTGTTTTGCAATATCACACTGCAATGCTCTATGAGCTTGACCACTGAGGTCTCTTCTATCTTCCTCTTCTTTGTCAAGATTTCCTTCAAGAACTTGGCATAAGCAGGCATCAGTGAGAGCACTTTTGTGAATGGTAAGTTTATATGAACCTGTTTCAACACATCCAGAAATCTCTCAAACTGCTTGTCCAGCTTTTCTCTATATAGCTTTTGAGGGAAAGGTAGAGCAGGAATATGCTTGCTCTCATTATGTTCCTCCCTTCTTGAAGTTTCTCCCTTCTTCTTTTTCTCAACATTCATTGGGCCTTTCGTCTTCTTGTCCTCAGCATTTTTCAGCTGCTCCCCACTTTTTTTTTCAAATTTCACATCGTTTTGGATCGGGGTAGGATCTTTCAACACTTGCCCACTTCTCAAGGTTACAGCATTCACTGTTTCTTTGGGATTTCTCTTAGTATTAGTAGGGAGAGTTCTTGGAATCCTCTCAGACAATAGAGTGGCTACCTGCCCAACCTGTCTTTTTAGGTTTAGAAAACCAGTGCCCAGTTCTTTGATTACTGCTCCATGTTCCAGTATAGTTGCGCTATGAGTTTCAAGCCTCTCATTAGTTTTTAGAATAAAGGCCTTCATGAGATCTTCTATGCCAGACTGAATGGGCTGTTGAGGCTGAAATTGCTGCCTCTGTTGATTTTGGAATGCTGGAGCGCCTTGTCCTTGGGGTCTAAGGTTATTTTGTTGCCATGCATTTGCGGTACCCCCAGGTGAACTCCATGAAAAACTGGGGTGCCTCTTACCCATTGCATCAAAATTATAGTTTCCCATAACATTCACTTCCTTAGTTGAGGTTTGACACTCATGAGTAGGGTGTCCTCTTTCGCATATATAACAAGCTGTGTGAGGCACATTTTGTATCGAGGCTAAGGTCAGCTTTGGTATTTCTTTAGCCATAGCATCAAGTTGTACCTTCACAGATGTATTAGCATCAACTTGGTGAACACCAGTTGATCTTCTTCTTTCAACACTCTCCGGGGGCCACTGATTAGCATCTTCAGATAACTCATCAAGAATTGTAACTATCTCCTCTGGTGTCTTCTTTATCAAGGGGCCTCCAACTGCATTGCTCAATGTTCTATGCGAGGCCGGTGTCAATCCATTAAGTCCTAGAGTTGCATCCAGAGTTCAATTTTGCTATGTTGACACTTTCTAACAATCTCCTTAAACCTCTCCAATGCTTCAAAAATAGTTTTAGTCCCTCTGTGGCAGTAGTTTTGGATTTATCTTCTAAAATTGCCCGTCTTAGCTGAGGAAAAATATTTATCAAGGAATTTTCTTGTCATCTCCTCCCATGTTCTAATCGATCCCGTGGGCAAGCTTCAAAGCCACTGCTTTGCATCATCTTTGAGTGTGAAGGGAAATGCCCTCAAGTACACTGCATCTTGTGACACACCATTGTATTGAAAGATGTTCATAATCTCCTTGAAGTCCATTATATGTGTATTTGGATCTTCGTTCATCTTCCCTCTGAAGACACAACAATTCTGAAGGGTTTGAAGTAACACCTGATTCAACTCAAAATTGTTAGCTGCAATTGGAGGTGGTCTAACACTTGATAATCCTTGGTTGTAGACCGGTCAAGCATAATCGCCAAGTGATCTCCATGGGTCAGGAGGTATATTTTCGAACTGGTCTGCGGCCAAGGCTTGATTCTGAGCAATTCTCCGACCCCTCTCTTCTTCATAGAAAATTTGTGCCTCTCTAATAGCTGCTTCCTCAGCATCTCGTGCGGCTTTTTCGCGTTGTTGGGCTGCCTCCCTTGCAGCCAGATCTATATTATCATCACCGTTTCCAGCCATAAATTCTTTGGTTGAGGATTGCCCAACCTTTTCTAACATTTCGGTGAAATTTCTTTCCTTCCTCAACTGTCACGATTGTTTTTCTATCTCTGGATCATATGGTAGCACTTCTTTCGCAGAAGCTCGAGTTATGCACCAATCTAAACCTGTAACCTGCACACAGTCAATAATACCAAACGTAAAAAGAAAAAATTCCTGAATTAGCACTATAAACTATTTCAAACACTATTGATTGCCAATCCCCGGTAACGGCGCAAAAAATTGACGAGCTCGAAATACAAACCTAAATTATGCTCGCTAATCAAATATAGTATAGTATAATATCGTATCCACAAGGATTGGATTTAAATAGTATTCTCGTAGTTTGTAGCTTGGTTGCTATCCAATATGATCAACAATTATAGAAAAACATAAATTCAATCCAAACTCGGGTCTTGAATGAGGAAGGAATGATGAAATCCTTATGCTTGAGTTCTTCCAACTTCTCTATAGCCTCCTTCAGTCCAAAGCATGTCAATAGTCCAGAAAATAACATTTTTTCATGTATTTATACCAAGTAGGGTTGGACCCAGACGAAACCACATTCTCCTAGCCGAAATAGGACATTGGCTCTGTAAAGATTATACAAGCACACCGCATGGGGTGACGCGCCATGTGGGTCATTAGTTGGGATTTCCAGAGAGCTAACAATTTGACAGGCAGCATGTTTTGTACAGCCGCGGCACCCCACGCGCCGCGGTTGTGGAATTTTCTCATAGTACAGATTTTCCTTTATTTTTGACGTCCAGACTTGGTCCTCGACCCCCGAACATGATCTCGGCATTAATCCCTTTGGATTTTACTCATACTTTAAAGCTCCAACTAGCTCGAATTAGCTCCACAACATCTACATAGCTCGAAATCACTCCTACAAGGCATAAAACACACAATAAGTGCAAAACACCACCAGTTAGAGCTCAAACACAAATAAAGTGCAGTGAATTAGAGTACAATAAGCGACTAAAACACGTAATTTTAGCCAACCATCAGTTTGGGGCATGACAAGTTTAGATCAAAAAATTATGGAAGATACTCGGAAATCGATTAAAGTACTATTGTACTACCATTGAGGGTTGTTGTAAGCTAAGTATAACTTGGATTTCGACTTGAAGCTACTGTAGAAGGTAAGTATATCGTGTTCTTGCTTTTTCATAAGGTTATCTTGATGTTGATTGAGTTAAATGGATGTTTTAGAGATGAAGTAGTGAATAAAGTTGTTAATTGAGGATAGTTGGATTTGTAGACTGTTTTCTTGTTATAAATATATGGTATAATATTGAAATCATCGATGAATGACTTCACTATCATGTTAAGTATATTTTTAAGTTAAAGTATGAAATCTATAAGGGGTGATATGGGGTATACAGGTTCCAATCCGAGCTTGCCGCTCATCGTGAAGTGGTTGTGACTTGTTGTTGTTATATGGTGCCTTGTTATTGACATTTATGCTTGCTGGATTGCTCTAGTTATTGTTGTTGGTATATGGTATTGAGGGAGGCCCATGTTATAGGGGAGATTCTTCCCAAAATTATGTACACGAGCTACTAGCTTAAGTTATGGACTTAGTCGTTATTAGAAATGATTATGAATCTCCTTATGCTATTATAGATAGAGTTGAGTTGTTTGAAGATATGCTTGGAAGGTATTAAGGACTAAACGGTGGTAAGGTATGTTAAGGCTAAACCTTTCCTTCATTTTGGCATGATCCCGTAACTAAACGCGTTTGAAAACGAGACATAAAGAGAAGTTTGTATTCCTGAATTTATGTACATTATCCTAGTCTCATAAGTTATAGTATTCTCCCTTATCAGGACTTTATATTCAGTTAAGTATTGTCTTCTTTCAGTCAAGTAAGAAGAGGGTCTATATATATATATATACAGTATTACAGTATTTTCACGAACACCGAGCTATAATCGGTGGGAGTGTCCCTATTGGACAACCTCTGATCAGATGGTAAGTTATATACCGAGCTTATTATGGACGAGCACCTATGAGCGAGCCCAGAATGGTCGAGTAGTTATTTAGATACCGAGCGCCTATGAGCAAGCCCAGAATGGATGAGTAGTGATTTAGATACTGAGCCAACTATGGTCGAGTGCCTATGAGCAAGCCTACTACGATCGAGCAGTTATACGTACCGAGCCTTATATAGACGGATAGCTATTTTATTTAGTATATTGAGATAGTTGAGTCATTATCAGCAGGTAAGCATATCATCATATTATCTTTAACTCCTAGTTACTTTCAGTTATTATATTATCAATTCAGTTTTAGCTTTCAATTATTCTATTGCCTTACATACTCGATACATCATTTCGTACTGACATCCATTTTGTTGGGGATGTTGTATTTCATGCTTGCAGGTTCTGATAGATAGCCGGATAGACCTTCCTAGTAGACAGATCCAGACATCATCTTAATTGGTAAGCTCCACTCCCCCGGAGTTACTAGGTCTAGACTTTAGAGTCCATTTTGTATATACAGACTTAATGGATAGGTCAGGATCCTATCCTGACCATGATACAATTTTGTTATCTCTAGAGGCTCGTAGACAAGTCACGTATATGTTGTATGTCAGTATTGTGGCCTTGCCAGCCCTGTGTACATATTCAGTTTGGTTTTGTTGGTTGTAGACGTTCATGCCAACATCGTCGGCCTTCACAATTATGTATATAAGCTTTTGGTTATGTTTACCCCTCAGATGAGATTGACATTATTTTAAGATGATTCAGAAAAATGGCCTTGTCGGCCATAATTGGTATTGTCAGCTTGCAGGTAGGCCTCGTCGGCCTAAGTTGAGGGCTACCCCTCCGGATTTCACAGTTACAAAGTGGTACGCTCGGGCCGAGTATGGCACCGGGTGCCGGCCACACCTACCCAGGTTTAGGGCATGACATACACCCATAGTAAATCTTGCGCAAGAGTAAGCAAACCCGAACCAATGTAGAATACACATTCTCATTAGGCCTACCCATGGGCCCCCTAATCCATTCTGATCATCCTAATATAGGTGAATAACCTTCCAAAAGTCCACAGTGACCTATGCATAACAAATACGATCAGCTGTCTAACCTTTAACGCACCTTCACAGTCCGCAACCAAGGAATAGTCAGCCTCTGAGAACATCCAGCCTACATATCTGAGCTCCAACTCTCCTACTCAAATGATTGATACATTACACATACACAATCACCTCATGAGAAGTACTCCCATATATCTTTCGCGTTGAGTAGTAAAACCTGAACATCAACGGTTACTAACCATGCGATCTTTATAGTACTATTCAAGCATCCGCAAGTCAAACACAAAGCGTCTTCTACAACACACACCCTTCTCACGTGATACCAGATAGTGCCAGAACTCCCATAAACATCTACAATTTTCCATGTTCTCTAGAACTCATGACCTTCCTTTCAAAACTGAACCACAACTTTCCCCATTCAATCCTAATTCCACACTGCTCGCCGCATCTATCATGCTATCATATGAAAATACGAGAATCTCATTATCAACTCTGAAGCACAAGCAGGATAGACACTCCATCAACTTGAAACCTTCTACCCAACTTAATCCAGGAGAACATCGCAACATGCAACAAACATTCTATACCTATAGAAGACATCAGTCTTAAGCCGTGGTCTAAATCATTGCAACTCTTCGGAACCCATTTACACATAACCAAATCATCATAACCGATTCCCTTAACCCAGCTGAGTCATATAGACTGCCAAACCCAAGAGTATTGCCACAAAACACATGTAAAGCCCTATATATGAAAGGAACCGATCATTTCTACTACGATGCTAATCCAAACCACTGCTAAGTTGACCCAGCTTCTTTAGATTCCTCTTGACTTTCCTTCAAGGTAACACTTCTCTTTCCAGGCACTCTATGGAAGATAAGTATGGACGTCATCATACCGATCCTCAAGACTCTACTAGGAATTTGCTCATGACTCGTCGAACCTATGAACCTAAAGCTCCAACACCAACTTGTCATGACCCAAAATCCCACCTGGTCGTGATGGAACCTAACCTTAACATGATAGGTAAGCCAAGCAATAAATAATACGACTCAAATGAAAGATCATCAATAACAATAAATGAGAAGGTGAAATCCATGCAGTTATCCCAAGGATTGGTAGTACAAGTCATGAGCTACTAAGATTTAAATTTATAAAGATCGTACGAAAAATAAGTACAACATCTATTCGGAATATATAAATCGAACTACAATTCCTACACTACTAAGAACAAGTGGTAGCATATATCTAGAACGCATGTATATCTTCAATGCTAGCCCTCGTCATCCACAGCAGCTCAGCGCCAAGATCTGCATGCAAGGTGCAGAAGTGTAGTATGAGTACAACCGACCACATGTAAGTATCTTGACTAACCTCGGTGAAGTAGTAACGAGGTCTTAGGTCAAGGATACTTACTTTACATAACTTGTACCGCTCTATAACATATACATATACCAGCAACATTATCAAAATCTAAGCATGAAATACAGGTACATCCAATCAGTGCACGTAGAGAAGATATGTGTAAGTCTTATAACAGTTCATCATATAGAGGAGATACGCATTTGATATTAGATAATAGGTCAACAATTACATATAGAGTAGATATGCACAGGTACCGTACCAGTTTACAACTCAGCTTGTAGAGAAGATATGCGCCTAACAACCTTATGTCATTAAAGATTGCATATAGAGAAGATATACATGAAATATCAAATAATTTACAAACCCTTGCATATAGAGAAGATATGCATGAAATATCAAATAATCCGTCAACCATTGCATATAAAGAAGATATGCATGAAATATCAAGTCAAGTTGCTCATGGATCAACATATGGAGAAGATATGTACCGTGAATCATTTCATCAAGTAAAACAACATATAGAGAAGATATGCATAAAAGACATGTATATATTCTAGAACTATCATACAGAGAACGTATGCAGTAAAATCATGTATACATCTAAGGAGTTTGCAAATAGAGAAGAGATGCAAAGTCCAACCAATGATCAATTTCCATAATCCACGTCAACCAGAAACCAGTCAGTTTCTCACAACCTGTGTGTACACCATCAAGACAGAAACATGAGAGGATGACCCTAGGGGGATGGATCCCTATACAAATGCTGCGAGGATAACTCACCTGCTGTCACAACCCAAAATCCCACCAAAATGGTCGTGATAGCACCTAGTACCTAAGACTAGGTAAGCCTATCACATAATGAGATCAAACAGAAAATAACACTTAGATATTAATTAAAATTGAGAAAATGCCAAAACATAGAAAATACGGAAATACAACAGCCACAATCCCAAAACCCAGTACCACTGAGTCATAAGCTCTACATGGAATACAAAAGATGTCTCAAAATACAACATTGTTTAGGATACAATAAATAATAGTAAGGAAATAATAGAGGGTGACTCTGAGGCCTGCGAGTGCAACAGCAGGTACACCTTGAAGTCTCCACAGCTCTGGCTTAACTCCCTAGTGACCAACACGATCCGAGGTACCTGGATTTGTAAAAAAATGTGTAGTATGATTAAACCACAGTCGGTACCCAGTAAGTATCAAGGCTAACCTTGGTGGAGTAATGACGAGGTTCATGTCAAGGCACTCACTAGTCAAATAACATGTGCAAGATATCAATATAAAACTGACAACAAAAAAACACAATATAACAAATATTAGATACCTCGAGGAATGTGTACAACAACTTAATGTAAAATAATCCGCTTTTGCCTAAAAATATCAATGGGAATGGGGCATGGGATAACATATCAAATTCCACCGTCTCATAAAACACAAGGTAAAATCATCTAAAGAAAACCAGAATTTGATCAAAGCATCAACCTCGGTTCCAACATATGAAAACAACAACATATAATCACCGTAATATAACTCATAAAATTCCCTGACAAGCCACCCTTATGTCGCCGCATGCACATTAACAATGGAATGTCACCCTTATGTCACCGCATGCACATTAAAGATGGAATTCCACCCTTATGTCGCCTCATGCACATAAATAGCCACTCTTATCTCGCCGCATGCACATCACAATGGAATGCCTCCCTTATGTCGTCGCATGTGCATCTCGTTCACAACACAATAATAAACCCGCACCACACGTGCACAAGCTCCACATTAACACCAAAACAACAATACCAAAGTGACATCAAGATATAGCCTACGACTCAACAACAATGTGCACAAGACTTTTATAACGATAACATAAGGGTGTGGGAAGTGAACAATAATAAAACATGGTTCGTATAACAAACAACCCTAATTCAAGTCATATTAATGGCCTAAGGTCTAATCCAATCAATTAGCACACATGCGCCCGTGTACACACTCGTCACCTTATGTATATGTCAATTCACATAGCATAAATAATGCAAATTAGACCAAATCTTAAGGGGTAATTCCCCCACACAAAGTTAGACAAGATACTTACCTAAAATAGCCCCAATCAATACACTAAAAATGCTTTTCCTTTAAAATTCACCTCTGCTTGACTCAAATCTAGCCAAAATGACTTAATAATATCAAACAATGCAAGAGAAACCAATTTCGATTAATAATGTCAAGTTATTTACACAATTCCCAAAAGGTCAAAAAAGTCAACCAAGGGCTCACCAATCAAAACTCGAGTCGAGGGGTAGATCGCGACTACCCATAACCCCACGAGTCCATATATGCATTTGGTTTTCAAATCCGAGTCCAATTCAACTCTCAAATCTCAAATTTTTATTTTCAAAACATAATCAAAAATTCCCAATTTTCTCTTCAAATCTCATGATTTAGATGTTAAAATTCATAAATAACCATGTTATAATATCAATATTTAGTCAAAATCACTTACCCAATAGCTTTATATGAAAATCCTCTCCTAAAATCGCATCCCGCCGAGTCTAGGATTCAAAATGTGATAAAATGAGACTAAGTCACGAAATCCCATCTATTTGTTCAGGTGCAGAAGTCACAAATGCGACATGGGGTTCGCAAATGCGACCAATGGATCGCAAATGCAATCCCTGCTATACCTAGAGAATGTCGCAATAGCGACTCAGACTTTGCTTTTGCGAAGTCTCAAGCGGCCGGCCTTACTTCGCAAAAGCGACCACATGGTTGCAAAAGCGACCTTCCAAGCCTCAGATCTCTTTCGCATTTGCGATGCTGGCTTCACAAATGCGAAGAGTGCCTTCCCCAGCCACCATCGCAAATGCGATATTCACTTTGCAAATGTGGTATTCGCAAATGCGAACTAGTGCTAGAATTTGTGATAACCGCAGCACTAGCACAAAAACCAACAAATAAAAAAATAGTCTAAAACTCGTCTGAAACTCACCCGAGCCACCGGGGCTCCATACTAAACATCCACACTAGTATAAAAAATATCATACGAACTCGCTCGCAAGCTTAAAATACCAAGATAACATCAAGAACAACGAATCGGACACCAAAACACATAGAATTCGCAATGAAACTCAATAATCGCTAAAATCACAATCAAGCGTCTGATTCTTACCAAACCAACTCGTAATGATACTAAACTTTGCACACAAATTTCAAATGACAAAATGGACCTATTCCAAATCCCAAAACCAAAATACGAACCCGATAGCCATACAGTCAACCTATGGTCAAACTTAGAAAATTTCTACACTTCGAAATCTCCAACTTTCAACAAAAAAGAGCCAAATCAACCAAGGAACTGTCACGACCCAAACCGATGGACAGTGACGGGCACCCGGTACCTTACTCAATCGAGTACCAACGCAGCGTATCTTTTTATATCATACTATCATAGGTAACTGAGCCGGAAAGGCCGCAATGAGAGAAGTAGAATACAACATGTAATACCAACTTATACATAAGACATACAGGCCTATAAGACCAAAATAATCACTCGTACACTGAACATAAGCCGATAAGGCCATACAATCTTTTACGTACATGACATCTATCTACAAGCCTCTAAGAATACATAATTTTCATAAAGGTCGGGACAGAGTCCCTCCATACCAAACAATACACGTCTAAATCATACTGACCAAACAAGCAACTCCGGAGCAAATAGAGCGTATCAACATCTTCCGCTGAGCTGATAGCCTACTTGGAGGGCTCTCGACCTGTCTATCGGGACCTGCGGGCATGAAACGCCATATTCCCAGGCAAAAGAGACGTCAGTACAAATAATGTACCGAGTATGTAAGGAATGAAAATCAGTAAACAATAGTCATGAGAGAAACATGGAGTAAAAGACTCAACATGTGGATAGCCTTAACATACCTGAGCCGATTCTCTTGACAATCCCTCTAACACATGTCAGTTGCGACAAATCACGTAACAGCAGATCGAAGTAGGGGAAAACCCGTATGATATTCTTGATATCATAGCACGTTATTTCTTATCCGACTAATATCCACTCCATTGAAAGATATCAATTGCATTTAACCTGTTAATCAATACCAACATTGCTGGTCTAACTCTAAAGTGGCAAGCATGCCATAACTTATTCCTATTCTCCAAGTTATATTACCACTAAAGAAACCAAACCAAGGTGTTTGCTCTACCGGCTAAAAAATTTTGATGTTTTAAGATTTTCGCCATGCAAAATATTGAGAGCGTAAGTTTTAAAGTTTCTTAAGGTAGTACAGTAGAAAAGTTCCTCCAGTTGTAAAGAGCAAATGTTCTACTAGTGCTGACTGTGCAGACAAGTGCTTAGGCGTTCTTGTATGCTAGCTAATTTATTTACAAGCATTGCTGCGCTTTGAGGTTTATCCAAAGAACATTTCACGTGTAAACAAGGCACATTATGTGTTATGACTCATCATGCACATTGGTCACACCTTGGCCTAGCTTAATGCCATGTGGCAGCCCATAAAATCTTTATTCACTTAATCCTATTTAATACCATAATTATCCCCATAATTAATCAATTATCCACATAATTAAGAATTATCTCAAATTACTTCAAATACTACTCACTTTTAACACACTTTGTACACCTTACTATTATGCTCATGTGGTACCTTGTATGGCACTAGTCCATAAATACCGAGTATTATAGCTCGGACCGTATTTTTATTCCAAAATATCAAACCTTGACGAAATTCATTTCCTTCGATTTGCTTACCCTCTCACCTTCACGAATTTACTCATCACTTATTTGAAGTAGCACAATACTTATAATCCCAAAATAATCTCATTCCTGAACTTACGTCGATTAACTTATGACGAAATTTTAACATACAAAAATGCGGGATGTAACATCTCATTTCCGAGCTTTCATTAATTTATTTATGGCGTACTTTCACATACGACAATATGAGGTGTAACAGGAACCTCCGAATTCAATTCCTGGCATACGCCTAAGTCTAAAATCACCATACGAACATATTGGGACCATCAAAAAACCGTTCGTCCATTTTACAAAAGTCAAACCTCGGTCAACACTTCCAACCTAAGCTTCCAAACTAAGAACCAAGCATTTCAAACCAATCCAAAACCTTCTCGAAACCCAACTAATCATTCCCGCAAGTCACATAAATACAAATACAAACATGGGGAGCTTCAAAAGGGGAAACGGAGCTCAAACATATACGTTGCCCCCAACACAATTAGCACGTAGCAAATAATACATTTACAACCTAATTCCCTCAAGTCAAGGTAAACCATGATACTTACCTTTTTCGGAATAAATCAACCCTTCAATAACACTTTCCCTTTAGAACAAGCCTCCAAAAAACTCAAATCTAGTCAAATAACACTCAAACAAGTGAAAACAAGCTTAAGTAATCTTCCTAATACTTAAAAAGTTTGATTTTTAATATATTTGGAAAAGTCAACAAAACGTTAACCAGGGCCCACTCGGTCGAAATCGAAAATCAAGATCAATCCCAACTACCTATTCTTTTACGAGTCCAAATATTTGATTTGTTTTAAGATCTGACCTCGAATGAGGTCTAAATCTCCAAAATTCAACATCCTAAGTAATTACCCAAAAAAATCCTATTTCTACTCCTTGAAATGCTAGATTTAGGGGGTGAAAATCTATGAGAAATAATAGAAATTAATCAATAAAAAGGTTAAAATCACTAACCTTTGAGTTGGGAAGAAAATCCTCTCAAAAATCATCTCCTAATGAAATCCAGGTCTCAAAAATGGAATAAAATGAGCTAATCTCGGAACCCTCCCCTTTTACCCGGCTGCAGATACCGCAATAGAAAAATTTAGAAAAATGACCCGAAACGAATCTGAAACTCACCCGAGCCAATCGGCCCATTCCAAACATCCATACAAGTATAATAACCTCACAGGAAGTTGTTCTAAAGCTCAAAACAACACAAAAATCAAGAATCAAGCATCAAAACTCAAAGATTAAAATGCTTAAGAACTCAAAATTTTGAACTTTCAACTATAAGCGTCGAAAAGGCCTTGGGTCATCGAGGACCCTAACCAAACATGTACACAAGTTCAAAATCACCATACAAACCTACCAAAATCATCAAAATACCGATCAAGATTGTTTACCAAGAATGTTGACCATGGTCAACTCCAATAACATATAAGCTCTAGAATTTGAATTTCCCTACCAAAACACATCTAAACTTTTCAGAAATCAAAATGAACCATGCACACAAGGCATAAATTGTCAAATAAAGCTATTCAAGGTTTCAAATCATGAAACAGATATCTAGAACTCAAAACAATATGTCGGTTCGTTATAGATAACCCGATCTCAAGTCAATATTAGAGAAAATTTTGGCACCTTGTAACTAATCAAACAAGTCATCAATGCGAGTAAATGGATACATATTTTAGATGGTAATCTTATTTAGCTGTCGATAATCAATACACATTTGCATTGACTCATCTTTATTCTTAACAAATAACACTAGTACACCCCAAGATAAACACTCGGCCTAATGAATCCCTTACTCAACAAGTCTTGTAATTGTTCCTTTAACTTAGCTGGAACCATACGATATGGTAGAATAGATATAGGCTGCATGCTTAGTACCAAATCAAAACCAATATCAATTTACCTATCATCAGAAAACATTCTTACAACTGGTACCAAATCAATAGTAGGAGTATTTTTGCTAGTATCTTGAATGTAAGCTAGATCGCCTAAACACCCCTTCTCAACCACGCGTTGTGCCTCTGAAAACAAGGCCACCATACTTGTAGAGTGACTAAGTATCCCCCAATATTCCAACCTAGCAACCCCGACATAGCTGAAGTAATGATGGCATGACATTCCAAAATAGTATGATACGAAAATAACCAATCCATGCCAAGAATAAACTCAGAGTCCACCATATGCAGCAAAAAAATATCAACCAATGTGTCGTAGCCAATAATAGTTTCACGTAAGACATGTAGACCCGATAAGATAATAATAGAATCTCCAACTGTGTAGATATATAAATAGGAATATCAAGCAACTCGGGAGGCATACCTAAATGCCATGCAAAGTAAAATGACACATTGGAATAATTAGAACTAAGATTAAAAAATACTGAAGTATCCCTATGGCAAACTGAAATAATACTTTTGATGACTGTATTGTATGCAACTACCTTTGACCAAAAAAGTAGCAACATGCCCGACCTCCCCTAGTCTGACCTTCACTTCTGGCATGACCTCTACTAGTAAGGGCACCATCCCTAGCTGTCTGGGTAACTGGTGTAGTAACTAGAGCCTGAACAATAGCCTATGTACCTTGCTGGGACATACCACACTACAATCTAGAGAAATGTTTCTTTATATGCCCAATATCACCGTATTTCATATTAACCTCTATGCTGACGAGGTTGTTTGGACTGAGACTATCCCTAATAAGTAGAATATTACAATGAAAGAACCCTTCCCTATGGGTGCACCGTATGTACCCTAAACTAGAAGTGGGTGGTAAAAAGACCTACATATAGGAGCACTGTAAGAAGTCTAAAGACATTACTGTACTGGCCTACTAGACTTGCCTCTCCCATGATAACCCTTGCCTCCAAATAAAGTTCCACTTAATCAACATGAGCCACAGGGTTTCTTGGCCTCACACTCATCTCTCTCTCTTTCTCTCTCTCATACCTAATATTATCCATCCTCCTAAAAATCACAACAACCTGACTAACAATGGTCCCTTCCTTAGCCTCACATGCCATTCCAAACCTAATACCAAAATTGAGGCCTTAATAAACTTCCTCACTTTCTCCCTCTTTGTGGGGATCAAGAAAGTTGCATGAAGAGATAAATTTGTGAACTTCATCTTGTAATACGTCATTTTCATGCCCTCCTAGCGCAAGTACTCAAGCTATCCGTGAAACTCATCCCTCCGGTAAGTGCAATAAACTTCTCTAAAAAGAGATGTGAAAATTATGTCCAAATGAGAGGATGTGACCATGTTTGTCTGCTCTCCACATAAGTCCTCCATTACATACTGGCTCGTCCTTCTAACTAAAAAGTGGTGAAGTTCATCATTGGACTCAACAAGGCCCAAATTATGCAAGATCTCATGGCACCTGTCTAAGAAGTCTTAAGCATTAGTTGTTGATCACCATTTAAATGTGGAGGAAACAACTTCTGAAACCTATCCATCATCTTCTACTCCTCAATAGACAGAGCATCCCTTACCACAAGTTGTGTTGGAACAACAGGATGTGGAGCAACAATAGGCTACGGTAACCTAGTAGGCTAGACTCCTAGAGTCTGAAACAATGAGAATGTTGCTGCTCTAGAGTGTGTATAGCTAGGGTGTGAGCTCCTCTGTTGCTTGAGAAGTAGATGGGGCCATAGGAATCATCCCAGCCTATACCATACTATTAAAGAATCCCAAAATGGAAACCATAGCTTCCTAAATCATGGGTGAGCAATAAAACCCTCAGGAACCGTTGGATTGGGCGAGATAGCCTGAACTAGAACCTGCTCAGCCTCAAAATAGCAGATTGATCAACTAAAGTAGCTCTTGCATGACCACAAGAAACTGGGGGTCCTCTACCCTGAACAGGAGCTATTGTAGGGGCCATGGCCTAAGCTCCAGCCCTGCCCGACCCTTGCCTCTACTGGATTCGGCATCAGGCACTCGCTCCTAGTCACTGGCTATAGACGCATGTGTCGTCACTATCTGTGAGATAATGAAAGAGATATATTTAAACTTTAAGATAAACAAATAAAGCATGTTATGGAAAGAAAGAAGGAGAAGTTTCCTGAATGTCTTGTAGCTCTTGGAGATAAGTACAAATGTCTCTATATCAATCAGCAAGACTCTACTAGACATTTCTCATAACTTGTAAAATTGGTGAAACCTAGGCTCTAATTCCACTTTTTCATGACCCAAATCCCACTAAGGTCGTGATGGCACCTAACCCAACCCGCTTGGCTAACCAACAAACAACGAAATGGAAAATCGAGATAATAATAATAATGTCTAACAGTCATAACATATATGGAGTGCAATAATAAGTCTAGTACAATGTGAAATACTAAGTACAACCCTAAAGAACTAGTAAAACAAGTCATGAGCGTCTAAGAGGAATAAAATATCAATGCAATTGTCTACCTAAAATACAAGTATTGTCTAAAATAAACAACAATAAAGGAAAGATAGAAGGTGACTCCAATGGATGCCAACCAGCAAGGCAACTCACCTCAAAGTGTCCAAATCAGATCTTAAGTTCCCTCGTGTGCTCCAATGGTACTGGGATCCGAATATGCAAAAACATATACAGACGTATAGTATGAGTACACCAACACGTATCCAGCAAGTATCACTAACAGTTCCCCCAACAACGTAGTGGCGAGGATTTAGTCAAAATACTTATTTCAATACCTATCCAGTTAGCAAGTATACTCAATAATAGAAGTCAAATATGAAAACAATGTATAAGATGTACACAGTATAAGCATGTGTTATGATGCATGCTTCCTCAAATAACAAAACCGATGTATATGTCAATCCGCCTAAATAGCATATACATAGATATGCACCAAGAAAAATTCATATAAAATGCATTAACAAAAGCCTAATATCTGTAATGCATGATAAAGTTTCAAACCTTATATCAACCTGACACTCTCCAAGGGTCCAACAAACCTACATATGCCACCAAGAGACACATCGTTGGACAACTCATGAGGTACGAATCCATAATATCATAACAGCACACCAATCTCAACGTGTTTGCATGGCTTAATCATATGCATCTCATAAATCTCGCCCGAATCACTCAATGTACCAATATCACAATTAAGTGTGAAATTCGATATGCAAGCTATAATGCATATGTTTGATGTATGACTAATAAGTAATTCATGTAATCCAACATATATAATGTCAAGCCCCGACCTTGGGGAGCAGTACCGACGCTTAATTGAGTTACTCCAGTCGAGCAAGCCTACGTAGTGCCTACTATCCAACCTTGCCCATGAGTAATTTAAGAATAAATGAGAAGAGATAGACAACGAGAGGATAAAATGTACAACACCCATTATTATTACTTGTAGGGGATTTATTTATGATTACCAAAACATTATAAGTTTATAGTTTAAAAGTGGAAATATCCGACAACTACAATATTTTTAGTTTGTTTTCCCCCATTTTAAAACACAACCCACAGTACATCTACGGAGCCTCTAAGTGAACATGAGTACAATATGAAAGTGTCAGTGACAAGGCCCCGGCTATACCTCAAAATACAATGAACAAGAATCAAAATGATATAAGGCCCCGATATGGAGCAGGGCTCACCGAGTCAGCTGAGAGGAGGGTAAACCTATCAAGAACCTGTGTCACCTACTGAGGAACTACCTGCATTCATTGAAGATGCAGCGCCCCCGGCAGAAGGAACGTTAGTACATATGGAATAGTACTAGTATGTAAAGCTAAGTACTCTCACATGGAATGGAATTCCAATGTAAGTAGAGTGAAACATGGAAGCAATAAGAACATCAAATAACATTTAAATACCAAGTTAAAATATAATAAATTTTCAAATAAGCATTAACATTTTTGGTCGGGAGATCATTAATTATCGATACGCCACCATGCAGGTGGCATGGAGTCTGATCTCGGCCCGATCGGCTAGGCCGTTCCACCACCAATGTATGTGGATTGACGTAAAAATACGAAACCACCATGTGCACAATATGGTGTCCGATCTCCACCCAATCGACTATGCCATCTCACCACAATGTCGTATGGGTCGGAATGGCCTTTGCTAGCTATCAATTCATCCCAATTAAGGGGAATAATCTCAACATAATATAAAGGAGATTTGTTCCTCAATCAACTCTTATACCGGCACGTGTAGTTTCGAGCTTAGGACTTTACAACCCACCCTTCCCCGGTGACCTAACGAAACTCCCAAAAATATTTCTATATAAAAGAAAGATGTTCATCTCATAGCCTTTCATAAAATCTTTCATTTTATTGGCACTCTTAGTCATACATGTTAATCTATATTCTTAGCACGATGGCCGCATTTCATATTTCATACATTCATTCCTTTACTTGTCATAGATCATCATCAAACATTAAATAGATCATTACAAAAATCATAACTTCAACTCATAAGTTCATAAGGGCTCAAAACACATTGGAAATAATTACAATAGGAGAGCATGGTGATTCCAATGGAATCATGGATTGAGTTGATAAGCGGTTGATAAATTAATCATACTTGAACTATTTCTCAAGGGAGAGCATGATATAATGAGAGCAATTGAGACATTACTTGGGTGAATAGGCATTTGATACATCAATCGTTTGTGGAAATTAAACACAATAGGGATAGGATCACGGAATCCAATTCTACGGAGGGCGTTTAGCTAACATATCTCAAATTCTTCCCTTAATAATACTACAATAGTCTGTCATACTAAACAACTTCAATCTACAATAATACAACACAGTTGTACCAATATTAGTAACGATATTTTACATTTTGCTCACTTAGGCATTATGTCAAGCATGTAGTATGCACATTTCTTTACCACCTTCATCAATGATATTTTTTCATCCAATACCCACTACTTTTCCCAATAATTCATACTACAACCAACCTTAGATAGTTTAGGACCTCCAACAATATATTCATGTCTTACAATTCACTCCCAACCAAAAATTCATCAAACAATCAGTTTTCATTCTCTACAAATTCTCAAAATTTCCAATTGGTTAAATTACTGCTTCCACTCACCATCCCATAAGTTCTACCTCTAAATTTCTACTCATATGTTCATTATTAAGCCATGCATGCAAGTCCAAGGAAATGGAATTACCTTTCGGGAGTAAATCTTGCAAAGTCCTCACTTGAGCTCTTGGGAAGATTTCTTGAGAATCTAATGATTTCATGGTGGATTGACTTAGATTTAGTGTGGATTGATGGAATAAAATACCAAACTAGTGGGAATCTCTCACCTTGAAGATAGAAGGAGTTGGGGGTCTTGAGCGAAGGGAGAGAAACTCCAAAAATTGGCCAAGTTAAATGGGGAAAGAATACCACCAAAATAAACTTTTTAAAGTCTGGTTGGGCGTCGAGGGAGGTTCCAGGCCCTGGTCCAAAAATGGCTCTAGGTTTGGGTGCCACAAGAGGTGCCACACACTGGCCTGGGCGCTGGATTTTTCTGCCAGACAACCTTCAGTAAAAATATCATAATTTCTTGTAGAAATATCCAAATAATGCACGGTTTAAAGAGTTAGAATCTAGACTCAATGAGCTTTTATATGATGGGTAGATAACCCCATAAAGAATTATACTTTGGTAGTTGTGATTATTTTAAATTGGGTAATATGTAAGCTCATTTGAAACTTTTGTCTGTCACCTAACTTCCAACTTAACTTGGTCCTAGTGCTTTCCTTAGACCCTAAGCAACATCAAATACACATATCACACTTATTATCATGACAAATATAATTTGGTTCTATTCCATAGTCTATTGTGGGAGGCAAAACAGTAGTTAAGGAACTCACGAGCGCGCTTTAGAGTCTTAAATCATTACGAATTTTTATGGGGCCTTACATATAATCGCTTTCATGTTATACTCGTATGTTAAAGAATTCCAATAACATAATAATAGCATGATTAAGATGCACAAATATTCATATAACCAACAAGTCATGTAGAGATTAGAAAGCTACTATTCTACCCGAGCATGAAAATCCATGTAATTCGCATATACGCTCGTCACCTCGCATATATGTTATACACCATAATCAAATAGTGACAAAGCCAGTTTCGGAAAAATTCCCTCATTGAGGTTAAAGTGTCAACTTACCTAAGTCCGGGGCTAGTTCTAACCATTAAGAATGACCTTTCATCGCTGCAAATCTGTTAAAAGAACTAGATCTAGCAAAAAATATACTGCGCAAGATTACATAGAGCTAAATTAATCAATTCCAAAGTTCAAATCTAGGTCTAGGTCAAAGTCAATCCAAAAGTCAACTTGTCACGCCTCGACCTTGGGGAGCAAGATCGACGCTCAAACACCCTTGCGGTGGTCAAGCAAGCCTTTGTTCTATATCTTTCCCATGAGTGCCCATGCATGATTTAGAAGATCAAAATGAACCATTCTTTTAAAATTGTTGCCTTTCATCAGGTAGAAAATATTTCAAAGTTTATGGAGTAAAATTACCCACATGTCATGCATAAGTTTTATAATAGAACATGAAAGAAATAACATATTCCCATGCATACCATCACCCACAACTGTCTACGAAGCCTCTAAGACATCATGAAATAAAATAAAAAGATGTCGGTGACAAGATCTCAGCTATACCCAAAATAGAAGATAAGTCCAGAAGAAGAGACATGGATACCCCGAATGTAGATGGGGCTCACCGAGTCCGCTGAGAAGAGAGCACACACCTATCGAGATCATGTGCCACTTGTTAGGGTATCACCTACCTCTATTAAAGATGCAGTGTCCCAGACAAAAGGGAAGTTAGTACCTGTGGAATAATACTATTATGTAAAGCAGACAGAACAATGAATAAATGTATGGTAGCTCAAAGGAGAGGTAAATAAAGTACATCAAGAAGCTATGAAACAGGTTATAGAATCATATGTCAAGTCTTATTATGCTTTAGTCATTCTGAACTTCTTCTTGGTTCAAGTGAGCAATATGAGTTACGTGTGGGATACTAAGTATAATATGTACATACAAAAGATAATAAGACAATGAAATGTGTACATACAAAAGATAATTAAAATGGCACCTATGCGTTTCACCAGGCCGTCCACAAGCTCACTTTTGCATGTGCCGACTATGCGTTTAAGCAGTCCGTCTATAGCGAACCTTTATTATGCACCTATGCATTCCAACAGGACATCCATAGGGCTCATCTTTGCATGTGCTGGCTATGCGTTTCACCAGTCCGTCCATAGCCAACCTTTACTATGCATCTATGCATTTTACCAGACCGCCCATAGAGCTCATCTATACTATGCACCTATGTATTTCACCAGACAGCCCATAGGGATCATATTTACTATAGCTACACACATATGTGTTTCACCAGACCGTCCATAGGGATCATCTATACTATGTACCTATGCCTTTTACCAGACCGTCCATAAGGCTCATCTATATTATGCCCCTATGCCTTTCACCAGACCGTCCATAGGGATCATATTTACTATAGCTACACACATATGTGTTTCACCAGACCGTCCATAGGGATCATCTATACTATGTACCTATGCCTTTTACCAGACCGTCCATAAGGCTCATCTATATTATGCCCCTATGCCTTTCATCAGACCGTCCATAGGACTTGTAACACATGATTATGATAATGACCATGTGCAAGCTCAAAGCAACACGAATACACTACATTTGGGGTCATAAGAGTCAATATCATTCGAATACTTCAAGTTCATGTTAATCATGCGGAAGCATAACTTGTTACATTAGCACAGATGTGGAGAATCAATGAGTAGATTACAATGGTGCATGGGCCCAATTCATCATCTTTAAGGTTCATCATCGTTTATCATAGAAGATCTCTCTTTTATCTCGTTATGTACTTGTCTATCATCTTAAGGTCATTAGCTAAGTTCATCATTCTTGGGGACTTAACATCAACGTCATTTGAATTTATTGTTTTAAAAGCATACATACTATATTTGAAATTATTGAAATGCCTTAATTTCAATGTCATGCTTATATGTAAACTTGAACCTCTATAACGTTATCATAATGGAAATATCATTGTATGTGGAACTACACATGTGAATATATTATATGAATAGCATATAGTTGTTTTCCCCCAAAAGCATTTCATATAAATCATTTCATGAAAGTCTTTTCTTGTCCTTTGGGACATACAATACCTCATAATTCTCATTTTGGCAAGTGGCCACATTTCATTGTCATACTATCACTTCCTTTTACTTGTCATGGGTCATCATAAAACATTAGGAATCATTGTTATAACTACATGAGTAATAAGAGCTTAAGACACTCGGAATATATCTAAAAAGAGGAGCATAGTGATAGTAATTGAAGCATGAATTGAACTCGTAAGCATTTTGAGCAGTCAATCGTGCTTGAATTATTTACCAGCAATGAGAATAGAGATGACAATTGAACATGACTTAAGTATGCAGACATTACATAAGTCATCCCTTTGAGTCAATTTAACATAATAAGAATAGGAACTCGAACAAACCATGCTTAGAGTTCATGAGGAATTAATGGTATCCGACTCTATGAAGAGAGTTTAGCCAACATACCTGAAATCTACCCCTTAATGATACTACGATAATCTACCATACTAAATGACTTCAATCTATCATAACAACATCCAAATGACGAACAACTGATGCGTTTGAAACTAGACTCGAAGGTCTACGCTTTAGGGACAAAATTCATTGAAATTATTTTTATATTGTGAGAGTTACACCCGTTCAAAGTTAGGTGTTGTGCAAATTAAGAAATCTTTTTCAATTAATATTTCAAACTCGTTCCAAAGAACTTCTCCCCACTATAAACCTCCTTAATGTGTTCCAAAACACTTTCCACATGTATTTTCATGTCAAAATGATGTGGTTCTATCCCATAGATCTCCTTTAATACTCAAAAATATTACTTCCAATTATCATTGGTGCACTATAAAGTCTTAAATCATTAAAAAAAATTACAGGGTCTTACACAACTACGGGCCCACACGGTGACCCATAACTCCAAATCCCTATCTATGTTTAGATTTTTATTTGCAGTCCATTCAGATGACCAAAACTCATTTTAGATAATATTAGCTCTTGGTCTAGAAATTTCCAAATTTCACCTTAAATATCCATGTTTAAGTGATAGATCTTAGGTTCGATTTACAAAATAATCTTAAATCCAAGTTAGAAATACGTACCCTAAGCTTGTAGATGAAGATCTAGGTCAAAACCTCCGAAATCGAGCTCCTAAATCTCCAAAATAGTAAATAATGAAATAAAAATCATAAAACACGGTATTTATACAAACTGAAAAAGTCACTAGTTCTAGCCGCACTTCCACTCTTGGCTGCACTCTAATCAGCAAAGGGGTCCGCACTCCTTCAATACTTGTAGCTGCATGACTTGTGTTGCAGACTTCAATGTCGATAAGTTAGACCTATATTAACAACTACTGAGCAAGTTATAATGGAGCAAAGCCGCTTGATTAGATACAAGATCGAAAGTTTATTACTTTTGACACAAGATATTTCGTGCATCGCGCGAACATAGAGCCTAGTAATCAATTTATATTTTATATTATTATTAAAGCACGAATAATTTATGCTAAATGTTGAGTGACAAAAATATCCTTGAAATATTAGCAGACTTTTATGCCCCTCAGTATTAAATATTTCTCCAAAAGAAATTATTCCATATTGGATATTATTGTAATAACTAGATATGCTATACGCACTAAGATTCATGATTCACATTATTCATATGCTTATAAGAAGTGTTTAGCATCATAGTCAAAGAAATTTGCACTAGATTATTTTTGGGGTTAGCAAGAAAAAAGGGTGGCGGCTGAATATAAGGGACAAAAAAAAGGAGCACAAAGGAGTTGTTTAAACTTTGTAATATTTTCACTTTCAGCCATGTTACAATGCTTCCTTGTCTACGTAGCAGTTGGTTGAAATTAACTAAACTTATATAAATATTTCTATAATAGAATGTTGATTGAAGCATTACATGTCTGAAAAAGAATATCTTACGCGTTGAATATTTTGAATCATGACTAACAAATGTTATGAGGAGATAACCATGTTAAAGAAATGCGTCATAAAGATAAGAAATATTAATGTTCCTATTTAATATCGTTATCAAGTTAGTCATCTTTTTACCAATTTTAATATAATAATTTGAAAATATATCCACTCGAAATAAAGTTTATCCTTTAATTATGCTAAAAGTTTATTAAATATAAATAACAAGTAGTTTATGCAATTAGAAGTGTATTACTTTTGGTACGTGTTTACTCATAAAACGGTACATCTGAATTTATTACGTTGTTTATAGACAAGCGAACTGATTTGATCCAAAAAATGATAATGAAATAAGACTAAAAGTAAGACTTAGCAATTGAAATTGAAGAAAATGACAAGCCTAGATCCGAGAGCAGTATCTCCGATGACAAAAATGAGAAAAATGTAAAAGAGCAAATAAAGTTATTTAATTGAGAGCGAAAATAAAATACAACATATGTTTTGCTAAGAATTTCGTGTCTTACAGTTGCTGTTGAGCCTACTATTTATAGTTATACCTAGGGAAACAAGATCGTAGTATCAAGCCCTACTTAAATGATAATAAAAGAGTCATTGATGAATATGTAATGGTAGGCCATGAATACAAATATTCTCTGCAATGGCTGCACATATAATGTTAGAGAATATTCTTCATTGAATGCTATCCAATGGCAAATATTCGATTTGCTCATGTTGACCATGCTCCCTTCGGGTCTACCCGATGTCAATTGCAGTTGTTGTTCCCGGTATTGGTTGTTACTTGATTCTCCTTTTACCTATCTTCGGTTCTACGTGTCATGCTATTATTCGATCATTTATTATCAACTAATTTAACCCTATATAGATAGTCCCCCTGCTTTCCAGTGACATATCTTTGTGTCCCCGGGAAGTTGGTGAAGATCCCTTTCTTGGCAGGAAACCTCCTGAACAGTTTCTGACATTTGAAAGGATGCACGTCTTCTCGCATTTAATACCCCGAACACGTATTGTCCCACGATTCAGTAATATTTTTACCGGTTTTCGAGGTAATCATGATCACGATTTTTTCCGTCTATATCTTCACTTCTACTCATCAATTTACTTCTTTACTTCCAAAGTTAGAATTCATAAACGCTTCTTCTTCTTTGCACTTACTCTGCATTTCCTTAAAAATCTTTACATCTCCTTCAACGTCCTTAGCTAAAAGTTTTACTATGTCTTTACTACTACGGCTTCCTCTACTGCATCCTCCAGAAATTCTAGCCTTTTCTTCGGTGGAGGCCCGAAGATAAACAAGGACGTTGATGCCGATTCTGAGCCTCCCACAGTAAATACCATCATACCAAAAAATCTCAACACTTCTAATGACTTCCAATAGAAGGCCCCTACTAAGTCTTCATGAACTTAGGTTGTTAGTAGGTATCCCTCCTCTATTCTCCCTTCTAGTATCCCTGCAGTGAAGGAGGACTGCAACTTCCCTAACCTCAACATCCTCGCTCCGGATATGATAGAGCGAGTTACCTTCACCAAGGAATATTTTACGTATGTCTATACGTATCCCTTTACCTTGGGTCTGTTTTCCTTGGGGTCGAATGAAGGGCTCGACCCCTTAATTTTGGAGTTTTTCCACCGGTACCGGGTCTGCTTGGCGCAAGTAGGCCCATCTATATGGCGAACGGTGGCTTGCATGCACCAGTTGTGCACGGAAACTGGGGAAATCCTAACCCTTGCACACATGATGAATCTCTACTCCCCCAAATTTTTCCGTGGGGGAGTAATAAATTTCAGAAAATATGGCCACCACGCTATCCTCACCAGCATGGATGATGACAATGATCGCGGGTAAATGGAGCAATTTTTCATCATTGCCACCAGGGACATCATGGCGGCCAAAGCTCTGCCTTTTCCTGAGTCGTGGAACCATTTTCGTAAGTTTTTGATTTGTTTCCTTCCTTCGTGAAAAGATTATTTTAGGTTATTGTTGACCTCTTCGTTTCTTTTATTTCAGCTACCCAGTGGGAACCACCACGGGTTCAAGGCTTGGACCAGTGGGTTCAGAAGATTCTGGAAATTACAATACCAGAATACCATCGATGGAAGGAAATGGTCCCTAATATGGGTGGAAGGCCAAGAACCATGGTAAACCGAGTCCTTCTTCCTTTTATCTTTGTATGAACGTAGATAACTTTGCTAACTTCATTTTTGCTTGGTTCAGGACTTCCGCATGGCTCCATTACATGTGTAACACCCGAAAAATTTCAAAGTACTTAAGTGTAAGGCCTGGTAAAATTTACAAAGAAAATAATATTTCATGGTGCCGAACTAGGCTTACGTGTTTGAGGATTATAGAAATTCTTCGCGGCGAGCTTTCTTGTCGCGGCTCGAACTTTTTGGATTATAATGCACGGGAATGAAAAGGAAAATTTTTGGCAGAAAAGTGCATTTGTACGCTCTATTATGCGACCGCAGAACCACTCTGCGGACGGCATAATGGCCACAGAGTGAGGTAGTTAATTAGGTCAGTTGGAAGCAACTATGCGGTCGATTATGCGACCGCATAACTGTTATGCGGTACATTATGTGACCGCATAACAGTTATGTGGACCGCATAGTGACCGCATACACAGACAGTTCTTTTGGCTATTTTGTAACCAACTATGCGACCGATATGTGATCTGCATATCGGTTATGCGATCGCATACCTTGTTCCGGAGCTCCATTTTTGGGTTTTTAAAACCCGATCCTATTTCGTAAAATACACTCTTTGGGTCATTTTTGAGCTATTATCTGACATTTTAGAGTGAGAGAGGGTGCCCTAGAGTGAGAAGGTGTTCTCCAATATTCGTCCTTCAATTCTTGCCCAAGTTTTGGAAGATTAAGAAGGGAAACTCACTAGGTCTTCATCCTAGAGGTAAGATTCTACACCCTAACCCTCAATTTCGAATTTTGTATAGAAATAGATAATAAGCAAGATAATTTTTGGGCAAGAGAATTGGTTATCTTATATGCATGTGTTATCAAAGGATGTAGGAAGATTGTTGAGCTAAAAATGGTAAAGATTGGGTTGTGGGATGATGGAATCCTCCAGAAAAAGGGCCTTGAAACCTTAATGTACACCTAGTATTTGATAAAATGCTCAAATGAGCTAGAACCATAATCATCTTCCTAATTGTGGTTCAATTTATTATATTTCTAAAATAGATTGAAGTTGCTAAGAATTCCAGAACGTTTTAGAGTTTAAGGAAGCTCAATTGAGGTATGTTGGCTAAACTCTTCTTTAAGAGTTGGAATTCTCATTATCCTTATAAGTTCCGAGATGTTGATTATAAATCGAGTATTCCGATAGGTTTTGTGATGAAGATATATGTTCAATTCGTATTTCAAATGCTCTTATCATATTGCATTATAAATTGAGAATGTGTCCCAAACTAAGGATTACGTATCCACATGTTATAACTTCTAATCGTGATTTATGTGAAAGTTATTATGTCAAGTTGTGTAGAGATTGCGATTGTGATACACCTCCACCCGCATACATTGGGGTGAGGCGGCATGACCGCTTTGTGTGGGGATTATAGTATAGAGATTGTGATTGTGATACACCTCCACCCACATATATATTGGGGTAAGGCGGCATGACCGCTTTGTGTAGGGATTATGATACTGTGGGACTGCACCTCCACCCGCTTACATTGGGGTGAGGCGGTACGACCACTTTGTGTATGGTTCTGGTATTGTTGTGGCACCACCACCCGTATATATTGGGGTGAGGTGGCATAGCCGCTTTGTGTAGGTTCTTGGTACTGTGGTTATACATCCACCCGCATACATTGAGGTGAGGCGACAGGGCCACTTGATTAGATTTGTGGTATTGTACATACACCTCCACCTGCATACATCGGGTGAGGCGGCGGGGCCGCTTTGTGTGAAGATGGTTATAGAGGATCTCATATTAAATCCTATAAATGTTGTTGATAGCTTTTAATAAGCTTGCTATGGTTGAGACAGTTATCTATATTATTCTATTGCCGCACTGGTTCATCATAATTATCTTGTATTTCTAAATTCTTAAATTGGTGTTTAGTTTTCATACTAGTACTATTCGACGGTACTAACGTCCCTTTTGCCGGTGACACTGCATCTTTAAATGGATGCAGGTGGTTCCACAGCAGGAGATATTGATCAGTGATAGCAGTATACCTTCTTCCCAGCTTACTTGGTGAGCCCCACTTCATCCCGGGGTCATGTATCTTTTGTTGGTTATGTATTATGGTTGAGGTATAGCCCGGGGCCTTGTTGCCGGCATTATCATTGTACTCTTCCTTATCTATAGAGACTCCGTAAACATAGTGTGGGTTGTGTATTGGTACTGGAAAAGACAAACTATGCTATTTTATGGTTGTATTACTTGTCCCTTTGAGACTTTAAAAATGGTGAAACTTATGGTAAGAAATTGGTAATTGCAGATACGACCACTTTATTGTTTAATTAAGGAAAACATATATTCTCTTTATTCATGAATGATTTTGGGTAGAAGAAATCTAACAGTCTTGCTTGGTCGGGTTCACTCGGTTGAGCGTCGGTCGCGCTCCATAGTTTTGGGGCGTGACAACATGCCTCGAGGTCGACATTTTAATCGACCTTGAAGCAATGCACGCGAACCTGCTTCCGGTGAAAGTGTTTCCTCTCGGAGTCCCCAACCAGAGAACAAGCAACCAAAAAGGCGACGTTCTTCCTCGGCTGGGGCTCAAAATAAAAAAGGTAAATAAGGGATTGACTGAGCCAGCAATAGTGGTCGTTGTAGAGGATAGGGAAGCCAGTGATGAAGTGGCTCCCCTTCAAAGGAAAAGAATACCTTCATCAGCTCAACCGGAGGCTCAACCGGTGGAGCTTCAAAACTGACTGTAGAGGAGGTCCGAGCACTATGGGTGAGATGGATCTAGTAGATAATGCCGATTCCCACTTTCTTGCCCCCGTTGTTGTCTTCGGTCCAGGGAGTTCGGACCCCGAGCCTCTTCTACCTTTAGCCATTGAGCAAATAGTAATCAGCATTGCTCCTGCCGCAGCTGCTTCTCAACCTTCAATGCCAACAACTTCACGCCCCTCTATCATGACCCAAAATCCACAGGTCGTGATAGCACCTAACCTAACCCGCTAGATAAGCCAACAGTTACATGATTAACAATGAAAATAAAATAACATGGTCTAATATCTCAACAGCGAAAGAATACCATAAAATATCTGAGAATAAAGTCTAATGCTACTACAACCAACCCCAAAATCGGGTGTCAACAAGTACACAAGCACTATTGAATAATAAGGTACGAAATAAATCCTCTAATACAACTGTCTGAACATGAGAAATAGTAAAGATAAAAATAGTAGGAAGAGAACTTCAAGGACTGCGGACGGTATGGCAGCTACCTCGTAGTCTCCCAAATAGCTGGCACAACTCAAGCCTGAAAATCACCCAGGCCAGATGTACCTTGATATGCACACGAAATGCAGAGTGTAGTATGAATACAATTGACCTAATGTACTCAATAAATAACAATACTAGTCTTGAACATGACTTAAGTATGCAGACATTACATAAGTCATCCCTTTGAGTCAATTTAACATAATAAGAATAGGAACTCGAACAAACCATGCTTAGAGTTCATGAGGAATTCATGGTATCCGACTCTATGAAGAGAGTTTAGCCAACATACCTGAAATCCGCCCCTTAATGATACTACGATAATCCACCATACTAAATGACTTCAATCTATAATAACAACATCCAAATGACGAACAACTGATGCGTTTGAAACTAGACTCGAAGGTCTACGCTTTAGGGACAAAATTCATTGAAATTATTTTTATATTGTGAGAGTTATACCCGTTCAAAGTTAGGTGTTGTGCAAATTAAGAAATCTTTTTCACTTAATATTTTCAACTCGTTCCAAAGAACTTCTCCCCACTATAAACCTCCTTAATGTGTTCCAAAACACTTTCCACATGTATTTTCATGTCAAAATGATGTGGTTCTATCCCATAGATCTCCTTTAATACTCAAAAATATTACTTCTAATTATCATTGGTACACTATAAAGTCTTAAATTATTAAAAAAAATTATAGGGTCTTACACAACTACGGTCCCACACGGTGACCCATAACCTCCCAATCCCTATCTATGTTTAGATTTTTATTTGCAGTCCATTCAGATGACCAAAACTCATTTTAGATAATACTAGCTCTTGGTCTAGAAATTCCCAAATTTAACCTTAAATATCCATGTTTAAATGATAGATCTTAGGTTCGATTTACAAAATAATCTTAAATCCAAGTTAGAAATACTTACCCTAAGCTTGTAGATGAAGATCTAGGTCAAAACCTCCGAAATCGAGCTCCTAAATCTCCAAAATAGTAAATAATGAAATAAAAATCATAAAACACGGTATTTATACAAACTGAAAAAGTCACTAGTTCTAGCCGCACTTCCACTCTTGGCTGCACTCTGATCCGCAAAGGGGTCCGCACTCCCTCAATACTTGTAGCTGCAGGACTTGTGTTGCAGACTGCAATGTCGATAAGTTAGACCTATATTAACAACTACTGAGCAAGTTATAATGGAGCAAAGCCGCTTGATTAGATACAAGATCGAAAGTTTATTACTTTTGACACAAGATATTTCGTGCATCGTGCGAACATAGAGCCTAGTAATCAATTTATATTTTATATTATTATTAAAGCACGAATAATTTATGCTAAATGTTGAGTGACAAAAATATTCTTGAAATATTAGTAGACTTTTATGCCCCTCAGTACTAAATATTTCTCCAAAAGAAATTATTCCATATTGGATATTATTGTAATAACTAGATATGCTATACGCACTAAGATTCATGATTCACATTATTCATATGCTTATAAGAAGTGTTTAGCATCATAGTCAAAGAAATTTGCACTAGATTATTTTTGGGGTTAGCAAGAAAAAAGGGTGGCGGCTGAATATAAGGGACAAAAAAAAGGAGCACAAAGGAGTTGTTTAAACTTTGTAATATTTTCACTTTCAGCCATGTTACAATGCTTCCTTGTCTACTTAGCAGTTTGTTGAAATTACCTAAACTTATATAAATATTTCTATAATAGAATGTTGATTGAAGCATTACATGTCTGAAAAAGAATATCTTACGCGTTGAATATTTTGAATCATGACTAACAAATGTTATGAGGAGATAACCATGTTAAAGAAATGCGTCATAAAGATAAGAAATATTAATGTTCCTATTTAATATCGTTATCAAGTTAGTCATCTTTTTACCAATTTTAATATAATAATTTGAAAATATATCCACTCGAAATAAAGTTTATCCTTTAATTATGCTAAAAGTTTATTAAATATAAATAACAAGTAGTTTATGCAATTAGAAGTGTATTACTTTTGGTACGTGTTTACTCATAAAACGGTACAGTTGAATTTATTACGTGGTTTATAGACAAGCGAACTGATTTGATCCAAAAAATGATAATGAAATAAGACTAAAAGTAAGACTTAGCAATTGAAATTGAAGAAAATGACAAGCCTAGCTTCGAGAGCAGTATCTCCGATGACAAAAATGAGAAAAATATAAAAGAGCAAATAAAGTTGTTTAATTGAGAGCGAAAATAAAATACATAATATGTTTTGCCAAGAATTTCGTGTCTTACAATTGCTGTTGAGCCTACTATTTATAGCTATACCTAGGGAAACAAGATCCTAGGATCAAGCCCTACTTAAATGATAATAAAAGAGTCGTTGATGAATATGTAATGGTAGGCCATGAATGCAAATATTCTCTGCAATGGCTGCACATATAATGTTAGAGAATATTCTTCATTGAATACTATCCAATGGCAAATATTCGATTTGCTCATGTTGACCATGCTCCCTTCGGGTCTACCCGATATCAATTGCAGTTGTTGTTCCCGGTATTGGTTGTTACTTGATTCTCCTTTTACCTATCTTCGGTTCTACGTGTCATGCTATTATTCGATCATTTATTACAAACTAATTTAACCCTATATAGATAGTCCCCATGCTTTCCATTGATATATCTTTGTGTCCCCGGGAAGTTAATGAAGATCCCTTTCTTGGCAGGAAACCTCCTGGACAGTTTCTGACATTTGAAAGGATGCACGTCTTCTCGCATTTAATACCCCGAACACGTATTGTCCCACGATTCAGCAATATTTTTGCCGGTTTTCGAGATAATCATGATCACGATTTTCGCCGTCTATATCTTCACTTTTACTCATCAATTTACTTCTTTACTTCCAAAGTTAGTATTCATAAACGCTTCTTCTTCTCTGTACTTACTCTGCATTTCCTTAAAAATCTTTTCATCTCCTTCAACGTCCTTAGCTAAAAGTTTTACTGTGTCTTTACTACTACGGCTTCCTCTACTGCATCCTCCAGAAACTCTAGCCTTTTCTTCGGTGGAGGCCCGAAGAGAAACAAGGACGTTGATGCCGATTCTGAGCCTCCCACAGTAAATACCATCATACCAAAAAATCTCAACACTTCTAATGACTTCTAATAGAAGGCCCCTACTAAGTCTTCATGAACTTAGGTTGTTAGTAGGTATCCCTCCTCCAATCTCCCTTCTAGTATCCCTGCAGTGAAGGAGGACTGCAACTTCCCTAACCTCAACATCCTCGCTCCGGATATGATAGAGCGAGTTACCTTCACCAAGAAATGTTTTACGTATGTCTATACGTATCCCTTTACCTTGGGTCCGTTTTCCTTGGGGTCAAATGAAGGGCTCGACCCCTTAATTTTGGAGTTTTTCCACCGGTACCGGGTCTGCTTGGCGTAAGTAGGCCCATCTATATAGCGAACGGTGGCTTGCATGCACCAGTTGTGCACGGAAACTGGAGAAATCCTAACCCTTGCACACATGATGAATCTCTACTCCCCCAAATTTTTCCGTGAGGGAGTAATAAATTTCAGAAAACATGGCCACCACGCTGTCCTCACTAGCATGGATGATGACAATGATCGCGGGTAGATGGAGCAATTTTTCATCATTGCCACCAGGGACATCATGGCGGCCAAAGCTCTGCCTTTTCCTGAGTCGTGGAACCGTTTTCGTAAGATTTTGATTTGTTTCCTTCCTTCGTGAAAAGATTATTTTAGGTTATTGTTGACCTCTTCGTTTCTTTTATTTCAGCTACCCAGTGGGAACCACCACGGGTTCAAGACTTGGACCAGTGGGTTCAGAAGATTTTGGAAATTACAACACCAGAATACCGTCGATGGAAGGAAATGGTCCCTAATATAGGTGGAAGGCCAAGAACCATGGTAAACCGAGTCCTTCTTCCTTTTATCTTTGTATGAACGTAGATAACTTTGCTAACTTCATTTTTGCTTGGTTCAGGACTTCCGCAGGTCTCCATTACATGTGTAACACCCGAAAATTTTCAAAGTACTTAAGTATAAGGACTGGTAAAATTTACAAAGAAAATAATATTTCATGGTGCCGAACTAGGCTTACGTGTTTGAGGATTATAGAAATTCTTCGCGGCGAGCTTTCTCGTTGCGGTTCGAACTTTTTGGATTGAATAATGCACGGGAATGAAAAGGAAAATTTTTGACAGAAAAGTGCATTTCTGCGGTCTATTATTCGACCGCAGAACCACTCTGCAGACGGCATAATGGCCGCAGAGTGAGGTAGTTAATTAGGTCAGTTGGAAGCAACTATGCGGTCGATTATGCGACCGCATAACTGTTATGCGGTGCATTATGCAACCGCATAACAGTTATGTGGACCGCATAGTGACCGCATACACAGACAACTCTTTTGGCTATTTTGTAACCAACTATGCGACCGATATGTGATCTGCATATCGGTTATGCGATCGCATACCTTGTTCCGGAGCTCCATTTTTGGGTTTTTAAAACCCGACCCTATTTTGTTAAATACACTCTTTGGGTCATTTTTGAGCTATTATCTGACATTTTAGAGTGAGAGAGGGTGCCCTAGAGTGAGAAGGTTTTCTCCAATATTTGTCCTTCAATTCTTGCCCAAGTTTTGGAAGATTAAGAAGGGAAACTCACTAGGTCTTCATCCTAGAGATAAGATTCTACACCCTAACCCTCAATTTTGAATTTTGTATAGAAATGGATAATAAGCAAGATAATTTTTGGGCAAGAGAATTGGTTATCTTATATGCATGTGTTATCAAAGGATGTAGGAAGATTGTTGAGCTAAAAATGGTAAAGATTGGGTTGTGGGATGATGGAATCCTCCAGAAAAAGGGCCTTGAAACCTTAATGCACACGTAGTATTTGATAAAATGCTCAAATGAGCTAGAACCATAATCATCTTCTTAATTGTGGTTCAATTTATTATATTTCTAAAATAGATTGAAGTTGCTAAGAATTCCAGAACGTTTTAGAGTTTAAGGAAGCTCAATTGAGGTATGTTGGCTAAACTCTTCTTTAAGAGTTGGAATTCTCATTATCCTTGTAAGTTCTGAGATGTTAATTATAAATCGAGTATTCCGATAGGTTTTGTGATGAAGATATATGTTCAATTCGTATTTCAAATGCTCTTATCATATTGCATTATAAATTGAGAATGTATCCCAAACTAAGGATTACGTATCCACATGTTATAACTTCTAGTCGTGATTTATGTGAAAGTTATTATGCCAAGTTGTGTAGAGATTGCGATTGTGATACACCTCCACCCGCATACATTGGGGTGAGGCGGCATGACCGCTTTGTGTGAGGATTATGGTATAGAGATTGTGATTGTGATACACCTCCACCCGCATATATATTGGGGTGAGGCGGGATGACCGCTTTGTGTAGGGATTATGATATTGTGGGACTGCACCTCCACCCGCTTACATTGGGGTGAGGCAGTACGACCGCTTTGTGTATGGTTCTGATATTGTTGTGGCACCACCACCCGTATACATTGGGGCGAGGCGGCATAGCCGCTTTGTGTAGGTTCTTGGTACTGTGGTTATACATCCACCCGCATACATTGAGGTGAGGCGACAGGGCCACTTGATTAGAGTTGTGGTATTGAACGTACACCTCCACCTGCATACATCGGGTGAGGCGGCGGGGCCGCTTTGTGTGAAAATGGTTATAGAGGATCTCATCTTAAATCCTATAAATGTTGTTGATAGCTTTTAATAAGCTTGCTATGGTTGAGACAGTTATCTATATTATTCTATTGCCGCACTGGTTCATCATAATTATCTTGTATTTCTAAATTCTTAAATTGGTGTTTAGTTTTCATACTAGTACTATTCGACGGTACTAACGTCCCTTTTGCCGGGGGCACTGCATCTTTAAATGGATGCAGGTGGTTCCACAGCAAGAGACATTGATCAGTGATAGCAGTACACCTTCTTCCCAGCTGACTTGGTGAGCCCCACTTCATCCCGGGGTCATGTATCTTTTGTTCGTTATGTATTATGGTTGAGGTATAGCCCGAGGCCTTGTTGCCAGCATTATCATTGTACTCTTCCTTATCTATAGAGGCTCCGTAGACATAGTGTGGGTTGTGTGTTGGTACTGGGAAAGACAAACTATGCTATTTTGTGGTTGTATTACTTGTCCATTTGAGACTTTAAAAATGGTGAAACTTATGGTAATAAATTGGTAATTGCAGACACGACCACTTTATTGTTTAATTAAGGAAAACATATATTCTCTTTATTCATGAATGATTTTGGGTAGAAGAAATCTAACAGTCTTGCTTGGTCGGGTTCACTCGGTTGAGCGTCGGTCGCGCTCCATAGTTTTGGGGCGTGACAACATGCCTCGAGGTCGACATTTTAATCGACCTTGAAGCAATGCACGCGAACCTGCTTCCGGTGAAAGTGTTTCCTCTCAGAGTCCCCAGCCAGAGAACAAGCAACCAAAAAGGCGACGTTCTTCCTCGGCTGGGGCTCAAAATAAAAAAGGTAAATAAGGGAATGACTGAGCCAGCAATAGTGGTCGTTGTAGAGGATGGGGAAGCTAGTGATGAAGTGGCTCCCTTTCAAAGGAAAAGAATACCTTCATCAGCTCAACCGGAGGCTCAGCCGGTGGAGCTTCAAAACTGACTGTAGAAGAGGTCCAAGCACTATGGGTGAGATGGATCTGGTAGATAATGCCGATTCCCACTTTCCTGCCCCCGTTGTTGTCTTCGGTCGAGGGAGTTCGGACCCCGAGCCTCTTCTACCTTTAGCCATTGAGCAAATAGTAATCAGCATTGCTCCTGCCGCAGCTGCTTCTCAACCTTCAATGCCAACAACTTCACGCCCCTCTATCATGACCCAAAATCCACAGGTCGTGATGGAACCTAAACTAACCCGCTAGATAAGCCAACAGTTACATGATTAACAATGAAAATGAAATAACATGGTCAAATATCTCAACAGCGAAAGAATACCATAAAATATCTGAGAATAAAGTCTAATGCTACTACAACCAACCCCAAAATCGGGTGTCAACAAGTACACAAGCACTATTGAATATTTTCCAACCTTATATACACCACAAAATACAACAAACCAGCCCAACACACCCCAATCTCTTCATACACAAAATGACCATCGTAGTAGAGTCAAAAAGCCCGAAAATATTACGACGAACGACCAGCCCACCACCCTGAATTTATGTGGTGTTTCTACAAACACTTTCCCCTCCAAAACTCCCTAAAACAGTAGCAAAACACACAATCCAACAGCAACACGAAAAAGCCCACAAAACAGTCCACTGCAAGTTGAATAACTCTAACTCACGGCTTCCGATCACCGTCCCGTGAGTTCTTACAATTATAGAACTACTTTCCATAATTTCCAGCAGAACAAATGGATGAAAAAGAGCAGTAAACTTACCTTATTTGTTGAATATCTCAGCTCCTATCTTGGTTCTTCAAACCCTAGGTTTTCCTCCAACTAGAACTTGAAAAGGAAAGAAAATCAATTAGGGTTTGTGTTCAATTTTTGGAAGGATTTTTGCAGGGACTTATCTCTGGTTATTTTGCTATATAATGAGTGCTAAATTTGCAGGAGATAATCCATTAAAAGGTATCTTTGACCGACCCAAAATAGCCCCTTTTTGGACATATTTAGTCCAATCATTTAAGCAAGTAGGTGACACACCTACTTGTCACCTAGCAGTTTGCGCAGTTTCGCAAAAACACATATATATCTCTACTACGATTTCGTATTGACAAACGGTTTAATGAGTTAGAAAATAGACTCATAGATCTTCAATTTGATGGGTGGATAACCACATGACTCTAAGTATATTGGGAGAAAATCACAGTGATATTTGACCCAAATTTCAGTAAAACTTATGAACGTAACTTGTCATGACTTTCATTGACTTTTGTTCCACAACTCGCTTGACCTCAAAAATTAACACATGACTATCATAAGACTAAAATAAAATATAAAATAAACCTCTTATCATATTAATAACCCTAGCCTCACCCCAAAGGTACGGGTTATAACATTCCTAACTTGTCAACTTTCGACGAAACATTATTTTCTTCAATTCTTTTAGCTTCTGAACCTTCCAACCCTCTTTGTACTTGTTGTTCATGATCTTCAATATTTGTAACCTCTGTGGTAACATGATTAACTTACTTTATATACTTTCGAAGATTATCTCATTTTTTGTCTTACATTAGTTTGATTATGACGCACTTTTATGTACAAAAATATGGGGTGTAACACCAGCTGACCAATCCTCTTACACGAACGTGTGATCCTTCTCGCGTTGGCGGTGACCTGAGACCACAAAGCTTCGTTAAACGCACTCAAAAATCATGAGCACGATGCATAAAATTTCACCAGTCATAAAAGACCCTTCGCGATCTCGGACCTACCCTCGCGATCGCGTATAAGGAAACCAGATACCAGATACATCAACAGTCCAACAAATCTAAAATGAAGCCGAAATGATCCAAATCATACCCGAGGCCCCCGCGACCCCATCCAAACATACCAACAGGTCCTAAAGCATGATACAAACTTAGTCAAATCCTCAAATCACGTCAAACACTATCAAAATCACGAATCTGATATCAACAAAGTCAACTTCTAAAACTAATGCTGAATCATACCAAACCATCTCCGATAGACCTCAAATTTTGCACACAAGTCGTAAATGAAACAACGGACCTATTCCAACTCCCAAAACCAAAATCTGAACCCGATATCAACAAAGTCAACTCTCGGTCAAACTTCTCAGCCTTCCAAACCTTCAACTTTCCAACATTCACCAATTCAAGCCAAAATAACCTACGGACCTCCAGATCAATATCCAGACATATGCCTAAGTCCAAAATAACCATACAAATCTATAAGACCCATCAAATGCCATTCCGGAGTTGTCTACACAAAAGTCGAACTCCGATCAACTCTTTCAATTTAAGCCTTCAACCTCTGGACTAAGTGTCCCATTTCACTCTAAAACATCCCCGGATCCAAACCAACCATCCCGGCAAGTCACATAACCATAATTAAACATAGAAGAAGCAATAAATAGGGGAACATGGCTACAATACCCAAACGGCCATCCGGGTCATTACACTATCAACAACAGCTGCACCTTCACCACCAGCACCCACTCTATCTCCTCTGCCAGAAATAGACGTTCGAGAGGGGGGTGCTTCTCCTCCCCGGTTTCCCGGCCATGGGAATTTGGGGCACAATTACTCACCCCCTTCCCCAGATCCCCGATGGAGGAGGAGTACTACTCTTTTGGTTTCGAAGGAATGCTATTTGTTGTCCAAGCTGGTGGAGCTTGCAAACTAACCTGAAGCCGCTGGCTTCAGATAAAGATAGGAATAAAATACACTCCCTTTTGGGGGAGTGCTTGTTGAATAACTCTATGCACAATGCGACAGTGGTACCGTACTTGCTTTCTTATCACATGTTTTCTATTTATCTACTATAATTGGATTCTAATCTTGATGTTGTTTTTTACAGGCCAACTTTCTTACTTCTGAGGGCTTGCAGAAATTAATCCTCGATAAGTAAGGACTCATCTCCAAGCGGGATCAACTGTTGGTTGAGAGCGACCAACTTGATGTGTACCTCCCGGTGTTAGAGGCAAAAGCTGCTAAGGCGGGCGAGCTTGAGGTCGGGTTGCAGCAAAGTGAACATGAGATGATAGCCCATAGACAAGAAGCCACTTCATTACACGAACAACTCTAAGAGGCTAAGGCAAGTGGGCCAAGCTCCAAGATACTGTACTTGTTGCCTCCGAGCGCGAGTCTGGCTCCGAGGAACAAGTGAATAACTTAAATGCAACCTTGAGCTCCAAAACTAAGGAGGCCAATACCGCTGAGGAGAAGAGGGCCCGACTAGCAGAGAGGCTAAAGAGGTCGATGGACCAAAACCGGCTTCATTCGGCTCAGAAAGTTGAGCTCGATGCTCATCTCGGTACCCTGAGATCCGAGAGGGATGGCCTCCAGGCCGAAGTTGAAAAGCTTTTGGCAAAGCTCCAGTTCCCAAAGGATTCCCACATATTTAAGAAGACCTATTCATTATATCATATGAGGAGGAAGAACTTGGAGGAGTCCAAAGCGCGCATTTCTAACATAGATGATTGCATTGCCCATGCCCAAGAACTGGAGCTGTCTGCTCGAGAACGCCTCCCTACTGCTGCAGCTAATTCTTCAAGTATCGGTTCTGATTACTCAGGGGCCGAGGAGGATATTTAAGAAGATGAGGATGAATTCCAAGAACCGTCAGCTGGTCCTCCTTCCTCCACCGAGGGACACGCAAATCCCTCTCTCCCTTCGGGCTCCAGCGGTGACAATACTTAGACTTTTTCTTCTTTTCTTTTTGTTGTGTTTTTTTTGTACTTTATAATTATGCCAAACATTCATTGAGTTTGGAATTTTGATAAATGAAGAAGATTTTTGCTTAAGTATTGTGCAAAATTCATTCTTTTTGCGTCGAAATAGATAAAGCTTCGGGTATATTTTTGTCCGATAGCTTTTGATTCCGGGCATAAACTCTTCCGGAATCAGCCCTTTACTATGAGGGTTTCATAAGAGAGGGCCCTCTTATGTTTATGGTGCTCTTGAAGAGGACGTCTCCTGTTCATTCTGGTATAAGAATTTGAATTTTTTTGCTATAAAATCAACTCATCGTTTGGACAAGAAACAAAATAAAAATAAAAGGACTTTATTTTATTCCTTCTATCTTTAAAATTACATAAGATTTCATTTTCCAAAGGAAAAATAAATTACCAATACATGTGGCTAGCTTGTACAACTTATTTCTACAGGGTTGGTCAAGCAGTCCCCGATCCCGATGACACATTATTGTTCCCGGTTCTTGCAGTCCCCGATTATTGTGGCATTCTTGTTGCCGTATATTATACTATTCCCCCCTAGTGTTTGAATGCGAAGTGTGTGAATTAGAACACTGGAAGTCTCGCTTTATTGGTGGAAACAACTCGTGAATGGTTAAATAGTCTTTAGTTCGATAGCAAGTTTTTCTTCCCATTAGGAACTTGCCATCGAGCCAAAGATTATTTAACCATCCCAAAGCGGTTTATCATTTAAATGCCTTGTCATTTAAAGGTCTTAACCTTGACGATGACGCTCCTTTCGCAGTATGCTTTCCGTTGCTGCCTCGGTTAAAACCTTGCCAGAAAAACCTGATTGGGATAAATATTGGTCGAAGGAAAAAAGAGTGCAGCACATACTTTCAGTATTGATAGGATCCATCAGCAGTAATACCTTTTGAGATGGGTCACATTCCAATTGTTGGGCAATTTGACTCCATCTTGATTTTCCATCTCGTATGATCCTTTACCAGTGACAGCTGAAAACCTGTAGAGACTTTCCCATGTTGGACCCAGCTTCCCAGCATTGATTTTTCGAGTGCTTTGAGTCACCTTTCTCAAAACCATGTCTCCTACTTTGAAGTAGCGGAGATTGGCCATACGATTGTAATATCTTTCCATCATTTGCTTTTGAGCCACTATCCCCACGTATGCCAAGTCCCTGTGTTCATCAAGAAAATCCAGCTTCACCAGCAATGCCTCATTGTTTTCTTCTTCGTTTGCTCGAGAAAACCGTAAAGTCGGCTCTCCTACTTCCACCAGTATCAGAGCTTCTGCACCATATACGAGGGAGAAAGGTGTTTCTCCCGTGCTTGATTTCGTCATTGTCCGGTAGGCCCATAGCATACCCGATAACTCTTCGAACCATTTGCCTTTAGTAGTTTCTAACCTCTTTTTGAGGTTTTAGATAATCACCTTATTGGTTGACTCTGCATGTCCATTAGCGCTCGGATGGTATGGTGATGATGTAATCCTCTTTATTTTCAAATCTTCCAGGAATTTTGTGACTTTTGAGCCTATGAACTGTGGCCCGTTGTCGAAGGAAATCTCCTTTGGTATTCTGAATTGGCAAATTATGTGGTCCCATAGGAAGTCGACCACTTCGTGCTCACCAATCTTTTGGTAAGGACCTGCTTAAACCCATTTAGTGAAATAGTCAGTTAAATTAAAAGGAATCTTACCTTTCCAGGACTAGGTGGCAATGAACCAACTATATCTATCCCCCATTTCATGAATGGCCATGGGGATAATATCGAATGCAAGAGTTCCCCTAGTTCGTATACCAACTGTGCATAGCGTTGATATTTGTCGCATTTCTGAACGAACGTCTTCGCGTCCTGCTCCATCCGGGGCCAATAGTATCCTGCTCTAACCAGCTTTAGAACCAATGAATCTGCACCGTAATGGTTCCTGCAAATTCCTTCATGGACTTCTCTCATCACGTAGTCTACCTCTGAGGATCCTAGACATCGAACCAATGGACCTTGGTACGATATTCTATATAATTCCCTATCTATGAGGCACGAACTGCTTTGGTGCGAAGTGCCCGGGACGCCTTTGAGTCTTCAGGATTTGCCATGCTGAAGATATTCGACAAACTCATTCCTCCAGTCCAGACTAGGTTGGTTGAATTGACTTCGTAGTAACCATCCACATCCAATGCCGAATGTAGAAGTTGAACAACGGTTCCGAAGTCAGATCCTTTCATCTCCGTAGATGACCCCAAATTGGCCAATACATCTGCTTCCATGTTCTCTTCTCTCAGAATGTGTATGATCGACCATTCTATGAATGTTGCAATCAATGCTTGAACCTTGTTCACATACTGTTGCATGCGTTCTTCCTTTGTATCAAAAATCCCGTACACTTAGTTTACTACCAGCTGAGAATCATATTTGATCTCAATGACCTCGGAACCAAGTACCCGGGCAAGTTCAAGTCCTGCAACCAAAAACTCATACTCGGCTTCATTGTGTCATGCCTCGAACTCGGGGAGTGCGACCGGCGCTCAACCGAGTGTACCCAGCCAAGCAAGCATGTTAGATTTCCTTCTACCCAAACTCATCCATGAATAAAGAGGAGATGCACTCCATTAATCAAACACTGAAAAAGTTTCATTAACAACTCCCATTTCATTTCCATTAGCAGCTTCATTCATAATTTCCAAAATATTACAAGTTTATAGATATAATGAAAAATATGTTTGCCAAATACCAACATTTCTAGTACAATTCCCCATATCAAACACCACCCACAACCTGTCTACGGAGCCTCTAAGTACAATAGAAGAGTAATATAAAAATGTCGACAACAAGGCCCCGGCTATACCTAAAAATACAAAGTACAACATCAAATGACATCAGGCCCAGAATAGAGTAGGGCTCACCAAAACCTGCTGAATAGGGAGTAACTGCTAACGAGGACCAAAGTTGCCCGCTGATGAACCACCTGCACCCATTGAAGATGTAGCGCCCCCGGCAAAAGGGACGTTAGTACATATGAAATAGTACTAGTATGTAAAGCTAAATTTCCTCTTTCAAAATAGAATTCCCATATAAGAAAGGGAAAAAAATCATAGACACAGCAAGTCACAATCAACCATATCCAAATGTCCAGTTAAAACATAACAATTTTCAAAATATAAAATTAATATATTTTTGGTTGGGAGATCATTAGCACCGATATACCACCGTGTTTTTAGCACGGAGTCGGATCACGCCCGATCAGCTAGGCCATCTCCCCACGAACAATATGGTTTGACATGGGATGCGAAAAAAGAGTGTAACCAAGAGTAGTACCACCATGTGCACAACATGGCGTCCGATCTCCACCCGATCAGCTAGGCCGCCTTCCCACATATGCCGTGTGGGTTGACTATTCCAATTCACAACTATTATCAGTTTCATCCCAATTAAGGGGAATAATATCAACCCATCAATCACATCCCAAATAAGGGGGAATAATCATAATCGACTCCTACACCGGCACGTGTAGTTTTTTCGATGTGGGTTGTTATAACCCACCCTTCCCCGATTTGCTAATGATACTCCTAAAAAATTATTTTTGTTTTTGCACACAAAGGTAACATAGATACAAATGTATTTACCTCATCATCTTTCACGGTGTATAAATCTTCACTAGTATTTTCAACCAATCACAACAACAATATTTCCTTGGCTCTTTTGGCCATTCACAAGATTCTTTATTGATTGCACGGTGGCCGTATTTCATATTCCATACTTTCATATCTTTCCTTCCATGGATCATCATCATAAATATCAACATATATAATATTCCGGAAATCACAACTTTAAGTTCGTTAGAAATGAAGGCTTTAAACACAATAGATTTCTTTCCAAGAAATGGAGTAGAATGATTGGCAATCGAAGAGCAAGTTAAAATCATAAACAAGTAGCACACCATTTATTCTTAAAATACTTTTCTCCAAAAAGGGAAATACACAATTTTCACTCACGAATACGTAAGAACGCAAAACACATTGAAAATAAGCACAAAGCATAGCATTAGTTAAAACAGCCACATTAGGGCATGACTTAAGGACATAAGCTTTTAGGCAAATCTACTTTTGAAGTAATTTTGGAATAGTTGAATCAAGGCTCATTTCATAATCTTTCTCACATCATCTCATTTCATTGGCACCACTAGCCACAAGTATAACTTTCATTCTTTGCACGGTGGCCACACATTATATCTTCAACTCGCTTCTTTCACTTTCGAGCATCTTTATAGATTATCAACAACAAGGCATTTCCAATCAAGACTTTAGGTACACATATGAGCAATTAAGAGTCTTAATCATATCGATTCTTCTCATATAATTTGACATACTAGCTTTCATTTGGAACACGACTCAAAGCCATAAGATTTTAATATACAACCCATACTTTGAACATATATATTTCGACATAAGGCTCATTCAGAATAGTCAAGTTTATAAGGAACAATTCGAAATATAGGAATTAGAAACTTGAGCCAACCATACTTGAAACTTAGGAATATCATGGAATTCATTTCTAAAAGATTATTTTAGCCAACATACCTTGATGGAGCTATTTAGTGCTACTAAAACCACCCACTACTCTTACAACTTCAATCTACATCAACACAATTCAATTGGACCAATATTAGTAAATATTTCCAGGTTTTTGGTCGTTTTGGTATTTTATCAAACACCTAGAGTGCATAGCATTCAACTACCTCTAGTAATGGTGTTTCTTCATCCAACAATCCCTCCTTCCCACCAACAAGATATAATACAACATCCTTTGATTACTAACTGCCTTCTTTAGCAGTATTATAATCATCAATGAACTCACATCCACCAAATTTCACTAATTAACTCATTACAAAATCTCTACAACACCCAATAATCTAGTTTAAGTATTTATGGCTTCCAATCACCATCTCATAAGTGCTAGTATTTATTCCTTGCTCATATATTCACTAACAATCCATGCATGTAGGTTTAAGGGTGAAAGATTACCTCTTGTAGACCAAATCTTTAAAGTCAACTTTTGGGGTGTTCTTGAGATTTTGAAGAAATCCTATGGAATACAATACATAACCTTGTTGTAACTAGTGATTGAAAAGTGGAATCATCATAAAAACACACTTATAAACTCACCTTAAGTGTGTATTGGAAGCCTTGACTGGATGGGTGATGGAGAAAAAAGCCCTAGTCTTGAAATCCTTTTATTCTTCTCTCTCCCCGCTCATGTATTAATAGGCCTAGGTACAATATTTTTCCACTGGTGCTATCCCTGTGCTATAAGGCTTTAGCTCACTGGTTTGCTAAAAATTTTCAGCTTCCCTCACGTGCTATAGTTGCGCTATGGGGAGATAGCTCACTGTATTTTCTTTAGTCTTATTGCTTTGAAATTAACATCCAAGTGTTACCCATTATTACAACACTCAAAGATTAATAAAATAATTATCCTCAAGTATCCAAATAACTTTATTCACTCCCGTAATTCTCATGTAGTTCGGGTCTAAATTAAATTGTAATCCTAAGCTCCAAATCGCTCGAATTAGCAATAGAAATTCAAGGGGCCTTACACATTAGCCTACCTCGGCACCACAAACCTCGAGTTCTTGGTAAAAATTTATGGGTCCTTACATTCTCCCCCTCTTAGAATCATTCATCCTCGAATGAGGAGTAGAGCCCGCCCAAAAGACCCAACATAATTCATCTCCTCCTTTCACACATCGCAACCCCCTAAATTTGACTAACTCCCAAATTTTCCAAAAATTTCAGCAGAGTCTCCTCTGTAATTGGGCCTATCCACCTGCCAGAGAATCACCAAAACTACCCTAATAACATATCCATAACTCAACAAAGCATCACAGTATATATCAACAACACTGATCTCAACATTAAGGCCATTACATTAACAGAAGTGGTATCTAGACATGAGTTGCACATATTTAAATCATAACATATAGCAAGTACCCTTTTGAACCACAACCATTTGGTTATACAGGCAAGTGAGAATACTTCCTTTACTTTGACGGAGGCGAATCTCAATTTTCGGACTTATCTAACATGGATGATAACTAGGTACCTCTTATAAGCCAATTACCCATTAACTTCACCTTCAATAGTTTCCACCGGAACAATAGGCAAAGGATTTCCAACAACCTTCTGGAACCTAGATACATGATGCATCGGATGCATGGAGGACAACAATGGGAAAACATCATACCCATAGTTTGGCCTATTTCCTTCAATATTCCATAAGGCCTAATGTGACTATACATACTTTACCTTCCTTGACAATTCACCCAATATATTCATAAAGAAAATCTTGAGAATAACCCGTTCACTTTCTTCAACTCTAAACCCCGATGCCGAACACCCAAACTAAACCTTTGGCGACCTCCAACAATTACTCTAAGATGTGCTAGCTTGAATATTACCATAAAACTTCTTATCCAATATATTTGATCGCGGGATGACGCTTCTTCTTTGACATGTTTGAACCTTCAACCCTCATAGGTTACTATAAATATTAACAACGAGGTCCGAGATTAGGCTGAAATTATTCAAAATCCATCAATGTGTTGAGCAGGGCATTTAAGGAGGTTATATCCTAAGAGACATGAAGGTTACTACAAATAGCACCGACATGGTTAATCATTGTGATGACTTCATTGATTCGACAAATGAGGCAAAGAGTTTCCTAGTAGGCATTGATAATGTAGGGACCATGTTCATGATTCTGAGATTTAAAAGAAATGAGTCATTTTAGACATGTGACATATGGGAGGCATGATCGGGAGGATAAAGACATTAGCATCAGTTATTCTTGGAAGACTATGAGTCATGAAAAGGACAACAACAATTGTTTCATTCCAAATGTACCTTGTTCGGCAATAGTAGGCCTCAAATAGAAATAGCCAAGTACGTGACACCAGTCGCCTCTTGGAATGTACAGAAAATCAGTTTAACTCGAAATTAGAATATTCTAGCACCCTGAAGGTGATATGGGTTTCAAAATACATGAAGTTGCATTATGATCTTAACAGTAACTAGCACAAGGAATCAATGCCACAATCCCATGAGGATGAAAAAAAAAAAGTTGAACACTTGTGAGATTATTATCATTCTGACAGCTTAACCCTTCACAATAGTTGATCCTATATGAGAGGACTAGAGATACAACAAACTTGTCTTTCAAATCAATATGCTCATGATATGTGCTAGAATTTTAAACATCCACATGAGGTTGGGAGGGAAAGGTTGCGGTAAGGCTACTTAACTTTCAACCACACACGAGCGAAACCATGTAGCTAGGACATTTTAACATTGGGGTGAAATCATGTATTGGTTAGAGAGAATGAACACTTTGCTATGGGCTAGACATGTCTCTGCCATAATAACTCTCAAGCCATAATACCAGGCCACTTCATCGGCAACTACAATACTAGGAACAAAGTGCTACTTACTGCGGAATGATCTAAGTAGACATGAAGGTCATACTGAGATGGGCAAACAAAAGATCTTCCAGTGACGAATTTGTGAAAATCTTAAATTGGACTCCAATATACTTGAAGTCTAGTCCTGGGAACTTGATTCATATAGGCACTGTATGAAGCTCCTCCCTTGTGAATTCCATCTCTGGGCTCCAGGCTTTCACTATGAATGGTTTGTTGTCAAAGTGATAAATCCCCCTTGGATAACATCATTCATCCTAACTGTCGAGTCAAACCTGACCAAGATAATTCCATTTTCATCATAGCTATTTTGTTGATCCCATGCTTTGCCCATAGCCTCTGAATGTACCCATTTATCATAGAAAATGTGGGGGCACCCAATACATAACAAATCACAGAGTTCTTCCAAAATTCAATTTCTGATGAAATATCATCAAATTCAATATCAATTATTGAGGTTTCACCATGCATTTCAGGTGCAAAATATTCTAATTTATACCTATCATTCGTAATTTTGGTAATATCAAAATTATCCCAAACTGAATTCCTTTTTACTGGCGTACCTTCTTCCTCCTCTACTAAGTCTGCCCAGTATTTCTTCCCACTGCTCGTAGCTCCTGCACTTGCGTTTCTTGCTGAAGCCTGTACTACTTCGTTCCATTGTCGGACTGCCTGTGCCTTGCTGGCTCCCATCCTCCTTTCATGTTTCTGGTACTGTTTCATTGGTATCAGTTTTTGGTACTGTTTCATTGGTGACAGTCTGGTTTGAGGTGTTTTCTGCGTTACAACTGAGTTGATTTGGACTCTTTGTTGACTTTCTCATTGATTGTTACTTCTAATTGCATTTGCCATCGCCATTTGTGCCTTCTGAGATGGAACTCGTGCTCTCCTACCCATGGTTGGCATACGTTAGTTATCGTGCGCCGAGAGAGAGAGCCATTCATCAAAAAATACCTAATCAAGATAAGTTGCTAGTTAATTTATATCAAATAACTGTATTATGCTCGAATTTGAGTTTTATGTACTAACGATGAAAAATATATTAAATACACAAACATGTTACTTAAAAAGGCAATTATATATATGTAATAAACATTTATTGGTAACCTAAAATAAATAATATTGTTAGTTATGAGCCTATTGTCCCACATGGATTAAAAAGAAAAATATTAATGGATTTATAGGCCAAATGGGCTCTCCCACCTAATAGACTAGTTTTTGGGTTGGGCTCTCTTATTTAGTCTATAACATTGGTATCAGAGTAGGTCGATCAACACTTGAGGCCACTACTCGGAGTGATGGCCAGGACCCAATAGTCATGACCAGCAAGGTCGTTGGTCCTCAAGCGAGGCGCAATTGTTATGGGGCAAAAAACATAAATAGGTCAAATTTAAGAAAAGATTCCATAAACATAGTAGGATTAGCTATTTTACATACATGGCAACTAAATAATTATATTCCTAACAGACACCTTTAAATCATGTACCTATAATCATGCACCTAATGCGTTTATTTCCTTAAAACTTTATGCGGACAAGTGACCCCTTTCAATTGACAGGTACACATATGATATGTGCTGAGATATGCTCTCATGTTACTAGACAGTGAAAAGGATTCATGATAATATTCACAAATGAGTAAAGTGATTGTTCAAACCATAGGAGCCACATACACCGGAGAGAAAAAGAGTGGCTCAAGAAGGATCTCAACACTAGGCTGATATACATTGGATTTGATACCACATAGGTAAACTTTATGATGGTGCATGCATAAGCATAAGTGAGCAGATGTTATTCATTTGAATCAAAAGGTTCTATAAGAAATTCATCAGGTATAGTCCTTTGTTGAGAATTTAGGGAAGCAGTGGGAAGTATTAACATAGGGTCATAACTCATTCCAAGTAAATCATTATAGAACTCAATTCCTCAAGAGGTTGTAAATAAGAGAATTTGTGATAGAGTGGCTTCCCGAATAATGCGTCTCGTTTAGAAAGTAAGTACATGCAATGTTTTTTGATTCGGTTTCTTGTTAAGACCATGTCTATGTAGGCTCTTCAATATAGATGTACATATACATCAAGGAAAATCATGTGGTACTCAAAATGATATACTAAGGAGTGGCTTACTTGGTAACTTTATATGTCACGCCCCGAGCCTGGGGGCGAGACCGGCACCCAGTGCCTCACATATCCTTCTGTACCACTTACGACTAAGAGACTCTGAACATGTAATGTCATACTTTGGCCATGGGCCACATTACAAGATAATGTGCGATGCAGAATATAAAACTAAATAGAGACTAACGCTGACTAAATGTCGACATAAAGCTGGGCCAGTAAGGCCACAATAATTACTACAACTGACAAGCCAAAAAAATATACGTACAGGGCCTACAAGCCCAACATACTGCACTAACTGATAGGATATGTCTACAAGCCTCAACTGATAGATGTTCTGTGATCAGAACAGGGCCTCGACCTATCCATAACCTATTTACATATATACACAAAACTTCTAGACCCGGCAACTCCGAAGGACGGGGAGCTTACCGATAAAGCTGAACTCGGGCAACATCTACTGAGGAGGTCTACCCGTCTATCTGTCTGAACCTGCACGCATGAAATGCAACGCCCCCAAAACGGGACGTCAGTACGAAATAATGTATCGAGTATGTAAGGCAATTTACTGAAAGCTGAAACTGAACTGATATATAATAACTGAAAGCAACTGAAGTCAATGATAATCTGAAGATATGCTTACCTGCTGATACTGACTCAACTCTCTCAATATAGTAAGTAAAATAGTTGTTCGGCCTTATAAAGCTCGGTATATATATAACTGCTTTGTAGTAGTAGGCTCGCTCATAGGCGCTCGGCCATACTAGGCTCTGTATCTCGGCCAACTGGACTCGCTCATAGGCGCTCGGCCACAGTAGGCCCGGTATATAACTTACCATCTGATCAGAGGTGTCCTAATAGGGGCCTGCCCATCGATTATAGCTCGATGGTAATGAAAATATTGTAATACTGTATATATAGATTCTTTACTCTCATGACTGGAAAAAAAGAAATACTCAATTGGATATGAAGTCCCGATAAGGAGAATACTGTAACTTACAAGACTAGAAAAATATACATAAATTCCGAGATATGAATTTTTCTTTTATGCCTCGTTATCAAACTCGTGTAATTACGAGATCATGCCAAAATAAAGAAAGGGCTTAACCTTAACATACCTGGAGTAGGAAAAAATCTGTATGATTTTCTTGGAAAAGGTTGCACCGTACTCCCTTAGAATCGCAAAATTTTACGTTGCTAAAGTTCTAATAATTTTCGTTGGATTGGTTGAAGAATCACGCTGCTTAATGTAACATTTAGAATCTGATTCCAGTGTTTGAAAATGAAAAGTTAAAAACTTATAAGAATGGCCGACGTTCTCAACCTCTGATTATAGTGTCTTGAGAATGAAAATGTTGTAAAATCCTAGAATGAAATGTATTAAGTTGAAATTAATATAATGAAATGTGTCTTGATCTTAAGGTATTAGGTTGCCACCTAACCACAAATGACCAAGAGTCATTTATTTGGTTAGGGGCTTGCTGACACGTGGGGGTGGGGGTGGGGATTTCTAATCTTATCCTATAATCCACTTAATTAGTTGGGTAATATTCTGTTACCCGGTAATTAACCAATTACCCGCATAATTAAGAATTATCTCAAATTACTTAAAATTTTACTCATTTTTAATATACTTTATACATCATACTATCACGGTCATATGGTACTTTGTATGGTACTAGTCCATAAGTATCGGGTATTACAGCTCGGATCGTATTTTATCCAAAATCGACAACCTTCAACGAAACTCATTTTCTTTAATTCGCGTACCCTTTCCTTCATGGAACTTACTTATTGCTTGTTATAAATAGCATAAATATGCTAACCTCAAGATAATCTCATCCCCGAGTTTATGTCAATTAACTGAAGACGAAACTTTAACGTACGGAAAACGCGAGATGTAACATTAGATTGACAGGGAAGTGCCTTAACTGATGCCCCTTGACTCCACATCCGTAACATACATTGGTACCATAGTGACATACCCCTGAATGACATCTCCTACACTTCTAACAACGAGGATGAGGTCTGCTAAGCTGACTCGCTCCACTGACCTAATATTTACCCTTTTTGCATAAGTCATAAGAATCCCTCTTATCATTCCTACATGCCTTCACGGGCGAGAGTAACAATCTCTGTACCGGTTTGCTTCGTGGGCCTTTGGAATTTCCCAGGCCTACCACCCCTAACACACTCCTGAGCATACTTACAACACGACGCAAAATGTTCCCGCCCGCATATCGGGCAGACCGGTCTAGGTGTACCCAACCTAGGGCATTTGTTCTTCGTGTGCCCTCTCTTTCCACGACCATAATATATTTCAAGAGTCATCCAACACGTCCCCAAGTGGCGCTTCTTACAAATATAACATTCCGGCTTATTGGGACAAACAAACCTCTTTCGTTTCTTAGGTGCTCTCACCACATGATCTGGTGGCGTGGTGACATTAATAGGAACAAGGACATTTTCCCCTAGCAACTCGTTCTTTCATTCCCTCCTCGCCGCCCCGAACCCGTGGGTTACTCATATGGAAAATGATATATGACGAGGAAACTAGCTTCCTATCTTGAGCTCTATCTCACGATCTGGAGTACAAAAGAAGGATGACATTCCTAAATGCCTGTGTAGCCTCATAATTATAGATGTGGTCGACAACAAACCGATAAGAAGGACTCTACTAGACACGGCTCCGAGACATCCTAGGACACTTTAAAACCTTAGGCTCTACTACCAAGTTTGTCATGCCCCGAACTCGGGGAGCGCAACCGGCGCTCAACCGAGTGAACCCGGTCGAGCAAGCCTGTTAGATTTCCTTCTACCCAAACTCATCCATGAATAAAGAGAAGATGCACTCCAATAATCAAACACTGAAAAGATTTCATTAACAACTCTCATTTCATTTCCATTAGCAGATTTATTCATAATTTCCAAAATATTACAAGTTTATAGATATAATGAAAAACATGTTTGCCAAATACCAACATTTCTAGTTCAATTCCCTACATCAAACACCACCCACAACCTGTCTACTGAGCCTCTAAGTACAACAGAAGAGTAATATGAAAATGCCGGCAACAAGACCCCGGCTATACCTAAAAATACAAAGTACAATATCAAATGACATCATGCTCGGAATAGAGTAGGGCTCACCAAAACCTGTTGAATAGGGAGTAACTGCTAACGAGGACCAAAGTTGCCCGCTGATGAACCACCTGCATCCATTGAAGATGCAGCGCCCCCAGCAAAAAGGGCGTTAGTACATATGGAATAGTACTAGTATGTAAAGCTAAATTTCCTCTTTCAAAATAGAATGCCCATATAAGAAAGGGAAACAAATCATAGAAACAACAAGTCACAATCAACCATATCCAAATGTCCAGTTAAAACATAACAATTTTCAAAATACAAAAATAATATATATTGTTGGTTGGGAGATCATTAGCACCGATATACCTCCGTGTGTTTAGCACAGAGTCCGATCACACCCGATCGGCTAGGCTATCTCCCCACGAACAACGTGGTTTGACATGTGATGCGAAAAAAAAAGTGTTACCAAGAGTAGTACTACCATGTGCGCAACATGGCATCCGATCTCCACCCGATCAGCTAGGCCGCCTTCTCACATATGTCGTGTGGGTTGACCTTTCTAATTCACAACTATTATCAGTTTCATCCCAATTAAGGGGAATAATATCAATCCATAAATCACATCCCAAATAAGGGGAATAATCACAATCCACTCCTACACCGGCACGTGTAGTTTTAGGTGTGGGTTGTTACAACCCACCTTTCCTCGGTTTGCTAATGATACTCCCAAAAATATTATTTTTGTTTTTGCACACAAAGGTAACATAGATACAAATGTATTTACCTCATCATCTTTCACGGTGTATAAATCTTCACTAGTATTTTCAACCAATTACAACAACAATATTTCCTTGGCTCTTTTGGCCATTCACAAGATTCTTTATTGATGGCACAGTTGCCGTATTTCATATTCCACACTTTCATATCTTTCCTTCCATGGATAATCATCATAAATATCAACATATATAATATTCCAGAAATCACAACTTTAAGTTCGTTAGAAATGAAGGCTTTAAACACAATATATTTCTTTCTAAGAAATAGAGTAAAATGATTGGCAATCAAAGAGCAAGTTAAAATCATAAACAAGTAGCACACCATTTATTCTTAAAATACTTTTCTCCAAAAAGAGAAATACACAATTTCCACTCACGAATACGTAAGAACACAAAACACATTGAAAATAAGCACAAAGCATAGCATTAGTTAAAACAGCCACATTAGGGCATGACTTGAGGACATAAGCTTTTAGGCAAATCTACTTTTGAAGTAATTTTGGAATAGTTGAATCAAGGCTCATTTCATAATCTTTCTCACATCATCTCATTTCATTGGCACCACTAGCCACAAGTATAACTTTCATTCTTTGCATGGTGGCCACACTTTGTATCTTCAACTCACTTCTTTCACTTTCGAGCATCTTTATAGATTATCAACAACAAGGCATTTCCAATCAAGACTTTAGGTACACATATGAGCAATTAAGAGTCTTAATCATATCGATTCTTCCCATACAATTTGACATACTAGCTTTCATTTGGAACACGACTCAAAGCCATAAGATTTTAATACACAACCCATACTTTGAACATATATATTTCGACATAAGGCTCATTCAGAATAGTCAAGTTTATAAGGAACAACTCGAAATATAGGAATTAGAAACTTGAGCCAACCATACTTGAAACTTACGGGAATATCATGGAATTCATTTCTAAAAGATTATTTTAGCCAACATGCCTTGATGGAGCTATTTAGTGCAACTAAAACCACCCACTACTCTTACAACTTCAATCTACATCAACATAATTCAATTGGACTAATATTAGTAAAACTTTCCAGGTTTTTGGTCGTTTTGGCATTTTATCAAACACCTAGAGTGCATAGCATTCAACTACCTCTAGTAATGGTGTTTCTTCATCCAACAATCCCTCCTTCCCACCAACAAGATATAATACAATATCCTTTGATTACTAACTGCCTTCTTTAGCACCATTATAATCATCAATGAACTCACATCCACCAAATTTCACTAATTAACTCATTACAAAATCTCTATAACACCCAATAATCTAGTTTTAGTATTTATGGATTCCAATCACCATCTCATAAGTGCTAGTACTTATTCCTTGCTCATATATTCACTAACAATCCATGCATGTAAGTTTAAGAGTGAAAGATTACCTCTTGTAGACCAAATCTTGAAAGTCAACTTTTGGGGTGTTCTTGAGATTTTGACGAAATCCTATGGAATCCAATACAAAACCTTGTTGTAACTAGTGATTGAGAAGTGTAATAATCATAAAAGCATACTTAAAAACTCACCTTAATTGTGTATTGGAAGCCTTGACTGGATGGGTGATGGAGAGAAAAGCCCTAGTCTTGAAATCCTTTTATTCTTCTCTCTCCTCGCTCATGTATTAATAGGCCCAGGTACAGTAATTTTCCACTAGTGCTATCCCTGTGCTATAAGGCTTTAGCTAACTGGTTTGCTAAAATTTTCAGCTTCCCTCATGTGCTATATCTGCGCTATGGGGAGATAGCTCACTGTTTTTTCTTTAGTCTTATTGCTTTGAAATTCACATCCAAGTGCTCCCCATTATTACAACACTCAAATATTAATAAAATAATTATCCCCAAGTATCCAAATAACTTTATTCACTCCAGTAATTCTCATGTGGTTCGGGTCTAAATTAAATTGTATTTCTAAGCTCGAAATTGCTCGAATTAGCAATAGAAATTCAAGGGGCCTTACACATTAGCCTACCTCGGCAACACAAACCTCGAGTTCTTGGTAAAGTTTTATGGGGCCTTACACATTGTTAGTTAATGGAATAGTCTTAATGGACTGCCTCAGGGTTTCTCCTGAGGGTGTGAGTAGAACAACCCCGAGCCCGAACCCTTTTATATTGGAAGCTCCGTCCATAAACAAGGTCCAAACTCCCAACACTGCTTCTTTAGCAACTAGGGGCATTAATATGGGACTAAAGTCGGCCACAAAGTCGGCCAAAACTTGTGACTTGATCGTAGTCCTAGGCTTGTACTCAATGTCGAACTCACTAATTTTGACTGCCCATTTAGCCAAACGGCCTGACAACTCAGGCTTATGAAGAACATTCCTCAAGGAAAAGGTTGTCACAACGGCTATTGGGTGGCATTGAAAATAAGGCCTATGCTTTCGAGAGACGACTACGAGAGCTAAGGCCAGCTTTTCGAGGTGTGGATAACGAGTCTCCGCTCCCAAAAATAGTTTACTAACATAATAAATAGGAGATTACGTATCTTCTTCCTCTCAGACTAAAACATCACTTACCGCCATTTTCGACACTGCTAAATATATTAGTAACTGCTCGCCTTCCCCCGATTTTGACAGTAACGGGGGGCTTAATAGGTACCTTTTCAGGTCTTTCAAGGCTTGTTGGCATTCTGGAGTCCATTCGAAATTGTTCTTCTTTTTGAGAAGTGAGAAGAAGTGATGACATTTTTATGAGGATCTCGAGATGAACCTGCTTAGAGTGGCCAACCTTTCGATTAACCTCTGTACCTCCTTCATGCTCGTTAGCTGGTCCGGGTTGTCTTCGATGGCTTTGATTTTATCGGGATTTACCTCAATCCCTCTTTGCGAGACCAGAAACCCCAAGAAGTTTTTGGAGCCAACCCCGAACGCATATTTTTTCGGGTTGAGTTTCATTTTATGCTTTCTCAAGATATTGAAGGTTTCTTGGAGGTGTTTCAAATGATCATCTGCATTCAAAGACCTGACTAACATATCATCAATATACACCTCCATTGTCTTGCCTATTTGATTCTCGAACATTTTGTTAACGAGCCTCTAATAAGTGGATCCGGCATTCTTAAGCCTAAATGACATCACATTATAACAATATGTGTCAAAAATCGTTATGAACGAAGTTTTTTCCTGATCCTCCGGGTTCATCTTGATCTGGTTGTACCCGGAGTAAGCATAAGGGAAACTTATTAACTCGTGCCCGGTCGTAGCATCGATTATTTGATCAATATTTGGCAATGGGAATGAGTCTTTAGGGCATGCCTTATTTAGATCTTTATAGTCTATGCATATTCTAAACTTGTTATTCTTTTTCAAAACCACAACTACATTAGCTAACCATTCTGGATACTTTACCTCCCGAATTGAACCGATGTCGAGTAGTCGAGTTACCTCTTCTTTAACAAACCTGTTTCCGATCTCAGCTATTGCGCGTTTCTTTTTCCTTACGGTGGGAAGTTAGGATCCAAGATTAGCTTGTGCACAGCAACCTCTAATGGGATACATGTTGTCACGACCCAAACCGATGGGCCACGATGGGCACCCGGCACATTACTCAACTGAGTACCAACGTAATATATCTTTCTTATTACTTCATCATATACACATGACATACGGGCCTAATAGGCCAACATGATCATTTATAAACTCAAAACATAGGCCGACAAGGTCGTACAATCTTTCACGTACACGACATTTTTCTACAAGCCTCTAAGAGTACATAATTGTCATAAAGGTCGGGACAGAGCCCCGCCATACCAAAACATACACATCTAAATCAAACTGACCAAACAAGCAACTCCTGAGCAAATGGAGTGCACCAATATCTTCTGCTGAGCTGATCGCCTACTTGGAGGACTCTCGACCTGTCTATCGAGACCCGCGGGCATGAAACGCAGTGTCCCCAGGCAAAAGGGACGTCAGTATAAATAATGTACCGAGTATGTAAGGAATGAAAATCAGTAAATAATAGACATGAGAGAAACATAGAGTAAAAGACTCAACATGTATGTCTGAATAGCTCTGTAAATCATTTCATATTTATAATGCCATGCATATGCGTATAATGTCATACTATGATTAGGTATATGCGTTCATAACATCATCAAGCCTCTGAGGGCATCCCATCATATCATTTCGGCCACTGTGGGCAAATCATCAACGTATACCAGCTTATCAGGTGGTGGTGCATATATAACGCCATAACCTTTTCCCATATCCCATATACATATAATATACGCGTATATAACGCCATCTAATCATGGGTTAATGTACATGTATAAATGCATGAAATGCATAAGAAATACGTTAATAAGATTTTCTCGGAATGTCATAAAAATAATATGCATGTCGGATAAATTTTATCAAATACGTATTTTTCTGAGACCCATGAAGAGAAGATATAATAATAATAATTCACATGGGGAATCAAGAATATAGACACCCCTAATATTTCTATGAATAGAGTCATTTATGGAAATTGTGCATTTGCTCGTTTTGTTTGTATCGTAATGATCATGCCAAAAAGAAATAAGGGATAACCTTAACATACCTGAATCGATTCTCTTTTGCGAAAACACGTAACGGTGGATCGAAGTAGGGGAAAATCCGTATGATATTCTTGAGAAAGATTGCACCGTACTCCGTTATAATTGCAAAATCTCACTTTCATTTTGAATTGTTAAAGCATGGCGTTGCTTTGATATATGCAGATGCATATGAAATCTCATATTGAATTCTTGAAGATTAATATTTTGGCATTTGACATATGCTTAAAGTTGAGATGCCTCACGTTGAAAGCCTTGGAGTTCAAAATGAATTCTCTGAAGTTTCAAAATAAATTCTTTGAGTTTCAACAGAATTCTTTCAATGACTTGCTTGGTAGGCCCCACTTGACTTTAATGACTAGGCCACCAAAAAGACTCTCTTAATGCCACCTTATTCTATGGTTTTAAGATTCATAATTTGATAAAGCCTTGGCTGCCACGTTTTTGTAGTTAAAGCTTTATCCAAAATACCATTAATTAACCACTAATCTCATGATTAATTGATAATCTCTCACTATCCAATAATTAACCAATTACCCACATAATTAAGAATTATCTCAAATTACTTATAATACTACTCACTTTTAACATACCTTATACACCTTACTATCATGGTCATGTGGTACCTTGTATGGTACTAGTCCATAAATACCGTGTATTTTAGCTCGGGCCGTATTTTATCCTAAAATGTCAAACTTCGACGAAATTCATTTTCTTTGATTCGTTTACCCTTTCACCTTCACGAATTTACTCATCAATTGTTTGAAATTGCATAATACTTATAATCTGTAAATTATCTTGTCCTTGAACTGATGTCAATTATCTTTCGACAAATTCAACGTACAATACTACAGGGTGTAACATCGTCATAACAAATTACTGCGGAACGTAACATCATCATAATAAATTACTATAGAGAGTAACATCGTCGTAATAAATTACTACAGAACATAACATCGACGTAAAAATGCGAGGCGTAACATCATTCCCCCCTTTGGAACATTCGTCCTCGAATGTTGACTGATGCACTTATCATTTTCATAACCTATGTCTTCTGAATACTTTATTATTCTCTCTTTGCCATCTAGGCAATTGTTCTGTGAATAAATCCAAAGGCCAAGGCATTCCCCCTCTAGGCCTCTTTCTCATACCATGACTTGTGGTCGGAATCCTTCCAATCTCGTAACTGTTGCTACCTTCTATCATGCAGCCTGTATGACTTTGTCCTTATACATGTGCCTATGTGACTCTTCTCTCCTTTTTCCTCAAGCTTTTAGCCGATCTCTAGGCCTCACTTTGTAAACATATACAGAGCTTGATAAAATGTCCCTCTGGGCATCTATAGGTATACTGAAGTTCTTCGCTCGGTACTTTGTCGAACTTATGAATATTGTTATACCTTATTTCATAGATCCGCTTATCCATTCGTATGACTTTACTGCATCTAGTTAGGTCTTATTATACCATAACTCTTACTTCGATTCATTGTTACTGAGGTCTGCTACCGAACTCCAAGTTACTCTCATTGCTTATCCCATATATATAAATCTAAGTCCTTTAATGCTTCCTCATTACTATTCATCCTAAGTATGACGACTTGATCTCATCTCATATTGTTGAACTTTTATCCATCTATTGTTGATTCACCTTAATGTTGATCCATCATCTACCACTGATAACTTGATCTCTTATATAACACTGCCGCTAGGGCTCACGTCTCATCGGGGACATCTGGAGTAATTAGATTGATCCACCTAGGGGCGATAATATACTTCCATAACCGTATTTTGTAGCATCCCAGTATGACTCACCTTACATGGGTATTTTAATCCCGTACAATTCATGAAATCTTCTTCAAGTCATTACTCAATCGAAGGCCCAAGCGTCATCCTTTATCTATCACAATCACATCCTCATTCCACTACCGGGGCAACATTCCATTTCTTCTAGATGCTATTAGTCTTAGATTCCTTTGAGTTTATTCAGACTATGCTGAACTTTTTATAACTTAGAGAAACCATTAGCTCTCTTGTTTTCATGGGCTTGATCTCGAGAATTTATCCATTCTCGTCACCTTCTTACTCGCCCTTTCTCATCCTTACTCATGTCATAAAACCTCGTCGCTCTACTATATTTTAGCTTGTGACCTCTATGTATCTATTTATACTATTCACAACCTTCCTTCAACTTGTTTACACCATAGATTCCCTTATGTTATTTTAAAACATCAAGCGAGACATCACATCGTCTCTAACTCTTCTTTACTCTCTTGGCTAGATCTCTCGGTACCTAGAAACCATAGGCTGGAAGATATACCACTGACGATGCCTCTATCCTCCCTGGATACTGAATCCCAATGCTTCTAGCCCTCAATCTGAAGTATGGATTATTCACAATCTTCTGCACCTGAGTATCTCGTATGTTGTTCACCTTTACCTTACTTTCCTTAAAATCTTGCATCATATATTCTATCTTTTTCATGACCTTCCTTCCACATAGGTATAATTCACGTCCATAACTTGAAGCTTTATTATAATACTTGCATCTCTGGTGCATATACAATTCGGTGGGAGCTTCATACTGAGGCTGGTACTCTTCTAACTGGCCTTATCGTAGAGTCATTATAGAATATGGCTAATGTACTATTTTTCTTGTACCTCTGATATTAAGAGTGATCCTGCAATGTTCTCAACCATGATTTCTATAATTTTCTAGATCCAATAATCAGACTCCTGATTTACTTGGTTGATGTAACTCTTTTTAGTTTCCTCTTCCTTTTGATCGACCTTTATGTAGGCTTAAGTTATCTCCCGATCTGTGGCTTCTGGTATTAGCTATTATTTTAGCCTTTCATGGGTGCTATGGAATATCCATGATATAGTCTTTTTTTAACAATTCAATCCCTTGTCTATGACCTAGACTCAATTCCTTCTTTTAACTTAAACCAGAGTCTTCTACAGCTGTATGATTGTCAACATACATGTTGCATGGATAATACTCCGAAATCTTAAGTGCGTCCATAACGTAACTAACTCTGGATCATTGATCGAATAATTCCTTTCGTTCCTTCTCAACTTTCTTTAAATGTAAGCTATTACTTTTTCTGGTCTTTCTATCCTCTTGTTGCATGCATACTTAACTTATCTTAGTTCCCACGCATACCGGAATTTTCGTGCAACTCATATGATTTCGAATATTACTTTTGATGTTACTTTCCGTTCATTAGCCACGGTAGGTGCCACTTCCTTATGGAGTGCATACAATGTTGTAGTGAGACTATTTTTGACAAGACCATTTCCTCTTTAGGTCACTGTGCTTAGGTTGAAGCCTTCTTGCTTATTCCCTCAGCTAGTCTTTCATTGTAGTACTTAGGGAGGACCCTCTGACACTTGCAAAGCTGCGAGCTTATTACTTCGTATACTCGACGGAATTTTTGATGTCCTTCCTCGCCTATAATTATCCATAGTTACTTACCTCCACACCCTTGTACTTGTAGGGTTGCTTCTGAGCTGATATTTTGATTGTCTTCCCAGTGACACTCTTTTTTATCTCTGTAACACTCATTCAGTACCTTTAACTACCCCAACTCCTAACTGAATATTTCTCAAGTATTACAATGACATTACTGCGAGGCTGAATTCGCCATATTGGGTTTTATTATGTTTATCTTGCACGATCTGCTGACTCGTCTGTAACCTCCTGTCTAGCCATAACTAGGCTCTTCCTGAATCAACTACCAACCACTCGTTGGCCCATTCTCATATCAATATTCCGCATAATCTTTCTTGGGTTATTTACTTTGTCTTAACTTACGTCTCGCTCGGGCTCATTATCTATACTAACATCCCGGTCCGGGACCCTTACTTCCTCTCATTGACGTCGTGCTTGCATAATGTTCTGGAATCATAGCATACCTGTAGGCTTTGAATAAGTGCAATCTTATCATTTTCTTATTCTTATCGCATTCTTCCTTTATCATTCCATAATTACTAGAACCATTTATTTCTGACTTAATGCCACATCACTCCATATTCCCCCCTTTAGGAGAGTACTAAGTTTTAGTGATATGATGATCTACGTATAGCTGTTTTACCTCTTCATCTTTGGCATCTTTCCACATCATCGATGATCCTTACTCATCTCGCGGTAATCTTTCTATACCAAGGATAACGAAATTCCTTACTCGCGAGGGTGACACTTAGTGTAACTGGCACATACAATCCCTTAAGCTTAATTTTGCTCACCTTGCTTGCTTTAGGGAAGCGTCTTCCTAAATGACCTTTAAAGGGTATTCTTCTGTCGTCCATTCTATTATCGCCAAAACGCAATATGAAGTTCTCATGATGCCGACCATCATCAAATCACTCAGTCCTTAATTCATGTTTAGTTTATCTTGTTCGCCAGTCCATGCTGATTTCTTATTACTCTGTGGTCTAACTTTTCCTTTTGGTAGTCGCGTTGGAGTCACGAACTTATTTCTCGAAATGACGATATGACTTTATGGCCTATACTCTTTTGTTGTCTCAAGGCCTGTCACCTCTCGTCTTTTCCTTCACTTGACTATAGACTCTGTAATACTGTCATCTTTTTGGTCTACCGTTGTCATCCATGTATCACATCTTACTCATAATGCTTCATTAACTCTCTTCTTATTTCCCTACTAACATTTATGTCTATCACTTTATTCTGAAAACTTGAACAAGACATTCTTTTGCTTTTAGCTCCCCTTGCTCTATCCATTGTCTCTTCGGGTTGCCTAACATTCTCGCTCTACTAGGGACGGGAGCCATACTAAGATAATATTTATTCCTTCCAGGATTCCAGTGCCTGTCCTTGGAAATTCTAGTATTCATATCTAGCTATACTATCCTAGAGTGCACCATCTGGGTGTCTCACAAGGAGATCTATTAGCACATTTGCAATATCCTTCGGAAATGTCAACTAACGCAAATAATCCATCCGTCATTTTGGGTCACTCTAACCCCAGCAGGATCCTAATATCAGTCCTTCTCTTATACTACTTCTGTTAGCTCTCATAGGGCATAACTGAGATCGGTGTGGCCAATTGTACATACCTCTGTTATTGTTAAAGGTAACTCAAAGGCTTATATTCCTCAACCTGAATTGTAAATACTGATAATCTTCACTAACTGGGTACCTCGTACCCTTTTTCATCTTGCTTCTTTTACTTGTTGAAACTTATATCTACCTCCTGAATCTCTCATTGCTTTTCACTATATGGGTAGATATTCTTACCTTAATGCTCCTTATCAAGAAGCTTACACACATGTTCTGCTGAAAACTCCACATTTACTCATCATAAGTATCATGAAAAATCGAGTTCCTCTGACTCAACTCATCCATTGAAACAGAAATTCTAGACTGTTGTGGCTAAGTTTTGAAGATGTAAACGAAAGAAATAGACTTTAAGTAAGGCCCCGTAAAATAAAAATAAAATATTTCGCCACGAAATTTGAGGTTTTGTGGTGGCGAGGTAGACTTATGTGTGTGAGGATCGTAGGGTTGAAGAATGCACTGAGGAGTTGATGGAAACTTTTGGCAGAAGAAGGCAATTTTGCTGTCTGTTTCGCGACCGCAGAACTATTTTGTGGGCCGCATAAGCATCGCATAGTTGAGCATGGAGTTTGTGAATTTTGAAGGTCTTTTTGCAGTCCATTATGCGATCGCATAGTAGTTTCGTGGTCCGCATTTTTTCATCGTAGATTTGGCATGAAGATTTTTGTTGGTTCATTTTGCAGCCGCATAAGTGGTCTGCCGACCGCAGACTTGTCGCAGACCTATCCAGACAATTCCAGTTTTTGGGCATCAGTTTCGCGGTCCATTTTGCGGACCGCATATATGTTATGCGGTCCATTCTGCGACCACAGCCCTGAGTTCGGAGGATCCATTTTTCTTTTTTTATAACCCGATCCCATTTTAATAAATAGCCTTTGGGGCTTATTTTAGAACAATTATCTGATGATTTTAGAGAGAGGTAAGAGCATTTTAGAGAGAGAAGGAGGAAATCAAATATCTTAATCATCCAATCTTGCACCAACCTTCAAGAATTAAGGAAGTCAATCACTAGATTATCATCTATCCGGGTAAGTCCTACTCCTAAGATTTCATGCAAGAGGTTATGAGTTCTAGTATATTGTGGGGGTTGGAAATAGGCCATGCATGTGTGAATAAATTGTAGTATGTGGGATTAATAAACTAGTTTGGGTAGTTTCTTGTTGAAATTTGTTGAGGGAGGAGGAGACTACCATTGTAGAGCTTTGTAGTCCATTTTGCATACTAGGTGTTTGACAAAATTACTAAAAGAGTTAAACCATGTGAATCCTTCTAATTATTATCCGATTTTCGCTATCTTCCTATATATTATTATTGCTATAAGTTTTGGAACGTTGTAGTAACTTAAGGAAAGCACAAACAAGGTATGTTGGCTAAACTCCTACTTTAGAATTGAATCACACAATGGCCTTGTAAGTCCCGTGTTGCTCATTATAAATTGATTATTCGAACAAGCCTTGTGTCAAAAGATATATGCATTCAAATTATATTCCAAACATTTTTCTTTATTGAGTTACCAATTTGAGAAGGTGATTAAACAAGGTCTGTATGTTAATATATTATGATTTGAAGCGTGATTCTAATGAAAACTAGCATGTCGAATTGTGTAAGAAATCACATGTGTCTAAGACCCTTAATTTGGTTAGTTGCTCAAATGTGTATCTAAAGTGTTGAATTAAAATGCCTTGTTGTTGATAATCTATAAGGATGCTTGAAAGTGCTAGAAGGGGGGTGGAGATGGAAAGTGTGGCCACCGTGCCAATAATTAGAGTTATACTTGTGCCCAAACGTGATTGTTTTAACTAATGCTATGCTTTATAAGTGCTTCCAATGTGTCTTTAGCTCTTATATGTATTCATGAGTTGATGTTGTGTATTGACCTTTTTGGGAAAAGTATTTCAAGATTAAACTATGTGTTACTCGTTTATGCTTTTAACTTGTGCTTCGATTGCCAACCATTTTACTCCATTTTTTGGAAAGAAATTAATTGTGTTTAAAGTCTTCATTGCTAATAAACCTAAAGTGGCGATTTCCGGAATATTCTATTTGTTGATATTTATGATGATGATCCTTCAAAGTAAAGAAATAAAAGTGTGGAATATAAGATACGGCCACCGTGCCTTGGAATGAGGAATCATAGGTATTGCCAAAAGAGCCAATGAAATTATAATGATGTTGTGAATGGTTGAAGTTACTAACAAGACTATATATAGTGTGAATGGTAATGAGGTGAGTATAAAATATATTTGTGCTTTTGTTTCCCTTGTGTGCAAACCAAAAATATTTTTGGGAGTATCATTAGCAAACCGAGGAAGGGTGGGTCATAAGGCCCATACCCAAAACTGCACGTACCGGTATAGGGGTGGATTGTGATTATTCCCCTTGTTTGGGATCAGATTGAAATATTGATGTGATTGTGGTTATTCCCCTTAATTGGGATGAGGTTGATATTAGCTGTGAATTGGAAAGTTAACCCACATGGCATATGTGGGAAGGCAGCCTAGCCGATCGGGTGGAGATCGAATGCCATGTTGCGCACATGGTGGTACTACTCTTGGTAACACCTTTCTTTCGCACCACAAGTCAAACAACATTGTTCATGGGGACATGGCCTGCACGATCGGGTGTGATCGGACTCCGTGCTAAAAACACGGTGGTATATCAGTGGTAATGATCTCCCAACCAAAAATATATATTATTTTTGTATTTTGAAAATTGGTATGTTTTAACTAGGCATTTGGATATTGTTGATTCTGACTTGCTGTTTATATGGTTTTCCCTTTCTTATATTGACATTCTATTTTGAAAGTGGACATTTATCTTTACATACTAGTACTATTCCATATGTACTAACGTCCCTTTTGTCGGTGGCACTGCATCTTCAATGGATGCAGGTGGTTCGTCAGTAGGTGGTTTTGACCCTCGTTAGCAGTTACTCTCTATTCAGTAGGTTTTGGTGAGCCCTACTCTATTCCGGGCTTCATGTCATTTGACGTTGTACGTTACATTTTGAGGTATAGCCAGGGCCTTGTCGCCGGCACATCCATACTACTCTTCTGTTGTACTTAGAGGCTCCATAGACAGGTTGTGGGTGGTATATGATGTTGAGAATTAAACTAGTAAGTGTTGGCATTTGAGAAAACATGTTTTTGTTTGTTATCATATCTATAAACTTGTAATATTTTGGAAATCAAAACTGAAAATTCTTTAGTAATGGAAAAAGAATGTGGAACTTGTATTGGTTCTTACATTGTTAATGGGCAAGGTTGGGTAGAAGGCATATAATAGGCTTGCTTAACCGGGGTATCTCGGTTGAGCGTCGTTCGCGCTCCCCGAGGTCGGGGCGTGTCTCGGAGCCGGGTCTAGTAGAGTCCTTCTTATCGGTTTGTTATCGACCACATCAATAATAAGAAGGCTACTTGGACATTTAGGAATTTCACCCTTCTTTGATACTCCAGATTGTGCAATAGAACGCAAGATAGGAGGCTAATTTCCTCGTCATGTCTCATTTTCCATATGAGTAATCCATGAGTTTGAAGTAGCAATAAGGGAATGACCCCGACATTGAATTTGGGGGAGATTGCACAAGAGTTCATGGGGAGAATATGTCGAGCCATGGAGGGATTGGAGGAACTTGTTGCTAGGGGAAGTGTCCTTGTTCCTATCAATGTCACTGCACCACCGGATCATGTGGTGGGAGCACCTAAGAAACGAAGAGGGTTGTTGGTACTAATGAACCGGATTGTTTGATTTGCAAGAAGCATCAATTGGGAACATGTTGGATGAATCTTGAAATATGTTATGGATGTGGAAAGATGGGGCACAAGAAGAACAAATGCCCTAGGATGGGTACACCCATCCCGGTCTGCCCGATGTGCGGGAAGGAACTTTTGGCATCGTGTTGTAAATATGCTCAGCAGCATGTTAGGGGTGGCAGGTTTGGGAAATTCCAAAGGCCCACACAACAAACCAGTACGGGGTTTGTTACTCCCACATTGGAGGCCTGGAGGAAGGATAAAGGGGATGCTTATGATGTATGCCAAAAGGGTGAATATCAGGTCAGTGGGGCGAGTCAGTTTAGCGAACCTCATCCCCGTTGTGTGAAGAGTGGGAGATGTCATTCAGGAGTACATCATTATGGTACCAATGTATGCTACGAGTGTGGTATGAGGGGTCATATTCAGATATATTGTCGTTCGTCTAGCTAGAGCATGTGCGGGGGTACGGCACAGCCATCCAGTTCTGCAGCTACTACATCCACAATGCCTCCCCTAGCTCGAGGCAGTATAGTGTCTGCAGGGCATGGAGCAGCTAGGGGTGGTATCAAGAGCTCGGGAGGGCTCAACAAGTTTTATACGATGAGGAGGCATCAAAAGTCGGAGGCTTCTCCAGATGTTGTAACAGGTATATTGACTGTCCAATCTCATGATGTACATACCCTTATTGATATTGGTTCCACTTTGTCATATGTCATTCCTTATGTTGCTACGGAATTTGGGATAGAACTAGAATAGCTTATTGAGCCATTCTCTGTATCTACCATTTGAACAAGACCTATCATTTGTGAATCCTCTTTATCACATTTCCTTATATTTACAACCTCTTGAGAAATTGAGTTCTATAATGATTTCCTTGAATTGGGTTATAACCATAGGATAATACTTCTCACTTGCTTCCCTAATATTCTAAACAAGGGACTATACCTGATGAATTTCTTACAGAACCTTCCGATTCAAATGGATAACACCTTCTCACTTGTATTTGTGCACGCACTACCATAATGTTTATCTACAGGGTATCAAATCTAATGTAAGGCAGCCAAGTGCCGAGATCTTTCTTGAGCAAGTCTCTTTCTCCTGTGCATGTTACTCACATGGTTTGAACGGTCACTTTATTCCCTTTTGTGAGCAGTATCATAAACCCTTTCTGTTGTCTAGTAACATAAGAGAATATCTTGGCACATATCATATAGGTGCATGTGAATTGAAATGGTCACTCGTCCGCATAAAATTTCTCGGAAATTTGGGATTTCTTACAAATTCTCCATAGGAATACCTATTGTTCGCCCATCTCAGTATGACTTTCATGTCCACTAAGATCATTCCGCAGTAAGTAGCTCACTTTGTTTCTAGCATTGTAGTTGCCCATGAAGTGGCCTGGTATGGCATCTTGAGATTTATTATGGAAGAAACATGTCTATCTCGTAGAAAAATGTTCATTCTCTCTAACCAATACATGATTTCATCCCAATATTAAGATGTCCTAGCTACATGGTTTCACTCATGGGTGGTTGAAAGTTAAGTAGCCTTATCACGATTTTCCTCCCCACTTCAGTTGGATGTTTCAGATTCTAACACATATCATGAGCATATTGATTTGAAAGACAAGTTTGTCATATCTCTAGTCCTCTCATATAGGATCAACTATTGGGAAGGGTTAAGTTGTCATAATGATAATGATCTTACAAGTATTTAACTTCTTCTTTTTTCAACCTCGTGGGCCTGTGGCAGAGATTCCTTGTGTCAGATAATGTTGAGGGCATAGTGCAACTTCATGTATTTTTGAAATCTCTATCATATTCATGGTGCAAGAATCTTCTCATTCTGAATTAAACTGATTTTCCCTACACTCAAGGAGAAAACTGGTGTCATGTACTTGGCTATTTCTCCTTAAGGCTTACAATTGCCGAACGAGGCACATATAAAGTGAAACAATTGTTACTATCACTTTCGTAACTCATTATCTTCCCAGAATAACTATTGCTAATGTTTTATCCTCCCGATCATGCCTCCCATATATCACATGTCTAAAATGACTCACTTGTTATATATCTTAAGATCATGTACATGGTTCCCACATTATTAATGTGTACTAGTAACTCTATGCTTCGTTTGTTGAATCAATGATTTCATCACAATGATTAACCATGGAAGCACTATTGGTGGTAACCCTCATGTCTCTTAGAATATAACCTCTTAAAATGTCCTTCTCAAAACAATGATGGATTCTTGAACAATTCCAACCCAATCTCGAACTTCGTTGTTCCTATTTGTGGTAAATCTATCGAGAGTTGTAGGTTCAAACATGTCAAAGAAGAAGCATCATTCCACGATCAAGTATATTGGGTAGGAACTCTATAGTCATATTCATTCTAGCACATCCTAGAATAATGGTTGAAGTTTGCCAAGGATTTAGTTTGGGTGTTCGACATAGAGATTTTGAGTTGAAGAAAGTGAACAGGTTATTCTCAAGATTTTCTCCATGAAGATACTATGTGAATTGTTAATAAAGGTAAAGTGGGTGTAGTGCACATTGGGCCTTATGGAATCTTGAAGGAAATAAAATAGGCCAAGATATGCGTATGATGTCCCCCATCATTGTTCTCCATGCACCTGGTGTCTCATGTGCCTACGTCAAGGACGATAGTTGGGAATCGTTTGTCTATTGTTCCGGTGGAAGCTATGGAAAGTAAAGTTAATGGGTAATTGTCTTATGAGAGGTACCTAATTGTCATCCTTGTTAGATAAGTCCGGAAAGTTTAGATTGCCTCCGTCAAGTGCTATGGATAAGTCTGTGAGTTGAGAAGGTCGCCTCGATGGCCGAAAGTGTTGTGGGAAAGGAATATTCTCACTCATTTGTAGAGCCAAATGGCCGTGGTTCAAAAGGTACTTTCTATATGTTATGATTTAAATGTGTACAGTTCATGTCAAGATACCACTTCTGTTAATGTAATGCCCTAATATTGAGATCAGTGTTGTCAATATATACTGTGATGCTTTGTTTAGTTATGGATATATTGTTTGGGTGGTTTTAGTGATTCTCTGGCAAGTGGATAGGCCCAATTACAGAGGAGACTCTGCCAAAAATTTTGGAAAATTTGGGAGTTAGTCAAATTTGGGGGAATGCAATGTGTGAAAGGAGGAGATGAATTATGTTAGGTGTTTTGTGCGGGATCTACCCCTCATTTGAGGACGAATGATCCTAAGCGGGGGGAGGATGTAAGGCCCCGTGAAAAAAAAAATTCACCACGGAATTTGACGTTGTACGTTACATTTTGAGGTATAGATGGGGCCTTATCGCCGGCACATCCATACTACTCTTATGTTGTACTTAGAGGCTCCGTAGACAGGTTGTGGGTGGTATATGATGTTGGGAATTAAACTAGTAAGTGTTGGCATTTGGGCAAACATGTTTTTTTTTGTTATCATATCTATAAACTTGTAATAGTTTTTAAATCACAAATGAAAATCCTTTAGTAATGGAAAACGAATGTGGAACAAGTGACTCTTCTCATGTCTACCATGTGTATTGGTTATTACATTGTTAATGGGAAAGGTTGGGTAGAAGGCATCTAACAGGCTTGCTTAATCGGGATATCTCGGTTGAGCGCCGGTCGCGCTCGCCGAGGTCGGGGCATGACACTTTACGGTCTTCGTGAATGTTGTAGATATATGTGTTAGGGCGCCGAAGAGTCTTGAATCACCGAACTATGAGTTTCCTAAAAAGAGTTATGCTAAATATACTAACAGTAGTATAGGGAGGGTTTGAAAAACAGAAAATCTAGACAGCGCCTGCCCTATAATTTATCATCCCTTTTCTGGTAAATACAAGCAAATATAGGTTTTGATGCCTGAATAACAGTGATAGAGCTATGAAATATCTTTCCAGCAAAGATTGGATCACTTAAAACATATCTCTATACAAGATGATATGAAGAAAACACTAATAGTTGTCTAGTGTAAAAACAGGTTTAGTAACTTACCACAAAATAGAGGAGCAACTTGGCTTCACCAAAAACTAGTTTGGCTGGTTAGTTTTGTGAAAATTTCTGATGGTTTTCATGTATTATTTCATGTGATAAGTAGGAGATAGGGTAGGGATTTTCTTTTACATGAAGGAATGAAATATGAGAGGACGTTATGGAAAAGAAAGTCACAAAAGTAATATATATAAACTTTGGATAAGTATGAAAAAAGTGGCTGCCCAAACTACTAAATATCTTTAGATAATATGGATGATTTTCTATACAAAATATTATATATATCTATTGTGTTTAATAACAATTAATCAAAAATACCATGGAACTTCTTTGTACATATTAACACAATCTAGAGTAAGCAATTTTCCTATATCGTCAAATTCACGTTTAGGAAGTGCGAAATAAAATCTATCCTCATTTTGAAGATGCTCAATCGAGAATGAAAATATTAGTTAAAATTTTGGGTTGTTACAACTCTCTCCCCCTAAAATAAATTTTGTCTCAAAATTTACCGTATACTAGTCCCGAAACAAATGTGGATATTGAACTCACATATCCTCTTTTCGCTCCCAAGTAGATTCTTTGCCAGAATGATTTCTCCAAAGGACCTTTGCTAAGGGGATCCCTCTTATTTATAAGCTCTTTTATCTCACACACTAATATTTGGAATGGTTCTTCTTCATATGTCAAATCGGGATTGACCTCAATAGAATCAACAGGAAGAACATGAGATGGATCTGAGCGCTATCTTCTAATCATAGAAACATGGAAGACTCTATGGATATTTTCTAACTAAGGTGGAAGAGCTATTTTATAAGCAACTGGGTCAAATCTCTCAAGCACTTCATAAGGTCCAATACATCGAGGACTAAGTTTACCTTTTTGGCAAAATCTTATATTCTTCTTCCATGGAGAAACCTTTAAGAATACCTTATTGGCCACTTGATACTCAATTTCATGCCTCTTGAGATCAGCATAAGACTTTTGTCTATCTGAAGCAATTTTTAAGCTATCCTTGATGATTTTTACCTTATCTTAAGTTTGTTGCACAATCTCGGGACCCACCAATTTCCTTTCACCAACCTCATTCCAACAAAGAGGCATTCTACATTTTTTCCCATATAAAGCTGCATAAGGAGGCATGTAATACTTGATTGCTAGCTTTTGTCCATGATTTGTATTACCCTCTCAGATTGGCCGTCTGTCTGAGGATGGAAAGAAGTACTAAAGTTCAATATGGTACCCAAATCTTCTTGCAAACTAGTCCAAAATCTTGAGGTAAACCTCGTGTCTCTATCAGATACAATAGAAACAGGAACCCCATGCAGCCTCACAATCTCATTAACGTACAATTCTGCTAAATGTTCAAGTATGTAGTCCATTCTAATTCCCATGAAATGAGCACTCTTGGTTAGTCTATCAACTATAACCCAAACTGCATCATCATTTCTTTGAGTGCATGGAAGCCCATAAACAAAGTCCATCGTTATTCGCTCCCATTCCCACTCTGGTATGGACAAGGATTGTAGCAAACTAGCCAGAACATGATGCTCGACCTTTATTTGTTGACAAATCAAGCATTTATAGATAAACTCTGCAATGTCTTTCTTCATACCATTCCACTAGTAGTGTTCTTTGATGGTTTGGTACATTTTAGTGCCTCGAGGATGCATTGCATATGGTGAAGTATGTGCTTCATTTAGAATTTCTTTCCTCAATTTATCATCTTTAGGAACACATAACCTATTTTGATAAATTAGGACACCATCCTTCCTCAATTTAAAATCAAGATTTTCTCTATATTGAACTTCCTTGATCAGTTTCACAAGCATCTCATCCAATTTATATGCTTCTTTTATCTGTTCAAGTAGAACTGGCTTGACTTGCAAACTAGCAATAATAGAACCATCAGCATTAAATGCCAGATAAGCATTCACGGCTCTTAATTCCAGAAATAAAGGCAAAGGACTTAGAGATAAATCGGCAAAGGATTTGCGAATTAGAGCATTGGCGACAACATTGGCTTCACCCGGATGATAGTCAATTGTGCAGTCATAATCTTTGATAATCTTAAGCTATCTACGCTTTCTCAAATTCAACTCTTTATGTATACCCAAGTACTTCAAACTCTTATGATCGGTGAATAAATGATATTTTTCTCCATACAAGTAATGTCTCCAAATTTTCAAAGCGAACACTATGGTCGTGCGTAGGATGATTCAACTCATGTGGTTTCAATTTTCGAGAGGCATACACAACCACTTTCCCTTCTTTCGTCAAAATAGAACCCAAACCATGATGATAAGCATCACTAAACATACTCTTTCCCTTCTGTTGGTGAGTAAGTATAGGAGCTTTAGTCAATAAAGATTTGAGCTTTTCAAATCTCTCTTGGCATTTTTTCATGCCCCAACCTCGGGGAGCACGACCGGTGCTCAACCGAGTGAACCCGGTCGAGCAAGCATGTTAAATACTTTCTACCCAACTCGCTTATGATAAGAAAAGGCATTTTTTTATTAGCTAAACAGTAGAAGGACCATATATATAGAAATTACTAAACCATTTCATTTTGCTACTTCCCTGTTAAGCTCCAAAATACATACATTTTGTGATTTAGTGAAACAAAACTCCAAAATACAACATAATCCATTTGACCTTTCTAGCACCCATATACAACCCACATAGCGTCTATGGAGCCTATAAAGATACAAAAGAGTGTAAAGAAGGTGCCGGCAACAAAGCCCCGGCTATACCTCAAAAAGTACAACGATATAAGCAAAAGACATATTACATGACCCCGGAATGAAATGGGGCTCACCGAGTCCGCTGAGAAGAGGATGCAACACCTATCTGTGATCAACACTGTCTGCTATGTAACCACCTGTATCCATTTAAAGATGCAGCGCCCTCGACAAAAAGGACGTTAGTACCATCGAATAGCACTAGTATGTATAGCTAAACACCATCCCAATAGAATAAATAATAATACAAGAGGAACAATCAAGAATTCAATAAGAGCTTCAAATAATATTAGAACATCAAGTTAAGGATTACATAGCTTTTTAAGTCAACTTCCGCATTATTAGGTTGGATGGTTTTTAGTGCCAAATTACCACAATCCACAATACCACTGTGTTCTTACACGGAGTCCGATCTCGGCCCGATCGGCTAAGCCATCTCATTTGAGACATCAACCATATTCACTATTTCATTCACAATACCACCGTGTTATTACACGAACATACTCCAATTACATGAATACCGTGGGATTCGATTCTAAGAAGAAGGGGTTTAGCCAACATACCTCAATTGAGCCTCTTAAAAATCTAAGATGTTCCGTAATTTTAGCAAATTCAATCTATTTTAGCAATATAGCAAAATTGAACCCAAAATTAGGAAAACGATCATAATTCTAGCTCACTTGAGCATTCTATCAAATACTATGTGTGCATTAAGGTTCCATGGCCGTTTCATGAAAGAATTCACCAACCCACACCCCATTCTTTTCTATCTTTAACTCACAACCTCTCCACATACCTTAGGAACACATGCATGCAAAGTAAGCACCCCATCCCCACAAATTACCTTACTAATGGCCCATTCTAGTTACATTTTGAAGTTAAGAGTTTGGGTGATAGAATTTACCTCTTAGGAAGAAGACCTAGGTGCCTCTCTTGATAATCTTCAAGGTTTTAAGTAAGAATTGAAGAGAATTGTTTGATGAAGATCACTTCCTCCCTCTAGGACCCTCTCTCCCACTCTAAAAATATCAGAAAATAGGTTCAAAATGGCCAAAGGTAGGTGTTTTAACGGAATAGGGTCGGGTTTAAAAACCCCGAAAATGAAACTTCAGAACAGGTTCTGCGATCGCATAATTGATATGCGGTCCGCATATCAGCTGCATAATTTGGCCTCCAAAACTGGGCATGTCTGACCCGGTCTGCGGTCACTATGCGGCCCGTAGACCTGTTCTGCGGTCGCAAAATGCACCGCAGAACGGTTCTGTGGTCGCATAGTGCACCGTAGAACCTCCCTCCGAAAAATCCCAAAGCAGGATATGCGACAAGAGTGCGGCCCGCGAAGTGGTTATGCGGTCGCATAATGGCCACGAAATTGACATCAAAATGACCCAGAAATCTAACCCACTATGTGACTATTGTGTGGTCCGTAGAGTGGTTCTGCGGTCGCAGAATAGGCCATAGAAATGCCTACGTCTGCCCAACATTTATTTCAACTCCCCAACGCACTATTCAATCCCTGGTTTTAGGCAGCAGAAATGCCTACTACTATTAACCTCTACGCCTATTTCGGCATCACAAAAATCCCGATTATTAGGAAAAGTTTTATGGGGCCTTACATCCTCCACCACTTAAGATCATTTGTCCTCGAATGAGGATCAAGGTCCACTATTAGCAACTTATACAGCTCGGTTATCATACCACACACCAGAAGCTCCAAAGTTGACTAACTCCCTAAATTTCCAAAGATTTTGCCAGAGTTTTCTTTGTAACTAGGCCTATCCACCTGTCAGAGAGCTCCAAAAACACATCTTACAAACATATGCACAACCCAACGACGTAACAAAACTCATAACAATACCATTTGTGGCCTCATAAGCAACATATAATCAAAAGGAACACCTTTACATTAACTGAACAAGTGATACAAAATTCATAGGCGACAGGTTCATAAAAAGAAAGGATTACACAGCTATTCAAACAAGTAAGGATACTTCTTCTTCATTTCTTCCTCAGCGTCCCACGTGGCCTCTTCAACCTGCTGGTTTCGCCATAACACTTTCATGGAGGCAATTTCTTTATTCCTCAACTTTCGAACTTGTCTATCAAGAATGGCAACTGGAATTTCTTCATATGACAATTCTTCATTAACCTCAATGGTCTCAACCGGCACAATGGTTGACGGATCCCCAACTACCTTCTTCAACATAGACACATGGAATACCGTGTAGACTAATGACATTTCGGGTTATAGCTCAAGCTTGTACGCCACCTAGCCAATTCTCCGAATGATTTTGTATGGCCCGACATACCTCGGACTCAGTTTCCCCTTTTTCCCAAACTGCATAATACCCTTCATGGGGGAACCTTCAAGAATACCCAATCATCTTCTTTTAACTCTATGTCTCTATGACGGACATCCGAATAGGATATTTGATAACTTTGGGAAGTTTTCAATCGCTCCTTTATGATCATAACCTTCTCCATAGCCTGATGCATGAGGTCTGGCCCTATCAACTCAGCTTCCCCAATCTCGAACCACCCAATGGGAGATCTACATCTCCTACCATACAATGCCTCAAATGGTGCCATCTGAATACTCACATGAAAGCTGTTGTTATAAGCAAACTCTATGAGTGGCAAATGATCATCCCAACTACCCTTGAAATCAAGAACACAAGCACGCAACATGTCCTCAAGCATCTTAATAGTTTGCTATGCTTGCCCGTCGGTCTGTGGATGGAAGTCTGTACTAAGATTTACTTGAGTACCCAAACCTTGCTGAAATTGCTTCCAAAAATTAGCCGTGAACTGAGACCCTCGATCGGAGATGATAGAAACTAGAGTGCCATGCAGCCTAACTATTTCCTTGATATACAACTGAGCATACTGTTTCGCTGTGTCGGTAGATTTAACTGGCAAGAAGTGTGCTGATTTTGTGAGTCGATCCACGATCACCCAAATTGAGTCAAACTTGCGTGGAGTGCGCAGTAATCCTACTACAAAATCTATATTAATCATTTCCCACTTACACATTGGAATTTCTATGTCATGTGCCAGTCCCACCAGGCCGTTGATGTTCGGCCTTCACTTGCTGACAATTCGGACACCTTGCCACAAAGTCCGCCACATTCCTTTTCATGTCATTCCACCAATAGATTTCCTTGAGGTCATGATACATCTTTGTAGAACCTGGATGCACAGAATACCTAGAAGCGTGAGCCTCAGTCATGATTCTTTCCCGGAGACCATCTACATTCGTATCACATAGACGCCCCTGGTACCTCAGTGTACCATCATCCATGCCAAGCGCAAAAACCATAGTCTTATGTTTATGAATCCCCTCCTTCAGTTGTACTAACAATGGATCGTTGTATTGCTTCTCTTTGACTTCCATAACAAGAGATGATTCAGCTCTATTTTGCACAATTACCCTTCCTTCGCTAGAGTCCTGGAGGAGAACTCCCAAACTAGCTAGCTGGTGAACCTCCCTGGCCAACGACCATTGACATGCCTCCAAGTGGGCCAAACTACCCATAGATTTCCAGCTAAGAGCATCCGCCACAACATTGGTTTTCCCCGGGTGGTACAGAATATCGATGTCGTAATCCTTGAGTAACTCAAGCCATCTTTTCTGCCTCAGATTCAGCTCCTTTTGTTTGAAAAAATATTGAAGACTCTTGTGGTCCGTGAATACGTCCACATGGACCCCATACAAATAATGACGCCAAATCTTTAATGCAAAAACCACTACCGCAAGTTCTAAGTCATGTGTTGGATAGTTCTTTTCATGATTCTTGAGTTGCCTATAAGCATGATCTATAACCTTGCCATGTTGCATTAATACACACCCAAGCCCGATCCTCAAAGCATCATAGTATACCACAAACCTGTATGTACCCTCTGGCAGGGTCAACACCGGCATCGTAGTCAATCTCAATTTTAATTCCTGGAAGCTCTTTTCATAAGCATCGGACCATTGGAACTTAACTACTTTCTGGGTTAATCTAGTCAGTGGAGAGGCAAGAGTAGAGAACCCCTCCACAAACTTCCAGTAATACCCTGCTAAACCCAAGAAACTGTGAATCTCGGTTGGCGTTGTAGGTCTAGGCCAATTCTTCACTGCTGAAATCTTTTGAGGATCCACTTTAATTCCTTCTCTAGAGACAACATGACCTAAGAATTTGACAGATTCGAGCAAAAATTCACACTTTGAAAACTTCGCGTACAATTAGTGCTGATGAAGAGTTTACAACACTGCTTTGAGATGATCGGCATGGTCCTCGCAACCTCGTAAATACACAAGAATATCGTCAATGAACATTATCACAAAGGAGTCAAGGAAAGGCTTGAAAACCCGATTCATAAGGTCCATGAAAGCTGCAGGGGCATTTATTAGCCCGAAAGACATTACCAGAAATTCGAAGTGCCCATATCGGGTTCTGAAAGCTGTTTTTGGAATATCCTGCTCCCTGATCTTCAATTAGTGATACCCGGATCGTAAATCAATTTTGGAGAAGTATCTAGCACCCTGTAACTAATCAAACAAATTATCTATTCTTGGCAACGGGTACTTATTGTTTATAGTGACTTTGTTGAGCTACCAGTAGTCAATACACATCCTCAGCGATCCATCTTTCTTCCTAACAAAGAGAACTGGTGTGCCTTATGGTGACACGCTCGGTCGGATGAAACCCTTCTCTAAAAATTCTTTCAATTGCTCCTTTAGTTCCTTCAATTCTGCTGGTGCCATCCTGTAGGGCGGAATATATATAGGTTGCATGCCTGGCATCACATCAATCCCAAAATTAATCTCCCTGTCTGGTGGAATCCCAGGGAGCTCATTAACAAAAACCTCTAGAAATGCATTCACTACTGGCACAGACTCGAGTGTAGGCGCCTCAGCATTGATGTCTGTGACCCGGACCAAATGATAGATAGACCCCTTGTTAATTATCTTTGTGGCCTTAAGGTAAGAAATAAACCTACCCTTCGGAACCACATTATCCCCCTTCCACTCAACAACCGGCTCATTTGGAAATTCAAACCTTACAATTCTAGTTTGGCAGTCGAGCTTAGCAAAACATGAATAAAGCCAATCCATCCCCATAATTACATCAAAATCGACCATCCCCAATTCAATGACATCTTCCATGGTGTCCCGACCATGTACCGTGACAACACAACCCCTATACACCCTTGCGGCCATAATAGACTCGCCAACCAGAGTAGATACAGAGAACGGCTCATGAAGTTGTTCCAGTTCTATCCCAAATTCCATAGCAACATAAGGGGTAACATAGGACAAGGTAGAATCTGGATCAATAAGAGCATATATATCATGAGATTGGATAGTCAATATACTTGTGACAATATCTGAAGAAGCCTTTGCACTCTGGCGACCACTCATAGCATAGAAACGGTTGGGTCCTCCTAAACTCTGTGCACCACCCCTAGTTACACCACGCCCTGCTGGTGCGGGAGAACCTCAAGCTGGAGGGGATGCTAAATATGTAGCAGCTGCAGAGCTGGATGGCTTTGTTGTGCCCATGGACATACCCTGGAAGGATGAACGATACTCCCTCTGAATATGACCCCTCATTTCGCACCCGTAACATACCGGCATGTCCTGGTAGCAAATCCCCATATGCATCCTCCAACGCTTGGGGCATGGGGGCCTCCGCTGCTGCTAGAATCTCCCTCCTGATCGGCCATGATGGTGCGATCCCCTGCCGCCCTGATTGGGCCTGAAGAGACTCCCATGCTGCTGACAGTGCCCCGCTGGCGATGCACTGGCTGAAGACTGAGCATAAGACTAGGATGGCCCTGATGACCCTTCCCTAAAAGATTATCTCCCACCACCAAATGAATCCCTAGGGTTTCCCGCGGATCGGGCCCTACTGTTACCCTCTCGCTCCATTCTATTCTTTAACTTTAGGGCCTATGTAGCTTGAGCAAACGCCACCATCTTACCATAGTTCATATCAAAATTTAAGGCAGTTGTGGCAGCCTCATTAATAACCAAAGGGTTAAGGCCCTGCACAAATCGACGCACTCTAGCCTCCATGGTGGGCATCATGTGAATAGCATATTTTGACAGGCGCACGAACTCCAAGAGATACTCCCACACACTCTTACTCCCTTGCTTAAGATTCTCAAACTCTGTGGCACGGGCTGTCCTAGTCTCGGTAGGCAACAAATGGTCTATAAAGGCATCAGCAAACTCATTCCACCTCGCTGGAGAGCTCCCCTCCTCCAGCTCAAACCAAGAATATGCCACCCCTTTTAGGAAGTAGGCGGCCAACTCCACTCCCTCCGTCTCAGTAGCGCACATGACCCAGAGAGTCTTATGCATCTCATCAATGAAGTCCTGTGGGTCTTCCTCAGGATTAGTACCCGTGAACACCATAGGATCCAACTGTAGAAACCTGTTCACCCAAAAACTAATGGAATCCCCTGGTTGGCTAGATGATGTGGGTGCAACATTCGACCTTTGGGCCTGAGAAGCCACTATCTGAGTCAGCATTTGTATAGCTCCCCTAAGATCCCCATCAGAAATACCAGAACCGGAAGCTGGGGTTGGAGGTGGAACCAGAATATCAGGTGGAGGAATCGTCGCACCCTCAGTAGGTGCAGGGACTGGTGTGGCCTGAACAGGTGTAGTCGAATCAAGTAGTGTAGTAGTTGGGGGATTATCCTCACCCCTCAGGTATTCACCCACCTCACCAAGTAAAGGGTCAACTTCCACTCCTAAGGCAGCATTGGCTCCTTGGCCAGTTCTTGCTCTCTTTTTAGGTGCCATGAACTAAAAGTTAAAGGAATGCACGAGATAGAGGAGGAACAGTTTCACAATCAATTTCATCGCACGATCCAGAATATCAAAGAAGGGTATTGTTCCTAAATGTCCAAGTAGCCTCCAACTTATAGACGTGGTCGACAAAACACCGATAAGATGGACTCTACCAGACACGGATCCGAGACATCCTAGGATACTTTAAAACCTTAGGCTTTGATACCAAATTTGTCTCGCCCCAACCTCGGGGAGCGCGACTGGCGCTCAACCGAGTGAATCCGGTCGAGCAAGCCTGTTAAATACTTTTTACCCAACTCGTTTATGATAAGAGAAGGCATGTTTATATTACCTAAATAGTAGAAGGACTATATATATAGACATTACTAAACCATTTCATTTTTCTACTTCCCTATTAAGTTCCAAAATATATACATTTTGTGATATAGTGGAACAAAAATCCAAAATACAACATAATCCGTTTGACCTTTCTAGCACCCATATACAACCCACATAGTGTCTACGGAGCCTCTAAAGATACAAAAGAGTGTAAAGAAGGTGCCGGCAACAAGGCCCCAGCTATACCTCAAAACGTACAACAATATAAGCAAAAGACATATTACATGACCCCTGAATGAAATGGGGCTCACCGAGTCCGCTAAGATGAGGATGCAGCACCTATCTGTGATCAACACTATCTGCTATGTAACTACCTACATCCATTTAAAGATGCAGTGCCCCCGGCAAAAGGGACGTTAGTATCGTCGAATAGCACTAGTATTTATAGCTAAACACCACCTCAATAGAATGAATAATAATACAAGAGGAACAGTCAAGAATTCAATAAGAGCTTCAAATAATATTAGAACATCAAGTTAAGGATCACATAGTTTTTTAAGTCAACTTCTGCATTATTAGGTTGGATAGCTTTTAGTGCCAAATTGCCACAATCCACCATACTACCGTGTTCTTACACGGAGTCCGATCTCGGCCCGATCGGCTAAGCCATCTCATTTAAGACATCAACCATATTCACTATTTCATTCACAATACCATTGTTTTATTACATGGAGTCCGGTCTCGGCCCGATCAGCTAAGCTATCTCATTCGAGACATCGACCATTTCAATCGATCATCTTACTTCATATTTCTTTCCCATCCTTTCAGCACATTGGCACAAGTGGCTTTAATTATAAAGTCATTCATGGCACTTGGCCTATTTCATAATTCAGGTTCTTTTCCCACAATCCAACATTTTTATTATAATCAATAACAACATGGTTTTCATTCAAGACTCTTGATTTCACATGTGAGCAATTTAGAATTCAAGGCACATAAAGGCTTATCACACAACTTGTCATAACAATCTTTATTTCGATCTCGACATGAATTCTTAACATTTCTAACACATATTCCACATTTTGAATACATCCTCAAATGACAAGATGGCATGATGAATCGTTTAGAATAAGTATTGAACATACATCCTCCAACACAACCACATTAGGAATAGCCAATTCAATAATGATCAAGGACTTACTCCTATTACATGAATACCGTGGGATTCGATTCTAAGAAGAAGGGGTTTAGCCAACATACCTCAATTGAGCCTCTTAAAACTCTAAGATGTTCCGCAATATTAGCAACTTCAATCTATTTTAGCAATATAGCAAAATTAAACCCAAAATTAGGAAAACAATCATAAATTTTGCTCACTTGAGCATTCTATTAAACACTATCTGTGCATTAAGGTTCCATGGCCCTTTCATGAAACACTTTACCAACCCACACCCCATTCTTTTCTATCTTTAACTCATAACCTCCCCACATACCTTAGGAACACATGCATGCAAAGTAAGCACCCCCATCCCCACAAATTACCTTACTAATGGCCCATTCTAGTTACATTTTGAAGTTAAGAGTTTGGATGATAGAATTTACCTCTTAGGAAGAAGACCTAGGTGCCTCTCTTGATAATCTTCAAGATTTTAAGTAAGAATTGAAGAGAAATATTTTATGAAGATCACTTCCTCCCTCTAGGACCCTCTCTCCCACTCTAAACATATCTGAAAATAGGTTCAAAATGTCCCAAGGTAGGTGTTTTAACGGAATAGGGTCAGGTTTAAAAACCCCAAAAATGAAGCTCTAGAACAGGTTCTGTGATCGCATATGCGATCACATAATTGATATGCGGTCCGCATATCGGCCGCATAATTTGGCCTCCAAACCTGGGCGTGTCTGACCCGGTCTGCGGTCACTATGCGGCCCTCACACCTGTTCTAAGGTCGCATAATGCACCACAAAATGGTTCTGCGGTCGCATAGTGCACCGTAGAACCTCCCTCCAAAAAATCCCAAAGCAGGATATGCGACAAGAGTGCGGCCAGCAAAGTGGTTATGCGGTCGCATAATGGCCACAAAATTGATATCAAAATGACCGAGAAATCTAACCCACTCTGCGACCATTCTGCGGTCCGCAGAGTGGTTCTGCAGTCGCAGAATAGGTCGCAGAAATGCCTAATTCTGCCCAATATTTTCTTCAACTCCCCAACGCATTGTTCAATCCTAAAAGTCCGAACCGTGGCGAGCTTGCAAGCCACGAAAAATTTCTACTACTATTAACCTCTACGCCTATTTTGGCATCACGGAAATCCCTGATTTAAGGAAACATTTTACGTTGCCTTACACATTTGTCATCCCATACGAACTTGACATCCTTTCTCAAAAGTTTAGTCAAAGGAGAGGTTGTCAGGCCTCGTATTCTTGCGAAAGTGGGTTTCAACGTGTAACAACTCTTTCAAATGGGTATTAAGAGGGAAGAGTCACCACCTAACAATTTTAAGGTGTGGTAGGGCACCTATTTGAAAATAACTCTGCTCTAACTAGTTCGTGTCACTAAAGATCGGGTAAGGGCTCAAATTACATCAAAAAGAATGTGTTAGGCACTCTTCGAGGTCCACGATTGTGGGCCTCGGCCAAAATTAACGTTATGTGGGATTATTGGATTATAATTGTCCTATGTGATCATGTAAATCAAAGGAAGATAGGGAATTCAAATATTCGGCTACGATATAAACAAATGCAAAGAAGATTGCACGTAAGAAGGAATTAGACTAAACATTAATAGATGATTAATACAAGCCTCTGGAGATTACAAGGTACAACCTAATTTGTTCTAAGTCCGAAGAAACAAAGGTGAGAGTAATAGACATATTGGGGGGGTCCTAAGTTTTTTAGCCTAACGGATCACCTCATGCAACAAAAATAATACGTTGCAACTCCCTTAAGGTAGGGGTTGCTCATATTATTCAGCGGGCACATACTATCATCTCTTGCTACCGAATTACTATGTTAGAGTTGTTTACCTAAAGGGCTCTAGTTCAATTCTAAACCATGTCCTATGGGTGTATTACACGTCCTATGCTTATGGTCTAGGAGGCTTTAGGCCTACATTTGGGTTGTTCTAGACTTTACTTAGGGTGCTTAAAAATGATAAAACTATTCGCACATTCAAAACAAGTAGGATTGCACGTAATAGCAATGAGTGGCTCAAGTAAGCCTCCACACATAAGCAACAGAAGCAAGCAGACAAATTTCAGATTATGCAGTAAAGAGTCGTATGTAGTTTTAGAAATTGAGATGCATTAGAGTCGCCTAAACCTATAGGCATGACTTCTATGTGACCGCAAGGTGTAATAAAATCTCATAGGCAGTATTGCTAGCCAGATTATCGAAACTACAGATTATAATCATTATTGGAAGCCTATAGACATGATCTCTAGGTGATTCGTGCTTGGGCAGTGAAGCTATAGGTGTCATGCCCCGAACCTGGGGGCGAGACCGGCACCCGGTGCCTTACTTAACCTAGCATACCAACTTGTGACTAAGAGATTCTTAAACATATAATGTCATACTTTGGCCATGGGGCCACATTGCAAGATAATTTGCGAAGCAAAATATAAAACAGAATGAAAACTAGCTTTGACTAAACATCAATATAAAGCTGGGCCAACAAGGCCGTCATAACTACTACAGCTGACAAACCAGCAAAATATACATACAAAGCCTACAAGTCCAACATGTTGTACTAATTGACAGGATATGTCTACAAGCCTCTACTGATGGATGTACTGTGATCGGAACAGGGCCCCAACCTACCCATAAAATATATACATATATACACAATATGTACACAAAACCCTAGATCCGGTAACTCTGAAGGACGTGAATCTTACCGATCAAGCTGAACTCGGCCAACACCTACTGAGGAGGTCTACCCGTCTCTCTATCTGAACCTGCACGCATGAAATGCAGCATCCCCAGAAAAGGGATGTTAGTACGAAATAATGTATCGAGTATGTAAGGCAACAAAATAACTGAAAGCTGAAACTGAGCTGATAATATAATAACTGAAAGTAACTTGGAGTCAAAGATAATCTGAAGATATGCTCACCTGCTGATACTGACTCATCTGTGGTGTCGAGTGAGGGATCAAGGTAGATCCGAAAAAGATTGAAGCAGTTCAGAGTTGGCCCAGACTATCTCCAGCTACAGAGATTCGGAGTTTCCTCAGTTTGGCCGGGTATTATCACCGTTTCGTAGAGGGTTTCTCATCCATTGCTGCACCTATGACAAGATTGACCTAGAAGGGTGCTCCTTTTAAATGTTCCACGGAGTGTGAGGAGAGATTTTAAAAGCTCAAAACTACTTTAACTATAACCTCAGTATTGGTATTGCCTATAGGTTTGGGGTCTTACACTGTGTACTGCAATGCATCACGTGTTGGCCTTGGCGTGGTATTGATGCAAGACTCTATGGTGATTGCCTACGTGTCTCGGCAGTTGAAGACCCATGAGAAGAATTTTTCGGTCCACGACTTGGAATTGGTAGCTATTGTTCATGCATTGAAGATCTGACGGCATTATTTTTATAGTGTCCCTTGTGAGGTCTTTACCGACCATCGGAGTCTCCAGCATCTATTCAAATAGAAAGATCTTAACTTGCGGCAGCGAAGATGGTTAGAGTTTCTTAAAGACTATGATATCACTATTGTATATTATCCAGGGAAGGCCAATGTGGTGGACGATGCCTTGAGTCGAAAGGCGGAAAGCTTGGGCAGTTTAGCATATCTACCAGCATTAGAGAGGCCACTAACCATGGATATTCTGGCCTTGGCCAACCAGTTTGTTAGATTGGATATTTCGAAGGCAAGTCGAGTTCTTGCTTGTGTGGTTTATCGATCTTTTTTATATGATCGCATCAGAGAGCATGAGTATGACAACGCCCATTTGCTTGTCGTTAAGGACACGATACAGCACGGCGATGCCAAGGAGGTTTCTATTTAAGATGATGGGTTGTTGCAGGTGTAGAGCCGAATATATGTGCCCGGTGTGGATGGTTTGTGTGAGTTGATCCTTCAGGAGGCCCATAGCTCAAGGTACTCCATTCATCCAGGTGCCGCTAAGATATATCAGGATTTGAGGCAACAATATTGGTGGAGGAGAATGAAGAAAGACATAGTAGAGTATGTAGCTATGTGCCTAAATTGTCAGCATGTGAAGTATGAGCATCATAGGCCAGGTAGTTTGCTTCAGAGACTTGAGATTTCTGAGTGGAAATGGGAGCGTGTCACCATGGACTTCGTTATTGGGATCCCAAAGACTCAAAAGAAATTTGACGTGGTATGGGTGATTATGGATAGGTTGACCAAGTCGGATCATTTCATTCAGGTAGTGACTACCTATTATTCAAAGTAGCTAGATCAGATCTATATCCGCGAGATTGTCCGATTTCATGGCGTGCCAGTATTCATCATCTCTGACCGGGGCAAGCAATTCACATTGCATTTCTAGAGATCTGTGATATGTGAGTTAGGCACACAGGTTGAGTTGAGCACAACATTTAACCACCAGATGGACGGACAGTCCAAGCGCACCATTCAGATATTGGAGGATATGCTTTGTGCCTATGTTATGGATTTTGGGGGTTCTTGGGATCAATTCTTACCGCTTGTGGAGTTTGCCTACAACAACAGCTACCAATCGAGTATTCAGATGGCTCGTTATGAGGCCCTATATGGGAGACGGTATTGTTTTCCAGTTGGTTGGCTTGAGCCAGGTGCGGGTAAGTTATTGGCACAGCTTTGGCACAAGATGCCTTGGAGAAGGTCAAGTTTATCCAGGATCGAGTTCGTACAGCCCAATCTAGACAAAAGAGTTATGCAAATCGGAAGGTTCGTGATCTTACATTCACGGTTCGAGAGTGAGTTTTGCTCCGGGTTTCACCCATGAAGTGTGTGGTGAGGTTTAGAAAGAAGCAGGTTGAGCCCTAGGTATATCATACCTTTTCATATCCTTGAGGGGATTAGTGAGGATCACTACAAGCTTGCATTGCCACCTAGTTTATCTGTGGTTCATCCGGTGTTCCATGTCTCTATGCTTCGTAAGTATCACGGTGATCCGTCTCATGTGCACAGTCCAATTGGACAAGGATTTAACTTATATTGAGGAGTCGATGGCCATCTTGGACAGACAGGTATGGAAGTTGAGATCAAAGAACATTGCTTCAGTGAAGGTTCAATGGAGGAATTATCCGATAGAGGAGGCAACTTGAGAGACCGAGCATGATATGTAGAGTCGTTATCCTCATCTATGCATCACTTCAGGTATGTCCTTATGCACGTTCCAGGATGAACGTTTGTTTTAATAGGGGAGAATGTAATGACTCGGCCGATCATTTTGTGTAATTGCGCCCTTTTCCCCTTTTTAATGCTTCACACATGTGTTTTTATGGTTTTATGACTTTCGGGGTTGATTAGTTTCGTTCCGAGAATATTTTGGGTTGATTTAGACCCTTTGATTCTTGGCATAGAAGCCTAAGTTAGAAATATTGACCAAACTTTGACTTTTGTGAAAACGATACTGGAACGATGTTTTGATGGCTCTGATAGCTTCGTATTGTGATTTTGCACTTGGGCGTATGCCCGAAATTGAATTGGGAAGTTCGTAGGTTGATTTGTGTTATTTTCCCGAAATATGGCAATTTGAAGTTGAAAAGTTTGACCGCAGGTTGACTTTTAGCTATCGAATTAGGAATTTGATTTTTGGACATGGAATAGGTCCGTTATGCGATTTAGAAGTTGTCTGTAAAATTTGTTATCATTTGGAGTTGAATTGATAAGATTCAGACGTTTAGTTGCAATTCTAGAGGTTCGTTAAATTTACTTTGAAATTCATGCTTTTTAGTGTTCGATTCATAGTTTTAGATGTTATTTTTGTGTTTTAATCAAGCGAGAAAGTTCTTATGATATTTTTAGACTTGTGTGGATGCTTGGTTTCGAGCTCTGAGGGCACGGATGAGTTTAGGACAAGCATCAGAGTGTTTTGGACTGAAATCAGAAATCTGGTATGCATCGGCCTCTGGTGTCACATTTGTGAACACCAGGGTTGCAATTGCGACCTTAGCAGGGGATCATAGGTATCACAATTATGATGCCTGGGTTGCAATTGCTAAGGTATCATGGGCTGGGCTAGGTTCGCATTTCCCGACAACATTGTCGCTTTTGCGAGGGAATGCAAACCCATCTTCGCATTTGCGAGAATTTACCTAAGCTGTCAGTGCCGCAATTACGAGCTTTTCTTCGAACCCAGTGTCGTAATTGCAACATCTACATATGAGAAAAATGTTAGAATGTCGGGATTTCATATCATATTCTCTCATTTTAGAACCCTAGACTCGGTAGGAGGCGATTTGGAGAGGGGACTTTCATCCACAAACTTTGGGTAAGTGATTCTAATCTATTTCCACCTATATTCCATCAATATATATTAGATTTTAACATCAAAATCATATGAATCAAAGTGAAAAATTGTGAAACTTTGTCAAGTTCTTGAAAAATAAGAATTTGAGTTTTGAGAGTCCATTTGGACTCGGATTTTGAAACTAATCAAATATATGGACTCGTGAGGTTATGGGTAGTCGAAATCTACCCTTGAACTCGGGTTTTGACCGGGCGGGCCTCGGGTTGACTTTTGTTTACTTTTTGGAAAAAAGTGTAAAGATCATGTCTTTATTTATTATAATTGTTTCCCCATGCATTGTTTAATGATATTAAGTCAATTTTGGTTAGATTTGAGCCGTGTTGAGGTGAATGTTAGGGAAAAAGCTATTTCTGAGGGTTGAATTAGCCTAATTGAGGTAAGTATCTTGCCTAAATTTGTGTGGGGGAACTATCCCTTAGGATTTGGGATTGATTGTGTCATTTGTTCTATGTGAAAGCCGTGTACGCAAGGTGACGAGTGGGTACACGGGTTGTATATGTTATCTGACCAGTTAGGCTACTTAGACTCTTTCCATGCTTTAATTGATTTGTCAAATCATGTTCTAAATTCTCATATTCAATGTATTCTTACTTGTGTTAGTGTAGCCTTACATGTCTTAAATGACTTTGTTAACACTTGTTCTATATCCTACTTGATAATTTGCTCTTATGCTTTAGTTGAACATGTTGCCTTTTTTATTGTTACATGTTATCTCTTTCATTGTTAATTATCATTATTGAAGTCATTGTACATGCTATCTCTTTCATTGTTGATTATCTTTATTGAAGTCATTGTACATGTTATCTCTTTCATTGTTGATCATCATTATTTGAAGTCATTGTACATGATATCTCTTTCATTGTGGATTATCATTATTTGAAGTCATTGTTATATGTTATCTCTTCCATTGTGATTTATTCTTATTTAATATCGTGATTACACATTATCTCTCTCATTGTTGAGTTATTGGTGTTGAAGTTGTGAAAGATGTTATCACGTTTAGGCGAAGTTCTTTATTGTTGAGATATCCTTCTTGTTGAGAAATTTACATTCATTGCTATTGTTGATATTCTTGTACACATTGTGGTTGAGCCATGGGCTATTGTTATCGAAACATTGATATTGTTGATTATTGGCAAGTTGTGACATATGGGCACTTGTGGTGCGAGTTATTATTGTGATGTGATATTGATGCGCATGCGGCAGTATAAGGAAAGGGGTTAATGTGAATATGGTGGCATAAGGTGGCAATTATGTGTGTGTTGCTTGTAAAGGAATTACGTGAAGCCACGAGGCGTCACTAGGTGGGCTAAAGTGCATGTAGCTATTTAGGGAAAAATATTTTCAAACCTATTTAAATGTAAGGCTTAAGCGGCAGTATAATAAAAGATTTTGATTGAAATTGAGAAATGTGAATACGAGGCGGTGCCTCGGTTGTGATTATTTTTATATACGAGGCGGTACATCGGTTGTGATTCTTGTTATATATGAGGTGGTACCTCGGATTTGATTCTTATTGTACACGAGGCGGTACCTCGTTGTGATTCTTGTTGTTTATCTCATGTTGCAAAGAGTTATTGGTGGGAACACTTCCTGTTGTTTTGTTCTTCCTTGTTCCATCAGTTATTGTCCGTATATGATCATTGTGGTTCTTTTCAATTGATTCCTTTATGTTATATTTGTGCTTTCGATCCTTTCATTAGTTTATGTTATTAACTTGCTTCATATTACTTATTTCTCTATTTTTTGTTACTTTTTGTTATTACATTTTTATTCTGTTTATTATGTTCTAGTAGGTGTCTTGACCTGACCTCGTCACTACTCAACAGAGGTTAGGCTTGATACTTACTGGGTACCGTTATATTGTACTCATACTACGCTCTTGCACATCTTTTTGTGCAGATCCAGTTACGTCTGCTCGTGTTATATGTTACTGATCGACTGTTAGCTGCTTTCCGAAGACTTCAAGGTATACCTGCTCGGCGTACGCAGGCCTCGGAGTCACCTTACTTTATATTTCTTTCATGTTGTATTTTCTATTCAGACAATGATGTAGTAGCCATTCTAGTTATTCTGTAGAGCCTATGACTCACTTCCATCGGTTTTGGGAAAGTTGTTGTTCACATTCTGTTTTGGAAGACTATATGAGTTTTGTTAGTTCTATTTTAGCATTCCTATTGATTATTCTTGTTGAGTTATATTAAATGTTAGGCTTACCTAGTCTTAGGGGCTAGGTTCCATCACGACCTCCTAAGGTGTGAAATAGGGTGGTGACACACTTAGTCCCAAGGTTGGAACCTTAAGTTGAAAGAGTTTATCGGAGTTTGACTTTTATGTAGATGACTCCAGAATGGAGTTTTGATTGTTTAGATAGCTTTGTATGGTGATTTTGGACTTAGGAGTATGTCCGGATATCGATTTGGAGGTCTGTAGGTCGTTTTGGCTTTAATTGGCGAAAGTTGGAAAGTTGAAGGTTTGGAAGGTTGAGAGATTTGACCGAGAGTTAACTTTGTTGATACCGAGCTCGAATTTTGGTTCCAAGAGCTGTATTAGGTTTGTTGTGTCATTTATGATTGGTGTGCAAAATTTGAGGTCAATCAGAGTTGTTTTGATAGGTTTCGGCATTGGTTTTAGAAGTTAGAAGTTCATTAATTTCAATAGGCTTGAATTGGGTGCAATTCATGAATTTGATGTTGTTTTATGTGATTTGAGGCTTTGACTAAGATCATATCATGTTTTAGGATGTGTTGGTATGTTTGGATTGGGTCCTGGAGGCCTCGGGTTTGATTCGGATTGAAATCGATGTTTTGGACTTAAGGATTGCTAAAGTTTAAAGCTTCTGGTGTGATTGCACATGCGTGGTTTTTAGCTGCAAGTTCAAGACTGTAGTAGAGTCCAAGAGGTCGCAGAAGTTGTTATAGGTGGAGTTGTGAAATTGCATAGGTGCGAGGAATTTTCTGCACCTGGAGCTCGCAGGTGCGGGCAGCTGGTCGCAGAAGTGGAAATTGGTCAGTTGAGGCTAGAGTCGCAGAAGCTGAGCTTCTCCGCAGGTGCGAAAGCGCAGAAGCGAGGGCAAAACCACAGAAGCGGTCCCGTAGGTGCACAAGAGGGACCGTAGGTGCGCTTGTTCGGGAGTTAAGTGATTTCCACAGATGCGGACATGTGACCGCAGAAGCGAGGAATTGGACCGTAGGTGCGGTTTTGCTTGACAAAACATAAATGTCGAAGGGTTTGGCATTTTTCTCATTTTTGGACTTGTGGATCTAGGTTAGGTGTGACGTTTTAGAGGGATTTCACTATAAATCAATAGGTAAACGACATTTGATCACTTTTGTCCATAAATATTGAATACCTATTGATTTTTACACCTAGACTATGCGTGGTTGAGGTGAAATTTGGGGGATTTTTGGAGTGTGTATTGGAGAGTAAGATTTGGGGATTTGAGGGTCGATTTGTGGTTTGAATTGGATGATTATGGTATGGTTGGACTTGTAATTAAATGTGCGTTCGAATTTTGTGAATTGGTTCCGAGGTCCGAACCCGAGGTTGACTTTTTGAATTTGGTTAAAGATCTTAGCTTTATCGTATGCAATCAATTCCTATAGCTTGTATTGATTATATTAAGTTGTTTGTGACTATATTCGAGTCGTTTAGAGGTCGATTCGTGAGGCAAGGGTTTTTTGGAGCATTGAGTTGCACACTTTGAGGTAAGTAACACTTTTAAACTTAGAACTGAGGGTATAAAACCCTGGAAAACGTATTATATGATTTGTGTTGGGGTGACGCACATGCTAGGTGACGGGCGTGTGGGCGTGCACCATGGTAATCATGATCCGGTTGATTCTTTTGTACTGTGTTGCTATCAAGTCTTGTCCTATCCGTGAAAACCTTACTTGTTAGAGTAATTGAACTGTGATTCATGTTAGAAATAATGTTTAGCCTATGTCCTTATTCTGTTGAGACCTAGTGAGGTATTTCTGCTGTTTTGAGTTATCTGCTTTAACTACAATTATGTACTCAGTCATGTTCCTTCATTTTCATATCATATCTCAACTTCTTTTATCCTTTACTGTTACATCACATGTTATTATGGTTTGGGCTGAGTAGTACGACAGTCTGTCATACAAGCAGTTAGCGCAGGCATAGTAATTTACACACGTGCTTTGGTGAGGGGCTTTGATGCCAGGCACCCGTACAATGCGGAGTGATTGTGTATATAATGAGTGAGTATTTGAGATAGACAGATTGAGTACTCTGAGAGTGTGAATACCTGGGAATATCGTTGTGATACCTTAAATTTGACATGTAGACATATAGATATAACATTCCTCATGCTAGCTATACTTGACATGTTATTATCAGGGTTGGTCTTTAATTGTGAACTTGAAAGCATGTCTAAATTTTTGTACCATGAATGAGCTGAATATGGAATTTTCTCTGAGTTATTTACTATTATTGTCACTATCTTACATGTGTTGTCATTATATTGGTTCTGATTGTATCCTTCTAAACTCGTCACTGCTTTTAGCCCAAGGTTAGTCTTGTTAATTATTGAGTACATTTGGTCGGTTGTACTCATATTACACTCTGCACTTCGTGTGCAGATCCTGGTACATCTGGACGCGGTGATTGCTAGATCGTTGTCAGTACTTGTTTGGAGACTTCAAGGTAGCTGCTATGGCATCCACAAATCTTAACTCTCTCTCCTTTTATTTTCTTCAATACTGTTCTATTATTCAGACAGTTGTACTAGAATTTTGTTTTAATATGATACTTAGTAGTGCTTATGTACTCGTTGACACCAGATTTTGGGGTGGTTGTAGTAGCATTTCATCTATTTTTATCAGATGTTTATGACATTTTCCGATGTTGAGCTTATAAAAACATGTTTTATTCAAATGTATAGCTATTATATGATTGTTGGCTTGCTTGGCAATTGTGTTAGGTGGCATCACGACAAGTTAGAATTTTGGGTTGTGACACAATGATTGTTTTGTCTTATTGAGCTTCTTTGTCAAGCCATAGTCATATACTTGTCTTATTGATTCATGATTTAGGGATTAAATGGCTTATTTCATTCATGATAAATATTATGATAAGACTTCTGAACATTGAAATTGCTTATTAATTTGTTGAGACGAATTGAATTGCATGATTAGCCATAATTATCTTTTAGCCTTATGTGTTTTTTATCTGCATTTCTATTATTCTGATTTAGTTCCTCTGATTATATTGTCTCATACATATATCTATGAGTTTGAGAGTTGAATATTCTGAAAAAAATGAGAATTCTGGCACCACATATATTATGAGCCGTTATTGGTTACTTATAATGTTGTGTGGATCGGGTTGCATGCCGCAACGATATTATGTGTGGATTGGGTGGCACGATGTCACGACTCAAGTCCCACCAAAGGAGTCGTAATGGCACTTAGTCTCTAAAACTAGGTAAGGTTATCACCTAACAAAATTAATTCAACAAAACATGATATAACAAGACAGAAATTTATATAAAAGCGGAAATAGAGTTAATGCAATCATAAGTGGCGATAATCAAGAAAATCTCCCTAAATCTAGATAGTACAGAGTCACGGCCTCTAACCGAATACAAAAGAAAATCTCAAAAATATTGTTCGGATATAAAAATTGACAGTATCAGTGTAGGATATGACTCTAAGGGACTACGATGGTCAATGCTTCTCTACCTTGAATCCTCGCAGTAAATGTAAGCTCTTAGTACATAGGTCTGCTGCCTCTAATACCTTAATCTGCTTAAAAATGCCCAAAAGTGTAGTGTGCGTACAGCGCGGTAGGTACCCTGTAAGAATCAGGACTAATCACGGTAAAGTAGTGAGGAGGTTCAGGTAATGTGATATTTACTAGTCAAATATCATGTAAAATATATCATAGACTGGCAACAGGAACTATAACAGAAACTATAGCAATAATCTCATAGGAACAAGTGATAACAATTCAATGCAAGTAATGGCTCAGCTTCAACAACAAGTCATCGAATTGAAATGCACACATACGGCACCTCGTGCCCGCATTTTTATCACAATAACAATAATCACCCTTATCACTCCGCCCTGACCCAATCACAATAGCCACCCGTATCGCTCTGCCCTGACAAAATCACAATTGCCACTTGTATCGCTCTGCCCTAACAAAATCACAATAGCCACCAATATCGCTTTGCCCAGACAAAATAATAAAAGCAATCGTATAGCAAAAACCCTATGCCAACACCCAATCAATCTGCTCCACATATCCACATGTTCCCCAATAATCACAGAAAAATAATTCCAAAGTTTTATCAAGGATATGAGTTCATAATTTATCAACTAGGTGCACAAGGACATGAAATAGCAAATTGTGGATGCGTATTTAACAAACAAAGCATATTTATGGCTAAAACAAGTATAGTGATCATGTTCACATAGCCACAAAGTGATTAAGCATGTTTCATATATAATATATCCTCAAATAAACGCATGTTTCATAGCCTAAGGTCTAGCTCAGTCCTAAGCCACACATAGTACCCGTGTATATGCCCGTCACCTCATGTACACGTCATTTTTCACATAACACAAATAGGCAATTAAGTCCAAAGCTAAGGGGTATTCCTCCACACAAGGTTAGGCGAGATACATACCTAAAACAAGACAAATCAAGACTCTAAAAATCCCTTGCCTCTGAACGGGTCAAATCCAGCAAAATATAACTCAATAACATCAAAATACCATACTAAACAACCCCAAACAATAATGATTTGATCTTCATAAAAGTATATAAAGTCAACCCCTGGCCCACATCTTGGAACCTAATAAAACACACAAATCCCGAATACTCGTTCCAATACGAGTCCATATATACAAGTTTAATTCCATTTCGACTATGAATCAAGGTTCAAATCCCTATTTTTTACTTTATAAAAGTTTTTCCAAAATCCCCAAATTTCTCTTGTTAAATCCCATGTTTTGATGTTAAATCTTGTGATGGATTCATGTGAATCTCATAGATATATGTTAGAATCACTTAGGTCTAAGCTGAAACCCTTCAAAACCAAGATCCCAAGTCTATGAAGTGGTGAAGAATGAAATAAAAATCCAAAAATCTCGTTTATATACAAAATCGGATCTCCCACAGTGCTGACAGCACTTTTCCTAGTGTGGTTCAAACTTCCAACCGCACTCAAAATTTTGCAGCCCCAATCCAAGTTTTGCAGTTGTAATCCAGCAGTGACTGCACTTCTAGCCTTCACTAAAATGACCATAACATTATGCAAAAATGTCCAAATAACAAACCATTTAATTTTCTGGAAACTAGACTCAAAGGGCTACAACTTTTGATTTTTGATAATCACCAAATTCCTCATAGATTGGGAGATACAAACCTGCAGATTTCCTGTTGTGACCCTCAGTACGGTACACACTTTGGACATTGCCTCCGCACTCTGGGGTTTGTGGCTGCACTTGAGGCTTTGCCTCAACACTTCAAAAGTGCCTTAAGCACTCCAAAAAGTGCCTTCCGATCTTCTAGAGCTCTAGAACATCATCAAAGTGCCGAAATGCCCAAACTTGTTCAAAACTCACCAGAACCTCTCGGGACCCAATCCTATCGTCCTAAAAATTCCATAAACACTATCCACACCTATATAAGGTCTCAAAACACATATGGAAACATCACATCAAAGGATCATAGACCAAACCACATGTTGAACTCTCTGAAGTCCATAAACTTCTAAACTTCCAATCAAGTATCTGATTCATGCCTAACCAACTCGGATCACAATCAAACTTTGCACACAAGTCCCAAATGACAAAACGAACCTATTCCAAGTCCCGGAACCACAATATGAACCCGATAGCCTAAACGTCAACTCCCTGTCATACCTATGAACCTCTAAACTTTCAAATTTTCAACTTTCGCCATTTAGAGTCTAATCAACCTAGGGACCTCCAAATCCAAATACGGGCATACTCCTAAGTCCAAAATCATCATACGAACCTATTGGAACCATTAAAATGCCATTTTGGGGTCGTTTAAACAAAAGTCAAACCCCATCAAACTCTTCTATCTTAAGCTTGCAACCTTGGAACTAAGTATTCCAATTCAATCAAAAAGCTTCCTGAAATCAAACCAACCATCCCCGTAGTCATATAATGTCGCGCCCCAACCTCGGGGAGCGTGAACGGTGCTCAACCAAGTGAACCCGGTCGAGAAAGCCTATTAAACCTTTCCTACCCGACTCATTCATAATCCAAAAAGGGATCGCATCACCATTTGTAAAACAGGGGAGAGATCAGTTATATAAATATATAAACGTTGCTAGTTCATTTTTCCTTATATACATTATGCCATAGTTGAGTTTCCAAAATACAACTCGATCCAAAGACCACCCCAACATACATACATGACCCACATAAACGTCTACGGAGCCTCTAAGAGTACAGAAGAGCAGCATGACAATGCCGGCAACAAGGCCCCGGCTATACCTCAAAATATGAAAACTTATACAAAAGAAGGACTACATGACCCCTGGGAGGAATGGGGCTCACCAAGACTGCTGTGAGGAGAGAAATAGAGCACCACTATCTGCGATCGGCACTATCTGCGATGGAACCACCTACATCCATTCAAAGATGTAGCGCCCCCGGCAAAAGGATTGTTAGTACTGTTGAATAGTACTAGTATGAAGGGCAAACACCAATCTTAGTAGAATGAACAGTGAAACAAAGAGAAGGCAATCATAATAACAATAAGTACTTCAAAGAAATACAAAGAAACACCAAGTAAGGATCACATAGTTTCCCATTCAATCTTTCCATCTTTTTAGGTTAATAATCTTTAGTGCCAAAGCCATAACTCACAATGCCACCATGTTTTTACACGGAATCCGGTCTTGGCCCGACCGGCTAAGCCATATCAAGTGAGACATATCCATATCCACAATGTAAATCAATAATTCCAACACAAATGCCACCATGTGTACAGCATGGCGTCCGATCTTGGCCCGATCGTCTAAGCCATCTCACTTGAGACATAACCTCTTTCAATTGTTCACTCAATTCACATTTATTTCCCATCTTTCGTTACATGGAACAAACAGCCTCATTTATTAAGTAGTTCTTGGCACTTGGGAACATTTTACAATTCAAGTCTTTTCCCTTTTTATCTGTTCAAATAACATTATCATTCATGTTGATAGGTACCATCACATAAGGTATTGCACATATAAGGGAAGGAATTTGGAAAAAATCATAATAACGTTCTCAAGTAGCATGATGACATAGTAAGCATCTAAAACAATTAGGGAACATGAATCTTTCAACCCAACACACTAAGGCAAACAAATCTAGTATTATCAAGTCGGAACTTACACCAATTATTCGAACACCAGGAGTTCGATTCTAAGAAGAAGAGAGTTAGCCATACATACCTCAATTGTGCTTCTTTAGACTCTACAATTAACCGAAACCCTTAGCAACCTCAATCTATTTTTGCAATATACAAATTGAACCCAAAATTAGGAAAACGTTCATGGTTCTAGTTCACTTTTTATTTTTCCCACACTCTTTATCACATGCATGCAAGATAAACAACCCTCGCACCCATGGACCATCTTATTAATACCCCATTATAGCTATGTTTGAAATTAAGAGCTGGGGTGATGAAGTCTTACCTTTTTGGATGAAGAATTTGGTACTCTACTTGAGTATTTCCAAGCTTTGAGTGATGGTTGAAGATTAATTGATGGGAATTAGGCCCTCCCTCTAGAACCCTCTCTCTCTCACACTAGAAATATCAGAAATGATCTTTAAAATAGACTAAATAGGTGTTTTAACGGAATGGGGCTCGGGTTTTAAATTAAGAAAAATGGTGCCCCGACACAGGTCTGCGGTCACATATGCGACCGCATAATGGTTATGCGGTCCGCAAAGTGACCGCAGAAATGGCCCTCAGGGGCCTAAACTTTCGACTCAGGTATGTGATCAGTATGCAGTCCGTATACTTATTCTGCGATCGCATAATGCACTGCAGAACTCCCTCCGCAGAAACCCAAGAGGAATTATGCGACCGATATGCGGTCCGCATATTGATTATGAGGTCGCATAATCGACCACAAAACTAACCTCAAGTTGGCCAAACTTACTGCTTTACTCTGCGGCCATTATGCGGTCCGTAGAGTGATTATGCGGTCGCTTAATGGGCCACAGAAATACGTTCTTCTACGAAACATTTTCCTCTCAGTCCGTAGGGTACTGTTCAACCCAAAAAGTCCGAACTTCTACTATAGTAACGCAGGAATCTATCTTGGCACCATGAAAACCTGAGTTTTTGGTTAAAATTTTACGGGTCCTTACACAAAACAACAAATACACATATGGGGAGCATCAAATGGGGAAAAGAGTCTCAAATACACAAAATGACCGACTAGATTGTTACATTCTCCCCCTCTTAAACAAACGTTCATCCTCAAACAGGTTTAGAATCATACCCAAGATATCAAAAAGTTGAGAGTATATGCTCTGCATATCATGTTCAGTCAACCAAGTTGCCTTCTAAACCAGTTGACATTTCCACTAAACCTTCACCGATGCAATATCCTTCGACCTCTGCTTTTGAAACTTCCTACACAAAATGGGCAATAGATCCTAATCAAAAGTCAAATCCTTGTCCAAAAGCACCACGCTGAAATCCAACATATGTGACGGATCCTCATAGTACTTCCGAAGCATGGAAACATGAAACACTGTATGAACTCCCGATAAGCTAGGTGGAAAATCAAGTATGTTGTCCACCTCTCCAACTCTCTCTAGAACCTCAAAAGGACCAGTATACCGAGTGCTCGACTTGCCCTTCTTCCCGAACCTATCACACCCTTCATGGGAAATACTCTAAGTAGAACCCTCTCACTCACCATGAATGCCACATCACGAGCCTTCCTATCAGCATAATTTTTTACCTAGACTGCGTTGTACGAAGCCGCTCCTGAGTCACTTTCACCTTCTCCAAAGCATCACGAACCAAACCAGTGCCCAACAATGTAGCCTCCCCAGGCTCAAATCAACCAACTAGAGAACGGCATCGCCTCCCATATAAGACCTAATACAAATCCATTTGTATGCTCGACTTGTAGCTGTTGTTGTAGGAAAACTATACTAATGATAGAAACGGATCCCGCTGGCTCGTAACATATCTTTGATGATCTAATAGTTCGCTCGGACTGCTTGCCGTCTAGGGATGAAGTCGTGCTCAACTCAACCTGTGTGCTCAACTCACGCTGCACGGCTCTCCAAAAATGTGAAGTAAATTAAGTACCTCAATCCGAGATAACACACACAAGCACACCATGTAGGCGAACAATCTCTGTAAGATAAATCTGAGCTAGTTTCTCTAAGGTGTAGGTAGTCATGATTGGAATGAAGTGTGAAGACTTGGCCACTCTACCTACAATGACCCACACAACATCAAATCTCCTCAAGGTCTGTGGTAACCCAACCACAAAATCCATAGTGATACGCTCCCACATCCACTCCGGTATATCTAGCCTCTAAAGCAACCCACTAGGTCACTGATACTTATACTTACCCTACTTACAGTTCAAACACCGTGCAATATACTCAACAATATCTTTCTTCATGCTCCGCCACCAATAATGTTGTTTTAAATCATGGTACCTCTTCACGGCACCCAGATGAATGGAATACCGCAAACTATGGGCCTCTTTAAGAATCATCTCCTGCAACCCATCCACATTAGGAACACAAATCCGATCGTAAAGCCTCAATACCCCATCATCACCAATAGTTACCTCCTTAGCATCACCATGCTACACTCTATCCTTAAAGACAAGCAAGTGGGGGTCATCATAATGACACACCTTAATAAGCTCCAACAAACACGACTAATATACAGCACAGGCAAGAACCCTGCTCGACTCTAAAATATCCAATCTCACCAACCTATTGGACGAAGCCTGAATGTAAGGCCCCGTAAAATTTTACCTAAAACCTGGGGTTTCGTGGTATCGAGTTAGACTTATGTGTTGATGATTGTAGAACCGAAGGTTTTGGGTTGAACAGTGTATTGGGGAGTTGAAGAAAAATTTTGGAAGTACATGGCATTTCTGTGGTCAATTCTACGGTCGCATAACTGATCTGCGGATCGCAAATCTATCGCAGACTGAAGCAGAAATCTAGGCAAATTTTTGGACCATTATGCGGTCCATTATGTGGTCGCATAATCATTTTGTGGGCCGCACAACCCATCACATATCCAACACAAAAATTTTGTGGGCTGCTCAACCCATCATGTCGTCTCCAGAGAAGGAATTGAGGTTGATCCTCAGAAGATTGCAGCTGTAAAGAATTGGCCTAGACCTACTACCCCAACAGAGATTCATAGTTTCTTGGGCTTAGTAGGATATTACAGGATGTTTGTGGAGGGGTTCTCTACTCTTGCCTCTCTGTTGAATAAATTGACGTAGGAGGCGGTTAAGTTCCAATGGTCAAATGCTTGTGAAACAAGCTTCCAAGAGTTGAAGTCAAGATTGACTACGGCATCGGTGTTGACACTACCAGAGGGTATAAATGGGTTTGTGGTATATTGCGATGCTTCAAGGATCGGAATTTGGTGTGTATTAATGCATGGAAAGGTGATAGCTTATGCTTCTAGGCAACTCAAGAATCATGAAAAGAACTATCCAACACATGACTTAGAGCTTGCGGCGGTGGTATTTGCATTGAATATTTGGCGTCATTATCTATGTAGGGTCCATGTAGATATATTCACGGACCATAACAGTCTTCAATATATTTTAAAATAGAATGAATTGAATCTGAGGCATAGAAGATGGCTTAGTTACTCAAGGATTATGACATTGATATCCTATATCATTTGGGGAAGGGATGTTGTGGAGGATGCTCTTAGCTGGAAATCTATGGGTAGTTTGGCTCACTTGGAGGCATGTCAAAGGCCGTTGGCCAAGGAGGTTCATCGGTTGGCTAGTTTGGGAGTTTGTCTTGTGGATTTTAGTGAAGGAGAAGTGATTGTGCAAAATAGGGCTGAATCATCGCTTGTTGTGGAAGTCAAGGAAAAGCAATACAATGTCCCATTGTTGGTACAATTGAAGGAGGGGATTCATAAACATAATACCATGGCCTTTTCTCTTGGCATGGATGATGGTACACTAAGATACCAAGGGCGGCTATGTGTTCCAAATGTAGATGGTCTCCGGGAAAGAATCATGACCGAGGCTCACACTTATAGGTATTCTGTGCACCCGGGATCTACAAAGATGTATCATGATCTTAGGGAAGTCTACTGGTGGAATGATATGAAGGCCGAGTACCAAAGTCCCGGTGGGTTGGCACAAAACATAGAAATTCCCATGTGAAAGTGGGAGATGATCAATATGGACTTTGTGGTAGGACTACCTCGCACGCCTCACAAGTTTGACTCGATTTGGGTAATTGTTGATCGACTCACGAAATCATCACACTTCTTACCTGTTAAGACTACCGACATAGCAGAACTGTATGCTTAGTTTTATATCAAGGAAATAGTCAGGTTGCATGGCACTCCAGTTTCTATTATCTCGGATCGAGGAGCACAGTTCACGGCTAATTTTTGGAAGAGATTTCAACAAGGTTTGGGTACTCAGGTGAATTTTAGTACAGCCTTTCACCCGTAGACTGACGGGTTGTGTTCTTGACTTCAGGGGTAGTTGGGATGATCAATTGTTGCTCATAGAGTTTTCCTACAATAACAGTTTTTATGCTAGCATTTAGATGGCACCGTTCGAGACTTTATATGGTAGGAGATGTAGATCTCCCATAGGGTGGTTCGATATTAGGGAAGCGGAGTTGATAGGGCCAGACCTAGTGCATCGGGCTATGGAAAAGGCTAAGATCATTAAGGAGCGGTTGCAAACTGCTCAGAGTCGTCAGAAGTCCTATTCAGATGTTCGTTGTAGGGATTTGGAGTTCAAAAAAGATGATTGGGTATTCTTGAAGGTTTCCCCTATGAAGGGTATAATGTGGTTTGGTAAGAAAAGGAAATTGAGTCTGGGGTATGTCGGATCATACAGAATCATTCAGAGGATTGGTCAGGTGGCTTACAGGCTCGAACTACCTCCAGAGATGTCTTTAGTGCACCCAGTGTTTCGTGTATCCATGTTAAAGAAGGTGGTTGGAGATCCGTCTCTTATTATTCCGATTGAGACTATTGAGGTTAATGAAGAATTGACTTACGAATAAATTTCAGTTTCCATTCTTGATAGGCAAGTTCGAAAGTTGAGGAACAAAGTGATTGCCTCCATGAAAGTACTATGGAGGAACCAGTAGGTTGAAGAGGCCACTTGGGAGGCCGAGGAAGAAATGAAGAATAAATACCCTCATTTGTTTGAATATCCATGTATTTATAAAGTTGTGTTCTATGAAAATGCTAAGAGTTTACCTTCTATGAATTATGTATCATTTGTATAGTTGATGTTAATGGTGTTCCTTTTTGGTGATATACTGCTCGTGAGGCCACGATTAGCATTGTTTTTATGTTATGTTTCATTGTTGGTCCATGTATATGTTGTTAGGGTTAGTTTCTGGGATTCTCTGATAGGTGGATAGGCCTAGTTACAAGGGAAACTCTAGCAAAAATTTTGGAAATTTGGGGAGTTAGTCAAAAGTTTGGAACTGTTGGTGTGTGTTAAAGCATGGGTTACATCTCCAAATGTTATATCGTTAAGTCATGATCCAAATGAAGGCTATTATGTCAAATTGTGTAAGAAATCTCAATATGTTTAATATTCTTATCTGCTCAATATGTGGACTTAAAGTCTTGAATAGAAATGCTCTATTGTTGATGATCCATGATAAGGTTTGAAAGTGAAAGAGATGAATGTGAAGTATGAAATACGACCAACATGCCAAGAGTGACATTTTGTTATGGACATCGGTGCCAATGAACTGAATGATATATAAAAGATAATGAAATGAGTTGTCAACCCTTTAAGTAAATAAACACCCTGGAGGTATCGCTGGTCACTGAGGAAGGGTAGGTTGATATAACCTAACCCCGAAACTACACATGCTAGTGTAGGAGTGAATTGTGATTGTACCCCTTTATTGGGATGAGATTGATGTGAAGAGAATATTCCCTTTTATTGTGATGAGATGATTGCTAGAAAAGGGTGATGTCGATCCACACGGCATTGTGGTAAGACGGCCTAGCTGGTCTGGTCGTGATCGGACACCATGCCGCACACATGGTGGTGATTATGCTTGAAATTGTTATTGAGGTATTGATTGAAATCATGATAATGATTGTGATTGTGGTTGATGTCTTTGGATGAGACGGCCTAGCTGATCGGGTCGTGATTGAACTGCGTGCAAAAATCACGGTGGTATATCAGTGCTAAGATCTCCCAACCTAAAATAATGAAAATTTACTTGACACTTATCTTGCTCATAATTTGTTGTTTTAGTATTGTCTGAGGCTTCCATTGATTTATGACTGTCCTTCCTTGTGTTATCATTCGTTCTAACAGGAGGGTGTTTAGTTTTACATACTAGTACTATTCCATATGTACTAACGTCCCTTTTGCGGGGGGCGCTGCATCTTTAATGGATGCAGGTGGTTCCGCAGCAGGTGGCATTGATTATTGATAGCAGTACACCCTCTTCTCAGCAGATTTGGTGAGCCCCAATTCATTTGGGGTCGTGTATCTTTTGTCCCACGTGTATTATATTTTGAGGTATAGCCGGGGCTTTGTTGTCGGCGTTATCATAGTATTTTGTATCCGTAAAGGCTCTATAAACACAGTGTGGGTTGTATATGGGTGTTGGGAAAGTCAAACTAGCCTTGTTATATTTGAATCACTTGTTGCACTTTAACTGTGATTGTGTATGTATTTTGAAACTATAAGATAAAGTGACTAATGGTAATGGAATTGGCATTGTTCATGGAATCCACTCCATGTTTAATTAATGATATAAATGTATCTTCTCTTTATTCATGGGTGAGTGGGGTAGAAGGTATTGTAAAGGCTTGCTTGACCGGGGTGTCTTGGTTGAGCGTCGGTCGTGCTCCCCTAGGTCAGGGAGTGACACTGAACGTCCATAGCGTAAGTCCTCCCCCTTGCTAGAATAAAAGGAAGATTCCCCATACTCTCCTACTTCATACTCAAGGCATCGGCCACAACATTATCCTTCCTCGGATAATAAAGAATTGTGATATCATAGTCCTTCAATAGATCCAACCACCTTCGTTACCTCAAGTTCAAGTCCTTTTGCTTGAATAGATGCTAGAGACTCTGGTGATCCATATATAGCTCACAGGACATGCCATATAAGTAGTGCAACAAAATCTTGAGCGCGTGTATAATAGTCGTCAACTCTAAATCATGCACTAGGTAGTTCTTCTCATGGGTCATCAACTAACATGAAGCACAGGGAATCACCCTACAATCCTGCTACAACACATACCTAATGCAACCCGTGAAGTATCAAATTAGATTGTATATGACCTGATCCCGAAGGCAAAACCAAAACTAGGGTTCTAGTCAAAGTCGTCTTGAGCGTCTAAAATCTCTCCTCATCCTCATCAGACCATATGAATGGAGAACTCTTCTGAGTCAGTCTAGTCAATGGGGATGCAATAGATTAAAACCCCTCCATAAACCTACGGTAATATCCAGCCAAACCTAGAAAACTCCTAATCTCGGTAGCGATAGAAGGTATGGGCCAACTCTGAACTGCCTCAATCTTTTTCGGATCCACCTTAATCCCCTCATTGGACACCATATGACCAAAGAATGCCACTGAGTCTAACCAGAACTCGCACTTGGAGAACTTTGCATATAGCTTCTTCTCCCTCAAAGTATAGAGAATGTTCCTCAAATGCTACTCAAGCTCCTCTCGGTTGTGAAAATACACCAATATATCATCAATAAACACAATCAAAAAAGGAATCTAGATAAAGCCAAAACATGTTGTTCATCAAGTTCATAAAAGCTACTGGGGCATTGGTCAGCCCAAAAGACATCACCACGAACTCATAATGCCTGTAATGGGTCCTGAAGGCCGTCTTAAGAATGTCCTAAGCTAGAATCTTCAACTGATGGTACCCCGATCTCAAATCAATCTTCGAGAATACCCTAGCACCCTGAAGCTGATCAAATACATCATCAATATGTGGCAGTGGATACTTGTTCTTGATAGTGACCTTTTTCAATATCATGTAGTCAATGCACATTCTCATGGAATCGTCCTTCTTCTTCACAAATAGAACCAGAACACCTTAAGGTGAAACATTCGGCCTGATAAAATCTTTATCTAGCAATTCCAGCAACTGTTCCTTTAAATCCTTCAATTCTGCTAGAGCCATGCAGAACAGTGGAATAGATATGGGCGGAGAGCCCGGTGCCAAGTCAATTCCAAAATTAATATGCCTCTCGGGTGGCATGCCCGGTAGTTCTGTGCCCTGGGAGTAATAGAACTCACATCCCTTATAAAGGCTAAGTGCCCTAAGAACTCCTCTCAAACATTTGTTTAGCCTTTAGATAAGACACCACTCTACTAGGAACATGAACCAAGGAACCTCTCAACTCCAACCTCGGTAACCCTGGCATAGCCAACCTCACGGTCTTACCGTGATAATCAATAATAGCACGGTACGGGGATAACCAATCCACACCCAAAATCACATCAAAATCCATCATATTAAGTAATAGAAGATCAACCCTAGTCTCATAGACTGTCAACAGAAAGTATAACATAAACAATAATAATAATCTCATCCGAACAAGTGATAACAATCAATACAAGTAACGACTCAACTTCAACAATATGTCATCAAATAGAAATGCACACATACGACACCTCGTGCCCATATTTTTATCATAATAAGAATATTGACACTTATATCTCCGCCCTGACATAATCACAATAGCCACCCGTATCACTTCGCCCTGACAAAATCACAATAGCCATCTATATCGCTCCACCCTGACAAAATCACAATATTCTCCTGTATCGCTCCGCCTTTAAAACATCACAATAGTCATCCGTATCACTGTGCCCTGACAAAATCACAAACACAATTGCCTAGCAAAAACCTCGTGCCAACACACAAACAATCCACTCAACATGTCCACATGTGCCCCAATAATCACAAAAAACTAATGCCAAAGTTTTATCAAGGATCCTAAGGGTATTCCCCCACACAATGTTAGGTAAGATACATACCTCAAAAAATCCAAATCAATACTTTAAAAAGCCATTGCCTCTAGAATCGGCCTCCGAACAGGGTAAATCTAGCCAAAAATAACTCAATAACATCAAATAATGTCGTAGGAAATAAACCCCCAAAAATAAAGTTTTGATATTTATACAAGTATAAAAAGTAAACCCCGGGCTTGCACCTTTGTACCCGACATAACTCACAAATCCCGAACACCCAGTCCAATACGAGTCCATATATACAAGTTTCGTCCAAATGCGACTCCGAATCGAGGTTCAAATCCCTATTTTTCACTATAGAAGAGTTTTTCCTAAATTCCAAAATTTCTCTTGTTAAATCCCATGTTTGATGTTAAATCTAGTGATGGATTCATGTAAATCTCATAGATATATGTTAGAATCACTTACCCCAAGCTTGTAGATAAAGGACTTGGTTGAAACCCTTAAAAACCGAGCTCCAAAGTCTCTAAAGTGGTGAAGAATGAATTAAAAAACCAAAAATCCCATATATATATATATATACAAAATATGATCTCCCATGGTGCTGACCGCACTTTTCCAAGCGCGATCCGCACTCCAAATTTTGCGGCTGCAATCCAAGTTTTGCGATCCAAATCATAAGTGAATCCACTTCCAGATTTTAGTAAACTGTCAATAACTTCCTGCATAAATGATAAAATGACAAAATATTTGATATTCTAGAAACTATACTCAAAGGACTAAAACTTTAGTTTTTGGATCATCTATAAATTTCTCATAGATTGGGAGATATAAGCTCCCAAAGTTAGACCAGCAAACCTGCAGATTTCCTGTTGTAGCCCTTAGTGCGGTCCGCACTCTGGCCATTGCCTCCACACTCAGGGGTTTGCAACCGCACTTGAGGCTTTGCCTCTGCACTCCAAAAGTATCCTCAGCACATCAAAAAGTGCCCTCCGCACTTCTATAGCTCCAGAACATCATCAAGTGCCGAAATGCCCAACCTTGTTCAAAACTCACCTGAACCTCTTGGGACCCCATTGTATCGTCCATAAACAATATCTGGACCTATTTCCAAGGTCTCAAAACATATACGGAAGCATCACATTAAAGGAACAAAGACCAAACCACATGTTAAACCCTCATAAATCCATAAACTTCTAAACTTACAACCAAGTATTTGATTCATGCCTAACCAACTCGAATCACATCCAAACTTTGCACACAAATCCCAAATGATAAAAGGAACCTATTCCAAGTCCTGGAATAGCAATCCGAACCCGATAGCCTCAAAGTAAAATCCCTGTCAAACCTATAAACTTCTAAACTTTCAAATTTCCAACTTTTGCCATTTAGAGCTAAATCATCTACGGACCTCCAAATCTAAATCCGGACATACGCCTAAGACAAAATTCATCATAAAAACCTATTAGAATAATCAAAACACCATTCCGTGGTCATTTACATACAATCCAAACCGCGGTCAACTCTTATAACTTAATCCTCCAACCTTGGAACTAATTATTCCAGTTCAATCAAAAACCTTTCTGAAACCAAACCAACCATCTTCGTAAGTCACATAACATCAAATACATACAGGGAGGATCAAATGGGGAAACAATGCTCAAATACATAAAACAACCGACCAGATCGTTACATACGCCGCCACAGGAATATTGTGCTTTAAGTCTTTGGGAATATTATGTTTGGATTGGGTGGAACGCCACCACGGGAATATTTTATGGATCGGGTTGCATGGAAAAATATATGTATTACTATTAGTGGATCGGGTTTTATGCATAAACGGTGTATGGATTTGGTATCATACCTCTAGAGTTAAGTGGTCACCCATATTACTTTGAGCCCCGTGAGCACATGATACTCAGATTTGTATTAATTTTCACTCTCTATCAGAAGCAGGTATATGGAGTTGTGCAGTGAGAATTGATATTAGATTATGAGCATGCATTGGTAGCTTAGACTCATATAGTAGCTCTTATTTTTACCTGACTGTTATTTGACTCATAGCATAAATGCGAAAGATTATGAATGTCACACATTGAATTGGAGCAGAGGGAATGAAATAAAGGCTCTCATCCAGTGTCCTATATGAGAAGAATGTTCCACCAAGACTTAAAGGTAAGTTCTACAAAGTGGTTATCAGACTGACTACGTTGTATGGCGTAAAGTATTGGCCAGCCAAGAATTCTAATGTTCAAAGTATTAAAGTAGTGGAATGAGGATGCTGAGATAGATGTGTAGGCATACTAGGAGAGATAGGATTAGGAATGAAGATATTCGGGATAAGGTAGGAGTGGCTCCCATGGTGGACAAGATGCGTGAAGCGAGGCTGAAATGGTTCGGTCATGCGAAAAGGAGATGAACATATGCCCCTGTGAGGAGGTGTAAGAGATTATCCATTGTGGGTATAAGGACACTACAACAAGAAATGAAATTAGCTACGAACTTTGTTGCCAATCTGTCTCTAAATTACACGTAGCTAACTGACTTTCTTGATAATTTATCGATAATCCATCACTAAATGGGTTTACGATGGATTATTCTGTTTAGCTATAGCATTTGGCTGTTGTTAATTCCTATTTTTAGTAATGGAAGAGGTAGAGGAAGGTTAAAGAAGTATTGGAGAAAGGTTATTAGACAGGACAATGTACATCTTCAGTTTACCGAGGATATGACCCTTGATAGGATGGTGTGTAGGTCGAAAATTAGTGTAAAAGGTTAGTAGGTAATCAAGTGTATTAATTTTCCATGCCAGTATTTACTACTACATAGAAGGGACTTGAAGCCGTTGAGGGTCGTCATGTGAGCTTGCCGACCAAGGGCAATTTTGACATTTTATGTGCCATTGTTCTTTAATATTGTGGTGCTAAATTTCTTTGTATATTGTACATTTCCTTATTTGGATAAAATAACCATCAAATTGTTGAACCACTGGGTTCAATCGACTTTTCCAGCCCACGTGTTTTTGCAGCCTTTTAGCTATTTACTCTCTGACAGTGCTGGCCTTCTTTTCAGAAATAACTTTAACAATATTGCTACTTGTGTACATTATCTTTACGAACTGGCCAAAGATATTACACGTTGGAGGATCTGTTTATATATATTTGGAATTATTATTGGAAACTTGTCCATGAGACGTTCACTATTTTATCTACTTACAATGATGCCTAGGAATAGTATTGTATACGGGTAAAACCGAGCCCATGAGATGCCTCGGCTTCCGATGAAGCAAACAAAGCAAGAGACGTAACGGGAAGGAACCAGAATCGAGACTAGAATCCCCTCGAGTCAGGGTCCAGGCAAAGCGTCCGGCCTCTAGAGTATCGGGGCCATGACCCCGAGTTCGGTTCGAATCCCAAAGGCCTCAGAGAACACTACGAGGTAACCGAGCATGACCAATAAAAGGCCATGATATCCGTGACCAATTTGATATCATGGCGTGGATCTCGACACGTATCGGCAGAAAACCAATGATTGGTTAAACAAAAGATTTTTTACCTTTCACAGAATTGTACTTAGGGTAAAACTCTCCTACTATAGAAAGGGGGGTCTGATTATTTATTAAACACATTGTAACACGCATGTCAAAGTAATACACTCTTATTTTCTCTGTTATTCATAGTTCTTACTCATATTCATTAGTGCTTCATTATTGTGAGTACGGGATCGAGGGCAAACATCTCATTTAGGTTGTTATTGAGTCCGGAATCACCCTGCTTAAGTTGTTTTACAATCTATTACGTCCTTTATCTGTTTAATCTAACTCAATTTATCGTTTGTATCGAATTAATCTGCGTATTCTTTAAACCACATACAAATTTAATTGTTATCCATTTTTTAGGGTAAACAATTTGGCGCCCACCGTGGGGCTAAGGATAATAGTGGCAAGTTGATACAAATTTCCATAACACACCCTATTTTACACTTGTTCTTTAATCTTTTAACTTTAGGTCAAGATTTAGAATGTCGAACTCCCAATTTTCCCCTTTTAATGTGGATGATGAGTCTGGCCTCCATGGCGAGAACAACAATGTGGCACCCAGTAACGAGATGCAACCTGTCGACCCCAACGGAGTTACGGCCGCGGACCCGATCGATGCTAACTCAAATATAGCCATCAATGCAAACATGCCTACCGATCCTGAGAATAGAATCAGTGGGAGAGTCCGATCGGAGGCCCAAAATACACACGACGGCGAAGGTGATTGGATCAACTTTCAAGTTACAGTTTCAGCAAGCAGCGATAAACCAGTTACAGAACTAGAGCCATGACCCCAGCAGAGTCGAGCCAAAACTATCCCGGGAAAGCGCTCGCAGAAATGAACCAATCGTAGAAAGGCCGAGTGAAGCTGAACCCGGGACCAACCCCGAGATCATAAAGATGCTTGAGGGACTGGCAAAATGGGTGGAATCGGGGGAAAAGAAAATCGAAGCCCATGACAATAAAGTAGAAACCTACAACTCTAGGGTCGACCAAATTCCAGGAGCACTACCGATATTTAAGGGCCTGGATTCCAAGAAGTTTATTCAAAAACCTTTCCCTCTGAGTGTAGCTCCGAAGCCGATCCCAAAGAAGTTCCGCATGCCCGAAATTCCTAAGTACAACGGAACAAGTGATCCAAATGAACATATGACCTCCTACACATGCGTCATCAAGGGGAATGACTTGGAAGATGATGAGATCGAGTCCGTCTTACTAAAAAGTTCAGAGAGACCTTCTCAAAAGGAGCTATGATATGGTATAACAACTTACCCCCTAAATGTATTGACTCATTTTCTATGCTTGCAGACGCCTTCGTGAAAGCACACGTTGGGGCCATCAAGGTCGAGACCAGGAAGTTAGGCCTTTTCAAAGTGAAGAAAAGAGATAACGAGATGCTCAGGCAATTCGTGTCCCCGTTTCAAATGGAACGAATAGACCTGCCTCCGGTCGCATACGATTTGGCCGTTCAAGCCTTCACCCAAGGACTCAATACCCAAAGCTTATTGGCTTCACAACAGTTGAAGCAAAATCTGATAGAATACCCGGCGGTAACTTGGGTCGATGTTGATAGCCAGTACCAATCAAAATTTAGGGTCGAAGATGATCAGCTCGGGGCCCCTTCCGAGTCCGTTTATCCCGTCAAAACTAGTGACGGATCCAAAAGAGACATTGATCACGAACCAAGATCGAATAGAAACCGGTATCAACCATACAACGGAGATCGAAGGGGTAGAGGGTTTGGATGAAACCATGTGAGAAGTGAAAGAAGAAACGATCGAGGTCAAAATAACCGAGGAGTCATGATCAAAAGCGGTTTAGACAGGCCCATCAGGCCTAAGAAAGCGCCGAGGTTATCGGAGTACAACTTCAATGTTGACGTTGTTGCCATCGTATCTGCCATCGGACGCATCAAAGACACCAAGTGCCCTCGACCTTTACAGTCTGACCCTATCCGAACAGACCCCAACCTAATGCGTAGATATCATGGCACTGACAGTCACAGAACTGAAGACTACCGAGAACTGAGAGAGGAAGTAGCCCGGTTATTCAACAACAGACACCTTTGAGAGTTCCTGAGCGATCGAGCCAAAAATCACTTCATGAATATGGACTCCAATCAGCAGATCGAGCAAGAGGAACCTCAGCACGTCATTAACATGATCATTGGTGGGGTTGATGTCCCCCAGGGTCTGATGTAAAAGCGCACCAAAGTGTCCATCACACGGGAGAAACGGACTCGAGATTACGTGCCAGAAGAAACTATATCTTACAACAACGAGAACATTGAAGGCATTGTGCAACCACACAATGATGCACTGGTAATATCTGTACTTGTAAATAAATCTCGAGTTAAGCATGTGTTAATTGATCCAGGTAGCTCGACTAATAGCATCAGATCGAGGGTCGTAGAACAACTGAGTCTACCAGACCAAATTGGTCCCAAGTAGTCTCCTTCTCCGAGGCCAATCGGTCAATTTTTTCCTTTCCACCCTTCGGCCATGGCCTTGACCTCATCCATCTCGGCCCGGCGTTGATCGATCCTGTCAACCTTCTGCTGGACCTACGGGGTTTGGCCATTAGTCAACATGTCTGACTCATCATCACTAATTTCAAAAATATTTACCTATTCCACCAGGACGGCATGCTCCTTCTGAAATGCATCCAACTCAGCCCGGAGACTCTTGGCTTTTTCTTCACGTTGCTCACTGAGAATCTTATACATGTACCTCTTCTCAACAAGCATCTTCACCTTAGCCTAGAGCTGGTTGACCTCAACCCGGTATCGGAGGAAACATTTATGATGAAGTGCAGAGGCCTGCAAAAATATAAAGGAAAAAAAAGGCATAAGAGATGTCAACAACTGAATCCAAAGACAAAAAAGTGTAAAGACACCTTACCCGGTCCAGCGCTTGTTGTGCTTCATTAAACAAGCATGGTGTATCTATCTCATTCATTTTTGCATGGTCTTCTTCGATTACCAGGCACCGGAGGTAGCTAGCCACTCCAACGGGGGCGAAAAGAACCCGTGCATCCTCTAGGATGGTGATGATTATTGATCGCTTTGGGCCGGGATCCATGCTCGGGGCGGGGAACCGGTTGATTAATTTTGGGCTCGAGTCTAGCCCGCCGACCTCCGAAGATGGGTCTTTCCTCGGCACCTCTAAATCACCCAACCTGGAGAAGTCTTCCAGGACGGTTGAGTCCATACCTTCAAAAAGGGAACGGAGGGGATCGTCCGCACCATGGGTCCCTTCGTTGGACCACTCCTTTGTCGTCCGATCCTCTTCGAGCATAGACTCAGTATGAGAAGGCGACCCTGAAATGTCTATTACACCGGGTGTCTCCTTTGGGGCATGGCCGGCATCCCGTGAAGTCTCGACTCTGATCTACTCGTTGACTTCCCTAATATGAGGGAGGTCATCCTCATGAATCTCTCATTCAACAATCACCCGCTCTTCGGGGGAGATCAGTCTATGAGCCACGAGAATATCATCCTCCTTGGGCTCATCCTCGGGTGCTCAAGAGACAGAACTCTCCTTTGGCTTGCGGGCCAATCTTCTCCTTGGTTTCTTCTTCTCCGAGCTCGGGGAACTTGGAGCCTTTCTTTTCTTCTTCTCTCCTACAGTAGCCCCGGGCTGTCCCGAGGCGGAGGGATTAATGGACAAGTCCTCATCCCCTACTGAAGGCCTAAGCTCAATGGTTTTAGGCAAGCTTGCGAAAAGAACAGAAAGGAAATGAGAATGTGATGCTAAAAGGGGAGCCTAATGTTACTTATCCGGAAAAGAAATCTTACTGTGAGAACGAGCCTCCCAACGGCCCTTCGAGAGCTCACTCCATGATCGCTCAGAATAAGTCATCTGCGAGGAAATTCCCTTGATCCACTCCTTGAGCCGAGGAATGACATTTGGGACTCGAGCAAGGGCTGCACCATAGCAAATATCGATGAGAAAAAGGGAAGATAAAACATAAAATTGACATTTGAAAGAAAGTTATGCTTACGTGACACATTTTACTTCCCGGGGAATGGCCTGAACTCGGCAGGGATCAAGTCTGCGGCCATCACCCGGACAAAGCGTCCCTGCCAGCCCCGATCTTGGTCCTCGTCGATGCTTGAAAATGGGGCTTTGCTGGCCCGTCATATGAGCTTTAGTAGTCTCCCCCTGGAAGATTCAGGGACTGTACAGGCAAAGTAGATGATCAATGGTGAACAAGCATGAGTCGATTTTGTTCACAAAGAATCGGAGGAGGACTATGATCCTTCACAGAGATGGGTGGATCTGACCGAGGCACACTTCATACATCCTATATACGTCCAGAATAACCGGGTCCACCGGGCCCAGTGTGAAGGGGTAAGTGTAAACACTCAGATACCCCTCCACATGGGTAGTAATGTCGTCATCAGGCCCGGGGATTACTATGTCCTTATCTGCCCAGCCGCAATCCTTGCGAACCATAAGAAGGACGGCCATGGTGATGGAGCATATATACCTAAATACCGCCTCGCATCGGCCTTGCACCGATGAGGGTTTTTTGACCTTAAAGTATTCCATGACCGAACACCCCCTGAGGATGAACATTTTTAAGGGAGGTTCGGCTATCGATTCATCAGTAGCCACGCCTGGAGCGGACCTCTCGAGGTCAAACATATCGGGAGCGTTTTCCTCGGCTTCGGCGATCTGTCAGGAAGAGGAAGTAACAACTTTTTGGGGAATAGTCTTAGAAGTATTCACCATTACTATATAGAAAAAATTTAGAATAAGTAAGAAGGAAGATTAGGAGATGAGGGTAAAAGCTTGCGGAGAAAATCAAACGTGCTGGTTTGGGTAAACGATAAACGAAAAGTTGCAATTTGATGAAAACTCTTGAAGAACGAAGGTAAAAATGTTAGGGTATGAAGAGAGGCAGTGATATCCTGAAGATACGAGGGTAGAAACTTGGTCAAAAAGTAAAACATTGAACGAAGGAAGGGAGTATTTATAGAGGTTTCATGCCGCTTCGCATCCAAGGATGGCCTGCCGACGGCTGACACGCATTTGAAGTCATAATGACACATCTGAAGGGACGTTTCGAATCTTTTGTCATTTCTGTTACGGCATGTTGGAGAAGGAATTAAGGTGCTCATGTCGTTTCTCATCGCTCCCATAAAAATACTCTCCGAGAAATGAGGGGACTAATTGTATACGGGTAAAGTCGAGCCCATGAGATGTCTCGGCTTCCGATGAAGCAAACAAGGCAAGAGACGTAACGGCAAGGAACCAGAATCGAGACCAGGATCCCCTTAAGCCGGGGTCCGAGCAAAGCGCCCGGCCTCGGGAGTATCGAGGCCATGACCCCGAGTTCGGTTCGAGGCAATAATATCAATATCTGGATTCGTGGGGTCAACTCACATAATGTACGGACAACTCACGTGCCAATAATACCAACCGCACGGACATCTCACGTGCCAATAATCCCAATCCACCCGGCGTGGTCACAGGCTCAATATAACAACCCGCCCGATATGGTCATGGGCTGCCAGTCTAGATCAAATCACAGAAAGCAGATATACAAGAATGCATGTACATGATCAATGAATTATCAAGTTTCATACATCTGGAATGGTATAAATGACATGCTATGGTTTAGGCATGTGCAATGTTTGCTATCATAGCTCAATAAGATAATTTCATCACGAAATAGTAGTTTATCAGGTTGAATCAGGAGAATAACCTATGTAACCTCAAATGAGGTACAAATAGCTCACAAAAGGGGCACAAATAGGAGAAAACATCAGAGCATGAAGCTTAACTATCAAATCAAGGCATGTCATAGCCTAAGCACTACCCCGAGCATGAATAGTACCCGGTGCACGCATATGGGCTCCACCCCACACATATGCGCCACTCAAAGCACGTAGCTATCACAAATAATTCAAGCAATTAGTGCCTCAACCAAGTTTAGGTAAGATACATACCTCAAGCAAGCCAAATCACTCCTCTAACAAGACCTTCCCGCGTGAATCAACCTCAGGACAAATTGAATCCAGGCAAAATAACTTTATACCATCAATAAAAGCCATAGAAAACGATTCCAAAAGATAAAGCTAAGATCGTTAACCAAAATAAAAAAAGTCAACCTCGGGCTTGCACCCCGTAACCCGACCAAACTCGCCAATTCCGAACATCCATTCCGAAACGAGTCAACCAAACAAAAATCATCCAATTCCAACCACAAATCGACCCTCAAATCATCTAATCTCACTCTCCAATAACATAGTCCAAAAACCCCCAAAATCCCACCTTAAATTCTCATAAATTAGGTGTAATAATCAATGGTTAATCAATATCTAACACCAAAAGTGAGTAAAGATCTCATAACTCTTCAATTGTGATGAAAAGCACTCCAAATATCGCCCTAGACCGAGTTCCACAATTTAAAAAATGAGAAAGACATTCAAATCCTTCGACATATAACTCTGCCAGTGATTCTGCATCTGCGGTCACTTAACCGCACTTGCGGTATCGCTTCTGTGGTCTATGGACCGCATCTGCAATCCCCATCAACAACCTGACCTCTCGCTTCTGCGGATCACTCAGTTCAACTGCATTTTCGCATATGCGCCTTCACCATGTGCATCTGCGCGTCCGCATCTGCGGTTCCCCATCTGCATTTGCGAACACGGCCTTGCCCAGCCACAATTTGCTTCTACGACTCTGTGTATGCACCTGCGGCTCAGAGATGCGTAAAAAACCTCGCATCTATAATCTCACCCACACTCCACCAAGCATCACCTATGCAGACCCGTGTCTGCTTTTACGGAACCGCACCTACGGCCATCCCTTCGTAGGTGCAAAAACACCAGCAATCAGAAACCATCAGCTACACAACCAAGTCCTAAACTGATCCGACATCAAATTTAACCACACTCGGGACCTCCGGGACCCCATCCAAACATACCACCAAATCCCTAAACATAACGTGGACCTACCCGAGGCCCCAAATCACATCAAACAATTTCAAAACCATGAATCGCACCCCAATTCAAGCTTAATGACCTAATGAACGTCCAACTTCTAAAACTCGTGCCGAAGCATATCAAATCAACTACAAATAACCTAAATAACACAAAGGACCTATTCCAACTCCCAAGACCAAAATCTAAATCCGATATTAACAAACTCAACTCTCGGCCAAACCTATCAACCATCCAAACCTTCAACTTTCCAACTTTCGCCGAAAAGCACCAAACCAACCTACGAACATCTATTTCCACATTCAGACATACGCCTAAGTCTAAAATCACCATACAAAGCCATTGGAACCATCAGAACTCTATTTCGGAGTCGTCTACATAAAAGTAAAACTCCGGTCAACTCTTACAATTTAAGTTTCCAACTTTGGAACTAAGTATCACATTTCACTCCACAACCTCGCCGAAGCCAACCCAACCACCCCGGCAAGTTAAAAACCCTCAAATACACATAAGTAAAGCATCAATTAGGGAAATAGGGATAAATAATCAAAACAACCGGCTACGTCATTACATTCTCCCCTCTTAAACAAATGTTCATCCTAGAACGAGTCTAGAATCATACCTAGAGTCTCATATAGGTGTGGATATCTGCTCCAAATCTCCCGCTCGGTCTCCCGAGTAGCCTCATCAACTGGCTAACCTCTCCAAATAACTTTCACTGAAGTTATATTCTTCGACCTCAACTTCCAAACATGTCAATCCAAAATGGGCACCGGCTCCATATCGTAAGTCAGATCCCCGTCCAGCTGCATGGTGCTAAAGTCCAAAACATGTGACGGATAATCATAATACTTCTGGAGCATAGAAACATTAAGTACTGGATGAAATCCCTGACAAGCTAGGTGGAAAGGCAAGTCTGTAGGCCACCTCTCCAGCACTCCCAAGCACCTCAAAATAACCAATATACCTAGGGTTCAACTTGCCCTTCTTCCTGAACCGCATCTGTAACGACCCGACCGGTTGTTTTGTGTAATTGCGCCATGTTTCCCCTTTTGATGCTTCACACATGTGGGTTTATGGTTTTATGACTTGCGGGGTTGGTTAGTTTCATTCTAGAAAGATTTCAGGTTGTTTTGGACCCTTTGATTCATGGCTTAGAAGCTTAAATTAGAAATGTTGACCAAACTTTGACTTTTGTGAAAACCACCCCGGAATGGTATTTTGATGGCTCTGATAGCTTCATATCGTGATTTTGGACTTGGGCAAATGCCCGTAATTGAATTCGGAAGTCTGTAGGTTGATTTGTGTTATTTTGCCGAAACTTAGCAATTTGAAGTTCAAAAGTTTGACCGCAGGTTGACTTTTGGCTAACGAGTTCAGAATCTTATTTTGGGACATGTGGAGTTGATTTGATAAGATGCTGACATTTAGTTGTAATTCTAGAGATTCTTGAAATTTACTTTGAAACCTATGTGTAGTGTTCGATTTGTATTTTAGATGTTATTTATGTGTTTTGATCATGCGAGCAAGTTTATATGATTTTTTTGACTTATGTGGATGTTTGGTTTGGAGCCCCGAGGGATCATATGAGTTTCGGACATGTTTCGGAAGGTTTTCAGCTGAAAATGAATTGCTAGTGTTATTGGTGCTGAGTTATAGCAATTGCAAGCACCAGCCTTGCAATTGCGAAGGTGACAATGGGGAGCTGACATTAGGCTTGGTTGCAATTGCGAACAATTGTCCGCTTTTGCAATATTTCCATCTTCGCATTTGCAAAGCCTTTTGTCACAATTGCAATAATGAATGAGGCTATCAAGGTTCTCAAATGCGAACCCCGGTCTATTTACGAGGGTTCACAAATGCAAACCCAGTGTCGCAAATGCAACATCTACAGTTGGACAAAAGGGTTGGGAGACGGGATTTTTCAACATATTCTCTCATTTTGGAACCCAAGACTTAGTAGGCGGCGATTTGGAGAGGGGATGTTTATCTACAAACTTTGGGTAAGTGATTCTAATCTATTTCGAACTATATTTCAGCAATAATTCTTAGATTTTAACCTCAAATTCATGTGAATGATAGTGAAAATTTGTGAAACTTTGTCAAGTTTTTTGAAAAATAAGAATTTGAGTTTTGAGAGTTGATTTGGACTTGGATTTTGAAACTAATCATATATATTTACTCATATGGTTATGAGTAGTCAGAATCTACCCTTGGACCCGGGTATTGATGGGGCGAGCCCCGAGTTGAATTTTGTTGACTTTTTGGGAAAAGTGTAAAGATCATCTTTATATAATCGCATCAAAGAGCGTCAGTATGATGACACCCATTTGCTTGTCCTTAAGGACATGGTACAGCACGGCGATGCCAATGAGGTTTCTATTTGAGATGATGGGGTGTTGCAGTGGTTTCTATTTGAGATGACGGGTTGCCGCTAGTTCGAGGTACTCCATTCATCCAGGTGCCGCTAAGATATATCAAGATTTGAGGCACCACTATTGGTAAAGGAGAATGAAGAAAGACATAGTGGAGTATGTAGCTTGGTGCCTAAATTGTCAGCAAGTGAAGTATGAGCATCATAGGCCAGGCAGTTTGCTTCAGAGACTTGAGATACCCTAGTGAAAATGGGAGTGTGCCACCATGGACTTCATTGTTGGGATCCCACAGACTCAGAAAATATTTGACGCGGTATGGGTGATTGTGGACAGGTTGACCAAGTCGGCTCATTTCATTGAGGTAATGACTACCTATTATTCAGAGTAGCTGACCGAAGCAAGCAATTCACATTGCGTTTCTGGAGATTTGTGCTGTGTGAGTTAGGCACACAGGTTGAGTTGAGCACAACATTTAACCCCCAGACAGACGGACAGTCTGAGTGCACTATTCAGATATTAGAGGATATGCTTCGTGCCTATCTTATGGATTTCGAGGGTTCTTGGGATCAATTCTTACCGCTTGCGGAGTTTGCCAACAACAACAGCTACCAATCGAGTATTCAGATGGCTCGTTATGGGGCCCTATATGGGAGATAGTGTTGTTTTCCAGTTGGTTGGCATAAGCCGGGAGCGTGTCACGCCCCAACCTCGGGAAGCGTAACCGGCGCTCAACCGAGTGAACCCGGTCGATCAATCCTATTATATACTTTCTACCCAACTCACCCATGATCAAGAAAAGACATGATTTCATTAATTAGACAATAGGAAGTTCATACATACAATATTAAACAGTTTCTTTAGTTACCTCACTATTATGTCTCAAAATACACAATCATAACTTGGTTAACTTTTCTAGCACCTATGTGAAAACCCACATAGTGTCTACGGAGCCTCTAAAAGATACAAAAGAGTCTATGATAGTGCCGGCGATAAGGCCCCGGCTATACCTTGAGACGTGATACTAATATGAACAAAAGATACAATACGTGACACTGGGATAAAGTGGGGCTCACCAAGTCTGCTAGGAAGAGGATTTGCCACTAACGCTGATCAACACTGCCTGCTATGTAACCACCTGCATCCATTTAAAGATGCAGCACCCCAGCAAAAGGGACGTTAGTACCATCGAATAGCACTAGTATGTATAGCTAAACAGCATCTCAATAGAATGAATAATAATACAAGGGAAACAATCAATGATTCAATATGAGCTTCAAATAACATTAAAACATCAAGTTAAGGATCACATAAGTTTTCAAGTCAATTTCCATGTTATTAGGTTGGGTGATCTTTAATGCCGATATTCCACAATTCACAATACCTCTGTATTCTTACACAGAGTCCGATCTCGACCCGATCGGCTAGGTCATCTCATTTGAGACATCAACCATAACCACAATTTCATTATAATTTCCAGCACAGTTACCACCATGTGTGCGGCATGGCGTCCGATCACGGCCCGATCGGTTAGGCCGTTTCACCCGAGACATTACCTTTTTCAGTTTATAATTTTCAGCATAGTTACCACCATGTGTGCGGCATGGCATCTGATCACGACCCGATCGGCTAGGCCGTCTCACCCGAGACATTACCTTTTCAATCAATCATCTCATATCATACTTCTTTCATATACTTTCGATTCATTGGCACTAGTGATCACGATTACAAAGTCATTCTTGGAACTTGGCCATATTTCATAATTCCAATCCCCTTTTCCACTTATCAACAACAATAAGGCTTCCCATTCAAGACATTAAATTCACATATGATCAATTTGGGAATCTTAGGCACATAGAGGCTTTTCATACAATTTGGCATAACAACCTTTATTTCGATCTTGACATGAAGTCTTAACATTTCTAACACATATTCCACATTTTGAACACGTCCTTAAATGGAGAGATGACATGATGAATCATTTAGAATAAATATTGAACATACATCCTTCAACACAAACACATTAGGAATAGCCAATTCTATAATGATCAAGGACTTACTCCAATTACATGAACACCGTGGGATTCGATTCTAAGAAGAATGGGGTTTAGCCAACATACCTCAATTGAGCTTCTCAAACTCTAAAATGATTCGGAATTCTTAGTAACTTCAATCTATTTTAGAAATATAACAAGTTGAACCAAAATTAGGAAGATGATCATGGTTTTAGCTCATTTGAGCATATTATCAAACACTAGGTGTGCATAAATATTTTTAGTCCCTTTTTTGGAAGATTCCACCATTCCCCAACCCATTCTCTACCATTTTTAGCTCACAACCTTCCCATATTTACTTCAAGGATACATGCATGCTTGACAACAATCCCCACACCCAATATGTGTCTCTCTATTTAACCCATTTTTGTAAAATTTCGAAATTGAGGGCTAGGACATAGATTCTTACCTCTTAGGATGAAGACCTAGGATGCTTCTCTTGATAATATTTAAAGGTTTAAGCAAGAATTGAAGAGAAATATTTTTGATGAGGATCCTTTCTCCCTCTAGGACTCTCTCTCTCACTCCAAATATATCAGAAATAAGCTTAAAATGGATAAGGGATGTGTTTTAACGGAATAGGGTCGGGTTTAAAAACCCCAAAAATGAAGCTTTGGAACAGGTTTTGCGGTCGCATATGCGAGCGCATAATGATTATGCGGTCCGCGAAATGACCGCGAAAGGTGGCTCTGGGAACTGGGCTGGCCTGCTTCACTTTGCAGCCGTTATGCGGCCCGCAGACCTGTTCTACGGTCGTATAATGCACCGCAGAACCTCCGTCCGCAAAAGTCTAAGGATGACTATGCGACCAAAGTGCGGCCCGTGAAATGGTTATGCGATCGCATAATTGGCCGCGAAATCGACCTCAAAAATGCCCCAGAAAGCTGCCTCACTCCGCGACCACTCTGTGGTCTGCAGAGTGGTTCTGCAGCCGCAGAACGGGCTGCAGAAATGTCTACTTCTTCCCAACATTTTCCTTCAACTCCCCAGGCACTGTTCAATCCAAATAGTCTGAAGCGTGGCTCGCAAGCTCGCCGCGAAGAATTTCTACTACTATTAACCTCTACGTCTACTTCGGCATCACGGAATCTAGGTTTTTAGGAAATATTTTACGGGGCCTTACAGAGCGGGTAAGTTATTGGCACAGATTTGGTTCGAGATGCCTTGGAGAAGGTCAAGTTGATCTAGGATCGGGTTCATACAGCCCAATCTAGACATAAGAGTTATGCGAATCGGAAGGTTCGTGATGTTGCATTCATGGTTAGAGAGTGAGTTTTGCTCTAGGTTTCACCCATGAAGGGTGTGGTGAGGTTTAGAAAGAAGGGCAAGTTAAGCCTTAGGTATATCGGACCTTTAGAGGTCCTTGAGAGGATTGATGAAGTTGACTACAAGCTTTTATTGCCACCTAGTTTATCTGTGGTTCATCCGGTATTCCATGTCTCTATGCTTCGGAAGTATCATGGTGATCCGTCTCATATTTTAGACAAGGTACGGAAGTTGGACAAGGATTTGACTTATATTGAGGAGACGATGGCCATCTTGGACAGACAGGTACGGAAGTTGAGATCAAAGAACATTGCTTCAGTAAAGGTCCAATAGAGGGGTCATCCAGTTGAGGAGGCAACCTGGGAGACCGAGCACGACATTTGTTTTAATAGGGGAGAATGTAAAGACTCGATCGGTCATTTTGTGTGATTGCGCTCGTTTCCCCTTTTCAATGCTTCACACATGTGTTTTTATGGTTTTATGACTTTCGGGGTTGATTAGTTTCATTCCGGGAAGATTTCGGGTTGATTTAGACCCTTTGATTCTTGGCTTAGAAGCCTAAGTTAGAAATATTGACCAAACTTTGACTTTTGTGAAAACGATCCTGGAACGGTGTTTTGATGGCTCCGATAGCTTCGTATCGTGATTTTGCACTTGGGCGTATGCCCGGAATTCAAGTGGGAAGTTCGTAGGTTGATTTGTGTTGTTTTGCCGAAATATGGCAATTTGAAGTTGAAAAGTTTGACCGCAGGTTGACTTTTAGCTATCGAGTTCGGAATTTGATTTTAGGATATGGATAGGTTCGTTATGCTATTTAGAAGTTGTCTGCAAAATTTGTTATAATTTGGAGTTGAATTGTTAGGATTCAGACGTTTAGTTGCTATTCTAGAGGTTCGTGAAATTTACTTTGAAGTTCATGTGTTTTAATGTTTGATTCATAGTTTTAGATTTTATTTTTGTGTTTTGATCACGCGAGCAAGTACTTATGATGTTTTTAGACTTGTGTGGATATTTGGCTTCGAGCCCCGAGGGCTCGGTTGAGTTTAGGACAAGCATCAGAGTATTTTGGACTAAAATCAGAAATCTGGTGTGCATCAGCCTCTGGTGTCGCATTTGCAAACACCAGGGTTGCAATTGCCTAATTTCTAGGGCATTTTTGATGCCCAATTTTGCGGACACTATGCGACCGCATAACCATTTCACGGGCCGCATTCTTGTCGCATATCCCGCCTTGGGATTTTTTGAAGGGAGGTTCTGCGGTGCACTATGCGGCCGCAGAACCATTTTGCGGTGCATTATGCGACCGCAGAATAAGTCTGCGGGCCGCATAGCGACCGCAGACCACGTCAGTTTCTTTCCAGCTCTTGCACCCATTTTCGCGGTCATTTTGCAGACCGCATAACCATTATGTGGTCGCATATGCGACCGCAGAACCCGTTCCGGAGCTTCATTTTGGGATTTTTAAACCCGACCCTATTTCGTTAAAACACATCCCATGGACCATTTTGATCATATTTTCTGATATTTTTAGAGTGAGAGAGAGGGTCCTAGAGGGAGAAGTGATCTTCATCACATTGTTCTTCAATTCTCATTTAAAATCTTGAAGATTATCAAGAGAGGTACCTAGGTCTTCTTCCTAAAAGGTAAGATTCTATCACCCAAACTCTTAATTTCAAAATGTAACTAGAATGGGCCATTAGTAGGATAATTCATGGGGATGGGATAAATGTATCCTTGTAGTATGTGGGAAGACTGTGAGCTAAAAATGATAGAGAATGGGTTGGGGAATGATGGAATCCGCCACAAAAAGGGCCTTAAAACATTGGTGCACACCTAGTGTTTGATAATATGCTCAAATGAGCTAAACCCATGTTCATCTTCCTAATTTTGGTTCAATTTTGTTATATTGCTAAAATAGATTGAAGTGGATAATATTCCGGAATATCTTAGAGTTTTAAGAAGCTCAATTGAGGTATATTGGCTAAACCCCCTTTCTTCTTAGAATCGAATCCCACGGTGTTCATGTAATTGGAGTAAGCCCTTGATTATTATAGAATTGGCGATTTCTAATGTGTTTGTGTTGAAGGATGTAAGTTCAGTATTTATTGTAAATTCTTCATCATGTTATCTTGTTATTGAGGATGTGTTCAAAAATGTGGAATATGTGTTAGAAATGTTAAGACTTCGTGTCAAGATCAAAATAAAGGTTGTTATGCCCAATTTGTATGAAAAGCCTCTATGTGCCTAAGATTCCAAAATTGCTCATATGTGAATTTAATGTCTTGAATGGAAAGCCTTATTATTGTTGATAATGATAATGATATTGAATGTGGAAAAGGGGTCTGGAATTATGAGATACGACCAAGTGCCAAGAATGACTTTGTAATCGTGATCACTAGTGCCAATGAATTGAAAAATATGAAAGAAGTATGATGTGAGATGGTTGACTGAAAATGGTAATGTCTTGGGTGAGACATCCTAGCCGATCGGGCCATGATCGGACGCTATGCCGCACACATGATAGTACTATACTGGAAATTATAATGAAATTGTGGTAATGTCTTAAAAGAGATGGCCTAGACAGTCGGGCAGAGATCGGACTCCGCATAATAATACGGAGGTACTGTAAATGGTGGAATATCGGTTCTAAGGGTCACCCAACCTAACAATATGGAAATTGTCTTGAAAATGTATATGATCCTTAACTTGTTGTTTTACTATTATTTGAAGCCCTTATTAAATTCTTGACTGTTCCTCTTGTACTATTATTCATTCTATTGAGTTGGTGTTTAGCTTTACATACTAGTCCTATTTGACGGTACTAACATTCCTTTTGCCGGGGGAGCTGCATCTTTAAGTGGATGCAGGTGGTTACATAGCAGACAGTTCTTAACACAGATAGTGCTGCATCCTCTTCTCAGCGGACTCGGTGAGCCCCATTTCATTCTGGGGTCATCTATTGTACCTTTGTTTATATTATGGTCGCTTTTGAGGTATAGCCGAGGCCTTGTTGCCGGCACCATCTTTACTCTCTTTTGTATCTTTAGAGGCTCCGTAGACACTATGTGGTTTGTATATGGGTGTTGGGAATGCTAAACAAGTTATGTTGTGTTTGATCACTTGTTCCACTCGAACTATAAGAAATGTGTATTTTGAGACTTAAAGGCGCAATGACTAATGAAACGATTTAGGATTATATGAATGATATTCCTACTGTATAATTAATGAAATCACGTCTTTTCTTGATCATGGGTTAATTGGGTAGAAAGTATCTAACAGGCTTGCTCGGTCGGGTTCACTCGATTGAGCATCGGTCGCACTTCCCGAGGTTGGTGCATGACACAATTGCTAAGGTATCATGGGTTGGGCTAGGTTTTTATTTCCGACAACATTGTCGCTTTTGCGAGGGAATGAAAACCCATCTTCGCATTTGCGAGAATTTACCTAAGCTGTCAGTGCCGCAATTGCGAGCTTTTCTTCGAACCCAGTGTCACAATTGCAATATCTACAACTGAGCAAAATGTTAGAATGTCGGGATTTCATATCATATTCTCTCATTTTAGAACCCTAGACTCGGTAGGAGGCAATTTAGAGAGGGGACTTTCATCCACAAACTTTGGGTAAGTGATTCTAATCTATTTCCAACTATATTCCATCAATATATATTAGATTTTAACATCAAAATCATATGAATCAAAGTGAAAATTTGTGAAACTTATAAAAATAAGAATTTGAATTTTGAGAGTCGATATGGACTCGGATTTTGAAACTAATCATGTATATGAACTCGTGGAGTTATGGGTAGTCAGAATCTACCCTTTGACCCGGGTTTTAACCGGGCGGGCCCCGGGTTTACTTTTGTTGACTTTTTGGAAAAAAGTGTAAAGATCATGGCTTTATTTATTATAATTGTTTTCCCATGCATTGTTTGATGATATTAAGTCAATTTTGGTTAGATTTGAGCCGTGTTGAGGTGAATTTTAGGGGGGAAGCTATTTCCGAGGATTGAATTAGCCTAGTTGAGGTAAGTATCTTGCCTAACTTTTTGTGGGGGAACTACCCCTCAGGATTTGGGATTGATTATGTCATTTGTGCTATGTGAAAGCTGTGTACGCAAGGTGACGAGTGGGTACACAGGTTGTATGTGGTATTTAACCAATTAGGCTACTTTGACTCTTTCCATGCTTTGATTGATTTGTCAAATCATGTTCTAATTTCTCATATTCAATCTATTCTTACTTGTGTTAGTGTATCCTTACATGTCTTAAATGACTTTGTTAATACTCGTTATACATCTTACTTGATAATTTGCTCTGATGCTTTAGTTGAACATGTTTCCTCTTTTATTGTTACATGTTATCTCTTTCAATGTTTATTATTATTATTGAAGTCATTGTACATGCTATCTCTTTCATTGTTGATTATCATTATTGAAGTCATTGTACATGTTATCTCTTTCATTGTTAATCATCATTATTTGAAGTCACTGTACATGTTATCTCTTTCATCGTGGATTATCATTATTGGAAGTTATTTTTATACGTTATCTCTTCCATTATGATTTATTCTTATTTAATATCATGATTACACATTATCTCTCTCATTGTTGAGTTATTGGTGTTGAAGTTGTGAAAGACGTTATCATGTTTAGGCGAAGTTCTTTATTGTTGAGATATCCTTCTTATTGAGAAATTTACATTCATTGTTATTGTTGATATTGTAATGACCCGGCTGGTCGTTTTGAGAGTTATAGCCCCGATCATCTATTAACTGCTTCTCCCATATCTATTTCTGCTATTGTGACTTGTCGGGAGGTTTCATTTTGATTTTTGGAGTATTTTGGGACATTTAGTCCCTAAATGGAGGTTTAAGCCTTAGAATTTGGACCGTAATCGAAACTGTGTGAAGATGACTCCGGAATGGAGTTCCGTCGGTTCCGTCATATGATTTTGGACTTAGGGGCATGTCCGGATAGTGTTTTGGAGGTCTATAGCTCATTTAGGCTTGAAATGGCAAAAGTCGAAGTTTTGGAGATTTGATACCGGGGTCGGATACCGATTCCGAATGTTGGAGTAGGTCCGTAATGTTGAATACGACTTATGTGCTGGGGAGTTGAAGGAAAATATTTTGCAGAAATAGGCAATTATATGGCCCATTATGCAGCCGCATAATCACTCTGCGAGCCGCAGAATAGCCGAAGAGTGAAGCAGCTACTTGGGCCATTTTGATGTCAATTTTGTGGCCAATTATGCGATCGCATAACCATTTCGCGGGCCGCACTTTGATCGCATGATCAGCCTTAGGAATTTTGCGGACGGAGGTTCTACGGCGCATTATGCGACCGCAGAACAGGTCTGCGGGTCGCATAACTACCGCAAACCCATGCAGATTTTTCCAGTTTTTGGCACCAAATTATGCGGCCGATATTGCATATCCATTCTGTGGTCGCGTATGCGATACGCGACCACATACCCTGTTCTGGAGCTTCATTTTTGGGTTTTTATAACCCGACCCTACTTCGTTAATTAGACGTTATGTCCCATTTCTGAGCTAAAATCTGACATTTTGAGGGTGAGAGAGTGCCCTATAGTGAGAGAGTGATCCTCAACAAATTATCCTTCAATTCTTGCTCGAATCTTTGAAGATTAGCAAGGAAAACTCGCTAGGTCTTCATCCTAAAGGTAAGATTCTACACCCTAACCCTCAATTTTGAATTTTGTCTAGAATTGGGTAATTAGTAAGATAATATTTGGGCGTGGAAGTTGTTCATCTTGCATGCATGTGTTATCAAAGGGTGTAAGAAGGTTATGAGCTAAAAATGTTAGAGAATGAGTTGGGTAATGATGGAATCTTTCACAAAATGGCCTTAAAACCTTAATGCACACCTAGTGCTTGATAATATGCTCAAATGAGCTAGAATCATGATCATCTTCCTAATTTTGGTTCACCTTGTTATATTTTTAAACTAGATTGAAGTTGCTAAGAATTACAGAACATTTTAAAAGTTTAAGGAAGCTCAATAGAGGTATGTTGGCTAAACCCCCTTCTTCTTAGAATCGAATCCCACGGTGTTCATGTAATTGGTGTAAGTCCCAAATTGATCATTATAGAATTGGTATTCCTAATGTGTTTGTGTTGAACGATGTATGTTCAATATTTATTCTAAATGATTCATCATGTCATCTTTCCATTTGAGGATGTGTTCAAAATGTGAAATATGTGTTAGAAATGTTAAGACTTCATGTCAAGATAGAATAAAGATTGTTGTGCCAAATTGTATGAAAAGCCTCTATGTGCCTAAGATTCTCAAATTGCTCATATGTGAATTTAATGTCTTGAATGGGAAACCTTAATGTTGTTGATAATGATAATGATGTTTGAATGTGGAAAGGGGAACTAGAATTATGAAATACAGCCAAGTGCCAAGAATGACTTCATAATTTTGGCCACTAGTGCTAATGAATTGAAAGGATATGGAAAAGTATGATGTGAGATTATAAACTGAAAAAGGTAATGTCTCGGGTAAGAAGTCCTAGCTGATCGGGCTGTGATCGGATTCCATGCCACACACATGGTGGTAACTGTACTAGAAATTATAAACTGAAAAAGGTAATATCTCGGGTGAGACGGTCTAGCCGATCGGGCCGTGATCGGACGCCATGCCAAATACATGGTGGTAACTGTGCTAGAAATTATAATGAAATTGTGGTTATGGTTGATGTCTCAATGAGACAACCTAGCCGATCGGGTCGAGATCGGACTCCGTGTAAGAATACAGAGGTATTGTGAATTATGGTATATCGGCTTTAAAGATCACCCAACCTAATAACATGGAAATTGACTTGAGAACTTATGTGACCCTTACTTGAAGTTTTAGTATTGTTTGAAGCTCTTATTGAAGTCATGACTGTTTCACCCTTGTATTATTATTCATTCTATTGAGATGGTGTTTAGTTTTACATACTAGTACTATTCGACAGTACTAACGTCCCTTTTGCTGGGGGCGCTGCATCTTTAAATGGATGCAGATGGTTCCATAGCAGGCAGTGTTGATCAGCGATAGTGGTACATCCTCTTCCCAACAGACTTGGTGAGCCCCACTTCATCTCGAGATCATGTTGCCGGCACTATCATAACACTCTTTTGTATCTTTTAGAGGCTCCGTAGACACTATATGGGTTGTACATAGGTGCTAGAAAAGTCAAACAGATTATGTTGTGTTTTGATCTCTTGTTCCACTCAAATCATAAGAATGTGTGTATATTGAAACTTAAAAATGATGTAACCAATGAGACGATTTAGTATTGTATACATGATCTTCCTACTGTCTAATTAATGAAATCATGTCTTCTCTTGATCATGGGTGAGTTAGGTAGAAAGTATCTAACGGGCTTGCTCGACCGGGTTCACTCGGTTGAGCACCGGTCGCGCTCCCCGAGGTTGGGGCATGACAGATACGCTCCTACATCCACTCCGGTATATCTAGCCTCTAAAGCAACCCACCCGGTCACTGATACTCATACTTAACCTACTTACAGTTCAAACACTTTGCAACATACTCAACAATGTCTTTCTTCATCATCCGCCACCAATAATGCTGCTTTAAATCATGGTACCTCTTTGTGGCACCCGGATGAATGGAATACCATGAACTATGGGCCTCTTTAAGAATCAGCTCCCGCAACCCATCTACATTAGGCACACAAATCCGACCCTAAAGCCTCAATACCTCATCATTACCAATAGTCACCTCCTTAGCATCACCATGCTCCACTCTATCCTTAAAGACAAGCAAATGGGGATCATCATACTTACGTGCCTTAATGATCTCCAACAAACACGACTGATATACAACACAGGCAAGAACCCTGCTCGACTCTAAAATATCCAATCTCACCAACCTATTGGACAAAGCCTGAATGTAAGGCCCTATAAAACTTTACCTAAAACCCGAGGTTTCGTGGTGTCGAGTTAGACTTATTTGTTGATGATTGTAGAACCCGGAGTTTTGGGTTGAACAGTGCATTGGGGAATTGAAGAAAAAATTTGGAATTACATGGCGGTTTTGCGATCCATTCTACGGTCACAGAACTGATCTGCGGACCGCAGATCTGTCACGGACTGAAGCAGAAATCTGGGCAAATTTTTGGACCATTATACAGTCCATTACACGGCCGCATAATCATTTCGTGGGCTGCACAATCTATCGCAGATCCAACACAAAAATTTCACGGACCGCTCAACCCATCATGTCGTCTCTAGAGTAGGAATTGAGGTTGATCCTCAGAAGATTACAGCTGTGAAGAATTAGTGTAGACCTAATACCCCAACAGAGATTCGCAGTTTCTTGGGCTTAGCAGAATATTACAGGATGTTTGTGTAAGGGTTCTCTACTCTTGCCTCTCCGTTGAATAAATTGAGGCAAAAGGCGGTTAAGTTCCAATGGTCAGATACTTGTGAAATAAGCTTCCAAGAGTTGAAGTCAAGATTGACTATGGCACCGGTAATGACCCTACCAGAGGGTACAGATGGGTTTGCGGTATATTACGATGCTTCAAGGATCGAACTTGGGTGTGTATTAATGCAACATGGCAAGGCGATAGCTTATGCTTCTAGGTAACTCAAGAATCATGAAAATAACTATCTAACACATGACTTAGAGCTCGCGGTAGTGGTATTTGTATCGAAGATTTGGCGTCATTATCTGTATGGGGTCTATGTGGATATATTCACGGACCATAAGAGTTTTCAATATATTTTTCAAACAGAAGGAATTGAATCTGAGGTAGAGAAGATGGCTTGAGTTACTCAAGGATTATGACATTGATATCATATATCATCCGGGGAAGGCTAATGTTATACGGATGCTCTTAGCCAGATATCTATGGGTAGTTTGGCTCACTTGGAGGCATGTCAAAGGCCGTTGGCCAAGGAGGTTCATCGGTTGGCTAGTTTGGGAGTTTGTCTTGCAGATTCTAGTGAAGGAGGAGTGATTGTGCAAAATAGGGTTGAATCATCACTTGTTGTGGAAGTCAAGGAAAAGCAATATAATGACCCATTGTTGGTACAATTGAAGGAGGGGATTCATAAACATAAGACCATGGCCTTTTCTCTTGGCATGGATGATGGTACACTAAGATACCAAGGGCGGCTATGTGTTCCAAATGTAGATGGTCTCCGGGAAAGAATCATGACCGAGGCTCACACTTCTAGGTATTCTGTGCACCCGGGCTCTACAAAGATATATCATGATCTTAGGGAAGTCTACTGGTGGAATGATATGAAGAGGAATGTAGCGGACTTTATGGCAAGATGTCCAAATTGTCAGCAAGTGAAGGCCAAGCAAAAGATCATCCATTTGATAGGTTGTCCATCATGTAACTCTTCATATATATGTAGATATACTCATCCAAAGTTTGGTCTTGTGCGTACTCATTTGGAACTTTAGTCTATCATGTAATTTCAAACTTGACTTAGACTTAGGGCTCTCCTTAGACCCCGCATCACTTATAATATGCCTCGTACACTTATTATCATATCCAATTGATATCTATCATATTAATAGTCCTTGTCTGCACACAAAATAATATAATTAGCACACATCAACTTTTTTAATAGCGCTTAAGCACTTCGAAATTTTTCAAGGTGCTATATTCTCCCCCACTTAAGAACATTCATCCTCAAATGAGGAGTAGAGTTCGTCCCCAAACACTTAACATAACTCGTTTCTTCTTCCACACATCTTAAGCTCCCAAATTTAACTAACTCCCAAATTTTTTAGAAATTTTGGCAAAGTCTCCCCTATAGCTGGGCCCATCCACCTGTCAGAAAATCCCATAAATTACCCTAACAATATATCCATTACTCAACAGCGTCTCACAGTATATATCAACAATACTGATCTCAACATTAGGGCATTACATTAACAAAAGTGGTATCTTGACATGAAATGTACACATTTTAACCATAATGCATAGAAGGTGCCTTTTTGAACCACAACCATTTGGATATACAAACAAGTGAGAATATTTCCTTTCCTCAACACTTTCGGCCTACGAGGTGATCTCCTCGACTCACAGACTTGGACATAGCACTTGACGGAGGCAAATCTCAACTTCTAGACTTATCTAACAAGGATGACAATTAGATACCTCTCATAAGCCAATTACCCATTAAATTTACCTTCAATAGCTCCCACCAGAATGATAGACAAGGGGCTTCCAACTACCTTCCTTGATGTAGGCACATGAAACACCGGGGAATAGAGAACAATAATGCGGGACATCATACTCATAGCTTGGCCTATTTTATTTCCTTCAAGATTTCATAAGGCCTAATGTGACTACACATACTTTACATTCCTTAACAATTCACCCAGTATATTCATAGAGAAAATCTTGAGAATAACCCGTTCACTTTCTTCCATTCTAAATCTCTACCCCGAACACACAAACTAAACCTTTGGCGACCTCCAACAATTACTCTAAGATGTGCTAGCATGAATATGACCATAAAATTTTCTATCCAATATATTTAATCACGGGATGCTGCTTCTTCTTTGACATGTTTGAATCCTTCAACCCCCATAGGTTACTACCAATAGGAACAACGAGGTTCGAGATTTGGCTGGAATTATTCAAGAATCCATCAACGTGCCAAGAAGGGTATTTTAAGAGGTTATATTCTAAGAGACATGAGGGTGACCACCAACAGTGCTGCCATGGTTAATCATTGTGACGAAATCATCGATTCAACAAATGAAGCATAAATTTGCCTAGTAGGCATTGATAATGTAGGAACCATGTACATGATCTTAAGATTTAAAAGAAGTCAATCATTTTAGACATATGATTTATGGGAGGCATGATCGGGAGGATAAATACATTAGGGTCAGTTATTCTTGGAAGACTATGAGTCATGAAAAGGACAACAACAATTGTTTCATTCCATATGTGCCTTGTTTGGCAATAGTAGGTCTCAAAGAGAAATAGCCAAGTACGTGACACCAGTCGCCTCTTGGAATGTAGGGAAAATTAGTTTAATTCTAGATGAGAATATTCTAGCACCCTAAATGTGATATGGATTTCAAAAATATGAAGTTGCATTATTCTCTTAACGGTAACTAGCACAAGGAATCTATGTCACAATCCCATGAGAGAAAAAACAAATTTCATGATATGTGCTAGAATTTTAAACATCCACCTAAGGTTGGAAGGGAAAAGTCGCGGTAAGTCTGCTTAACTTTCAACCACACACAAGTGAAAACATGTAGCTAGGACATATTAATGTTGGGATGAAATCATGTATTGGTTAGAGAGAATTAACACTTTGCTATGAGCTGGATATGTTTTGCCATAATAACTTTCGAGCTGCAATACCAGGCCACTTCATGGGCAACTACAATACTAGGAACAAAGTGAGTTACTCAGTGAGGCATGATCTAGGTGGACATGAAATTCATACTGATATGGGCAAACAAAAAGATCTTCCTGTGACGAATTTGTGAAAATCTCAAATTTCCTAGAAACTTTATGCGGGCAAGTGACCCCTTTCAATTGACAGGTACACATATGATAGGTGTTGAGATATGCTCTTATGTTACTAGACAGTGAAAAGGATTCATGATAATATTCACAAAGGAGTAAAGTGATTGTTCCAACCATAAGAGCCACATACACCGGAGAGAGAAAGAGTGGTTCAAGATGGATCTCAACACTAGGCTGCTTTACATTAGATTTGATACCACATAGATAAATATTATGATGGTGTGTACATAGGCACAAGTGAGCAGATTTTATCCATTCGAATCAAAAGGTCCTATAAGAAATTCATCAGGTATAGTCCCTTGTTGAGAATTTAGGGAAGCCAGTGGGAAGTATTAGCCTAGGGTTATAACTTAATTCAAGGAAATCATTATAGAACTTAATTTCTCAAGAGGTTGAAAATATAAGGAATTGTGATAAAGAGGCTTCATAAATGATAGGTCTCGTTCAAAGAGTATATACAGAGAACGACTCATAAAGTTGTTCCGGCCCTATCCCAAATTCCATAGCACCATAAGGAATGACATATGGCAAGCTGGAACCGGGATCAATAAGGGCATATACATCATGAGATTGGACAGTCAATATACCTGTAACCACATCTGGAGAAGCCTCCGACTTTTGACGCCTTCTCATTGCATAAAACCTGTTGGGCCCTCCCGGGCTCTAAATACCACCCCTAACTGCTCCATGCCTTGCGGGCAATATAATGCCTCTAGCTGGGGGAGGCGTTGTGGATGTAGTAGCTGCAGAATTGGATGGTTGTGTCGCACCCCCGTCCATGCTCTGGCGAGACGAATGGCAATCTCTTTGAATGTGACCCCTCACACCACACTTGTAACATACATTGGTACCATAGTGACATACTTCTGGATGACATCTCCCACACTTCACACAATGGGGATGAGGTCCGCTAACCTGACTCGTCCCACTGACCTTATATTTATCCTTTTTGCATATATCATAAGCATCCCCCTCATCCTCTCTCCAGGCCACCATTGTGGGAGTAACAAACCCCATACCGGTTTGCTGTGTGGGCCTTTGGAATTTCCCAAACCTGCCACCCCAAACATGATACTGAGCATACTCACAACACGATGCCAAATGTTCATTTCCTCACATCGGGAAGACTGGGATGGGTGTACCCAACCTAGGGCATTTGTTCATCTTGTGCACCCTCTTTCCACAGCCATAACATATTTCAAGAGTCATCCAACATGTTCCCAAGTGTCGCTTCTTGCAAATCACACAATCTGGTTCATTAGCACCAACAACCCTCTTTCGTTTCATAGATTTTCTCACCATACCATCCGGTGGTGTGGTGACCTTGGTAGGAACAATGGCATTTCCCCTAGAAACAAGTTCTTCCAATCCCTCCACGGCTCGACTCATTCTCCCAACGAACTCTTGTGTAATCTCCCCTAGATTCAATGGCGCGATCATTCCCTCCTCGCTGCTTTGAACTCATGGATTACTTATCTGGAAAACAAATGAGACATGACGAGGAAATTAGCTCCCTATCTTGGGCTCTATCGCATGATATGGAGTATCAAAGAAGTGTGAAATTTCCTAAATGTCCAAGTAGCCTCCTCATTATAGATGTGGTCGACAACACACCGATAAGAAGGACTCTACTAGACACGGCTCAGAGACATCCTATGACACTTTCAAATCTTAGGCTCTGATACCAAGTTTGTCACGCCCCAAAATCGGGGGAGCGCGACCGGCGCTCAACCGAGTGAACTCGGTCGAGCAAGCCTATTGGATTTCCTTCTACCCAAACTTATTCATGAATAAAGAGGAGATGAACTCCATTAATCAAACATTGAAAAGATTTCATTAACAACTCCCATTTCATATCCATTAGCAATTTCATTCATAATTTCCAACATATTACAAGTTTAAAGATATAATGAAAAACATGTTTGTCAAATACCAACATTTCTAGTTTAATTCCCCACATCAAACACCAACCACAACCTATCTACGGTGCCTCTAAATACAATAGAAGAGTAATATAGAAATTCCGGCAACAAGGCCCCGGCTATACCTCAAAACACAAAGTACAACATCAAATGATATTAGGCCCAGAATAGAGTAGGGCTCACCAAAACCTGCTGAATAGGGAGTAACTGCTAACGACGACCAAAGTTGCCCGCTGATGAACCACCTGCATCCATTGAAGATGCAGCGCCCCCAGCAAAAGGGACGTTAGTACATATGGAATAGTACTAGTATGTAAATCTAACTGTCCTCTTTCAAAATAGAATGCCAATATAAGAAAGAGAAAGCTATAGAAACAGTAAGTCACAATCAACCATATCCAAATGTCTAGTTAAAACATAACAATTTTCCAAATACGAAATTAATATATATTATTGGTTGGAGATCATTAGCACCGATATACCACCGTATTTGTAGCACGGAGTCCGATCATGCCCGATCGGCTAGGCCATCTCCCCACGAACAAAGTGGTTCGACATGTGATGCGAAAGAAAAGTGTTACCAAGAGTAGTACCACCATGTGCGCAACATGGCGTCCGACCTCCACCCGATCAGCTAGGTCGCCTTCCAACATATGCCGTGTGGGTTGACTTTTCCAAACCACAATTATTACCAGTTTCATCCCAATTAAGGGGAATAATATCAATCCACTCCTACACCGGCACGTGTAGTTTTAGGTGTGGGTTGTTACAACCCACCCTTCCTCGGTTTGCTAATGATACTTCCCAAAAATATTATTTTTGTTTTTGCACACAAAGGTAACATAGGTACAAATGTATTTACCTCATCATCTTTCACATTGTATGAATCTTCACTAGTATTTTCAACCAATAACAACAACAATGTTCCCTTGGCTCTTTTGGCCATTCACAAGATTCTTTATTCAAGGCACGGTGGCCGTATTTGATATTCCACACTTTCATTTCTTCCCTCTCATGTATCATCATCATAAATATCAACATATATAATATTCCGGAAATCACAACTTTAAGTTCATTAGAAATGAAGAATTTAAGCACAATAGATTTCTTTCCATTTTGATATCATCATCATAAATATCAACTCTTACCTCTCTCTAAAATCATCAGATGGATGCCCCAAAATAAGCCCCAAAGGCTACTTATCAAAATGAGGTCGGGTAAAATTTCCAAAACATAAACTTGCCGAAATCGGGTCTGCGATCGCAGACCGTACCGCAGAACCATTATGCGGCCCCCATATCGGTCGCATAATTGATGCTCCAAAACTGGGGTCGTCTAGTTGGGTCTGCGGTGATTATGCGGCCCGCAGACCTATTGATCGGTCGCATAATGCACCGTATAACTGGTATGTGATCGCATAGTGTACCGCAGACCTTCCTCCAATCTTGCCCCCCTCTGATTTACTCTACAACCATTATGCGGTCCGCAGAGTGATTCTGCGGCCACATAGTGGGCCGCAGATATGTCTTTTTCTGCTGAAAGTTTTCCTTTTACTCCCCACCGCATTGTTCAACCCAAAAAGTCTGAGCCTAGTTCGGCACTACGAAACCTTAATTTCCTTTGCAAAAATTTTATGGGGCCTTACATTCTCCCCCGCTTAGGATCATTCGTCCACGAATTAGGGTCAAAATCTGTCTTTAGCATTCAATGTGACTTAACTGTTAATTCACACACACCAACAGTTTCAAAATTTGGCTAACTCCCTAAATTTCCAAAAACTTCGCTAGAGCTCCCCTGTAACTGGGCCTATCCACCTGTCAGAGAATCCCAAAAACCAATCCTAACAACATGTACTTAATCCGATAACGCAATATAACATAAAACAACACCAACCGTGGCCTCATAAGAAATATATTTCCAGAAAAGGAATACCGTTAACATCAACTGTACAAATGATACATAATTCATAGAAGGTAACTCTTAGCGTTTTCATAGAACACAACTTTATAAATACATGGTTATTCAAATAAATAAGGATACTTTTTCCTCATTTCTTCTTCGGCCTCCTAAGTAGCCTCTTCAACCTGTTGGTTTTGCCATAATACTTTCATGGAGGCAATTTCAAGAACATCAATATTCACAACCAACCGTTTGATTCCTACTAAACCAACTTAAAATAATGTTACACCCCATGTTTTCTTACGTAAGAGTACGTCGTAAGACAATTGATGTAAGCTCAGAAATTAGATCATTGTTGAAAGTACATAAAGTAAGTTAATCATGTTACATTGGAGGTTACAAATCTTTAAGATCATGAATAACAAGTACCAAGAGGGATGGAAATCTTAGAAGCTAAACAAAAAATAAGTTTCGTCGAAAGTCGATAAGTTTGGAATGTTATAACATGCACTTTAGGGGTGAAACTAGGGTTCATAACATTATAATGAGGTTATGTTATGAGTTATTTTAGTTGTATGATAGTCGTGTATTATATTTTGAAGTCTAGCGAGTTGTGGAACAAAAGTAGGCAAATGTCATCACAAGTTACATTCATAAATGTGCTGAAAATTAGGTCAAATGTAGCTGACCTTTTCTCTAAATATACTTGGAATTACGAGGTGATCTACCTACAAAATTAAAGTTATTGGAATTTAGTTTCCAACACTCTTAACCTTTCATTCATACGGCGTCCGGATAAAAAGATATGAGCATCTGAATAAGAGCCAATGCTAGGGTGCCAAGCTAACACCTCTTTGACTTTTCAAAAGTTGATCTATATATAGGTTTTAAATCGTCTTTCTCTTCATTTTTCATATAACACGAATAGACAACCCCCATAAACCTATCCTTAAGCTCTCTACAAGGTTTTCAAATAAGATTAACATCTCGGGTATGAAAGCAAGAAGCAATAACATTAGAACGATCCCTACGACGTAAGTATCATTATACCGCTTCTCTTTTTCTTTGTAGTTTGAGTTTTGGAAGGTACTTCATAGTTAATTAAATGCCTACTTTATGTATTTAAGCTTTTAAATATCAAGTAAGGTTGATAAATTCATTTCCTAATAGTTAGAACTCACGGGACGGTGATCGAAAGTCGTGAATTCGATTTATTCCACTTTTAGCAGACTATTTTGTAGTCCACTCGTGTTGGCCTCTTGTGCTGCATATTTATGGAGTTTGGAAGGATAAAGGGCATGGATAAATTCCACATGTTGTAGGGTAGTGGGATGGTCGCTCGTTGTTGCAATTTCAGGCAAATTGATAACTTGTTGATTGGGTGTGTTATGGGATATTTGGGTTTTCTGTTGTATTAAAGGTCCCGAATTGTAGTTAGGTTGTTTTTGAGTTGCCAGTTGTATTCTGTTGTTGTCTCGCCTATAGTAGGCTTGAGGGAGCAGTAAAATCAGGGAAAATGCTACCCATTTTATTTTAGAATCGAGTTATCGTTTGAGATACGTGGTATACTAGCGTCATCTAAGTTGTACATGTATTTCTTTGTTATAGGGTTGGCGCTCTAGTTGTCATAAGCTTGTTGTTGAGTTGAATTGATGACTTGAGGTATGTTAAGGCTATCCCTTCTTTCCTTTTGGCATGATCCATATTGTACAACGAAACGAGCAAGCACACAACTTTCACAAATGATTCTATTCTTAGAAGTACTAGGGTTGCCTATGTTCTTGATTCCCCATATGTCCTACTAACATATCGTCTGTTCATGGGTCTCGAAAAATATTTAAGTTGATAAAGATTATTTCGTGATATTAACCGAAGGCATATTGATCTTATGACATTCTGAGAGATCTTATTGACTTACTTCTTATGCATTGCATTCATTTATACATGTACATTAACTTATGACCAGATGGCGTTATATACGCATATATTATATGTATATGGGGTATGGGGAAAGGTTATGGCGTTATATACTCACCACAACCTGATTAGCTAGTATACGTTGATGATTTCACCCATAGAGGCCGAGATGATATGATGAGATGTCCTTAGAGGCTTGATGTTGTTATGTACGCATATACCTATACATGATGTGACATTTATACGCATATGCATGACATTATTAATGTTTCATGATTCATAGAGCTATTCAGACTTACAGGTTGAGTTCTTTACTCCATGTTTCTTTCATGTCTTTTATATAATGCTTTCATACCTTACATACTCGGTACTTTATTTGTACTGACGTCCCTTTTGCTTGGGGACGCTGCATTTCATGCCCGCAGATCCCGATATATAGGTTGACAGTCCTCCTAGTAGGCTATCAGCTCAGCAGAAGGTGTTGGTGCACTCCACTTGCTTCGGAGTTGCCTATTTTGTCAGTATGATTTATACATGAATTGATTGGTATGGCAGGGCCCTGTCCTGACCTTTATGATGTTTATGTACTCTTAGAGGCTTGTAGACATATGTCATATATATGGATACTTGTATAGTCTTGTCGGCCTATGTTTTAAGTGTACAAATGATCACGTCGGCCTTATAGGCCAGTATGTCACATGTATAAGTTTCTATATCATGTTGGGATGTCTTATGTCTAGTATTCCCTTATGTTTTATTCCGGCTATCTCATGACCGCCCTTCTGGACCACTTACCCATGATGGTATGATAAGAAAGATATGTTACGTTGGTACTCGGTTGAGTAAGGCACCGGGTGCTCGTCGCGGCCCTCCGATTTGGGTCGTGACAAATGAGACCAAACTTTGCACACTAGTTTCAAATGATAAAACAGACCTATTTCAAGTCCCGGAACAACAATCGGAACTCGATAGGCTCAAAGTTTCACGATCTAAAACTACCCATCGATCGTGATGGCACCTAACTCACTTGTTAGGCAAGCCAAACATAACAAGGGTGGAACAAGATAATAGAATTAACAGAAATAGTATAATTCTAAAACCAATAATATAGCCAATAACGACGATATATAACAATATCCCAAAACTGGTAATACAGAGTCATGAGCTCTAAAATAGAAGTACAAGTATGAAATACAAAATGAAAATATTGTCTAAATGAAAGCAACGGTATAGAAATGAAAACAGACGCCAAAGATTGTGGTCAAGATATAGCTCTACCTTATCTCTCGAAGATAATCATAGCAACAAGTCACGGTTACTCACGACTCGATCCAACACCTGGATCTGCACAATTAAGTACAGAGTGTAGTATGAGTACAACCGATCACATTTACTCAGCAAGTATCATAACTAACCTCGGCGAGGTAATAAAGGCAAGAATTATCAATGATACTCGCTAATAACCTGTTCAGTTCATAAATCTCACAAGTACACAATAATAATATTATCAAATCATAAAAAACAGAATAAGCCACCAAAACTTCTCCGAAACCAAACCAACTATCCCCACAAGTCACGGAACGAAAATTACACATATGTAAAGCATCAAATAGGGGATACGGGGTTAAAATACTCAAAATGACCGGTCGAATCATTACACAAAGTTAACTCATGGTCAAACTTATAAATTAATAAAACCTTCAAATTGCCCACTTTCGGCTAAAAGAGTCATATTATCCTAGGAACCTCCAAATTCAAATTCAGATATATGCCTAAGTACAAATCATTATACAAACCCAATGGAATCATCAAAACATGAATTTGAGGTCGTTAATACAAAAGTCAAACCTTGGCCAATCCTTATAACTTAAGCTTCCAACAATGGAAGTAAGTGTTTCACTCACTCCAAAACCTTCCAGTAATCAAACCAACCATCCCTGCAAGTCGCAAAATAACAACTAAGCACACTTGCATCAAATAGCGGAAGGAGGCTCGAATACACAAAACAACTAGCTGGGTCATTACACAAATAAAGACAACCTAGCCAACTACCAAACTAGGCATCATTTAACCTTACATTAATGGTAAGACAGATAAAAATACATTAATCAAATCGAGGATAACTATTACATTTGAAAAGAAGCCTCAATTAGTTAATAGTTGTCTGGAATATAACACAACTTTAGATTCTTTACTTGAACTTTAGTTAATAAAGTTAGCCAACTTCGAATCCGAAATCTAAAGTTGGTGTGAAAATTCGTGTATTAACGTCATATGAGATTAAACTTTGCCTTGCATGTCTACTAATTTCCATTCCCATAAAATTTGTAACTTAGCAGCAAGTAATGAGAAAAGATACTTAAAATTAAAAGGAGACATAACAATAAGTAAATTTCATTAGGAAACCCATGAATTGGGCTATTCTCCAACACCTCAAGAATAGCATCAAGGGTATCCTTGATGTTATTCAGGTTGTTGGTCATCTCCGGACGGAAATCTTCCAGTTCTTCCATCACTTCATCGATCCTTTGATTAATATGATTGATATCAGCCCTATTTATTGGTATTTTCTTAGGATTCCAATCTTTTGGTCCAGGGTTGGGAACTGCAGGAGCATTAGCATCAACCATTTTTGTGTGCTAGTTTTGTAGAATAAAAGCTTATAATTGAAAGATATTTTATTACAAATCAGACTAAGAATAAAGCCCTATTTATAAGCAAATCATATTGATATCCAAAAGGGACATGACCTTTTATTTACCATCGTAACTTATGCACCTGAAATAGGAAGAGACACGACCTTTCACACTTTAAATTCCCCCACTATAGATAAATTAAAGAACAAATTTCATTAAGAAATGAATCTGCGGGAAACTAAAGGGGTAAAATCCAAAAACTTCAGATGGAATCAGCGGGGCACCTAGAAAGGGCAAAAATATATTAATCCAAAAACTGAAATAAAATGAATAACTTTAGATTCCTTTATTCGAATGAGAAAGAGTACTGCATGTAATTTCAGAAGACTTCATATGGGAATGAGCGGGCAACTAAAAAGGGCAAAAATATATTTATCCAAAAACTAAAAAAAAAGTATAACTTCAGATTCCTTTATTCGAAGTAGAAGGAATATTACATATAATTTCAAAAGACTTCAGATGGAATCAGTGGACAACTAATAAAGGCAAAATATATTAATCCAAAAACTGGAAAAAAAAAAAAATAACTTCATATTCCTTTGTTCGAAGTAGAAGGAATATTGCATGTAATTTCGGAAAGTTTCAGATGGAATCAGCGGGACACCTAGAAAGTGCAAAAATATATTAATCCAAAAACTGGAAAAAAAAAATAAATAACTTCAGGTTCCTTTATACAAAGTAGAAGGAATACATATAATTTCAGAAGACTTCAGATGGAATCAGCGAGCAACTAAAAAGGAAAAAAATATATTAATCCAAAAACTAAACTAAAATAAATAACTTAAGATTCCTTTATTCGAAGTAGAAGGAATATTGCATGTAATTTCAGAAGACTTCAGATGGAATCAGTGGACAACTAAAAAGGGCAAAATATATTAATCCAAAGACTAAAATAAATAAATATCTTCAGATTCCTTTGTTCGAAGTAGAAGAAATATTGCATGTACTTTCAGAAAACTTCGGATGGAATCAGCGGGGCACCTAGAAAGGGCAAAAATATATTAATCCAAAAACTGAAATAAAATGAATAACTTCAGATTCCTTTATTCGAAATAGAAAGAATATTTCATATAACTTCAGATAGACTTCAGATGCTTATTCGAATCTATCAATTTGATTTTAGTTATTTGTTTATCAAATTCAATAAAAAAATGCTTCAAGATAATTTGGAAAATCAATCTGATGTTTTAAAAAATGTAAATTTAACTACAAAAATGTATCTCTGAATTGCATGAATTTTCACACAAAATAGCAAATGCATTCCACCCCACATGAGCCTTCAAAATAATTTGGAAAAACAATCTAAAGTTTTGAAAAATGTAGAACTAACTACAGAAAAGTATCTCTGAAGTGCATGAATTTTCACATAAAAACAATATTCCACCCCACAGGGTACTTCAGAGTAATAACTCTGAAATTTCATACTATGTAACCTACAAATTTTAGGGGACTTCAGAATTATCGACACACTAACATAACCAATGCAGGTTAGTAACCTAAAGTATCAGGGTGCTTCAGCTTATAAACACTAAATTATTTGCGTTCCTCAAAATCCAAAAAAAAAAAATAGATTTACACAAAATATTTCATCAACTCAATCAAAAAATACTAAGCAAATTCAAAGTAGGTATCTTCATAATCTCCATAGTCATGACTGACTTGCTCTTCTAGAGTTTCATACCCAGTATCTACCTTCCAATTCCCGTGTGCCTAAAGGTTGATAGCCAATTATTTTCTGAAGAGCAGCATCACTCTGTTGGAATTTGTGAACATCTTCCTGCTTCATCAGCAACGCAATAAACTTGAGGGTGAATACACTGAAATCAAAACTGCAAACACATGCAAGAAAATTGAAAGATTCAACAAAAAAAACACACAAAAATGTAAGCTGCATGTAAATTAAAACGAAAAATATATGCCAGTGCATACTTGTTCTCCTTTTGGGGTGCAACCATTTACTTGATCTCAAATTCAGTAACATCGTTTCTGTAGTCTTTATGTTCACCACAAAAATTCATACATTTGAGCATATACGGGATAAGCCGAGTAAAACGTTTGATGAGCTTTATTGCCCTCTCGTACGGTTCATTGTGTAAGGAGTCATACACATATATTGTTTTTGTTTTAAATTCCAATACTCCCAACAAGTAATGAGTTTATAATTGATCTTTAGCTATTTGATCAAGACACATTGAAATAAACACTCTATCGACATACGCCCACGAGATTAAACATGAGTGTTCAATGCTTATTACGTAATTAGCCATCTTCTACCTAGTTAATTATTCTTCAAACCAAGTGAATTCATTAAGTTCATTCGGTTGTGTGGGTACACCTACCTCAACTTCTTTCTTCCTATCCCTCTTCGTCTTTGGTTTACTCTTCAACTGCTTAGACGCATCCTCTTCTAACGAACACTCTATAGCAAGTTTGACCACAAACTTATTGAAAACCAAATCAGTTGTAGTGCATTTTGATTATGGATAATCCAAAAGGTGATAGCAATATTTCTTGTGCAAATAGTATACACCAATATCGATATGCTCAACAGAGCAAAAAAAAACTAGAAAATATTAAAAACATATACATAAAAGAAAACATAAAGTATGACATCTGAAGTGTACAACTAATTTGGGATTCGGTCACATACCTCGTCCACAAGATCAGAGTTAGGGTCTGTAAGTTCTAAAAAGAACGACTTATCCAATGTGAGTGAACCCAAATTGAACGTACACTAATGTTCCCGCTTGCTCGCCTTCAACCATTTTGTAAATCTCTATAACATTTGTTTATCTTGCTTCACATAATGGAATGAACATCATCTTACATGCTTATCTTTTTTTGTATCTGCACCATTTATCTTTGTCTTACGAGTGACATATGGAGATCTCAACCAATGACTGAGATTGCGATTCTTTTTCCCTAAATGTAACAACCCGGCCGGTCGTTTCGAGAGTTATAACCTTGTTTTCCCCATTTCTACTTCTTTTTATGTTATTCAGCTATATTATGTTATATCAGATTAGTTGGTTCGAGTCCGGAAGGAACTCGGGGTGAAATGAGATACTTAGTCTCATAATTAAAAATTTTAAGTTAGAAAAGTGGACCGGATATGGACCTATATGTAAACGACCTCGAATTTGAATTTTAATAATTCCAATAGCTCCGTATGGTAATTTTAGGCTTAGGAGCGTGTCCGAAATATTATTTGGAAGTCCGTAGAGGAATTAGGCTTGAAATGTCGAAAGTTTTATTTTTGAGAAGTTTGACCTGGGGGTTGACTTTTTGATATCGGGGTCGGAATCTGATTCTAAAAATTGAAATACCTCTGTTATGTCATTTAGGATTTGTGTGCAAAATTTGAGGTCAATCGGACGTGATTTGATAGGTTCCGGAGTTGTTTGTAGAAATTAGAAATTTCAAAGTTCATTAGGCTTGAATTGGGGTGTAATTCATGGTTTTAGCGTTGTTTGAGGTGATTTGAGGATTCGACTAAGTTCGTATGATGTTTTAGGACTTGTTGGTATATTTGGTTGAGGTCCCGAGGGCCTCGGGTGAGTTTCGGATGGTTAACGGATCAAAAATTGAACTAGAACAGCTGCTGCAATTTCCTTCTGTTGGAAATTGCTTCTGCCCAGAAATCGAGCCCAGATCGAGCTCAGAGTCGAGGGCCACGATCGAAGGCACGATCGAGCTCAGGGTCGAGGGCCACGATCGAAGCCCATATCGAGCACAGAGTCGAGGGCCACGATCGAAGGCACGATCGAGCTCAGGGTCGAGGGCCACGATCGAAGCCTAGATCGAGCACAGAGTCGAGGGCCACGATCGAAGGCACGATCGAGCTCAGGGTCGAGGGCCACGATCGAGGCCCAGATCGAGCACAGAGTCGAGGGCCACGATCGAAGCCATGATCGAGGACCAGGATCGAGGGCCAAGATCAAAGGCTAAGATCGAGGGCCAAGATCGAGGCAGAACCGAGGATGTCTGGGCAGAATTATAAAAACAGGGACTTCGTCCCATTTGCCATTTTTGACAAATTGGAGCTTGGGGAGAGGCGATTTTTGATATATTTTCAAGGAAAACTTGAGGTAAGTCCCTTTTGATCATTTCTACTCCATAATATTAAATTATCATCGAGTAATCCGACTAGATTATATGATTTTGAGGCGTAAATCAGAGATTGAAACTTAAAAATTTGGAAATTAGATTTGTAGATTTGAGGGTCGAGTTGAGGTCGGATTTTGGTAAAATTGGTATGGGTAGACTCGTGGTTGAATGGGCTTTCGGATTTTGTAACTTTTATCAGGTTCCGAGACGTGGGTCCCACAGGCGAATTTTGAGCCAATTTCGGGTTTTGGTCTAATTTTGAAGCTTTTCTTGTGGAATTCATTCCATTAGCATATATTGATGGTATTATACTGATTGTGAATAGATTTGGAGCATTTGGAGGCCGAGTCCAGAGGCAAGAGCATTGCGGGGTAGAGATTTGACCGGTTTGAGGTAAGTAACGATTGTAAATCTAGTCCTGAGGGTATGAAACCCCGGATTTTGTATCATTCTACTATTTTTAGTGATGCACATACTAGGTGAAGGGCATGTGGGCGTGCACTGTTGGGGATTTGTGACTTGGTCCGCCCCGTAGCAACTGTAAAGTTGCATACTTTGTTGAAACCATTGATACTTATATGATTTAGAAAGATTTTATGTAAATTGGGCTGAATGCCATGTTTGGGCCTTGCGCCAATGCTGTTTGGACCCTTAGGGGCTGTTTCGTATCATCCTCTCACTGTTTTCGATTGAAAAAAAAATTTATACTCAGTCATGTTTACACTTGTTTACTGCATAACTCAGTTTTATGACTCTATTTGATGCATATAAATGTTTTGGGCCGAATGCCCTGTTTTACTGAAATGCCCGAGTGGATTGATTTGTGAGGGCGAGTGTGGATCGGGGCTGCCCACCTGCAACATACTTGTGACTGAGTGAGGCCGAGGGCCTGATTGGCGAGGATGAGTGTGGATCGGGGCTGCCCGCCTGCAGCATACTTTATTATTATCGCACGTGAGTTGTCCGTGCAGATTATAGCACTTGGGCTGAAGGAGCCCCTCCGGAGTCTGTACACACCCCCAGTGAGCGCAGGTACCTACTGAGTGCGAGTGCCGAGTGCCGATTGCTGAGTGACTGGGAGGCAAGAGTGATTGTGAGGTATGCCCGAGTGGCAAGAGTGATTGTGAGATATGCCCGAGTGGCACGAGTGACTGTGAGGTCTGCCCGAGTGGCTGTTTATGATTTTATCATTTTTGCTCACCTTTGCATTGGGCCTTTATTTGAAAAACTAATGGAAAATAAAAATGATTTTTATTGGAACTGGGTTTAAATGAGATGTTTGATTCAAATCCTGATTTTTAAGAGCATGTGGTATTTTACTGAGATTTCCTGATATGAACGTTATATGCTTTATTGCTCGTCACTACTGCTCAGTCTTTATTTATTGTTGTTACTTACTGAGTTGGCGTACTCACGTTACTCCCTGCACCTTGTGTGCAGATCCAGGTGTGGCTGGACACGGTAGCGGTTATTGAGTGTTTTGGTTGCAGATTTTCTTGGAGATAACAAGGTAGCTGTTTGGCGATCGCAGCCCCTGCTCTTCTCCCTCTTATCTTCCTCTAGTAGTATTTAGCTATTTTTTCAGGCTGAGTTAGCCTTGATATTGTTAGACAGATTATAGTAGGTGCTCATGACTAGTGACACCCCGATGTCGGACTTTTCTTTTTCGCACTTCTGTTTTTCTTTGATTTGAACTCTTTAAATGGAGGTTTTTATGTTAAATAACCTTGAAATTATCTTTGAAATGAAAATATCATTTTGTTTTGGAAATGAGTCGGCCTGCCTAGTTCCACGATAGGTGCCATCATGATAGGGGGTTAGTTTTGGGTCGTGACACTAAAGCACCTACTTCAGCTGGTATTGGATGTGCTTCCTCCTGCTGTTGTTCGGTCTCAACTTAAATCGCTGCTTCAGATGTAGCTGAACCATCCATACACATGGAAACAAATTGCTCTGCAATAACCTCTTGCGTATGACATTATTGTGTTACTTGAGTAGCAACAAAAGAAGATCCGCCTTCTACAGGGCTCTCTTGTAGTGCCAAGTGAAAAGGAGCAAATATCGAATTGAGGGATATCACTGAAATCAATACAATCTAGGGGAGGATAACTTTCTTCTCTCAGAACTTGGTTCAAGTTACGACCCATCGGATGGGATCTATAAGGATTACACCAATATATTACAACAACAACAACAAACCCAGTATAATCTCATAAGTAGGGTTTGGTGAGGATAGTGTGTACGCAAACCTTATCCATACCTGGTAGGTAGAGAGGATGTTTCTAATAGATCCTCCGTTCAAGGCAAGATGAAAATAAAGCAGTAGCACAAGCATTAACAACAACAAGATAACGAAGTAAAGGGGACAACACGTAAAACTAGATATCTAACAATAATATCGCACCAGACTAACACTAATGCTACTGGTATGTAGAAGAAATACTTTCGACTACCTACTAGCCTTTTACCTTAATTCTCGACCTCCACACCTTCCTATCAAGGGTCATGTCCTCGGTAAGCTGAAGCAACATCATATCTTGCCTAATCACCTCTCCCAAATACTTTTTTGGCCTACCTTTGCCTCTCCTCAAACCCACCAGGGATAACCTCTCGCACCTCCTCCCCGAGGCATCTGCGTTCCTCCTTTTCACATGCCCAAACCATCCAAGCCTTGCTTCCCGCATCTTGTCCTCCACCGGAGCACTCCTACCATGGCCCGAACATATTCATTCCTAATCTTATCCATCCTGGTATGCCCGCACATCTATCTCAACATATTCATTTATGCTACTCTCATCTTCCGAACATGGGAGTTCTTGACTGGCCAACACTCTGCCCCATACAACATAGTCGGTTTAACAAGTACTCTGTAGAACTTACCTTTATGTTTAGGTGGTACGTTCTTATCACATAACACGCCAGATGCGATTCTCTATTTCACCCACCCTGCTCTGATACGATGTGCAAAATCCCCATCAATCTCCCCATTCTCTTAGATAGTAGACACAAGGTACTTGAAACTATCTCTCCTAGGGATAACTTGTGTATTAAGCCTCACGTCCATGTCCTCTTCATCGGGCTTGTCACTAAACTTGCACTCCAAGTATTCTGTCTTGGTCCTACTCAACTTGAAACCTTTAGACTCCAGGGTCTGTCTCCAGACCTCTAGTTTCTCATTTAAACTACCTTGTGTCTCATCAATCAATCCAATATCATCTGCAGATAATATACACCAAGGCACCTCCCCTTGAATATGTCGCGTCAGTATGTCCATCGTGAAGGCAAATAAGAACTGGCTAAGAGCTGACCCCTAATGCAACTCCATCACAACTGGAAAGTGTTCCGAGACCCCCTCCCCCACTATCCTCACCTGGGTTTTAGATACATCATACATATCCTTAATCACCGTAGTGTAAGCAATATGAACACCTCTAACGTCCAAGAATCTCCATAGAACCTCCCTTGGGAGTTTGGCGTATGCTTTCTCTAGGTCAATGAACACCATATGTAAGTCTCTCTTCCTCTCCCTATACTGCTCCACCAACCTCCTTACAATGTGAATAGCTTTCGTAGACGAACACCTCGACATGAATTCGAACTGATTTTCAGAAATAGATACACTCTTTCTCACCCTCGCTTCCATCACACTCTCCCAAACGTTTATAGTGTGGCTCAGTACCTTCATACCCCTGTAGTTTGTTATAATTTTTTATATAACCCTTATTTTTATACAACGAAATCATCGTACTCCACCTCCATTCTTCAGGGTTCTTCTTCGTCCTAAAAATATTGTTAAATAATCGAGTGAGCCATTCCAAGCTTGCCATACCCGTACTCTTCCAAAATTCCACCGGGATCTCGTCTGGCCCACTCGCTCTTTCCCTACTCATCTTATGCATAGCCTCCTCGACCTGCTCAATTCTTATACACCTACAATAATTAAAATCTCGACGACTCTTGAAGTACTCCAAATCACCCAACTCAATGACTCTGTCCCCCTCCTTATTTAGGAGTTTATGGAAGTATGTTTATCATATACGTCTAATATGTGCCTTTTCCACTAATACTCTTCCTTCCTCATCTTTGATGCACTTCACTTGGTCTCGGTCATGAGCCTTCCTTTTTCTCGCCTTGGTTAGCCTGTACAACTTCTTGTCCCCACTTTTATCCCTAAGATCTTCATACAAATGTCTAAACGCTACAGTCTTAGCCGTTGTAACTGCTAACTTCGCCTCCTTCTTGGCCTTCTTGTACCCTTCTTTATTCGTTCTCTTCTCCTCCACGTTCTTGCTCTCTACCAGTTTCATATACGCCGCTTTCTTGACTTCTAGGTGCCATCATTTTAAGAAAATACTACAATGTTCAATACAATTATACCTCACAAGAAATCACAGAATAAACATATATAACTTCATAAAAATATTTATATGAAGTTAGCCTCTGAAAAGAGCTAATTTCAAAACACTCCAGGAATCATGTCTCTGAAGATAGCCTCAGGAAAAAACTTACTTTGGAATACTTCAGAATATGAAGTTTTGAACAATGTCATACTTCATCATCATTAACTTCATTACAAAAATCCAAAAAATACCCACACAAATAAAGTATCACAAAAAATGATAGCTTGAAACTAAAACATGCATCAAAACCTAAAACAAGTTAAACCCTAAAAAACAATCAATGAAAGACAAGGGTCTAAAATATTCGTCTTTATTTTAAATACCAAACATGATTAAAATAAACATATGTACAAAACATAAAACAAAAAACCTCACAAGAAATCACAGAATAGAATATATAACTTCATGAATTATGTATCTGAAGTTAGCCTATGAGCTAACTTCAAAATGCTTTAGAAATCATGTCTCTTAAGTTAGCCTCTGAAAAGAGCTTACTTCGGAATACTTCAAAATATGAAGTTTTGAACAATGCCATATTTCATCATCGTTAGATTCATCACAATTAATCCAAAAACACATATAGAAATAAATTATAACAAAAAACAAGAGCTTAAAGCTCCAATAATACAAATTAAACCCTAAAAACTAGTAATTTTACCACTAATCAATGAAACACTAGGGTTTAAACTAATTGCCTTTACTCTAAACATTAAACATGATTAGACTAAACATATATACAGAACATCAACAAAAATAGAAAAACCATCATTACATTACAACATAATAGGCGAATTGAAGCATAAAAAAAATGTAAAATACTAAAATCATACCTGTAATGGATACTAAACCTTGTCGCAAAAGAAGACTGCTGCTCTTTCGTCAGAGAAATCTGAAAATTTAACTAGAAACCCAGAAATACAGACGAAAGACGCCTTTTAAATAGAAAGGGAAAAATCGTCTTTTCGCTACATTTTTAACTAAGCGGAAGGTAGCTATGCAAAGAACAAACCAAAGTGGTTGGGGTTAGATGTGAGGGTAGGTGGAATTTTCGAAAAATGTTTTCCTAACGTTTTCTAGGGAAGTCATTTTACTCCAATATTTAGGAAAATGTGATATGTAGAAAAATATTTTTCAAACTGTTTTGTGCAACCAAATAGTAAAAAATGGGAAAGTCATACCAAACACACCCAAAGTGTCTTGTATTTGCTGTTAAACTTTAGGATTTCGTGTCCTTAATTTCATGAGTGTTAATGTCCTTAATATTAAGGATAAAATCGTCTTTTCGTATTAATTTTTAAGAGAGTAGCGACTATTTTTGCTCACCCGTATAAAAACTAAATAGCACATTCTGAGAAGTTGAGGGAGTTTGGTGGAGAGAGAAAAATCTCTTTTACAACATCCTCACTCTGGTTTTCGAAATTACTGGTACATTCCATTATCACTAGAAAAAGTATAGTGAACTCAAACTTGAGTATGACAACAAACCAATAAACCAAACTAAAAACCCTTTAGTTTCCAATTCTGTTGAAATATACCAAACATGGCCTTACCAATCCCAGCACAGCTCTTGCTCAAGCCACCCAATTATCGAGTCTTGCAAACCCCTGAAGGAGTTATTAGTGTCACAGTTAGAACAAGAAAAGCTAATAATTCCAATTTGTGTTTTTATAATGGAGACAACCCTAGGTTGTATTCAGGTCTCACAAGGACAAGGGCGGCCTGCAGTGATGGAGGGGGTGAAGTTTATGTTAACCCTCACCAGGTGAAGTTTATTTCTCCTACTGGGTTGCTTGTATTTTAGTTTCTTATTGCTTTTAGTCTCTACTCTGTCATGCTGGATTTCGGTTTACTTGCACTAAGCATTTTGATCATCATGCTATGAGTTTTCAAACTCATTTGTGAATGTTATGTGGGTCATATTTGTCTCTTATAGGAAATTTCGGTTTACAAAACACAACTTTACAGCTTGTTTGGATGGTTGTTACCCATCGTTTTATAATGTATTGTATTGTATTATATTGTGTTGTATTGTATTGTATTGTATCGTTTCGTTTTATAAATACAATGTTTGGAGAGAGAAAAATCTCTGAGAAGTTGAGGGAGTTTGGTGGAGAGAGAAAAATCTCTTTTACAACATCCTCACTCTGGTTTTCGAAATTACTGGTACATTCCATTATCACTAGAAAAAGTATAGTGAACTCAAACTTGAGGATGACAACAAACCAATAAACCAAACTAAAAACCCTTTAGTTTCCAATTCTGTTGAAATATACCAAACATGGCCTTACCAATCCCAGCACAGCTCTTGCTCAAGCCACCCAATTATCGAGTCTTGCAAACCCCTGAAGGAGTTATTAGTGTCACAGTTAGAACAAGAAAAGCTAATAATTCCAACTTGTGTTTTTATAATGGAGACAACCCTAGGTTGTATTCAGGTCTCACAAGGACAAGGGCGGCCTGCAGTGATGGAGGGGGTGAAGTTTATGTTAACCCTCACCAGGTGAAGTTTATTTCTCCTACTGGGTTGCTTGTATTTTAGTTTCTTATTGCTTTTAGTCTCTACTCTGTCATGCTGGATTTCGGTTTACTTGCACTAAGCATTTTGATCATCATGCTATGAGTTTTCAAACTCATTTGTGAATGTTATGTGGGTCATATTTGTCTCTTATAGGAAATTTCGGTTTACAAAACACAACTTTACAGCTTGTTTGGATGGTTGTTACCCATCGTTTTATGATGTATTGTATTGTATTGTGTTGTATTGTATTGTATTGTATTGTATCGTTTTATAAATACAATGTTTGGATAGATTGTATTGTTTGCAGTTGTTAAATAACATTTTGCTGTTTGGTTTGACGGTATGGTACTGTACTGTAACTGATAAGTTTACTAAAATACCCTCAATTGTTTAAATATTAAATTTATCAATAATTACGCATAAAAATAATTTAAAAAACCCCCTTTCTACTAATTTATCACCAAATATGTCTTAAAAATAGATTAAACAATTAAATTCATGCAAATTCTAACAAAATTAGCAATTTTAGGTTGAAGTTGGAAAAGGCATAAGTTCTGAAAAAAAAGGGACGAAGACAAAGTAGGTTATAGGTGGGAGATTTGGAGTAAAATTTAAAAAAAAAAAAGGTAAACGGTAAAATAGAATTATGGAGTAATAAGTTAGGGCATAATTGGAAAGAAAAATAGGAAACAATCCCACCACAGCAAATCGGTTGTTTCAAAAATGGGACTTTTCATTGTTCCGGAACAGTGAATTTAACAATACAATACAACCAATTTTAATGAAACAATCAAAACAAACATTGTTTTGAGATAACAATACAACAATACGATACAACGAGTAACAACCATCCAAACAAGCTGTTAACCTCCAGTTCTTAATCCTAGAGATAAACAAATATAAACCTGTTTGCTTAATGTGTACTTAAGCCTTGAGAGTACTTCCATTTTTAGTGGTGATCTTTCTTTCACCAACTCTTTCAGAGCTTATCTGCATCAAGTTAAAGCATGTTTTTTACATGATGATGAATCTTCCTCTTTCATTTACAGGATGTTGATATGTTAAAGGATAGCTCATCTAACACAGGTGACAGTTACATTGCCTTGTTTGTTCGGATGCTTGGTTTGGACCATGACCCTCTAGATAGAGAACAGGCAGTCATTGCTCTCTGGAAGTATTCACTTGGAGGGAAGCAGTGTGTTGATATGTTAATGAAGTTCCGGGGTTCTGTTAATCTGGCTGTGAACCTTCTAAGGTCTGAGTCTGATGCTGCTTGTGAAGCAGCTGCTGGTCTTTTGAGGATGATATCCTCAGTGAATATGTACAGAGAGCTTGTGGCAGATAGTGGTGCAATAGAAGAGATAAACGGCCTCTTGAGACGTTCTTCCCTCTCCCCAAATGTGCAAAATCTACCTCATTTTTTCTGTCCTCATGTCTTTTTGATACAGCATTTGAGGCACAAGCTTGAATTTATTTCTGCAGGTGAAGGAGCAAAGCTTATGTTCATTATGGAATTTATCTGTGGATGAGAAACTCAGAAACAAAATTGCCAACTCTGATCTCTTGCCTTTACTGATAAAGTTCCTGGAGGATGAAGAAGTGAAAGTGAAGGAGGCAGCTACAAGGGTTTTGGCTAATTTAGCATTGACTGTTTCTAATCACAAGAATATGGTTGAAGCAGGTGTCATCCCAAAACTGGTAAGACACTAAGATCGGTTGATTCGTGTTCTTACACTTTTTTTTGGGTAGATATCAATTGGTCTTGAATATATTTATGAGTGCTTAAGAATTGCAAAATTTTTATATCAATTACCTTCTGGAACTCCAGGATTTTCCATGTACCATTAAGAAAAAGAGATCTAGAATATAATTTGCTGGTTCTTGAACAAGGATAGGGAGGAAAGAACCTAATAGAACTTAATAGATACAGAAAAGATGGTGGGAGGTAGTAGGTATCCCGTGGAATTAGTCAAGGTGCGTGCAAGCTGGCCCGGACACCACGGTTCTAAAAAAAAGATACAGGAAAGATCTAAAATATAATTAGTTGGTTCTTGAACAAGTATAGGGAGGGAAACCAAATAGATACAGAGTAGAATCGAAAGAAATGGAGGCCATGGTGCATGATATACATTTACTTCTACAAACCATGTAAAAGATCAGCCAAGTTGACAATGTAATTAACTAGTAAGGCATTCATGAAGAGATTGTTATACGCAGTTGGATTAAGCAAGAATGTCTAACGCTTCTTAGTCTCATCTTCTGCTTATAACATGTAGGTGATTTGATCTATAAAAACATTGTTAATTTGTTGAATCTGTTCTAAGTCTACTGCAATGTGCTCCAGAAAAGAAGTTAGTTTTTATCATTTTTTATTATAGTTTGTGGCATATTTAGGGCTGGATTTTTTAATCCATTTTTCAGTGGTTAATGTCTTTGATGCCGCAAAACTGAATCTCAGATAATTTCATTACCTTGGAGCTGTGCAGGCAATGCTCTTGAAAACTGAGGTGGAGGGATCTAAGGTCATTAAAAAAGAAGCGAGGAATGCGTTGCTGGAACTTGCTAAAGATGAGTACAGCAAGATTCTTATCAAGGAGGAAGATCTTCTTCTGGTCCCTTTAGTTGGTGCAGTTGCCTACAAGTCCTTCAGGCCAGCTCTGTATTCATGGCCTTCTTTGCCTGATGGTACCAAAATTGACCAGAACCCAAAAACTTCAAGATATGGCGCCTCTGAATTACTTCTTGGATTAAATATTGAGGATAAGAATGCAAACATTGAGGAAGCAAAAATGAAGGCAATGGTAGGACGCACTCAACAGCAATTTCTTGCACGTATTGGGGCAATAGAAATTGAAGAAGATAATATATCCAGTGGTGAACTTTCATCAAATCCAAGGTTTACTCTGTTGCCGTGGATGGATGGCGTGGCTCGCTTGGTTTTAATTCTTGGACTTGAAGATGAGTCAGCTATTGCTAGAGCTGCAGAGGCCATTGCAGATGTATCTATTAATGAGCGAATGCGGGTTTCATTTAAAGAAGCAGGTGCTATAAACCCTCTTGTTCGGCTAATTAACCATCCTAGTGACACTGTTAAATTAGCTGTTGTTCGGGCTCTGGAGAGGCTATCTATCAGGTAGTTATCATATTAACTTTAACATGTTATACTCTTCCATGTAGTTAAGACACATTAATGACTTATCTAATTATGTCCTATGTGATTATGGCTCTGTGGTAAAGGTTCATTGATTTACTTTCAGCAGTGAGCCGTGAAACTTCTCTCCTTTATTTAATATTGATGTTAGGGGCGTAATCATCTGATAATTGCACCCTAGAAAAGGTGAATTCTTCCTCCATTATGTGCTTACTTGGAAGCAAATATGATTCATGGCTCTGGTAATGGACTAAGCTCTTAAAGGGATCTGGCTATAAAGCAACTTGTTCAATTAACAATCCTTGTGATTCTATTAGATTTGCTGTTATTTGCTAAATTTGTCTTGTAATTCTTGTGTTTCCATGGTTATGAGACATAAGTGACTTGTTGCAGCTAAATATTTCAATCTGTATGACTCTCTTTAATGTCTAGAAATCTTCTGCTTAGCACCTAGCAGAAAAAGTTAACTTCCTTCTTTGGATCTTAATGTAAGGGCCTAGTGATCGGGTCTATGCATTTTGGAGAGAGCAAAATTCTTCTGCCATAATGTGTTTTTTTTTGAGTGAATGACTCTGTTGCTTTGATGTTAACCAAAACTCTTTAAAAATGTTTCTTTGAAGCCAGAGCAACATTTGTTAGAAAGATTATTTAGAATTATGATGTTGCTGACACCCAGACTTTTACTAATTTCGTCATAGTACTTTTTCGGCTTGTCACAACTTTCATTCCCTCATTCTTGCAGTTAAGTGTAGTTCTTCCATATTGTATTAGATTTGGTTTAAAGTTCACACTATAACTTGAAAGAGTTTGGAACAGAATTCATTATGCACTTTGTGTTCCTGTTTTGTACTCTCCTTGGCTTAAGATTAAGTTAATCTATCCTGTTCAACGTGCACCTATGGCTAATTATATTGTTTCATGTCTTTCTGGATGAAGTAATGACGTATGCCAAAGAATGGAAGCAGAAAATGTCTTGCATTCTTTGATTTACTTGCTCAGTAACTCGGAGATCTCTAAAAGCTTGACAAATATGGTAATGCAATTTATTTTATATCTAAAATGTTGATTAGTCATATTCTTGTTCCACAGAAGTAAAATGATATTATTTCCTACACAGATATTGGATATTCTTACTCGGATCCTAGATCCTAGCAAAGAAATGAAATCAAAGGTCTGGAGCTATCACTCTTTAGTTCTTCGAGAGAGCTCAAATTCGTTCTACAACCTCTCTGAGTGACTCTTTTCTTTCTGGGTTATCTTCAGTTTTATTATGGACCAGTTAATGGGTTGACAAAGGAATGGAGTGCAGCAAGAAATGCAGGGTTGACTGGAAATGAAAATGAGAAAGTTGCATCAACAACCAGGTTTCATGTTTGTTTCCATGTTTTGTACTCCTCCCCTCCCTTTTATATCTATGTGTTCCATGCCGATCTTGAATTGTTTAGTTCATGAATACCTGCTTCCCATGATATCAGTCTTGCAGAGATTTTTAATGAGCCTACAATTATTTATTTGGGAGATCTGATTCTTAATTATAAGAACAATCACTTGCTACATTAACAGGCTCTTGATTTTGGATATCTGATGCCGAAGAGTGGGAGGGAGGGAATGGTGTGGCTGATTGAGCTGGGCAGGAAGGGAGACTAAACATTAAGAAGCTCACAAGACAGCCAGTTAGGTTTGGTGAGGGGTGGGGTTGGAAGAGGGTAACAGGTTGTCTAATAGCCCTTGCACACACTGTTTCCGTAGCCCATTATATAAAGTGGAGTGTTCACCTTAAGGGATGTGGATCACTTTCTCTACTAGTCCAATACTTGAGAATTGAGACTTTTCCCAGTGGAATCTACATCTAAAGTCACCGAGATGTAACTTGTTAGAATATCAAGTGAATACGTGTCTAGAATTATACATATCTAGACAATGTACAAGAGGTGCTCCTTGTTAGTTTACAGCATGTATATAGTGTAGTATTGTCCCACATTGGTAGAAGAGTAGTATGTCTTTGTATAGTATAGCTATAAATAAGGACCTCTTGTATCGTATTGATCATCCAATATCAATAACATATTTTCTCCCGTGCCTTCTCACATGGTATCAGAGCAATTGTGAGAGACTTATCGCTGTGCATAAATTCCAGCGATTCCGGGAAAGAGAAATCGCTGTGCATAAATTCCAACGATTCCGGGAAAGAGAAATCAGTATTTTTTAAGGCTGTTTTCTATCTGTTTCATTTCTGTCAGTGTTGTGCAAAATCCAACACTACCACGAGAATCGTCACTGTCCGGCGACCAAACCCCAGTGAAAAACTCCGGCAGCAGCCTCCTCACGCGCCTCCACGCGCTACCAGAAGCTCACGCGCGTGAGCTCACACGCCGGCGCGTACGACCACTTCCGGCCATTTTTTGAAAATCTTCCTTCAGAACAGTTGGGTCGCCTGGTAATTCCGATCCTACCCCTACTGTTTTCATTTCATTCCGACAACTTTGAGTTTTTTTCGGCAGCTACAGTACTATTCCGACAGCTACAGTAGATTCCGGCAGCTACAGTTTTTCAGTATTCTGTTTTTGTGTTTCCGTACACTGTTTCAGTGGATTACAATTGATTCTTTCTCCTATTTGGTAATAATTTGCAACAATGTCTTTGGGATTTGATGTTTTTGGGTCTAGAAACATGAGTTCTGGAAGCTCTAGTGCTATTATTACCTCGGAACCTTTAATGGGAGGTTCAAACTACTTAGCTTGGGCTTCATCTGTCGAGTTATGGTGTAGAGGTCAAGGTGTTCAAGATCATCTAATCAAACAGTCTAGCGATGGAGATGAAAAGGCAATAGCACTTTGGGCAAAAATCGATGCTCAGTTATGTAGCATCTTGTGGCGATCTATTGATTCCAAGTTGATGCCCTTGTTTCGTCCATTCCAGACATGTTATTTGGTTTGGGCAAAGGCACGCACCTTATACACTAATGACATATCTCGCTTCTATGATGTGATATCACGGATGACAAACTTAAAGAAGCAGGAATTGGATATTTCTACTTACTTGGGTCAAGTACAGACAGTCATGGAGGAATTTGAGAAGTTGATGCCAGTTTCTGCTAGTGTGGAAAAACAACAAGAGCAGCGACAGAAGATGTTTCTCGTTCTTACCCTCGCTGGACTTCCTAATGATCTTGATTCAGTACGCGACCAGATTTGGCTAGTCCGTCTGTCCCGACAGTTGATGAATTATTCTCTCGATTACTCCGCCTTACTACAGCACCAAGTCCACCAGTGATCTCATCACAGATACTTGATTCCTCTGATCTTGCATCCCAGACAATGGATGTTCGGGCATCTCAAACTATGGAGCATAGACGAGGAGGAGGTCGTTTTGGAAGATCTAGACCCAAGTGTTCTTATTGTCACAAACTTGGACACACTCGTGAAATGTGCTATTCCTTACATGGTCGTCCACCCAAAAATGCTTACATTGCTCAGACCGAGACTCCAGGTAACCAAGGATTTTCTTTATCTAAAGAAGAATATAATGAGCTCCTTCAGTATCGAGCAAGTAAGCAGACATCTCCACAAGTAGCCTCAGTTGCTCAGACTGATACTTCTGTTTCTGGTAATTCTTTTGCTTGTGTTTCCCAGTCTAGCACTCTTGGCCCATGGGTCATGGACTCCGGCGCTTCTGATCACATCTCTGGTAATATATCACTTTTGTCAAATATTGTATATTCACAGTCTCTTCCCACTGTTACTTTAGCCAATGGATGTCAAACTAAGGCAAAAGGAGTTGGACAAGCTAATCCCTTGTCTTCTATCACCCTAGATTCCGTTCTTTATGTCCCTGGATGTCCTTTTAGTCTTGCATCTGTTAGTCGTTTGACTCGTGCCCTCCATTGTGGTATATATTTTATTGACGATTCTTTTATTATGCAGGACCGCAGTACGGGACAGACAATTGGTACAGGACGTGAATCAGAAGGCCTTTACTACCATAACTCACTCAGTCCTTCCACAACATGTCTAGTTACAGATCCTCCAGATCTAATCCACAGACGTTTAGGACATCCGAGTTTATCCAAACTTCAGAAGATGGTGCCTAGTTTATCTAGTTTGTCTACATTAGATTGTGAGTCGTGTCAACTTGGAAAACATACCCGAGCCTTCTTTTCGTGTAGTGTTGAGAGTCATGCAGAGTCTGTCTTCTCCTTAGTTCATTCTGATATATGGGGTCCTAGTAGAGTCAGTTCATCCTTGGGATTTCGTTATTTTGTCAGTTTCATTGATGATTATTCAAGATGTACTTGGCTTTTCTTAATGAAAGATCGTTCTGAGTTATTTTCTATATTCCAGAGTTTCTGTGCTGAAATCAAAAACCAATTTGGTGTTTCTATTCGCATTTTTCGCAGTGATAATGCCTTAGAATATTTATCTTCTCAATTTCAGCAGTTTAATGACTTCTCAGGGAATTATTCATCAGACATCTTGTCCTTATACCCCTCAGCAAAATGGGGTTGCTGAGAGAAAGAATAGGCACCTTATTGAGACTGCTCGCACACTTCTAATTGAATCTCGTGTTCCGTTGCGTTTTTGGGGCGATGCAGTTCTCACAGCTTGTTATTTGATTAATCGGATGCCTTCATCTCCCATCAAGAATCAGATTCCGCATTCAGTATTGTTTCCCCAGTCACCCTTATACTCTCTTCCACCTCGTGTTTTTGGGAGCACGTGTTTTGTTCATAACTTAGCCCCTGGGAAAGATAAGTTAGCTCCTCGTGCTCTCAAGTGTGTCTTCCTTGGTTATTCTCGTGTTCAGAAGGGATATCGTTGTTATTCTCCAGATCTTCGTAGGTACCTTATGTCAGCTGACGTCACATTTTTTGAGTCTAAACCTTTCTTTACCTCTGCTGACCACCATGATATATCTGAGGTCTTACCTATACCGACCTTTGAGGAGTTTACTATAGCTCCTCCTCCACCTTCGACCACAGAGGTTTCATCCATACCAACCGTTGAGGAGTCTAGTGTTGTTCCCCCTAGTTCCCCAGCCACAGGAACACCACTCTTGACTTATCATCGTCGTTTGCGTCTTCCATCAGGCCCAACTGGTTCTCGTCCTGCACCTGACCCTGCTCCTGCTGCGGACCCTGCTCCTAGTACACCGATTGCAATTCGGAAAGGTATACGGACCACACTTAACCCTAATCCTCATTATGTCGGTTTGAGCTATCATCGTCTGTCATCTCCCCATTATGCTTTTATATCTTCTTTGTCCTTGGTTTCCATCCCTAAGTCTACAGGTGAAGCGTTGTCTCATCCAGGATGGCGACAGGCTATGAGTGACGAGATGTCTGCTTTACATACAAGTGGTACTTGGGAGCTTGTTCCTCTTCCCTCAGGTAAATCTACTGTTGGTTGTCGTTGGGTTTATGCAGTCAAAGTTGGTCCCGATGGACAGATTGATCGACTTAAGGCCCGTCTTGTTGCCAAAGGATATACTCAGATATTTGGGCTCGATTACAGTGATACCTTCTCTCCTGTGGCTAAAGTGGCTTCAGTCCGCCTTTTTCTATCCATGGCTGCGGTTTGTCATTGGCCCCTCTATCAGCTGGACATTAAAAATGCCTTTCTTCACGGTGATCTTGAGGATGAGGTTTATATGGAGCAACCACCTGGTTTTGTTGCTCAGGGGGAGTCTCGTGGCCTTGTATGTCGCTTGCGTCGGTCACTTTATGGTCTAAAGCAGTCTCCTCGAGCCTGGTTTGGTAAGTTCAGCACGGTTATCCAGGAGTTTGGCATGATTCGTAGTGAAGCTGATCACTCTGTGTTTTATCGGCACTCTGCTTCAAGTCTCTGTATTTATCTGGTAGTCTATGTTGATGATATTGTTATTACTGGCAATGATCAGGATGGTATTACCAATCTGAAGCAGCATCTCTTCCAACACTTCCAAACTAAGGATCTAGGCAGATTGAAGTACTTTCTAGGTATTGAGGTTGCCCAGTCTAGCTCAGGTATTGTTATTTCTCAAAGAAAATATGCTTTAGACATTCTTTAGGAGATGGGGATGATAGGTTGCAGACCTGTTGACACTCCGATGGATCCGAATTCTAAACTTATGCCAGGACAGGGGGAGCCGCTTAGCGATCCTACAAGCTATAGGCGGCTGGTTGGAAAATTAAATTATCTCACAGTGACTAGACCCGACATTTCTTATCCTGTGAGTGTTGTAAGTCAGTTTATGAATTCTCCTTGTGATAGTCATTGGGATGCAGTTGTCCGCATTATTCGATATATAAAATCGGCTCCAGGCAAAGGGTTACTCTTTGAGGATCGAGGTCACGAGCAGATCATTGGATACTCAGATGCTGATTGGGCAGGATCACCTTCTGATAGACGTTCTACGTCTGGATATTGTGTTTTAGTAGGAGGAAATTTGGTGTCCTGGAAGAGCAAGAAACAGAATGTAGTTGCTCGGTCTAGTGCAGAAGCAGAATATCGAGCAATGGCTATGGCAACATGTGAGCTAGTCTGGACCAAACAATTGCTCAAGGAGTTGAAATTTGGTGAAATCAGTCGGATGGAACTTGTGTGCGATAATCAAGCTGCCCTTCATATTGCATCAAATCCGGTGTTCCATGAGAGAACTAAACACATTGAGATTGATTGTCACTTCGTCAGAGAAAAGATACTTTCAGGAGAGATTGCTACAAAGTTTGTGAGGTCGAATGATCAACTTGCAGATATTTTCACCAAGTCCCTCACTGGTCCTCGTATTGGTTATATATGTAACAAGCTCGGTACATATGATTTGTATGCACCTGCTTGAAGGGGAGTGTTAGTTTACAGCATGTATATAGTGTAGTATTGTCCCACATTGGTAGAAGAGTAGTATGTCCTTGTATAGTATAGCTATAAATAAGGACCTCTTGTATTGTATTGATCATCCAATATCAATAACATATTTTCTCCCGTGCCTTCTCACACTCCTTATATAAGTGTTTTAGGCTGTGTATAATATGGTCGGTAATCAATCTTTATGATAATAAGGTAAGTAAATATTATATAATTAAATAAAGAATATCCTAAGGTATCCTATAGAATATTTTATAAGATTTTCTTTATTCAAATATGATGAATCTAGACACGTATTGACTTGATATTCTAACTGGTTCCCTCAAAATCAAAGTGGGGAAACCAACTTGAGTACACAAAATGTTGACGCAAATATCCATTATGATAGTGCACAATCACCAAAAAGAAAAGCAGTACCAGATTTCTTTTCTCCGAAAAGTCTCTGGTAACTGCATAACCAAAGAAGATAGTACTTCTTGTGCACTACACACAGTGAAAGGATTCTCAATGACTGTAAAGAGATATGGTGTATCAGTTTAACATGAATTGGTAGATCTAGATATTCAAAGATCAAAAGAGTTTGCCAGTCGTGTAAAAAAGTTGCAGTTCCGGTCGCTGGAGAAATGAACGGTGCTTGGATGATCCTAAAGAGAGAAGAAACGCTTGATCAATCGTCTAGAGAGTAGGGGCACTAGTTGCTGGAAAGAGGAGCAGGGTTGGGCACCAAAATGAAAAAGCATTGGCTCGGCCAGTAGCACACGTTGGTCGGTGCCACCGCGGGGAGCAGAAGCTATTTGTGTCCTTACCAAGATCGTAGTTGCACCGATACCATATCAAAATAGAGAAAAAATACTTCTCATTGACTTGATTAACAATGTACTAGAGGTGCTTCTTATATAGGAGTCTTAGCTATGATGGTAGTTAATTGTTCTTTATCCTTTTAAGTTAGTAAATATTCCTCTACAATTAAATAGAGAATATGCTACAGTAGCGTTTAGAATTTTCGATAAGATTTTTGTTATTCAAGTGTAATGAATCTAGACGTGTATAAATCTAGACACATATTCACTTGATATCTAACATAACTGATTTTAGCTTAACTGGATAATTGCGAAAAGTGCTGGAATTTTCGGGAATGTTGACGAGAAAGTAAATTCCTCGCTTTTCACCTTCGGAGAGATATCAATAAGTTGTTTTGGAATTATATCTTCTTTCACGTTTCACCTTCCAAGCTATAACACCCCGTACTCGGGCTCTTTCCTTTGTTAACATGGCCAGAGAGGAAAGGGAAAGAGTTTTTTTCGATGAGTATACTTCACTGAGAGCTTTAACATGGTCCTACAGTGAAACTCTAGGCTTAGTCACGGTGTTACAAAAGTCATCTCTTTGTCGCTTTGAGGGGGAGTGTTAGATAGTTATGTAAATAACCCTAGTCCCACATGGAGTAGGAGTAGAATATGTATTGTGTATAGTTATAAATAGGGCTATTGTAAAACACTTAACAGAATATATCAATAATATATTTTTCTCCCGTGCATTCTCACATGGTATCAAGCATCGGTAAGAAAAGATCGTTGTGCGTCATTTCAGCGACATCTAGGAAGAAAGAACTCAGTCACCGTGCAATTTTCCGGTGACCTAAGTCGCTGTCCGCGTCAACCTTCATATCTAACGATGTTGCGCGAAAACCAACACCACCACAAGGTCCACCATAGTCTGGCGACCAAACCCCAGATGGCCTCTCCTACATAAGCCCCTTCACTCGCCGGCAGAAGCCAGGGTCCCGGCGTGCGCGTGAGTTCATGCGCCAGATAGTGCAGCCTTTTCCGGCCATTTTTTGACAAAGCTCCTTCAGGAAAATTTGATCGTCCCCTAATTCTGAGCCTACCCATACCTTTTTTCTCTTTATTCCAATCACTTTGAGATTTTTCTGACAACTACACTGACTTTCCGGCGGCTACAGTGATTTTTCCGACGAAGCTTCTTTTGGACAGATTACCTAGGAGGTTATTCCGAGTCTGTCCATTCAAGTTTCATCAAATTCCGGCAACCTTTTTATTATCCGGCGAGTGAACAGTGTTTTTCCCAAAAAAAAAAAGGGGTGTTTTGATTTGGCATTCCAAGGTTAACCATACAACTTGTAGTCAAGATTTTGAGAAATTGGTGTTAGCAAAATGGGATCCAATACTACGAATAGTTGATGGTTCTCTACTGGATTATATTATGTTCCTTCCGTACAAAGCTTGTAAACATACATCTTCAGAGATAGCTTCCGTTGTTCAAACAGGTAATAGCGTGACTTTTGTCTCCCAATCTTCATCCTTCGAGTCTTGGGTCATTGATTCAGGTGTGTCTGATCATATTTCTGGTAACAAATCTCTTTTCACTACTATTTCATATTCTCAATCTCTTCTAACAGTCACAATGGCCAACGGGTCTCAAACCTTGGGAGCTGGAATAGGTCAAGCAAGTCCTTTTCCTTCCGTACCTTTCGATTTAGTTCTTTATGTTCCCGGTAGTCATTTTAAACTCATAGTTGTTAGTCGCTTAGCCAAATCACTTAAATGCTCTGTTTTATTTCTTGATGACCTTGTTTTTATACAGGAACGCAGTACAGGGCGAATCATTGGTACCGGGCGTGAATCAAATGGACTTTATTACCTTATCCTTACAAAATCACATAGACTCACATCTTGTCTTCCTTCAACAACTTGTCTTGTTACTGATTCACCAGATTTATTACATAAACGATTGGGCCATCCCAGTTTGTCAAAAGTGCAAAAAATGGTACCTGGTTTATCTTACTTGTCCACTCTAGAGTGTGAGTCATGTCAGCTCGGTAAGCATACCCGCTCCCATTTCCCTCGACGCCTTGATAATCGAGCAGAGTCACCTTTTACTTTAGTCCATTCAGATGTTTGGGGTCCTAGTTGGGTCAGTTTTACCTTGGGATTCCGCTATTTTGTCAGTTTCATTGATGATTATTCCATGTGCACTTGGATATTTTTGATGAAAAATCGATCTGAGTTGTTTTCTATTTTCCAGACCATCCACGCTGAAATTCAAATCAATTTGGGGTTTCTATCCGCACATTTCGTAGTGATAATGACCTAGAGTATTTGTCTTTCCCATTTCAGCAGTTTATGAACTCTCATGGGAAATCAAACATCTTGTCCGTACACATCTCAATAAAATGGGGTAGTTGAAAGAAAGAATAAACATCTTATTGAAACTGCTCGTACCCTACTCATACAATCTCATGTTCCGTTGCATGCAGTTCTTACATCACGCTATCTTATTAATCGTATGCATCTTCAGCTATCCAGAATCAACTTCCATTCTCTGTCCTGTTTCTCCAATTACCTTTGTTCACTTCCACCCCGTGTCTTTGGAAGCACGTGTTTTGTTTATAACATTACTCCAGGAAAAAGATAAGTTAGCTCCTCGTGCTCGTAAGTGTGTATTTCTACTCGAGAACGCAAAAGGGATATCGATGCTATTCTTCTGACCTCCAGCGATACCTTATGTCTGCTGATGTTACCTTCTTTGAAACCCAAATCATACTTCAGAGGTCTAGGTAATCACTTAGATATTTCTGAGATACTACCCGTTCCATCTTTTGGAGCTTCAATCACTATCTCCCATTCATCTTCCTCTACAACTCCAGTTCCACCACCTACAACTCCAGTTACAACTCCACCACCTATAGCTCCAGTTCCACCACCTTTAGCTCCAATTCCACCACCTAATCCAGTTCAACCTTCTATGGCTCCACCACTCCTGACTTATCATCGTCGTACGCGCCTAGCATCAGTCCCAGCTGATTCACGTCCTGCACCTGACCTCGCTAATACTGCGGACTTGTCTCCTCTTAGTCAACCAATTGCACTACGGAAAAGGTATACAGTCCACACTTATTCCTAATTCTCATTATGTCGGTTTAAGTTACCATCGTCTGTCATCATCCTATTGTGCATTTGTATCATGTTTGTCCTCTGTTTCCATCCCTAAGTTTACAGGTGAAGCACTATCTCATCCAGGATGGCGACGGGCTATGATTGACGAGATGTCTGCTTTACATACGAGTGGTACTTGGGAGCTTGTTCCTCTTCCTTCGGGTAAATCGACTGTTGGTTGTCGTTGGGTGTATGCACTCAAAGTTGGTCCAGATGGCCAGGTTGATAGACTTAAGGCAAGCTCGTCTTGTCGCCAAAGGGTATACTCAGATATTTAGGCTCGATTATAGTGATACTTTCTCTCCCGTGGCTAAAATAGCATCAGTCCACCTTTTTTTTTTCCATGGCTATTGTTTGCCATTGACCTCTCTATCAGTTGGACATTAAGAATGCTTTTCTTCACGGTGACCTTGAGGATGAGGTTTATATGGAGCAACCAGTGACCTTGAGGATGAGGTTTATATGGAGCAACCACCTGGTTTTGTTGCTCAGGGGGAGTCTAGTGGCCTTGTATGTCGGTTGTGCCGGTCCCTCTATGGTCTAAAGCAGTCTCCTCGAGCCTGGTTTGGTAAGTTCAGTACAGTTATTCAGGAGTTTGGTATGACTCGTAGTGAAGCTGATCACTCTGTGTTTTATCGGCATTCTGCTTCAAATCTCAGTATTTATCTAGTGGTTTGTGTTGATGATATTGTTATTACCGGCAATGACCAGGATGGTATTACTAAGTTGAAGCAGCATCTCTTTCCGCACTTTCAGACTATGGATCTGGGCAGATTAAAGTATTTTTTAGGTATTGAGGCTGCTCAGTCTAGCTCAGGTATTGTGATCTCACAACAGAAGTATGCCTTAGACATTATTGAGGAGAAAAAAATGACAGGCTATGGATCCGAATTCTAAACTTCTGCCAGGACAGGGGGAGCCGCTTAGCAATCCTGCAAGATATAGACGGCTGGTTGGTAAATTCAATTACCTCACAATGACTAGACCTGACATTTCCTTTCTTGTGATTGCGGCGAGTCAGTTTATAGATTCTCCTTGTGATAGTGATTGGGATGCAATTGTCCGCATTCTTCGATATGTAAAATCAGCTCAAGGCAAATGGTTATTGTTTGAAGATCGAGGCCATGAGCAAATTGTTGGATACTCAGATGCTGACTGGGCAGGATCACCTTCTGATAGACGTTCTACGTCTGGATATTGTGTTTTAGTAGGAGGTAATTTGGTGTCTTGGAAGAGCAAGAAACATAATATAGTTGTTCGGTCTAGTGCAAAAGCAGAATATCGAGCAATGACTGTGGCAACATGTGAGCTAGTTTGGATCAAACATTTGCTCTAAGGAGTTGAAATTTGGTGAGATCAGCAAGATGGAACTTGTGCGTGATAATCATGCTGCCCTTTATATTGCATCAAATCCGGTGATCCATGAGAGAACTAAACACATTGAGATTGACTGTCACTTCATTAGAGAAAAGATACTCTCAAGAGATATTGCTACAAAGTTTGTGAAGTCGAATGATCAACTTGCAGATATTTTCACCAAGTCCATCACCGGTCCTCGTATTAGTTACATATGTAACAAGCTCGGTACATATGACTTGTATGCACCGGCGTGAGGGAAGTGTTAGGTAGTTATGTAAATAACCCTAGTCCCACATGGAATGGGAGTAGAATATGTATTGTGTATAGTTATAAATAGGGCTATTGTAAAACACTTAATAAAATATAGCAATAATATATTTTTCTCCCGTATATTCTCACACGATGAACCGAGGTTCATTGCTTTATGGATGAAGCAATGCGCTTCAGAGAGGTTTGTGCTTCAGCCAATGACGCGCAAAGTGATTTCAATGAGAAGCGGTAAATCTCAAATTTGAGGAGTTAGATTAATATTGATAGTGCTGTTTATTGAATGTTGATATTAGTTATTCTAATTGAAATTTGATAATAATAATAATAATAATAACAATAATAATAGTACTAAATTCATATATTTTGATACTTTTAATTTTCCGTAATTTGTGCGCTTCACTTTAAAGAAGTGTGCACTTCACTTCCGCTTTCACTTTTAAAACCACGGATAAGTCATATGAAGGAGCTTGAACTTACAAACTCATCCCCACTAGTTTTGAATCATAGATCCCGATCAAAAAAATGTCGAGTACCAAGAACGTTTAGGTTATATGACATTTCTTTAAACATGTGTTAGATTGTTTACAAAGAACTCAGTCTTCATAAAGTAAGCTTTGATAAGTGAGATTAGTTAACATGACTCAGTAAAGGGGAAAAAGAGGTTCTTTCAACTGACCTGGATCCGAGGAGGGTTGAAAGGATAGAAGCTGAGCTGTTAAGTCTTTATTCTTGCCTATAATTGACTTTGATGCTACTTGGTCAAGTAATTTGGCACCTAACTGATGTGTGCACAAGAGAAGCTAGTTTTCACATATACGAGACTTAACATTAAGATATGCACTAAGTTTGTGTGGACTCGCTCTAGACAATTGTAGATGGAAGTGAGGCTCTCTCTAATGAGAAAATTGATGCTGTGAGCTGCTAATGTCTAAGTCATGATTCCTTTTGATTGCAAACTTGACTTGGTCTATATCTTTTTTAGATGGGAAAAGGTCCAAATTTACCCCTCTACTTTCGAATATTGTCTGCATTTAACCTTCGTTATAATCTTCAGCCAAATTTATCCCTACCATTATACTATTCGGCCAAATTTACCCATACCATCAGTAAACTTTTAAAAATTATCCCTCAGTCCGTTAGGTAACACAAAATCTTCCAAATCCCTTTAGTTAAATCACTTGTTCTTCTTCTTGATCCACTATTTTCAAAAATTACTATTAATGTGAATGCTAAAGGTACTAAATTATATAAATTATTCATGGATATTTTTAATTATCTTTGCACCCAATTCTCTTCTTTTAATAATAGTTTTGGAATTGGTTTAGAATTTTTATTATTTTTCAACCATATAGACACCGCAAAATTCCATGGGTCTATTTGTTATGTATTATATGCGGTTGCTCCTCATGTATGTACATGTATATTCGAATATATTTTGTAATTGTCTAGTTAGTATTTAGTTCGGTCGACTAACTTAGGAGTGCACAATGCGTAGGCATTTGATTAAAGCAAAATTGATTTCGACAATGCAAAATCTCCAAGAAACTTCAACTTCTTTCACTAATACTCGCAAAGTCTTCATACCTTTGGTGGAACGAATTCATTAAAGCTGGGGTGTTGCAAATACTTTTGAAACTTAGACAAGCTACCTAATTTAGATTCTTCAATTTACTATACTTTGTTTACTAACCGCTGAGTTATTTTAATATTTCTTTCTCTTATTTCTTTTTTCCAATTATAAAAGCAGGTAAATGCCAACTATTTTGAAAATAGTGGATCAAGAAGAAGAATAAGTGACTTAACTAAAATGATTTGGGAAATTCTGGGTCACCTGACGGATTGAGGGGTGATTTTAAAAGTTTATTGATGGTAGGGGTAAAATTGGCGGGATAGTATAACGGTAGGGGTAAATTTGGCCGAATAGTTTAACGGAGGTTAGATGTAGTCAATATTCAAAAGTAGAGGGGTATATTCAGACTTTTTCCCTTTTTAGATTCTCCCTAGGTTCTATATGTGTGGTCATGTGAAGCTTTAAATGGTAGTTCATTGCTCAAAGATGTTTCAAGAGTGTTCCTGAGTTTGTCTGTCTGCAAAACCCAATTGTAACATCTCCAGCAGTGCTCAATGCATTTGATGATCTAGATATTAAGTTTTAGATTTTCTTAATGCTAGCACATAGTGTTAAGTAACAAGGTAACCATCCCACATTTGATAGTAGTATGATTATCAAATCATTTCCAAGGCTTACATGCTCTATGATCGCCAACTTGGGCTTGAGCAGCGCTTCGTTGTTTCGGGTTGATCTCCAGGAAGAACTCCGTTGATCACTCCTTTGTTGAAGAACTTTGCACTTGATGATTGATCTCTCTGTTTGCGGATGCCTTCACCAATTGCGGAACTCTTCTCCAACTTTGAATGTCCTTAGAGAGTTATGTAACCCCTCTATTTATAATGGTAGAGGATGGATAGTCCAGCTACATATAAACTCTCTTGCTTGATTCTGATTGGCTCATGTGAGTCATCGAACTTATCTCATAAGTTATGTGATAAGTTTGGTTGTTATTGGCCAAGACATGTCATTTTAGACACTTGGCAACTCTTGATTGGTCACTGTTTTAGACTGAGATTGCCACATCATTTCACACGTGGTGTGATCTTGTTGGCTTTGAGTTTGACTTCATATGCCATGTCGCTTGACACATGGCATGTGTCCGGGTCTTTAGATAAAATGGACCTTGGGCTTGAAAATAATAAAATGGACCAATTTAATGTAAAGTCTAAATTAATTATTTAATCCAAATAAAACTAAGATTCAATCCAAATTTTGTATGGATTAAACTTAATAAATTTTATATGTTTACAGATGCCCCCTACTTCAAGTCTTGTCGAAGTGTAAACTTGATGAGCCTTAGCAACGAAGCTTGAAGTACCGGATGAAGAGAATCCCATTTTTTTTAACCGCATGAAGAATTTGACTACTTGGATAAGTTATAATTTTTTCTAAAAGCACATGACTTTAGCCAAGATTTCAAACACCGAAGGGTTAGCTATTGTCGCTTGGGAAAACATTATCACGTATATCCTAATTTGAGTAGGATACCAAAAAGTAGTGTTGGCCAAATAGCAACTACTTGTTCGCAGCTACATATGTAAAGTCCAACTCATTTTCCAACACTAATTCTTTAATTAATTATGTCTAGAAGTCTAAGACTCCAAGTATCAGCCGCCTTAAACAATTATATAAGGAAGCCCTTGCAATCCTTGACTACCGAAAGGAAACTTCGAAACTACTACTGTTTCTTGACGGGCAAGACAATTTTCAACACAAGGCAATTGTTTCTCCACTGAGTGCTCTTTTTTTTCAAGTTTCGTTTCAAGTGCTCTCCACTGTATTTTTTTTTCCAGGAATCGACAACGCCAACAAAGTAAGTTCGAATCCGCACCAGCAAATCCACGAACCTTGAGCAATGGAGATTGTTGTTTTGGCATTGAATTTGGCCATTGAAGCTTCGTGCCGTTGGCGCCGTTACCTGTCACACAAATCCGAACTTCGAGTCGCGAGTATATTTATCTATCGTGACGAGTTGAAGCTTCGTGTCATTGACACCGTACCTGCTGCTGAATCAAAGCTTCATGTCGTTGGCACCAATCAATTAGACAGAACCAAAAGCTTCGTTCCATTGGCACCGAGGCCTCCAAAATCTTTTCCCTTTCGCTGCAGAATGTGTCTGAGATAGTCATCTTTAGGCATATCACATATGTGGAGAAAACCATCATATGTTGTCGTAGGAACATCGGGAACACAAGCCGTCTGATCCACTTGACACTACACTTCAAATACTTCAACATATCAAAAATTTGGGGCGAAATTCCTTTTGTAGCTTCTCAGGTATTATTTTGAAATTTCGTTTCAGATGCTGGTGTACTCAAATTTGCAGCTGATAAATGGACCTTGGGCCTAACTCAACCCCAAAAGCTAGCTTATGAGGTGGACCTTGGCGTACTCATTCTTGCGGCTTGGCGAAATTGACACTACTTGGAGCAGTCCTTTCCAATCTTGACGAGCAAGCACTTGGCACATCTCCGCAAAAATATCCATTCTTTGGCGTAGGCGCGATGAGATCACAAGCCGCTTCATCCTCTAAAGAATCATAACTCAAATATCTGCCGCTTCAACTTCGTAGCACTGCATGTTCATTGAAAAAAATCGTATCTCGACCTAGGAGTGTCCAAACTGCAATCCGCTTGATTCTACCGAATCAGAACTTGCACCACATCGACATATCCAAAATTTAGGGGTAAATTCCATCAAGACAAGTTAGAATAAACTCTCGAAGGCGATGCACACGTCTGTCATTTCGACTTCACAGCACTGCATGCTGTCATTAAAAAGTACACATTTCAAGCTTTTATGTCCAAATAGTGAGACGTCTGCGCCATCAGAAAGACAAGTTCGAGACCTGCAACACCTGAAAATATCGTGGCAGAACTCCTTTTAGGTTGGCTGCAATATTATTTTGAAGTCGCTCCTTATGTCTGCATTGCTGCTTTTCAGCTTTGTGCACTCTCGTCGAGAAATTCATATCTCGAGCTACAGGTTGTTAGAAAGTAAACTCATAGAGCTTCAACATATATGAATTTCACGACAGACCTCCTTTCGAGCTGGAAACAAAAAATTCTTAAAGTCGACCTAACTGCAGTAAACTTTAAGATTCGTGTAGTTCCGGCGAAAAAAATCGTATCTTGAGCTAAGAGCCTCAAAATTGGAAATGGTTTGTGTTGTTGTAAACTAGACATCCAAATCTACAACATATAAAATGTTAGGGGCAGAATGTCTTCCAGATGAACCACAGTAGTTTTCCAAATATGATCCTGTCATCCGTTGAGCTCGCTTTCCATCTCTATGCTCTCTGAGTTGTCCTACGAATGTTGTTGTTTTCTTGAAATCGGCTCTACAGTCTTGCATGTAGTAACTCTAGCTATCATGCTTCACAAATCTTATCTCTTCATTTATTTCTTTTGCAGACTCGCAAAGGGGCTCAAAGGGTCCGGATATCAGACTGAGATGTCATATAAGATGCGGATATGTTGAAGTTTTGAGCACGCAAAATCTCTATGAGAAAGAAAGAATTATTGTAGTAGATCGTCATGCGAAGCCACCGTTTCACCAACTGTTGCACTTGATTTGTTGATAGTCTTGAAGTTCATCAATGGCGGCTCCCACGGTGATTGAAGTTTTTTTTCAAGAGCGACGACTTCTCACCTTAGGACTGAGTCCGGGCATTTCTTTATACGGCCAAGCGAAGACATCTTTGTACTCGGTCAATAACTTGAAGTATTCCTCCTCCTCCTGAGGTGTAAGAAGCGCACTAATGAAGGTGGGTCGTGGATCTTCCAAAGTGCCTAAATTGAGTTCCTTAAGTTCATCTACATTTGATTGCCCGCCATCCTCTAGATGAGGGGGAGCCTCGTGTACTTCATCATTAACGTCAAGGCATGGCCTATCTTCCACAGTTATGTGATAGGATGTTTTCACAAAGTGACTTTTCTCTTTGACTTCCTTGGATGGTCGGCATGGCCTCTTTCTCTTTCTCTGCTTCTTTACGAGGCTGGAAAGTGTAATCAGTTCTCCTTTGCACCTTCAATGGACTATCTATGGATACTGACAAAATAGACTTCCTCTTCATACGTGATGGGAAAGCACTACAAATTTCTTTGTCGGCATCAACTTCACAATGACCTCGCTCCTCATGGACTTGCTCCTCATGTTTCGACAATTTCTTTCTAGATGGTGACTTCCTTATGGTTCCCCGGCGACAAAAGACGGAGGTCTTTGAGGTAGTGGAAACTTCCTTTAGATGTTTGGAAGATACACGTTCACTTTTGTGACTTAGCCTTTCAAACACCGAGACCCGAGGGGTTGAGCCTCCAATGCGATCACACACTGAAGCCCGTTGTTTTATTTTCTTATCCTTAACTTCCGTCATTTCCTCTGCCGAGGTGTGTTGTGATGAAGCTTTGCTTCTCTTAGATGAAATTCGAAGAGGCTTTGCCAAACTGAATCCTAACCCAAACTTAGGAGTGGCGACGTAGTGCCCTTGCTTTCTCAACCTCATTTGGGACTCAGTAAGCCCATGCATCTTTTCACCAATGACTTCATCTTTGAGTTCTCCTAGTCTTGATGGATTTTGAGAAGTCGTAACCAGACTTTTCAAGCAGTATGAAGGCCTTAGGATCAAACTGTCCTTTTATTTTATCAGCTTGGAGATTGCCTTTAGTAGACTCACAAGTCACGGATGGGATTTGTGCAACTGGGACAGTCATATTTTCCTTCAAATCTTGGATAACTTTGTGACTCATTTGCTTCTTTGGAAAACATTCCTGTAACAAAGGTTGCCTTTTTTTTTGACTCACTCGAAATGTGGCGAAAAACTAGATGCTCCTTATCGGTCTTTGTCTGTATGTCACCTTCAGATGATGATAGCTTAATGGAGACTTCTTTAGTTCTCTTCTTAGACAGCTTGGCGGCAGTCCATTGAGCCTCATTTTCTTCTTCTGAATTGACATCAGCTTCGTCGACTGATGATGGTTTCTCCACTCTGTTCACAAGAATCTAAGTAGAATTTTGCATCTGCAAAGTATGACTCCGTCCCCGTGAAAGGATTGATGTCTGCATCAATTTTGACTATCTCTCCATCCCTTCTGTACTTCAGACAGTGATGCAAAGTAGACCATACCACTCCATTCTCATAATCCAAGGAGGTCCAAGCAGCAAGTTGTATGATGTTTTAGCATCTATGATGTGAATCGTGGTGTTTGACTTCATCTCACTACGCGGATCATACCTATGGCTCGTTGTCCTCCTTGGTTGAAACCTTGGATTGTTAGGTTACTTTTGGATAGCTCATCCATAGAGATCCCAAGCCTTTTTAGCACCATCTTCGGCATGATGTTGACAACCGAACCATCATCAACAAGTATACGATTGAGATGTTCCCGAATGGCCCCTACAACGAACAAAGGCCTGTTATGTGGCTTAGAACCCAACAACAAGTCCTCATCTGTGAAGGAAATTGTTGCACAACATTGTGACAATTTTTCTGTTATCATGATGTTCTTGTGTTTTCATTGGACCAAGCTCATCGTTGCTTTCCTTTGTTTCATCGGTACTAGAAAATACACGAGTTGCACCAACATGACCTCCATAAAGGAATTTTCCAGGAAAGAATTCATGCAATGTGATAGTCTTTCGGAACTTCGGCGATAAGGTACCGTTAATCTTCTTGCTAATAGAAGATTTGATAATTCTTGGTGTTTGTAGCTATTCCATATCGCTCATTTTTGCTCTTGGCTTAGGAAGTCGTAGCCTCGTAATTGCTTGATGTTTTCGTTTCTTGTGAGTGACTAGAGTCCAACCCTCATCATCTTTGTCTTTGGACTCAGTGTCCAGCTCTAGTGAACCTTTAAGAGTTTTCCTTGGAAGATCAACTTCAACGGGCTCGAAACTTCCAAATTGTAAGAGTGCAGTGCTTGACACGTTCTGCAACCTTGAACACTTCTTTTCCTTGAGGGCGGTACTTGCATGATTTGCTTCTGCTGTTTCATCTATGTCTATGATGATTTTTCTTTCACTTACAAGAGCCATGATTTTCTCCTTCAAGAGCAAGTATTTTTCTGTAGGGTGGCTAATGACGCGATGAAACTTGCAGTATTTCGGATCGCCAACTTTACCAATTTCCTCAGGCCTTTTTGATTCAGGGAGATCGATGACTTTCTTGGCCAGCAATTCATCAAGGATTGTGGGTACGTCTGAATCTAGAAACGGATAAACCTTATCCTCGAATTCCTTCAAAGTGGGACGACGTTTCTCCTCTTTGGGATATTGACTCGCGGTCTTATCCTCCTTCACCTTTTGCTTGGTCGTGGCTTTCACAGAAGTTGCTTTCACCGCCATAGATTCTTTGGTTTGGTTCTTTGATGCAACATTTTTCTTGAACTTCTTCTGATCAGCAAATGGAGATGCCTTTCCATAACTTGCGATGCTTAACTCCATGTCGTGCGCTCGCGTTGCAAGTTCTTCAAAAGTTCGCGGTTTGATCCCTTGTAGGATGTACAAAAGGCCCCAGTGCATTCCTTGAATGCACATCTCCACATCAGATACTTCTGAAAGCGATCCTTGCAGTCGAAACTTAACGCTCTCCAACGATTGATGTTGTCACGACCCAAAACTAACCCCTGTTGTGATGGCGCCTATCGTGGAACTAGGCAAGCCGATAATTTCAAGGTTATTTAACATAAAAACCTTCGTAAAGGAGTTCCAATCAAAATAAAAGTGCGGAAGGAAAAGCCTGACATCGGGGTGTCACTAGTCATGAGCATCTACTACAATCTGTCTAATAATATCAAGGCTAACTCAGCCTGGAAAATAGCTAAATACAACTAGAGGAAGATAAAAGGGAGAACAACAGGGGTTGCGATCGCCAAACAGCTACCTTGCTATCTCCAAGAAAATCTGCAACCAGAACACTCAATAACCGCTACCGTGTCCAGCTACACCTGAATCTGCACACAAGGTGTAGGGAGTAACGTGAGTACGCCAACTCAGCAAGTAACAACAATAAATAAAGATTGAGCAGTAGTGACAAGCAATAAAGCATATAACGTTCATATCATGTAATCTTAGTAAAGTACAACATGCTTTAAAAATCAGTATTTGAATCAAATCATCTCGTTTAAACCCGGTTCCAGTAAAAAAAATCATTTAAAGATATTTTTCCAACAGTTTTAAAAAATCCGGGGTTTCATACCCTCAGGACTAGATTTACAATCGTTACTTACCTCAAACCGGTCAAATCTCTACCTCGCAATGCTCTTGCCTCTGGACTCGGCCTCCAAATGCTCCAAATCTATTCACAATCAGTACAATACCATCAATATACGCTAATGGAATGAATTCCACAAGAAAAGCTTCAAAATTAGACCAAAACCCGAAATTGGCTCAAACCCGCCCCCCGGGCCCACGTCTCGAAATCCGACAAAATTCACAAAACTAGAAAGCTCATTCACTCACGAGTTTAACCATAACAAATTCATCAAAATCCGACATCGTTTGGTCCTTCAAATCCTTAAATTACTCTCCAAAAATTCCAAGCCTTAACCCCTCATTTTCACTAATTACAATAATTAAACAACGGGAAAATCACCATATATACGAGTATTAGGCTCAAGTAACTTACCTCAATGAAAACCCCCTTGATTCCCTCTTCAAAACTCTCCAAAAAGCTCCAAATCCGAATAGAAATTGTGAAGAATGCCCAAATATTCGCGCAGTGTTCCTATATACCTTCTGTCCAGGCATCTCGCACCTGCGGCCCCTTTTCTCGCACCCGCGCGACCGCACCTGCGGTCCAAGGAGCCGCACCTGCGTAACTCACTTATCCGCCCAGACTCCGCATCTGCGGCAAACCCGTCGCACCTGCGAAGGCGCATCTGCGCGTTTCCTCCGCTTCTGCGAAGCCTGCCCAGCATTCCCCTTTCCGCATCTGCGCCCCAGGTTTCGCAACTGCGGGCTCGCAGATGCGACCTCCAAATCACATTCCGGACGTACTCCTAAGTCCAAAATCACCTAACGGAGCTAACTGAACCATCAGAATTCAAATCCGAGATCGTTTACACATAGGTCAACATCCGGTTGACTTTTCCAACTTAAGTTTCTACTTAAGAGACTAAGTGTCTCAATTCACTCTAAAACCACTCCGGTCCCGAACCAACTAACCCGATATAACATAATATAGCTGAATAACACAAAAAGAAGTAGAAATGGGGAAAACGGGGCTATAACTCTCAAAACGACCGGCCGGGTCGTTACAGATGTAATCTACCACGGGCTTGTCTTTCCTTTGCTTGGTGCCTGCCAACTTTATCATGCTTACAGTTCAGTAAAAACGATTGAGGAATTCCTTCTTAAGTTGCTCTCAACTATCAACTGACTCGGGCTTCAAATCAATATACCAGTCAAATGCGTTCCCTTTCAGCGAACGAACAAATTGTTTTACCAAAATGTCACCATGCGTTCCAGCATTGCTACAAGTCTCGACAAAGTGGGCAATATGTTGCCTTGGGTTTCCTTTGCCATCAAATTGATGCAGCTTTGGTGGTTGATAATTGGTTGGCATAGTTAGACAATCAATCCTCTTAGTATAAGGCTTAGAGTAATACAACGAACTTTGTGATGGTCCGCCATATTGAGCTGTGATGGTGTTTGTTATTATGTCTTTCAATTGTTGGACAGATAACGTAGCAACCGAAGTGGATTGTTTTTCCTTCTGAATGCTGAACTTGGCAAGCGATTCCTCAACAACCATTTTTTGCGAGGTGAAGACAGGTGAACGAGGAGGGACGTGGCTCGACTCTCCAGGTGCATAGGCCTCCAATTTGTTCATGAGTTGAGCGATTTGAAGGTCTTTGTCTTCAACAGATTTCTTCAAGACTCCTATAGTCTGTTCCATCATGGCAAATTTTTCGTCCACGTTAGTTGCGTCAGTCATTAAGGCGTTGACTTTCGTTAAAACTGAAGAATCCACAAAATCCTCAAATCCACCAAGGTTGGAGGCTGTTTGAAAAAGTTCGTCAAATAGCAAGAATGGGGTGTTGCCCCCAAAGATTGTAGTTGCAGATGTCATGTGAGATCTGCTCTTCTTTGAGATCACTTGAACTTGCTTCGAGTGATCGGGCCAACATGACTGAGCTCAACGGATGCGGCAGTAACATCTTTGCATGGAACATCATCACACTTCCGGAAGGCCACTGCAGCAGTAGATCTGAAGTTTGTAGTTTTCAACTTATAAAAGGAAGAGATGAAGGGTAGAACTGGTCCCACTGGGCGTGTCAAAATTTGTTCGCAACAAATTTTCGTAGTACGGAAAATAAATTGCAACAAAAATAATATGAAGAAAAAAGATATTTTATTAATGAATATTTGTGAGTACAATTCTATGTATCCCTTGGTTTTCCTATTTGAAATTCTCCGTGATTCGAGGGCTTGAGAAATATTTTTCTTGAATGTAGGATGATGCAAACCTCCTTGTGATGTATTTAATCGTCAAGAACGTCGAGCAGCGCTTCGTTGTTTCGGGTTGATCTCCGGAATAACTCCGTTAATCACTCCTTTGTCGAAGAACTTTGCACTTGATGATTGATCTCTCTGTTTGCGGTTGCCTTCACCAATAGCGGAATTCTCTTCTCCAACTCCGAATGTCCTTAAAGTGTTATGTAACCCCTCTATTTATAATGGTAGAGGATGGACAATCCAGCTACATATGAACTCTCGTGCTTGATTCTGACTGGCTCATGTGAGTCATCTAACTTATCACATAAGTTATGTGATAATTGGCCAAGACATGTCATTTTAGACACTTGGCAACTCTTGATTGGTCACTATTTTAGGCTGGGATTGCCACATCATTTCACACGTGGCGTGATCTTGTTGGCTTTGAGTTTGACTGGATATGCCATGTCACTTGACACATGGCATGAGTCTGGGCCTTAAGATGAAATGGACCTTGGGCTTGAAAATAATAAAATGGACTAATTTAATGTAAAGTCCAAATCAATTATTCAACCCAAATAAAACTAAGATTCAACCCAAATTTTATATGGATTAAACTTAATAAATTTTATATGTCTACAAGGACGAAACTGTTAAGTTGGTTGGGGCACTAGTTGGAACTTGCGTTATTGTGGTTTGAGTTGATGCTGATTTGTAACTCGCAATATATAAAGGTGATGGTCATCATGTCTACATGCATTATTGGGATTTCGGAGGTTACGATTAAAAATGATTGTGTAAATTTTATGCTCTTAGGTACAAAGACTCATTCCTTCATCATCCTTTTATTTTGACTAGACAAAGGGTAAAGGGCATATCTGGGGAAGTTTCGGTTCCTTCTCAATTTTGGTGGAAGTATTCTTCCAATTAATTTTGTTGACATGGTAAATGCATTGTGTAATTAAAGTTGCATAATAACAACATTGTTCATGTTGCAATTATCTTTACTTCATCAAAAAGGCATTTATTTGTGCTGCAGACGAGCAGTTGATCATCTTCACCAGTTTTGAGATTTTCAAAATGTAGGACTGTATTAAGTGCTTCATACTAGTTGGTGTTACAGCAGATGTAAGATGAATCAATTCACTATTTCATGGTGAATCAAACTCTGAGTTTCATTTTTGCAGCTTGGAAACTGCCAATGTGGTGGATCTCTTAGATTCTGCTGTTCTATCTCGCCTAGTTGATATCATGAGGACGTCATCCGCAGATTTGCAGAGGAAATCTGCTTCAATCCTTGAGTTCGCCGCAGTTATTGAGCCATGCACGGAAAAGATCCTGTCTGTTGACCTAGAAAGTGGGCTGGATGCTGTTTTCCAGCAGAAAACTTTAAATGGTATGAGAGATTACTTTCCCGCAATCCTCATTAAGGCCCAGTCTGTCAGAAAGTGTGGCTTCACTTTTCCCTTTTTAGTAGGTTTCTTGATCCCTCTTTGAAGTACGTAGTAGTCTGTAACTGCTGCTGTTCAACATTACATGGTAATATGGAAGTCTTAGGAAATCTTCTGGAGAATACTACCTTGAAGAAGGAAACCATGGTTTCTGTTTGATTTCAAGGAATGTCAATGTGCTTGTAAATTTCAAAAGTAGTGCCTCCTACTACCAAAGTAGGAGATTAGGATGTTCTTTTCTGGCATTTAAGCCACAAATTATGCCCCAAGAACTTACAATCTATGTTGCGCGGACTCTCCAAAATGATGCCGCACCTGTGTCGGATCCCCCCAAAAATACACTATTTTTGGAGGATCCGACACGCACCCGGCAAAATTTTCGGAGAGTCCGAGCAACATAGCTTACAATTAATAGTTTTCCTAGTTCACCTCAGGCCTGTACTGGTTACATTTTGGATTCAGTTGTGATCCACAACATTTTACCTTCCATTTACACCAAATTATTATCACTCTCTCTCTCTGGGTACATGTACAATTCTACTTTCCACCTTTCAGTTTTTTCATTCATCCTGTTTGTCTATGCTTCAAATACCCTGAGTATGCTTAGCAAATTCACCAATATTACTGTTCATGTGTCTCTGAGCTTCTTTGGTGAGGAAATGCCCAAACTCCAGAAGTGCTCAGTATATACTAAGTTCTTGACAATAGTGGTGTGCCTTTTGTGTTCATTGCTTTACTGTTACGTAGTATATATTTCTCTTCAGTTCTGTGGAAATGCTCATTCTTAACCACCACAAGTTGATTTTTGTAACTGAGTAAACCTGTAGACTTACAGATGACTTGGGAGTTCTTACATTTGTGACCAGTTCACTGTTTTCCTCAGGTCGGTACTGAGTAAATCATTCTTTAAGCGGAAACTGGAAGATAAATTGGTGGTCAGTGATCTGCCTTAATCTGTTTATCTAAGACAAGAAAATTTTAGCATAGGGTTTTCACATTCATGGGCTGCAGAGACTTGCTTTAGTCTTTTGATTTATATAGCGTAGCCAGCATACTGGAGGCTGTTTCAAGTAGTTTCTAAAAGATGATTCTCCACAGTTTGACTTGTTAGCCATTTAATAGCTCGTTCCTAATTTATGTTACTTGGCTAAACGAAGAAAACTTAGAAGCACGGTGGATGATCTGATGATATTTAGTCAATTTTCTTACTTTGGTGGTGTGGGGATCCTATGCTAAATACTAGCCTCTATCAAGACTTGAGAATATTTGCCTTAAATTCTATTGGAAATAAATAACTTGCTGGATTCATCATGATATTGCAGACGCAGAATCTGAAATAGATCTGCAGAACCCGGAACTTCATGCGCTTGAGGTTGAAGAGGCTGGTCATGCGATATCTGCAGCATCCCGGCTACTTACAAGACTGCTGGACTTTGAGCAGTTCTGTCGTAAAGTAAATGCATCTCATTTCACAAAGTTATTGCGAAAGGTTCTCAAATCAGACATCCCTCTTTACCACAAAGACTGGGTTGCTGCCTGTCTTGTGAAGCTCCGCTATCTCTCTGGTCCATATTTTGACTATGATACTCCGATCAACTTAGAGGTAACTCTTTATGAGACGATCCCAAGGCTGGTAGAACAGATCAAGACTTCATATTCACCGGAAGTACAAGAGGCTGCTGTTGTAGAACTCAACAGAATAATGTCTGAAGAGGTGGTGAATTCCACCAGAGCCGTGGCTGCCGAGGGAGGGATATTTACATTGGTGAAGCTGCTCGAAAATGGGAGTGAACGAGCTGTTGAAGCATCTCTAGCAATACTGTATAATTTGAGCATGGACAGTGAGAATCATGCTGCGATTATAGCTGCAGGAGCTGTGCCAATTTTGAGAAGACTTGTACTATCGCAAAGGTCACATTGGATGCGAGCGCTGAGATTGCTTAGGACATTACCTACATGATGAATTCAGCTAAATTCTTACCAGTTGTAATATAAGAATTATGAGTTCATCTTGTTAGTCATATAGCCCTTCTTTATACAAACCCTCTATTTAGTCTTCAAGCTGATCTCTTCTGTGATGAGAGAATTTTGTGAATTGAGCCAGGAACAGATATTTAATGCTATGTATCTTATACAGAGACAACTGTGTGGCCTTCAAAGAATTGGGTTTAGTTCTTTATTTTTTGTTTGAAAACTAAATTGTTTTTCCAAAGCTAAACCAAAAAAAAGAGAGATTATTATTCTTATAATCATTAATTAAATGAGACCCATACTTATTTTTCAAACTTCTATAATTTAATAAGTGGTTACAAGCTGAAATATGTTCCAAAATCATTATCTTGTGAAATCCATTAATTGACATCCACGGAGATTTCCATAATTACTTATGGTTTCGTAAAATATTACAATTATTAGTTGAATAACATGTTCAACAACCTTAACATATGGTAAAAGTATAAAAAAGATATACCCTAAAATACGGTAGTTCCCTACATGGAAGGAAATTAGAATGATAGAGAGAAAATTGGGGCGTCTTGTACAAGGATAACACATGCAAATTGAGAAATAGTCCAAAACCGATAATAAGAATATTGAATTTTTCCCTGCAAAGAAGACAATCCATGGGATATTTTTGAGGAATTCCTCACAAAATACAACTGCAAAGACAATTTCATTCTATAACAAAAAAAGTGTAAACAAACATATCCAAAATGATTGGACTAAAGTTCATCTCTATGGCAAAGCCTCGGAAAATACTTGCATCTTCATCTCGACCCACTGACCCTTCACCTTCTCTTCCATCTCCTTCTCCTTCTTCTAATAACTTAAACCCTCCACTCCTCAAATCCCAACCAAGACTGGAGCTGCAGAAGAAAAAGAAGCAGAATCAAAGGCAACTTTCAGTTGCAGAGATTGAAAGAGCCATTGGTGCTGGCATTTTCCGAGACAGAGATACCAGCAGGCAAATATCCTTTACTTTTTCCAACATACTACTATCTTGATGTTGCTATTTTGCTGGATCTTTCAAAAATATTGTCTAGCTAAGCTAATCTAAGAAAAGATTCATTGCTCTGATTTGTTAAGGGAAGCAAAGGAGAGCAAGACCTCGTTTGATTCAATTTTGTCAAATTCTGAAGGAGATGTGGAAAGGAAGCTAAGGGAAACTGATGAATGGCTTATTGATAAAACTGAAGACATATCTGCCTCTGCTGGTAGTAAATTCCTTTTATATTTACATCTTTTATTAACTACTTAACAATCTTAAATTTTTGTTTGTTGTCACAGGAAAGAAGATTTTAGTTGTTGTGTTTAAATGGATTCTACCCTTGTGGATTCTTGCATTTCTTGTGGCTTCTGGGATGGTCAATCTACCATTTAGTACCCCATTTCTTGATGACTTACTTCTGTAAAGCAGTTTAAACTCATAGAGACTTTATGTTACTTTCTCTTTTATAAAATATATGTACTACTTCTTCCTTAATAAAGAGGAAATCTGGACAATAAACAACTTAAAAGCTGAAAAATAATTTCAAAAGATCAATGTGTTGAAGCCAATGTTGAAAAAAATAAGAGAAGGGGTTGAGAGCTAGCTGACTTGGTGAGCTCATTTTTTTCCGCAGTTTAGGTGGGGGGTTCAGAACTCATTAGTAGCGTTGTATCCCCTCTTACCCTCCCCCCCAAACCCTTTCCCCCCTCCTGATGTTAAAAAAAATCAAGAGAAACATGGTTTGTAGATATCTAAAGAATATGATCTAAGCTTGGACGTAGTTATCGCGATCTATATAGTTTAGTGATAGTAGTTTCTTCTACCTCTGGCAGAATTTTCAATTCTGGCGCGTTTGAAGAGAATGTGTTGAGAAATATGATTCTGTATATATATCCTCTTTGCACCATTTTGTGTGTTTCTCACAAATTACATGAAAACATTATGTTTAAATGTCGTATTTAAATGAGAATGGCTTGTACTCATGCATTAGAGACGGATTCAAAAAAATGCTAAAATGTCACAAGCTTTATCATTACAATGATATCTTTCTTTGTATTAATGAGATTGATGTAACGACCCGACCGATCGTTTTGAGCTTTAGCGTTTCATTTGGTGGTTTGAGACTTTGAGTAGCTTCATATGATGTATAACTTGAGTGTATGGTCGGTTTTTGTTTTCGAGTGGTTCAGGATTGATTTTGAAGAATGACTCTTGATTTGGAAACTTTAAGTTGGAAGAGTTGACCAAGTTTTGATTTTAAACGGATTCGGAATCGGGTTTTAATTATTTCAATAGGTTCGTATGATGATTTGGACTTGTACATATGTTCGAATTTGGTTTCGGAGGTTCTTGGAAGATTTGACATTATTTGTTGAAAGTTGGCAATTTGAAGAACCTAGTAGTTCATAAGTTTGACCAAGAGTTGAGTTTGATGTTATTGGACTCCAATTGGTGTTCCGAGACTTTGGATAGATCTATATAGTTGAATTGAAGTTGTGTGCAAAGTTTGAAAGTAATCTGAAGTATTTACGTGTGATTCAAACATTCTTTTGAAAGAATGGAGATTTACCAACTTTAGAGAAATTCTATTCGGTTTGAGCCTCGATTCTTTGTTGTGATGTTCCCGTGGGTGTTTTGTGGCTTTGGATAAGTTTGGATAATATATTTGTACTTGTTGGTATGATTGGATGGGATCTCGAGTGCTCAGGTGTGTTTTGGATCATTGGTTAAGAAACTAGTTAAGTCAAGGATTTGGAGTTTGATCATGGTCAATATCGGGTTAAGGTGACCTCTTTTTGATATTTTGAGTGCGCGAGCAAGTTTGTAGCATGTTTTATGATTAAAATGCATTTATTGTTTGTGTTCGGGAGGTTCTGAATGTGTTTTGGATGCTAAAATGATGATTTTCTTATTGCTGTTTTTTTTGGGTGTAAATAATTACGAAAATGCCATTTATGTCACTGAAATTTTCAGACTTCCTTTAAAGCTTCAAAATATCATATCTCCCTCATTTTAAGGCCAAATTGGGTGATTCAAAAAGCTATCTTGGGTGTAATCTCGCAAGGATCATGTTGGGCTTATCAAACGTGAGTTTCAAGATCATCTAAGATCTGATTCGGGCTGGGACAACTGCTGTATTTTTACTTATTTCGAAATTTAGTTACTAGTTCTCATAAGGTTTTGGAGTTACGTTTTGGGCGATTTTGGAGGGAATTTTCACTACTTGGATTGAGGTAAGTATCTTGCCTAACTTTGTGTGGGGGAACTTCCCAGTAGAATTTGGTTTAATTGCACTACTTGAATTATGTGAAAGATGGTGACGAGTACGTACACGGGCTTATATGTGATATTTGACCGATTTAGACTTTTATGCCTTTAATTGAATTTGTTATTATATGGAACACCTTTCATTGTTGATTTATTTCCCATTTCTTTTTGTTGTTGTTGAAACTATTGTACGCCTTGTTGTTGAGCCGTGGGTTATATATTATTGTGACATTGGTGTTGTTCTTTGAGAAATATTGTGGAATTGGTGTTGCACCCTATTTTGCACGAGTCAAAACAAGATTCAACTAGTGGTTTCCCTGTTGTTGATGAAAAAGAGTCACCACCTAATATTTAAAGGTATACTAGGGTACCTATTTAGATTATTATCCTATTAGTCTACTAACCGGTGAGATTTGGGGTAAGATTCTTGTTCTTCTAAGGGGTAGGTGTTAGGCACCCCCTAGAATCTACCTGAGGTAGCTCCATAGGACTTACACTAAGTTTAGAAAATTAGATTCGGAATTAAATTAAAAGAACAATTCCTATTTAGAAGCTTAAATAGAAAGAGTTGACCGGAGAGTTGACTTTTGAGCAAACAATCCTGGAATGGAACTTTGGTGATGTCAATAGCTTCGTATGGTGATTTCAGACTTAGGCATGTGTCCGGATTTGGATTTGGAAGTCCGTAGGACAATTCGACACATTTTGGCAAAAGTTGAAAAATTGAAGATTTTTGGAAAGTCCGACCGAAGGTTGAATTTTTGATAACGAGGTCAGATTTCGATTCCGAAAATTTGAATAGCTCCATTACATCATTTATGACTTGTGTGCTAAATTTGAAGTCATTCCAGATTGATTTGATAAATTTTGGCGCAAAAATATAGAAGTTGAAAGATTTGGAAACTCATAATTTGATTCGATGCGCGATTGGTAATTTCGGCGTTGTTTGACGTGGTTTGAAGCCTCGACTAAGTCCGTATTGTATTTTGGGAAATGTTGGTATATTTGGTTAAAGTCCCGAGGGACTCGGGTGGATTTTGGAAGGTTAACAGAGCAATTTGGACTTGAAGGAAGCCGCTGAAAAATGGCAGCAACTGTTGGAATCGCACCTGCGGAATTATGGGCGCATGTGCGACCATCGCAGAAGCGACTGAAGGGGCAGCTGAGAAGGGCCGCAGAAGCGGCAAATGGTGCGCAGAAGCGCAAGGGCAACCGCAGGTGCGAAACTGGGCAGAAATTTTCTCGCAGATGCGAGGGTCAAATGGGCAGTACACTTTCGCAGAAGCGTGATTTTCCTCGCAAAAGCGAGCACGCAGAAGCGTGGAAGCACTCCGCAGGTGCAAAACTGGGCAGAAACATAAGGATTGAACTTGGTCATTTTTGCCATTTCGTATTGGAAATTTTGGAGCTCGGATTTAGGCGATTTTGGAAGGAGTTTTCACAAACTTAGTTGGGGTAAGTGTTCTATATCCTAAAGTGTTTATATTTTATGAATCTATGATTATATTCATCGTTTAATGGAAGAAATCAAGATTTTTGTAAAATTTTCCAAAAACGAAAATTTAAGATTTGGAGGTCGAGTTGTTATCGGAATTGGATAAAATTGGTATGGTTGAACTCGTATCGGAATGGGTATTTAAATTTCATGAAAATTATATCGGGTTCCAAGAGGCGGGCCCCGCGTTGACTTTTGTTGAATTTTTGGAATAAAATTTAAGTCGACGTATTATTATCCGAAATTATTTTTGATGAATTTTAATGAAGTTGTACAATTAATTTGGATAGATTTGAGCTGTCTGGAGGTCAATTCAAACAAGAAGGCGATTTTGAAATATCGGCATAACTTCAAAAAGGTAAGTATCTTGCCTAACCTTGAGTGGGGGAATTACCCCTTATGCATCGAGTCTTATGTGGCATTTGTGAAATGTGAAAAGCCGTGTACGTACTCGTGTTTATATGTGCAAAATATATTGGGTTAAAGTCTTAGGCATATTGTGTAGTAAATTGGATAATTGTTGGCATTCATTTAATTATCTATTTGCCATGCCTCAATCCGCGTTTGTTGAATTTATTTTTATATGACAATTTGATATGATTATTACTTGTATATTTATGTGGATTCCGTGAATTTGATGATTTGATATTTCTTGGAATTAAATTTCATTATGGATTTTTCATCTGCAAATAATTAATTAAATGAGCTTAAGAAGAGGTGTTTATATAATTATTAAGAATTTGGGTTAATGAAGGCGTTGCCCTATGCTGAGTAATTTCTATCTCTATTGATTGTTTTGAGGTTTTATGCACATTGTGAGGAACCTTCGGCTATTTGTTGTGAAATTAATTGAGTTGTTATATCTTTGGAATTGGTTGTTGCCATTGGGCAAATTGTGATATGAATTGATTTTGTTATGTTGCCGTGATAATATTCCGTGTAAATTATTGTGTTATTTGAGTTTTTATTTTGAGGATATAAGGATGACATTCTACTGTTGATATTGTATGGGTATAAGGGTGGCATTTTACTGTTGTTATGTGTGTTGGGATATTGTCTGGGCGGAGTGATAAGGGTAGCTAAAGGAGAGATAAGGGTAGCTATAGGAGCGATAAGGGTGGCTATTGATATTGTCAGGGCGGAGGGATAAGGGAGGCTATTATAAAAGTGATAAGGGTGGCTATAGGAGAGATAATGGTGACTATTGTCAGGGATGATATGTGATGATGTGAAGTTATTGCGTTGGTAATTTTTATGTGATGTTGTGATTTTCCTTGTGTTTATTTTTATACCTTGTGCAATTTATCTTGTTGTTGGTAAATTGATAATAGTCTGATTTATGTTGAAATTGGGAGCCTATGGCTATTGCCAGGCGGATTATGAAAAGAAACGTGGGCACGAGGTGTCGTGAGTAAATAATAATGATATTGGCACGTGAATTGTCCGTGCAGTTGAGATATGAAACATGGGCACGGAATGTCGGGGAAATTATGATGGTTTTATTATTGGCACGTGAACTGTCCGTGCAGATGTGATATGAAAAGTGGGTACGAGGTGCCGGAGAAATATGATGATTTAATTAGTGAAAATATGAAAGTGGGCCGAGACCGGTATTTTATGATTGTTCTTAAATGAGGTGTCACAGGGTGACTTTTATTTGAAAGATATTTATTTGAGGAAATTATATTTGAAAGAGATTTATTGAAAGAATTATATTTGAAAGATATTTATTTGAGGAAATTATATTTAAAATAGATTTATTGAAAGAATTATATTTGAAAGAATTATATTTAAAAGATATTTACTTGAGGAAATTATATTTGAAAGAGAGTTATTTGAATGACTTATATTTGTAAGATATTTATTCGAGGGAATTATATTTGAAAGAGATTTATTTGGAAGAATTATATGTGAAAGGTATTTATTTGAAGGACTTGATTTAATTGGGTGTACTTGTATTTATCATTTGTTGAGCGATATTAATGGTGTTCTTGTTGCCTTGCTGTGCATATCACTAGTTGATTTGTGTTGCCCTTATTATTATTTGTTTCCTATTATTTTGTATATTATATTACACAGGTTATTAGACTAGTGAGTGTCTTGACTGTACCTCGTTTCTACTCCACTGAGGTTAGTCTTGATACTTACTGGGTACCGACCGTGGTGTACTCATACTACACTTCTGCATATTTTTGTGCAAAGCCAGGTATTGGAGATATCAGACTCGGACAAAGTCAGAGTGGGATCGCAAGGATTCAAGATAGAGCTGCTTGGTCGTCGTAGTTCCTTGGAGTCTTTCCATTTTATTGTACTGTTAATTATTATTCAAAAAGTATAGAGTATTCGATCCTTGAGATCATTTCATGTATTCAGTTAGAGTTCGTGACTCTGTACTACCAGTCTTGGGAGGTTTTCATATTTGTTTCCGCTGTTGATTTTGATTACCTATTTAATTCATATTCAAAAAACAAATGGCTTGAAATGTAATTTTACTTGACTTACCTAGTCTTAGAAACTAAGTGCCATCATGACGCCTGTGGTGGATTATGGGTCGTAACAAGTTGGTATCAGAGCTCTAGGTTCATAGGTTATACGAGTCACGAATGAGTCTAGTAGAGTCTTGCGGATCGGTACGGAGACGTCTGTACTTATCTTTGAGAGGCTACAGAACTGTTAGAAAATTTCCACTTCTTTCATTCTTGTCGTGCGAAATTTGTTGAATTTGGAATTTGAAGCCTTTGTATCTTTATTCTCTCACAAATGGTGAGGACACGTGCTACCGGGTCTGCTGAGCAGACACCTGCACATGCTGCTAGGGCCGCAAGAGGCCGAGGCCGAGGTAGAGGCCGAGAAAGGGCACGTGCAGCGACTAGAACACCTGTCAGAATAACAGTTGAGGAGCCGCCAGTAGCTCCAGTTGGGGGACAGGTACCAGAAGCACTTGTTGTTACCCCCGGACTTCAGGAGACTTTAGCACAGTTCCTGAGTATGTTTGGTACATTAACTCAAGCGGGATTGATCTCTGTTGCACCAAATATTTCGCAGATTGGGGGAGTAGCTCAGACTGCTACTTCGACTCCAGAGGAACAGGTTCACATTGGCCAGGTTCCGGATGTAGTACCGGTACAACCTATTATTCCGGTTCAGCCTGAGGTCAGGCCAGAGGCATCAGAAGAAGAACAAAAGAGACTTAAGAGGTTTAAAAGGTATAGTCTACCTACTTTCATTGGCACAGCTTCAGAGGATGCCCAAGGATTTCTAGAAAAGTGTCACCGTATTCTCCGTAACATGGGTATTGTGGAAGTGAGCGGAGTAGCCTTTATTACATTTCAGCTGTCAGGCGCAGCGTATCAGTGGTGACAAGTTTATGAAGAAGGTAGACCAGCCGATGCAAGACCACCAACTTGGGCTCAATTTTCGGAAATGTTTTTGAAAGAGTTTGTTCCCCAGACTCTCCGAGATGCGTGGCGCACAGAGTTTGAACGGTTGCGTCAGGGCACTATGATAGTGTCAGAATATGCTATCAGGTTCAGTGAATTAGCCCGTCATGCACATATCTTGGTACCTACGGTCAGAGAACGGGTTCGCAGATTCATTAAGGGGCTCGATTATGATCTTAAAATATGCATGGCTCGAGAGTTGCAAACTGATACTCCATTTCAGCAAGTAGTGGAGATTGCGAGGAGGATTGAGGGTGTTCTAGGTGAAGAAAGGAAGTCTAAGGAGGCCAAAAGGTCTCGAAGCTCTGGAGGGTTCAGTGGATTTTACTCTTCAGCTATGACCCATTATGGCGGAGGGTCGAGTAGTCGGCCAGCTCAGTCCGCACATCAGATTACTCGAGGTGCTCCAGTAAGTTCTTGTAGTGCACCACCGACACGAGATTCTTACAGTGGTTATTCTAGTTATCCGACATAGACTCAGTACGAGCAGCCGCGACCTCAGAGGTGTTGTTATGAGTGTGGTGATACTAGGCACATTATGAGAGATTGTCCCAGACTTGGGAGGGGTGAATTTTATCAGAACAATCAGGCTATGGGCCCCAATGCAGTTACTACCCCCATGCACAACTAGTTAGGGGTGGAGGACAGGCGGGTAGAGGGCGCCCTAGAGGGGGAGGCCCAACCCGTTGATATATTTGCTATGGTGTGGCTGAGGCCACTACACCAGATGGTGTCGTTACAGGTATGATCCTGATTTGTTATAAAAGAATATTTTTCCTTAATTTGATTCGGTTCTGAATATTGAGGTGAGTCCTCCTATTATGCTCCGCTTATGGGTGAGCTTCGTAATTTTGTGAATCACTTATATGTTTATCCCTGTTTGAAGGTTTGATGATGTTAGGCCATGTCTATCATTTTATTTTGTACACCATTGAGGGCTATAAGTCCAAAAATGACTTTTTATTTCTCACTACAGTGGGTTTTGATGTGATTTCGGAATAATTGATTTCAAATTTTATGAATTTTATGCCCTATTGGAATGAGGGTTCATTATGTGTTGTGAAAATTGTTTACGGAATTTATGGAATAGAAGAAAGAAAGGAAATTAAAAATTTCAGTTGGCACAATGTGCAAAATACTTGTGATTCAGAGTTGAGGACGAGATTCTCGCATTTTTATATGATGTGAAATATTTAAACTGGGCTACAAGCTGCGGTGGAAGTTATATAAGGACGAAGTCCTTGTGGTGAAAAATTTATGAGTTTAAATTCTCCCTTTGTGAAATTAAATTTGTACTATAGTATTAATAGGGAGTCATACCTATTAGGATTATTTGATAATTCTTATATATTTTTCTGTGTATATTTAGCCATATTCGTGCTGTAAATATTGAGTTTTAGCCTACGAGAAGAGTTTCCAGGTGGAGTTAAATGTGACTCATTAATCCGAGTAAGTAATTATGAGGTCTTCATGCCTCGCGTGTTGCTGTCAGTGTTGTAAAAGTTTGAAATGAGATTTTCGTTAATATGAGATTAATTGAGGATGCTGGAATTAATTATGAACAACTATTATGACCAGAGATGTGGTTATGGGCATACATATGATGCGTGCGTAAGCATGAACTGCTATAGCCGGTTGAGACTAATACCGTGTGTTGATGTCAGGAAGTCGAAATTTATTTGGAGTGTAAGGAATTGGGATAAAGGCTTATAAGTGTGAATAAAAGAAATAATCTCCACTGAGATGATGTTGTCGGACCCTTGTTAAATTTACGGTGATGTAGAATCGGCGGTGAGTATGTGTGAAATAATGCACTCAGTAATTTAATGTCATCAGAAAGATTCTTGGCACGTTCGAGGACGAACGTATGTTTAAGAGGGGGAGAATGTAATGACCCGACTTGTTGTTTTAAGAATTAAAGCCCCGTTTAGTGACTTAAGTCTCGGGCAGCTTCGTAATATGTAATATGACCCGCGGGTGTGGTCGAGTTTGGTTTTCGGAAGATTCAGAATTAAATTAAAAGAACAATTCCTATTTAGAAGCTTAAATGGAAAGAGTTGACTTTTAAGAAAACGATCCCAGAATGGAACTTTGATGATGTCAATAGCTTCGTATGGTGATTTCGGACTTAGGCGTGTATCTGGATTTGGATTTGGAAGTCCGTAGGACAATTCGACACATTTTGGAGAAAGTTGGAAAATTGAAGATTTTTGGAAAGTCCGACCGAAGGTTGAATTTTTGATAACGAGGTTGGATTTTGATTCCGGAAATTTGAATAGCTCCATTACGTCATTTATGACTTGTGTGCAAAATTTGAAGCCATTCCGGATTGATTTGATACATTTTGGCGCAAAAATATAGACGTTGGAAGATTTGAAAACTCATAATTCGATTCGATGCGCGAATCATAATTTCGGCATTGTTTGACGTGGTTTGAAGCTTCGACTAAGTCCGTATTGTATTTTGGGACATGTTGGTATATTTGGTTAAAGTCTTGAGGGCCTCGGGTGGATTTAGGATGGTTAACGGAGCAATTTGGACTTGAAGGAAGCTGCTGGAAAATGGCAGCAGCTATTGGAATCGCACCTGCGGTATTAGCACAGGTGCGACCATCGCAGAAGCGACTGAAGAGGGAACTGAGAACGGCCGCAGAAGCAGCAAATGGTGCACAGAAGCGCAAGGGCAACCTATAAGCGGCTTCTTTACTTGTTCCCCCTAAATGCTCTGGCGTGTAAATCCTACCGGTTCTGGTCATACCTTGTCTTGTACCAGTTTCTTACATTTTACCCTTTCCTTTTCTTCTTGCTTCTACAGTATAGTCCCAAGGCACAACATTGGAATTAAAGGATGGTATGGGTGCTACCGTTACGGTGAATAGTGTGGTCACTTCTACTTCAAACGGAGTTGGCGTGGCTGAGGGTGTTGTTACTTCAACCTCGAACGGAGTCGGTGCGGCTACCTCAACTTCAATCGGTGACTGTATCTGTACCACAATAGGCGTGAGAGTGATTGGAGGCAGTTTGGGATCATCCACTTCTCGAATGAGCCCAATTGACCCCTCCGGGTCCCATTCTTCATCAGTTTCTATCACATTTACCCCCTCGCCCCTATGATCCGGGAGGGGATTGTTGCGGACGTTAGGTGCAGTCTCCTTTGCTTGTATAACTTTGGTATCAATCAGCATCTGGATCTTATCCTTCAGAGTGCGGCATTCATCAATAGTGTGAACCATCATGCTCGAATGGTAAGCACACATCTTATTCGGATTGACCCATTGAGAGGAATTTTTCATGGCGACAGCGGGAATGGGAGTGACATAACCGGTAGCTTTCAATCTCTCATACAACTAGTCAATAGGTTCGGCAATAGGAGTGTATTGTATGGGCGGCCTATGGTCAAAATTTGACCTGGGTTTCTGGTAGTTTTGGCGGGCTGGTGGTGAGTGGTAATGTGCTGGCTGAGTGTTGTAAGTGTGGTAGGCGGTAGCAGGTTATTGATATCTAGGAGGTGAAGGCTGATATGTGGGTGGAGGTGTTTGTTATGTGAGAGGAGACTTCGGACCTTGGGCTACCATCACAGTCTTTACTTCCTTCTTTCTAGATATGCCCCCCGACTGCAAGGCTTTGTTCGTAGCCTGGAGTGCCTCGAAATTTGTTACCATCCCACTTTTGATTCCCTCTTCTATTCTTTCTCCCAAGTTGATGATGTTGGAGAATTTATGATTTTCAATAACCATCAACCTCTCATAATATTGCGGATCCTGGGCCCGGACAAAGAATTTGTTCATTTGTTCTTCTTCCAATGTTGGCCTTACTTTTGTAGCCTTTGATCTCCACCGAGTAGCATACTCGCAGAAAGTTTCTGCCGGCTTCTTCTTAAGATTCTGGATATAGAAGACGTCTGGTGCATTTTCTGTGTTGAATCTGAACCGATCCATAAAATCTGACGCCATGCTTACCCAATTAATCTACTTCTTTGGATTTTGACTGATGTACTAAGATAAGGCATCTCTAGTGACGCTTCTCATGAACAGCTTCATGCGGATTCTTTCATCTTTACCAACCCCTATGAGCTTGTCGCAATACGTCCTTAGATATACCTTTGGATCACCTGTCCTGTCGAACATTTCGAACTTAGGAGGTTTGTAACCCTATGATAGTTCTACGTCCGGTTGAATACATAAATCCTCATAGTTCAAACCTTCGATGCCTTTACCACCTTCGACACCTTGGACTTGACTTGTAAGCTTCTTAAGTTCCTCCGCCATGTTCTTGATGAGCAGGTCCTTCTCCGCAGATTCTGGTGCATACGGGGTTTGTTGTGAAATGTGGGGTAAGGTTTCTACGTATATGGGGTTACATTGGTAGACTCCAGGGATTTGGATGTAGTGGAGATCATTGGTTGAGTTCTGGGGATCAGGAGTAGGTTGTGGTGCATTTTGAGGAGTGTGGTAGGTGGTAGTTTGTGGGTGCTGGGTCAGATGATGATGATGCTATGGAGGAGTTGGTACTGGTGGAGGATTAGGATTTTGGGGAGTCGTCAGAAGTCATATTCTGACGTGCGGCGACGAAACTTGGAGTTCAGGGTTGATGATTGGGTATTCTTAAAGGTATCGCCTATGAAGGGCGTGATGAGGTTTGGCAAGAAAGGCAAGGTTAGCCCACGGTATATTGGGCCTTATAGGATTATTCAAAGAGTGGGACGAGTAGCTTATGAGTTAGATTTGCCCTCGGAATTGGAGTCTGTCCATCCAGTTTTTCACGTATCAATGTTACGGAAGTGCATTGGGGATCATACCCGAGTGGTGCCCACTGATGATGTACAGATCACGGAGGACTTATTGTATGAGGAAGTTCCGGTTGCCATCCTAGACCAACAAATCCGCAAACTACGAAATAAGGAGGTTGCCTTTGTGAAAGTTTTATGGAGAAGCAAGAATGTGGAAGAGATGACGTGGGAAGCGGAGGATGAAATGAAGTCTAAATATCCCCACCTATTTCAAACTAAAGATATGGCTCGAGATGGGATACTTCAGCACAACTCTATTCAGGCCAGTATGTCATCATGTAAGCTCTTATTTTTGACTTTCAGTATTTATAATTAACGGCTGTGTGAGGCCAAGTGTTGCTATTGACAGACATTGGCCATGTGTGGCATGTAAAGTATGTTTTTTGTCTGCGTGCAAGTTGGTTTTACTCTAGAGTACAGAGGAGACTCTGGAAAAATTTTCCCAAGTCTCTAAGAGTAGACATTCGAGGACGAATGTTCCTAAGGGGGAATGATGTTACACCCCATATATTCGTATGTAAAAGTGCGTCGTATGCAAACTAATGTAAGACCCAAAATGAGATCATCTTTGGAAGTATATAAAGTAATTTATCATGTTACCTCAGAGGTTACAAATATTGAAGATCATGAACAACAAGTATAAAGATGGTTGGAAGGTTCAGAAGCTAAGGAATTAAAGAAAATAATGTTTCGTCGAAAGTCGACAAGTTAGGAATGTTATAACCTGTACCTTTGGGGTGAGACTAGGGTTCTTAACATAATAATAAGGTTATGTTATGAGTTATGTTAGTTGTATGATAGTCGTGTGTTATGTTTTGAGGTCAAGCGAGTTGTGGAACAAAAGTCGATGGAAGTCATCACAAGTTACGTTCATAAGTTTTACCAAAATTTGGGGTCAAATATAACTGCAATTTTATCCCAATATACTTAGAGTTACGGGGTGTTCCACCCATCAAATGGAAGATCTATGATTCTATTTTCTAACGCATTAAACTGTTTGTCAAAACGACATTGGGGTAGAGAGATATATACATTTTTGCGAGACTGCGCAGACTGCTAGGTGACAAGTAGGTGTGTCACCCACTTGCTTAAATGAGAGGATTATATATGTCCAAAAATGGGCTAGTTCGGGTCGTCCAAAGAGACCTTTTAAAGGCCTATTTACTTCATATATTACACTGATAATAGTGCATAATAACCAGATATAAGCTCCTGCAAAAATCCTCCCATAATTTGCACAGAAACCCTAATTGATTTTCTCTCCTTTTCAAGTTCTAGTTGCAGGTAAAACCTAGAGTTTAAAGAACCAAGATAGGATCTGAGTTATTCAACAAATAAGGTAAGTTTATTTATCTCTTTCATCCATTTTTTCTGCTGGAGATGTATGCAAAGTCGTTCTATAATTGTAAGAACTAACGGGACGGTGATCGGAAGCCGTGAGTTCGAGTTATTCACTTGTAGCGGACTGTTTTGTGGACTATTTCATATTGCTATTGGATTGCGTGTTTTGCTCCTGTTTTATGGATTTTTTGAGAATAAATGGTGTGGAGAAACACCACATAAATTCACGGTGGTGGGCTGGTCGTTCGTCGTAACACTTTCGGGATGTGACATTACTATGGTGATCGTTTTGTGTATGAAGAGATTGGGATGTTTTGGGCTGTTTTGTAGTATTTTGTGGTGTATATAAGGTTGGAAAATAATGTATATATGTTGTTATTATTGTTTTCTTGTGGTGTTGGTATTATCTTGAATTTGGATGGAGTAAGGATTATAGGGGAGATGCTGCCTGTTTTAATACAAAATAAGCTTGTCGTTCATTATGCGTTAGTTTTACCTTTCGTAACTTAATGATAGTATTATTATCGTTGTTGTAGATTAAGGTGCGAAGAGTCGAGTTCAACTTGGTGATTGGAAAGATTGTGATAAGGTATGTTAAGGCTAAACCTTTACAATATCCTAGTCTCATAAGCTACAAAATTCCCCCTTATCGGGACTTTATATTAAGTTAAGTATTGTTTTCTTTCAATCAAGAGAGAAGCGGGTCTATATATATATATATATATATATATATATACACAGTATTACAGTACTTTCACCACCATCGAGCTATAATCGATGGGCAGGCCCTTATTGGGCAACCTCTGATCAGATGGTAAGTTATATACCGAGCCTTCATTGGCCGAGTGCCTATGAGAGAGCCCAGAATGGCCGATATATAGAGTCTAGTATGGCCAATCACCTATGAGCGAGCCTACTACCGCAAAGCAGTTTCAAGTTTCGAGCCTTATAGGGCCGGACAACTATTTTACTTACTATATTGAGAGAGTTGAGTTAGTATCAACAGGTAAGTATATCTCCAGATCATCTTTGACTACCAGTTACTTTCAGATATTATATTATCAATTTAGTTTCAGCTTTCAGTTATTCTATTGCCTTACATACTAGGTACATTATTTCGTACTGACGTCCCATTCCTGGGGACGCTGTATTTCATGTATGCAGGTTTGGATAAACAGCTTGGTAGACCTCCTCCATAGGTGCTATCCGTGATCAGCTTGATCAGTAAGCTCCACGACCTTCGGAGTTGCCCGATCTAGGGTTTTGACTACATATATGTATATATGTATATATATTATGGGTAGGTCGGGGCCCAATTTCGACCACAGTACATCCATCGGTAGAGGATTGTAGACGTATCCAGTCAGTTATTGCAGTATGTTGGGCTTGTAGGCCTTGTATGTATATTTTGTTGGTTTGTCAGCTGTAGTAGTTATGACGGCCTTGTCAACCCAGCTTTATATTGATGTTTAGTCAGAGCTAGTTTCCATTCAGTTTTATATTTTGTTTCACAAATTTTCTTGCAATGTGGCACCATGGCCAAAGTATGACATTGTATATTCAGAGCCCCTCAGTCGCAAGTTGGTACGCTAGTCTAAGTAAGGCACCGGGTGCTGGTCTCACCCCCCAGGTTTGAGGCGTGACAACAACAGAGTTATGTTGAGATTTGATCCTTTGTGTTGGATTCGTGTGTCTTGGTTCTACCATTTATGATGGACTCATGGCGTTGTGGAGGTAGTGGTACTTGTTGAACTTGCGGGACGGTTGTCTCATTTGAGTCATTTTTCCATGATTGAATACATTTGAATTGTTGCGTATTGGTGTACATATTTCTTGGTTTGTGGCTCTATGTAGTATTGGTGTGGCGTGTCAGTAGAGTAGCTTGTATTTGATAAGAGGAGGCCGTTGGATCTAGAATGGGTGCTATCGGATTTGATTGCGGTATATTTGAAAGGACAACATTGCTGATAAGCTTACAAATTGGCTATAGTTGTTGTTGAAGGAGAGGGAGCTCCATGGCTTGTTGATCTGATGAGTTGTTATGAGTTTCTGTATGTTTATTTCATCATCGGCAGTGTACAAAGGATTTAGAGCGAGGTTTTGTTTGATATGAGGTTTATTACCGGTACCATGTTTGTTTTTAGCAGCTACTGTGATCAGGAGTTATTGCTATGAGTATTTGAGTTATGTAGTATATCATGTGATTTTGTATTGGGTTATGGTTATGACTTGATGCAGCTGTTTCAGACTTATACAATGTGTAGATGCGAGATTTAGGTCTTATAGGAAATTTCGTATGTTGTAAATTGGATTCTAAGGTTTACGGGCTAAGGTCGACGTAATGATCTTCAGTTATGTTGTGTTGTCGGGCTTATATGGAATAAGGTGACGTGGGATCACCCCAGGGTATGTGCATGGTAAGGTTACACGACGGTTTGATGGCTTTGGAGTGACTCTCGGCACGTTCGAGGACGAACGCATGTTTAAGTGGGGGGAGGATGTAACGACCCGACCGGTCGTTTTGAGCATTTGCACTTCGCTTGGCAGTTTGAGGGAATGAGTAGCTTCGTATGATGTATTATGGGTTGTGTGAATCGTCGATTTTGGTTTTCAGGTTATTCGGAATCGATTTGGAAGAATGAATTTCATTGTTGAAGCTTTAAGTTGGAAGAGTTAACTAAGTTTGACTTTTGTGAATTTGACCCCAGAATGGAGTTTTGATGGTTCCGTTAGGTCCGGATGGTGATTTTGGACTCAGGCATATGCCAGGATTTGCATTTGGATATTTCTAGAAGGATTCGGCACTAATTGGCGAAAGTAGAAAACTTGAAGGTTTCGAAAGTTTACAAGTTTGACCGGGAGTTGACTTTAATGGTATCGGACTCGGATTGTGGTTCTGGGAATTTGAATAGCTTCATTATGTTATCTGGGACTTGTGTGTAAAATTTGAGTTCATTCCGAGTTGATTTGATATGTTTCGGCACAAGTTTTGGAAGTTGAAAGTTCAAAGTTCATTCAAGTTTGGTTTGAGGTGCGATTTGTCATTTTGATATTGTTAGGTGTGATTTCAGGACTCGAGTAAGTCCGTGTTATGTTATGTGACTTGTTGGCATGTTTGGACGGGGTCCCGAGGGGGCTCGGGCGTGTTTCGGACAAGTTTCAGCTTATTTTGGTTATATTAGCAGTTCTAGTGCTGGTTCATCGCACCTGCGCAAAATTGGCCGCAGGTGTGGACGCGCTTATGCGATGAAATTCTCGCTTCTGTGAATTGGAAGTGTCTTGGTGAGTTTCGCTTCTGCGGAGGAATAAGCCTAGATGCGCAAGCGCTTCTGCGGGGTCTGGAACGCTTCTGCGAGAGTGGATGTGAGCTGGGAGTCCGTTTCTGCGGTGGTGCATACGCTTCTGCGGAATCATAGGCGCGGAAGGTGTTCCGCAGGTGCGATCATGGTGCTTCAGGTTGAAGTCGCGGATGCGACATTTTAGCTCGGAATTGCGAGGCCGCAGGTGCGGCATTTTGTCCGCAAATACGGGTGTTCTGGGCAGACTCATTATATATCGAAGTTTGGTTCTTTTTATCATATTTTGAGATTTGGGGCTCGGATTGAGGCGAGTTTTGAAGCAATTTTCATCACGTGGATTTGGGTAAGTGTTCTGCACTCGGTTTTGAGTATATTTCACGAATCTATCTTCATTTTTGGCAATTGGATTATGAATTTTAAAGAGAATATGGGGGTTTTAGCCTAAAGCTTCATTGAGTGAGTTTTTTAGATTTGAATATCGATTCGGAGTTGGAATTGGGTGAAGCTAGTATGGTTGGAATCGTAATTGAATGGGTTGTTAGATTTTATAAGTTTAGTCGAGTTCCGAGGCGCGGGCCCGGGTTTGACTTTTGGGTTGATATTGGGCTTTTGATTAAAGATTCGACCTTTATCGATTGGTCTTGTTTCCTTTGGCATTATTTGATGTATTTGAGTTGCTTTTGGCTAGTTTCGAGCTGTTCGGAGGCCGGTATGCACGGGATGGCATTTTTAGAGCATTACTTGGCTTGCTCGGTATTGGATTTGGCTTGTTCAAGGTAAGTAACACTTCTAAACTTGGTTCTGAGGGTATGAAACCCCGAATTACGTGTTATGTGATTGATGTGGAGGTGACGCGCATGCTAGGTGACGGGCGTGTGCGCGTGCACTGTGTGAATTGTGATTTAGTTGATTCCATAGAACTGTGTACCATCTTATCTGAACATTTTTACTATACACTATGTGTTAGAGCACTTGAGCTGCAATTTATGCTAGAAATCATGTTTAGGCTATATGCTGGCACTATTGGGACCCACAATGGTCGTTCTTCGCTGTTGCGTTATTTTCTTAATTGCAGTTATGTACTCAGTCGCATTCATCATTTCATATCATATCTCAGTCTCTGTTATTGTATATTGTCACATCTCGTATCATTGATTAAGGATGCTTAGTACGAGCATTGTGAGCCCGAGATACTTGAGATATTGGTGACTTAGTTGGGGCCTGAGTGTCATGCTGTGAGTGATATATATATATATATATATATATATATATATATAAATATGGATCGGGTTGCAAGCCGCAACAAGCCTTATGGCTATATATATATATATATATATGTGGATTGGGTTGCACGCTACAACAAGCCTTATGGCTATATATATGTGGATCGGGTTGCACGCCGCAACAAGCCTTATGGCTATATATATGTGGATCGGGTTGCACGTCGAAACAAGCCTTATGGCTATATATATGTGGATCAGGTTCATGCCGCAACAAGCCTTATGGCTATTTATGGATCGGGCTGCACGTCGCAACATGTATTGTACAGTGCTGAGTGACTGAGTGTGCTGCATATTGAGCATGGTAAAAGAGAATGCGAGATTGAGTACTCTGAGAGTGTGAGTACATGAGTTCATCACTGAGATACATTGCATTTGACATGCGTACTTGAGATACATGCATAGAGATACATTCCCTTCTGCTACCCGGTTTTGATGACGTTCATGATTTCACCTGTATATTAACATGTAGGCATAGAGATGTATTCTCCTCATGCTATCTGAAAATGAAACATCTTATTTATCGTTGAATGATTTTTGGAGAAATCACAGTTTTCAAACTTACTCATATGCTTTTGGGGTTTTCAGTGAAAGATTCGGGATTTACTATTATACTTGAAAAGCATGTCTATTTTTCCGTAACAGTGAATGAGTTGGGCATCTTACCTCTGAGTTATTTTCATGTACCCTCTTATTATATTTTTATGAACTGTTGCTGGTTATTGGAGTTGGACTATGACCCTTGGCCCAACTCATCACTACTTTCAACCTAAGGTTAGGTTTGTTATTTATTGAGAACATGGGGTCGGTTGTACTTATACTACACTTCTGCACCTTGCGTGCAGGTGTTGGATGCTGATGTAGCTGTGTATGGCGGGAACTGGATCTGAAGATGTACCAGCGTTCCAGTCATAGCTGCCTCTTGATCTTGGTAGCTTTAGTATTTCAGATCTGTTCATGTATATTTCAAACAGATGATGTATTTTATTTTAAACCAACTTTGTAAACTCTATATCTTAGAAGCTCATGATTTGTACTACCAGTCCTTGGGAAATTCTTGTATAAAAGCAGTTGTATTATTATTTCTTTTCTTAATAAATCTCATTAAATTGGATAGTTGTTAATTGGCTTACCTGACGGGTTGGGTAAGGTGCCATCACGACTAATTGGATTTTGGGTCATGATAGTTATCATGCTTTACTTTATTAGATTCGTAAAATAAACTTATTATCTTATTTGATGCTTTACTTTATTTAAATTCTTATCATGCTTTACTTTATTTGATTCTTAAAAAAAACTTATTATCTCATTTGATGCTTTGCTTTATTTAAATGGTTGTCATGCTTTACTTTAACTCTTTGAACATTTTATTGGTACTTGACACAGATACAATATATATTGTGGCACGAGGTTGTCACGACCCAATTTCCACTATAGGCCGTGATAGCGCCCAATGTTGCCGCTAGGCAAGCCAATGGTGAACTACCCATTTAATTTCTCATTTTAATATTTTTAGAGTCTTTGATTTTTTTTATTTAATACGGAAAAAAATAGTAAGTGAGCATAGTAATGTAAAGCATAAACTAAACGGGAAAGTAAGATAGTGAATTAAATAATCAAAACCTATGAGTGTCTACTAGAATTCCCAAAACTCGGTGTCACAAGTGCACGAACATCTAGTAGAATATACAAAACTCTTTAAGAACTACTGTCTGAAACAAAATAGAGAGAAATGATAAAATATAAGAAGAGAAGGCTCCGGGTGCTGCAGAATGGAGAATTAGAAGCAACTCACAACTAAGCCTCCGGGTAATGCGGATGCGCGCCCGGACGAACTCCAGATGCACCTGCCTCATAACCTGCACAATATGTGAAGAAGTGTAGCGTGAGTATGTAAACAAAGTGCACCCAATAAGTATCTAGTCTAACCTCGAAAAAGTAGTGACGAAGGGTTGGCATCGACACTTACTATTGGGCAATATACATAATGTACAAGAATATTTAATAGGCATGAAATACAATATCACTAATGGAATAAGAGGCAATAATAAATGATCTTTTAACAAATAACAATTCAAAGTCCCAAAATATCACATGCTAATCTCAACAAGTAAAGGCTCAACACGTATTTATAAATCCTCAAGTCATGAAAGACATATCAAGTATAATCGGACTCCGAGTGACAACACGCACGAGTTATGCCGAGGTCATACAACCCAATCCATAATAATCGTGTACATACACTACCGTGGTCGCACGACCCGATCCATGGATGCATCCCATAATATATATAAATATTGTTGAGGCGTTCAGCCCAATCTACAGGTGTCACGCCCCAACCTCGGGGAGCGCGACCGACGCTCAACTGAGTGAACCCGATCGAGCAAGCCTGTTAAATAATTTCTACCCAACTCACCCATGATCAAGAGAAGACATGATTTCATTAATTAGACAGTAGGAAGATCATATATACTATACTAAATTGTCTCATTAGTTACATCATTTTTAAGTTTCAAGATACACACATTCATATGATTCGAGTGGAACAAGAGATCAAAATATAACATAATCTGTTTGACTTTTTTAGCACCCATGTACAACCCACATAGTATCTACGGAGCCTCTAAAAGATACAAAAGAGTGTTATGATAGTGCCGGAAACAAGGCCCCGGCTATACCTCAAAACATGATAATAATATGAACAAAAGATACTATACATGACCCCAGGATGAAGTCAGGCTCACCAAGTCTGTTGGGAAGAGGATGTACCACTACCGCTTATCAACACTGCCTGCTATGGAACCACCTGCATCCATTTAAAGATGCAGCGCCCCCGGCAAAATGGACGTTAGTATTGTCGAATAGTACTAGTATATAAAACTAAACACCATCTCAATAGAATGAATAATAATACAAGGGGGGAACAGTCATGAGTTCAATAAGAGCTTCAAACAATACTAAAACATCAAGTTAGGATCACATAAGTTCTCAAGTCAATTTCCATGTTATTAGGCTTGGTGATCTTTAGAGTCGATATACCATAATTCACAATACCACCGTATTCTTATACGGAGTCCGATCACGACCCGATCGGCTAGGTCATCTCATTTCAGACATCAACCATAACCACAATTTCAATTATAATTTCCAGCAAAGTCACCACCATGTGTGCGGCATGGCGTCCGATCACGGCCCGATCAGCTAGGCCGTCTCACCCGAGACATTACCTTTTCAATCAATCATCTCACTTCATACTTATTTCATATCTTTTCAATTTATTGGCACGAGTGGCCCGAATTAGAAAGTTATTCTTGGCACTTGGCCGTATTTCATAATTCTAGTTTCCTCTTTCCACATTCAAACATCATTATCATCATCAACAACAATAAGGCCTACCATTTAAGTCACTAGAACACATATGAGCAATTTGGGAATCCTAAGCACATAGAGACTTTTCATACAATTTGGCATAACAACCTTTATTCGATCTTGACATGAAGTCTTAACATGTCTAGCACATATTCCACATTTGGAACACATTCTCAAATGGAAATATGACATGATGAAGCATTTAGAATAAACATTGAGCATACATCCTTCAACACAAACACATTAGGAATAGCCAATTCTATAATGATCAATTTGGGACTTACACCAATTACATGAACACCGCGGGGTTCGATTCTAAGAAGAAGGGGGTTTAGCTATGAGCTTCCTTAAACTTTTAAAACGTTCCGGAATTCTTAGCACTTCGATCTATTTTAGAAATATAACAAGTTGGACCAAAATTAGATAGATGATCATGATTCTAGCTCATTTGAGCACATTATCAAACACTAGATATGCATTAATATTTTTAAGGCCCTTAATGGAAAGATTATATCATTCCTCAACCCATTCTCTACCATTTTTAGCTCACAACCTTCCTACATTATTTGATAACACATGCATGCAAGGTAACAACTCCCACACCAAAAAATTGTCTTTCTAATTATCCCCCCTTTAGTAGATTTTCGAAATTAAGAGCTAGGGCATAGATTCTTACCTTTAAGATGAGGACTTTCTTGATGATCTTCAAGGATTGAGAAAGAATTGTTGGATATTAGGTTGAAGGTTACTTCCCCACTCTAAGAACTTTTTATCACTCTAAAAATATCAGAAATATGCTCAAAAATGGACTATAGCATATGTTTTAACAAAATAGGGTCGGGTTTAAAAATCCCAAAAATGAAGTTTCAGAACAGGGTATGCGGTCGCATATGCAATCGCAGAATGGATATGCATTCCGCATATCGGCCGCATAATTTGGTGCCAAAAACTGGAAAAAATCTGCCTGGGTCTGCGGTAGTTATGCGGCCCACAGGCCTGTTCTGCGGTCGCATAATGCGCCGTAGAACCTCCCTCCGCAAACATTCTAAGGCTGATTATACGACAAAAGTGCGGCCCGCGAAATGGTTGTGCGGTCACATAACTGGCCGCGAATTGACATCAAAATGGCCCAAGTAGCTGCTCCACTCATTCTGCGGCCCGCAGAGTGTTTATGTGGCCGCATAATGGGCCGTAGAAATGCCTATTTTTGCCAAATATTTTCCTTCAACTCTCCAGCGTACTGTTCAATCCAAAAAGTTTACTTATTATTAACCTCTACGCCTACCCCGGCATCACGGAACCCCGGTTTTAAGGAAACATTTCACGGGGCCTTACAACAGGAATAGGAAAACTCTTCGGATTACAAGTTTTGTAATTACAACTTCAGGGTAAGCCCATAAAAGAATATAAATTTCCATCAATGATTAAACACTCCACCAAATCTCTAAGTAATGAAGCTTGATTTATCATAATCTTTAACCAAATTTTACTTATTAATTAAAGCAATTAAATTAGCAAATTGAGTTCAAATAGTGCAAGTAATAGCATAATAAAGGCCTAAGTCTACCCTGACATAACATGAATTTTAGATACACACGACTATCTTCACTTTGTGTGTACGTAGCACCCACATTTAGTAGCAAATAACGAATTTAAACACCTATGGGGTTAATTCCCACATACAAGGCTAGAAAAGAGACTTACCTCGTCCCCAAGTCCACGTTTGCGGTCTACAAATCACTCTAAGAGTCTCAAGTCGGTTCCAAACAATCCGAAGCTAGCCAAAGGTTGTATAAACTAATCAATAATTGCTCAAAAGTTCATAATTTAACTATTAGAGTAATTACCCAACCCAATTTGGAAGATTCCTAAAATTCACCCCGGGCCCACATGCCCGGATTCTAAAATATTTTGTAAATAATTATTACCCATAACCTCACGAACACAAACATATAATTTATACTCAATTCCATAACCATTTTCATGGGCAAATCTCATTTTTTAATAAAAAATCTATGTTTTTCAACAAACTCCTAAAATTTCTACATTTTTCATGTTAAAATCTACCTATAATCTATGCATTTAGCTTATATCATATAGAAATCACTTACCTCCAATAGTTAGGTGAAAACCCCTCTCCAAAAGCTCTAAAATCGACCAAGAAATGAGTGAAATGAGAAAAATAGGCCAAAGTCCCGTTTTTAATAATGTCCACTGCCCAGGCCCCAGATAAATATACATCCCGAACGCGTAGAAAGCCCCGCGATCGCGAAGGCTTTCCTAACCAAAGCTTCACGAACGCGGCCCTACCTTCACGAATGTGAAGGGCAACTGGCCAGTGACCCCTAGACCCAACTTCTTCTACGCGAACGCTTCTAGGCCATAATGAATGCGAATGCCACAGGTCCTTCGTGAACGCGGCCTCCTCTTCGCGAACGCGAAGAGAAAAAGCACCCAGTCCCCAAATGCTTCATCACGAACCCGGGGGTCCTTCCACGTTCGTGAAGAAGGAAACCAAAACCAATAGACCAGCAGTTTTGGACTTAGCTCCGGGCAGCTCGAAACGCACCTGAGCCTCACGGGACCCCGTCCAATTGCACCAACAAGTCCATAACCATAATACAGACCTGTTCGATCTCTCAGAACACGTAAAACAACAACGAAATTAAGAATCCAAAACCAAATTGAATCAACTTATGAACTTCAAACTTCTCAACTAGCTCCGAAAGCACCAAATCATACTTAAACTACTCGGAATGACACCAAATTTTGCGTACAAATCATAAATCACCATACAGAATTATTACCAGGCTCGGAATCCCAAATGGACCTTGATAACACCAAATTCTATTCCAAACCAAATGTAAAGAACTAGAAAACCTTCAATGAACCAACTTTCAACATTAAGTGCCGAAACGCTCCCGGATCACCCGAAACCTGATCCGAATACACGCCCAAGTCTAAAATCATCATACAAATCTATTGGAACCATCAAATCCCGGTTCCGAGATCGTTTACTCAAAACGTTGACTCAAGTCAAACTTGGCCATCATATGCTACTATTAAGGAACTAAGTGTTCCGATTTTAACCCGAACCCTTCCAAACCTAAACCAACCATCCCCGCAAGTCATAAAACAGTAAAAACACATACGAGAAGTCTTAATTAGGGGAACATGTATCTATAAAGTAAAATGACCGGTCGGGTCATTACATTCTCCACCTCTTAAACAAACGTTCGTCCTTGAACGAGTCTATAATCATACCTGGAGTGCTGAATAAATGCGGACATTTCACATGTCCTCCTCGGTCTCCCAAATCGCTTCCTCGACTGGTTGACCCCTTAACAGGACCTTTACCGTAGAAATCTTCTTGGACCTCAACTAGCGAACCTGCCTGTCAACAATAGCAACTGGCTCCTTCTCATAACCCAAGCTCTTATCTAGCTGAACCGTGCTGTAATCTAACACATGCGACCTATCGGCTTGGTACTTCTAGAGAATAGACACATGGAAGACCTGATGAACTCCCGATAGACTGGGAGGCAAAGCAAGCTCATAACCAACCTCCCCAACTCTCCTCAACACCTCAAATGGCCCTATAAACCTTGGGCTCAACTTTCCCTTCTTCCCAAGCCTCATGATACCCTTCATCGGCGAGACTTTCAAGAGAACCTTCTCGCCCACCATAAATGATAAATCGTGCACCTTCTGATTCGCGTACTCTTCTATCTAGAATGTGCTGTGCGAAGCCGCTCCTGAATCAACTTTACCTTTTCCAAGGCATCCTTCACCAAATCAGTGCCATATAGCTTAGCCTCTCTGGGCTCAAACCATCCGATGGGCGAATGACATCGCCAACCATATAAAGCCTCAAATGGAGCCATCTCGATGCTGGACTGATAACTGTTGTTATAAGCAAACTTGGCCAAAGACAAGAATCGATCCCACTGCCCTCCAAAGTCAATCACACACGCTCTGAGCACATCCTTCATAATCTGAACTATCCACTCCGACTGCTGGTCGGTCTGCGGATGAAAGGCTGTGCTGAGCTCTACTCGGGTGCCCAACTTGCTCTGTACTGCTCTCCAGAAATGCGAAGTCAATTGAGGGCCTCTATCTGAAATGATGAATATAAGCACACCATGCAACCACATAATCTCCTGAATGTAAATCTGGGCCAATCTCTCTGAAGAGTACGTAGTCATAACCAGAATAAAGTGGCTGACTTGGTCAGCCTGTCGACAATGACCCAAACGACATCAAACTTCCTTAACATCCGCGAAAACCCAACTATAAAGTCCATAGTGATCCGCTCCCATTTCTATTCTGGTATAACCATCTGCTGGAGTAGGCCACATGGCCTCTGGTGCTCATACTTCCTGCTGGCAATTTAGACACCTCGCTACATACTCAACTATGTCCTTCTTCATTCACCTCCACCAATAATGCTGCCTTAGGTCGCGATACATCTTTATAGCACCTGGAAGAATAGAATATTGAGAGCTTTGTGCCTCCTCTAGAATCATCTCCTTCAAGCCATCAACATTAGAAACACATAGGCAACCCTAGAGTCGCATAATGCCATCCTTGCCGATAGTAACCTCCTTGGCACCACTACATAGTACCGTCTCTCTCAGAAGCAGAAGGTGCAGATCATCGTATTGATGAGCCTTGATCCGCTCAAATAATGAAGACTGAGCCACAACACATGCAAGAACTCGACTGGGCTCTGAAATATCTAGCCTCACAAGTCTGTAGGCTTAGGACTGAATGCCCAAGGCCAATGGCCTCTCCTCTTCTGAAATAAGTGCCAAACTACCCATACACTCGGCCTTTCTGCTCAAGGCATCCGCAACCATATTCGCGTTGCCCGAATGGTAAAAGATGGTGAAATCATAGTCCTTCAGTAACTCAAGCCACCTACGCTGCCTCAAATTAAGATCCCACTACTTGAATAAATGCTGCAAGCTATGATGATTGGTGTAAACTTCACAGGACACCCCATAAAGATAATGCTTCCAGATCTTGAGAGCATGAACTATCGCGGCCAACTCCAAATCATCTACGGGGTAATTCTTCTCGTGGAGCTCCAACTACCGTGAAGCATATGCAATAACTCGCCTTTTCAACATCAATACACAACCCAGGCCAACGCGTGAAGCGTTGCAATACACAATATACATCTCTAAACTGGAAGGCAACACTAACACCGGTGCTGTAGTCAATGCTGTCTTGAGCTTCTGAAATCTTGTCTCGCAATCATCGGACAATCAGAACGGAGCACCCTTCTGGGTCAATCTAGTCAAAGGTGCTGCAATAGATGAGAATGTCACCCAAACTCGGGGAGCACGACCGGCGCTCAATCGAGAGAACCCGGCCGAGCAAGCCTGTTAGATTTCCTTCTATCAAAATCATCCATGAATAAAGAGGAGATGTACTCCATTAATCAAACACTGAAAAGATTTTTAATAACACCTTCCTTTCCATTCCCATTAGCAGCTTCATTCATAATTTCCAAAATATCACGAGTTTATAGAATTAATGAAAAATATGATTTCCAAATACAAACATTTCTAGTTCGATTCCCAACATCAACCACAACCCACAACCTGTCTACGAAGCCTCTAAGTACAATACAAGAGTAATATGGAAATGCCGGTAACAAGGCCCCGGCTATACCTCAAAATACAGTACATGAGAAACAAAAGATACATGACCCTGAAATGAAGTGGAGCTCACCAAATCAGCTAAAATGAGTGTACTACTATCACTGATCAATGCCGCCTGCTGTAGAACCACCTGCATCCATTAAAGATGCAGCGCCCCCGACAAAAGGGACGTTAGTACTGTCGAATAGCACTAGTATGTATAGCTAAAAATCCTCTTTCAAAATAGAATATCCATTTAAGAAAAGGCAACACATAGAATATACAAATGTCCAGTTAAAAACATAATAATTTTCAAAATACGAACTTCATATATAATTTTGGTTGGGAGATCATTAGCACCGATATTCCATCGTCTTTGTTAGCACAGAGTCCGATCACACCCGATCGGCTAGGCCATCTCCCCACGGACAATGTGGTTTGACAAGTGATGAGAAAGAAAGTTGTTACCAAGAGTAGTACCACCATGTGCGCAATATGGCGTCCGATCTCCACCCGATCGGCTAGGCCACCTTCCCACATATGCCGTGTGGGTTGACTTTTCCAATCAACAAAGGTTCTAGTTTCATCCCAATTAAGGGGAATAATATCACAATTTCCCAAAGGTTCCAATTTCATCTGAAATAAGGGGAATATTCCTAATCCACCCCTACACCGGCATGTGTAGTTTCAGATGTGAGCCTTATGACCCACCCTTCCTCGGTTTTGCTAATGATGCTCCCAAAAATATTTTTGATTTGATTTGCACACAAAGGTAACATAAATACAATTGTATTAACCTCAATATCTTTCACATTATATAAATTCTCAATAGTATTTCCAGTCATTCATAACGACAATATTTCCTTGGCTCATTTGGATATTCACAAGATTCTTTATTCCTGGCACGATGGCCGTATTTCATATTCCACACTTTCGCCTCTTTCAATTTCAAAGATCACCATAAAATATCAACATATAGAAAATTTAAGAAATCATATACTTCCAATCCATTTGAAATGGGAACTTCAAACACAAATAGTTTCTTCCCAAAGAATGAGGCATACCAACCAACAATAGAAACACACATGAAAAATCATAAACAATTAATACACCATTTACTCTTGCAATACTCTTCCCCAGAAATGACAATGTACAATTTCAACACATGAGTATATAGAACTCGAATCACACTGGATATATTTATAAAGCAAAGCATTAGTTAAAGCAACCACTAATGGTCATGAATTGAGTACAAAAGCTCTTAGGAAAATTCTAATTTTCCAAATCACTTTTAACACAGTTGAGTCGAGGCTCATTTCATATTTTTTATCGCATTCTCTCAAATCATTTGCACTACTAGCTATAATCATAACTTAAATTCTTGGCATGTTGGCCACACTCTATATCCTCAATTCAATTATTTCATTTCCAACCACCTTTATAGGTTATCAACAATAAGACATTTCCAATCAAGACTTTAGGTACACATATGAGCAATTTTGAGTCTTAAGCATATCGAGTTTTTTCTCACCCGATTGGTATATTAGTTCTTATTTAAAACACGACTCAAAGCCACAACATTTTAATACGCAACCCATACTTTGAAACTTATGGAAATATTATGGAATTCAATTCGAAGAGAGAAAGTTTAGCCAACATACCTCAATTGAGCTTTCCTTAAATTACTACTACGTTTCGAAAATTCTAGCAATCCCAATCTATTTTGAGACATAACAAAATTTAACAATAATTAGGAAGATATTCATGGTATCAGCTCATTTGAGCATTTTATCAAACACTAGGTATGAAAATTTAACCACAAGGTTCTTCTACAAGATTTCCTTCACTACACAACCCAATCCTTACTTATTTAAGCTCAACAATCTTCCCACAATTCTTATTGGTACATGCATGTATAGATAATACTCTTATACCCAAGAATCATACTCCTAATCAACCATCTTCTACCCAAATTCGAGATTGAAAACTAGGGTATGGAACCTTACCTCTTAGATGAAGAACTTGTGGGTTTTCCTTGTTAATCTTCCAAGATTTGAGCAAGACTTGATGAATAATTAGCCTAGGGTTTCCTCTCTCTCTCTCTCTCTCTCTCTAAAACACTCTCCTTTCTCTCTAAAACATCAGAATATTTGCTCAAAAATGACCCTTTGCGTGTATTTATCGAAGTAGAGTCGGGTTTTAAAAACCCAAAAATGAAGCTCCGGAACAGGTTCTCCGATCGCATATGCGATCACATAATCATTATGCGGACCGCATATCGGTCGCATAATTGGTGACAAAAGTGACCAAAAATCTATCTGTGTCTGCGGTCACTATGCGGTCCGCATAACTGTTATGCGGTCGCATAATGCACTGCAGAACAGTTATGCGGTCGCATAGTCGACCGCATAATTGCTTCCAAACTGACCCTCTCCTGCCTCACTTCTGCGGCCATTAAGCGGCCCGCAAAGTGGTTCTGCGGTCACATAATGGACCGCATTAACGAGTTTTTCAGCCAAAAATTTTCCTTTACTTTCCGGTGCATTGTTCAACCCAAAATGTCCGAGCTGCGGCGAGCAAGCCCGCCGTGAAGATTTTCTAAAATCCTTAAACACGTACAAACCAATTCGGCACCACGAAACATTTTTTTTATTTGAAATTTTTTTACACTTAAATACTTCAAAATTTTCCGGGGTGTTACATAGAAGCCCTCCACAAACCGACGATAATAACCTGCTAACCCCAAGAAACTCCTGATCTCGGTCGCTGTGGTAGGACGAGGCCAACTCTGGACTGCCTCGAACTTTTTGGGGTCCACCTTAATACCCTCACCTAATACAACATGCCCCAAGAATGCCACAGAATCTAACCGAAACTCACACTTAGACAACATAGCATATAGCTTCTATTCCTGCATGGTCTGAAGCACAACTCTCAAATGCTGGTCATGCTGCTCCATACTACGCAGGTAGATCAATATGTCATCAATGAAGACAATGACGGATGAGTCAAGATATGGCCTGACCACCCGGTTTATTAAATCCATAAATGCCGCCGGGGCGTTGGTCAAGCCGAAAGACATCACTAGAAACTCATAGAGGCCATACCTAGTCCGGAAAGCCGTCTTCGGAACATCCAAAGCATGAACCTTCAGCTGATGATACCCAGATCTCAAGTCGATCTTAGAGAACACCCTGGCACCCTACAACTGGTCAAACAAATCATTAATACGCGACAACGGGTACTTGTTCTTAATGGTAACTTTATTCAACTAGCGGTAATCAATGCACATCCGCATGTTCCGATCCTTCATTTTCACAAATAACACCGGTGCACCCCAAGGTGACCTCAGCCTGACGAACCCCTTCACTAGCAAGCTGCTCCTTCAACTCTTTCAAATCTTTTGGAGCCATGTGGCATGGTGGAATAGACATAGGATGGGTACCTTGTGCCAAATCAATACTGAAATCGATATCACAATCTAGTGGCATGCTCGGTAAATCAAAAGGAAACACATCGGAGGACTCCCGCACCATGGGCACTGAATCAATCGTAGGAGTCTCTGCAGCAATATCCCGAATGTAAGCCAAATAAGCCAATCAACCCTTCTCGACCATGTGTCGAGCCTTCAAGAAAGCGATAACCCGACTAGATAGATAGATAGATGAATCCCTCAACTCCAATCTAGGCAATTCTGGCATCGCCAAGGTAACAGTCTTGGCATGGCAATCAAGAATGCCTTGATACAGAGACAACAGTCCATGCCCAGGATGACCTCAAAGTCCCTCACGTTGAGTAACATAAGATCCGCTCTAGTCTCATAACCATAGAAGGTCACAATACAGGACCGTTAAACCCGATCCACAACAACAGAATTGCCCACTGACATGGACACATATATAGGAGCATCCAAGGACTCACGAGAGACATCTTGATAATGAGAAAATAGAGAAGAAACATATGAATATGTAGACCCTGGATCAAGTAGTATTTAAGAATCCCTACCATAGACAAAAATAATACCTGTGATCACGACATCTGAGGCTACTGCATCTGGTTTGGGTAGAAAGGCATAGAACCTAGCTGGAGTGCCACCTGACTAGCCTCCACCTCTAGGACGACCACTACCCACCTGCCCTCCGCCTCTGGCAGGCCGGACGGCCGGGTGATGTTTGACTAAAATTCTATGCTTTTGCATGTAATTTACCTTGCATTATGCCTTGATCTTGTTAACTTTGGTGTGAATATTTGTGACTTGAGCTTAATGATGGTATTTTTATGTGCAGGAGTCAATTGGAAGTGATTTGGGGAGTTTACATGCAAATTGACGTCAAAAAGGGAAGAATTTGGAGGAAGTATAAGTTGGTGCCCAGGAATGCTTGGACATGAATTGGAGAAAAGTTGCACGAAATGGTACCTTAGAGCTACAAAATGGAACAATCAAAGAAGACGTGCAAGGAAATGAAAAGTCATGGATATAGACAGTGCAAGGCATTGTCCAGGGCATTGTCATTTGCGCCCTAGACAGTGCCTCGCGCAGAAACACTGGCGCCATAGACAGTGCCTCTCGCAGAATTATTGGTACCCCAGACAGCGCCTCGCACCGATGATGCCATCCGAGCAAATTTTAATTCCTCACTAGTTTTGGACATGTAGACTTCGGCCCCTACCCTATAAATACGTCTTAAATTTAGTTTTTGAAGGGTTGGACATTTTTTGGAGGCAAGAACATCACGTGGAACAACTTTTGGAGGAGACAGTCATCGAATTCTTCATTCCTTCATCTTTTCTTTGTAATTTGTTTATGCAAAATACTTGGAAAATTGTTACTACGAACATGAGTGTCTAAGCACTCTAGTTTCTTGGGTTGTGGTTGACATGATTATTAACGTTTATTAATTACATCTTCATTAATTCGGATTATCATCTTGTGGTTGTTTCTTTAATTCTCGTTTTAACTTGTGAATTGTTGTAGCTACCAATTCACCATACTATCTATGTTATGCTTGGGAAATCAATGTTTAGATTGGAGTAGAATTAAAGAGAGCTTGTTTTTGTACCCGTGAACGATTTTGCGGTTAGGATAGGAATATACCTAACAGTCTTGCTTAGTTAAAAACCGTATTATATTCGTATAGACTCAATACCATAGGAATATAGGATTGATATATTGTGGATAGGTGAGTAGTATTGTGGGAACATGCTACTCATATAAACGATCCGGTCAATTAGCAACCATTGATAATCTAGATTAACAAGTGTGGCTATTGAACTCAATAGGATTGATAAACTGACCACAACCCTTGAATATTCATCTCCTATGAGCAAAATACAAAACACACGTTTGGATCCCTGATAAATTAGCTAATTACTTGTTCAATATTTGTAAACGTAGTTCAATAGATAAACAACATTTTGATTATCTTGGACAGTTAATTGGTTTTAGTTTGCTTAGCTAACGATTAATCTAAGTCTCTATGGGTTCGACATCTGACTTTAGAGTCACTTTATTACTTGACGGCCACGTATACTTGCGTGTACTTGGGGAACCAACAAGTTTTTGGCGCCGTTGTCAGGGACTTAGTTATTGACTGTTTATCTAAGTTAAGCTTTTAATTGATTTTTGTTCATGTTTTTAATTTATTATTTAGTTAGTATTATAATTTCTTTTACATGGCATCTTGGAATGAAAATTGTTTGAATGATGGTTATTCTTACTTTGATGATCCTTGTCCATATTGTGGAGGACCCCACTGGTGAAAACATTGTCGACATATTCCCGGGAGCGAGTTCGGTACACAATCTCTATCCTTTGAGTAAAATATTTGTAATATGTGTGGTGGTCAAGGTGGCCATTGGGATGGCTGTCCTAACTCTTTTTATCCTTCTTCGAGCCCTTATTATGATGTTTCTGATAATTTGTGAGTTTGTTAGCAATAAAGTGGAGAATGTGGAATATGATGCTCAGACTATGGACCTGTTGAGGCAATTAGTGGAACAAACTGTTGAGCACCGAAAAGATTTTGAAAATCTCAAGGCAACAATCAAGAGAATGGAGGCTAAGGTGAGTGAAATGGCTGAGCCTTGTACAGTCCAACAGTCAATTGTAGAGGATAGTGGTCACGAGTTTTGTGAAGTTGAAGAAGAATTTGAGAGCCGATCTGTGGTGCAAGAAGTAGAATTCCAAGAAGTACAAGATATCGAACATGATGCCTCCAGTAGCATAGAAACAGGATGAGCTCAAGGAAGCTATGAAAAAATACATTAATCCAAAATGAAGGCCAATGCAGAAGAAGTGGAGATTTTGAGCCAAACTTGGCCAATGGAACAAACTGAACGATTAGAAATATATGAGGCTCAATGTGAGAAAATTACTGATGGGATGAAACACTTCATAGAAGGAAGATCTGAACTGTGACAAGAGATCTAACAATTTGGCACTGCTATTCACGACTTGGGAGCTCAATTAAGTGCAAAGGTTGATGCGTTCAACGCCCAATAATTTAATGATGAGCTGTGTGAAACTGAAAAAAATCTCCATTCCAAATCCTTCCCGATACCTCCTAAGGAAAATCTAGAAATTGGATCCCAAATTGACGGGTTAGTATGAGCTTATCCATGCGCGCTATCCCGATCATGATTTTCCTACCCCCAGAGGGAAAGGTACTTCCCTTTTGGGCCAGTTGTGGGCGAGGAGGGATTCGAAACCTAGGCAACCATTCCCCTATGTGCCAATCGCTAGCACATCCAGGGCCCTGCATCCAGCTCAGCTGGAGAGGCCTAGCCTGATCTGAGAAGTGCTAATTCAGTTGTCTCTCTTCCTGCCATTTTTCCATTAAATTTGGAATACTTGAACGGTCGATTCTTTTGTCTTCTATGAAGTTTCTTTCTTTGCTACAACTGATAAAAATCGTTGTTTTAGACGATGCATATGTAGAAAGCCTATTTGGTTCTAGTAGTTACTTTACTAGATTTGTTTTCTCTATAAGGGTGTCATCAAGTTAGGTTAGGCCAACCTCGAAACTAGATGCGGTCACCTTTCTGATCTAACACCACAGGCAATGGCCAGGGATCATCCTCTCAATAGGACAGAACGAAGGAATCTTCCTAGGAAGAACCTAGATGGTTTCTGGAAGCATCGTTTACTTTGTTGTTCACAGTAGCAGCTTGCCTTCTAGACCAAATTGAGGAGCTAAAACGAGAATACCAAGCATTAGACCATATTTTTTTTGAGGATCCCAATGTTGAGAAGAGTGTTCTAGAATCATGTGAGGAAGTAGATAATATAATATTTGAAGACTCTAGTGTGGGTACATATGAGGATGAAAATATTGACGCAGTTCTAGAGTTGGAATGCATTGGTCCTCATTCCATGCATTTTTTGATATTGTGTTTGGATGATGATATGAAAATTGAGTCATTCGAGCCTTTGGAGGAGCCAACAGACGAGGAACAAGGTGCTTACATTCTGGAATTTATCGTGCCAGAGAGACATAATTACATATCTCATATGAAGGCCAAGAAGTGTAAAATGCGAAATTGGTTACTTAGCCCAATTACATTTGTCCCACTACCCCGCGAGCATAGCAAAAATCTTGAAGCCAAATTGGGGTCTCAATTCATAAGTTCGAGATGAAGACAAAAAGTGCTTCAAGTCGGGCCGCGACGTTAAATCAGGCGCTTGTTGGGAGGCAACCCAGCTTTACTGCTTTCTTTTATTTTTATTTTTATTTTTATTATATTACTTTTGTAGTGTCTGTTTTATTTTGTAGGATTATAAGCGTAGGAAGCAAAGCCATTGGAAGAGTGCAAAAGTGATCTAGATGGTGAGAACTAAGTGTGGGGTGCTCACACAAAGGACCATGCCTGGGGAAAGTCTGAGTATCCCGTGAGCCGCTATTGCTTCGGCCTTTGGCCTTTCAGGGAGTTTCTTGCCCACCCTCGTTATTGTTTTGCTTTATTTGTGCATTGGGGACATTGCACTCCTTTTTGTATGGGGTGGGATAATTTCTCTAGATAATTAGTAGTGGTAAGTTAGAAAAATGTTAACTTATGATTTTGATTTTAGCTTCTTATTTTTGTTTTTGTAGTTGTGTAGTATTTTAGTAGCTCCTAATTTTTTTAAATGTGGAAAATAAGAAAAATCGAAAAAAAGAGGTAGAAAAATTGGACTTTTCCCGACGATGGATCTTCCACATAGTTTTGTTGAGGGATTAAAGTCTAAACAAAAATCTAAAAAAAATTCTTTTAGTTTCCTTTAGCTTGTAAAAATCCCCTATGATTTTTCTTTGTGCCTCGGTTCTTTTCCATGCGATATAGTTTGAGCCGGATAGTAGTTTTTTCTTTTATTTTATTGTTTTAGAGTAGGACTTAGGAAATAAATGGAGGAAGAAAGATGAGATTCCTAGGCACCCTTGACTTGTTTGATAGTAGCATATTTAGGCTTTGGAATGTGTAGTATCTTCCCTATGTTTTGAAATTGATCACGATGACTTTATAAATTGGATGGCATGTCTCGTGGCACCTATGTCTCGTATTCTTGACTTATGTTCACTTTGTACTTAATGATTAATATCTTGTGGTTCTGTGAATACTTGCATTAGTTTGAGAGTCAAAATGAGACCGTCCTTAGTGAGTCATGTGTCATGTGTGAAGTGAGATTTTTTTGTAGTCCATGTCATTGTACTTGTATCTAGAACTTGCCCTGTATGTGAGTCGAAGCGAATTTTTAGGTGAGGCTCGGTTTGAAAAATAATTCTAGGCTGTCTTTGTTCTTTTTGAGCTTAATGCAGATCACAAATAAAATTTGTCCCTAGTTAACCCTTTTGAGCCTATAGACTTTTATTTGGCACCCACATTACAAGCCTATTCCCGTTTGTTCTTAATTGACATTGTTTTGATCCTTTTACCTCTTAAAGAGCTTTAATTGTGAAATGAGCGCTAAAAGAAGTAAAGAGGGAATTTGGGTGGATTTCGAGTGGAACCAATGAAAGGAAGAAATGTGCAGTTGTTTTATAAAAGAATACACAACTACCGAAAATTGTAAAGAAAAAAAATCTGAAAAAAAGAGAAGGAAAAATATAGATGAATAAATTGACATCTTGTTCTTCCTAGTGGGTATGAATTAAAGTAGTACCTAAAGAAAGAGGGAACGTTGTTGGGGATGATTTTAGTTGTGAAATTGAAGTTGGAATTGAAGAATATGCGCTTAAAATTAATTGTGTGAAGTGTTAAACTGCTTAGGAGGACTAGCCACTATTCCTATATATATATCCTACCCGTCCCTTAGCCCACATTACAACCATAAAAAGTCCTAATTGATTTTAGATCGAGCGAGCCTACATTAGTAGAGATTTACATTAAGGACAAGCATATGGTACCAATTGCATGCATGTGACTTCTTTTGTGAGAGTGAGCGATTTTCTTTGATATATATGAGTCCTTATAATATATTTGAGAATTTGATTTGAATGTGTGGATTCGACTTACTCTTTTGTTCTTGTTGTGAGGGCACATGGTTTCATGAGGGATAGGTAACGTTATTAGACTTCTCTAGGATGTTGGGTGTTCAAGCCATGAGCGCATTGTGACACTGAGTCAGTTTTAGAGGCTAGGATTGTTATAAGAATGTCGTATTTGTTGTGAATATTTTTGAAGAATGGCATAAGAAAAGGGAAGTGTAAGTGATTGCATATGCTACAGTTTAATTGTTGCTATGAACCGTGGTCATTGGTGTAGTGTGCTTCAAATGTGTAAATATAAAGTGCTCAAGAATAGTGTTAGTTGTTGGTTGCTCGAGGACGAGCAAGAGCAAGAGCTTAAGTGTGGGGTGGTGATGTTTGGCTAAAATTCTATGCTTTTGCATGTAATTTACCTTGCATTATGCCTTGATCTTGTTAACTTTGGTGTGAATATTTGTGACTTGAGCTTAATGATGGTATTTTTATGTGTAGGAGTCAATTGGAAGTGATTTGGGGAGTTTACATGCAAATTGACGTCAAAAAGGGAAGAATTTGGAGGAAGTATAAGTTGGTGCCCAGGAATGCTTGGACATGAATTGGAGAAAAGTTGCACGAAATGGTACCTTAGAGCTACAAAATGGAACAATCAAAGAAGACGTGCAAGGAAATGAAAAGTCATGGATATAAACAGTGCAAGGCATTGTCCAGGGCATTGTCATTTGCGCCCTAGACAGTGCCTCGCGCAGAAACACTGGCGCCATAGACAGTGCCTCTCACAGAATTATTGGTACCCCAGACAGCGCCTCGCACCGATGATGCCATCCGAGCAAATTTTAATTCCTCACTAGTTTTGGACATGTAGACTTCGGCCCCTACCCTATAAATACGTCTTAAAGTTAGTTTTTGAAGGGTTGGACATTTTTTGAGGCAAGAACATCACGTGGAACAACTTTTGGAGGAGACAATCATCGAGTTCTTCATTCCTTCGTCTTTTCTTTGTAATTTGTTTATGCAAAATACTTGGAAAATTGTTACTACGAACATGAGTGTCTAAGCACTCTTGTTTCTTGGGATGTGGTTGACATGATTATTAACATTTATTAATTACATCTTCGTTAATTCGGATTATCATCTTGTTGTTGTTTCTTTAATTCTCATTTTAACTTGTGAATTGTTGTAGCTACCAATTCACCATACTATCTATGTTATGCTTGGGAAAGCGATGTTTATATTGGAGTAGAATTAAAGAGAGCTTGTTTTTGAACCTGTGGCTCGGGGAACGATTTTGCTGTTAGGATAGGAATATACCTAACAGTCTTGCTTAGTTAAAAACTGTATTATATTCGTATAGACTCAATACCATAGGAATATAGGATTGATATATTGTGGATAGGTGAGTAGTATTGTGGGAACATGATACTCATATAAACGATCCGGTCAATTAGCAACCATTGATAATCTAGATTAACAAGTGTGGCTATTGAACTCAATAGGATTGATAAACCGACCACAACCCTGAAATCTTCATCTCCTATGAGCAACATACAAAACACACGTTTGGATCCCTGATAAATTAGCTAATTACTTGTTCAATATTTGTAAATGTAGTTCAATAGATAAACAACATTTTGATTATCTTGGACAGTTAATTGGTTTTAGTTTGCTTAGCTAACGATTAATCTAAGTCTCTGTGGGTTCGACATCCGACTTTAGAGTCACTTTATTACTTGACGGCCATGTATACTTGCGTGTAATTGGGGAACCCACAAGTTTTTGGCGCCGTTGTCAGGGACTTAGTTATTGACTGTTTATCTAAGTTAAACTTTTAATTGATTTTTGTTCATGTTTTTAATTTATTATTTAGTTAGTATTATAATTTCTTTTACATGGCATCTTGGAATGAAAATTGTTTGAATGATGGTTATTCTTACTTTGATGATCCTTGTTCATATTGTGGAGGACCCCAATGGTGAAAACATTGTCGACATATTCCCGGGAGCGAGTTCGGTACACAATCTCTATCCTTTGAGTAAAATATTTGTAATATGTGTGGTGGTCAAGGTGGCCATTGGGATGGCTGTCCTAACTCTTTTTATCCTTCTTCGAGCCCTTATTATGATGTTTCTAATAATTTGTGAGTTTGATAGGAACAAAGTGGAGAATGTGGAATATGATGCTCAGACTATGGACCTGTTGAGGCAATTAGTGGAACAAACTGTTGAACACCGAAAAGATTTTGAAAATCTCAAGGCAACAATCAAGAGAATGGAGGCTAAGGTGAGTGAAATGGCTGAGCCTTGTATGGTCCAACAGTCAATTGTAGAGGATAGTGGTCACGAGTTTTGTGAAGTTGAAGAAGAATTTGAGAGCCGATCTGTGGTGCAAGAAGTAGAATTCCAAGAAGTACAGGATATCGAACATGATGCCTCCAGTAGCATAGAAACAGGATGAGCTCAAGGAAGCTATGAAAAAATGAGTACATTAATCACCCGAATGAAGGCCAATGCAGAAGAAGTGGAGATTTTGAGCCAAACTTGGCCAATGGAACAAACTGAACGATTAGAAATATATAAGGCTCAATGTGAGAAAATTACTAATGGGATGAAATACTTCATAGAAGGAAGATCTGAACTGGGACAAGAGATCGAACAATTTGGCACTGCTATTCACGACTTGGGAGCTCAACTAAGTGCAAAGGTTGATGCGTTCAACGCCCAATAATTTAATGATGAGCTGTGTGAAACTGAAAAAAATCTCCATTCCAAATCCTTCCCGATACCTCCTAAGGAAAATCTCGAATTTGGATCCCAAATTGACGGGTTAGTGTGAGCATATCCATGCGCGCTATCCCGATCATGATTTTCCTACCCCTAGAGGGAAAGGTACTTCCCTTTTGGGCCAGTTCTGGGCGAGGAGGGATTCGAAACCTAGGCAACCATTCCCCTATATGCCAATCGCTAGCGCATACAGGGCCCCGACATCCAGCTCAGCTGGAGAGGCCTAGCCTGATCTGAGAAGTGCTAATTCAGTTGTCTCTCTTCCTGCCATTTTGCCATTAAATTTGGAATACTTGAACGGTCGATTCTTTTGTCTTCTATGAAGTTTCTTTCTTTGCTACAACTGATAAAAATCGTTGTTTTAGACGATGCATATGTAGAAAGCCTTTTTGGTTCTAGTAGTTACTTTACTAGATTTGTTTTCTCTATAAGGGTGTCATCAAGTTAGGTTAGGCCAACCTCGGAACTAGATGCGGTCACCTTTCTGATCTAACACCACAGGTAATGGCCAGGGATCATCCTCTCAATAGGACAGAATGAAGGAATCTTCCTAGGAAGAACCTAGATGGTTTCTGGAAGCATCATTTACTTTGTTGTTCACAGTAGCAGCTTGCCTTCTAGACCAAATTGAGGAGCTAAAACGAGAATACCAAGCATTAGACCATATTTTTCTTGAGGATCCCAATGTTGAGAAGAGTGTTCTAGAATCATGTGAGGAAGTAGATAATATAATATTTGAAGACTCTAGTGTGGGTACATATGAGGATGTAAATATTGACGCAGTTCTAGAGTTGGAATGCATTGGTCCTCATTCCATGCATTTTTTGATATTGTGTTTGGATGATGATATGAAAATTGAGTCATTCGAACCTTTGGAGGAGCCAACAGACGAGGAACAAGGTGCTTACATTCTGGAATTTATCGTGCCAGAGAGATATAATTACATATCTCATATGAAGGCCAAGAAGTGTAAAATGCGAAATTGGTTACTTAGCCCAATTACATTTGTCCCACCACCCCGCGAGCATAGCAAAAATCTTGAAGCCAAATTGGGTCTCAATTCATAAGTTCGAGATGAAGACAAAAAGTTCTTCAAGTCGGGCCGCGACGTTAAATCAGGCGCTTGTTGGGAGGCAACCCAGCTTTGCTGCTTTCTTTTATTTTTATTTTTATTTTTATTATATTACTTTTGTAGTGTTTGTTTTTATTTTGTAGGATTATAAGCGTAGGAAGCAAAGCCATTGGAAGAGTGCAAAAGCGATCTAGATGGTGAGAACTAAGTGTGGGGTGCTTACACAAAGGACCATGCCTGGGGGAAGTCTGAGTATCCCGTGAGCCGCTATTGCTTCGGCCTTTGGCCTTTCAGGGAGTTTCTTGCCCACCCTCGTTATTGTTTTGCTTTATTTGTGCATTGGGGACATTGCACTCCTTTTTGTATGGGGTGGGATAATTTCTCTAGATAATTAGTAGTGGTAAGTTAGAAAAATGTTAACTTATGATTTTGATTTTAGCTTCTTATTTTTGTTTTTGTAGTTGTGTAGTATTTTAGTAGCTCCTAATTTTTTGTGTAGTCCATGTCATTGTACTTGTGTCTAGAACTTGCCCCGTATGTGAGTTGAAGCAAATTTTTAGGTGAGGCTCGGTTTGAAAAATAATTCTAGGCTGTCTTTGTTCTTTTTGAGCTTAATGTAGATCACAAATAAAATTTGTCCCTAGTTAACCCTTTTGAGCCTATAGACTTTTATTTGGCACCCACATTACAAGCCTATTCCCGTTTGTTCTTAATTGACATTGTTTTGATCCCTTTACCTCTTAAAGAGCTTTAATTGTGAAATGAGCGCTAAAAGAAGTAAGGAGGGAATTTGGGTGTATTTCGAGTGGAACCAATGAAAGGAAGAAATGTGCAGTTGTTTTATAAAAGAATACACCACTACCGAAATTTGTAAAAAATCTGAAAAAAAGAGAAGGAAAAATATAGATGAATAAATTGACATCTTGTTCTTCCTAGTGGGTATGAATTAAAGTAGTACCTAAAGAAAGAGGGAACGTTGTTGGGGATGATTTTAGTTGTGAAATTGAAGTTGGGATTGAAGAATATGCGCTTAAAATCAATTGTGTGAAGTGTTAGACTGCTTAGGAGGACTAGCCACTATTCCTATATATATCCTACCCGTCCCTTAGCCCACATTACAACCATCAAAAGTCCTAATTGATTTTAGATCGAGCGAGCCTACATTAGTAGAGATTTACATTAAGGACAAGCATATGGTACCAATTGCATGCATGTGACTTCTTTTGTGAGAGTGGGCGATTTTCTTTGATATATATGAGTCCTTATAATATATTTGAGAATTTGATTTGAATGTGTGGATTCAACTTATTCTTTTATTCTTGTTGTGAGGGCACATGGTTTCATGAGGTATAGGTAATGTTATTAGACTTCTCTAGGATGTTGGGTGTTCAAGCCATGAGTACATTGTGACACTGAGTCGGTTTTAGAGGCTAGGATTGTTATAAGAATGTCGTATTTGTTGTGAATATTTTTGAAGAATGGCATAAGAAAAGGGAAGTGTAAGTGATTGCATATGCTACAGTTTAATTGTTGCTATGAACCATAGTCATTGGTGTAGTGTGCTTCAAATGTGTAAATATAAAGTGCTCAAGAATAGTGTTAGTTGTTGGTTGCTCGAGGACGAGCAAGAGCAAGAGCAAGAGCAAGAGCAAGAGCAAGAGCTTAAGTGTGGGGTGGTGATGTTTGGCTAAAATTCTATGTTTTTGCATGTAATTTACCTTGCATTATGCCTTGATCTTGTTGACTTTGGTGTGAATATTTGTGACTCGAGCTTAATAATGGTATTTTTATGTACAGGAGTCAATTGGAAGTAATTTGGGGAGTTTGCATGCAAATTGACCTAAAAAAGGGAAGAATTTGGAGGAAGTATAAGTTGGTGCCTAGGAATGCTTGGACATGAATTGGATAAAAGTTGCACGAAATGGTACCTTAGAGCTACAAAATGGAACAATAAACGAAGACGTGCAAGGCAATGAAAAGTCATGGCCATAGACAGTGCAAGGGATTGTCCAGGGCACTGTCATTGGCGCCCCAGATAGTTCCTCGTGCAGAAATAATGGCACCATAGACAGTGCCTCGCGCAGAAATATTGGAGCCCTAGAAAGTGCCTCGCGCCGACGATGCCATCCGAGCAAATTTTAATTCCTCACTAGTTTTGGACATGTAGACTTCGGCCCCTACCCTATAAATACCTCTTAAAGTTAGTTTTTGAAGGGTTGGACATTTTTTGGAGGCAAGAACATCACGTGGAACAGCTTTTGGAGGAGACAATCATCGAGTTCTTCATTCCTTCATCTTTTCTTTGTAATTTGTTTATGCAAAATACTTGGAAAATTGTTACTACGAACATGATTGGCTAAGCACTCAAGTTTCTAGGGTTGTGGTTGACATGATAATTAACGTTAATTAATTACATCTTCGTTAATTCGGATTATCATCTTGTGGTTGTTTCTTTATTTGTAGTTTTAACTTGTGAATTGTTGTTGCTACAAATCTACCCTACTATCTTTGCTATGCTTGGGAAAGCCACGTTTAGATTAGAGTAAATTAAAGATAGCTTGTTTCTGAACCCGTGGCTCGGGAAACGATTTCGTGGTTAGGATAGGAATATTGTTACGCCCCGACCTCTGGGAGCACAACTGACGCTCAACCAAGATAACTCGGTCAAGCAAGTTTGCTAGATACTTTCTACCTGACCTTGCCCATGAATATAGTGGAGATATACTCCATTAATTAAACACTGAAAGGATTTCATAAACAACACCCATTTCATTACCATTAGCATTTTTATTTAAAACTTTCAAAATATTACAAGTTTATAGATATAATGAAAAACATATTTGCGGAATACTAACACTTCTAGTTCAATTCCCAACATCAAACACCACCCACAACCTGTCTACGGATCCTCTAAGTACAACAAAAGAGTACTATGGAAGTACCGGTAACAAGGCCCCGGCTATACCTCATAACACAACGTACAACATCAAATGACATCAAGCCCGGAATAGAGTAGGGCTTACCAAAACCTGCTGAATAGGGAGAAACTACTAACGAGATCCAAAGATGCCCTCTGATGAACCACCTACATCCATTGAAGATGCAAAGCCCCCGGAAAAAGGGACGTTAGTACATATGGAATAGTGCTAGTATGTAAAGCTAAATGTCCTCTTTCAAAATAAAATGCCAATATAAGAAAGAAAAACAATGGAAGCAACAAGCAACGATCAATGATATCCAAATGCCAAGTTAAAACATAACCATTTTCAAAATATGAAGATAATACTGTGAAGATGATAACAAAAAACGAAGATAATGTTATTTTTGGTTGGGAGAACTTTAGTACTGAAATACCACCGTGAATTTAGAACGGAGTCCGATCACAACCCGGTTGGCTAAGCCATCTCACAAGAGACATCCAATCACAATACCACCGTACTTTTAGCATGGAGTCTGATCTCATCCCGATCGGCTAAGCCGTCTCACCAGAGACATCCAATCACAACAACTTCTACACAAAGTGACCCTGCCACCTCAACCCAATGTGTGCGGGTGGAGGTATAATCACAATCACAATCACCACCATGTATGCGGCATGACGTCTGATCGTGACCCGATCGGCTAGGTCATCTCACCACAATGCCGTGTGGATTGACATCACCCTTTTGCTAGCAATCATCTCATCCCAATTAAGGGGAATATTCTTATCACATCAATCATATCCCAAATAAGGGTATTATTACAATGCACTCCAACACCGTCACGTGTAGTTTCGGGGTTAGGTTATTCCCACCTACCCTTCCTTGGTGACTAATTGATTTTCATACAAGGAAAACATAAATACAATTGCATTTACCTCACAAATTTTCACACCGTATATAGATTCATTAGTACTTTCAACCACTTACAACATCATCATTTCATTGGCTCTATTGGCCATACATATGATTCTTCTTTCATGGCACAATGGTCGTATTTCATATTTCACACTTCCATTTCTTTACTTTCAAGGATCATTATCATAAACATTAACATATAGAATATTCTGTAAATCACAACTTGAAGTTCATTTGTAATGAAGACTTTAAACACAGTAGATCTCTGTCACGACCCAAACCGATGTGCCGCGACTGGCACCCGGTGCCTTACCTAACCGAGCACCAACGTAACATATCTTTCTTATTATACCATCATGGGTAAATGGGCCAGAAGGGTCGTCATGATATAACTAGAATAAAACATTAGGGAATACTCGACATAGGACGACCTAACGTGGAATACAAACTTATACATGTGACATACGGGCCTATAAGGCCGACATGATCATTTGTACACTCAAAACATAGGCCTACAAGGACATACAATCATCTATATACATGCCATATGTCTACAACCCTCTAAGAGTGCATAAACATCATAAAGGTTGGGACAGGGCCCCGCCATACTAATCAATACATGTCCAAATCATACTGACCAAATAGGCAACTCCGGAGCAAGTGGAGTATACCAACACCTTCATCTAAGTTAATAGCCTACTAGGAGGACTCTCAACGTGTCTATTGGGACCTGCGGGCATGAAACGCAGCGACCCCAGGAAAAAGGGACGTAAGTACAAATAAAGTACTGAGTATATTAGGCATAAAGCAGTATATAAAAGACATGAAAGAAAGATGGAGTAATGAAATATTTATAATGTCATGCATATGTGTATAAATATCACATCATGCATAGGTATGTGCGTACATAACATCATTAAGCCTCTGAGGGCATCCCATCATATCATCTCAGCCTCTGTGGTCGAAATCATCATCGTAGACTAGCTGATCAGGTGATGGTGCGTATATAATGCCATAACCTTTCCCCATACCCCATATACATATACTATACGCGTATATAACGCCATCTGGTCATGGGTCAATATACATGTGTAAATGAATGCAATGCATAATGAAGTAAGTCAATAAGATCTCTCGGAATGTCATGAGACCCATGAACAGACGATATGATAGTAGGACACATAGGGAATTAAGAACATAAGCAACCCTAGTACTTCTAAGAATAGAATCATTTATTAAAGTTGCGTGCTAGTTTGTTTCATCGTATCATATGGATCATACCAAAAGGAAAGAAGGGATAGCCTTAACATACCTCAAGTCATCAATGCAACTCAACAACAAGCTTATGACAACTAGCGCACCAACCCTATAACAAAGAAATACATGTACAACTTAGATGGCGCTTGTATATCACGTATCTCAAACGATAACTCGATTCTAAAATAAAATGGGCAGCGTTTCCCCTGATTTTATTGCTCCCTAAAGCCTACTATAAGCGAGATACAAACATAATACAATCAGCAACTCAAAAACAATCCAACTACAATTTGGGACCTTCAATGCAACAAAACCCCCAAATATAGCATAACACACCCAATCAACAAGTTATCAATTAGCCTGAAAATGCAACGACGAGTGACCAGCCTACTACCCTACCACATGTGGAATTTCTTTATGCTCTTCGTCCTTCCAAACTCCATAAATCAGTAGCATAATAGGCCAACACAACTGGACTACAAAACAGTCTACTAAAAGTGAAATAAATCGAACTCACGTCTTCCGATCACCGTCCCGTGAGTTCTAACTATTAGGAAACAAATTTATCAACCTTCCTAGATATTTAAAAGCTTAAATACAGAAAGTAGAAGTTTTATTAACTATGAAGTACCTTGCAAAACTCAAACTACAAAGAAAAAGAGAGGCGATATAGCGATACTTATGTCGTAGGGATCGTTCTAATGTTATCGCATATTGATTTAGTACCTGGGATGTTAATCTTCTTTGAAACCCTAGAAGAGAGTTTAAGGATATGTTTATGGGTGTTATCTGGTCGTGTTCTATGGAAAAATGAAGATAAAGACGACCTAAGACCTATATATATCAACTTTTGAAAGTAGAGGTGCTAGCTTGGCACCCTAGCATTGGCCCATCTTCCGACGCTTATATATTTTTATCCGGATGTCGTATGAACAAACGGTTAAGAGAGTTGGAAACTAAATTCCAAGAACTTCAATTGGGTATATAATATGTCCCAAAAAGACCTCATATAATACACGAAATGTATTGCTCAAAAAGCTTTAGTGACACACCTACTTGTCACCTGTGCAGTCTCCACAGTCTCGCGGAACTACATATATCTCTCTAGTCCGATGTTGTATTCACAAACGGTTTAATGCTTTAAAAACTAGACTCGTAGATCTTCAATTTGATATGTGGATAATCCCATAATTCCAAGTTTGTTGGGAGAAAAGCTCTGTTACATTTGACCTAATTTTCAGCACATTTATGAATGTAACTTGTGATGACCTTTGCCAAATTTTGTTCCACAACTCGCTTGACTTCAAAACGTAACACATGACTATCATAAGCCTAAAATAACTCATAACATAACATCCTTATCACGTTAAGAACCCTAGTATCATCCCAAAGTGCATGTTATAACATTCCAAACTTATCAACTTTTGCCGAAACTTATTTTTCATTTAGCTCCTAAGCTTTCCAACCCTCTTGGTACTTGTTATCCATGATCTTAAAGATTTGTAACCTCCACGGTAACATTATTAACTTAGTTTATAGACTTTTCAAAGATGATTTCATTTTTGAGCTTACATCAATTGACTTACGACGTACTTTTACGTACAAAAATATGGGGTGTAACAATCTCTGTCCAAGAAATTGAGTAAAATGATTGGCAATCAAAGCGCAAGTTAAAATCATAAACGAGTAACACACCATTTATTCTTGAAATACTTTTTCCCCAAAAGGGCAATCCATAATTTTAACTCATGAATATGTAAGAGCTTAAAACACATTGGAAATACTTACAAAGCATAGCATTAGTTAAAACAGCCATATTTGGGCATGACTCGAGTACATTAGATTTTAGGCAAATCTATTTGCGAAGTCATTTTGAAAAAGTTGAATCAAGGCTCATTCCATAACGCCTGTCACATCATTTCATTTTATTGGCATCATTGGCCATAAGTATAACTTTCATTATTGGCATGGTGGCCACACTTTATATCTTCAACCCACTTCTTTCAATTTCAAGCATCTTTATAGATTATCAACAATAATGCATTTCAAATCAAGACTTTAGGTACACATATGAGCAATTAAGAGTCTTAAGCACATCGAGTTTTTGTCACACAATTTGGCATCAAAACTTTCATTTGAAACACTTCTCAAAGCCATAACATTTTAATACACATATCATTCGTGAACACATTCCTGAAGGATATCATAATGTGATAGGAACATTCGGAACATGTTTTGAACACATAACTTTCAACACTTTGTTTACTCAGGATAATTGAATTTATTAGGAACAACTCGGAACATGGGAATTAGGAATTTGAACCAACCATACTTGAAGCTTACGGGGACATTATGGAATTCGATTCTAAGAGAGAAGTTTAGCCAACATACCTTCCTTTGAGCATTCCTTAAATTACTATAATGTTCTGGAAATCCTTGCAATCCCAATCTATTATGAGACATAACAAAATTGAACATAAATTTGGAAGATATTCATGGTTTCCTCTCATTTGAGCATTTTATCAAACACTAGGTGTGCAAATTCGACTACAAGTTTCTTCTACAAGATTTCCTTCACTCCACAAACCATTCAATACCAAGCATTTACTCATATTAGCTCAATTACCTTCCCACCATCCTTATAGCTACATGAATGCATAGATAACAACTCTCATACCCAAGAATCACATTTCTCATTACCTACTTTCAGTCCAAATCACAAAATTTAGGGCTAGGGAGCAGAACCTTACCTATTAGATGAAGATCTTGTGGATTTCTCCCATGAATCTCCAAAGCTTGAGCAAGAATTTGAAGCATGAATATGTTGGTGCCCTCCCTTATCTCTCTAGAATAGCTCTCTCCTCTCTCTAAAATATAAGATCTTTCCTTCTAAATGACCCCCTAAGGCCTTATATCAAAATAGGGTAAGATAAGAAAATTTCCAAAATTGACCCACGAAGTCAATTATGTGGTGCAATTATGTGGTAGAAGAATCGTTATGTGGGTAGCAAAATCGTTATGTAGGCAGCATAATCGATTATGTGGCCAACATAATTGTGATGTGGGCAGCATAATTTTTATGCGGCCAGCAGAATGATTATGCGGCCAGCAGAATGGTTATGCAGCCCGCAGATTCATTTTGCGGCCAGCAGAATTGTTTTTCAAAATTTGCCCATTTTCTATTCCACTCTACGATGCTTATGCGGTTCGCTAAACAGTTCTACGGTCACGAAATTGACCACATAATTGCCTTCTTCTGCCGAAAATTCCCATAAAAACTTCAGTGCATTCTTCAACCCAAAAGGTCTATACGGTGGCTCGTTTTCTACAATCCTCAAACCTATTAGCCTACCTCGGCACCACGAACCCTTAAATTCCTTGGCAAAATTTTACGGGGCCTTACATTCTCCCCCACTTAGGATCATTCATCCTCGTATGAAAGGTAGAGTCCACCCAACACACCCAACATAACTCATCTCTTCTTTCACACATCTCAATCTCCCAAATTTTGATTAACTCCCAAAGTTTTTCAGAAATCTTGGCAGAGTTTTCCCTGTAATTGGGCATATCCACCTGCCAGAGAATCACCAAAACCACCCTAAAAACACATCCACAACTCGTCAAAACATTACAATATATATCAACAACACTAATCTCAACATTCCGTGTGTTATATTATCAAAAGTGGTATACAGACATGAACTGCACATATTTGAATCATAAGATATAGAAAGTAACTTTTGAACCACAACCGTCTGGCTATACAAACAAGTGAGAATACATTCTTTCCACAATACTCTCGGCCTTCGAGGTGACCCCCTTGACTCACAGACTTTGCCATAACACATTAATGGAGGCAATCTCAACTCCCGAACCTATCTAACAAGGATGACAATTAGGTGCCTCTCATAAGAAAATTACCCATTAACCTTGCCTTCAATAGCTTCCACCGGAGCGACTAACAAAGGATTTTCAATTAACTTCTGGAACCTAGATACATGATGCATCGGGTGCATGGAGGACAGAGATGGGGAAACATCATACTCATAGTTTGGCTTATTTCCTTCAGGGTTCCATAAGGCCTAATGTGACTACACATACTTTACCTTTATTAGCAATTCACATAATATCTTTATAGAGAAGATGACCATAAAGTTTCCTACCCAAATTAAACCTTTGGCGGCCTTCATCAATTATTCTAAGATGTTCTAGCATGAAGATGACCATAAAGGTTCCTACCCAACATGTTTGATCATGGGATAATGCTCCTTCTGTGACATGTTTGAACCTTCAGCCCCCATAGATCTAATACAAAACAACGAGGTTCGATATGGAGCTAGAATTATTTAAGAATTCATCAATGTGTTGAGCACATGCACTTTAGGAAGTTATATCCTAAGAGATGTGAAGGTTACTACCAATAGCGCAGACATCATTATTCGTTGTGGTGACATCATTGGTTCAACAAATGAGGCATAGAGTTGCCTAGTAGGTATTGATAATGTAGGAACCATGTACATGACCTTGAGATGTAAAACCAAGTGAGGCATTCTAAACATGTGATATATGGGAGGCATGATCAAGAGGATAAGGACATTAGCATCAGTTATTCTTGGAAGACTATGAGTTATGAAAATGGACAGTAACAATTGTTTCATTCCATATGTGCCTTGTATAGCCATAGTAAAATAGCCAAGTACGTGACACCAGTCTCCTCCTGATGCGTAGGGAAAATCTTGTTAACTCGAAATGAGAATATTCTAGCACCCTGAATATGATATTGGTTTCAAAATACATGAAGTTGAATTATGCTCTTAAGATTAACTGACACAAGGAATCTATGTCACAAGCCCATGAGGTTGAAAAAAGAAGTCGATCACTTGTGAGATTATTATCATTCTGATTGCTTAACCCGTCTCGATGGTTGATCCTATATGAGAGGACTAGAGATACGACAAACTTGTCTTTCAAATCAATATGCTCATAAAATGTGTCAAAATCTGGAACATCCACCTAAAGTGGGGAGGGAAAGGTCGCGATAAGTCTACTTAATTTACAACCACACACGAGTGAAACCATATACCTACGACATTTTAATATTGGGATAAAATCATGCATTCGGTCTTGATGGAGAGCCTATTAAGGATCCTTATGTGAAAGGAAGTGTTACATCATCATATGGAAGGATGTGATCTCTCATGGTTATCCAACAAGTGTCGGGAAACTAGCACAATGAATTTAATAACTAAGGAACACAGTCAGAAAACATTGTTGAGGTGTAAACAGAAAATGAACATTTGTTATGAGCTGGACACATTTCTGCTATAATAACTCTCAAGCGGCAATACCAGGCTACGACATGGGCAACTACAATACTAGGAACAAAGTGAGTTACTCACTGGGGCATGATCTAGGTGGACATGAAAGTTATACTGAGATGGGCGAATAATAGATATTCCTCTTATGAATTTGTGAGGATCCCATGTTTCAGTGGAACTTTATGCGGAAAAGTGACCCCTTTCAAATGACAAGTACACATATGATGGGTGCTAATATATGCTCTCATGTTGCTAGACAGTGAAAAGGTTTCATGATAATATCCACAAAGGAGTAAAGCGACTGTTCTAACCATAGGAGCCACATACACCAGAGAGAGAGAGAGTGGCTCAAGAAGGATCTCAGCACTAGGCTTCTTTACATTGGATTCGATGCCATGTAGGTAAATATTATGATGGTGTGTGCACAAGTACAAGTGAGCATATTTTATCCATTTTAATCAGAAGGTTCTATAAGAAATTCATCAGATATAGTCCCTTGTTGAGAATATTAGGGAAGCAAGTGGGAAGTATTAGCCTAGGGTTATAACTCAATTCAAGGAAATCATTATAGAACTCAATTCCTCAAGAGATTGTAAGTAAGAGAATTGTGATTAAGAGACTTCTCGAATAATGCATCTCGTTCAGAAAGTAAGTACATGCAATGTTTTGTGATTCAGCGTCTTGTTAAGACCATGTTTATGAAGGCTCTTCAATATGGGTGTACATATACAATACAACAAGGAAACGTTATGTGGCGTTCATAATGATATAGCAAGGAGTGACTTACTTGGTGATTTTAGGTTGACAAGGCAGTACCTTAATTGATGCCCCTCGACTCCACATCCATTACATACATTGGTACCATAGTGACATACCCCCGAATGATATCTCCTATAGTTCATGCAACAGGGATGAGGTCTGTTAAATTAACTCGCCCTACTGACCTGACTTTTACCCTTTTTGCATACTCCTAATCATCCCCCCTATCCTTCCTCCAGGCCTTCACGGCGGGAGTAAAAATCTCTGTACCAAATTGTTGTGTGGGCCTTTGGAATTTCCCAAGCCTTCCACTCCTAACACATTCCTGAGCATACTCACAACACGATGCCAAATATGCCTTCCCGCGTATTGGGTAGACCGGGATGGGTGTACCCAACCTACGACATTTGTTTTTCTTATTCCCCCTATTTCCACAGCCATAACATATTTCAAGAGTCATCCAACACGTCCCCAAGTGGCGCTTCTGACAAATCAAACATTTTGGCTTATTGGTACAAACAACCATGTTTCGTTTCTTAGGTTCTCTCACCACATGATATGGTGGTGTCGTGACATTGATAGGAATATGGATACTTCCCCTAGCAACTGGTTCTTTAAATCCCTCCTCGCTGCCTCGACCTCGTGGGCTACTCATCTGGAAAATGAGACATGACGAGGAAATTAGCTACCTATCTTGAGCTCTATCGCACGATTTGGAGAACCGAAGAAGGGTGACATTCCTAAATGCCCATGTAGCCTCCTAATTATAGATGTGGTTGACAACACACCGATAAGAAGGACTCTACTAGACAAGGCTTCGAGACATCCTAGGACACTTTAAAATCTTAGGCTCTGATACCAAGTTTGTCATGCCCCAACATCGGGGAGCGCAACCGGTGCTCAACCAAGGTAATCCGGTCAAGCAAGCCTGCTAGATACTTTCTACCCGACCTTGCCCATGAATAGAGTGGATATGTACTACATTAACTAAACATTGAAAGGATTTCATAAACAACACCCATTTCATTACCATTAGAAGCTTCATTTAAAACTTCCAAATTATTACAAGTTTATAGATATAATAAGAAACATATTTGCCAAATACCAACACTTCTGGTTCAATTTTCAACATCAAACACCACCCACAACCTGTCTACGGAGCCTCTAAGTACAACAAAAGAGTAGTATGGAAGTGCCGGCAACAAGGCCCTGACTATACTTCATAACACAACGTACAACATCAAATGACATCAGGCCCGGAATAGAGTAGGACTCACCAAAACCTGCTGAATAGGGGGTAACTGCTAACGAGATCCAAAGATGCCCTATGATGAACCATCTGCATCCATTGAAGATACAGCGTCCCCGACAAAAGGGACGTTAGTACATATGGAATAGTACTAGCATGTAAAGCTAAATGTCCTCTTTAAAAATAGAATGCCAATATAAGAAAGGAGAAGTATGGAAACAATAAGCAACGATCAGTGATATCCAAATGCCAAGTTAAAATATAACAATTTTCAAAATACGAATACAATACTGTGAAGATGATAATCAAAAACGAAGATAATGTTATATTTGGTTGGGAGAACTTTAGTACTGATATACCACCGTGAATTTAGCACGGAGTCCGATCACGGCCCGATCGGCTAAGCTATCTCACAAGAGACATCCAATCACAATACCGCCGTACTTTTAGCACAGAGTCCGATCTCAGTCCGATCGACAAAGCCGTCTAACCAAAGACATCCAATCACAACAACTTCTACACAAAGAGGCCCTGCCGCCTCACCCCAATGTGTGCGGGTGGTGGTGTAATCACAATTACAATCACCACCATGTGTGCAGTATGGCGATCTCGACTGACGAGCACAAAACACACACTAAAATATGCTCTCTAGTCGAATATAGTAAATTAAAATATCGTATCCACATGGATTGGAGTTAAACAGTATTATCATAGTTTGTATCTATATTTCTATTCAAGATGATCAACAATGGAGATTTATGTGATTTAAACAAAAATTAACTAAGAGTCTAAACTATCGACTAATGACAATCAACGGAAATATTAAGAAAAGGAAGTTATCAATTGGGAGAAGATAGGATTGATAGGATAGGTGCCAGACAAATGTTTGGGATTTAACTCTAGATAATTCAATTCTAATGTTCAACCGAGTCTCTCAAATTCACTTGGTTATTAGTTTAATTGATTAGTAGAAACTCCTCTCTCGATTAAGTCTCAACCTCACAAGATGAACAAACTTTAAGCACGTGAAGATATGCAAGAATTCATAGTGGATTGGTATTTAGAAGAACCTCTCTCGATTATCCTCCTAACTAAGTTTAATCAACAATTCAACTAGACTATTCTGATTACTAAGATGAATTAATGACTTCAACCAACGAAATATAATGCAACAATATCACAAGTTATGCCTCTCTCAATTACATGAACAAGTGAATGTAGATGCAACAATTAAAACATCCAAAATGATTCAATACAGAAAACTAGAGTTAATTATCCACAAACAAGTATCAATACACCAAATCCATCAAACCCTAAAGAGAACTACTCCATGGATATGGAGTAATTCATCATAAAAATGTTTAAGTTAAAGGAAAACATAAAACGATCCAAACCCTTGTCTTAAGTGAGGATTGAATGATGAAATCCTTGAGCTTTTGCTTTGCCCACCTCTTCCTTGGTTTACTTAGGTCTAAGATGTGTCAAAAGTCCATAAAATAACGTTTTTACATGTATTTATCCTAAGTAGGGTCGGGCCCAGACGAAAACACCTTCTCCCACGCGAAATAGGAAAATAACTCTATAAAAATTGCACAGACGTGCCCCATGGGGCGACGCGCCATGCGAGGCACTAGTAGGGATTTTCAGAGAGTTGATTTCTGACAGACTTTAGGGAAATGGCCTACCGCGGCGCCCCACACGCCGCCCCACGCACCACGACAGTGGGGGTTTCTCTTAGTACAAATATTTCTTGATTGTTTGATATCCAGATGTTGTTCTCGACCCCCGAACGCGATACCAGCTTAATCCCCTGGGATTTTACTCACACTTCAAAGCTCCAAATCACTCAAACTCATTCCATAACATCTACATAGCTCGGAAACACTCCTACAAAGCATAAAACACTAGCATTTAAAGCTCAAACTCAATTAAAGTGTAGTAAATTGGAATGTAATAATCGATTAAAACATGAGATTATAGCCTACCATCAACACCCCACACTTAAACCATTGCTCGTCCTCGAGCAATCCAACTACATTTTATAACGATACGAGCTTATTAAGCAACTCTCCTAACTCATTATACCATGAATATTTAAAATAGAGTAAGCACAGTAGTGTAACATCCTTGCCTCAAGATTTGGCCCAAAAGCACCACACATTATTTATAACCTTCTCATTTACTCTAACACGGAGGTCAATTAAATTACGTTTCATTCATGAATCAAGTGCCCTCACAACATTAGAGAGTAGTTCCACACACCATCAAATTTAACCATAATCAGGAACTCAAAATAGAAAGAATTCACTCACTCTCAGAAATAACATTCATATGCCACAAAAGATGTACCATAGGCTTGCCCGTAATGTACTACTCAACTAATCGAGCTCATTCAGTCAAGGATCAAGTAGGACTTTCATTGGTTATAATGTAGGTTGTGGAATGAGTAGGACACATTTAGATATAAGAGTGACTACACCTGACTAAGCACTTTTATACATACAATTTAACATTCAAAACCCCACACTTATGTCAAACCATACTCCACCTTATCATCAATATGCATTAACTCCCTTCTTCTTTAAGCACAATTACATCAAGAGTTACCACTATCAATGAATATTTTGCACAACAATACAACTATATTTTTTTTTCTTTTTCCATTTAAGTGGCTCTTACTTCTTCAAATCAATGCACCTTTATCCGTATTTCAATAGTTTCACTCAAAATCCAAACCAACCACCCCACACTTCAACTTTTACAAAGTTCATAACATATTCAAGTGCTCAAGAGAGGTACACGGTTCAGATAGATGGTCAAGTCAAATAAATAGGTAAGACTTGTAATGTGGTTGCCAAAGAAACAAGATTTCATGCTCAAAGGGGTTAACTATGATACATACAATTAGGTGAGTCAAAGCATATAACTGGCTCAACAAAGAAATGCCTATATCACTTCCAAGACTGAACAAAACTACTATTTCGCTTTGTAAACACACAGGGCAAGTTCTACACATGAAATGCAATGCACAGAATACATAAAACCTTACACACACATGGCACATAACTCACTCAAGATTGGATTATCAAGACACTCTAGTCAAAGCAGTTAAGCACAGTTAAGATCATACAATTTAATGTACTAATGCAAGAGTCAAAAACTGAGCCTAAACGTCACAACTAAAGCACTCACTATTCTCAAGGCATAACCAAGTCAAGAGATATTGCTTCCAATTCAAATCATAACATAAGGTTTCTACTATTCTACAAAACCAAAAACTAACTACACATGGTTCAAAAAAGACCCTTGGAAAAGAATCGCGGCACAAAGGAAAACCAATGGGGAATTATTACACTAACTACAAAAGAAAATCTTTTTATCTTTTCCTTTAGACTTTAATCGCTTAAGAAACCTGTCGAATGTTATCCATCGTCGGGAAAAGTCGAAAGTTTTTAAAGTTTTATGTTTTTTCTCATTTTTCTATCTCTAACTACTAAAACAACAAAACTAAATTACTAACACAGATACATACAACATATAATTTTCCCCACCCCACACTTTAAGTTGTGGCATGTCCCCATGACACACAATTAAAAAGCATAAGGTGAAGGAAACTTCCCTTAATTTTCAGTCGGGGTCCTAGTCGAAGTCGTGCTCCATTCCATGCACCCGAACCAATGCACACATCCATGCAAATAGCTTCTTCTCAGCCTTCTTGGGGGTACACCCCACACTTATCTTTCTCAATCACTGGGACTTTCTCATTCGCGCTTTTCACTCCCCACTCAACACTTGTAGCTGACTTCTCCTTTTTCACTCCAGTTGCTACATTCATCTCAAATGTCACCGTCTCCTCACCCATTCTAAGCATGAGTTTTCTATCATGTATATCCAGTATAGCTCTACCCGTTGCTAAAAATGGTCTTCCTAGGATGAGGGGGACCTCCTTGTTCTCCTACATATTTACCACTATGAAATCTACAAGAAATACAAACTTATCTACCCGAACTAATACATCTTCCACTATCCCCTCGGGTATTATAGTTGTTTGGTCTGCCGGCTACAAAGATATTGGTGCAGACCTTATCTCTCCAAGCTCATTCTCCAGTTTCTTGTAAATAGACAAAGGCATTAAATTAATTGATGCACCAGAATCATACAAAGACTTATCAAAATTAAGAGTGCCTAACGAGCAAGGTATAGTAAAACTCCCTGGATCTCCACACTTTTGTGGGAGTTTGTTTTGTAAGATCGCGCTGCAATGCTCTGTGAGCTTGACCACTGAGGTCTCTTCTATCTTTCTCTTCTTTGTCATGATTTCCTTCAAGAATTTAGCATAAGCTGGCATTTGGGAGAGAACTTCAGTATATGGCACATCTACATTAACTTGTTTCAACATATCCAGAAATCTCTCAAATTGCTTGTCCAGCTTCTCTCTATAAAGCTTTTGGGGAAAAGGTAAAGCAGGCATGTGCTTGCTCTCTTCAGATTCATCTCTTATTGAATTCTCTTCCTTCTTCTTTTTCTCAGCTCTCTTCTTGCCTTTCTTCTTCTCAGTCTTTTTATCATATTCAATTTTCAGCTCCTTCCCACTTTCTTTTTCAGGCGCAACATCTTTGTGAATTGGAGTGGGATCTTTTAACACTTGTCCGCTTCTCAAGGTTACATCATTTACTATTTCTTTGGGATTCTTTTCAGTATCAGCTGACAGAGTACCTGGGATTCTCTCAGATAATATAGTTTCAATTTGTCCCACTTGTCTCTCCAAGTTACGCAAACATGTCCCAAGTTCTTTGATAGCTGCACCGTGGGCATCTAATCTCTCGTCAGTCTTGGCAATGAAGGATTTCATCAGATCTTCTAACCCAGACTGAATTGGCTGTTGAGGCTGAAACTGCGGCCTCGACTGATTCACAAAACTAGGAGCCCCTTGAAATCTGGAGTTATTTTGTTGCCATGCATTTGCTGTACCCCTTGGTGAACTCCATGAAAAACCAGGGTGCTTCTGACCCATTGCATTGAAGTTATAATTACCCATAACATTAACTTCCTTAGTTGAGGCTTGCCACTTATGAGTAGGGTTTCCTCTTCCATATATATCGCAGGCTGCATGATTCTCACTTTGTATCAAGCTGGTGAACACCATTCGACCTTCTTCTTTTAGCAATTTCAGAGGGCCACTGATTTGCATCTTCAGACAATTCATCGAGGATAGTGACTATATTCTCTGGTGTCTTCTTCATCAACGGACCTCCAGCTGCGTTGCTCAATGTTCTGCATGAAGACGGTGTCAATCCATCCCAAAAATCCTGGAGTTGTATCTGAAGTTCAATTCCGCTATGTTGACACTTTTGCACTATCTTCTTAAACCTCTCCCAAGCTTCAAACACAGTTTTAGTCTCATTCTGACAGAAGTTATGGATTTCTCTTCTAAACTTGCCCATTTTAGCTGAGGAGAAATATTTAGCAAGACATTTACTGATCATCTCCTCCCATGTTCTAATCGATCCCTGGGGCAAGCTTCGAAGCCAGTACTTTGCACCATCTTTAAGTACGAAGGGAAATGCCCTTAGGTAAACTGCATCTTGTAACACACCATTGTATTGAAAGGTGTTCATTATCTCCTCGAAGTCCATCAGATGATTGTTTGGATCTTCGTTCATCTTTCCTCTAAAGACGCAACTATTTGAAGCGTTTGGAGCAACCCTTTCTTTAGCTCAAAATTATTAGCTGCTACTAGAGGTGGCCTCACACTTGACAAGCCTTGGTTGTAGACCGGTCTACCATAATCACCAAGTGGTCTCCCTTGGCTGGGAGCTATGTTTCCAAACTGGTCTGTACCCACGGGCTAATTCTGAGCCATTCTTCGAGCCCTCTCCTCCTCATAAGCAATTTATACATCTCTAAGTGGTGATTCTTTAGCATCCGTTGCAGCTTTCTCTCTGAGTTGGGCTGCCTCTCTCGCAGCCAAATCAACATTATCATCATCTCCAACCATGTCTTCCTTGGTTGAGCATTGCCCAACCTTCTATAATTTCTCGGCGAGATTTCTTTCCTTCCTCAACTGTCGCAGTTGTTTCTCGATTTTTGGTTTGTATGGTTGCAATTCCTTACCAGAAGATCGAGTCATGCACCAATCTAACCTGTAGCCTGCGGACAGTCAAAGAACACCAAACATAAAAAGGGAAAAATAAAATAAAATAAAAAGAAAAATTCCTGAATTAGCACTACAAACTATTTCAAACACTATTGATTGCCAATCCTCGGCAACGATGCCAAAATTTGACGAGCGTAAAACACACACTAAAATATGCTCGCTAGTCGAATATAGTAAATTAAAATATCGCATCCACAAGGATTGGAGTTAAACAATATTATCGTAGTTTGTATCTATATTGCTATCTAGGATCATCAACAATGGAGATTTATGTGATTTGAACAAAATTAACTAAGAGCCTAAACTATCGACTAATGACAATCAACACAAGTATTGAGCAAAGGAAGTTATCAATTGGCAGAAGATATGATTGATAGGATAGGTGTCGGACAAATGATTTAACTCTAGATAATTCACTTCTAAAGTTCAAGTGAGTCTCTCGAATTCACTAGGTTATTAGTTCAATTGATTAGTAGAAACTCCCCTCTCTATTAAGTCTCAACCTCACAAGATGAACCAACTTTAAACACGTGAAGATATGGACGAATTCGTAGTAGATTGTTATTTTGAAGAACCTCTATCGATTATTCTCCTAACTAAGTGTAATCAACAATTCAACTAGCCTATTTCGATTACTAAGAAGAATTAATGACTTCCACCAACGAAATATAATGCAACAATATCACAAGTTATGCCTCTATCGATTACACGAACAAGTGAATATAGTTGCAATAATTAAAACATCCAAAATGATTCAATACATAAAACTAGAGTTAATTATCCACAAACAAGTATCAATACACCAAATCCATCAAACCCTAAAGAGAACTACTCCATGGATATGGAGTAATTCATCATAACATTGTTTAAGTTAAAGGAAAACTTAAAACAATCCAAACCGTTGTCTTGAGTGAGGATTGAATGATGAAATCCTTGAGCTTTTGCTTCAACACCTCTTCCTTGGCTTACTTAGGTCTAAGATGTGTCAAAAGTCCATAAAATAACATTTTTACATGTATTTATACTAAGTAGGGCCGGGCCCAGACGAAAACACCTTCTCCCACACGAAATAAGAAAATAACTTTGTAAAAACTGCATAGGCGCGCTGCATGGGGAGACACGCCATGTGAGGCATTAGTGGGGAAGTTGAGAGAGTTGATTTCTGACAGACTTCAGGGAAATGGCCTACCGCGGCGCCCCACGCGCCGCGACAGTGGGGGTTTCTCTGAGTACTAATTTTTCTTGACTTTTTGATATCCAGATGTTGTTCTCGACCCCCGAACGCAATCCCGGGTTAATCCCTTGGGTTTTTACTCAGACATCAAAGCTCCAAATCACTCAAATTCATTCCATAATATCTACATAGCTCGGAAACACTCCTACAAAGCATAAAACACATAGTCAGTGTAATACACTAGCATTTAAAGCTCAAACTCAGTTAAAGTGCAGTAAATTGGAATGTAATAATCGACTAAAACATGAGATTATAGCCAACCATCAACACCCCACACTAAAACCATTGCTCATCCTCGAGAAGTCAAATTACACTTTATAAAGACATGACCTTATTAAGCAACTCTCCTAACTCATTATACCAAGAATATTTAAAATAGATTAAGCACAGTAGTGTAACATCCTTGCCTCAAGATTTGACTCAATTTACCACGCATTATTTATAACCCGCTCACTTACTGTAACACAGAGGTCAATGACATTACCTTTCCTTTATGAATCAAGTGCCCTCACAACAATAGAGAGTAGTTCCACTCACCATCAAATTTTACCACAATCAGGAACTCAAAATAGAAAGAATTCACTCACACTCAGAAATAACATTCATATGCCACAAAAGATGAACCATAGGCTTTCCCGTAGTGTACTACTCAACTAATCGAGCTCATTCAGTCAAGGATCAAGTAGGAATTTCATTGGTTGTAATGTAGGCTGGGGAATGGGTAGGACACATTTAGATATAAGAGTGACTACACCTCCCTAAGCACGTTAATACATACAATTTAACATTCAAAACCCCACACTTATGTCAAACCATACTCCACCTTATCATCAATATGCATTAACTCCCTTCTTCTTTAAGCACAATTACATCAAGAGTTACCACTATCAATGAATATTTTGCACAACAATACAACTAATTTTTTTCTTTCTTTTTCAATTCAAGTGGCTATTACTTCTTCAAAACAATGCACCTTTCTCCATATTTCAATAGTTCCACTCAAAAGTCAAACCAACCACCCCACACTTCAAGTTTTACAAAGTTCATAACAAATTCAAGTGCTCAAGAGAGGTACACGGTTCAAATAGATGGTCAAGTCAAACAAATGGGTAAGACTTGTAATGTGGTTGCCAAAGAAACAAGATTACATGCTCAAAGGGGTTAACTACAATACATACAATTAGGTGGGTCAAAGCATATAGCTGGCTCAACAAAGAAATGCCTATATCACTTTCAAGACTGAACAAAACTACTATTTCGCTTTGTAAACACACAGGGCAAGTTCTAGACATCAAATGCAATGCACAAAATACACAAAACCTTACACACACATGGCACATAACTCACTCAAGATTGGATTACAAGACACTCTAGTCAAAGCAGTTAAGCACAATTAAGATCATACAATTTAATGTACTAATGCAAGAGTCAAAAACTGAGCCTAAGCGTCACAACTAACGCACTCACTATTCTCAAGGCATAACCAAGTCAAGAGATATTGTTTCCAATTCAAATCATAACACAAGGTTCCTACTATTCTACAAAACCAAAGACTAACTTGAAAAAGAACCGCGGCACATAGAAAATCCAAGGGGGAATTATTACACTAACTACAAAATAAAATGTTTTTATCTTTTCCTTTGAACTTTAATCCCTCAAGAAACCCGTTGAATTTTATCCATTGTCAGGAAAAGTCGAATTCTTCTAAATTTTTATGGTTTTTCTCATTTTTCTATATCTAACTACTAAAGCAGCAAAACTAAATTACCAACACGAATGCATACAACATACAATTTTCCCCACCCCACACTTTAAGTTGTGGCATGTCACCATGACACACAATTAAAAAGCATAAGGTGAAGGAAACATCCCTTAATTTTCAGTTAGGGTCCGAGTCGAAGTCGGGATCCATACCATGCGGCCGAACTAATGCACACATCCATGCATATGTTGTTCTCGACCCTCGAACGTGATCCCAGCTTAATCCCTTGGGCTTTTACTCAGACTTCAAAGTTCCAAATCACTCAAATTCATTCCATAACATCTACATAGCTCGGAAACAATCCTACAAAGCATAAAACACACAATTAGTATAAAACACTAGCATTTAACAATCAAACTCAATTAAAGTGCAGTAAATTAGAATGTAATAATCGACTAAAACATGAGATTATAGCCTACCATCAACCCAATCAGCTAGGTCATCTCACCACAATGCCGTGTGGATCGACATCACCCTTTTGCTAGCAATCATCTCATCCCAATTGAGGGAAATATTCTTATCACATCAATCTCATCCCAAATAAGGGGAATAATCACAATGCACTCCTACAATGACACGCGTAGTTTTGGGGTTAGCTTGTTCCCACCTAACCTTCCTCGGTGACTAACGATACTCCCAAAAATATTTTTGATTTTCATACAAGGGAAACATAAATACAATTGCATCCTCATAACCTTTCACACCGTATATAGATTCATTAGTACTTTCAACTAGTTTCAACATCATCATTTCATTAGCTCTATTGTCCATACATATGATTCTTCTTTCATGGCACAATGGTCGTCTTTCCTATTCCACACTTCCATTGCTTTACTTTCAAGGATCATCATCATAAACATTAACATATTAAATATTTCAAAAATCACAACTTTAAGTTCATTTGTAATGAAGACTTTAAACACAGTGGATCTGTGTCCAAGAAATTGAGTAAAATGTTTGGCAATCAAAGCGCAAGTTAAAATCATAAACGAGTAACACACCATTTATTCTTGATATACTTTTTCTCCAAAAGGGCAACGCACAATTTCAACTCATGAATATGTAAGAGCTTAAAACACATAGGAAATACTTACAAAGCATAGCATTAGTTAAAACAGCCACATTTGGGCATGACTCGAGTACATAAGCTTTTAGGCAAATCTATTTTCGAAGTCATCTTGAAACAGTTGTATCAAGGCTCATTCCATAACATCTGTCACATCATTTCATTTTGTTGGCACCATTGGCCACAAGTATAACTTTCATTATTGGCACGGTGGCCACACTTTATATCTTCAACCCACTTCTTTCACTTTCAAGCATCTTTATAGATTATCAACAATAATGCATTTCAAATCAAGACTTTAGGTACACATATGAGCAATTAAGAGTCTTAAGCACATCGAGTTTTTCTCACACAATTTGGCATCATAACTTTCATTTAAAACACTTCTCAAAGCCATAACATTTTACTACACATACTATTCGTGAACACATTCCCGAAGGATAACATAATGTGATAGGAACATTCGGAACACATTTTGAACACATAACTTTCAACACTTTGTTTAGTCAATATAATTGAATTTATTAGGAACAACTCGGAATATGGGAATTAGGAACTTGAACCAACCATACTAGAAGCTTACGGGGACATTATGGAATTCGATTCTAAGAGAGAAGTTGCCAACATACCTTCCTTTGAGCATTCCTTAAATTACTATAATTTTCCGGAAATCCTAGAAATCCCAATCTATTTTGAGACATAACAAAACTGAATATAAATTAGGAAGATATTGATGATTTCAGCTCATTTGAGCATTTTATCAAACACTAGGTATGCAAACTCGACTGTAAGGTTCTTATACAAGATTTTCTTCAATCCACAACCCATTCAATTCCAAGAGTTTACTCTTATTCGCTCAATTACCTTTCCACCATCCTTATAGCTACATGCTATCATGCCCCAACCTCGGGAAGTGCAACCGGCGCTCAATCGAGTGAACCCGGTCTAGCAAGCCTGTTAGATACTTTCAACCCAACTCACCCATGATCAAGAGAAGACATGATTTCATTAATTAGACAGTAGGAAGGTCATATATACAATACTAGATCGCCTCATTGGTTACATCACTTTTAAGTTTCAAGATACACACATTCTTATGATTTGAGTGGAACAAGAGATCAAAACACAACATAATATGTTTGACTTTTCTAGAACCCATATACAACCCACATAGTGTCTACGAAGCCTCTAAAAGATACAAAAGTGAGTTATGATAGTGCCGGCAACAAGGCCCTAAACTATACCTCAAAACACGATAATAATATGAACAAAAGATACAATACATGACGCCGGGATGAAGTGGGGCTCACCAAGTCTGTTGGGAAGAGGATGTACCACTATCGCTGATCAACACTGCCTGATATGGAACAACCTACATCCATTTAAAGATGCAGCACCCCCGGCAAAAGGGACATTAGTACTGTCGAATAGTACTAGTATGTAAAACGAAACACCATCTCAATAGAATGAATAATAATACAAGGGGGAAAAAGTCATAAGTTCAATAAGAGCTTCAAACAATACTAAAACATCAAGTAAGGATCACATATGTTCTCAAGTCAATTTCCATGTTATTAGGTTGGGTGATCTTTAGAGCCGATATACCAAAATTCAAAATACCACCGTATTCTTACACGGAGTCCGATCACGACCCGATCGGCTAGGTCGTCTCATTTGAGACATCAACCATAACCACAATTTCAGTTATCATTTCCAGCATAGTCACCACCATGTGTGCAGCATGGCTTCCGATCACGGCCCGATCAGCTAGGCCGTCTCACCCGAGACATTACCTTTTTCAGTCAATCATCTCACATCATACTTCTTCCACATCCTTTCAATTCATTGGCACTAGTCACCATATTTATAAAGTCGTTCTTGGCACTTGGCCGTATTTCATATTTCCAGTTCCTCTTTCCACATTCAAACATCATTATCATTATCAACAACAATAAAGCTTCCCATTCAAGACATTAAATTCACATATGAGCAATTTGGGAATCTTAGGCACATAGAGGCATTTCATACAATTTGGCATAACAACCTTTGTTCGATCTTGACATGAAGTCTTAACATTTCTAACATATATTCCACATTTTGAACACATCCTCAAATGGCAAGATGACATGATGAAGCATTTAGAATAAATATTGAACATACATCCTTCAATACAAATACATTAGGAATAGCCAATTCTATAATGATCAATTTTGGACTTATACCAATTACATGAACACCGTGGGATTTGATTCTAAGAAGAAGGGGGTTAAGCCAACATACCTCAATTGAGCTTCCTTAAACTTTAAAACGTTCCGGAATTCTTAGCACTTCGATCTATTTTAGAAATATAACAAGTTGGACCAAAATTAGGAAGATGGTCATGATTCTTGCACATTTGAGCACATTATCAAACGCTAGGTGTGCATTAATATTTTTAAGGCCCTTTTATGAATGCTTTTATCATTCCTTAACCCATTCTCTACCATTTTTAGCTCACAAACTTCCTACATTATTTGTTAACACATGCATGCAAGGTAACAACTCCCACACCCAAATATTGTCTTTCTAACTACTCCCTTTTTAGTAGATTTTCTAAATTAATAGCTAGGGCACAGACTCTTACCTTTAGGATGAAGACTTTCTTGATAATCTTCAAGGATTGAGCAAGAATTGTTGGATATTAGGTTGAAGGCTACTTCCCCACTCTAAGAACTCTTTCTCACTCTAAAAATATCAGAAATATGCTCAATAATGGACTATGGCATATGTTTTAACGAAATAGGGTCAGGTTTTAAAACCCCCAAAATGACGCTCCGGAACAGGGTATGCGGTCGCTTATGTGATCGCAGAATGGATATGCGATCTACATATCGGCCGCATAATTTGGTGCCAAAAATTGGAAAAAAATATGCCTGGGTCTGCGGTAGTTATACGGCCCTCAAACCTATTCTGCAGTCGCATAATGCACCGCAGAACCTCCCTCCGCAAAAATTCTAAGGCTGATTGTGCGATAAAAGTGTGGCCCGCGAAATGGTTGTGCGGTCGTATAATTGGCCGCAAAATTGGCATAAAAAATGGCCCAACTAGCTGCTCCACTCTGCGGCCATTTTGTGGCCCGTAGAGTGATTATGCGGCCGCATAATGGGCTGCAGAAATGCCTATTTCTGCCAAATATTTTCCTTCAACTACCCAGCGCACTGTTCAATCCAAAAAGTCCGAACCGCGGCATCCCGGAACCCTGGTTTTTAGGAAAAAGTTCACGGGGCCTTACATCCTCCCCCACTTAAGATCATTCGTCCTCGAATGAGGGTCAAGGTTCACTATTAGCATCTTATGCAACTCAATTTTCATACCACACACCAGCAACCCCAAATTTGACTAACTCCCTTAATTTTCAAAACTTTCGCTAGAGTTTCCCCTATAACTAGGCCTATCCACCTATCAGAGAGCCACAGAAACACATCCTTAAATCATATACATAAATCAATGACGTAACATAACTCATAACAACAACAACCGTGTCCTCACATACAATATATTTAGAAAGAAGCACCTTTACATTAACTGAACAAGTGATAAAAAAAAATTCATAGGCGACAGTTTTATAAAAAGGTTACATAGCTTATACAAACAAGTAAGGATACTTCTTTTTCATCTCTTCCCCGGCCTCCCAAGTAGCCTCTTCAACCTGCTGGTTTCGCCATAACACCTTTACAGAGGCAATTTCTTTATTCCTCAACTTTTGGACTTGCCTATCAAGAATGTCAACTGGAATTTCTTCATATGACAATTCTTCAATAACCTCAATGGTATCAACCAACATAATAGCTGACGGATCTCCAACTACCTTCTTCAACATAGACACATGGAATATCGGATGCACTAACGACATATCGGGTGGTAGCTCGAGCTTGTACGCCACCTGACCAATCCTCTGAATGATTTTGTACGGCCCAACATACCTCTGACTCAATTGCCCTTTCCTTCCATACCGCATTATACCCTTCATGGGGGAAACCTTCAAGAATACCCAATTATCTTCTTTGAACTCTAAGTCTCTGCGACAAACATCCGAATAGGATTTTTGACGACTCTTAGTAGTTTTCAACTGCTCCCTAATGATTTTAACCTTTTCCATAGCCTGATGCACGAGGTCTGGTCCTATTAACTAAGCTTCCCCAATCTCGAACTATCACGACCCAAACCGATGGGCCGCGATGGGCACCCGGTGCCTTACTCAACCAAGTACCAACGCAACGTATCTTTCTTATAACATCATTATATACACGTGACATACGGGTCTAATAGGCCAACATGATCATTAATAAACTCAAAACATAGGCCGACAAGGCTGTACAATCTTTCATATACATGAAATCTGTCTACAAGCCTCTAAGAATATATAATTGTCATAAAGGTTGGGACAGAGACCGACCATACCAAACAATACACATCTAAATCATACTGACGAAACAAGCAACTCTGGAGCAAATGGAGTGCACCAACATCTTCCGCTGAGCTGATCGCCTACTTGGAGGACTCTCAACCTGTCTATCGAGACTTGCGGGCATGAAACGCAGCGTCCCTAGGCAAAAATGGACGTCAATACAAATAATGTACCGAGTATGTAAGGAATGAAAATCAGTAAATAATAGACATGAGAGAAATATGGAGTAAAAGACTCGACATGTACATTTGCATAGCTCTTTGAATCATTTCATTCTTATAACGTCATGCATATGCGTATAAATGTCATACCATGCATAGGTATATGTGTTCATAATATCATCAAGCCTCTGAGGGTATCCCATCATATCATTTTGGCCACTGTAGGCAAATCATCAACGTATACTAGCTGATCAAGTGGTGGTGCGTATATAATGCCATAACCTTTTCTCATATCCCATATACATATAATATACACGTATATAACGTCATCTGGTCATGGGTCAATGTACATGTATAAATGCATAAGAAATACGTTAATAAGATTTTCTCAAAATGTCATAAAAATAATATGCCTATCGGATAAATTTGATCAAATACGTATTTTTCTGAGACCCATGAACAGAAGATATAATAATAATTCACATGGGAAATTAAGAATATATACACCCCTAATATAGATTCATTTTTGGAAATTGAGCATTTTCTCATTTCGTTCGTGTCGTATAGATCATGCCAAAAGAAAGAAGGGATAACCTTAACATACATGTAGTAGGAAAAAATCCATATAATATTTTTAAGAAGGATTGCACCGTACTCCCTTGGAATTGCAAAATCCCATTGCTATAACATTATGTAGTATAACTTCGTTGCAAATATCTTAGAATTGCAATCCGTATTGAAGTTTTCATCCGTTGCCTTCTAATTCATATATGAATTACTCACGTTACTATTACATAAGTTCTTATATGAACGTGCTGAAGCATCCTTCATCACCTTGATACAAAGTGAGTTTAAAATAATTTTTAAGCCTTTAGGTGTGGTCCCCACATGATATGATGATTTGGCCACTAAATTCTCTTAAAAAGTGCCACCTTGCTATGTGATTCAAGAGTCACTTAAGAGACCAAATCTTGCTGCCACGTTTTTTGGCTTAGGCTTTGTCCAAAGACTTTAATTAATCATCCACTAATTAATAATTAACTTGTTAATTCCCCCATTATCCAATAATTACCCAATTATCCACATAATTAGGAATTATCTCAAATTACTTAAAATACTACTCACTTTTAACACACTTTGCATACCTTACTATCATGGTCATGTGGTACCTTATATGGCACTAGTCTATAAATACCGGGTATTTTAGCTCAGACCGTAATTTTATCCAAAAATGTCAAACTTCGACGAAAATTCATTTTCTTCGATTCGCTTAGCCTCTCACCTTCACGAATTTACTTATCACTTGTTTGAAGTAGCATAATGCTTATAATCTCTAAATAATCTCATTCCCGAACATACGTCGATTAGCTTACGACGAAACTTTAACGTACGAAAATGCAGGATGTGACATCTCATTTCCGAGCTTATATCAATTTACTTATGGCGTACTTCCACGTATGAAAATATGGGGTGTAACACGAACCACCCATTGGGAGATCGACATCTCCTACCATATAACGCTTCAAATGGTGCCATCTGAATACTAGCATGGAAGCAGTTGTTGTAAGCAAATTCTATGAGTGGCAAATGATCATACCAGCTACCCTTGAAGTGAAGAACACAAGCACGCAACATATACTCAAGCGTCTGAATAGTCCGCTCTGCCTGCCCGTCAGTCTGTGGATGGAAGGCTGTACTTAGATTCACCTGAGTACCCAAACCTCGCTAAAATATCTTCCAAAAATTAGCCGTGAACTGAGCCCCTTGATCGAAAACTATAGAAACTGGATTGCCATGCAGCCTGACTATTTCCTTGATATACAACTGAGCATATTATTCCGCTGTGTCAGTAGATTTAGCTGGCAAGAAATGTGCTCATTTCGTGAGCCGATCCACAATCACCCAAGTTGAATCATACCTGTGCGGAGTGCGTGGTAATCCTACCACAAAATCCATATTAATCATTTCCCACTTCCACATTGGAATTTCTATATTCTTTGCCAACCCACCAGGCCGTTGGTGTTCAGCCTTCACTTGTTGACAATTCGGACATCTTGCCACAAAGTCCGCCACATTCCTTTCATGTCATTCCACCAATAGACTTCCTTGAGATAATGATACATATTTGTAGAGCCAGGGTGCACGGAATACCTGGAAGTGAGAGCCACTGTCATGATTCTTTCCCGGAGACCATCTACGTTTGGAACACATAGCTGCCCTTGGTACCTTAGTGTACCATCATCTGTGCCAAAAGTAAAAGCCATATTTTTATTTTTGTGAATCCCCTCCTTCAATTGTGCCAACAATGGATCGTCGTATTGCTTCTCTTTGACTTGCACGACAAGAAATGATTCAGCTCTATTTTGCACAATTACCCCTCCTTCAATGGAGTCCGCCAGACGAACTCCCAAGCTAGATAACTGGTGAACCGTCCCGGCCAACGGCCTTTGACATTCCTCCAAGTGAGCCAAACTACCCATAGATTTCCGGCTAAGAGCATCCGCTACCACATTGGCTTTCCCCGGGTGATATAGAATATCGATGTCGTAATCCTTGAGTAACTCAAGCCATCTTCTCTGCATCAGATTCATCTCCTTCTGTTTGAAAATATATTGAAGGCTCTTGTGGTCCGTGAATACATCCACATGGACCCCATACAAATAATGATGTCAAATCTTCAATGCAAAAACCACCGCCGCAAGTTCTAAGTCATGTGTTGGATAGTTATTTTCCTGATTCTTGAGTTGCCTAGATGAATAAGCTATAACCTTGCCGTGTTGCATTAATACACACCCAAGCCCGATCCTTGAAGTATTGCAATATACCATAAACCCATTTGTACCCCTGGCAGGGTCAACACTGGTGCCATAGTCAATCTTGATTTCAACTCCTGGAAGCTGCTTTCACAAGCATCAGACCATTGGAACTTAACTGCTTTCTGAGTCAATTTAGTCAACGAAGAGGCAAGAGTAGAGAACCCCTCCACAAACTTCCTGTAATACCCTGCTAAGCCCAAGAAACTGCAAATCTCAGTTGGTGTTGTAGGTCTAGGCCAATTCTTCACCGCTGCAATATTTTGAGGATCAACCTTAATTCCTTCTCTGGAGACAACATGACCAAAAAATGTGACAGATGCGAGCCAAAATTCATATTTCGAAAATTTTGCGTACAATTGATGCTGATGAAGAGTCTGCAAACTGTCCTAAGATGATCGGCATGGTCTTTTTGGCCTTGTGAATACACAAGAATATCGTCAATGAACACTATCACAAAGGAATCGAGAAAAGGCTTAAAACCCCGATTCATAAGATCCATGAAAGCTGCCGGGGCATTTGTTAGCCCAAAAGACATTATTAGAAATTCAAAGTGCCCATAGCAGCTCCTGAAAGCTGTTTTCGGAATATCCTGCTCCCTGATCTTCAATTGGTGGTACCCGGACCGTAAATCAATTTTTGAGAAGTACCTAGCACCCTGTAACTGATCAAACAAATCATCTATTCTTGGTAATGGGTACTTGTTTTTGATTGTGACTTTGTTGAGCTACCGGTAGTCAATACAAATCCTCAGTGATCCATCTTTCTTCTTCACAAAGAGAACCAGTGTGCCCCATGATGACACACTCGGTCGGATGAAAACCTTCTCTAACAAATCCTCCAATTGTTCCTTTAGCTCCTTTAATTCTGCTAGTGCCATCCTGTAGGGCGGAATAGATATAGGTTGCGTGCATGGCATCATATCAATCCCAAAATCAATCTCCCTGTCTGGCGGAATCCCAGGGAGCTCATCAGGAAAGTCCTCCGGAAATGCATTCACCACTGGTACAGACTCGAGTGTAGGTGCCTCAGCATCGATATCCGTAACCCCGACCAAATGTTAGACACACCCCTTGTTAATCATCTTCGTGGCCTTAAGTTAAGAAATAAACCTACCTTTGGGCATCACATTATCCCCCTTCCATTCAACAACTGGTTCATTTGGAAATATAAACCTCACAGTTCTAGTTCGGCAATCGAGCTTGGCAAAACATGAATAAAGCTAATCCATTCCCATAATTACATCAAAAATGATCCCCAATTCAATGCGATCGGCCACGGTGTCCTAACTACGTACCGTGACAACACAACCCCTATAAACCCATGTGGCCACAATAGACTCGCCAACCGGAGTAGATACAGAGAACGGTTCAGGAAGCTGTTCCGGTTCTATCCCAGATTTCATAGCAACATAAGGGGTAACATAGGACAAAGTGGAACTGGGATCAATAAGAGCATATACATTATGAGATTGGACAGTCAATATACCTGTGACAACATCTGGTGAAACCTCTGTACTCTGGCGACCACACATAGCATAGAAACAGTTGGGTCCTCCTGAACTCGACACACCACCCCTTGCTGCACCACGCCCTGCTGGTGTTGGAGTGCCTCGAGCTGGAAGGGGTGCTGAAGATGTAGCAGCTACAGAACTGTGCCTCTGCCCGCACCCTGGTGGGATGAACGACATTCCCTTTGAATATGACCCCTCAATCCGCACCCGTAACATATAGGTAGGTCCATGTAGCAGATCCCTAAGTGCATCTTCCCACACATGGGGCATGGGGCCTCCGCTACTACTGGAATCTCCCTCCTGATCGGCCCTGCTGGTGGGCTCCCCTGTTGCCCTAATATGGGCCTGAAACGACTCCCCTGCTACTGACTGGGCCCTGCTGGCGGTGCACTGGCTGAAGACTGAGCAAAAGACTGGGATGGCCCTGATGACCCTCCCCTAAAAGCTGATCTTCTTCCACTAAATGACTCCCCAAAGTTGCCCGCGGACCGGGCCTTGCTGTTACCCTCTCGCTTCATTCTTTTCTTAAACTTACGGTTCTTTGTAGCTTGAGCAAATGCTACCATCTTCCCATAGTTCATATATGAATTCAAGGCATCTGTAGCAGCCTCACTGATAACCAAGGGGCTAAGGCCCTGCACAAACTGACGCACTTTAGCCTCTATAGTAGGCAACATGAGAATGGCATATTTAGACAGACGCGCGAACTCCATGTGATACTCCCACACTCTTACTTCCTTGCTTAAGGTTCTCAAACTCTGCGGCACGAGCTGCCCTAGTCTCGGCCGACAAGAAATGGTCAATGAAAGCGTCAGCAAACTCACTCCACCTCCTTGGAGGGCTCCCCTCCTCCCGAGAGTCCTCCCACAGCTCAAGCCAAGAATAGGCCACCCCTTTCAGGCGGTAGGCAGCGAACTCCACTCCTTCCATCTCAGTAGCGCGCATAACCTAGAGAGTCTTATGGATCTCGTCAATGAAGTCCTGTGGGTACTCCTCGGGATTAGCATCCATGAACACCGAAGGATCCAATTGAAGAAACTTGTTCACCTTAGAACTACTAGAATCCCCTTGTTGGCTAGAAGAAGTGGGTGCAACATTTTATCTCTGGGCTTGAGAAGTCACTATCTGTGTCAGCATCTAGATAGCTCCCCTAAGATCCCCATCAGAAACACTAGAATCGGAAGCCGGGGCTGGAGGTGGGACCGGAATATCAGTTGGAGGAATCCCTGCACCCTCAGTAGGTGCAGGAACTGGTGTGGCATGGTCAGGTGTAGTGGAATCACGCAGTGTAGCAGTTAGGGGAATATCCTTACCCCTCGGGTATTCACCCGCATCATCAAATAAAGGATCAACTGCCACTCCTGAGGTGGCATTGGCTCCTTGGCCAGTCCTTGCTCTCTTCTTAGGTGCTATGTACAGAAAGTTAAAGGAATGCACGAATTAGAGGAGGAACAATTTCACAATCAGTTTCATCGCACGATCCAGAATATCAAAGAAGGGTTTTATTACTAAATGTCCAAGTAGGCTCCAACTTATAGATGCGGTCGACAACACACCGATAAGGAGGACTCTACTAGACACGGCTCCGAGACATCCTAGGACACTTTAAAACCTTAGGCTCTTATACTAATTTTATCATGCCCCAACCTCGGGTAGCGCGACCGGCGCTCAACCGAGTGAACCCAGTCAAGAAAGCCTGTTAGATACTATCTGCCCAACTCACTCATGATGAAGAGAATACATGATTTCATTAATTAGACAGTAGGAATGTCATATATACAATACTAGATCGTCTCATTGGTTAGTTCACTTTTAAGTTTCAAGATACACACATTCTTATGATTCGAGTGGAACATGAGATCAAAACACAACATAATCTGTTTGACTTTTCTAGCACCCATGTACACCCCACATAGTGTCTACGAAGCCTCTAAAAGATACAAAAGATAGTTATGATAGTGCCGGCAACAAGTCCTCGGCTATACCTCAAAACGTGATAATAATATGAACAAAAGATACAATACATGACCCCGAGATGAAGTGGGGCTCACCATGTCTGTTGGGAAGAGAATGTACCACTATCGCTGATCAACACTGCCTGCTATGGAACCACCTGCATCCATTTAAAGATGCAGCACCCCCGGCAAACGGGACGTTAATACTCTCAAATAGTACTAGTATGTAAAACTAAACACCATCTCAATAGAATGAATAATAATACAAGGGGAAAAAGTCATAAGTTCAATAAGAGCTTCAAACAATACTAAAACATCAAGTAAGGATCACATAAGTTCTCAAGTCAATTTCCATGTTATTAGGTTGGGTGATCTTTAGAGCCGATATACCATAATTCACAATACCACCGTATTCTTACACGGAGCCCGATCACGACCCGATCGGCTAGGTCATCTCATTTGAGACATCAACCATACCAATATTTCAATTGTCATTTCCAGCACAGTCACCACCATGTGTGCGGTATGGCGTCCGATCACGGCCTGATCGGCTAGGCCGTCTCACCCGAGACATTACCTTTTTCAGTCAATCATCTCACATCATACTTCTTCCACATCCTTTCAATTCATTGGCACTAGTGGCCACAATTATAAAGTTATTCTTGGCACTTGGTCGTATTTCATATTTCCAGTTCCCCTTTCCACATTCAAACATCATTATCATTATCAACAACAATAAAGCTTCCCATTCAAGACATTAAATTCACATATGAGCAATTTGGGAATCTTAGGCACATAGAGGCTTTTCATACAATTTGGCATAACAACCTTTGTTCGATCTTGACATGAAGTCTTAACATTTCTAACATATATTCCACATTTTGAACACATTCTCAAATGGCAAGATGACATGATGAAGCATTTAGAATAAATATTGACCATACATCCTTCAACACAAACACATTAGGAATAGCCAATTCTATAATGATCAATTTTGGACTTACACCAATTACATGAACACCGTGGGATTCGATTCTAAGAAGAAGGGGGTTAAGCCAACATACCTCAATTGAGCTTCCTTAAACTTTAAAACATTCCAGATTTCTTAGCACTTCGATCTATTTTAAAAATATAACAAGTTGGACCAAAATTAGGAAGATGGTCATGATTCTAGCTCATTTGAGCACATTATCAAACACTAGGTGTGCATTAATATTTTTAAGGCCCTTTTATGAATGATTCTATCATTCCTTAACCCGTACTTTACCATTTTTAGCTCACAACCTTCCTACATTATCTGATAACACATGCATGCAAGGTAACAACTCCCACACCCAAAAATTGTCTTGCTAATTACTCCCTTTTAGTATATTTTCGAAATTAATAGCTAGGGCATAGACTCTTATATTTAGGATGAAGACTTTCTTGATAATCTTCAAGGATTGAGGAAAAATTGTTGGATATTAGGTTGAAGGTTACTTCCCCACTCTAAGAACTCTTACTCACTCTAAAAATATCAGAAATATGCTCAAAAATGGACTATGGCAAATGTTTTAACGAAATAGGGTCGAGTTTAAAACCCCCAAAAATGAAGCTCCGGAACAGGGTATGCGGTCGCATATGCAATCGCAGAATGGATATGCAGTCCGCATATCGGCCGCATAATTTGCTGCCAAAAACTGGAAAAACATATGCCTGGGTCTGCGGTATTTATGCGGCCCACAGACCTATTATGCAGTCGCATAATGCGCCGCAGAACCTCTCTCCGCAAAAATTCTAAGGCTGATTGTGCGACAAAAGTACGGCCCGAGAAATGGTTGTGCAGTCGCATAACTGGCCGCAAAATTGACATAAAAATGGCCCAAGTAGATGCTCCACTCTGCGGCCATTTTGCGGCCCGCAGAGTGATTATGCGGCCGCATAATGGGCTGCAGAAAAGCCTATTTCTACCAAATATTATCCTTCAACTCCCTAGCGCACTGTTCAATTCAAAAAGTCCGAACCGCGACATCACGGAACCCCGGTTTTTAGGAAAAATTTTACGGGGCCTTACATCCTACCCCACTTAAGATCATTCGTCCTCGAATGAGGGTCAAGTTCACTATTAGCATCTTATGCAACTCAATTTTCATACCACACACCAGCAACCCCAAATTTGACTAACTCCCTAAATTTCCAAAAATTCCGCAAGAGTTTCCCCTGTAACTAAGCCTATCCACCTGTAAGAGAGCCCTAGAAACACATCCTTAAAACATATACATAAACCAATGACGTAACATAACTCATAATAGAACCAACTGTGGCCTCACATACAATATATTTAGAAAGAAGCACCTTTTCATTAACTGAACAAGTGATACAAAAAAAATTCATAGGCGACAGTTTCATAAAAAGGTAACATAGCTTATACAAACAAGTAAGGATACTTCTTTTTCATCTCTTCCTCGGCCTCCCAAGTAGCCTCTTCGACCTGTTGGTTTCGCCATAACACCTTCACGGAGGCAATTTCTTTATTCCTCAAATTTCTGACTTGCCTATCAAGAATGGCAACTGGAATTTCTTCATATGATAGTTTTTCATTAGCCTCAATGGTCTCAACCGGCACAATAGCTGACGGATCTCCAACTATCTTCTTCAACATAGACACATGGAATACCGGATGCACTAACGACATCTCGGGTTGTAGCTCGAGCTTGTACGCTACCTTACCAATCCTCTGAATGATTTTGTATGGCCTGGCATACCTCGGACTCAATTTTCCTTTCCTTCCAAACCGCATTATACCCATCATGGGGGACACCTTCAAGAATACCCAATCATCTTCTTTAAACTCTATGTTTCTGCGACGAACATCCGAATAGGATTTTTTTACGACTCTGAGTAGTTTTCAACCGCTCCTTAATGATTTTAACCTTTTTCCATAGCCTGATGCACGAGGTCTGGTCCTATTAACTCAGCTTCCCCAATATCGAACCTCCCAAGATCTACATCTCCTACCATATAACGCCTCAAATGGTGCCATCTGAATACTAGCATGGAAGCTGTTGTTGTAAGCAAATTCTATGAGTGGCAAATGATCTGCCCAGCTACCCTTGAAGTCAAGAACACAAGCACGCAACATATCCTCAAGCGTCTGAATAGTCCTCTATGCCTGCCCATCGGTCTATGGATGGAAGGTTGCACTAAGATTCACCCAAGTACCCAAACCTTGCTGAAATGTCTTCCAAAAATTGGCCGTGAACTGAGCCCCTCGATCGGAAATGATAAAAACTGGAGTGCCATACAACCTGACTATTTCCTTGATATACAACTGAGCATACTGTTCCGCTGTGTTAGTAGATTTAGCTGGCTAGAAATGTGCTGATTTCGTGAGCCAATCCACAATCACCAAAATTGAATCAAACCTGTGCGGAGTGCCTGGTAATCCTACCACAAAATCCATATTAATCATTTCCCACTTCCATATTGGAATTGCTATGTTCTATGCCAATCCACTAGGCTGTTAGTGTTCGGCCTTCACTTGCTGACAATTCAGAAATCTTGCCACAAAGTCTGCCACATTCCTTTTCATGTCATTCCACCAATAGACTTCCTTGAGATCATGATACATCTTTGTAGAGCCCGGGTGCACGAAATACCTAGAAGTGTGAGCCTCAGTCATGATTCTTTCCCAGTGACCATCTACATTTAGAACACATAGCCTCCCTTGGTACCTTAGTGTACCATCATCCGTGCTAAGAGTAAAAGCCATAGTTTTATGTTTGTGAATCCCCTCCTTCAATTGTACCAACAATGGATTGTCGTATTGCTTCTCTTTGACTTCCACGACAAGAAATGCTTCAGCCCTATTTTGCACAAATACCCCTCCTTCAATGGTGTCCGCAAGACGAACGCCCAAGCTTTAATTCTCTTCCATTCTTAGCTCACAACCTTCCTATATTATTTGATAACACATGCATGCAAGGTAACAACTCACACAACCAAAAAATGTCTTTCTAATTACTCCGCTTTTAGTAGATTTTTGAAATTAAGAGCTAGGGCATAGACTCTTACTTTTAGGATGAAGACTTTCTTGATAATCTTCAAGGATTGAGCAAGAATTGTTGGATATTAGGTTGAAGGTTACTTCCCCACTCTAAGAACTCTTTCTCACTCTAAAAATATCAGAAATATGCTAAAAATTGACTATGGCATATGTTTTAACGAAATAGGGTTGGGTTTAAAAACCCCAAAAATGAAGCTCCGGAACACGGTATGCGGTTGCATATGCAATCGTAGAATGGATATGCGGTCCGCATATAGGCTTCATAATTTGGTGCCGAAAACTAGAAAAAAATCTACCTGGGTCGGATAAGAAAATTTTCAAAAATGACCCTCGAAGTCAATTATGTGGTAGCAGAATCGTTATGTGGGTAGCAGAATCGATATGAGGGTAGCGGAATCTATTATGTGGCAAACAGAATCGTTATGTGGGCAGCATAATATTTATGCGTCTAGCAGAATGATTACGGGGCCAGCATGATGGCTATACGGCCCGCATAATCATTTTGCGGCCAGCAAAATTGTTTTTCAAAATTTGCCCCTTTTTTGTTCCACTCTGCGATGCTTATGCGGTCCGCAGAACAGTTCTGCGATCGCGAAATTGACCCCATAATTGCCTTCTTCTGCCAAAAATTACCATTAACACTTTAGTGCATTCTTCAACCCAAAAAGTCTGTACCATGGCTCATTTTCTACAATCCTCAAACCCATTAGCCTTCCTCGACACCACAAAACCTTAAATTCCTTGGCAAAATTTTACGGGGCCTTACAAATATACCTAACAGTCTTGCTTAGTTAAAAACCGTATTATATTCGTTCATTATAGACTCCATACCATAGGAATATAGGATTGATATATTGTGGATAGGCGAGTAGTATTGTGAGAACATGCTACTCATATAAACGATCCAATCAATTAGCAACCATTGATAATCTGGATTAACAAGTGTGGTTATTGAACTCAATAGGAATGATAAACCGACAACAACCCTGGAATCTTCATCGCCTCTGAGCAAAATCCAAAACACACATTTGCATCCCTGATAAATTAGCTAATCACTTGTTCAATATTTGCAAAAGTAGTTTAGTAGATAAACAATATTTTTGATTATCTTGGGCAGTTAATTGATTTTAGTTTGCTTAGTTAACGATTAATCCAAGTCTCTGTGGGTTCGACATCTGTCTTTCGAGTCACTTTATTACTTGACGGCCACGTATACTTGTGTGTACTTGGGAAACCAACACCGATGCGGCGGTTGGTGCGGTATTCATAGGCTGATGGCCCCGCTGGCCCTGCAGCACTGCCTTGCCTCAAAACCTGGGGCAAGATCTCCTCATGTGACCAAGCTCCCCACACTCATAGCAACCTCCCAGTGCAAAAGATGACTGACCTTGGGGACCTAAATACCTGCTGGTAGAACTCTGAGTAGCCGCTGGACGGTAGGAGCTCTCTGGAATGGCATTGAAATAGAACTACACAGGTGCACCTCGAAAAGGTGGTGGTACTAAATAAGTGGGTCTGTGGGACTGACCCCTCACGAACTAACCTCTTCCCTAGACGGGGCACCGCTGAATCCTCCAGAATGCCAAGGCCTCTTCTCCCCGTCGTATACCATCGGCCCTGGATGCGGATACCCTTAATCCACCGAGCTATCTCCACAACCTGCTCGTAAGGAGTCCCCATTTCCACCTCTCGGGCCATAGTAACCTAAATACCATAATGCAAGCCCGCAATAAACCTCTGCACTCTCACTGCATTGCTGGGGGGTATCATAAGTGCATGGCGGGACAACTTAGAGAACCTCGCCTCATAATCGGTCACAGACATCTGACCCTACTGGAGCCGCTCGAACTGACTCTGTAGCTCTTCCCTCTGAGAGGGTGGAATATATCTCTCCAGAAAGAGACGCGTGAACTGATCCCAAGAAAGGGAGGCGAACCCACAGGTCTGCTAAGAAGATAGGACTGCCACCATCAACGGGCCCTTCCCTCCAACTGAAATGTAGTGAAGTCCACCCCGTTGGACTCCAATATCCTCATGTTGTGCAGCCTGTTTCTACAATGGTCTATGAAATCTTGGGTTTCCTCATGCCCCTCACCGTAAAGGCAGGAGGATGCAGTCTGGTCCATCTATCCAATAGCTTATGCGGTTCGACAGTCACATCTGATTTGGGCTCTGGTACAACCACTGCAACTGGCTGGGCTCCACCCCCAGGTAATGCACTTGGGGTCTGATATACGGCAACAGCGTTCCCTGGAGCCTGAGCGGTAGGGGCCTATGCTCGCCCTCCCGCGTTAGATGTGGCTGGGTCCACTAGAAAAACAACCAGCTTGTGTCATAGAATCCATGAACCGCAACATACGGCCCATGACCTTTTGAAATCCCAGCACAAACGTGAAATCTGCCGGGGCCGGCTCAGTTGCAGGCACCTCGCCATGCTTCTCAATGACAGGATCCTCCAGTAGATCCGCTGGTGGTATGATGAGAGTAACTCTAGGATGCCCTCGTCCTCTAGCAGGAGCTGTAGCCCTCTTCCGGCCTCTGCCTCGGCCTCTAGCAATAAGGGGAGAAGCTCCTCCACCACCGGATACATCTGCCACGCGCATTCTCACCATCTACGAGAGAATAAGAGAAATATACTTAGCACAACATCAACTGCATGATAGGAGATGAAGAAAAAGAAGTTTCCTAATGCCCTATAGCCTCTCAAAGATAAGTACAGACGTCTCCCCGCTGATCTGCAAGACTCTATTGGGACCACTCATGAATTGTGAAACCTATGTGAACCTAGAGCTATGATACCAAGCCGTCACGACTCAATTTCCACTATAGGCTGTGATGGAGTCCAACGTTGCCGCTAGCCAAGCCAACGATGAACTACCCATTTAACTTCTCATTTTAATATTTTTAGAGTCTTTGATTTTTTTATTTAATACGGAAACAAATAGTAAGTGAGCGTAGTAATGTAAAGCATAAACTAAATTCGAAAGTAAGATAGTGAATTAAATAATCAAAACCCATGAGTGTCTACTAGAATTCCCAAAACCCAGTGTCACAAGTGCACGGGCATCTAGTAGAATATACAAAACACTCTAAGAACTAATGTCTGAAACAAAATAGACAGAAATGATAAAACATGAGAAGAGAAGGCTCCGGGTGCTACAGAATGGAGCATGAGAAGCAACTCACCACTAAGCCTCTGGGTAACACGGATGCGCGCCAGGACGAACTCCAGATGCACCTGCCTCAGAACATACACAATATGTGCAGAAGTGTAGCATGAGTACGTAAATAACGTGTACCCAGTAAGTATCTAGTCTAACCTCGAAGAAGTAATGACAAGGGTTGACATCGACACTAACTGGTGCGAAATATACATAATGTACAAGAATATTAATAGGCATGAAATACAACATCAATAATGGAGTAAGAGGCAATAATTAAATGATCCTTTAACAAAGTAACAATTAAAAGTCCTCAAATATCACATACTAATCTCAACAAGTAAGGGCTCAACATGTATTTATAAATCCTCAAGTTATGAAAGACATATCAAGTATAATCGGACTCCGAGTGACAACACGCACGAGTTATGCCGAGGTCGTACGACCCAATCCATAATAATCGTGTACATACACTACCCAGGTCGTACGACCCGATGATGGATGCATCCCATAATATAAATGAATATTGCTGAGGCTTTTAGCCAATTCGAGCCCAACAATCATGGCCTTATTGTTAGTCAATTTCACAGTTCTAATAGATTGTCTAACTACGTTACTCGTGGGTGGCTTCAACACAATGCCACGCCCAAACTATTTTGCATTGGAGTCACCATCCGTAAAGAGGGTCTAGATCCCCTAGGAAGTCCCCGAGTTCAACAACAATTCCCTTTTGACTTCGGGTATTAGGGCCGGCGTGAAGTCAGCCACGAAGTCTGCAAAAATTTGTGATTTTATGGCAGTTCGGGGTCGATATTTGATATCGTATCCGCTAATTTCCATGGATCATTTGGCCAATCATCCCGAGAGCTCGGGTTTATGCATTATGTTTCTTAACATGTAAGTAGTTATGACACATATGGGATGGCATTGAAAATATGGCTTTAACTTCCAGGAGGCACTTAGCAAAGCGAGCGCCAATTTCTCCAGGTGAGGATACCTAGTTTCGGCCTTGCCTAGAGTCCTGCTAACATAATAGATAGGAAATTGCGTGCCTTCCACTTCCCAAAATAGGACTCCACTTACCGCTATCTCGGATACCGCTAAGTAAAGGTATATCTGTTTGTCTGCCTTCGGAGTATGAAGAAAAGGCAGGCTCGAAAGGTACCGCTTGAGTTCTTCCAAATCGTGTTGGCACTCCGGGATCCATGAGAAGTTATTTTTCTTCTTTAATAACGAGAATAATTGGTGGTTCTTATCGGAAGACCTTGAAATCAACTGACCCAAGGTGGCTATGCGCCCGGTTAGCCTTTAAACGACCTTGACATTGTCCACGACGGTGATGTCTTCTATGACCTTTATCTTGTCGGGATTGATCTCGATTCCCCGGTTGTACACCATAAATCTAAGGAACTTTCCGGATCTGACCCCGAATGTGCACTTCTCCGGGTTCAGCTTCATATTGTATTTCTTTAATATGTTGAAGGTTTCCTGCAAATGTCCCAAATGGTCCTCTGCTCGCAGGGACTTTACTAACATGTCGTCAATGTAAAGCTCTATCGATTTTCCTATTTGTTCTTTGAACATCCGATTTACTAGGCATTGCTAAGTGGCACCAGCGTTCTATAATCCGAACGGCATTACATTATAGCAATAGGTTTCATATTTAGTGATGAAGGAAGTTTTTTCCTGATCGCCCGCATCCATTCAGATTTGGTTGTACCCGTAATAGGCATCGAGAAAACTGAGGATCTCGTGGCCGGCCATCGCATCGATCATGTGATCGATGTTGGACATAGGAAAAAAGTCCTTGGGGCATGCCTTGTTCAGGTCTTTGTAGTCTACACACATTCTTTATTTATTTCCCTTTTTTGGGACCACTACTACGTTTGCTAACTAGTCCGGGTACTTAACTTCCCGAATGGAGCCTATTTTAAGGAGTTTAGATACCTCGTCTTTGATGAATGCACGCTTGAATTCGGACTGAGGTCTCCTCTTTTGGTTAACTGGGTGAAACATCGGATCCAAGTTGAGCTTGCGAGTAGTTATTTCTGGCGGTATCCCTGTTATATCAAGATGGGACCAAGCGAAACAATCTATGTTAGCTATATGGAATTCAATGAGTTTTTTCCTGAGCTTGGGACAAAACCCCGTGCCCAGGTATACCTTCCGATCGAGCTGGTGCTCGATCAATATGACTTGCTCCAGCTCCTCGACCGTTGACTTGGTGGCATCAGAATCGTCACGGGCTATGAAAGACCTGGGAAATCCGTAGTCATCATCCTCGCTCGTCCCCTTCTTTTCTTGTTAGGTCGGGGCTGGTGTCAGTGATTTCTATTTGGTTTCTTCCTTGGTGACCGAACTCAGGTTATTTGATGTTGACAGTGGAGATATCGGGACTACCTCATCGACCGCGAACATCTATTTTGCGGCCGGTTTCTCCCCATAAACTGTTTTAACTCCCCCTAATGTGGGAAATTTCAATGCCTAGTGTAATGTCGAGGGTACTACCCTCATGTTGTGAATCCATGGCCTCCCGAATAGAGCGTTGTATCTCATATCTCCGTTGATCACATCGAACTTTGTTTTATGAACGGTTCCAACTGTGTTTACCGGCAGGCTTATCTCCCCTTTAGAGGTCTCATATGCTATGTTAAACCCGTTTAAAACTCAGACTACAGGGACATTTTGGTCTTGCAGACGCAGTTGTTCCACGACCCTCGATCTTATGATATTGACCGAGCTACCTGGATCGATTAGCATATGCTTAACTCGAGATTTGTTCATGAGTACAGATATTACCAGTGCATCGTTGTGTGGTTGCACGCTTCCTTCAGCATCCTCATTGTTGAAAGATACGGTTCCCTCCAGTACATATCTCGAGTCCACTTTTCTCTTTTAATGGACACCTTAGTGCGCTTTACCATCGTCCCCTGGGGGATGTCGACCCCACCCATGATCATGTTGATGACGCGCTGAGGTTCCTCTTGCTCGATCTTGTTGTTGGAGTCCCTATTCCTGAAGTGATTTTTGGCTCGATCACTCAGAAACTCTCGGAGGTGTTCGTTGTTGAATAACCAGGCTACTTTCTGTCTCAGTTGTCGGCAGGCTTCGATTTTGTGACCGTGAGTGCCATGATATCTACACATTAGGTTGGGGTCCCTTTGGGCATGTTCGGATTGCAATGGTCGAGGCCACTTAGTATCTTTGATGCGGCCGATGGCTTATACGATGGCGGCAGCGTCAACATTGAAGTTGTACTCCGATAACCTTGGCGCTTCCTCAGACCCGATGGGTCTGTTAAGACCACTTTTGCTTATGATTCCTCGGCTATTCTGAACTCAGTCGCTCCTTCTTTCACTTGTCATAGTGTTGCGTCCACACCCATTACCCTTTCGATCTCCATTGTATGGTTGATACCAGTCTCTATTCGATCTTTGCTCACGATCAATGTCTTTTTTTGATCTGTCACCAGTTCTGACGGGGTAAACAGACCCGGAAGGGGCCCCGAGCTGATCGTCTTCAACCTTGATTTTTGATTGGTACCGGTTATGGACGTCGGCCCAAGTTACTGCTGGGTATTCTATCAGATTCTGCTTCAACAGCTGTGAAGCCAATGAGTTTCGGGGATTCGGTCCATGGGTGAGGGCCTGGATGGCCCAATGATCTGCGTCCATAGGCAGGTCCATCGGGGATTGGCCCAATGAGCTTCACGTTATCTCTTTGATTTACCTTGAAAAGGTCCGATTTCCTGGTTTCGACCTTGATGGCCCCGGCGTGTGCTTTTACACTGGCACATGCAAGCATAGCAAATGAGTTAATAGAATTAGGGGGTAAGTTGTGATACCATATGATAGCTCCTTTTGACGAGGTCTCTCCGAACTTTTTCAACAGAACGGATTCGATTTCATCATGTTCCAAGTCTTTTCCTTTGATGGTGTACGTATAAGAGGTCACATGTTCGTTGGGATTAGTTGTCCCATTATACTTTGGAATTTTGGCCATACAAAACTTCTTCGGGATCGGTTTCGGAGCTGCGCTCGGAGGGAAAGGCTTTTGGACAATTTTTTTGGAATCCAGGCCCTTTAGTATTGGTGGTTCTCCCGGGATTTGGTCGACCCTGGAGTTATAGGTCTCCACTTTTTTGTCGTTGGCTTCGATTTTCTATTCTCCGATTCCACCCGTTTTGTCAGTTCCTCAAGCATCTTTATTATATCGGGGTTGTCCCGAGTTCTGATTCACCCGACCTTTCTGTGGCCGATTCATTCCTCCGGGCATATTACCGAGAAGATTCAGGCTCAACTCTGCTGGGGCTCGGCTTTGGTTCCACAACTGGGCTATCGCTGCCTGTTGAGCCTGTAACATTTTGAATATCACGCGTAAGTTGATCCCGTCACCTTCGCCATCGTGTGTGCTCTGGGCTATCGACCAGGCTCCCCTGCGAATGCTGTTTTCGGTGTCAGTGGGCAAGTTTGCTTCGATAGACACATGTGAGCTAGCATCAATCGGATCAGTGACTGGGACTCTATTGGGGTCAGCAGGGTGCACCTCGTTGCTGCATACCACGTTGTTGTTTTCGCCATGGTGGCCGAACTCAGCATCCACGTTCAAATGGGTAGACTGGGAGTTCGACATTTTTAATCTGACATGAAATTAAAAGCTCAAAGAACAAGTGTAAAATATAGTGTGCTATTGAAATTTGTATCAAATTGCCACTATTATCCTTAGCCCCACGGTGGGCGCCAAACTGTTTACCCTAAAAAACGGATAACAATTAAATTTATAAGTGGTTTTAAGGATACGTGGATTAATTCAATACAAATAATAAATTGCATTAGATTAAACAGATAAAGGATGTGATAAATTATCAAACTGATCAAGAGGGGCGATTCCGAAATTAGTAACAACCTTAATGAGATGCCTGCCCTCGATCCCAGACTCACAATAACGAAGCACTGATGAACAAGAATAAGAACTTAGAATAACAGAGAAAATAAGAGTATATTGCCTTGATATCCATGTTACCATCTTCCTAATGAATAAGCAGACCCCACTTTTTATAGTAGGGAAGTTTTACCCCAAGTACAATTCTATAAAATGTAAAAATCTTTCATTTAACTAATCACCGGTTCTCTGCCGATATATGCTGAGATCCACACCGTGATATCTGACTGGCTGTGGATATCACGGCCTTTTGTTGGTCGTGCTCGATTGTCTGGTAATGCTCTCTAAGGCTTTTGGGGTTCGCACCAGACCTGAGGGTCATGGCCCTGATACTTCCGAGGGTGGGTGTTTTGCCCTGACCGCGGACCAAAGGTCTCCTTGCCTCGATTTATGTCCCTTTCCTTTACGTTTCTTGCTTCGTTCACTTCATCGGAAACCAAGGCATCCCAAGGACTTGGTTTCACCCGTATACAGTCTAAACACATTCATACTTCAAGCCTCGTCTTAGAGGTGCAATAGATATCCACCCCGACAAGTCCTAAAGTAGGGGACATTTGTAGGCAATTAAAATTTTATTTAAATCCTAAGAAATTTGGATTTAATCTCAAATATATTTTGTTCCAAATAAATATTTTGGGCTAAGATAGTTGGATTAATTATATAAGTCCAATATATATGGATTAAATAAATAAGGCCAAGTCCATTTAGCTAGCCTATTTAATTTGGCTACAAACGATGAGCTCACTTTATTAAGCCCAAAATGTCATCTTCCTAGAGGCCCAATTAGTGCCACGTGTCAAATGACAGTGCACGCCAATTCAAATGGAATAGCCAATAGGATCGTGCCGCATGTAAAAATGACAAGTCATGCCAAATTTAAAAAATGGCCAATAAAACTGCACCACATGCGTAAGTTTCATGTTCTGGCCAATCAAATGCGGCCTTGTCACACTTTAATCAGATTGGTTGAAAATATTTTATTCTCCTCACAACTCTTCCCTTATACAACTATAAACAGAGATTTTCATAGCTTAGAAAGTACACCAAAAATTATAATAAAAAGTAAGAGAGAGCTCGTGGATCAAACGTCTCAAATTTCTCTACAAGCTGTATAAGGTCATAGATATTGTAACACCCATATTATTTGAAATCAAATAGTATGATTGTTGTAATATTTTTTAGTCTTGATTATTTTCTCGACACAAAATTTATTATCTACAAGAATACTTATTAACTGAAAGATAAATTTAAACTGAGAACTAGGTCATAAATCTCAACAAAATACCAAATTGAGAATAAAAACGGTATAATACTCACTAGATTAAGTCGTGAGCCTCTAAGAATACTGAACATTTAAGGCCTCGAGGCATACCTCAAATGCTAAAACAATGTAAATAAATACTAAATTTGAGTCCCTATCAAGAAGAGAAGTGGGAAACGCTGTGTTGAAAGCTAGTCCTATCCTGTAGTGTCAGGGATGTGATCAACAATATCTGCATCCATGAAACGAATGCAGGCCCTCATTGGCTAAGTATCACGACGGGATACCCAGCGAGTCTTATAGTGTACCTCCTAAGAAGGCAGAGGGAGACCTTCTGGGATAAACATAACAAGAATAAAATATCCACATATACCATATAAGCGGTATAAGGTCAGAAATCCAATAATAGGGTGAAGACTAAAACTGTAAGCTGAACATGTAAACAGATAACTTAAACTAAAACATTAAAGTAATAGTTAAACTAAAATAGAATTTAAGTTACACATAATAGCCCTGTGTACGTGAGATCTAGCAACATGCATGAGGGAGTCTCGACCTATCTCCCCAATAAACAATAGCCCCTACGAGTGTGTGGTAGCTAACCTTCGCCTTGATGGCACTCACGCAAGGGAGGTCGGCTAACTCTCCCTCCTAAATATGATCACATTAATACACGAATGAATGCTGAAACTGAATACTGAACTAAACATAAATATCACCAACAAAGGCACATAACAAGTGATAATACAAGTAAGCATGTAATTCTGTTACATATAAAGTAATACTAAACAAGAATACAAGAAGACATGGCTTAGATTTATTGAACACATGGAACACGGGGGTTCTAATAGAATTTTCTATTAGGAGAGTAAGCCTCAACTCACCTCAAAGCTAGCTCAGCTTCAACTTCACGTATCCTCCAAACAATTCTGATTGTCAATTCTCAATCTGCATGTGATAACAGAGTCCAACTAACATCAGTCCATGCTCAAAAAGTGTAACTTTATTTACAATTCTCTTGTCCGAGGGAAATATCCCATTAGCAGTGATTATAAGCCTGACACACTAATACTAAGCTAGATTAGTTCTTCCAAATATCATACTTAGAATCCCTTCCTGGTTAACTGAACTAAGAACCAACTATTAGACTAATTGCATTCAGAGTAACTCATAGGTGAAAATATTTACTAACTTACAGCCCTATCGAGGGCCATAGTTAACTTATTCAAGTAGTTATATGCCAATGGTAGATAAAATAATATTAAGAAAAGAAAGATGAACTAAAAATATTAAAGAAAGACAAGGAAGTGGAGTTTACCATAGTAGCTTGTTACTCCAATCCCTTTCCCTTTCGTTGCTATATGTACAAGCAAAAAGGGATTTTTCTTTGTTTCTTCACTTAATTCACTTAAAAGCCCTTATTCTCTCGTTGGTTACTGACTAAGTAAAATAAATGGGAGAGATATCAATGTTAAAGAGGAATAAGAAACTTAACCTTGGATCTGTACTGCCACTGAGGGCCATGATATGCATGAATATAGTATATACGCACATATAGCGCCATCGTAATATAGTATATATATACACGCATATAGTGCCATCAAGCCTCTATGGGCATCATATCATCATCATCATCATAATATCAACCTGATCAGAGGTGCGTCTATATCGTCGTTGTACCATCTATATGCGTATATAACGCTATTGGAGCCACACATGGACTCCTAATATATATATATATATATATATATATATATATATATATATATATAGAGAGAGAGAGAGAGAGAGACACACACACACACACACATAATAGCAATGCAAGCAATAACTCTAAAGGGCCTTATGTATCTGATTGAAGTGACTCAAGGTTGTTATCCTCTGATTCTCGTTATGTAACTATGTTTGTACCAATTGTCCGAAAGTCAACAAGGATCATAAGAAGACATATGATTCAAGATGCTATCAAGGCGGGACGTGACTATGAGAAGGAACAATATGAGTCATGAACTATAGCAATATGAAACAATGAGGTTCACAAGCTTTAATCTTGAGAATAGAGTTCCTTTTGAAGTAACAGCGTTATGGTTAAATTCTTTGTAGATCTTTACAAAAGAAAGAAAAAGTGAGCCTTAACATACCTGTAGCAATCTGTCCATTAATCACGCTGAACTCAACTATTCGCACCTTAATCTACAACCATAATAATGATGATATCATTAAGCTACGAAAAATACAACTAACTAAAATGAATGGTAAGCTCATTCTATATTAAAACGGGCAGCATCTCCCCTGATTTTGTTACATTTCCCACATTCTATATTGCAGCAACAACCCAAACAACAACCAGTAGCTATATAGAATACAACTAGTACAATAACACGTCGAGCGGCAAGCTCAGTTCATGTCTAATAATACTATATTTCGAATCCTTTCCCTCTTATTTATATTCAGAAAAATATTGATATTAACATGACGATATACTAAGGTAATTCCATAAATTTTCCATTCATAAAATGCCGCAAGAACACCTCCCAAACAATCCAACAATCAACAACACAACTAACAAGCCTTTCAATTGATATCTCATAAGTTCTTGCTTCAAAGACTTAGCCATAACTTGGATAAGCATAAATGCATATAGAGTAAGAGGTTACTTAACTTCAAACAGATAAAAAAACTTGAATTTGAGATTACTTCACCACAAAGTATCCTTCTCGGCACTAGAATTATTTTGAAATACTTGAAATCACTTAGGGTTTATATGAAACTCTTGGGAGAATATTTTCCAGAACTTAAACCACTTAAAACCAATCCCCGCACGAGCTAGAAGCACGACAAAATCAACAACCACAAGAAGAATAAGAAACTTACTAGCACGACACTTGATTTGTGTGGTTTGTCCTATTTGGGTCTTGGATCATGACAGAACATTGGGAGAAGGTTTGTAGGTGTCTAGGGTCTGGAAAGAGTGAAACTTAATGAGTGAATACTGGCCATAGGAATCACATATACATCAAGACATTTCCACCACCTAAGTGGGTCCCATATGGAGCTGCTTGTGCAGTCTCACGAAAACACAAATAACTCTCTATTCCGACACCATATCGACGAACGAGTTAATTTGTTGGAAAATAGACTCGTAGGTAGTCAATTTAGTGGATGGATTACCCCGTAAATCCAAGTACATTAAGAGAAAATCTAAGTAATATTGGACCTAAAGTTTCAGTAGAAATTATGAACGTAACTTGCAACAACTTTTGTCGACTTTTGTTTCATAACTCGCTTGACTTCAAAACATAACACACGGATATCATACAACGAAAGTACCTAATAACATCACATTATTCTCATATTAAGCACCCCAGTCTCTCACCAAATGTACGGATTATAACATTCCCAACTTGCCGACTTTTGATGAAACTTATTTTCTTCAATTCATTTAAATTCTAAAACTTACAACATGTGCTATGCATGGTTTTATGCACTCATGAACTTGAAAATAGTCTTGATCTCCGAGATTATGTCGACTAAATAATGACACACTTAAACGTGTGAAACTATCGGATGTAACCGATGGTAGGCTAGAATCTCGTGTTTTAGTCCTTATTGCACTCTAAGTCACTGCACTTTATTTGTGTTTGAGCTTTAATTGGTAGTATTTTGCACTTATTGTGTGTTTTATGCCTTGTAGGAGTGATTTTGAGCTATGTAGATGCTATGGAGCTAATCCGAGCTATTTGGAGCTTTGAAGTCTGAGTAAAAGCCCAAAGAATCAAGCCAGAATCATGTTCGGGGGTCGAGGACCAAGTCTGGACGTCAAACATCAAGCAAAAAGTTGTACTATGAGAAATCCCCACTGTCGCGGTGCATGGGGAAGCGCGTGGCACGCCGCGGCTGCCCAACTTCTGCTGTCTGATAGATTTTGACTCTTTGGATTTGCCCACTAATGCCCCACATGGCGTGTCTCCCCATGCGGCGCGCCTGTGTAATGTTTACAGAGCCAATGTCCTATTTCGGCTAGGAGAAGATGGTTTCATCTGGGCCCGACCCTACTTGGTATAAATACATGGAAAAATATTATTTTCATGACTTTTGACATACTTTGGACCTAAGGAGGCTAAGGAGGAGAGGGAAGAGCAAAAGCACAAGGATTTCATCACTGCTTCCTCTCTCAAGGCCCGAGTTTGGATTCAATTTATGTTTTCCTATATTTTAATTATATTTGTGATGAATTGTTCCATGTCTATGGAGTAGTTCTCTTTAGGGTTTGATGGATTTGGTATATTGATGATTGTTTGTGGATTATAACTCTAGTTTTATGTATTGAAGCGTTTTTGGATGATTTAATTATTGCATCTATATTCACTAGTTCATGTAATCGAGAGAGGCAGAACTTGTGATATTCTTACATTATATTGTTGGTTGAGTTCAGTAATTCTTCTTAGTAATCAAAAGAGGTCGGTTGAATCATTGATTAAACCTAGTTAGGAGGATAATCGAGAGAGGTTCTCCTAAAGACCTATCCACTACATATTCTTGCATATCTTCACGTGCTTAAATTGGTTCATCTCGCGAGGTGGAGACTTAATCGAGAGAGGAGTTTTTGTTGAACATGTGAACTGATAATGTATTGAATTCGAGAGACTCTCTTAAACATTAGAAGTGAATTATCTAGAGTTAGATCCCAAATAATTATATTGCACCTATCCTATCAAAACCCTATCTTCACCCATTGATAACCTTCTTTGCTTATTCCATGTTTTGATTGTCATTAGTCAATAGCTTTAGACTCTTAGTTAATTTTAGTTAAAAATTATATAAATCTCAATTGTTGATCATCTTGGATAGCAACCAAGCTAGAAACTATGAGAACACTATTTAAATACAATCCCTGTGGATACGATATTATACTATACTATATTTGATTACCAAGCATAATTTAGGTGTGTGTTTTGAGCTTGTCAAATTTTGGCATCGTTGCTGGGGATTGGCAATCAATATTGTTTTAAATAGATTATAGTGCTAATTCAGGAATTTTTCTTTTTATTTTATTTTTCCCTTTTTACGTTTGGTGTTCTTTGACTATGGGCATGTTACAGGTTGAGGTTGGTGCATGACTCGAGCTTCTGCGAAAGAAGTTCTACATTACGAACCACAGATAGAGAAACAACTGCGACAACTGATATAGGAAAGAAATCTCACCAAGACGTTAGAAAAGGTTGGGCAATCCTTAATCAAAGAACTTGTGGTTGGAAACAATGACGATAATATAAATTTGGCTGCAAAGGAGGTAGCACAATAACGAGAAAAAGCTGCATGGGATGCTGAGGAAGTAGCTATTATAGATGCACATATTATACATGATGAAGATAGGGTTCGGAGAATTGCTCAAAATCAACCCTTAGTTGCAGACTAGTTCGGAAATATAGCTCCCTTTCTTGGGAGATCACTGGGTGATTACGCTAGACTGATCTACAACCAAGGATTATCAAGTGTTAGACCACCTCCAATTGCAACTAACAATTTTGAATTGATGCAAGGGTTGCTTCAAACCCTTCATAATTATTGTGTCTTCAGAGGAAAGATGAACGAAGATCCAAATACATATCTAATGGACATCGAGGAGATTATGAATACCTTTCAATACAATGGTGTGTCACAAGATATAGTGTACTTAAGGGAATTCCCCTTCACACTCAAAGATGATGCAAATCAATTTCTTCGAATCTTACCCAGAGGTTCGATTAGAACATAGGAAGAGATGACCAGAAAATTCCTTGATAAATATTTCTCCTCAGCTAAGACGAACAAGTTTAGAAGAGAAATCCATAACTTCTGCCAGAAAGAGACTGAAACTGTTTTTGAAGCATGGAAGAGGTTTAAGGAGATTGTGAGAAAGTGTCAACATAGCAGAATTAAACTTTAGATGTAACTTCAGGACTATTGGGATAGATTGACACCGGCCTCGCATAGAACGTTGAGCAATGCAGTTGGAGGACCCTTGATGAAGAAGACTCCAGAGGAGATAGTTACAATTCTTGATGAGTTACCTAAATATGCTAATTAGTGGCCCTTTGAGAGTGCTGAAAGAAGAAGCTCAACTGGTGTTCACCAAGTGGATCCTAATACATCTCTGAAGGTACAACTTGATGCTATGGCTAAAGAAATACAAAAGTTGACCTTAGCCTTGATACAAAATGAGCCCCACACAGCCTGTGATATATGTGGAAGAGGACACCCTACTCATGAGTGTCAAGCCTCAACTGAGGAATTGAATGTTGTGGGAAACTATAATTTTAATGCAATGGGTCAGAGGAACCCCGATTTTTCATGGAGTTCACCTGGGGGTACCACGGATACGTGGCAACAAAATAACTCTAGACCCTAGGGACAAGGAGCTCCAGCATACCGAAATCAGTAGAGGCAGTAATTTTAGCCTTAACAGCTCATTCATTCTGGCATAGAAGATCTCATAAAGGCCTTCATTCAGAAAACTGATGAGAGGCTTGAAACTCATAGCACAGCTATACGGGAACATGGAGCAGCTATTAAAGAACTGGGCACTGGTTTTTGAAACATGGACAAACAGGTTGGGCAGCTAGCCACTCTATTGTCTGAGAGGAATTCCATGAACTCTCCCCGCTGATATTGAGAGAAATCCTAAAGAAACAGTGAATGTTGTAACTTGAGAAGTGGGGAAGTGTTGAAAGATCCTACCACGGTCTAAAATGATGTGAAACATGAAAAAGTTTGTGGGGAGAAGCCGAAAAATGATGAGGACAAGAAGAAGAAAGGCCCAATGAAAGATGAGAAAAAGAAGAAGGGAAATATTTTGAGAAGGGAGGAACATGATGAGAGCGAGCATATGCCTGCTTTACCTTTCTCCAAAAGCTATATAGAGATAAGCTAGACAAGCAGTTTGGGAGGTTTCTGGATGTGTTGAAATAGGTTCATATGAACTTACCATTCACAAAAGTGCTCTCACAAATTCCTGCTTATGCCAAATTCTTGAAGGAAATCCTGACAAAGAAGAGGAAGATAGAAGAGACTTAAGTGGTCAAGCTTATAGAGCATTGTAGTGTTATAATGCAAAACAAACTCCCACAAAAGTATGGAGATCCAGGGAGTTTTACTATACCTTGATCTTTAGGAACTATTAATTTGTATAAGTCTTTATGTGATTCTGGTCCCTCAATTAATTTAATGCCTCTATCTATTTATAGGAAACTGGAGAAGGAGATTGGAGAGATAAGATTTGCACCAATATCGTTGCAGTTGGTAGACCAAACGACTTTAATACCTGAGGGGATAGTGGAAAATGTGTTAGTTCGGGTGGATAAGTTCGTATTTCCTGTGGATTTTATAGTGGTGAATATGGCGGAAAACAAGAAGGTCCCCCTCATCCTAGGAAGGCCATTCTTAGCGACGGGTAGAGCTATATTAGATATACACGAGAGAAAACTCATACTTAGAGTGGATCAGGAGATTGTGACTTTTGAGATGAATGTAGCAAAGGGGGTACAAAAGGACAAACCAACTGCGAGTGCTGAGTGGAAAGTGAAGGGCCCAAAAGAGAAGGCTGCGGTGATCGAGAAAGATAATTATGGGGTGTACCCAAAAAAGGTTGAGAAAAAGTTGTCTGCATAGATGTGTGCATTAGTACGGGCACGAGGAATGGAGCCCGACTTCAACTCAGACCCCGACTAGATATTCAAGGAAGTTTCCTTTACCTTATACTTTTTAATTGTGTATCATGGGGATATGCCACAACTTAAAGTGTGGGGTGGTGAATATTTGTATGTATGTATGTATATTAGTTTTCTGTTTGCAAGTTGTAGTAGTTAGAGATAGAAAAAAAACATAATTTTTTTTTTTAATTCTTTTTTCGATTTTTCCCGACGATGGATATCATTGATAGGTTTCTTGAGGGATTTAAGTCAAAGGAAAAAGACAAAAAGATTTTCTTTTGTTAGGTAGTGTAATAATTTCCCTTGATTTTTCTTTGTGCCGCGATTCTTTTCCAAGGGTTTTGATTGAATCGGGTATAGTTAGTTTTCATTTTGTAGAGTAGTAGAAAACCTTGTGCGGTGATTTGAATTAAAAGCAATATCTCTTAACTTTAATATACCTTGAGAAGAGTGAGTTCTTTAGTTGTGATGCTTAGACTTAGTTTTTGACTCTTGTATAAGTACCTTAAATTGTATGATCTTAACTTTGATTAACTGCATTGACTAGAGTGTCGTGATAGTCCAATCCAGAGTGAGTTATGTGCCATGTCTGTGTGATATCTTGTGTTATTCTGTGTATTGTATTTTATATCTAGAACTTTCCCCGTGTATTTGCAAAGCGAAATGGTAGTTTTATTTAGTTGTGGAAGTGATATAGGCATTTCTTTGTCGAGCCAGTTATATGCTTTTGTCCACCTAATTGTTATGTATCTTAGTTAACCCCGTTGAGCCTGTAACCCTATTTCTTTGGCAACCACATTACAAGCCCTACCCATTTGTTTGAATTGACCATTTATTTTAACCTTATACCTCACGTGAGTACCTGAATCTATTATGAACTTTGTAAAAGTTGAAGTGTGGGGTGGTTGGTTTGACTTTTGAGTGTAATTATTGAAATAAGGAGAAAGGTGCACTGTTTTGAAAAAGTAAGAGCCACTTGAATTGAAAAATAAAGAAAAAAATAAGTGTATGATTATGAAACAAAAATGTATATTTGATGAGTGGTGATTTTACCATTTATTCTAGTCTCTTTTCTTTAGTTTTTGTGTCATTTAATTATAAAATGAGGTGATTTATGGTGTGCATTACTAGATTTTCAGGTAAATGAATTCTAGAAGAGAATTGAAATTAAATGAAGTGGAATTGTGCAAAAAGAGTGAAAGAAGTGCAAAACTTCCAGTGAAATCGCATATGCGCAGATTTATCTGCATCTGCGGGAAATGTTGTGCATTAGCAGAAGAAGATATGCGAGGCAAAAATCGAATCTGCGATTCACAAACCGCTTTTGCGGTCGCCCTTCTATGCTTGGGGGTCCGCATTTGAGAAAGCCGCTTCTGCGGCGATATGGTTGCTTTTGCGGAAGATTAAATTATCCACAAAAACCGCTTCTGCGAACTGTTACACGCATCTGCGGAACCCCACCTACGAGGATTCTTCCGCAGGTGCAGTCAACGGGCTTCAGACCTGGACACTTATGTCATTTCACATTTTCTTCATTCCAAACTCACAAATACACGACCTAGCTGATTGAAAACATATCTTTGGCAGATCTTTGGCTTATCTTTGGCTTATGTTTGGCAGCTTGGGCAGCTTTTGTCATGTTTTGGAGCTAGGGTTCTTGCACACACACTTCGGACATGAATATTTGAAGCTTTTGGTTAAAAATTTCTTACCCATTTATGTTAATTTCTTCATTTCCTTGCTCTGTATTGTATATCTAAGTGTGTAGTATTTTTTTCAACACTTGAATCTTGTTTATGGTAATATTCGTATTTAAAGTGTGGATTAAATATCTTGTTGTGCTTATGTATTGAACGATTTTTATTTATTATGAAGTGAGTTATTGTTTCTTTAATTATTCTTGTTCTTTAATGTTTCCAAAGGGATTATCTAACCCTAGGACTCGCCCATTTACTTCGAATTAATTTTGGGAAAGATAATTTGGGGTTGGGAAAGATTAATTAACAAGAACTTGAGGCGTTAACCATCATTTTATAGATTCTACCTAGGGATAGGATTGAACTACTTGTAGCCATATTCGGGTGTGCTTAATATCTTAATTGTTTTAGGGACAATTTAATTAGGAAGTCTTTCTAGTCTTCGGAAGAAGCTAATATAAAATTATTACCCGAGGCTAATTAACATAAACTCGCTCATATTTGTAAAATCATGAAATACATTGAATCATTACTTGAGTGTAATTACCCATGTATCGATGCTTGTAGCTATTGATCATTTTACTTGCTTTCTAGGCTAGCTTACATTTTCGCAATTAGTTATTAAATATTTTCTCAAAACATTTCTAAGTGTTTGGCTTAGCATAATAAGTGACAATTCTCTTACACGCCTAATCGCCTACATATTGTTCTTCGTGGGATTCGACCCCGACTCATAGTTGGGTAAATTATATTCCATGCGACCGTGTCCATTTACTTTTTAGTAGTGGATTTGGACGTCATCAAAATTGGCGCCGTTGTCGAGGAAATATTTGGCGTATTTAGGTTGTTTGATAAATAAGCGTACGTGCTTTGGTCCAAACTTGTGAATATTTGTGTAATTATTTTTCGTATCTTTGTCTGTTTTTCTTGTTATTTTTCTTTTTTGTTTCTTTTTTATTTTCTTAATTTTGAAAAATGGTATCATATAATTAAAATTGGTCGGATGGTAGTTGTTCATACTTTGATGACCCTTGTCCTTATTGTGGAGGACCACACTCATGGAAAAATTATTTAAATTCTCTCAGGGTCGTATTGTGTGCACAATCTCAAACACATGAGTGGAGTATTTGTGATAAGTGTGGTAATCAAAATGGCCATTGGGATAATTATGCTTATTTGTCCTTCCCTTCCCCGAACCCTCGCTATGATAATTCTATTTATTGTGATAAAAATTATAGGGATATGAAAGTGGAAGAAATTTAGCATAGTCAAAATGGAGATTTCAAGCTCATGTTGGAATGCCTACTTGAAGGAGGAAACAAAGAGCAAAATGCCTTGGAAGAGCTTTTGGAAAATAGTCTCCAAAATGATTTGCTTGAAAGGTTGAACTCACAAATGGGAGAAATGCTTGAAGCTTTAGAGGTCCAAAAAGCCTCGGAAGTGAATGATAGCCAAGAACCTTCCCTAGAGGTTGAAGCGAAAAATCCTTCTTTGGCACTTGATCAAAATCAAGAAGAACTCTCAAATGCTCAATATGAGAGGATGATGCTCATGTTGGAGGCCATTCTTGAAAATGAGGAGAAGCAAGGCTTGGCACTCGAGGACTTAAAACAAGCACTACATCGAAATGATGAGACTATCCGCTCTTTGGAAAATCAATTGGAGTCATTGATTGAGGCTCATTATGCCTATCAATTTGAGAGTGTGGAAAGAGGTCAAGAAGAGTCCAACTTGAGGACAAAAGTGAGCTTTATTTGGAGGAATCAAGAATTGAACATCTGCCAACCGACTCCATGCTTGTGGGTGATGCCAAGAAATATATAGAACTAGAGTCAACCGGTGTAATTGAAAATATGGTTGAAGTTGAATCTAGTTCGGGGGAAAAAGAGGATGTCAAAATCCGGAAAAAGTTGCAAGTTGGGGGCAATTATCTCATTCCAAGCATTTTTCAACTTTGGGCTTGTATGGTGATATGGAAATTGAAAATTCAAGAACGCAAAATGACACTCCTCAAAAGAAAGCCAATAAATGCAAAATGCAGAAATTGATGCTCGGCATGATCATCTACTTACCACCCCCCGTCGCTCGTGATCACAAGCTTGATTCCAAGTTAGATGCCCAATTCATATCATCCAAGTGGAGAGAAAAGTGGTAAAGTAATTCACGTCGTGCCACGACGGTAAATGCGCCGCTTGGTGGGAGGCAACCCATCGTTTTCAAAATTTTAGTCGTTTTTGATTTTTTTTTTAGAATACTTTAATATGTTATTTTTGACTAATCTCCATAGTTTCAGAATTTTTGCAGTTGCATTGAGGAGTTTGAGGTGTTGGAGTGCACAAAAATAGTGGCTGCCAAATCTGTGCATCAGTCATTTGGTGAAACCGCATCTGTAGAACATTACTCGCAGAAGCGCTTGTTGGAGCGCAGATGCGACAGCTTTGCAGAAGCGGTTCACTAACCGCAAAAGCACTCTCGTAGAAGTGCTAATTCTTCCGCAGAAGCGGCCAGTCGGGTAAATTTTTAAAGCCCTTCATCATCAGGTGAGACTCTAATTTTTTCCCCAAAAACTCAAAACTCCCTCTCATCTGTCACATTCATCTCTGTTGCTCGTGCATTCTACTGTCCTCACACAAGATAAACATGTATCATCTCCAGTTCTCCCTTCCACTCCTCTCTTCTACTGTTATTTTCTTCTTCTTCTTCATCTCTTCTCCATGGCAGAATTCCCGCAGGCCCATTTCCTTCTAATTAGTGTCAATATTAGGGGTGAGGACATTGGTTGAGAGTGTGTTTGTATGTGCTGTTGTTGTTGCAAAACAATTTTGGGAAGTCTGAGTACCTAATTTGTTTAAATAAGTGTAACATTCTCAGTGCCCATTAAATGTTTGACAAATTGTCTGAAAGAAATTTTGTTCCTAGGTACCTTAAAATGACGTTTAATCAAGTCGTGTAATCATATAGTGCACTAATTTAGAAGGCTTGAGTACAAATTATGTGCCAAAATCATGTTTGGAATTAAAAGATTCGGCAGTTTCTGGGTTTTTTGGAAAACCCTGATGAACATCGCAGAAGCGGGCTCGCACCTAAGATGACTTGTCCACAGGTGCGAGTTTTGGCCAGATATAACCTTTCGCAGAACCGAGTATAATGCTGCAGATGCGGCTACCTGCGATGTATATTCCACAGGTGCGAGACTTTGCCAACAGTCACTTTTCGCAGATGTGACAGAATCTCCGCAGAAGCGGAGCCGCACCTGCGAGGCTTTTTCCGTTGGTGAGGTGACAGTGCAGTTTGTGCAAAAATAGTAGCTTTGCAATTGGAGCTTCCTGAGCCCGTTTATCTTGATTCTTTGGCCTAATTGCATTGTTTTGAATTGCTTAACATGATTATAATTCCCTATTAACTTGGTTTTTATTTTTTTGGTACTTTAAGCTTAAAATGGACCCGAACATGAACAAAAATGCGGCGTTTCATCATGAAATTGAGGAAGAAGCTGAGGTAAAATAATTCGACATTGAATGATTCATGTCTGCTAATTGTCATCGCCGATATTACGACAACCTTCTTACAAAGAAAGTTGTGGTTGAAAAGGGAATCTTCGAGGATAAATTGGCCGAGTGGCTTCCGGACTTTTATGGCCGTCTACAGACTGTCGGCTGGTCTTGTTTCATGCCTACCCCATGTAAGGCCAATGAGGAGTGGGTTCGTGAGTTTTACGCAAGCCTTAAGTGTACAAACATCAACGACCCACAACTCACCATCATAGGCAAAATAGTGAGGTTTGGAACTGAACAAATCAACCTAACCATCTACTTGAGCCGGTATGAGAAAAAGATCATTGCTCAAATGGAGATTGGCTAGTTTCTAAACTTTATCCAGTCGACATGAGGGCAAAGTGGGCAAACAAGAAAAAGGGTTTGAAGTCTATCGACTTCACAGCTGAGGGAAAAATGTGGCTCTACATCATTTGCAATAGAGTATCACCCTGTGGAAATGTTTCGGATGTTTCATATGGTAGAGCCTTGATGATTACATGCATACTAGACGACATTTATGTGAATGTCGGCCATTATATCCTTCAGGAGCTGAAAGAGTATTTGCTATACGACAACCCAGGCTTGATCTTCCCTTCACTGATTATAGAGTTGTGCCAACGGGCAGAGGTTGAGGTGCGTAGTGCCGATTGGTGGTTACCGGCCGACAAACCCTTTCATCTGTTGAGAGTAACGAGCGAGGGTAATGCAGTAAAGAGCAAAAAGAGGAATTTCACCACTGCTGCCAGACCAAAGTCTTCCTCACAGGCAGCCCTGCCTGAGGGACAATTTGGGATGTTGAACTCACAACTTGTCTCCATCCATGACTTAGTATCACAGCTCCCTAGTGGTCCCTCACACTCCCAGCCTACGCTAGAGTCTTTTACTAGGGAAGAAATGAAGACCTACCTGGAGAACCAGAAGAAGAAAGTAGAGTCGCAGGAGAAGTTGGCAGCTTCTGTTAGCAGGCTCGAGACAGCCTATGGCAAGATGGCCAAGGCACATATAGATCTTCAGGTAGATTTCCACAAGGAGAAAGAGAAAAATAAGAAGAAGATCAAGTTCATGATAAAGATGTGGAGAGGCATCAAGGCCCTCTTCAAATGGGGGCAGCCGAACAGGAAGATACCGGTCGAGGACGACGATGATAGTCAAGAGTATTTGTTCCTGTCAAGTGTTGCTGATACTGATGCTACCGATGATGATGAGGCCGAGAGCTCCACATGACAATGATTAGCTTTTGCCCGCAGTCTGCTAGTCTGATGCAGACATAAGGGAGACCCTCAAACTACTCTTATTTTTATCTTGATATTGTGCAGTGAGGACACTGCAGTATTTTTAGTTGGGGTGGATTTAGGGATCTACCTTATTTATACATTGATGCTTAACTTGTGCCCTTGCCGGGCTTATGCTTTTGTATGGATATTGTGTGCCCTTGTCGGGGTTGTTCTACTATTGTTTATCATGTGCCTTTGCCGGGCGTAATTTGTGATTGGTGATATAATTGTGGTTTAGTCGCTTTTATTATTCTATTTTATTTTTATTTATTTATTTATTTATTTTCTTTAGTAGTTTTTATTTTATATTATTTTTGTTCCTTTAGTATTAGTTGCTTTTGTTAGTTTATTTTCTTTAGTAGCTTTTAGTTATTTTATTTTTATTCCTTTAGTGTTTATTTTATTTTCTTTAGTAGTTTTTAATTTATATTATTTTTATCTCTTTAGTAGTAATATACTTTTCAATAAATTATTCTTGGGTTTTCTTTATGCTACAGTTCTTTTCCGAGGAATATTTTTGTGTTGAACCGGGTGACTTTTTCCTATGATAGATGGCGTGACGACTTTCTTAAGGGAATTAGTTTTGTTTTGGTATGTGGAGATTTTTGGATTGTTTGGTACTAAAAAAATTAGTCTCTTGTATGTGAAGTGTGAATTAATGATACCCCTTCGAATTTTGGTTGCAAATTCAAAAAGTAAGTTCCATGGGGTAGAATAATTTTTGTGACAATATTTTGGTTTATTTTGTGACTCTTTGCCCATTAGGTTGCATGATATTGCTCAAATTGTTCTTATTAAGAAGTGAAATGTCATGCCCCGACCTCGGGGAGCACGACCGGCGCTCAACCGAGATACCCCGGTTAAGCAAGCCTATTAGATGCCTTCAACCCAACCTTGCCCATTAACAATTTAAGAACCAATACAAGTGATAGACATGAAAAGAGTCAATTGTTCCACATTCTTTTTCCGTTACTAAAAGATATTCATTTTTTATTTCCAAAATATCAAAAGTTTATAGATATGATAACAAAAAAACATGTTTGCCCAAATGCCAGCACTTACTAGTTTAATTCCCAACATCATATACCACCCGCAATACTGTCTACGGTGCCTCTAAGTACAACAGAAGAGTAGTATGGATGTGCCGGTGACAAGGCTCCGGCTATACCTCAAAATGTAAAGTACAACGTCAAATGACAAGAAGCCTGAAATAGAGTAGGGCTCACCAAAATCTGCTGAATAGAGAGTAACTGCTAACGAGGGTCAAAACTACCTGTTGACGAACCACCTGCATCCATTGAAGATGCAGCGCCCCCGACAAAAGGGACGTTAGTACATATGGAATAGTACTAGTATGTAAAGCTAAATGTCTACTTTCAAAATAGAATGCCAATATAAGATAGGAAAAACAATATAAACAGCAAGTCACAATCAACAATATCCAAATGCCCAGTTGAAACATAACAATTTTCAAAATACGAAAATAATATATATTTTTGGTTAGGAGATCATTAGCACTGATATATCACCGTGTTTTTAGCACGGAGTCCGATCACGCTCGATCGGCTAGGTCATCTCCCCACAAACAATGTGGTTTGACATGTGGTGCGAAAGAAAGGTGTTACCAAGAGTAGTACCACCATGTGCGCAACATGGCGTCCGATCTCCACTCGATCGGCTAGGCCGCCTTCCCACATATGCCGTGTGGGTTGATTTTTCAATTCACAACTAATATCACCTCATCCCAATTAAGGGGAATAACCACAATCACATCAATATTTCAATCTCATCCCAAACAAAGAGAATAACCACAATTCACCCCTACACCGACACGTGTATTTTCGGGTATGGGCCTTATGACCCACCCTTCCTTGGTTTGCTAATGATACTCCCAAAAATATTTATGGTTTTCACACAAGGGAAACGAAAGCAAAAATATACTTTATATTCACCTCATTAACTTTCACACTATATATAGCCTTGTTAGTAGCTTCAACCATTCACAACATCATTATAATTTCATTGGCTCTTTTGGCCATACCTATGATTCCTCATCCCAAGGCACAGTGGCCGTATCTTATATTCCACACTTTCATTTCTTTACTTTAAAGGATCATCATCATAAAAATCAATAAATAGAATATTCCAGAAATCACCACTTTAGGTTTATTAGCAATGAAGACTTCAAACATAATAAATTTCTTTCCAAGAAATGGAGTAAAATGGTTGGCAATCGAAGCACAAGTTAAAAACATAAACGAGTAACACATCATTTAATCTTGAAATACTTTTCCCAAAAAGGTCAATAAACAATTTCAACTCGTGAATATATATAAGAGCTAAAGACACATTGGAAACACTTACAAAGCATAACATTAGTTAAAACAACCACGTTTGGGCACAAGTATAACTCTCATTATTGGCACAGTGGCCACGCTTTCCATCTCCAACCCCCTTCTTTCACTTTCAAGCATCCTTATAGATTATCAACAATAAGGCATTTTAATTCAAGACTTTAGATACACATTTGAGCAACTAACCAAATTAAGGGTATTAGACATGTGTGATTTCTTACACAATTCAACATGCTAGTTTTCATTAGAATCATTATTCAAATCATAACATATTAACACACAACCCATGTTTAATCACCTTCTCAAATAGTAACTCAACAAAGAAGAACGTTTGGAATATAATTTGAACGCATATATCGTTTAACACAAGGCTTGTTCGGACTAATCAATTTATAATGAGCAACACGGGACTTACAAGGCCATTGAGGGGTTCAATTCTAATATATGAGTTTAGCCAACATACCTTGTTTGAGCTTTCCTTAAGTTACTATAACATCCCAACACTTCTAGCAATAACAATCTATAGGAAGATAGCAAAAATCGAATAATAATTAGAAGGATTCACATGGTGTAACTCTCTTAGGAATTTTGTCAAACACCTAGTATGCAAAATAGAATATAAAGCTCTACAATGGTAATCCCTTTATCCCTCAACCAATTTCAACAAGAAACTAACCAAAATGGCTCATTAATCCCACATACTACAACCTATTGTCACATGCATAGCCTATTTCCAACCCCCCAAAATATACTAGAACTCATAACCTCTTGCATGAAAGCTTAGGAGTAGGACTTACCCGGATAGATAATAATCTAGTGATTGATATCCTTGATTCTTGAAGGTTGGTACAAGATTGGATGATTAAGATGTTTGGCTTCCTCTTTCTCTCTCTAAAATGCTCTTACCTCTCTCTAAAATCATCAGATAATCGCCCCAAAATAAGCTCCAAAGGCTATTTATCAAAATGGGGTCGGGTTATAAAAATAGGAATATGGACCCTCTGAACTCAGGTCTGCGGTCATAGAATGGACAGCATAATAGATATGCGGTCCACAAAATGGACCGCGAAAGTGATGTCCAAAAACGAAAATGGTCTGGACATGTCTGCGACCGATCTGCGGTCTGCAGACCTATTCAGCGGTCGCATAATGCGCCACAGAACTTCCCTCCGAACATTTTTGTGTTGGGTCTGCGATGGGTTATGCGGCCCGCAAAATAATTATGTGGTCGCATAATGGTCCAAAAATTGCTCAGACTTCTACTTCAGTCTACGGTAGATCTGCGGTCTGCAAATCAGTTAGTTCATGTGCCATGTGTGTTAGTTTTTGTTAAAAATAATTCTTGTGTTTACTTTTATCATCTAGAACTTGACCGATTGATCTTTCAATGCTAATGTTAATTATGTTTGGTTGGATGGATGACATTAGGCATTCTTTGTGATCTTTGAAAAAACCTCTTTAACCTTTCGAGCCTACCATTGCATAAATATTATCACTAATTAACCCTATTTGAGCTTTTAACCTTTTCTTTGGCTAACACATTACAAACCTTTACTCTTTTTGAGAAATAATTCCTTCTTTTGAACCCGTCCCCTCTTCAATGTTAAGAATGAGGCTAAAAGACTTAGTTGAGGTGTTGGTGTTAAGTGGGAAATGGTGAAGATGTACATTGTGTGTAGAAGCATATACCTCAAAGTTTTTTATACGAAGATACTCAAGCCTCAAAAGAAAATAGTTGTATAAAACAAAATATGGAGTCTTGAGAAAATTAGAGAGGCTCTTTAAGGTGGTTTTATGTTGGTAACTAGATGTCAATAAGTGCTATGTGGTTTAAAAATAAGCAAAGTGCAAAAAGAAAGACAAATGTTAGTAGTGTTCAAGGAGGGTGTAGTCACTTGTATCCCAAATATTTATCCTACCCTCCCCTAAGCCTACATTACAATCTTAAAATGTCCTTATGGGATCTCCAACCGAATGTTCTTAAATAGGCGGCGAATTAAAATAAGGGCAAGCTTATGGTATGATATTTTGTAACACTTGAAATTATTTATTGAGAGTGAGGGTCTTTGTGAATTTGTCCCTTGTGTTATTATTCTAAATATAGTGATTTTGGGACTTTCTTTCTTTTGAGGGCACATGGATTCTGATGGATTGGTGACATTGATATATTCCGAATTGAGTAAATTGAGCATAACTGCTTTTGAGTCACTTCTTGAGGCTTGGTTGTTGTCACTTGATTATTTTGAAACTCCATTGCATTTTTGAAGTTGTTTGTAAATAGGGAGTTATTTGGTTGAGATTCACATGCTTGAGCCTAATTATTTTCGGGTATGGGCCTTATGACCCACCCTTCCTCGGTTTGCTAATGATACTCCCAAAAATATTTTTTGTTTGCACACAAGGGAAACAAAAGCACAAATATATTTTATATTCACCTCATTACCTTTGCACTATATATAACCTTGTCAGTAGCTTCAACCATTCACAACATCATTATAATTCCATTGGCTCTTTTGGCCATACCTATGATTCCTCATCCCAAGGTACGGTGGCCGTATCTTATATTTCACACTTTCATTTCTTTACTTTAAAGGATCATCATCATAAATATCAATAAATAGAATATTCCAGAAATCACCACTTTAGGTTTATTAGCAATGAAGACTTCAAACATAATAAATTTCTTTCCAAGAAATGGAGTAAAATGGTTGGCAATCGAAGCACAAGTTAAAAACATAAACGAGTAACACATCATTTAATCTTGAAATACTTTTCCCAAAAAGGTCAATAAACAATTTCAACTCGTGAATATATATAAGAGCTAAAGATACATTGGAAACACTTACAAAGCATAACATTAGTTAAAACAACCACGTTTGGGCACAAGTATAAATCTCATTATTGGCACAGTGTCCACATTTTCCATCTCCAACCCCCTTCTTTCACTTTCAAGCATCCTTTTTGTTACACCCCATGTTTTCGTACGTAAAAGTACGCCATAAGTAAATTGATGAAAGCTCGGAAATGAGATATTACATCTCGCATTTTCGTACGTTAAAGTTTCGTCATAAGTTAATCAACGTAAGTCTGGGAATGAGATTATTTTGAGATTTTGAGCATTATGCTATTTCAAACAAGTGATGAGTAAATTCTTGAAGTTGAGAGGGTAAGCAAATTGAATAAAATGAATTTCGTCGATGTTTGATATTTTGGGACAAATACGCCCCGAGCTAAAATACTCGGTATTTATGAACTAGTACCATACAAGGTACCACATAGATATGATAGTAAGATGTACAAAGTGTGTTAAAAGTGAGTAGTAATTCAAGTAATTTGAGATAATTCTTAATTTTATGGATATTTGGTTAATTATTGGTTAGTGGGAGATTAACAAGTTAATTAAGGAAATTATAGATAAGCTTAATTAAGTTATTGGATAAGATTATTATGCCAAGAACGTGGAAGTAAGGAGTTAAGTCATTGTGAATCATTGGTCTTGAAAAATAGGTGGCATGTGTAGGAAAATCTTTGGATTAAATAAACCCCAAAAGTGGGGCCCACAAGTCTTTAAGGTAAGAGATTTCTTATATATTGTAATTGAGCACTTATGTTGCTTCAGCAAACTGTTTTACGTGATTTCATACAAAGAATTGTAAAAGTAGTGTGTTATATACAATACACTTCATTTCTCATATTTGAATACAAAGACACTACAGAATGTTAGCAATTCTTTCTAGTTATCAACAAGATTTCTTGCAACCAAACGATTCCAACAAGAATTATTAGAACCTTAGCACCGTAAAATTTTGCGGTTCTAAAGGAGTACGGTGCAACCTTTTCCAAGAATATCATACGGATTTTTCCCTACTCCAGCTATGTTAAGGCTATCCCTTCTTTCTTTTTGGCATGATCAATACGATACAAACGAAACGAGCAAATACAAAATTTTCATAAATGACTCTATTCATAGAAATATTAGGGGTGTCTATATTCTTGATTCCCTATGTAAATTATTATTATATCTTCTGTTCATGGGTCTCAGAAAAATATGTATTTGATAAAATTTATCCGACAGGCATATTATTTTTATGACATTCCGAAAAAATCTTATTAACGTATTTCTTAAGGCATATTATTTTTATGACATTCTGAGAAAATATTATTAACGTATTTCTTATTCATTTTATGAATTTATACATATACATTGACCCATGACCAGATGTCGTTATATACGTGTATATATTTATATTATATGTATATGGGATATGGGAAAAGGTTATGGCGTTATATACGCACCACCACTTGATCAGCTGGTATACGTTGATGATTTGCCCACAGCGGCCGAAATGATATGATGGGATGTCCTCAGAGGCTTGATGATATTATGAACACATATACATGTGCATGGTATGAAATTTATACACATATGCATGACATTATAAAAATAAAATAATTCACAGAGCTATGTAGACGTACATGTCGAGTCTTTTACTCCATGTTTCTCTCATGTCTATTATAAACTGATTTTTATTCCTTACATACTCGGTACATTACTTGTACTGACATCCCTTTTGCCCGGGGACACTGCGTTTCATGCCCGCAGGTCTCGATGGACAGGTCGAGAGTCCTCCAAGTAGGCGATCAGCTCAGCGGAAGATGTTGGTACACTCCTTTTGTTCTTGAGTTGCTTATGTGGTCAGTATGATTAGGACATGTACTGATTAGTATGGCGGGGCCCTGTCCCGACCTTTATGATATTTATGTACTCTTAGAGGCTTGTAGACATATATCGTGTACGTGAAAGATTGTACGGCCTTGTCGGCCTATGTTTTGAGTTTATAAATGATGATGTTGGCCTATGAGGCCCGTATGTCACGTGTATATGATGATGTAATAAGGAAGATATATTATGTTGGTACTCGGTTGAGTAAGGTACCGGTGCCCATTGCGGCCCATCGGTTTGGGTCATGACAAAAGTGATATCAGAGCAGTTCTTTCCTAGGGATTCTACAAGCCGTGTCTAGTAGAGTCTTGTTTATGGGTGTGTCGTGCACCACACTTATAAGCAGGAGGCTACAAGACATTTATGACTGTCATTCTTTCTTCTTACTCTAGATCGTGTGGTAGAGCTCAGTTGTAAGAACTCAATTTCCTAAACTCTATCTTATTCGTAATACAATGATGCCTACATCCAGAAAGACGGTTGGTAAGAGATATAGTTGTGGAAGAGTTGAGTTAGAGGAACTCAATTTTTGGCATCATGCTTATAATGGATAAATATGAGGTATTCAGCAGATCATATGTATATAAGATGTGTAAGCTTCTTGATAAGGATCCCTAAGGCAAGAATGCCTATACACTCTTAGGGTAGAAAGCAATGAAAGAATCAGAAAGTACAAGTTTCAACAAGTAAAATAAGCAAGGTGAAGAGGGGTACGAGGTACATAGTTAGTAGAGATGAACATTATCTACAATTCAAGCAGAGAAATATAAGCATTTTGAGTTACCTTCAATTGCAACAAAGGTATGTACAATTGGACACACCCATCTCATATATGCCCCATGGAAGCTAACAAAAGTAGTATAAGAGAAGGACGGATATCAGGATCCGGCTGGGGTTATAGTGACCCAAAATGGTGGATGGATTATTTGTGTTAGTTGACATTTCTGAAGTATATTGCAAATGTGCTAACAGATCTCCTTGTGAGACACCCAGATGGTGAACTCTACAATAGTACTGCCAGTTATGAATATTACAAAGATAGGCACTGGAAGCCTTGAAGAGATAAATATTATCTTTGTGTGATTTCCGTCACTAGTAGAGCAAGAACGTTAAGCAACCCGAAGAGCCACTGGATGGAGTAAAGGGAAGCTAAAAGCAAAAGAATGTCTTGTTGAAGTTTTCAGAATAAAGTGATAGACAAAAATATTAGCAGGGAAATAAGAAGAGAGTTAATGAAGCATTATGAGTAAGATGAAATACATGGATGACAACGGTAGATCAAAAAGATGATAGTATTACAGAGTCTATAGTCAATTCAAGGAAGATACGTTACGTTGGTACTCGGTTGAGTAAGGTACCGGGTGCCCATAGCAGCCCATCGGTTTGGGTCATGACACTTATAGATTATCAATAACAAGGCATTTTAATTCAAGACTTTAGATACACATTTGAGCAACTAGCCAAATAATGGGTCTCAGACACATGTGATTTCTTACACAATTCGACATGCTAGTTTTCATTAGAATCACGCTTCAAATCATAACATATTAACACACAGCCCATGTAATCACCTTCTCAAATAGTAGCTCAACAAAAAAATGTTTGGAATACAATTTGAACGCATATATCTTTTGACACAAGCCTTGTTCGGAATAATCAATTTATAATGAGCAAATAGGACTTACAAGGCCATTGAGGGGTTCAATACTAAAAGAGGAGTTTAACCAACATACCTTGTTTGAGCTTTCCTTAAGTTACTACAATGTCCCAACTCTTCTATCAATAACAATCTATAGGAAGATAGCAAAAATCGGATAATAATTAGAAGGATTCACATGATGTAACTCTCTTAGGAATTTTGTCAAACACCTAGTATGCAAAATAGACTATAAAGCTGTACAATGGTAATTGTCACGCCCCAACCTCGGGAAGCGCGGCCGACGCTCAACCGAGTGAACCCGACTGAGCAAACTTGTTAGATACTTTCTACCCAATTCACCCATGATCAAGACAAGACGCAATTTTATTAATTAGACAGAAGGAAGTTCATACATACAACATTAAACCGTTTCATTGGCTATTGTTCCTTTAGGCCTCAAAATACACATTTCTTATAGTTCGAATGGAACAAGTGATCAAACACAACATAACTTACTTAGCATTCCCAACACCCATATACAACCCACATAGTGTCTACGGAGCCTCTAAAGATACAAAAGAGAGTAAAGATGGTGTCGGCAACAAGGCTCCGTCTATACCTCAGAAAGTGACCACAATATAAACAAAAGGCACAATACATGACCCCGAAATGAAATGGAGCTCACTGAGTCCGCTTAGAAGAGGATGCAACACTACTTGTGATCAACATTGTCTGCTATATAACCACCTGCATCCATTTAAAGATGCAGTGCCCCCGACAAAAGGGACGTTAGTACCGTCGAATAGCACTAATATGTAAAGCTAAACACCAACTCAATAGAATGAATAATAATACAAGAGGAACAGTCAAGAATTCAATAAGGGCTTCAAATAATGTAGAAACGACAATGTTAAGGATCATATACATTTTCAAGTCAATTCCGTATTATTAAGTTGGGTGATCTTTACCACCAATATTCCACAATTCACAATACCTCTGTATTCTTACACGGAGTCCGATCTCGGCCCGATCGGCTAGGCCACTCATTTGAGACATTACCACAATTTCATTATAATTTACAGCACAGTACCACCATGTGTGCGACATGGCATCCAATCAAGTCCCGATCGGCTAGGCCATCTCATTTGAGACATTACTTTCTTCAGTCAATCATTTCACATCGTACTTCTTAACAATTACAAAGTCATTCTTGGAACTTGGCCGTATTTCATAATTCCAGTTCCCTTTTCCACGTTCAAATATCATTATCATTATCAACATCAATAGTGCTTCCCATTCAAGACATTAATTCACATATGAGCAATTTAGGAAATCGTAGGCACATAGAGGCCTTTCATACAATTTGGCATAACAACTTTTATTTCGGTCTTGACATGAAGTTTGAACATTCCTAACACATATTCCACATTTTTGAACATATTCTCAAATGGTAAGATGACATGATGAAGCATTTAGAATAAACATTGAACAAACATCCTTCAACACAACCACACTAGGAAAAGCCAATTCAATAATGATCAAGGACTTACTCCAATTACATGAACACCGTGGGATTCGATTCTAAGAAGAAGGGGGTTTAGCCAACATACCTCAATTGAGCTTGTCAAACTTTAAAATGATTCAGAATTCTTAGCAACTTCAATCTATTTTAGAAATATAACAAGTTGAACCAAAAATTAGGAAGATGATCATGGTTTTAGCTCATTTGAGCATTTTATCAAACACTAGGTGTGCATTAAGGTTTGAAGGCTCTTTTGTGGAAGATTCCATCATTTCCCAACCCACTCTCTACCATTCTTAGCTCACAACCTTCCCACATACTTCAAGGATACATACATGCAGGACAACAACCCCCACACCCAAGAATTGCCACTCTAATTACCCCATTTTTTTTACAAAATTTCGAAATTGAGAGCTAGGACATAGATTCTCACCTTTAGGGTGAAGACTTCCTTTGTTAATCCTCAATGATTGAGCAAGAATTGATGGGTAATGGTTAAAGATTGCTCCCCCACTATAAGAATTCTCCCTCTCACTCTAGAATATCATAAATGTCTTCAAAAATGACTATGGGGTGTGCTTTAATGGAATTGAGTCGGGTTTAAAAACCCCTAAAATGAAGCTCTAGAACGGGTTCTGCGGTCGCATATGTGACCGCATAGTGGTTATGCGGTCCGCGAAATGACCGCGAAAATTGGTGCCAGAGCTGGAAAGAAACTGACCTAGTCTCCGGTCACTATGCGGCCCGCAGACCTATTCTGCGGTCGCAGAATGCACCACAGAATGGTTCTGCGGTCGCATAGTGCACCGCATAACCTCCCTCCAAAAAATCCCAAGGTCGGATATACGACAAGAATGCGGCTTGTGAAACGGTTATGTGGTCGCATAATGGCCGCGAAATTAGGCATAAAAAATGCCCCAGAAATCTGCCCCACTCTGCGACCAGTCGGCGGTCCGTAGAGTGGTTCTGCGGCCGTTGATTGGGCCGCAGAAATGCGTACTTCTGCCCAACGTTTTCCTCAACTCCCCAATGCACTGATCAATCCAAAATGTTTGAACCGCGGTGAGCAAGTTTGACGCGAAGCATTTCTATTATTATTAACCTCTACGCCTACTTTGGCATCACGGAATTCGAGTTTTTAGGAAGAATTTTACGGGGCCTTACATCCTCCCCCACTTAACATCATCCATCCTTGAATGAGGATCAGGGTCTGCTATTAGCACCTTATGCAACTCAGTTTTTGTTTCATACCTTTCACTAGCAACCCCAAATTTAACTAACTTCCCGAATTTCCAAATATTTCACCAAAGTTTCCTTTGTAACTAGGCCTATCCACCTGTCAGAGAGCCCCAGAAACACATCTTACAAACATATGCACAACTCAATGACGTAATAAGCTCATAACAGTACCAATCGTGGCCTCATAAGAAACACATAATCAAAAAGGAACACCTTTACATTATCTGAACAAGTGATACAAAATTCGTAGGCGATAAGTTCATAAATGAAAGGATTACACAGCTATTCAAACAAGTAAGGATAGTTCTTCTTCATTTCTTCCTCGGCCACCCACGTGGCCTCTTCAACTTGCTGATTTTGCCATAGCATTTTCACGGAGGCAATTTCTTTATTCCTTAACTTTCGGACTTGTCTATCAAGAATGGCAACCGGAATTTCTTCATATGACAATTCTTCATTAACCTCAATGGTCTCAACCGACACGATAGCTGACGGATTTCCAACTACCTTCTTCAACATGGACACATGGAATACCGGGTGCACTAATGACATCTCGGGTGGTAGCTCAAGATTTTATGCTACCTGACCGATCCTCTGGATGATTCTGTACGGCCCGACATACCTCGCACTCAATTTTCCTTTCTTACCAAATCGCATTACACCTTTCATGGGGGAAATCTTCAAGAATACCCAATCATCTTCTTTGAACTCCAAGTCTCTGCGACGAACATCCGAATAGGATTTTTGACGACTGTGAGTAGTTTTCAACCGCTCCTTTCTGATCTTAACTTTTTCCATAGACTGATGTACAAGGTCTGGCCATATCAACTCTTCTTCCCCAATCTCGAACCACCCAATGGGAGATCTACATCTCCTACCATATAATGCCTCAAATGGTGCCATCTGAATACTAGGATGAAAGCTGTTGTTATGAGAAAACACTATGAGTGGCAAATGATCATCCCAGCTACCCTTGAAATTAAGAACACAAGCACAAAACATATCCTCAAGCGTCTGAATAGTCCGCTCTGCTTGCCCGTCGGTCTGTGGATGGAAGGTTGTACTAAGATTTACCTGAGTACCCAAACCTTGCTGAAATTTCTTCCAAAAATTGGCCGTGAACTGAGCCCCTCGATCGAAATTGATAGAAACTGAAGTGCCATGTAGCCTGACTATTTCCTTGATATAAAACTGAGCATATTGTTCCGCTGTGTCGGTAGATTTAACCGGCAAGAAATGAGCTAATTTCGTGAGTCGGTCCACGATCACCCAAATTGAGTCAAACTTGCGCGGAGTGCGGGGTAATACTACCACGAAATCCATGTTAATCATCTCCCACTTCCACATTGGCATTTCTATGTTCTGTGCCAACCCACCAGGCCATTGATGCTTGGCCTTCACTTGCTGAAAATTTAGACACCTTGCCACAAAGTCCGCCACATTCCTTTTCATGACATTCCACCAATAGACTTCCTTGAGATCGTGATACATCTTTGTAGAACCTGGATGAACGGAATACCTAGAAGCGTGAGCCTCAGTCATGATTATTTCCCAGAGACCATCTACATTCATAACACATAGTCGCCCTTGGTACCTTAGTCTACCATCATCTATGCCAAGACTAAAAGCCATAGTTTTATGTTTTTGAATCCCCTCCTTCAATTGCACCAGAAATGGATCGTTGGATTGCTTCTCTTTGACTTCCACAACAAACGATGATTCATCCCTATTTTGCATAATTACCCCTCCTTCATTAGAGTCAGTAAGACGAACTCCCAAACTAGCCAATGGATGGACTTCCTTGGCCAATGGCCTTTGATATACCTCCAAGTGTGCTAAACTACCCATAGATTTCCGGGTAAGCGCATCCGCCACAACATTGGCTTTCCCCGGTCGTAATCCTTGAGTATTTCAAACCATCTTCTCTACCTCAGATATAGCTCCTTTTGTTTGAAAATATATTGAAGACTCTTGTGATCCATGAATACCTCCACATGGACCCCATACAAATAGTGACGCCAAATTTTTAATGCAAAAACTGCCGCCGCCAGTTCTAAGTCATGTGTTAGATAATTCTTTTCATGATTTTTGAGTTGCCTAGAAGCATAGGCTATAACCTTGCCGTGTTGCATTAATACACACTCAAGACCAATTCTTGAAGCATCGCAATATACCACAAACCCTTTTGTACCCTCTGGCAGGGTGAACACCGGCGCCGTAGTCAATTTCAATTTCATCTCCTGAAAGCTCTTTTCACAAGTATTGGACCATTGGAATTTAACCGCTTTCTGAGTCAATTTAGTCAATGAAGAGGCAAGAGTAGAGAACCCCTCCACAAACTTCCTGTAATACCCTGCTAAGCCCAAGAAACTGCGAATCTTGGTGGGCATTGTAGGTCTAGGCCAATTCTTAACTGCTGAAATATTTTGAGGATCAACCTTAATTCCTTACTTAGAGACAACATAACCCAAAAATGTGACAGATTTGAGAAAAAAATCACACTTTGAAAACTTTGCATACAATTGGTACCGATGAAGAGTCTGCAAAACTACCTTGAGATGATCGGCATGGTCCTCCCGACCTCGTGAATACACAAGAATATCGCCAATGAACACTATTACAAAGGAGTCGAGGAAAGGCTTGAAAACCCGATTCATAAGGTCCATGAAGGCTGCTGCGGAATTTGTTAGACCAAAGGACATTACCAGAAATTCAAGGTGCCCATACCGGGTTCTGAAAGCTATTTTCGGAATATCCTACTCCCTGATCTTCAGTTGGTGGTACCCGAATAGGAAATCAATTTTCGAGAAGTATCTAGCACCCTGTAACTGATCAAACAAATCATCTATTTTTGGTAGTGGGTATTTTTTTTTGATTGTGACCTTGTTGAGATGTCGATAGTAAATACACATCCTCAACGATCCATCCTTCTTCCTTACAAAGAGAACCGGTGCACCCCATGGTGACACACTCGGTCGGATGAAACCCTTCTCTAACAAATCCTTCAATTGCTCCTTTAGCTCCTTCAATTCTGCTGGTGCCATTCTGTATGGCGAAATAGATATAGGCTGCGTGCCTGGCATCACATCAACCCCAAAATCAATCTCCCTATCTGGCGGAATCCCAGAGAGCTCATCAGGAAAGACCTCTGGAAATGCATTCACAACTGGCACAGACTCGAGTGTAGGTGCCTCAACAGTGGTGTCCGTAACTCGGACCAAATGATAGATACACCCCTTGTTAATCATCTTCATGGCCTTAAGGTATGAAATAAACCTACCCTTCGGCATCACATTATCCCCCTTCCACTCAACGACTGGCCCATTAGGAAATTCAAACCTTACAGTTCTAGTTCGGCAGTCGAGCTTAGCAAAACATGAATAAAGCCAATCCATTCCTATAATTACATCAAAATAAACCATCCCCAATTCAATGAGATTGGCCACGGTGTCCCGACCACGCACCATGACAACACAATCCTTATAAACCCGTGCGGCCACAATAGACTCACCAACCGGAGTAGATACAGAGAACAACTCAGGAAGTTATTCCGGTTCTATCCCAAATTCCATAGCAACATAAGGGGTAACATAGGACAAGGTGGAACCGGGATCAATAGAAGCATATACATCATGAGTTTGGACAGTCAATATACTTGTGACAACATCTGGAGAAGCCTCTGTATTCTGGCGACCGCTCATAGCGTAGAAACGGCTGGGTCCTCCTGAACTCTGCGTATCACCTCTAGCTGCACCAAGCCCTGCTGGTGCCGGAGTGCCCCAAGCTGGAGGGGGTGCTGAAGATGTAGCAGCTACAAAACTGGATGGATATGTTGTGCCCCTGCCCGTACCCTGGCGGGATGAACGACACTCCCTCTGAATATGAGCCCTCAATCCACACCCGTAACATATAGGTAAGTCCATGTAGCAAATCCCCGAGTGCATCCTCCCACACCTGGCGCATGGGGGCCTCCGCTGCTGTGGGAATCTCCCTCGGGATCGGCCCTTGTGGTGGGGTCCCCTGCCACCCTAATTGGGCCTGAAGTGACTCCCATGCTGCTGACTGTGCACCACTGGCGGTGCACTGGAGGAAGACTGAGCATGAGACTGGGTTGGCCCTGATGATCCTCCCCTGAAAGCTGATCTTCCCTCACCAAATGACTCCCCAAAGTTGCCCGCGGATCGGGCCTTGCTGGTACCCTCTCGCTCCCTCCTGTTCCTTAACTTGCGGTCCTCTGTAGCTTGAGCAAATGCTACCATTTTCCCATAGTTCATATCTGAATTCAAGGTCGCTGCAGCGGCCTCATTGATAACCAAGGGGCTAAGGCCCTGCACAAACCGGCGCACTCTAGCCTCCATAGTAGGCAACATGTGAATAGCATATTTTGACAGGCGCGCGAACTCCCTGTAATACTCCCACACACTCCTACACCCTTTCTTAAGATTCTCAAACTCTGCGGCATGGGCAGCCCTAGTCTCGGTAGGCAAGAAATGCTCTATAAAGGCATTAGCAAACTTACTCCATCTAGCTGGAGGGCTCCCCTCCTCCCGAGAGTCCTCCCACAGCTCAAACCAAGAATATGCCACCCCTTTCAGGCGGTAGGCGGCCAACTCCACTCCCTCCGTCTTAGTAGCGCGCATAACCCGGAGAGTCTTATGCATCTCATCAATGAAGTCCTGTGGATCCTCCTCGGGATTAGCACCCGTGAACACTGGAGGATCTAACTGAAGAGACCTGTTCACCCTGGAACCACTAGAATCCCCTTCTTGGCTAGACAAAGTGGGTGCAACATTTGATCTTTGGGCTTGAGAAGCCACTATATGTGTTAGCATCTGAATAGCTCCCCTAAGATCCCCATCAGAAATACCAGAACCGGAAGTTGGGGCTGGAGGTGGAATCGAAATATCGGTTGGAGGAACCGCTGCACCCTCAGTAGGTGTAGGAACAAGTGTGGCCTGAACAGGTGTAGTCGAATTAGGTAGTGTAGCAGTCGGGGGATTATCCTCACCCTTCGGGTATTCACCCGCCTCACCAAGTAAAGAGTCAATTGCCACCCCAAGGCGGCATTGGCTCCTTGGACAGTTCTTACTCTCTTCTTAGGTTCCATATACTGAAAGTTAAAGGAATGCACGAGTTAGAGGAGGAATAGTTGCATAATTAGTTTCATCGCACGATCCAGAATATCAAAGAAGGGCATTGTTCCTAAATGTCCGAGTAGCCTCCAACTTATAGATGTGGTCGACAACACACCAATAAGAAGGACTCTACTAGACACGGCTCCGAGACATCCTAGGACACTTTAAAACCTTAGGCTCTGATACCAAGTCTGTCACGCCCCAACCTGAGGAAGCGCGACCGGCGCTCAACCGAGTGAACCCGGCCGAGCAAGATTGTTAGATACTTTCAACCCAATTCACCCATGATCAAGACAAGACGTGATTTCATTAATTAGATGGAAGGAAGTTCATACATACAACATTAAATCGTTTCATTAGCTATTGTTCCTTTAGGCCTCAAAATACACATTTCTTATAGTACGAATGGAACAAGTGATCAAACACAACATAACTTACTTAGCATTCTCAACACCTATATACAACCGACATAGTGTCTACGGAGCCTCTAAAGATACAAAAAAGAGTAAAGATGGTGCCGGCAACAAGGCCCCGGCCATACCTTAAAAAGTGACCACAATATGAACAAAAGGCACAATACATGACCACGAAATGAAATGGGGCTCACCGAGTTCGCTGAGAAGAGGATGCAACACTACCTGTGATCAACAATGTCTGCTATGTAACCACCTGCATCCAGTTAAAGATGCAGCGCCCCCGACAAAATGGACGTTAGTACCGTTGAATAGCACTAGTATGTAAAGCTAAATACCAACTCAATAGAATGAATAATAATACAAGAGGAACAATCAATAATTCAATAAGGGCTTCAAATAATATAGAAACGACAATGTTAAGGATCATATACATTTTCAAGTCAATTCCGTATTAAGTTGGGTGATCTTTAGCACCAATATTCCACAATTCACAATACTTCTGTATTCTTACACGGAGTCCGATCTCGGCCTGATCGACTAGGCCATCTCATTTGAGACATTACCATAATTTTATTACCACTGGTCGGAAATCCGACTAGTTTCTCAGCCATGCAGTTATCGCAAATGTGACATTTCATTCGCATTTGCGTAGGTCCCCTCCATCATAAATGCGAACCAAGCTTCGCAAATACAAAGTTGATCTATGATGCCCAATGTCACACATGTGACACAACAATTGAGAATGTGATGATCCCCCATATTGCAAAATCATCTCTGACTTCGCAAATGCGAAGTGCCCTATCTAGCCCCCCCTCCCCCCCCCCACAAATGCAAGCCATCACTCAACAAAGCGATGCTCGCATTTGCAAGCAAGTACCTCCCAAATGCAAGATCTGTAGGCAAGAAAACCCAGCTAAAGCATCAGCTATTCAAAGCCATTCACAACCCATTCGAAACTCACCCGAGCTCCTCATGCTCCAATACGAACATTCACACAAGTGTAATAACATCATACAAACTCGCTCGCTATCTCAAATCATTAAAATAATATCAAACATCAAATTGATCATCAAAACTCAAGATTTTCCTCAGTTTTCCAATTTTTCACAAAATGTATCAAACGCCCTCAGGTCACCCAGGACCCCAACTAAACATGCCTACAAGTCCAAAAACTTCATACGAACATACCGGAATCGTCAAAATACCGATCTGAGGTCCTTTACCAAAAACGGTGATCGTGGTCAACTCAAGTCATTTTTAAAGCCAAAAATCATATTTTCCTTAAAATTTCACATATAAGCTTTTCGAAAAACGACATAGACTACGCACGCAAGTCATATATCATCCAATAAAGCTATGGGAGGTCTCATAACATAGAAAAGAGAGATGGTACTCAAAACGACCAATCGGATCGTAACATTCTCAACATCTAAAAGAAACATTCGTCCTCGAATGGACATAGAAATGTACCTGGACTAGAAAAAAGGTGTGGGTTTCTACTCCTCATATCAGACTCGTACTCCCACATAGCCTCCTCAAATAGCTGACCTCTCCAATGCACTTTCACAGATGGAAAACTCTTTGATCCCAACTTCCGAACCTGTTGGTCTAGAATAGCCACCGGCTCTTCCTTATAGGTCAAATTCTCATCAAGTTGCACCATGCTGAAGTCTGAAATATGTGACCTATCCTTATGATACTTCTGAAGCATGGAAACATGAAATACTTGATGTAACCCCTGCTAGGCTAGGAGGCAATGCAAGACTATAAGCAACCTCCCCAACTCTCTCAAAAATGTCAAATGGACCAATAAACCCTGCACCACACCCTTCATAGGGTACACTCGGAGAAGAGCCTTCTCAGCTTCGATGTAAGCCACATATCAAACCTTTCGGTCCGCATAACTCTTTTGCCTGGACTAAGATGTACGAAGCCACTGTTGAATCACCTTAACCTTTTCCAAAGTATTACGGACAAAATCGATTCCCAACAATCTATCCTTACCGGGCTCAAACCAATCAACCGGCGAATGACATTGTTTCCCATATAAGGCCTTGTACGGAGCCATCTGGATTCTCGATTGATAGCTGTTGTTGTAGGAACACTCCACTAGAGGTAAAAGCTAGCTCCACTAACCCCAAAAGTTCATAGAGCATGCTCGCAACATGTCCTCCAAAATCTAAATAGTACGCTCGTATTGTCCGTCCATCAGAGGATGAAAAGTGGTACTCAACTCGACCTACGTGCCAAACTCAAGCTGCACGACTCTCCAATAATATGATGTGAACTACATGCCCCAGTCTGAAATGATAGAAATAGGAACACCGTGCAGGCGGATAATCTCCCGAATGTAAGTCTAAGCCAATCGATCTAAAGAATAGGATGTCATCACCGGAATTAACTGTACGGACTTATTCAACCAGTCCACAATAACTCAAACAATGTCATACTTCCTCAAGGTCCGTGGTGAGCCTACCACAAAGTCCATAGTGATTCGCTCATATTTCCACTTTGATATATCCAATATCTGAGCCAACTCACCCGGTTTCTGATGCTTATACATCACCTATTGACAATTCAAACACCGAGAGACATGACCAACAATATATTTCTTTATCTTCTGCCACAAATAGTGCTACTTTAAGTCACAGTACTTCTTCGTGACATCTGGGTATTTGGAATACCACGAACTATGAGCCTCTTCAACGGTCAACTCTCTCAGCCCCTCAACATTTGGAACACAAATCAGGCCCTGAAGCCACATAACACCATCCGATCACAAACTCCTTGGAACCACCTCGTTGCACCGTGTCTCTCAACACCAACAAGTGAGGATCATAAAACTAGCGAGCCTTGATACATTCCAACAATGATGACTATGACATAACACAAACGAGAACCCTACTAGCATCTGAAATATTCAACGTAACGAACTGGTTGGCCAAGCCTGAATATCCATGGCCAATGGCCTTTCCACTGCCGGTAAAAATGCCAAACTGCCCATGCTCTCTACCTTCCTACTCAATGCATCGACCACTACATTGGCCTCCCCGGATGATACAATATGGTGATATCATAGTCTTTCAACAACCCTAACTAGCTCTACTACCGCAAATTAAGGTCCTTCTGCTTGACCAAGTGCTGGGGACTCCAATGGTTGGTATAGACCTCACATGGAACATCGTAGATATAGTACCTCCAGATCTTGAACGCGTGAACATTGGCTGACAACTCCAAATCATGCATATGATAATTTTTCTCATGAAACTTCAACTGACAAGATGCGTGGGCAATCACCCTATCGTCCTGCACCAATAGTGCGCCAAGTCCAATAGATGCATCACAATACACAGTGTAAGATCCTGAACCTGTGGGAAACACCAACATTGGGCTGTAGTCAAGACGGTCTTGAGATTTTAAAAGCTTACCTCACACTAGTCGGACCATCTAAAAAGGGCACCCTTCTGGGTCAACTTAGTCAATTAGGATGAGATAGATGAAAACCCCTCCAAACCAGCGATAATTTCCTGTTAAACACAAGAAGCTCCGAATCTCTATAGCTGAAGTAGGTCTAGGCCAGTTATGAACTGCCTCAACTTTCTTAGGATCCACCTTGATACCCTAGGAAGATACAACATGACCCAAAAAGGCAACTTAGTGTAACCAAAACTCACACTTCGAAAACTTGGCATATAGCTGACGATCCTTCAAAGTCTAAAGTACAATCCATAGATGCTGCTCATTCTCTTCTCGACTGCTAGAGCAAACCGATATATCATCAATGAAGATGATCATGAAGGAATCCACATAAGGCTTGAACACTCGGTTCATCAAGTCCATGAAGGCTGCTGGAGCATTGTTCAAGGCAAATGACATCACGAAGAACTCGTAGTAACCATAACAAGTCCTAAAAGATTTCTTAAACATCTGATGCCTTAATCTTCACCTTATGGTAGCAAAGTCTCAAATCAATCTTGGAAAACACCTTGCCACTTTGACACTTGTCAAATAATCATCAATCCTCGGCAGCGAATACTTGTTCTTGATAGTGACCTTATTCAACTGCCGATAATCAATGCACATCCTCATCGATTGTCATTTTCCTTCACAAACAACACCGGTGCACCCCAAAGAAAGATAGTTGGTCTGATGAATCACTTACCAAGCAAATCATGCAACTTCTCCTTCTATTCTCTCAACTAAGTTGGGGAAATATGGTATGGTTGAATAGAAATGGGCTGAGTGCCTGGAACCAAGTCAATGCAAAAGTTGATATCCCTATCGGGTGGCATACCCAAAAAATTTGTAGGAAACACCTACGGAAATTCACTCACAATCGGTACCGAGTCCATAAAAAGAACATCCGCACTAGAATCGTAGATATAAGCCAAATATGCCAAACACCCATTCTCTACCATACGTCGAGCCTTCAAATATGACACCGCCCTGCTAGTGGAGTGACTAAGGGTCCCTCTCCACTCTAATCTAGGCAACCCCGACATGGCTAAAGTCACAGTCCTGGCATAACAATCCGAGATAGCGTGATATGGGGACAGCCAATCCATACCAAGAATAATCTCAAAATCCACCATATCCAACTACAGAAGATCAACTACGGTATCATAACCATTAAAAGTAACAACACAAGACCTATACACCTGATCAACTACTACAGAATATCCATTGGGTGTAGACACAGAAACAAAACATCAAGAGAATCATGAGGCATACTCAAATGTAAATAAAAATATGAAGAGACATAAGAATATGAAGAACCCGAATCAAACAACTAGGAAGCATCTCTACGATAAACGGATATAATACCTATAATAACTGCATCGGACGACTCCCCCACAGGTTTAGCTGGAAATGCATAACAACGGGGCTGAGCCCCACTAACCTGTCCTCAACCTATGGCCTCTCATTGACTGGCCTCCACCTCTAACTATCCGACCACTACCTCGAGGTACCAGACCCTCACCTCTAACTTGTTATGTGGGTGGTGGGGCCATTGGTGCTGATATCATGGTACGAGTACCCTGTTGTGGCATGCTTCTTTGTGACCTAGGGAAAAACTTTGCGATGTGCCTCAAATCCCCACAAGTATAGAAAGCACTCGGCTGACGTGACTGCTGACCTTGCAACTGTCCATGTTGGCCTGAATTACCACACTGATATCTTTGAATTAGAGGTGCACTAACCGGTGTTGAATTTGTATTGTATACTAGCTGCTCGGGACGCGGTCCATAAGCATTGTGACGGCCTGAAGCACCCTGGATAACCTATAGAGCTAACTGAACTGGCCTGATTGGATGGCATCTACCAAAAGAACCCTACATCCAGATGAGGCACCACTATCCTCCAAAATGATGAGGCCTTTTTTCAGAGGTCATCTCCCTAGCCTGACCCCTAATGCGCTCGATCCTCATGGCAATATCCACAACTTGAGTAAATAAAATATCATCCCCAATATCTCTGGCCATCTATATCCTGATGTCATATGTAAGGCCATATATGAATCTGCACCTTCTCCCACTCAATAGGGATCAAGATACTCACATGGCATGATAGATCCAAGAATCCGGTCTCATACTGAGCAACTATTATTCTACCCTATTGAAGGAGCTCAAACTAAATGCGGAACTCCTCTCACTGAGTGAAGGGAATGTTCTTCTCTAGCAACAACTTTGAGAACTAAGCCTATGTGAGAGGAGGTGAACCTATTGGCCTCCCCTAAACATACACTTGCCACCACCTCTTGGTAGAACCGTGCATCTGAAACACTATGAAGTCAACTCCGTTGGACTCCAGTATACCCATATTGCGCAAGATCTCATGGTAACGGTCTAAAATGTCCCAGGGGTCCTCGGAAGGTGTACCACTAAAGTGAGGGGGGACAACTTGGTGAACTTTTACAGTCTCTTCATCCACTCAACTGACATCATGGGCCTCTTTGCCATATCTTATTTACATATTAATATCATTGGTTGAGTGAATGTGAAGATAAAGCATGAAAGGTGATGTCGTGCACATGCTTATTTAGTATTATCATGTGTGGATGAGTGAAAGCATGAAGGGTGGTGCCATGCACATGCTTTATTATTATTATCATGTGAGGATGAGACTAAAAGCATGAATAGTAATGCTAGGCACTTGCATTTATATTATAAGCTGAGGATGAGAGTAAAAGACCGAAGGGTTATGCCATGCAATTTGTTGACTTTCTTGCTTTCACTTGATATTTGAAATGTGAACTTGACTTGATGGTTTCAATGCTTATTTTGAAAGAGGTTTACTTGGTGATTCTTATTTATTGTTTCTGATTATTGTCCCTTTAAGTGTCCCTATTTTGTTGTCACATTTGATCCTTTTAGTAGGTGTCTCATCTTAGCCTGGTCACTACCTCGTCGGGGTTAGGCTCGACACTTATGGAGTATATTGGGTCGGTTGTACTCATACTACACTTCTGCACTTCTTGTACAGATCCTGACATTGGTACCAACGGAGTCCTAAAAGGTACTTAGCGGATACCATATAGTGATTCAAGGTAGAGTTGCATCCCGTTCGTAGGCCTTTGAATCACTTTCCTATTTTCATTGTACTGTTTCCTTTTTGTTTCGGACAATGTTGTATTTCTTTCCAAACATTGTATTTAGTTTACTCTAGAAGCACATGTACCTGTGATAGCAAGTTTTGGATGGTTTACATTAGTTATTGGTTTTAGAACTTATTATGTTATCACAGAGTTGCTTTTACGTTATGTTGTTGTTCAATTTCTAGATTTTTATTGCATAATCTTTTGTGCTATCTTGCCTAGCATACAATGTTAGGCGCCATCACGACCCTGATTGGTTGGGATTTCGGGTTATGAGAAGTTGGTATCAGTGCATTAGGTTGCCTAGGTCTCACGAGTCATGAGCAAGCTTAGTAAAGTCTTGAGAATCGGTACGGAGACATCTGTACTTATCTTCTAAAGGCTATAAGGCTATAGAAAACATCACTTTCTTTCTTTCTCTATCGTGAAAATTTATTCTATCATTGAGTTTGAATCATTATACTCTTATTCTCTCACAGATGGTAAGGACATATACGATATCCGTAGCTAATCAGAAGTCGGAGCCCCAAGCTGCAGCCAATACCAGGGGTAGGGGACTGGGCCAGGTATGAGGTAGTGCCAGAGGTAGAGGCAGATCTCACCCCAAATCACACACAACGGTACCTATTGTTGAGCCTCTGATAGAGTAGGAGGATGAGATTCTTGTTCCAACCGAGCCAGTTAGACCGACTCAGGTCCTAGAGGAGTTCATTGCTACCCTAGTGCTTCAAGACGCCTTGGTCCACATGGTTGGCTTAATGGAGAGTATGGCCCAGGACAGTGTATTTCTTGTGGCAACTGTTTCTCAGGCCGGGGGAGGAGCCCAGACTCCCACTACTCACTTTCTAGAGCATATGGCTCACGGGTATCAGACACCAGCAGTTCTACCAGCTGGGGCGGTTCAGTATGTTGTCGCTACACAGCTCGGGCGCTTTTCTATCTTCCTCACCAAGCAATCACAGCAACACAATACCAAACAAGGTGGGAAGCAATTCAACCTCAACAATGGCATTTGAACACAACTCATCATGTGAATATCTTTCCAGAATTTGAGCCAACGACCAATCAACAATTCCACGATCTCATCACCCTATATCACAACAATATAAACTTAAGAAATAACATAAAAGCAAGCAATCAAAGATTTAACAATATTCTAAGCATGGAAGACATATTACACCAAATAAAATGGAACAAGTAAGGAAAATTTCACCCGCAGGCTTATCCTATAGCCAACGCATATACACTCGTCACCTTGCATATACACTTGCCCCAACAAATAATTCACATAGCAAATAGACTCGATTGTACCTTATTTACCTCAAATTAAGGTTAACAAAGACACTATCCTCTTTCTGTAACAAAATACACAATCAACCCCGACTTTTTGTAAGGCCCCATAAATTTTTACCTAGAACTCGGGGTTTCGTGGTGCCGAGGTAGGCTAACGTGTTTGATGGTAGTTTTAGGGACCATTTATGCGGTCCACTTTGTGGACATCATATCTCTTTTACGGTCCGGTCTGCGATCGCAGACCCGGTTCAGAGGCTTAAGTTTGAGGAAATTTTTACCCGACCATATTTTAATTAAATAGACCTAAGGGACCATTTTTGAAGGGAAATTCTAATATTTCAAGAGAAAGGGAAGGAACTAGAGAGAAAAGGAGGAGCCCCAACACCTTCCACTTCAATTCCTTTCTCAAGCCTTGGAGGATTCATAAGGAAAGCTTGCAAAATTGTCTACTAAAGAGGTAAGGTTCTAGCCCTAGCCTTCAATTTCTAAAATGGGCTGCGAATAGGTAGTGGGGAGAGTGGTTCTTGAGAATAGGAGTTGGTTAATTATGCATTCACGTGCCAATGAAGGTGGTAGGGAGGTTGTAGAACATAAATGAGTGACCTAATGTAGTGAGGATTGATTGTGGGGTGAAGGAACATCACCATAGGACCCTATATTTGAATTTGCACACCTAGTGCTTGATGAAATGCTTAAATGAGATGAATCCATAAACCTCTTCCTAATTATGGTTCAATTTTGTCATTTCTCTAATAGATTGAAGTCCCTAGGATTTTCGAATCGTTGTAGTAGTTTAAGTGAACCTCAAGGGAGGTATGTTGGCTAAACGTATTTCATATAATCGTCTCCCTAGCCTGACCCCTAATGCGCTCGATCCTTATGGCAATATCCACAACTTGAGTAAATAAAATATCATCCCCAGTATCTCTGGCCATCTATATCCTGATGTCATATGTAAGGCCATATATGAATATGCACCTTCTCCCACTCAATAGGGATCAAGATACTCACATGGCATGATAGATCCAAGAATCTGGTCTCATACTGAGCAACTATTATTCTACCCTATTGAAGGAGCTCAAACTAAATGCGGAACTCCTCTCACTGAGTAAAGGGAATGTTCTTCTCTAGCAACAACTTTGAGAACTAAGCCTATGTGAGAGGAGGTAAACCTATTAGCCTCCCCTAAACATACACTTGCCACCACCTCTTGGCAGAACCGTGTATCAGAAACACTATGAAGTCAACTCCGTTGGACTCCAGTATACCCATATTGCGCAAGGTCTCATGGTAACGGTCTAAAATGTCCTAGGGGTCCTCGGAAGGTGTACTACTAAAGTGAGGGGGAAAAACTTGGTGAACTTTTGCAGCCTCTTCATCCACTCAACTGACATCGTGGGCCTCTTTGCCATATCTTATTTACATATTGATATCATTGGTTGAGTGAATGTGAAGATAAAGCATGAAAGGTGATGTCGTGCACATGCTTATTTAGTATTATCATGTGAGGATGAGTGAAAGCATGAAGGGTGGTGCCATGCACTTGCTTTATTATTATTATCATGTGAGGATGAGACTAAAAGCATGAATAGTAATGCCAGGCACCTGCATTTATATTATAAGCTGAGGATGAGAGTAAAAGACCGAAGGGTTATGCCATGCAATTTGTTGACTTTCTTGCTTTCACTTGATATTTGAAATGTGAACTTGACTTTATGGTTTCAATACTTATTTTGAAAGAGGTTTACTTGATGATTCTTACTTATTGTTTCTGATTATTGTCCCTTTAAGTGTCCCTATTTTGTTGTCATATTTGATCCTTTTAGTAGGTGTCTCATCTTAGCCTGGTCACTACCTCGTCGGGGTTAGGCTCGACACTTATGGAGTATATTGGGTCGGTTGTACTCATACTATACTTCTGCACTTCTTGTACAGATCCTGACATTGGTACCAACGGAGTCCCAAAAGGTACTTAGCGGATACCATATAGTGATTCAAGGTAGAGTTGCATCCCGTTCGCAGGCCTTTGAATCACTTTCCTATTTTCATTGTACTGTTTCCTTTTTTTTTCGGACAATGTTGTATTTCTTTCCAAACATTATATTTAGTTTACTCTAGAAGCACATGTACCTGTGATAGCAAGTTTTGGATGGTTTACATTAGTTATTGGTTTTAGAACTTATTATGTTATCACAGAGTTGCTTTTACGTTATGTTGTTGTTCAATTTCTAGATTTTTATTGCATAATCTTTTGTGCTATCTTGCCTAGCATACAATGTTAGGCGCCATCACGACCCTGATTGGTTGGGATTTCGGGTTATGAGAAGTTGGTATCAGTGCATTAGGTTGCCTAGGTCTCACGAGTCATGAGCAAGCTTAGTAAAGTCTTGAGAATCGGTACGGAGACATCTGTACTTATCTTCTAAAGGCTATAAGGCTATAGAAAACATCACTTTCTTTCTTCCTCTATCGTGAAAATTTATTCTATCATTGAGTTTGAATCATTATACTCTTATTCTCTCACAGATGGTAAGGACACATACGATATCCGTAGCTAATCAGAAGTCGGAGCCCCAAGCTGCAGCCAATACCAGGGGTAGGGGACTGGGCCAGGTATGAGGTAGTGCCAGAGGTAGAGGCAGATCTCACCCCAAAGCACACACAACGGTACCTATTGTTGAGCCTCTGATAGAGTAGGAGGATGAGATTCTTGTTCCAACCGAGCCAGTTGGACCGACTCAGGTCCTAGAGGAGTTCATTGCTACCCTAGTGCTTCAAGATGCCTTGGTCCACATGGTTGGCTTAATGGAGAGTATGGCCCAGGACAGTGTATTTCTTGTGGCAACAACTGTTTCTCAGGCCGGGGGAGGAGCCCAGACTCCCGCTACTCACTTTCTAGAGCATATGGCTCACGGGTATCAGACCCCAGCAGTTCTACCAGTTGGGGCGGTTCAGTGTGTTGTCGCTACACAGCTCGGGCGCTTTTCTATCTTCCTCACCAAGCAATCACAGCAACACAATACCAAACAAGGTGGGAAGCAATTCAACCTCAACAATGGTATTTGAACACAACTCATCATGTGAATATCTTTCCAGAATTTGAGCCAACGACCAATCAACAATTCCACGATCTCATCACCCTATATCACAACAATATAAACTTAAGAAATAACATGAAAGCAAGAAATAAAAGATTTAACAATATTCTAAGCATGGAAGACATATTACACCAAATAAAATGGAACAAGTAAGGAAAATTTCACCCGCAGGCTTATCCTATAGCCAACGCATATACACTCGTCACCTTGCATATACACTTGCCCCAACAAATAATTCACATAGCAAATAGACTCGATTGTACCTTATTTCTCTCAAATCAAGGTTAACAAAGACACTATCCTCTTTCTGTAACAAAATACACAATCAACCCCGACTTTTTGTAAGGCCCCATAAATTTTTACCTAGAACCAGGGGTTTCGTGGTGCCGAGGTAGGCTAACGTGTTTGATGGTAGTTTTAGGGACCATTTATGCGGTCCACTTTGTGGACATCATATCTCTTTTATGGTCCGGTCTGCGATCGCAGACCCGGTTCAGAGGCTTAAGTTTGAGGAAATTTTTACCCGACCATATTTTAATTAAATAGACCTAAGGGACCATTTTTGAAGGGAAATTCTAATATTTTAAGAGAGAGGGAAGGAACTAGAGAGAAAAGGAAGAGCCCCAACACCTTCCACTTCAATTCCTTTCTCAAGCCTTGGAGGATTCACAAGGAAAGCTTGCAAAATTGTCTACTAAAGAGGTAAGGTTCTAGCCCTAGCCTTCAATTTCTAAAATGGGCTGCGAATAGGTAATGGGGAGAGTGGTTCTTGAGAATAGGAGTTGGTTAATTATGCATTCACGTGCCAATGAAGGTGGTAGGGAGGTTGTAGAACATATATGAGTGACCTATTGTAGTGAGGATTGATTGCGGGGTGAAGGAACATCACCATAAGACCCTATAGTCGAATTTGCACACCTAGTGCTTGATGAAATGCTTAAATGAGATGAATCCATAAACCTCTTCCTAATTATGGTTCAATTTTGTCATTTCTCTAATAGATTGAAGTCCCTAGGATTTTTGAATCGTTGTAGTAGTTTAAGTAAACCTCAAGCGAGGTATGTTGGCTAAACGTATTTCATATAATCGAATTCCATGATGTCCTTGTGTGTTTCAAGTGTGGTTGGACCAAGTTCTTACTTTCTCATGATCCAAGTCATTCCTAATATATTCAGTTATTCCAAATAAGCATTGTGTCAAGATTATATGCTCAAAATGAGTTTCAGTTGTTCCTATTGCATTATGCTCTCCTTCAGGAATGTATTCAAGTATGGTTATGTATGAAAATGTTATGACTTCAATTCATGTTTCAAATGCAATGTTTATTAAGCCTTATTCTTAGAAGGAAAACTCAATGTGTTTAAGACTCCTATTGCTCATATACATACTTAAAGTCTTGATTACAAATGTTATTATTGTTGATAATCCATGATGATGCTTGAAAGTTAAAGGAGTGAGTATGAAATACAAAATATGGCCGACGTGCCGAGAAGGAAATTACACTTGTGGCCAATAGTGCCAATGAAATGAAAAGAATGTGTGAAATATTATGAAATGAGCTGCAACTCCATTATACAATAAATGTTTGGGAGTATCGTTAGTCACCGAGGAACGGTAGGTTGAAACAACCTAACCCAAAACTACATGTGTCGGTGTAGGAGTGATTGAGGGGTAAATCCCCGAACTGATGTGTTGAGATTGATCCTCTTAATTGGGTTGAAATTGATGTGTTGAGATTATTCCCCATAATTGGGATGAGATGATTGCCAGGGTAATGTGATGTCGACCCACACGGCATTGTGGTGAGACGGCTTAGCCGATCGGGCCAATTTCGGATGCCATACCGTGCACATGGTGGTGTTGTGATTGGATGTGCCATGCGTTGGGGAGTTGGAAGAACAAGTTTTTCAAAACAAGGTATTTCTACGGTCCACTATGTGACTGCAGAAGCAATCTACGGACCACAGATCTGCCACAGAGTAAAACAGAAACAAAGCCAATTTCAGAGGTCATATTGCGGTCCATTATGCGACCGCATGATCATTTCGCGGACCGCACTTCCGTCGCATATTCAACATGAGAAATGTTGGAGGGTGATTCCGCGGTCCATTTTGTGGGCGCATAACTAATCTGTGGACCGCAGACCTATCCCAATCAGCCCCGTTTTTGGGACCACTTATGCGGTCCACTTTGCGGACCGCATATCACTTTTGCGGTCCGGTCTGCGATCACAGACCCGGTTTGGAGGCTTGAGTTTGAGGAAATTTTTACCCCGCCCTATTTTAATTAAATAGACTTAAGGGACCATTTTTGAAGCAAAATTATAGGTATTTTAAGAGTAAGGGGAGGAACTAGAGAGAGAAGGAGGAGCCCCAACACCTTCCATTTCAATTCCTTTCTCAAGCCTTGAAGCATTCACAAGGAAAGATTGCAAAATTGTCGACTAAAGAGGTAAGATTCTAGCCCCAGCCTTCAATTTCGAAAATAGGCTGCGAATAGGTAATGGGGAAAGTGGTTCTTTAGAATAGGAGTTGGTTAATTATGCATGCATGTGCCAATGAAGGTGGTTGGGAGGTTGTATAACTTATATGGGTGACCTATTGAAGTGGGGATGTATATTGGGGTGAAGGAATATCATCATAGGACCCTATAGTCGAATTTGCACGCCTAGTGCTTGATGAAATGCTAAAATGAGCTGAACCCATAAACCTCTTCCTAATTATGGTTCAATTTTGTCATGTCTCTAGTAGATTGAAGTCTCTAGGATTTTTGGAACATTGTAGTAGTTTAAGGAAATCTCAAGGGAGGTATGTTGGCAAAACTTCTTTCATGGAATCGAATTCCATGATGTCCTCGTGTGTTTCAAGTGTGGTTGGCCCAAGTTCTTACTTTCTCATGATCCGGGCCATTCCTAATATATTCAGTTATTCCAAATAAGCATTGTGTTGAAGATTATATGCTCAAAATGCTTAATTTGGATGCGATTGATATGTTGAGTTTATTCCCCTTAATTGGGATGAGATGATTGCTAGCGGAATGTGATGTCGACCCACACAATATTGTGGTGAGACGGCTTAGCCTATCGAGCCGAGATCGGACGCTATGCCGCATACATGGTGGTGTTGTGATTGGATGTTCCATGCGTTGGGGAGTTGGAAGAACAATTTTTGCAAAACAATGTATTTCTGCAGTCCACTATGCGATCGCAGAAGCACTCTACGGACCGTAGATCTGCCGCAGAGTAAAATAGAAACAAAGCAAATTTCAGAGGTCATATTGCGGTTCATTATGCGACCGCATTCGCATTTCGCAAACTGCACTTCCATCGCAGATTCAACATGAGAAATTCCAGAGGGTGATTCCGCGGCCGCATAACTGGTCTACGGACTGCAGACCTGCCTCAGACCTAACTCGATCAGCCCGGTTCTTGGGACCATTTCTACGATCCACTTTATAGACCGCATATCTCTTTTGCGGTCCAGTCTGTGACCGCAGACCCGGTTAGAAGGCTTAAGTTTGTATACGGGTAAAACCGGGGCTAATGAGCACCCCGATTTCTTGGTGAGGCAAACGAAGCAAGGGCATAACTACATGAAATCAGAATTGAAGCTAGGAACCTCTCATGCTAAGGACCGAACAAAGCGCTTACCACCTCCGGTTCAAGCTCTAAGACCTTGAAAAAGCATTACCATACTGTTGAACACGAATAATTAAGGGCCGTGATATTTGCACCCCAACCAGATGTCACAACGCATGTCTCGGGCTGTATCGGTAGCAAATCAGTGATTAACGAAAAAGAGGATTTTTACCTTTCTTAGAATTGTACTAGGGATGAAACTCTCCTACTATATAAAGGAGTTGATTTTTATTCAATGAGAATACTGTAATATGCGTACCAAGGCAATATAATTTCATTTTTATTACTCTCTAGCTACAACGAAGCTGTTACTTTATTGTTTGTTATTCATTCTCTATTAGCTCCGAACCGAGGGTCCGATCGAGGACGAAACCATTATCCAACCCATGTTCAAGTTGTGCCATAGCATTGCAACTGGTTTGATTAATTATTTTATTTTTAATCCGCTTATTTAACGTCATTGATCAATTGTATTGAATTAATCCACATATTCTTAAAACCACATATAAATTCAATTGTTATCCATTTTTAATGATAAATAATTTGGCGACCACCGTGGGGCTAAGGATAATAGTGGTGGTTTGATACAAATCTCCATAACACACTCTATTTTACACTTGTTCTTTAAGGTCTCAATTTCAGGTTAGATTAAAAATGTCAAACTCCCAGTCCGCTCCCTTGAACGTTGAGGATGGGTCTTGCCATTATGGTGAAAACAACAATCTGGTTCCTAGAAATGAGGTTCCCCCTGCTGATCCCAATGGGGTCCCTGTCGTAGACCCAATAGATTCTAACTCATATGTAGCCATCGACGCCAACCTTCTTACCGACCTCGAAAATAACATTCGCGAAGGAGCCCGACCAACGGCACAAGGAGCACCTGAAGGCGAAGGAGAAGGGGTCAGTCTACGATTGATCTTTGAAATGCTGCAGGCTTAGCAGGCAGCGATAGCGCAGATGCAAAACCAAAGTCGTGCCCCCAGCAGAGTTGAGCTCGAACCGCCTTGGGAAAACACCCAAAGAAATAAGCAGATCATCGAAAGTTCGGGCGAAGCTGAGTTCGGTGCTAGCTTTGATGTAATGAAAATGTTAGAGGCATTAACGAAATGTGTGGAATCTGGCGAAAATAAAATCGAGGAATTCCCGGGTTGATCAAATCCCCAAAGCGCCTCCAATATTGAAGGGCCCGGACTCCAAACAATTTGTCCAAAATCCTTTCCCTCCGAGCGCGGCACCGATACCAATCTCGAAGAGGTTTTGTATGCTCGATATTCCAAAATATAACGGAACCACGGATCTAAATGAGCATGTGACCTCCTACACATGCGCCATCAAAGGCAACGGCTTGGAGGACAACGAAATCAAGTCAGTGTTATTAATGAAGTTTCGGGAAACGCTATCAAAAGGAATGATGATATGGTATCACAACTTGCCCCAAATTCCATTAATTCATTCGCGATGCTCATAGATGCTTTTGTGAAGGCTCTTGCCAGGGCCATCATGGTCGAGACCAGAAAATCGAACCTTTTCAAGGTTAAGCAAAGAGATAACGAGATGCTCAGGGATTTCGTGTCGAGGTTTCCAATGGAACGGATAGACCTACCTCCAATGGAAGATGATTGGGCCTTTCAGGCATTTACTCAGGGACTCACCCCCCAAAGCTCCTTGGATTCGCAGCAGCTAAAACAAAACTTGGTAGAATACCCGACAATAACTTGGGCCGATGTCCACAACAGGTACCAGTCAAAAATGAGAGTCGAGGATGACCAACACGAAGCCCCTTCCAGGTCCGTTTATCCCATCAGAACCAAAGACAGGCCAAAGAGAGTAGTCAATCATGAATCAAGGCCGGTCCGAGATCGGTATCAACCATACAGTGCAGATCGAAGGGGAAACGGGTCCGAGCATAACTCTATAAGAAACGAAAAGAGAGGCAATCGAGGGCCCAATAATTGAGGTCTGATGAGCAAAAGTGGTTTCGACAGGCCGCTCGGGGAGGGGGGGAGAAGCTCCAAGATTATTAGAGTATAATTTCAACCTTGATGCAACAAGTATCGTATCGGCCATTGGATGCATCAAGGAGACCAAGTGGCCTCGACCATTGCAATTTGACCCTACCTAGAGAGACCCTAACTTGATGTCTAAGTATCATGGCACTCTTGGCCACATGACCGAGGACTACCGAGAACTATGGGAAGAAGTTGCACGGTTGTTTAATAACAGGCATCTCTGGGAATTCCTGAGTGATCGAGCCAAAAACCACTTCAGGAATAGGGACTCCAGCAAATAGGCCGACCAAGAAGAACCTCAACACGTCATCAACATGATCATTGGAGGTGTCGATGCTCCTCAAGGGCCCGTGATAAAGCACACAAATGTGTCCATCACGAGAGAGAAGCGCACCCGAGATTATATACCAGAGGGAGTCATTTCGTTCAGCAACGAGAATGCCGAGGGCATCGTGCAACCTCATAATGATGCACTGGTAATATTCGTACTTATAAAAAAATTCTGAGTCAAGCGTGTGTTGATTGATCCGGGCAGCTCGGTCAACATCATCAGATCGAGGGTCGTAGAAGAGTTAGGGCTACAATATAAAATAGTGCTGGTAGTCCGGGTGTTGAACGGATTTAACATGGCATGCGAATCTATCAAAAGAGAAATAACTTTGCCAGTAAATACAGCCGAAATTATTTAGAATACCAAATTCTATGTGATCGAAGGGTACATGAGGTACAATGCCTTATTCGGAAGGCCTTGGCTTCACAACACAAGGGTAGTACCCTCGACATTACACCATGCACTGAAGTTCCCCACACCGGGAGGAATCAATACGGTTCATGGAGTGCAGCCGGCCGCAAAAGAAATGTTCATAGTCAATGAGGTGATTCCGGTACCCATACTCTCGACATCAAAGAACACGGAGCTAATTAGGAAGGAAGAAACTAAATAGCAATCACCGATACCGGCCCTGACCGAATCGGAGGAGCAGGGAGCAAGCGAGGATGATGATTACAAGTCCCTAGGTCATTCATCTCCCCTGATGATTCTAATGCCACCAAGTCAACGGTCGAGGAGCTGAAGCAAGTTATATTGATCGAACACTTGCCTGATCGGAAGGTATACCTGGGCACGGGGTTAACTCTCGAGCTCAGGAAAAAACTCATTGAATTCCTTATAGCTAACATAGATTGTTTCGCTTGGTCCCATCTTGATATGACAGGGATCTCGCCGGAGATAACCACTCATAAGTTAAGTTTGGATCTGAAGTTCTACCCAGTTAAACAGAAGAGGAGGCCTCAATCCGAAGTCAAACATGCATTCATCAAAGACTAGGTATCTAAACTCCTTAAAATAGGTTCCAGTAGGGAAGTTAAATACCTGGATTATTAGCTAACATAATGGTAGTGCCTAAAAAGGAAATAAATTAAGAATGTGCGTAGATTACAAAGGCTTGAACAAGGCATGCTCTAAAGACTCTTTTCCTTTGCCTAACATCGATCTCATGATTGATGCGACGACCAGGCACGAGATGCTCAGCTTTCTCGATGCCTATTCCGGGTACAACCAAATCCAAATGGACCCGGGCGATCAAGTAAAGACTTCTTTTATCACTAAATTCGGCACCTATTATTATAACGTAATGTCGTTCGAGTTAATAAATGCCGGAGCCACTTATCAACGGCTAGTAAACCGGATGTTCGAAGAACAAATAGGAAAATCAATGGAGGTTTATATCGACGACATGTTAGTCAAGTGCTTGCGAGCAAAGGTATATTTGAAACATATGCATGAATCCTTTGACATATTGAGAAGATACAATATGAAGCTAAACCTGAAAAAATGCGCATTCGGTGTCAGATCCAAAAAATTCTTCGGGTTCATGGTGTCCAACCGGTGGATCGAGATCAATCCCGATAAAATCAAAGCTATAGAAGACATCACCATGGTGGACAATGTCAAGGCCATTCAGAGGCTAACCGTGCGTATAGCCGCCCTGCGCCGATTCATATCGAGGTCCTCAGACAAAAGCCATCTGTTCTTCTCACTATTAAAGAAGAAGAATAACTTTTCTTGGACCCCGGAATGCCAACAAGCTTTGGAAGAAATCAAATGGTACCTTTCGAGTCCACCCCTGCTCCATACTCCAAAGGCGGATGAGCAATTGTACCATTACTTGGCCATATCCCAGGTGGCGGTAAGTGGAGTCTTTGTCCGGGAAGAGGAAGGTACGCAATTTCCTGTTTACTATGTTAGTAGAACTCTAGGTGAGGCCGAAACAAGGTATCCTCACCTGGAAAAGTTGGCGCTCGCTTTGCTAAGCACCTCGGAAAGTTAAAACCATACTTTCAATGCCACCCCATATGTTTGGTAGTCTCTTACCCACTAAGGAACATCATGCACAAACCCGAGCTCTCGAGCTGGTTGGCCAAATGGGCAGTCGAAATTAGCGGGTACAATATCGAGTATCAGCCCCGAACAGCCATCAAATCAAAAATATTTGGCAGACTTCGTAGCCGAATTTATGCCGGCCTTAATACCCAAAGTCGGAAGGGAACTATTGTTATCCTCGGGGATTACCTTAGGAGTTTGGACCCTCATTACGATGGTGCTTCATACGAAAAAGGGGCCCGGGCTCGGCAACTAGCTGAAACCACCCACGGGTAACATAGTTAGGCAGTCTATCAGAACTGTGAAATTGACTAACAACGAGGCCAAGTATGAGGCTAGGATTGCAGGTCTCGAATTGGCTAAAAGCCTTGGGGACGAGGTGATCGAAGCTAAGTGTGATTACTTCCTTATGGTAAATCAAGTCAATGGGACATTCGGAGTAAAAAAGGAACGAATAGAAAGGTATTTATACAAGTTGCAGGTAATGCTGCATCAATTCAAGGAATGGACCCTGCAACATGTGCCCCAACATCAAAATAGTGAGGCTGATTCCCTGGCTAACATGGGATCATCGGTTGATGATGATGAATTTAGTTCGGGAATAGTTATACATCTCATGAAGTCGGTGGTGAAAGAAAGCCATGCCGAATTAAATTCAACAAGTTTAACTTGGGATTGGAGGAACAAGTACATAGATTATTTGAACACTGGGAAGTTGCCCTCGGATAGTAAAGAATGGACAGCTATGCACACGAATGTGGCCAAGTTTAGCTTGTCCGAAGGGACTCTGTTCAGAAGAACATTCGACGGCCCATTCGCCATATGCTTGGGGATGGGAGATACCGAATATGTCTTGAGAGAAGTTCACGAAGGCACTTGCGGAAATAATTCAGGGGTGGAATCTTTGGTTCAGAAACTAATCATAGCCGGCTACTACTGGATCAACATGGAGGAAGATGTGAAGGATTTTGTACGAAGACGCAACGGCTATCAGAGACACGCACCGATCATCCATCAACCAGGAGAGTTGCTACATTCGGTTTTGTCCTCATGGCCGTTCATGAAGTGGGGAATGGACATCGTCGGTCCCCTGCCATAGGCACCTGATAAGGCTCAATTCATATTATTTATGAATGTTTATTTTTCTAAATGGGTCGAAGCTCAAGCGTTCGAGAAATTCCGGGAAAAAGAAGTCATTGACTTCATTTGGGACCACATAATATGCCGATTCGGGATACCGGCCTAAATCATGTGTGATAATGGGAAGCAATTCATCAGCAGCAAGGTAAAAAAGTTTTTCGAAGATCACAAGATTAAAAAGATACTATCAACACCCTATCACCCTAGTGGGAATGGGCAAGCAAAATCTACAAACTAGAACATACTCCAAAACCTAAAAAAAAGGTTGACCGTACAACTTTAAAGTCTAGTAGGAGCAGGAGAACCGAGCATCAGGTTCCAATATGCGACTTAAGAGTGGAAGGTGGCCATTAACACGAGCCTGGAAATATTTGATGAAAGGCATGAGGCCGCCCTGGTCCGGTTGGCCGCCCAGAAACAACGGATAGAAAGATATTATAACCGAAGAGCCAACCTCCAACACTTCAATATCGGGGACTTTGTGTTAAGAAAAGTAACACTGCACACCTGAAACCTGGAACGAGGGGATGCTGAGACCAAATTGGGAAGGACCATATCGAGTCAATGGAATTACATCTACCAAACAACTGGAATGTTACGCATTTAAAGCGGTACTACTGCTAAGGTACTATGTTATTTACATTTTTATAATATTATGAATCGGAATAACACTTGCAGGCAATGGCCAAGGGAGAATATGACTATTAGGTCTGAAAGCACGCTTTGCACTCTTTTTTCCTTCAACCGGTTTTGTCCCAAAATGGGACTATCGAGCCCAAGGGCTACCCCTACTCGGGGACTGTCAAGCCCAAGAGCTAAACCTATTAGGCAATGCCTAAGCACAAAAGGCTACAACAACCCTGAAAAATGGCTCGGAGACGTCCAAAGCTCGTAATCACAACATAAGGCCTTTATAAAATTTGAAACCTGCTAAAAGGTTACCCTCGGGAAAAGCATCGTCTAAAAACACTTAATCATATTGAAAAAACTTCCCGTTATAATAAGTTTTCGAAACTCGAGCAAACAAAGTTGTATCGAAGTTAGGTTATGTTCGAACTTATGAAAATCGAACGCCGTCTAATTACGTTTGATTCTATGCTAGCAAGAATAAAAATTATGAAGATATGCTGAAAAAGTAAAGACTCGAAATTGCCAGAAAGGGAAAATCTTATATATATATTCCAGATTATACTTACAATGGCGCAATAAAAATGGTCCAGAATTAAAAAAAATATTTACATAAGTTAAAAAACTAAAAAAGCACTAAGGAATCTACGCCTAATCTTCATTGAGGCCCGACTCATTTCCAGAGCCCCCCGAGCCCTCCGAGCCCTCGGAACTCTCTGAGCCTTCAACACCCTCAGGATCAGACAACATCTTTTTCTCGAACTCGGATTTTTTGGCTTCCTCGATCTTAGCCAATAGGTCGAAACCTCGGGCGTCGATCTCTTCGAGGGTCTTCCCTCGAGGATTTTGTCACAAAATAGGTTTTTTAGTAAGGTTTTTAACGAGGAAACAGTAAAACGTGTTAACTTAGATTCGAAGGCCGGTCTCAAATCAGAGTCAATGGGCGTTCATTTCGCATCAACAGTATCCGAGCCCTCTAAGGATAGAACTCGAATACTGGGGGCCATTACCCTCGATTAAAGTTCTTAGCAAGGAAAGAAGGAAACTTTGTACTTGAATAGCTAAGGCTCGGTGGTTAGGATTTATTATAAGGGCCAAACGGTCAAATGAACTGTGCCCACATAATCCACTTTAGCCATGATACAAGCTTTTACACGCTTTTGATCATGTACTTTACATACATGAATGAAAGAAAGTTTCCACTTTGCTATTACATATTTCTTCCTCTTAAGTTATGGATCTGAACATCCCACGGGATATCCCTATTCGCGGACTATCGAGCCCAAGGGCTACCCCTATTAAGGGACTATCGAGCCCAAGGGCTACCCTTATTCGGGGACTATCGAGCCCAAGGGCTACCTCTACTCGGGGACTGTCGAGCAACACGAGCTATCGAGGTCCTGGAGGCACAAAACCTATTAGGCAATGCCTAAGCACAAAAGGCTACGACAACCCTGAAAAATGGCGCGGAGACGTCCGAAGCTCGTAATCACAACATAAGGCCTTTATAAAATTTGAAACCTGCTAAAAGGTTACCCTCGGGAAAAGCATTGTCTAAAAACACTTAATCATCTCGAAAAAACTTTCGGTTATACCGAGTTTTCAAAACTTCGAGCAAACAAAGTTGTATCGAAGTAAGGTTATGATCGAACTTCTGAAAATCGAACACCGTCTAACTACATTTGATTCTACGCTAAGGCATCAGAAACTTTGCAAGAATAAAAATTATTAAGATATGCTTAAAAAGTAAAGACTCGAAATTTCCAGAAAGGGAAAATCTTATATATATTCTAGATTATACTTTCAATGGCGCAATAAAAACGGCCCAGAATAAAAAAAATATTTACATAAGTCAAAAACTAAAAAATTACTTAGGAATCTATGCCTAATCTTCACTGGGGCCCAACTCATCACCAGAGCCCCCGGAGCCCTCCGAGCCCTCGGAACTCTCTGAGCCTTCAACACCCTCAGGATTAGAAAACATCTTCTTCTCGGCCTCGGATTTTTTGGCTTCCTCGATCTTAGACAATAGGTCAAAACCTCGGGCGTCGATCTATTCGAGGGTCTCCCCTCGAGGGTTTTGTCCCAAAATGGGTTTTTCAGCAAGGTTTTTAACATGGCAACAGTAAAACGTGTTAACTTAGATTCGAAGGCCGGTCTCAAACCGGAGTCAATGGGCGTTCATTTCGCATCAACAATATCCAAGCCCTCTCAAGATCGACCTCGAATACTGCGGGCCATTACGCTCGGGTTGAAGTTCATAGAAAGGAAAGAAGGAACCTTTGTACGTGAATAGCTAAGGCTCAATGGTTAGGATTTATTGTAAGGGACAAACGGTCGAATGAGCTGTGCCCACATAATCCACATTTGCCATGGTACAAGATTTTACCCGCTTTTGATCATGTACTTCAAAATACATGAATGAAAGAAAGTTTCCACTTTGCTATTACACATTTCTGCCTCTTAAGTTATGGATCCTGAGATCCCACAGGCTATCCTTATTCGCGGACTATCGAGCCCAAGGGCTACCCCTATTAAGGGACTATCGAGCCCAAGGGCTACCCTTATTCGGGGACTATCGAGCCCAAGGGCTACCCCTACTCGGGGACTGTCGAGCAACACGGGCTATCGAGGTCCTGGAGGCACAAAACCTATTAGGCAATGCCTAAGCACAAAAGGCTATGACAACCCTGAAAAATGGCTCGGAGACGTCCGAAGCTCGTAATCACAACATAAGGCCTTTATAAAATTTGAAACCTGCTAAAAGGTTACCCTCGGGAAAAGCATCATCTATAAACACTTAAGTATCTCGAAAAAACATCCGGTTATACCGAGTTTTCAAAACTCCGAGCAAACAAAGTTCTATCGAAGTTAGGTTATGTTCGAACTTCTAAAAATCGAACTCTATCTAACTACGTTTGATTCTATGCTAAGGCATCAGAAACTTTGCAAGAATAAAAATTATGACGATATGCTTAAAAAGTAAAGACTCGAAATTACCAGAAAGGGAAAATCTTATATATATTCTAGATTATACTTACAATGGCGCAATAAAAACGCCCCAGAATAAAAAAAATATTTACATAAGTCAAAAAACTAAAAATGCACTAAGGAATCTACCCCTAATCTTTACTGGGGCCCCACTCATCGCCAGAGCCCCCGGAGCCCTTCGAGCCCTCGAAACTCTCTGAGCCTTCAACACCCTCAAGATCAGACAACATCTTCTTCTCGGCCTCAAATTTTTTGGCTTCCTCGATCTTAGCCAATAGGTCGAAACCTCGAGCGTTGATCTCTTCGAGGGTCTCCCCTCGAGGGTTTTATCCCAAAATGGGTTTTTCGGCAAGGTTTTTAACGAGGCAACAGTAAACGTGTTAACTTAGATTCGAAGGCCGGTCTCAAACTGGAGTCAATGGGCGTTCATTTCGCATCAACAGTATCCGAGCCCTCTTAAGATCGACCTCAAATACAGGGGGCCATTACCCTCGGGTTAAAGTTCTTATCAAGGAAAGAGGGAAACTTTGTACTTGAATAGCTAAGGCTCGATGGTTAGGATTTATTGTAAGGGCCAAACGGTCGAATGAACTGTGCCCACATAATCCACCTTAGCCATGATACAAGCTTTTACACGCTTTTGATCATGTACTTTACATACATGAATGAAAGAAAGTTTCCACTTTGCTATTACACATTTCTGCCTCTTAAATTATGGATCCTAAGAGCCCACGGACTATCCGTATTCGCAGACTATCGAGCCCAAGGGCTACCCCTATTAAGGGACAATCGAGCCCAAGGGCAACCCTTATTCGGGGACTATCAAGCCCAAGGGCTACCCCTATTAGGGGACTATCGAGAAACACGGGCAATCGAGGTCCTGGAGGCACAAAACCTATTAGGCAACGCCTAAGAACAAAAGGCTACGACAACCCTGAAAAATGGCTCGAAGACGTCCGAAGCTCGTAATCACAACATAAGGCCTTTATTAAATTTGAAACCTGCTAAAAGGTTACCCTCGGGAAAACTAACGTCTAAAAACACATAATCATCTCGAAAAAACTTTCGGTTATACCGAATTTTCAAAACTCCGAGCAAACAAAGTTGTATCGAAGTTAGGTTATGTTCGAACTTCTGAAAATCGAACGCCGTCTAACTACATTTGATTCTATACTAAGGCATCAGAAACTTTGGAAGAATAAAAATTATGAAGATATGCTTAAAACGTAAAGACTCGAAATTTCCAGAAAGGGAAAATCTTATATATATTCTAGATTATACTTACAATGGCGCAATAAAAATGGTCCAGAATAAAAAAAAATATTTTCATAAGTTAAAAAACTAAAAAAGCACTAAGGAATCTATGCCTAATCTTCATTGGGGCCCGACTCATCGCCAGAGCCCCCCGAGCCCTCCGAGCCCTCGGAACTCTCTGAGCCTTCAACACCCTAAGGATCAGACAATATCTTTTTCTCGAACTTGGATTTTTTGGCTTCCTCGATCTTAGCCAATAGGTCGAAACCTCGGGCGTTGATCTCTTTGAGGGTCTCCCCTCGAGAATTTTGTCCTAAAATAGGTTTTTAGCAAGGTTTTTAACGAGGAAACAGTAAAACGAGTTAACTTAGATTCGAAGGCCTGTCTCAAACAGGAGTCAATGGGCGTTCATTTTGCATCAACAGTATTCGAGACCTCTCAAGATCGACCTCGAATACTGTATTGTAAGGGCCAAACGATCGAATGAAATGTGCCCACATAATCCACCTTTGCCATGATACAAGCTTTTACACGCTTTTGATCATGTACTTTACATACATGAATGAAAGAAACTTTCCACTTTGCTATTCCACATTTCTGCCTCTTAAGTTTTGGATCCGAAGATCCCACGGGCTATCCCTATTCGCGGACTATCGAGCCCAAGGGCTACCCCTTTTAAGGGACTATCGAGCCCAAGGGCTACCCTTATTCGGGGACTATCGAGCCCAAGGGCTACCCTTATTCGGGGACTATCGAGCCCAAGGGCTACTCCTACTCGGGTACTGTCGAGCAACACGGGCTATCGAGGTCCTGGAGGCACAAAACCTATTAGGCAATGCCTAAGCACAAAAGGCTATGACAACCCTGAAAAATGGCTCGGAGACGTCCGAAGCTAAGCTCGTTATCACAACATAAGGCCTTTATAAAATTTGAAACCTGCTAAAAGGTTACCCTCGGGAATAGCATCATCTAAAAACACTATAGTATCTCGAAAAAACTTCCAGTTATACCGAGTTTTCAAAACTCCGAGCAAACAAAGTTGTATCGAAGTTAGGTTATGTTCAAACTTCTAAAAATCGAACGCTATCTAACTACATTTGATTCTATGCTAAGACATCAGAAACTTTGCAAGAATAAAAATTATGAAGATATGCTTAAAAAGTAAAGACTCGAAATTGCCAGAAAGGGAAAATCTTATATATATTCTAGATTATACTTACAATGGCGCAATAAAAACGCCCCAGAATAAAAAAAATATTTACATAAGTCAAAAAACTAAAAATGCACTAAGGAATCTACCCCTAATCTTTACTGGGGCCCCACTCATCGCCAAAGCCCCCGGAGCCCTTCGAGCCCTCGAAACTCTCTGAGCCTTCAACTCCCTCAAGATCAGACAACATCTTCTTCTCGGCCTCGAATTTTTTGGCTTCCTCGATCTTAGCCAATAGGTCAAAACCTTGGGCGTCGATCTCTTCGAGGGTCTCCTCTCGAGGGTTTTGTCCCAAAATGGGTTTTTCGGCAAAGTTTTTAACGAGGCAACAGTAAACGTGTTAACTTAGATTCGAAGGCCGGTCTCAAACCGGAGTCAATGGGCGTTCATTTCGCATCAACAGTATCCGAGCCCTCTTAAGATCGACCTCAAATATAGGGGGCCATTACCCTCGGGTTAAAGTTCTTAGCAAGGAAAGAGGGAAACTTTGTACTTGAATAGCTAAGGCTCGATGGTTAGGATTCATTGTAAGGGCCAAACGGTCGAATGAACTGTGCCCACATAATCCACCTTAGCCATAATACAAGCTTTTACACGCTTTTGATCATGTACTTTACATACATGAATGAAAGAAAGTTTCCACTTTGCTATTACACATTTCTGCCTCTTAAATTATGGATCCTAAGAGCCCACGGACTATCCCTATTCGCGGACTATAGAGCCCAAGGGCTACCCCTATTAAGGGACAATCGAGCCCAAGGGCAACCCTTATTCGGGGACTATCGAGCCCAAGGGCTACCCCTACTCGGGGACTGTCGAGCAACACGGGCTATCGAGGTCCTGGAGGCACAAAACCTATTAGGCAATGCCTAAGCACAAAAGGCTACGACAACCCTGAAAAATGGCTCGGAGACGTCCGAAGCTCGTAATCACAACATAAGGCCTTTATTAAATTTGAAACCGGCTAAAAGGTTACCCTCGGGAAAAGTAACGTCTAAAAACACATAATCATCTCGAAAAAACTTTCGGTTATACCGAATTTTGAAAACTCCGAGCAAACAAAGTTGTATCGAAGTTAGGTTATGTTCGAACTTCTGAAAATCGAACGCCGTCTAACTACATTTGATTCTATACTAAGGCATCAGAAACTTTGGAAGAATAAAAATTATGAAGATATGCTTAAAACGTAAGGACTCAAAATTGCCAGGAAGGGAAAATCTTATATATTCTAGATTATACTTACAATGGCGCAATAAAAATGGCCCAGAATAATAAAATATTTACATAAGTCAAAAAACTAAAAAAGCACTTAGGAATCTACGCCTAATCTTCATTGGGGCCCGACTCATCGCCAGAGCCCCCGGAGCCCTCCGAGCCCTCGGAACTCTCTGAGCCTTCAACACCCTCAAGATCAGACAACATCTTCTTCTCGACCTCGAAATTTTTGGCTTCCTCGATCTTAGCCAATAGGTGGAAACCTCGGGTGTCGATATCTTCGAGGGTCTCCCCTCGAGTGTTTTTATCCCAAAATGGGTTTTTCGGCATAACGAGGGAACAGTAAACGTGTTAACTTAGATTCGAAGGCCAGTCTCAAACCGGAGTCAATGGGCGTTCATTTTGCATCAACAGTATCCGAGCCCTCTTAAGATCGACCTCAAATACAGGGGGCCATTACCCTCGGGTTAAAGTTCTTAGCAAGGAAAGAGGGAAACTTTGTACTTGAATAGCTAAGGCTCGATGGTTAGGATTCATTATAAGGGCCAAACGGTCGAATGAACTGTGCCCACATAATCCACCTTAGCCATGATACAAGCTTTTACACGCTTTTGATCATGTACTTTACATACATGAATGAAAGAAAGTTTCCACTTTGCTATTACACATTTCTGCCTCTTAAATTATGGATCCTAAGAGCCCACGGACTATCCCTATTCGCGGACTATCGAGCCCAAGGGCTACCCCTATTAAGGGACAATCGAGCCCAAGGGCAACCCTTATTCAGGGACTATCGAACCCAAGGGCTACCCCTACTCGGGGACTGTCGAGCAACACGGGCTATCGAGGTCCTGGAGGCACAAAACCTATTAGGCAATGCCTAAGCACAAAAGGCTACGACAACCCTGAAAAATGGCTCGGAGACGTCCGAAGCTCGTAATCACAACATAAGGCCTTTATTAAATTTGAAACCTGCTAAAAGGTTACCCTCGGGAAAACTAACGTCTAAAAACACATAATCATCTCGAAAAAACTTTCGGTTATACCGAATTTTCAAAACTCCGAGCAAACAAAGTTGTATCGAAGTTAGGTTATGTTCGAACTTCTGAAAATCGAACGCCGTCTAACTACATTTGATTCTATACTAAGGCATCAGAAACTTTGGAAGAATAAAAATTATGAAGATATGCTTAAAACGTAAAGACTCGAAATTTCCAGAAAGGGAAAATCTTATATATATTCTAGATTATACTTACAATGGCGCAATAAAAATGGTCCAGAATAAAAAAAAATATTTTCATAAGTTAAAAAACTAAAAAAGCACTAAGGAATCTATGCCTAATCTTCATTGGGGCCCGACTCATCGCCAGAGCCCCCCGAGCCCTCCGAGCCCTCGGAACTCTCTGAGCCTTCAACACCCTAAGGATCAGACAATATCTTTTTCTCGAACTTGGATTTTTTGGCTTCCTCGATCTTAGCCAATAGGTCGAAACCTCGGGCGTTGATCTCTTTGAGGGTCTCCCCTCGAGAATTTTGTCCTAAAATAGGTTTTTAGCAAGGTTTTTAACGAGGAAACAGTAAAACGAGTTAACTTAGATTCGAAGGCCTGTCTCAAACAGGAGTCAATGGGCGTTCATTTCGCATCAACAGTATTCGAGACCTCTCAAGATCGACCTCGAATACTGTATTGTAAGGGCCAAACGATCGAATGAAATGTGCCCACATAATCCACCTTTGCCATGATACAAGCTTTTACACGCTTTTGATCATGTACTTTACATACATGAATGAAAGAAACTTTCCACTTTGCTATTCCACATTTCTGCCTCTTAAGTTTTGGATCCGAAGATCCCACGGGCTATCCCTATTCGCGGACTATCGAGCCCAAGGGCTACCCCTTTTAAGGGACTATCGAGCCCAAGGGCTACCCTTATTCGGGGACTATCGAGCCCAAGGGCTACCCTTATTCGGGGACTATCGAGCCCAAGGGCTACTCCTACTCGGGTACTGTCGAGCAACACGGGCTATCGAGGTCCTGGAGGCACAAAACCTATTAGGCAATGCCTAAGCACAAAAGGTTATGACAACCCTAAAAAATGGCTTGGAGACGTCCGAAGCTAAGCTCGTTATCACAACATAAGGCCTTTATAAAATTTGAAACCTGCTAAAAGGTTACCCTCGGGAATAGCATCATCTAAAAACACTATAGTATCTCGAAAAAACTTCCAGTTATACCGAGTTTTCAAAACTCCGAGCAAACAAAGTTGTATCGAAGTTAGGTTATGTTCAAACTTCTAAAAATCGAATGCTATCTAACTACATTTGATTCTATGCTAAGACATCAGAAACTTTGCAAGAATAAAAATTATGAAGATATGCTTAAAAAGTAAAGACTCGAAATTGCCAGAAAGGGAAAATCTTATATATATTCTAGATTATACTTACAATGGCGCAATAAAAATGCCCCAGAATAAAAAAAATATTTACATAAGTCAAAAAACTAAAAATGCACTAAGGAATCTACCCCTAATCTTTACTGGGGCCCCACTCATCGCCAAAGCCCCCGGAGCCCTTCGAGCCCTCGAAACTCTCTGAGCCTTCAACTCCCTCAAGATCAGACAACATCTTCTTCTCGGCCTCGAATTTTTTGGCTTCCTCGATCTTAGCCAATAGGTCAAAACCTTGGGCGTCGATCTCTTCGAGGGTCTCCTCTCGAGGGTTTTGTCCCAAAATGGGTTTTTCGGCAAAGTTTTTAACGAGGCAACAGTAAACGTGTTAACTTAGATTCGAAGGCCGGTCTCAAACCGGAGTCAATGGGCGTTCATTGCGCATCAACAGTATCCGAGCCCTCTTAAGATCGACCTCAAATATAGGGGGCCATTACCCTCGGGTTAAAGTTCTTAGCAAGGAAAGAGGGAAACTTTGTACTTGAATAGCTAAGGCTCGATGGTTAGGATTCATTGTAAGGGCCAAACGGTCGAATGAACTGTGCCCACATAATCCACCTTAGCCATAATACAAGCTTTTACACGCTTTTGATCATGTACTTTACATACATGAATGAAAGAAAGTTTCCACTTTGCTATTACACATTTCTGCCTCTTAAATTATGGATCCTAAGAGCCCACGGACTATCCCTATTCGCGGACTATAGAGCCCAAGGGCTACCCCTATTAAGGGACAATCGAGCCCAAGGGCAACCCTTATTCGGGGACTATCGAGCCCAAGGGCTACCCCTACTCAGGGACTGTCGAGCAACACGGGCTATCGAGGTCCTGGAGGCACAAAACCTATTAGGCAATGCCTAAGCACAAAAGGCTACGACAACCCTGAAAAATGGCTCGGAGACGTCCGAAGCTCGTAATCACAACATAAGGCCTTTATTAAATTTGAAACCGGCTAAAAGGTTACCCTCGGGAAAAGTAACGTCTAAAAACACATAATCATCTCGAAAAAACTTTCGGTTATACCGAATTTTGAAAACTCCGAGCAAACAAAGTTGTATCGAAGTTAGGTTATGTTCGAACTTCTGAAAATCGAACGCCGTCTAACTACATTTGATTCTATACTAAGGCATCAGAAACTTTGGAAGAATAAAAATTATGAAGATATGCTTAAAACGTAAGGACTCGAAATTGCCAGGAAGGGAAAATCTTATATATTCTAGATTATACTTACAATGGCGCAATAAAAATGGCCCAGAATAATAAAATATTTACATAAGTCAAAAAACTAAAAAAGCACTTAGGAATCTACGCCTAATCTTCATTGGGGCCCGACTCATCGCCAGAGCCCCCGGAGCCCTCCGAGCCCTCGGAACTCTCTGAGCCTTCAACACCCTCAAGATCAGACAACATCTTCTTCTCGACCTCGAAATTTTTGGCTTCCTCGATCTTAGCCAATAGGTGGAAACCTCGGGTGTCGATATCTTCGAGGGTCTCCCCTCGAGTGTTTTTATCCCAAAATGGGTTTTTCGGCATAACGAGGGAACAGTAAACGTGTTAACTTAGATTCGAAGGCCAGTCTCAAACCGGAGTCAATGGGCGTTCATTTTGCATCAACAGTATCCGAGCCCTCTTAAGATCGACCTCAAATACAGGGGGCCATTACCCTCGGGTTAAAGTTCTTAGCAAGGAAAGAGGGAAACTTTGTACTTGAATAGCTAAGGCTCGATGGTTAGGATTCATTATAAGGGCCAAACGGTCGAATGAACTGTGCCCACATAATCCACCTTAGCCATGATACAAGCTTTTACACGCTTTTGATCATGTACTTTACATACATGAATGAAAGAAAGTTTCCACTTTGCTATTACACATTTCTGCCTCTTAAATTATGGATCCTAAGAGCCCACGGACTATCCCTATTCGCGGACTATCGAGCCCAAGGGCTACCCCTATTAAGGGACAATCGAGCCCAAGGGCAACCCTTATTCAGGGACTATCGAACCCAAGGGCTACCCCTACTCGGGGACTGTCGAGCAACACGGGCTATCGAGGTCCTGGAGGCACAAAACCTATTAGGCAATGCCTAAGCACAAAAGGCTACGACAACCCTGAAAAATGGCTCGGAGACGTCCGAAGCTCGTAATCACAACATAAGGCCTTTATTAAATTTGAAACCGGCTAAAAGGTTACCCTCGGGAAAAGTAACGTCTAAAAACACATAATCATCTCGAAAAAACTTTCGGTTATACCGAATTTTGAAAACTCCGAGCAAACAAAGTTGTATCGAAGTTAGGTTATGTTCGAACTTCTGAAAATCGAACGCCGTCTAACTACATTTGATTCTATACTAAGGCATCAGAAACTTTGGAAGAATAAAAATTATGAAGATATGCTTAAAACGTAAGGACTCGAAATTGCCAGGAAGGGAAAATCTTATATATATTCTAGATTATACTTACAATGGCGCAAGAAAAATGGCCCAGAATAATAAAATATTTACATAAGTCAAAAAACTAAAAAAGCACTTAGGAATCTACGCCTAATCTTCATTGGGGCCCGACTCATTGCCAGAGCCCCCGGAGCCCTCCGAGCCCTCGGAACTCTCTGAGCCTTCAACACCCTCAGGATCAGACAACATCTTCTTCTCGGCCTCGAAATTTTTGGCTTCCTCGATCTTAGCCAATAGGTGGAAACCTCGGGTGTCGATCTCTTCGAGGATCTCCCCTCGAGTGTTTTATCCCAAAATGGGTTTTTCGGCATAACGAGGGAACAGTAAACGTGTTAACTTAGATTCGAAGGCCAGTCTCAAACCGGAGTCAATGGGCGTTCATTTTGCATCAACAGTATCCGAGCCCTCTTAAGATCGACCTCAAATACAGGGGGCCATTACCCTCGGGTTAAAGTTCTTAGCAAGGAAAGAGGGAAACTTTGTACTTGAATAGCTAAGGCTCGATGGTTAGGATTTATTGTAAGGGCCAAACGGTCGAATGAACTGTGCCCACATAATCCACATTTGCCATGATTCAAGCTTTTACACGCTTTTGTTCATGTACTTTATATACATAAATGAAAGAAAGTTTCCACTTTGCTATTACCCATTTCTGCCTCTTAAGTTATGGATCCTAAGATCCCACGGGCTATCCCTATTCGCGAACTATCGAGCCTAAGGGCTACCCCTATTAAGGGACTATCGAGCCCAAAGGCTACCCTTACTCGGGGACTATTGAGCCCAAGGGCTACCCCTACCCGGGGACTGTCGAGCAACACAGCCTATCGAGGTCCTGGAGGCACAAAACATATTAGGCAATGCCTACGCACAAAAGGCTAGGACAACCCTGAAAAATAGCTCGGAGACGTCCGAAGCTCGTAATCACAACATAAGACCTTTATAAAATTTAAAACCTGCTAAAAGGTTACCCTTGGGAAAAGCATCATATAAAAATACTTAATCATATTGAAAAAACTTCCGGTTATACCGAATTTTCAAAACTCCGAGCAAACAAAGTTTTATCAAAGTTAGGTTATGTTCGAACTTCTTAAAATCGAACGCCGTCTAACTACATTTGATTCTATGCTAAGGCATCAGAAACTTTGCAAGAATAAAAACTATGAAGATATGCTTAAAAAGTAAAAATTCGAAATTGCCAGAAAGAGAAAATCTTATATATATTCTAGATTATACTTACAATGGCGCAGTAAAAACGGCCCAGAATAATAAAATATTTACATAAGTCAAACAACTAAAATATCAGTTAGGAATCTACGCCTAATCTTCACTGGGGCCCGACTCATCACCACAGCCCCCGGAGCCCTCCGAGCCCTCGGAACTCTCTGAGCCTTCAACACCCTCCAGATCAGACAACATCTTCTTCTCGACCTCGAATTTTTTGGCTTCCTCGATCGTAGCCAATAGGTCGAATCCCCGGGCGTTGATCTTTTCGAGGGTCTCCCCTCGAGGGTTTTGTCCCAAAATGGTTTTGTAGCAAGGTTTTTAACATGGCAACAGTAAAACATGTTAACTTAGATTCGAAGGGCGGTCTCAAACCGGAGTCAATGGGCATTCATTTTGCCTCAACAGTATCCGAGCCCTCTCAAGATTGACCTCGAATACTGGGGGACATTACGCTCGGGTTGAAGTTCTTAGAAAGGAAAGAAGGAATCTTTGTACTTGAATAGCTAAGGCTCGATGGTTAGGATTTATTGTAAGGGCCAAACGGTCGAATGAAATATGCCCACATAATCCACCTTTGCCATGATACAAGCTTTTACACACTTTTGATCATGTACTTTACATACATGAATGAAAGAAAGTTTCCACTTTGCTATTACACATTTCTGCCTCTTAAGTTATGGATCCTAAGATCCCACGGGCTATCCCTATTCGCGGACTATCAAGCCCAAGGGCTACCCCTATTAAGGGACTATCGAGCCCAAGGGCTACCCTTAATCGGGGACTATTGAGCCCAAGGGCTACCCCTACCCGGGGACTGTCGAGCAACATGGGCCATCAAGGTCCTGGAGGCACAAAACCTATTAGGCAATGCCTAAGCACAAAAGGCTACGACAACCCTGAAAAATGGATCGGAGACGTTCGAAGCTCGTAATCACAACATAAGGCCTTTATAAAATTTTAAACCTGCTAAAAGGTTACCCTCGGGAAACGCATCATCTAAAAACACTAAAGTATCTCCACAAAACTTTTGGTTATACTGAGTTTTCAAAAATCCGAGCAAACAAAGTTGTATCGAAGTTAGGTTATGTTCGAACTTCTAAAAATCGAACGCCGTCTAACTACATTTGATTCTATGCTAAGGCATTAGAAACTTTGCAAGAATAAAAATTATGAAGATATACTTAAAAAGTAAAGACTGGAAATTGCCAGAAAGGGAAAATTTTATATATATTCTAGATTATACTTGCAATGGCGAAAACAAAATGGCCCAGAATAAAAAAACATATTTACATAAGTCAAAAAACTAAAAATGCACTAAGGAATCTATGCCTAATCTTCACTGGGGCCCCACTCATCGCCAAGGCCCCCGGAGCCCTCCGAGCCCTCGGAACTCTCTGAGCCTTCAACACCCTCAGGATCAGACAACATCTTCTTTTAGGCCTCGGATTTTATGGCTTCCTCGATCTTAGCCAATAGGTCGAAACCTCGGGCGTCGATCTCTTCGAGGGTTTCCCCTCGAGGGTTTTGTCCTAAAATGGGTTTTTCAGCAAGGTTTTTAACGAGGAAACAGTAAAACGTGTTAACTTAGATTCGAAGGCCGGTCTCAAACCGGAGTCAATGGGCGTTCATTTCGCATCAATAGTATTCGAGCCCTCTGAAGATCGACCTCGAATACTGGGGGACATTACGCTCGGGTTGAAGTTCTCAGTAAGGAAAGAAGGAACCTTTGTACTTGAATAGCTAAGGCTCGATGGTTAGGATTTATTGTAAGGGCCAAATGGTCGAATAAACTGTGCCCATATAATCCACCTTTACCATGATACACGCTTTTACACGCTTTTGATCATGTACTTTACATAGATGAATGAAAGAAAGTTTGCACTTTGCTATTACACATTTCTTCCTCTTAAGTTATGGATCCTAAGATCCTACGGGCTATCCCTATTCGCGGACTATCGAGCCCAATGGCTACCCTTATTCGGGGACTATCGAGCGCAAGGGCTACCCTTACTCGGAGACTGTCGAGGAACACGGGCTATTGAGGTCTTGGAGGCACAAAACCTATTAGGCAATACCTAAGCGCAAAAGGCTATGACAACCCTAAAAAATGGCTTGGAGACGTCCGAAGCTCGTAGTCACAACATAGGGCCATTATAAAATTTGAAACCTGCTAAAAGGTTACCCTCGAAAAAAGCATCGTCTAAAAATACTTAAGCATTTCGAAAAAACTTTCGGTTATACCGAGTTTTCAAAACTCCGAGCAAACAAAGTTGTATCGAAGTTAGGTTATGTTCGTAATTCTAGAAATCGAACGCCGTCTAACTACATTTGATTCTATGCTATGGCATCAGAAACTTTGCAAGATTAAAAACTATGAAGTGATGCTGAAAAAGTAAAGACTCGAAATCGCCAGAAAGGGAAAATCTTATATATATTCTAGATTATACATACAATGGCGCAATAAAAACGGCCCAGAATAAAAAAAATATTTACATAAGTCAAAAAACTAAAAAAGCACTTAGGAATCTACGCCTAATCTTCATTGGGGCCCGACTCATCACCAGAGCCCCCGGAACCCTCCGAGCCCTCGGAACTCTTTGAGCCTTCAACACCCTCAGGATCAAACAACATCATCTTTTCGGCCTCATATTTTTTGGCTTCCTTGATCTAAGCCAATAGGTCGAAACATCGGGTGTCGATCTCTTCAAGGGTCTCCCCTCGAGGTTTTTGTCCCAGAATGGGTTTTTCGGCAACATTTTTAACGAGGCAACAGTAAAATGTGTTGACTTAGATTCGAAGGCCGGTCTCAAACTGGAGTCAATGGGCGTTCATTTCGCATCAACAGTATCCGAGCACTCTCAAGATCGACCTAGAATACTGGGGGCCATTACCCTCGGGTTAAAGTTCTTAGCAAGGAAAGAAGGAAACTTTGTACTTGAATAGCTAAGGCTCGATGGTTATGATTTATTGTAAGGGCCAAACGGTCGAATGAATTGTGCCCACACAATACACCTTAGCCATGATACAAGCTTTTACACGCTTTTGATCATGTACTTTACATACATGAATGAAAGAAATTTTCCACTTTGCTATTACACATTTCTGCCTCTTAAATTATAGATCCTAAGAGCCCACGGGCTATCCCTATTCGCGGACTATCGAGCCCAAGGGCTACCCCTATTACGGGACTATCTAGCCCTAGGGCGACCCTTATTCAGGGACTATCGAGCCCAAGGGCTACCCCTACTCGGGGACTGTCGATGAACACGGGCTATCGAGATCTTGGAGGCACAAAACCTATTAGGCAATGACTAAGCACAAAAGGCTACGACAACCCTGAAAAATGGCTCGGAGACGTCCGAAGCTCGTAATCACCACATAGGGCCATTATAAAATTTGAAACCTGCTAAAAGGTTTCCGTAGGGAAAAGCATCGTCTAAAAACACTTAAGCATCTCGATAAAACTTCTGGTTATGCCGAGTTTTCAAAACTTTGAGCAAACAAAGTTGTATCGAAGTTAGGTTATGTTCGAACTTCTGAAAATCGAACGCCGTCTAACTACATTTGATTCTATGCTAAGGTATCAGAAACTTCACAAGAATAAAAACTATGAAGAGATGCTGAAAAGGTAAAGACTCGAAATTGCCAGAATGGGAAAATCTTATATATATTCTAGATTATACTTACAATGGCGCAATAAAAACGGCCCAGAATAAAAAAAATATTTACATAAGTCAAAAAACTAAAAAAGCACTTAGGAATCTACGCCTAATCTTCATTGGGGCCCGACTCATCACCAGAGCCCCCGGAACCCTCCGAGCCCTCGGAACTCTTTGAGCCTTCAACACCCTCAGGATCAAACAACATCATCTTTTCGGCCTCATATTTTTTGGCTTCCTTGATCTAAGCCAATAGGTCGAAACATCGGGTGTCGATCTCTTCAAGGGTCTCCCCTCGAGGTTTTTGTCCCAAAATGGGTTTTTCGGCAACATTTTTAACGAGGCAACAGTAAAATGTGTTGACTTAGATTCGAAGGCCGGTCTCAAACTGGAGTCAATGGGCGTTCATTTCGCATCAACAGTATCCGAGCACTCTCAAGATCGACCTAGAATACTGGGGGCCATTACCCTCGGGTTAAAGTTCTTAGCAAGGAAAGAAGGAAACTTTGTACTTGAATAGCTAAGGCTCGATGGTTAGGATTTATTGTAAGGGCCAAACGGTCGAATGAATTGTGCCCACACAATACACCTTAGCCATGATACAAGCTTTTACACGCTTTTGATCATGTACTTTACATACATGAATGAAAGAAATTTTCCACTTTGCTATTACACATTTCTGCCTCTTAAATTATAGATCCTAAGAGCCCACGGGCTATCCCTATTCGCGGACTATCGAGCCCAAGGGCTACCCCTATTACGGGACTATCTAGCCCTAGGGCTACCCTTATTCCGGGACTATCGAGCCCAGGGCTACCCCTACTCGGGGACTGTCGGTGAACACGGGCTATCGAGATCTTGGAGGCACAAAACCTATTAGGCAATGACTAAGCACAAAAGGCTACGACAACCCTGAAAAATGGCTCGGAGACGTCCGAAGCTCGTAATCACCACATAGGGCCATTATAAAATTTGAAACCTGCTAAAAGGTTTCCGTAGGGAAAAGCATCGTCTAAAAACACTTAAGCATCTCGATAAAACTTCTGGTTATGCCGAGTTTTCAAAACTTTGAGCAAACAAAGTTGTATCGAAGTTAGGTTATGTTCGAACTTCTGAAAATCGAACGCCGTCTAACTACATTTGATTCTATGCTAAGGTATCAGAAACTTCACAAGAATAAAAACTATGAAGAGATGCTGAAAAGGTAAAGACTCGAAATTGCCAGAATGGGAAAATCTTATATATATTCTAGATTATACTTACAATGGCGCAATAAAAACAGCCCAGAATAAAAAAATATTTACAAAAGTCAAAAAACTAAAATTGCACTAAGGAATCTACGCCTAATCTTCACTGGGGACCCACTCAACGCCGGAGCCCCCGGAGCCGTCCAAGCCCTCGGAACTCTTTGAGCCTTCAACACCCTCAGGATCAAATAACATCTTCTTTTCGGCCTCATATTTTTTGGCTTCCTTGATCTAAGCCAATAGGTCGAAACATCGGGTGTCGATCACTTCAAGGGTCTCCCCTCGAGGTTTTTGTCCCAAAATGGGTTTTTCGGCAAGATTTTTAACGAGGCAACAGTAAAATGTGTTGACTTAGATTCGAAGGCCGGTCTCAAACTGGAGTCAATGGGCGTTCATTTCGCATCAACAGTATCCGAGCACTCTCAAGATCGACCTAGAATACTGGGGGCCATTACCCTCGGGTTAAAGTTCTTAGCAAGGAAAGAAGGAAACTTTGTACTTGAATAGCTAAGGCTCGATGGTTAGGATTTATTGTAAGGGCCAAACGGTCGAATGAATTGTGCCCACACAATACACCTTAGCCATGATACAAGCTTTTACACGCTTTTGATCATGTACTTTACATACATGAATGAAAGAAATTTTCCACTTTGCTATTACACATTTCTGCCTCTTAAATTATAGATCCTAAGAGCCCACGGGCTATCCCTATTCGCGGACTATCGAGCCCAAGGGCTACCCCTATTACGGGACTATCTAGCCCAAGGGCTACCCTTATTCCGGGACTATCGAGCCAAAGGGCTACCCCTACTCAAGGACTGTCGAGCAACACAGGCTATCGAGGTCTTGGAGGCACAAAACCTATTAGGCAATGCCTAAGCACAAAAGGCTACGACAACACTGAAAAATGGCTCGGAGACCTCCGAAGCTCGTAATCACCACATAGGGCCATTGTAAAATTTGAAACCTGCTGAAAGGTTACCGTCGGGAAAAGCATCGTCTAAAAACACTTAAGCATCTCGATAAAACTTCCGGTTATGCTGAGTTTTCAAAAGTTCGAGCAAACAAAATTGAATCGAAGTTAGGTTATGTTCGAACTTCAGAAAATCGAACGCCGTCTAACTACATTTGATTCTATGCTAAGGCATCAGAAACTTTACAAGAATAAAAACTATGAAGAGATGCTGAAAAGGTAAAGACTCGAAATTGCCAGAAAGGGAAAATCTTATATATATTCTAGATTATACTTACAATGGCGCAATAAAAACGGCCCAGAATAAAAAAATATTTACAAAAGTCAAAAAACTAAAATTGCACTAAGGAATCTACGCCTAATCTTCACTGGGGATCCACTCAATGCCAAAGCCCCCGGAGCCGTCCAAGCCCTCGAAACTCTCTGAGCCTTCAACACCCTCAGGATCGTACAACATCTTCTTCTCGGCCTCAGATTTTTTGGCTTCCTCGATCTTAGCCAATAGGTCAAAATATCGGGTGTCAATCTCTTCGAGGGTCTCCCCTCGAGGGTTTTGTCCCAAACTGGGTTTTCGGCAAGATTTTTAACGAGGCAACAGTAAAATGTGTTAACTTAGATTTGAAGGCCGGTCTCAAACTGGAGTCAATGGGCGTTCATTTTGCATTAACAGTATCCGAGCCCTCTCAAGATCAACCTCAAATACTGGGGGCCATTACCCTCGGGTTAAAGTTCTTAGCAAGGAAAGAAGGAAACTTTGTACTTGAATAGCTAAGGCTCGATGGTTAGGATTTATTGTAAGGGCCAAACGGTCGAATGAACTGTACCCACATAATCCACCTTAGCCACGGTACAAGCTTTTAAATGCTTTTGATCATGTACTTTACATACATGAACTAAAGAAAGTTTCCACTTTGCTATTACACATTTCTGCCTCTTAAATTATAGATCCTAAGAGCCCACGGCTATCCCTATTCACGGACAATTGAGCCCAAGGGCTACCCCTATTACGGGACTATTTAGCCCAAGGGCAACCCTTATTCGGGAACTATAGAGCCCAAGGGCTACCCCTACTCGGGGACTGTCGATGAACACGGGCTATCGAGATCTTGGAGGCACAAAACCTATTAGGCAATGACTAAGCACAAAAGGCTACGAGAACCCTGAAAAATGGCTCGGAGACGTCCGAAGCTCGTAATCACCACATAGGGCCATTATAAAATTTGAAACCTGCTAAAAGGTTTCCATCGGGAAAAGCATCGTCTAAAAACACTTAAGCATCTCGATAAAACTTCCGGTTATGCCAAGTTTTCAAAACATTGAGCAAACAAAGTTGTATCGAAGTTAGGTTATGTTCGAACTTCTTAAAATCGAACGCCGTCTAACTACATTTGATTCTATGCTAAGGTATCAGAAACTTTACAAGAATAAAAACTATGAAGAGATGCTGAAAAGGTAAAGACTCGAAATTGCCAGAATGGGAAAATCTTATATATATTCTAGATTATACTTACAATGGCGCAATAAAAACGGCCCAGAATAAAAAAATATTTACAAAAGTCAAAAAACTAAAATTGCACTAAGGAATCTACGCCTAATCTTCACTGGGGACCCACTCAACGCCAGAGCCCCCGGAGCCGTCCAAGCCCTCGAAACTCTCTGAGCCTTCAACACCCTCAGGATCGTACAACATCTTCTTCTCGGCCTAGGATTTTTTGGCTTCCTCGATCTTAGCCAATAGGTCAAAATATCGGGTGTCAATCTCTTCGAGGGTCTCCCCTCAAGGGTTTTGTCCCAAACTGGATTTTCGGCAAGATTTTTAACGAGGCAACAGTAAAATGTGTTAACTTAGATTCGAAGGCCGGTCTCAAACTGGAGTCAATGGGCGTTCATTTTGCATTAACAGTATCCGAGCCCTCTCAAGATCAACCTCAAATACTGGGGGCCATTACCCTCGGGTTAAAGTTCTTAGCAAGGAAAGAAGGAAACTTTGTACTTGAATAGCTAAGTCTCGATGGTTAGGATTTATTGTAAGGGCCAAACGGTCGAATGAATTGTGCCCACACAATACACCTTAGCCATGATACAAGCTTTTACACGCTTTTGATTATGTACTTTACATACATGAATGAAAGAAATTTTCCACTTTGCTATTACACATTTCTGCCTCTTAAATTATAGATCCTAAGAGCCCACGGGCTATCCCTATTCGCGGACTATCGAGCCTAAGGGCTACCCCTATTACGGGACTATCTAGCCCAAGGGCTACCCTTATTCGGGGACTATCGAGCCCATGGGCTACCCCTACTCGTGGACTGTCGATGAACACGGGCTATCGAGATCTTGGAGGCACAAAACCTATTAGGCAATGCCTAAGCACAAAAGGCTACGACAACCCTAAAAAATGGCTCGGAGACATCCGAAGCTCGTAATCACCACATAGGGCCATTATAAAATTTGAAACCTGCTAAAAGGTTACCCTCGGGAAAAGCATCGTCTAAAAACACTTAAGCATCTCGATAAAACTTCCGGTTATGCCGAGTTTTCAAAACTTTGAGCAAACAATTTGTATCGAAGTTAGGTTATGTTCGAACTTCTGAAAATCGAACGCCGTCTAACTACATTTGATTCTATGCTAAGGTATCAGAAACTTTACAAGAATAAAAACTATGAAGAGATGCTGAAAAGGTAAAGACTCGAAATTGCCAGAAAGGGAAAATCTTATATATATTCTAGATTATACTTACAATGGCGCAATAAAAACGGCCCAGAATAAAAAAATATTTACAAAAGTCAAAAAACTAAAATTGCACTAAGGAATCTACGCCTAATCTTCACTGGGGATCCACTCAATGCCAAAGCCCCCGGAGCCGTCCAAGCCCTCGAAACTCTCTGAGCCTTCAACACCCTCAGGATCATACAACATCTTCTTCTCGGCCTCAGATTTTTTGGCTTCCTCGATCTTAGCAAATAGGTCAAAATATCGGGTGTCAATCTCTTCGAGGGTCTCCCCTCGAGGGTTTTGTCCCAAACTGGGTTTTCGGCAAGATTTTTAACGAGGCAACAGTAAAATGTGTTAACTTAGATTCGAAGGCCGGTCTCAAACTGGAGTCAATGGGCGTTCATTTTGCATTAACAGTATCCGATCCCTCTCAAGATCAACCTCAAATACTGGGGGCCATTACCCTCGGGTTAAAGTTCTTAGCAAGGAAAGAAGGAAACTTTGTACTTGAATAGCTAAGGCTCGATGGTTAGGATCTATTGTAAGGGCCAAACGGTCGAATGAACTATGCCCACATAATCCACCTTAGCCACGATACAAGATTTTAAATGCTTTTGATCATGTACTTTACATACATGAATGAAAGAAAGTTTCCACTTTGCTATTACACATTTCTGCCTCTTAAATTATAGATCCTAAGAGCCCACGGCTATCCCTATTCGCGGACAATAGAGCCCAAGGGCTACCCCTATTACGGGACTATTTAGCCCAAGGGCTACCCTTATTCGGGAACTATAGAGCCCAAGGGCTACCCCTACTCGGGGACTGTCGATGAACACGGGCTATCGAGATCTTGGAGGCACAAAACCTATTAGGCAATGACTAAGCACAAAAGGCTACGACAACCCTGAAAAATGGCTCGGAGACGTCCGAAGCTCGTAATCACCACATAGGGCCATTATAAAATTTGAAACCTTCTAAAAGGTTTCCGTAGGGAAAAGCATCGTCTAAAAACACTTAAGCATCTCGATAAAACTTCTGGTTATGCCGAGTTTTCAAAACTTTGAGCAAATAAAGTTGTATCGATGTTAGGTTATGTTCGAACTTCTGAAAATCGAACGCCGTCTAACTACATTTGATTCTATGCTAAGGTATCAGAAACTTTACAAGAATAAAAACTATGAAGAGATGCTGAAAAGGTAAAGACTCGAAATTGCCAGAATGGGAAATCTTATATATATTCTAGATTATACTTACAATGGCGCAATAAAAGCGGCCCAGAATAAAAAAATATTTACAAAAGTCAAAAAACTAAAATTGCACTAAGGAATCTACGCCTAATCTTCACTGGGGACCCACTCAACGCCAGAGCCCCCAGGGCCGTCCAAGCCCTCGGAACTCTTTGAGCCTTCAACACCCTCAGGATCAAACAACATCTTCTTTTCGGCCTCATATTTTTTGGCTTCCTTGATCTAAGCCAATAGGTCGAAACATCGGGTGTCGATCTCTTCAAGGGTCTCCCCTCGAGGCTTTTGTCCCAAAATGGGTTTTTCGGCAAGATTTTTAACGAGGCAACAGTAAAATGTGTTAACTTAGATTCGAAGGCTGGTCTCAAACTGGAGTCAATGGGCGTTCATTTCGCATCAACAGTATCCGAGCACTCTCAAGATCGACCTAGAATACTGGGGGCCATTACCCTCGGGTTAAAGTTCTTAGCAAGGAAAGAAGGAAACTTTGTACTTGAATAGCTAAGGCTCGATGGTTAGGATTTATTGTAAGGGCCAAACGGTCGAATGAATTGTGCCCACACAATACACCTTAGCCATGATACAAGCTTTTACACGCTTTTGATCATGTACTTTACATACATGAATGAAAGAAATTTTCCACTTTGCTATTACACATTTCTGCCTCTTAAATTATAGATCCTAAGAGCCCACGGGCTATCCCTATTCGCGGACTATCGAGCCCAAGGGCTACCCCTATTACGGGACTATCTAGCCCAAGGGCTACCCTTATTCCGGGACTATCGAGCCAAAGGGCTACCCCTACTCAAGGACTGTCGAGCAACACAGGCTATCGAGGTCTTGGAGGCACAAAACCTATTAGGCAATGCCTAAGCACAAAAGGCTACGACAACACTGAAAAATGGCTCGGAGACCTCCGAAGCTCGTAATCACCACATAGGGCCATTGTAAAATTTGAAACCTGCTGAAAGGTTACCGTCGGGAAAAGCATCGTCTAAAAACACTTAAGCATCTCGATAAAACTTCCGGTTATGCTGAGTTTTCAAAAGTTCGAGCAAACAAAATTGAATCGAAGTTAGGTTATGTTCGAACTTCAGAAAATCGAACGCCGTCTAACTACATTTGATTCTATGCTAAGGCATCAGAAACTTTACAAGAATAAAAACTATGAAGAGATGCTGAAAAGGTAAAGACTCGAAATTGCCAGAAAGGGAAAATCTTATATATATTCTAGATTATACTTACAATGGCGCAATAAAAACGTCCCAGAATAAAAGAATATTAACATAAGTCAAAAAACTAAAATTGAACTAAGGAATCTAAGGATAATATTCACTGGGGACCCACTCAACGCTAGAGCCCCCGGAGCCGTCCAAGCCCTCGATACTCTCTGAGCCTTCAACACCCTCAGGATCGTACAACATCTTCTTCTCGGCCTCAGATTTTTTGGCTTCCTCGATATTAGCCAATAGGTCGAAACATCGGGAGTCGATCTCTTCGAGGGTCTCCCCTCAAGGGTTTTGTCCCAAAATGGGTTTTTCGGCAAGATTTTTAACGAGGCAACAGTAAAACGTGTTAACTTAGATTCGAAGGCCGGTCTCAAACAAGAGTCAATGGGCGTTCATTTCACATCAACAGTATCCGAGCCCTCTCAAGATCAACCTCGAATACTGGGGGCCATTACCCTTGGGTTAAAGTTCTTAGCAAGGAAAGAAGGAAACTTTGTACTTGAATAGCTAAGGCTCGATGGTTAGGATTTATTGTAAGGGCCAAACGGTCGAATGAACTGTGCCCACATAATCCACCTTAGCCACGATACAAGATTGTAAACGTTTTTGATCATGTACTTTACATACATGAATAAAAGAAAGTTTCCACTTTGCTATTTCACATTTCTACCTCTTAAATTATAGATCCTAAGAGCCCCCGGGCTATCCCTATTCATGGACTATCGAGCCCAAGGGCTACCCCTATTAAGGGACTATCGAGCCTAAGGGCTACCCTTATTCGGAGACTATCGAGCCCAAGGGCTACCCCTACTCGAGGACTGTCGAGCAACACAGGCTATCGAGATCTTGGAGGCACAAAACCTATTAGGCAATGCCTAAGCACAAAAGGCTACGACAACCCTAAAAAATGGCTCGGAGACATCCGAAGCTCGTAATCACCACATAGGGCCATTATAAAATTTGAAACCTGCTAAAAGGTTACCCTCGGGAAAACTAAAATTGCACTAAGGATAATCTTCAGTGGGGACCCACTCAATGCCAGAGCCCCTGGAGCCGTCCAATCCCTCGAAACTCTCTAAGCATTCAACACCCTCAGGATCATACAACATCTTCTTCTCGGCCTCAGATTTTTTGGCTTCCTCGATCTTAGCGAATAGGTCGAAACATCGGGTGTCGATCTCTTCGAGGGTCACCCCTAGAGGGTTTTGTCCCAAAATGGGTTTTTCGGCAAGATATTTAACGAGGCAACAGTAAAACGTGTTAACTTATATTAGAAGGCCGGTCTCAAACTGGAGTCAATGGGCGTTCATTTCGCATCAACAGTATCCGAGCCCTCTCAAGATCAACCTCGAATACTGGGGGCCATTACCCTCGGGTTAATGTTCTTAGCAAGGAAAGAAGGAAACTTTGTACTTGAATAGCTAAGGCTCGATGGTTAGGATTTATTGTAAGGGCCACACGGTCAAATGAACTGTGCCCACATAATCAACCTTAGCCACGATACAAGCTTTTAAACGTTTTTGATCATGTACTTTACATACATGAATGAAAGAAAGTTTCCACTTTGCTATTTCACATTTCTGCCTCTTAAATTATAGATCCTAAGAGCCCACGGGCTATCCCTATTCACGGACTATCGAGCCCAAGGGCTACCCCTATTAAGGGACTATCGAGCCTAAGGGCTACCCTTATTCGGTGACTATCGAGCCCAAGGGCTACCCGTACTCGAGGACTGTCGAGCAACACAAGCTATCAAGGTCTTGGAGGCACAAAACCTATTAGGCAATGCCTAAGCACAAAAGACTACGACAACCCAGAAAAATGGCTCGGAAACGTCCGAAGCTCGTAATCACCACATAGGGCCATTATAAAATTTAAAACCTACTAAAAGGCTACCCTCAGGAAAAGCATAGTCTAAAAACACTTAAGCATCTCGATAAAACTTCCGGTTATGCCGAGTTTTCAAAACTTCGAGAAAACAAAGTTGTATGGAAGTTAGGTTATGTTCGAACTTCTAAAAATCGAACGCCGTCTAACTACACTTGATTCTATGCTAAGGGATCAGAATCTTTACAAGAATAAAAACTATGAAGAGATGCTGAAAAAGTAAAGACTCAAAATTGCCAGAAAGGGAAAATCTTATATATATTCTAGATTATACTTACAATGGCGCAATAAAAACGGCCCAGAATAAAAAAAATATTTACATAAGTCAAAAAACTAAAAAAGCACTTAGGAATCTACGCCTAATCTTCACTGGGGCCAGAGTCATCGCCTGAGCCCCCGGAGCCCTCCGAGCCCTTGAAACTCTCTGAGCCTTCAACACCCTCAGGATCGTACAACATCTTCTTCTCGGCCTCAGATTTTTTGGCTTCCTCGATCTTAGCCAATAGGTCGAAACCTCGGGTGTCGATCGCTTCGAAGGTCTCCCCTCGAGGGTTTTGTCCCAAAATGGATTTTTCGGCAAGATTTTTAACGAGTCAACAGTAAAATGTGTTAACTTAGATTCAAAGGCCGGTCTCAAACTTGAGTAAATGTGCATTCATTTCGCATCAACAGTATCTGAGCCCTCTCATGATCGACCTCGAATACTAGGGGCCATTACCATCGGGTTAATGTTCTTAGCAAGGAAAGAAGGAAACTTTGTACTTGAATAGCTAAGGCTCGATGGTTAGGATTTATTGTAAGGGCCAAACAGTCGAATGAATTGTGCCCACATAATCCACCTTAGCCATGATACAAGCTTTTACCCGTTTTTGAACATGTACTTTACATACATGAATGAAAGAAAGTTTCCACTTTGCTATTTCACATTTCTGCCTCTTAAATTATAGATCCTATGAGCCCACGGGCTATCCCTATTCACGGACTATCGAGCCCAAGGGCTACCCCTATTAAGGGACTATCGAGCCCAAGTGCTACCTTTATTCGGGGACTATCGAGCTAAGGGCTACCCCTACTCGGGGAGTGTCGAGAATCACGGGCTATCGAGGTCCTGGAGGTACAAAACCTATTAGGCAATGACTAAGCACAAAAGGCTACGACAACCCTGAAAAATGGCTCAGAGACGTCTGAAGCTCGTAATCACTACATAGGGCTATTATAAAATTTGAAACCTGCTAAAAGGTTACCCTCGGGAAAAGCATCATCTAAAAACACTTAAGCATCTCGATAAAACTTTTGGTTATACCGAGTTTTCAAAACATCGAGCAAACAAAGTTGTATCGAAGTTAGGTTATGTTCGAACTTCTGAAAATCGAACGCCATCTAACTACATTTGATTTAAGGCATCAAAAACTTTGCAAGAATAAAAACTATGAAGAGATGCTGAAAAATTAAAGACTCGAAATTGCCAGAAAGGGAAATTCTTATATATATTCTAGATTATACTTACAATGGCGCAATAAAAATGGCCCAGAATAAAAAAATATTTACACAAGTCAAAAAACTAAAATTGTACTACGGAATCTACGCCTAATCTTCATTGCGGCCCCACTCATCGCCAGAGCCCCCGGAGCCCTCCAAGCCCTCGGAACTTTCTGAGCCTTCAACACCCTCAGGATCGTACAACATCTTCTTCTTGGCCTCAGATTTTTTGGCTTCCTCGATTTTAGCCAATGGGTCGAAACCTCGGGCGTCGATCTCTTCGAGGGTCTCCCCTCGAGGGTTTTCTCCTAAAATGGGTTTTTTGGAAAGGTTTTTAACGAGGCAACAGTAAAATGTGTTAACTTAGATTCGACGGCCGGTCTCAAATAGGAGTCAATGGGCATTCATTTTCCATCAATAGTAACCGAGACCTCTCAAGATCGACCTCGAATACAGGGGACCATTACCCTCGGGTTAAAGTTCTTAGCAAGGAAAGAAGGAAACATTGTACTTGAATAGCTAAGGCTCAGTGGTTAGGATTTATTGTAAGGGCGAAACGGTCGAATGAACTGTGCCCACACAATCCACCTTAGCCATGATACAAGCTTTTACCCGCTTTTGATCATGTACTTTACATACATGAATGAAAGAAAGTTTCCACTTTGCTATTACATATTCTTGCCTCTTAAATTATGGATCCTAAGAGCCCACGAGCTATCCCTATTCGCGGACTATCTAGCCCAAGGTCTACCCCTATTCAGGGACTATCGAGGCTAAGGGCTACCCTTATTCGGGGACTATCGAGCCCAAGGGCTACCCTCGAATACTGGAGGCACAAAACCTATTAGGCAACGCCTAAGTACAAAAGGTTACGACAACCCTGAAAAATGGCTCAGAGACGTCCGAAGCTCGTAATCATAACATATGGCCTTTATAAAATTTGAAATTGCTAATAGGTTACCCTCGGGAAAAGCATCGTCTAAAAACACTTAAGCATTTCGAAAACACTTCCGGTTATACCGAGTTTTCAAAACATCGAGCAAACAAAGTTGTATCGAAGTTAGGTTATGTTCGAACTTCTGAAAATCGAACGCCGTCTAACTACATTTGATTCTATGCTATGGCATCAAAAACTTTGCAAGAATTAAAACTATGAAGAGATGCTAAAAAAGTAAAGACTCGAAATTGCCAGAATGGGAAAATCTTATATATATTCTAGATTATACTTACAATGGCGCAATAAAAATGGCCCAGAATAAAAAAAAGATTTACATAATTCAAAAAACTAAAAAAACACTAAGGAATCTATGCCTAATCATCACTAGGGCCCCACTTATCGCCAGAGACCCCAGAGCCCTCCAAGCCCTCGGAACTCTCTGAGCCTTCAACACCCTCAGGATCGTACAACATCTTCTTCTCGGCCTCAGATTTTTTGGCTTCCTCGATTTTAGCCAATAGGTCGAAACCTCGGGTGTCGATCTCTTCGGGGGTCTCCCCTCGAGGGTTTTGTCCTAAAATGGGTTTTTTGGCAAGGTTTTTAACGGGGCAACAGTAAAACGTGTTAACTTAGATTCGACGGCCGGTCTCAAACTGGAGTCAATGGACGTTCATTTTGCATCAACAGTATTCGAGCCCTCTCAAGATCGACCTCGAATACTAGGGGCCATTACCCTCGGGTTAAAGTTTTTAGCAAGGAAAGAAGGAAACTTTGTACTTGAATAGCTAAGTCTCGGTGGTTAGGATTTATTGTAAGGGCCAAACCGTCGAATGAACTGTGCCCACTTAATCCACCTTAGCCATGATGCAAGCTTTTACACGCTTTTGATCATGTACTTTACATACATGAATGAAAGAAAGTTTCCACTTTGCTATTACATATTCTTGCCACTTAAATTATGGATCCTAAGAGCCCACGAGCTATGTCTATTCGCGGACTATCGAGCCCAAGGGCTACCCCTATTCAGGGACTATCGAGCCCAAGGGCTACCCTTATACGGGGACTATCGAGCCCAAGGGCTATATCGAGCAACACGGGATCTCGAGGTCCTGGAGGCACAAAACCTATTAGGCAATGCCTAAGCATAAAAGTTTACGACAACCCTGAAAAATGGCTCAGAGACGTCCGCAGCTCATAATCACAACATATGACCTTTATAAAATTTGAAACTTGCTAAAAGGTTACTCTGAGGAAAAGCATCATCTAAAAACACTTAAGCATTTCGAAAACACTTTCGGTTATACCGAGTTTTCAAAACTTTGAGCAAACAAAGTTGCATCGAAGTTAGGCTATGTTTGAACTTCTGAAAATCGAACGCCGTCTAACTACATTTGATTCTATACTAAGGCATCAGAAACTTTGCAAGAATAAAAACTATGAAGAGATGCTGAAAAAGTAAAGACTCGAAATTGCCAGAAAGGGAAAATCTTATATATATTCTAGATTATACTTACAATGGCGCAATAAATATGGCTCAGAATAAAAAAAAGATTTACATAAGTCAAAAAACTAAAAAAACACTAACGAATCTACGCCTAATCATCACTGGGGCCCCACTTATCGCCAGAGCCCCTAGAGCCCTCCAAGCCCTCGGAACACTCTGAGCCTTCAACACCCTCAGGATCGTACAACATCTTCTTCTCGGCCTCAGATTTTTTGGCTTCCTCGATTTTAGCCAATAGGTCGAAACCTCGGGTGTCGATCTCTTCGAGGGTCTCCCCTCGAGGGTTTTGTCCTAAAATGGGTTTTTTGGCAAGGTTTTTAACAGGGCAACAGTAAAACGTGTTAACTTAGATTCGACGGCCGGTCTCAAACTGGAGTCAATGGACGTTCATTTTGCATCAACAGTATTCGAGCCCTCTCAAGATCGACCTCGAATACTGGGGGCCATTACCCTAGGGTTAAAGTTCTTAGCGAGGAAAGAAGGAAACTTTGTACTTGAATAGCTAAGTCTCAGTGGTTAGGATTTATTTTAAGGGCCAAACGGTCGAATGAACTGTGCCCACTTAATCCACCTTAGCCATGATACAAGATTTTACACGCTTTTGATCATGTACTTTACATACATGAATGAAAGAAAGTTTCCACTTTGCTATTACATATTCTTGCCTCTTAAATTATGGATCCTAAGAGCCCACGAGTTATCCCTATTCGCGGACTATCGAGCCCAAGGGCTACCCCTATTCAGGGACTATCGAGCCCAAGGGCTACCCTTATACGGGGACTATCGAGCCCAAGGTCTACCCCTACTCAGGGACTGTCGAGCAACACGGGATCTCGAGGTCCTGGAGGCACAAAACCTATTAGGCAATGCCTAAGCATAAAAGGTTACGACAACCCTAAAAAATGGCTCAGAGACGTCCGAAGCTCATAATCACAACATATGGCCTTTATAAAATTTGAAACATGCTAAAAGGTTACCCTGAGGAAAAGCATCGTCTAAAAACACTTAAGCATTTCGAAAACACTTTCGGTTATACCGAGTTTTCAAAACTTTGAGCAAACAAAGTTGCATCGAAGTTAGGTTATGTTTGAACTTCTGAAAATCGAACGCCGTCTAACTACATTTGATTCTATACTAAGGCATCAGAAACTTTGCAAGAATAAAAACTATGAAGAGATGCTGAAAAAGTAAAGACTCGAAATTGCCAGAAAGGGAAAATCTTATATATATTCTAGATTATACTTACAATGGCGCAATAAATATGGCTCAGAATAAAAAAAAGATTTACATAAGTCAAAAAACTAAAAAAACACTAAGGAATCTACGCCTAATCATCACTGGGGTCCCACGTATCGCCAGAGCCCCTAGAGCCCTCCAAGCCCTCGGAACTCTCTGAGCCTTCAACACCCTCAGGATCGTACAACATCTTCTTCTCGGCCTCAGATTTTTTGGCTTCCTCGATTTTAGCCAATAGGTCGAAACCTCGGGTGTCGATCTCTTCGAGGGTCTCCCATCGAGGGTTTTGTCCTAAAATGATTTTTTTAGCAAGGTTTTTAACGGGGCAACGGTAAAACGTGTTAACTTAGATTCGACGGCCGGTCTCAAACTGGAGTCAATGGACGTTCTTTTTGCATCAACAGTATTCGAGCCCTCTCAAGATCGACCTCGAATACTGGGGGCGATTACCCTCGGGTTAAAGTTCTTAGCGAGGAAAGAAGGAAATTTTGTACTTGAATAGCTAAGGCTCGGTGGTTAGGATTTATTGTAAGGGCCAAACGGTCGAATAAACTGTGCCCACATAATCCACCTTAGCCATGATACAAGCTTTTACACGCTTTTGATCATGTACTTTACATACATGAATGAAAGAAAGTTTCCACTTTGCTATTACATATTCTTGCCTCTTAAATTATGGATCCTAAGAGCCCACGAGCTATATCTATTCGCGGACTATCGAGCCCAAGGGCTACCCCTATTCAGGGACTATCGAGCCCAAGGGCTACCCTTATACGGGGACTATTGAGCCCAAGGGCTACCCCTACTCAGGGACTGTCGAGCAACACGGGATATCAAGGTCGTGGAGGCACAAAACCTATTAGGCAATGCCTAAGCACAAAAGGTTATGACAACCCTGAAAAATGGCTCAGAGACGTCCGAAGCTCGTAATCACAACATATGGCCTTTATAAAATTTGAAACTTGCTAAAAGGTTACCCTCGGGAAAAGCATCGTCTAAAAACACTTAAGCATTGCGAAAACACTTCCGGTTATACCGAGTTTTCAAAACTTTGAGCAGACAAAGTTGTATCGAAGTTAGGTTATGTTCGAACTTCTAAAAATCGAACGCCGTCTAACTACATTTGATTCTATGCTAAGGCATCAGAAACTTTGCAAGAATAAAAACTATGAAGAGATGCTTAAAAAGTAAAGACTCGAAATTGCCAGAAAGGGAAAATCTTATATATATTCTAGATTATACTTACAATGGTGCAATAAAAATGGCCCAGAATAAAAAAAAGATTTACATAAGTCAAAAAACTAAAAAAACACTAAGGAATCTACGCCTAATCATCACTGGGGCCCCACTCATCGCTAGAGCCCCCGGAGCCCTCCAAGCCCTCGGAACTCTCTGAGCATTCAACACCCTCAAGATCGTACAACATCTTTTTCTCGGTCTCAGATCTTTTGGCTTCCTCGATCTTACCCAATAGGTCGAAACCTCGGGGGTCGATCTCTTCGAGGGTCTCCCCTCGAGGGTTTTGTCCTAAAATGGGTTTTTTGGCAAGGTTTTTAAAGGGACAACAGTAAAACGTGTTAACTTAGATTCGACGGCCGGTCTCAAACTGGAGTCAATGGACGTTCATTTTGCATCAACAGTATTCGAGCCCTCTCAAGATCGACCTCGAATACTGGGGGCCATTACCCTCGGGTTAAAGTTCTTAGCGAGGAAAGAAGGAAACTTTGTACTTGAATAGCTAAGTCTCAGTGGTTAGGATTTATTTTAAGGGCCAAACGGTCGAATGAACTGTGCCCACTTAATCCACCTTAGCCATGATACAAGCTTTTACACGCTTTTGATCATGTACTTTACATACATGAATGAAAGAAAGTTTCCACTTTGCTATTACATATTCTTGCCTCTTAAATTATGGATCCTAAGAGCCCACGAGCTATCCCTATTCGCGGACTATCGAGCGCAAGGGCTACCCCTATTCAGGGACTATCGAGCCCAAGGGCTACCCTTATAAGGGGACTATCGAGCCCAAGGTCTACCCCTACTCAGGGACTGTCGAGCAACACGGGATCTCGAGGTCCTGGAGGCACAAAACCTATTAGGCAATGCCTAAGCATAAAAGGTTACAACAACCCTAAAAATGGCTCAGAGACGTCCGAAGCTCATAATCACAACATATGGCCTTTATAAAATTTGAAACTTGCTAAAAGGTTACCCTCCGGAAAAGCATCGTCTAAAAACACTTAAGCATTTCGAAAACACTTTCGGTTATACCGAGTTTTCAAAACTTTGAGCAAACAAAGTTGCATCGAAGTTAGGTTATGTTGGAACTTCTGAAAATCGAACGCCGTCTAACTACGTTTGATTCTATGCTAAGGCATCAGAAACTTTGCAAGAATAAAAACTATGAAGATATGCTGAAAAAGTAAAGACTCAAAATTGCCAGAAAGGGAAAATCTTATATATATTCTAGATTATACTTACAATGGCGCAATAAATATGGCTCAGAATAAAAAAAAGATTTACATAAGTCAAAAAACTAAAAAAACACTAAGGAATCTACGCCTAATCATCACTGGGGCCCCACTTATCGCCAGAGCCCCTAGAGTCCTCCAAGCCCTCGGAACTCTCTGAGCCTTCTACACCCTCAGGATCGTACAACATCTTCTTCTCGGCCTCAGATTTTTTGGCTTCCTCGATTTTAGCCAATAGGTCGAAACCTCGGGTGTCGATCTCTTCGAGGGTCTCCCATCGAGGGTTTTGTCCTAAAATGATTTTTTTAGCAAGGTTTTTAATGAGGCAATAGTAAAACGTGTTAACTTAGATTCGACGGCCGGTCTCAAACTGGAGTCAATGGACGTTCATTTTGCATCAACAGTATTCGAGCCCTCTCAAGATCGACCTCGAATACTGGGGGCCATTACCCTCGGGTTAAAGTTCTTAGCAAGGAAAGAAGGAAATTTTGTACTTGAATAGCTAAGGCTCGGTGGTTAGGATTTATTGTAAGGGCCAAACGGTCGAATAAACTGTGCCCACATAATCCACCTTAGCCATGATACAAGCTTTTACACGCTTTTGATCATGTACTTTACATACATGAATGAAAGAAAGTTTCCACTTTGCTATTACATATTCTTGCCTCTTAAATTATGGATCCTAAGAGCCCACGAGCTATATCTATTCGCGGACTATCGAGCCCAAGGGCTACCCCTATTCAGGGACTATCGAGCCCAAGGGCTACCCTTATACGGGGACTATTGAGCCCAAGGGCTACCCCTACTCTGGGACTGTCGAGCAACATGGGCTATCAAGGTCGTGGAGGCACAAAACCTATTAGGCAATGCCTAAGCACAAAAGGTTACGACAACCCTGAAAAATGGCTCAGAGACGTCCGAAGCTCGTAATCACAACATATGGCCTTTATAAAATTTGAAACTTGCTAAAAGGTTACCCTCGGGAAAAGCATCGTCTAAAAACACTTAAGCATTGCGAAAACACTTCCGGTTATACCGAGTTTTCAAAACTTTGAGCAAACAAAGTTGTATCGAAGTTAGGTTATGTTCGAACTTCTAAAAATCGAACGCCGTCTAACTACATTTGATTCTATGCTAAGGCATCAGAAACTTTGCAAGAATAAAAACTATGAAGAGATGCTTAAAAAGTAAAGACTCGAAATTGCTAGAAAGGGAAAATCTTATATATATTCTAGATTATACTTACAATGGTGCAATAAAAATGGCCCAGAATAAAAAAAAGATTTACATAAGTCAAAAAACTAAAAAAACACTAAGGAATCTATGCCTAATCATCACTGGGACCCCACTCATCGCTAGAGCCCCCGGAGCCCTCCAAGCCCTCGGAACTCTCTGAGCATTCAACACCCTCAAGATCGTACAACATCTTTTTCTCGGTCTCAGATCTTTTGGCTTCCTCGATCTTACCCAATAGGTCGAAACCTCGGGTGTCGATCTCTTCGAGGGTCTCCCTTCGAGACAACAACCTTATATATTCTGTCTTCGCCTTTAGGCGAGTCTCGCCTGCTGTAACGTCGGCCTTGCATTAGCCACCATCTCTTCGGTGTCGGTAGAGGTTGCATCCATCTTGGACTTCATTGCCTTGTACTCTCTACCGAGGGCGTCCCACTCTACGACGGTCGATCGCAACTGTGCTAGGAAGTCATCATTCAGCTAGGATCGCTTGTCAGCTTTCTCCTTTGCCACCCAAAGTTGGACCTCGACTGAAGCCACCTTTGCCTGGGCGGTTCCTTCTCTAAAGCTAGCATGTCTATTTTGCTTTTCCACCCATCAGCCATGGCTAGGACCTCGTTCATTTCAAATATGACTTGGTCGATCTGGTCGATCTTCTGTTGGACCTGCGAGGTTTTGTCGTTAGTCACCATAGCTAGCTCCTCATTTTTAACTTCAAAGACCTTTACCTTTTCGACTAGGTCGACATGTTCCTTCCTCAGGTGGGTCGAAGCTTTCTTATGAGCCCTGTCCAGCTTGGCCTGGAGATCCTTGATGGCCCCGTCTTGTTGCTCACTAAGGAGGTTGTAGATATCCTTCTTTCGAGCCTGCTCCTTGAACTCGAACACAAGCTGGTTGATCTCGAAGAGATATCTGAGAAAGCTGTCATGGTCAAGAACCAAGGCCAGCAAAATGATGAGAATAGTGAGAGACACCAAAACCTAATTGAAATTCAAATGGGGGTATCAGTGTCTTACCAGGTTAAGCACCTGGTGCGCCTCATTGAAGAGACTTGACGCGCCACCTCGTTCATCATCGCTTGGTCCTCTTCGGTCACCAGACATCGGAGGTAACTGGCTATGCCTACTAGAGCAGATAAAACTCTAGCATCCTCCAGGACCGTAAGAATGACTGTTCTCTTACGGCTAGGGTCCAAAATCGGAGCAAGAAATTGTTTCACCAGTTTTGGGGTCGAGCTGGACCCGTCAGTTTCCGAAGGCACGTCCTTATTCGGGACCTCCAAGTCGCACAACCCAGTAAAGTCGTCCATATTAGACATCTCCACTCCATCAAAGAATGAATGGAAGGGTTCATCTGCACCTTGTGCTCCTTCACTTGATTTCTCTTTGCTCGCTTGGGCCTCGTGGAGCAAAGAATCAGTGTAGGAGTGCGTCTCAATGATGTCAATCACACCAGTAGCCTCCTTCAATGCAGGAGCAGTTTCTTGAGAGGTTGCAGCCTCCATCTCGACTTCGGACTCTTGGACTGGGAGGGGCCCGACCTCATGGCTCTTCTCCTCAGTCGTCGCATGCTCCTTGGGAGGGGTCGATCCATGGGCAATAAAAATGTTGTCTTCTTCTGACTCGTCCCTGAGCCGGAGAAGCAAGTCTGAATCCTACACTTGGGAGTTGGAACTCTTCTTGGGCTTACAAGCCACCCTCTTCTTTGGCTTCACCTCGGGACCCGGGGAGCCCGAGGGCATTCTCTTCCTCTTCCTCGTTTTCCCCGCGGTAGCCTCGAGTTTTCCGGTAACGGATTGATCAACAAACAAGGTGACATCCTTTTCCCCTTCCAAAGGCCTAAGTTCAGAGGTTTTAGGCAAACCGATAAAATAAAGAAGAAAGGTCTGTATGATGTGAGTTAAGAGCACGATAATAGCTATTAATAGGAGAACCTTACCATGAGAATGGGCCTCCCAATGACCCTTCAAAAGCTTGCGCCATGATCGCTCAAAATATGACATCTGATTACAGATGCCTTCGATCTACTCCTTGAGCCGGGGGACTGCATTTAGAACCCGGGCCACAGTTGCACAACCACAAATACGAATAATGAGAAAGGAAATGAAGAAAGAATAACACTCAAGGAAAGGCTGCACTTACGAGATGCATTCCCTTTATCGGGGAATGGCACGGACTCAGGAGGGATCAAGTCTTCAGTCTTCACCCGAATGAAGCGCCCCCTGCCAGCCTCGGTCTCGATCTACGTCAATCCTTGAAAAGGGGGCCTTGTCGTCCCACCAAGTGAGCTTGATTAATCCCCTCCCCCTCCCCCCCCCAGAAAATTCGGGGACTATATAGACGGAGCAGGTGGTCGAGGGTGAACCGACGAGACTCGGTGTTATTCATAAAATGACGGAGGAGGATAACGACCCTCCAAAGAGACGAGTAGATTTGCCTGAGGCACACTTTTTACCTCTTACAGAAGGCCAAAACCACCGGGTCGAACGCGTCCAGTGTAAGCACGTAGTTTTTGACCCGCACATTAGAATTATCTTTAAGTGTCTTAGTATTTTTAAAATATTTATTTAAGTTTATTTCAATAGGATTTCACTTTATTATTAATTTTAATTCTAGTTTTAAAGCACAAAAATTAAAAAATACAAAAATAGTTTCATATAGTTTGCCTTATTTAATTGGAATTAATTTAAATTCTAGTTTTAAAGCAAAAAAATTAAACAATATACATCTACCAAACAACTGGAACGTGACGCACTTAAAGCGCTACTACTGCTATGGTACTATCTTAGTTACATTTTTATAATATTATGAATAGGAATAACACTTGCAGGCAACGACCAAGGGAGAATATGACTATTAGGTCTGAAAGCACGCGTTGCACTCTTTTTTTCTTGAGCTGGTTTTGTCCCAAAATGGGAATATCGAGCCCAAGGGCTACCCCTACTCGGGGACTGTCGAGCAACACGGGCTATCGAGGTCCTGGAGGCATAAAACCTATTAGGCAATGCCTAAGCACAAAAGGCTACGACAACTCTGAAAAATAGCTCGGAGACGTCCAAAGCTCGTAATCACAACATAAGGCCTTTATAAAATTTGAAACCTGCTAAAAGGTTACCCTCGAAAAAAGCATCGTCTAAAAACACTTAATCATATCGAAAGAACTTCTGGTTATACCGAATTTTCAAAACTCGAGCAAACAAAGTTGTATCGAAGTTAGGTTATGTTCGAACTTCTGAAAATCGAACGTCGTCTAACTACATTTGATTTTATGCTAAGGCATCAGAAGCTTTGCAAGAATAAAAATTATGAAGATAGGCTAAAAAAGTAAAGACTCGAAATTGCCAGAAAGGGAAAATCTTATATATATTCTAGATTATACTTACAATGGCGCAATAAAAATGGTCCAGAATAAAAAAAATATTTACATAAGTCAAAAAACTAAAAAAGCACTAAGGAATCTACGATTAATCTTCACAAGGGTCCAACTCATCGCCAGAGCCCCCCGACCCCTCCGAGCCCTCGGAACTCTCTGAGCCTTCAACACCCTCAGGATCAGACAACATCTTCTTCTCGGACTCGGATTTTTTGTCTTCCTCAATCTTAGCCAATAGGTCGAAACCTCGGACGTCGATCTCTTCGAGGGTCTCCCCTTGAGGGTTTTGTCCCAAAATGGGTTTTTCAGCAAGGTTTATAACGAGGCAACAGTAAAACGTGTTAACTTAGATTTGAAGGCCGGTCTCAAACCGGAGTCAATGGGCGTTCATTTCGCATCAACAGTATCCGAGCTCTCTCAAGATAAACCTCGAATACTGGGGGCCATTTCCCTCTGGTTAAAGTTCTTAGCAAGGAAAGAAGGAAACTTTGTACTTGAATAGCTAAGGCTCGGTGGTTAGGATTTATTGTAACGGCTAAACGGTCGAATGAATTGTGCCCACATAATCCACCTTAGCCATGATACAAGCTTTTACACGCTTTTGATCATGTACTTTACATACATGAATTGAAAAAAGTTTCCACTTTGCTATTACACATTTCTGCCTCTTAAATTATGGATCCAAAGAGCCCACGGGCTATCCCTATTCGTGGACTATCGAGCCCAAGGGCTACCCCTATTAAGGGACTATCGAGCCCAAGGGCTACCCTTATTCGGGGACTATCGAACCCAAGGGCTACCCTTACTCGGGGACTATCGAGCAACACGGGCTATCGAGGAGCGCCTCGCTCCTCCTCCTTCTGTTTTGAGACATCATCAGCGCCTCACCCCCATCCCCCACCCCCTTTTAGATCTTCATCATTATTTCCCTCAAAATTAAAGATACACACACATACAAAAACATAGAAAAGGAGACAGCCGCCTCCCCTCAAAAGCCCCCTCTCTCGTTTTCTGTCTCAACTCATCGCCGGCGAGCTCAGCCAAAAATCGGCGACGGCTACTGCTCCTCCTCCTCCGTCGTCTTCCCCATTCTTTGTTACTGCTTCAATGGAAGGTGATGGATCTGGCCGGAAATCCGGTTTTAAAAGCTGTGGAGTTTCAATTGAGGTTTGATGTGCTATTGAATTGAGGTTGTCGTCGAGGTCCCCAGTTCGAGCTTTCTGTTTAGTTGGTTATTCGGGTAGTGTTGGAGTTATATCGGTACTCTCTTCCTCGATGTATTCATAGAAATTCAATATTTAAACAAATTTCAAAGCTTCTGTTCATTTAAAGCTCCGGTGGCGGTCCGATTTGTAGCTGTATACGTAAGAAACCATGTGGTCTGTTGCTCGTTTTTAGTTAACATACTCATTCATGGAGATTCATTTTAACCAGAAAAGATTGATTCTCGAGGCCCGCTCTTCTTTTTGCTTACTGTTATTTTAGTTCATTTTTCTTGTCGTTTATTTGTTCTGTGTTTTAAAGCTTGGTGGTTTCGCCGTCTTGATTGAAACATGTATGTTTGGATTTGTAGTTTGTCGATTTTGTGAGCGTATAGCGTTGGTCTATTGTTATTAAATTTGTTCTTGAAAGTTGAACGAAAAATTAATGAAACAATAGTGTTAAGTTCATTGGGTCCATGGATTTTAATTTAAATTAATAAGAGTTGGGTTTGGAACTAACTAATGGATAGTGGCGTGGTTTGATACAAACTAATGATTGGGCCAGTGGTTAATCTTGTAAATTTGGTAGGCTGTGTGGATTTACTAAGGTCCTGCATCATAACGTTTGAGTTCATATAACAAAATTTTGGGTTTAAGGCATTTTAACATAATAGGCCACATGGCAATGGGTTTAGAGTGGACTTTTCAGTGGCTTTGAAACATAATATTTGGTCTTTGATTTAAAAGACTTGGACCATAATAATTTTTGGGCTTCAATATTGGTACAAGATGGCCTACTTACTCCTTTAAATAATTTACTTCATTTTCCACAACTATCCCATAACCTATGGCCTTTGCAATAACCTCAAAACTAATTTAGGAAAATAATTCTTAATAATAAGATAGAGTGCTTTAGGTGCAATTTTCATCAATCTATTGTGATTATGTATACGTTCGCGTGACATAATTATGATTTTTCAAAATTAAAACCAAAGTACGAGTTCGTGCGACTTTGGCCAAACAATCTTTAATAATAAATAAAGTGTTATTAATTATGTACACGTACGCGTGACATAATTTTTAGCACCTCAAATAAGGCGGATTTACACACATGTAATCCGGTTAAAAGATTAAATCCATAAAACACCATAATAAAAAGCGGTAAAAGGTAAAAGTACATAGGTTTGAAAATGAATAGTTAAACAAATTAATTAAGCCAGGTATGATTAAAAGCGACCGTGATAAAACCACAGAATCTGAAATGCCTAACACCTTCTTCCGGGTTAACAGAATTCCTTACCCGGTCTTTTCGTTTCGCAGACTTTAAAACGGAGTCAAATCTCCTCGATTTGGGATTTAAAATAAACCGATGACTAGGGAGACCTTAAATTATTCCAAGTGGCGACTCTGAGATTGAAATAAATAATTCAATTTCGATTAATGTCACTTTAATTGGAAAAACTCACATATCCCCTCGGGAAAAAGGAGGTGTGACAACTCTGGCGACTCAGCTGGGGATAAGAACCTAGAACTTCTGGTTCAGAGTTCAGAATTCAAGCTTGTTAATGTGATCTATACTTGGCTTTCTTGATATTTGATATTACTGTGTTTGTGCCTGATGTGCTAATTGCCGCTCATTTACTGCTTTTGATATTATTTGAATTGTATTAAATTATCTTCTTACGCCTCCCTTCTGAGTCTTCTAAAAATATGGTGCACACGTACACGTAGCCCACTTTTCTGTTAGAGGTCGTACCAAATAGAATGAGGCTGGATCAGCAACTAGGCTGGGTAAACTTTCGTGCTCCCGGTACATTGCCCCACCTCGGCTCGAGCTGTCCGCTTTGGTAAGCCATGTCTAGAACACACCCCCAGGTTTAAACCTAGAATAACATAACGTTATGCCGGATCCCTAGTAGGAACGTTTGTTTGCATCATGTGCATTTGACTTTAGGGACTCAACACAGGGGTTGGGTCGGTCTAGGACAGGTGTACCCGAAATAAAAGACCATCCTGATGCATCATACGTGCTATGTGCGCATTTATTTGTTTCGCCTTGTTTGTTGACCGGCTAAGGAAAGAAAATCAGCAGAAAAACCAAGGTTGAGGTAGGATAGAAAATTCACCCGGTTCTTAAAACCCCGGTATTTGAAAATGCCTCGAAACTTTGCCAAAATTTTTGAAAAAAAAAAAGAGAAAGAAAATGTATTTCAAAAACAATTTGTCAATATCATGTTTTTCCAGTTATGTCAAAACTAGCCGAACTACGCGGGTCTGATTCTCACCGGATGTGAGATACGCAGGCAAACCTCATCGGTTCCGACCCCAATTTTCAAAAAAAACAAAAAAAATAAAAATATTTTCCTTTAATTCCTTCTTTAGAAGTCTTTTCTTAGAAAATCCCAAACAAATAAAAAAAATTAAATCCAAGAATATTTTCCTTCTGTTTTGAAATCTTTCATTCAAAAAAAAAAAATCAATTAAAATCCAAAATATGTTTTTCCCTTCTTCAGAAGTATTTTTCCAAAAAAAAAATAAAAACAAAAATCAAAAGCAAAGATCAAAAAACAAAAATCTTTTTATTCTTTAGAAGTCTTCTTTCGCAAATGTCATAAAAATTGAAAGGTTGATGTCCAAAAAATACTTTCTCTTTTCGTCACAAGTTCGCTTTCAAAAATTATAAAGAAAACTCACAAAGTTGTTTTCCCATAAAATTTAAAAAAATAATAATCAAAAAGCCAAAAAAAAAAATAATAAATAAATATTTTCTTTCTTCTTTAGAAGTCTTTCTTTTGAAAATTTAAAAAATAATAATAAAAATCAAAACGAAAATTCAAAAATATTTTCTTTCCTCTTTAAAAGGATTTCTTTCGCAAAATTCCCAAAAACAAAAAAAACGAAATTCAAAAAAAATTATTTTTCTTTTTCTAAAAGCTTTCATGGTCTGAGTTTTATAAAAGTAAACCAAAAAAAAAGATTTAGCTTATTTACTCCATTCTCGATCTTCCTGAACTACGTAATGATCCGATTCATGCGGCGTCATGATACGTAGGCAATCCCCATTAGATTCGATCTTAGCCTCAAAATTAATTGAGAGAAAAATAAAATAAAATAAAATAAAAAGAGAAAGGAAAAATTGAGTGAAAAAGAAAGAAAAAAGTGAAAAAAAAGAGCGACAAAAAATAAAAGAGTGACAAAAACAAAACCAAAAAAAAAAAAAAAGAAAAAGAGAGTGCCAAAAAATAAAAGAGCCACAGAAATAAAATTGAGAAAATCATGAGTGATTAAAGAAAGACAGAATTGAAAGAAAAGAGGTACAGAGGGAAAAAAGGTTAGTTTAAGGCCGGATGAAACATGCAACCGTTCAAATACAAGGTAGAAGCATTTAACTGTTTAAGTGCATTGCATACAAACGTGCGATTTCCTATCTATTAAGCGCCTCAAAACTAACAAGGTTATTGAGTGTGCAAATTAGCCAGGTTCTGTTAAGGTGGTTGGTTTTGTTGGTAATCTGGTTTCCCATCCTTACTTCACAAGATCCAAAGGCGGGGTTCCTATGGCCTCCGAAAGTCATCTACCAATTATTGATCCTGAGGATAGCCCGGTGTCGGCTATTCCACAACCAGAATCAGCAGCTACTGAAGAGAATAGGATGTTGCGTCTCCGCATATTTTAAATGTGGGGCGCCTGGTCTAATGGTAGGGAACCACCAACTGCAATGCCTGGGTTCTTTGAGTTGATCCCCAGGTTAGATGAGGCTACCAATGCCCCCGTGACCGACCTGTTCATCCCAAGCGGGTACCCTCCAATGCCGTTTAACGGTCCTGGCATGCCTTTTGTGGTTCACCCCCAGGCGCCAGATTCAAGAGCGCCACCAGCAATGTTCTCTGCAGCACCAATCTGCACCACAGCACAACCAACAATACCACGGCCGTATGTTGAGCCTTCAATGTTCACCTTTCATGGTCCACGGTTTCAACCAGAAATAACATATGTGACCCCGTACTTCTTTACTCAACCTTCGCAGTGTGATTTCTTGGTGGGGCAAAAAAAGGTTGTCAAGAATCCCGAGCAAGAAGAAATGGCTCAGAAGATGCAGATCCTGGAGCAATGTCTGAAAAACATGCAAGGCCTAAGTGGCCAAAAGAGTGTCTCATACTCCGACCTGTGTATGTTTCCCCATGTTCACTTGCCGGCTGGCTTCAAGATGCCAAAATTTGAAAAGTACGATGGGCACGGAGACCCGGTCGCTCATCTGAAACGATATTGTAACCAGCTGAGGGGTGCTGGTAGAAAAGAGGAGCTTCTAATGGCTTATTTTGGAGAAAGTCTCGCTGGAATCGCTTCTGAGTGGTATATGGATCAAGATATTACCCACTGGCATATATGGGACGACTTGGCCCGGGATTTCGTCAGGCAATTCCAATACAATGTTGATATAGCTCCAGATAGAAATGAGAAAAAGATAAATTCAACTCTTCAAGTTGCATAAAAGGCTATGGAAACAAAGACAGGGGCAGCGCCTGCTAAGGATGCCATTCTCTACGTTCCTAGGGCCCCAAGGAAGGAACAACTCATGTTGAACCCTCCCAAAAGATTTGAACAAAGGTAAGTCACGCTGAATGTGCCAAAGTTTTATGTACCGAAAGGTACTTACGTGGCGTGGGGGCCAATAAATCCACCCAGGCTGGATGGGCCTGTGATCATTAGCCGCATACCGCAGAATCCCATGAGAGACCCCACTGCCGTCCCTTGGAACTACAACAAGACAATGGTCGCGTACAAAGGAAAGGAAGTCATGGGAGAAGTAAATGAAATGAACCAATCTGGGAAGTACCACAACCCAGAAGAGCTGAACAAATCAAAGATAAACAAGGAGAAATAGTTTCCACTCAAGAAGCCGGTGAGTGCTGAAGAAGCGGAGGAGTTTTTCCGAAGAATGAAAACTTCGGAATATGCCATAATTGATCAACTCAGGAAGACTTCTTACTAGGTTTCAATTTTTTCCTTGCTGATGAGCTCAAATGAACATCAGAAGCTGCTCCTGAAAACATTAAATGAGGCGTATGTCCCGATTGAAACCTCAGTCGAACAACTGGAAAGAATGGCTGAACAATTTTTCAAAGTTAACAGGATTTCCTTCAGCCGTGATGACTTGCCTCCAGAGGGAGCCGCCCACAACAAATCCCTTCACTTGACTGTCAAATGTGAAGGTTATTATGTGAAGATGGTTATGCTAGACGGTGGGTCCGGAGTCGACATTTTCCCTCTCTCAACGCTACAGAGGATAGAAATTGGGACAGAAAGGATTAGACCAAACAATATCTGTGTGCGCGCTTTTGATGGTGTCAAGCGAGATATGATAGGGGAAATCGATTTGATTTTAACCATTGGCCCTGTGGACTTTGAAGTGATGTTCCAGGTTCTGGACATGGATACTTCATATAATTTTCTCCTAGGAAGACCATGGATCCATGCCGCAGGAGCTGTGCCCTCTACTCTCCACCAAATAGTCAAGTTTGAACATGAAAACCAAGAAATTGTCATCCACGGGGAGGACGAACAATCCATTTACAGGGACCCGTTAGTCCCATGTCTCGAGGCTAGAGAAGGAAGTGAGCACATTGTCTATCAAGCCTTTGAAATTGTGGTCGCCGACTAGTGCGAAGAAGGGACCCCTTTTCCTCAACCCTGCTTATCAAATGCATCAATCATGGTTGCTAGTGAAATGATCAAACATGGGTACAAGCATGGGAAAGGGCTCAGGGTATCCCTACAAGGCGTCACATAGCCCATCACTTTGACTGCCAATGAGAAGTTCTTTGGCATAGGTTTCCAAGCTACCAATGCCGACAATAATGGGCCGATGAGTGTAAGAAAAATGGATCGGTCTTGCCCTAGCCAGTCCTGTATATCGCCAAGTCATTAGTTAAGCCAAAGTATGTAGAAGAAGAAGAAGAAGAAGAAGAGGCCTTCACGGCCGAAGAGATTTAGGACATTTGTGAGGCAATGAAACAAATGATGTATGAGGTTCACATGGCCCAACCGGGGGAAGGCACAAGCACTGCCGAGGTGAAGTACATGGGGACAAATGCTAAGCTTCACAATTGGAAGGCTACTCCGTTCCCTGTCAGGCGGGAATCCCGGCAGTCCAGTCTTGCCATCCTTTCTGCATTCCGAGTTATTTCAGGGGGTAACTCGAATGTTTTTATTTTTGTTGTCTTTTAATTCCAATGTAAACCCTCCTATCTTCAATTCAATGAAATGAAATCAGTATTTCATCGTCTATAGATCTCTTTTTTCTTTATATCTGATTTTGCTATTTTCTTATCTTTTCCTTTTCAGTTATAATAATGCAAACTTAAATAACATGACATGCTTGCGGACTTTATGCCCAGATCCTAAAACGTTGTCTAACTGTGAAATAATGAATCAAGAATCGGAATATGATAAAGATGAGGCTTTTAGGGAAATAAATCGAGAATTGGAACAATTTGAGAATAAGCCTAAGCCAAACTTAAATGAAACCGAGCCAGTTAATTTGGGCAGTTCAGAAGAGATCAGAGAAACCATGATAAGCATTCACGCTGAGGAAAGAACTAGAGATGCATTGGTCTAACTTTTGTTTGAATTCAAAGATGTGCTTGCATGGTACTACGATGATATGCCCGGACTAAGGGTCGATTTAGTGGTACATAAGTTGCCAACTTATCCCGGCTGTCCACCTGTCCAACAAAAGCAGAGAAAGTTCAAAAAAGACATCACTGATACGATCAAAGAAGAAGTCGCCAAACAATTGAAAGCTGGTGTGATCCGAGTAGTCCGATACACCACGTGGTTGGCTAATGTGGTTCCAGTGCCAAAAAAATACAAGAAAACCCGACTGTGTGTTGACTATAGGGATTTGAACAAAGCAAGCCCCAAGGACAACTTTCCGTTACCAAACATCCACATTCTTGTCGACAATTGTGCCAAACATGAGATACAGTCTTTTGTGGATTGTTACGCTCGGTATCACCAAGTTCTGATGGATGAAGAAGACGCAGAAAAGACAGCTTTCACCATATCGTGGGGCACTTACTGTTACAGGGTCATGCCGTTCAGTCTGAAAAATGGCGGGGCAACTTACATGAGAGCTATGACTGCTATCTTCCATGACATGATGCACCAAGAAATTGAGGTGTATGTGGATGATGTGATCATTAAATCCAGAACATAAGAAGACAATGTGCGAGATCTGAGAAAATTCTTTGAGCGTCTGCGCAGGTATGATTTGAAATTGAACCCAGCTAAATGCGCATTCGGAGTTCCATTTGGGAAACTTCTGGGGTTTATAGTCAGTCGGAGGGGTATTGAGTTAGATCCAGCAAAGATAAAATCTATTCGGGATTTACCACCACCAAAAACCAAGAAAGAGGTCATGAGTCTGCTAGGAATGCTGAATTACATCAATAGATTCATCGCTCAGCTTACTACCACATGGGAGCCCATATTTAAGTTGCTAAAAAAAGACGCGGTGATCAAATGGACGGATGAGTGTCAAGAAGCTTTTGATAAAATCAAAGAATATCTGTCAAATCTGCCCGTATTGGTTCTGCCTGAGCCTTGAAGACCTTTGTTCTTATACTTGATAGTCCAGGAAAATTCTTTCGGCTGTGTCCTCGGGCAACATGATGTGACCGGGAAGAGAGAGCAAGCCATATACTACTTGAGCAAGAAGTTTACCGGTTATGAAGCCAAGTACATTTTGTTGGAAAGAACTTGTTGCGCCCTAACTTGGGTCGCTCAGAAGCTCAGAAGTTCAGACATTATCTGTTGGCCTACACCACATATCTCACAACCAGAATGGATCCTCCGAAGTACGTATTCCAAAAACCAATGTCTACGGGAAGATTAGCAAAATGGCAAATCCTGCTCACTGAGTTCGACATTGTTTATGTCACCCACACGGCGATGAAAGCCCAAGCCTTGGCCAATCATCTAACTGATAATCTAGTTGATAATGAATACCAACCCCTGAGCACTTATTTCCCATACGAGGAAGTAAATTCAGTTGAAGTAATTCCAGAGGAGACCAATGCTTGGAAAATGTTCTTTGATGGAGCTGTAAAGGCAAAAGGTGTCGGGATTGGGGCAATTTTGATTTCTCCCACCGGTCAGCACTATCCGGTCACAGCCCGGTTTCAGTTCTTCTGTACAAATAACACTGTTGAGTATGAAGCTTGCATTATGGGCATGAACATGGCAGTTGATCTGGATGTGGAAGAATTACTAATCATGGGAGATTCTGATTTGATCATTCGGCAAGCCCAAGGTGAATGGGAAACTCGAGACATCAACCTTATCCCATACAGGCAACATGTGAAAGATCTTAGCAAACGGTTCAAGTCCGTTGAATTCAGGTATATTCCTCAATTCCACAATGAGTTAGCTGATGCACTAGCTACCTTGGCGGCAATACTGCCATATCCGGGCAATGTCCATATTGACCCGTTAGAGATCCAAATTCAAGAAAGACATGGTTATTGCAATGCAGTTGAAATAGAACCAGATGTTCAGCCATGGTATAACGATATCAAAAGGTTTTTGAAAACAAAGGAATATCCCGAGCAGGCCAGTGGAGACCAAAAGAGAACCATTAGAAGGTTGGCCGGCAGTTTCTTCTTAAGCGGAGAAGTTTTGTACAAAAGAACCCCAGAACTGAATCTTTTGAGGTGTGTAGATGCCAAAGAAGTTGAAAAGATCATGAACAAAGTGCATTCGGGGGTATGCGGGCCCCACATGAACGGATATGTACTTGCAAAGAAAATCCTGCGGGCAGGTTATTACTGGATGACCATGGAAAAGGATTGCTTCCGTTTTGTCCGGAAGTTCCATAAATGTCAGATACACGGTGACGTGATTCATGCACCGCCTTCATAGTTACATCCTATGTCAGCACCATGGCCGTTCGTTGCTTGGGGCATGGATTTCATTAGGCCAATCGAGCCAAAAGCTTGAAATGGGCACAAATTCATCTTGGTTGCCATTGATTATTTCACAAAGTGGGTCAAAGTCGTCACTAAGAAAGCAATGGTGGACTTCGTGCATTCCAACATCATTTGTCATTTTGGTATTCCAAAAACTATCATTACAGACAATGCTACAAATCTGAACAGTCACTTGATGAGGGAGATAGGGAGGTATGCGAACAGTTTAAAATTACGCATCGTAATTATACCCCCTACCGACCCAAAGCCAATGGCGCCATTGAAGCGGCAAAACAAGAACATCAAAAAGATCCTCAGGAAAATGATTCAAAGTTCTAGACAGTGGCATGAGAAGTTGCCTTTTGCATTATTAGGATATCGCACAACCGTGTGCCCATCAGTTGGGGCCACGCCTTACTTATTGATTTATGGCACTGAAGTGGTAATACCCGCAGAAGTTGAAATTCCCTCTCTTCGAATCATTGATGAAGCTGAGATCGAGGATGCTGAATGGGTCAAGACCCGGCTGGAACAATTAACTATGATTGATGAAAAGCGGATGGCCGCAGTTTGTCACGGGCAGTTGTACCAACAAAGAATGGCCCGCGCCTACAACAAGAAAGTGCGGCCTAGAAACTTTGAAGTGGGGCAACTCGTTCTAAGGCGTATTCTCCTGCATCTTGAGGAAGCAAAAGGAAAGTTTGCTCCAAATTGGAAAGGTCCGTACATTTTAAGAAAACTGTTGCCGAAAGGGGCATTGTACTTGGGAGACATTGAAGGAAATGACCCCGAAATAGCTGTCAATGCGGATGTGGTCAAAAGGTATTATGTTTAACCCTTTTCGCAGTTTTAATACTCTCCGATTGGGATGATGAAGGCTTTCATCCTCGCTACCCAAACACTACCAACCCTTGCAAACCCTTTGAGCCGATTCTCTTTTCTTTGATTACCCTCTTTGGAACTTGAAAGCCATGTAAAAACAAAATGATGAAAAAAATGAAAAGAAAAGCAAAACAAAAGAAAAATCAAAAACAAAGTTCCTTGAACTACGTTCGACTTGATTTCGAAAGGATACGTAGGCAGCCTCTTTCTGGGGTTCAGTCACACCAAAATAAAAATCCATATTTCCCCAAAGTTGAAACTGGGGTAGTAGTTATAACGGTTCGGCGATGGTTCCGCAAGAAAGGTTCCGAAGTTGTAACCCGATCCAAAACCTTTTACCCAAATCCTTTTTAAGTCCTTCTGATCAATCAGCGAGAATGTTACTTGGATCTGTTGCCACCAAATGAGAGAAATAAAATGAGAGTCCTATCGGTGAAAACCCTCACAGGCACCATAAGGCGATGGTAAGCATAGAAATTGAAAATGATAGAGTCTTGTTAGTGAAAACTCGCAAAGAGCACCATAACGCTATGGTAAGCAGAGAAATTGAAAATGAGAGAGTCTTGTTAGTGAAAACTCGCAAAGAGCACTATATGGCGACGGTGAGAAGAGAAATGGGAGAGGTCAGTTGGTAAAAACCCGCAAAGGGCGCCACTGATCGAAAAGAGGATCCTCACAACCATCGACATCAACACAGTCCTAGGCAAGGTTTCTCGATTTCGAGGCAAAAGTTATGATGAATTTCTGAAAGCTGGACAGTTTACACAGATCAGGCATCCAGTCCAAGAGGCATGTCATGTTCATTGAAGTCCACATGCATTCCAGATAAGTCCTTCTTCATTTTCCCCGAAAGGGATACCTCTCATCCAAATCCATTTGTCCGTTTCATTATTTGCCTTTCTATGAATCACTTTCGGTCTAATTTTGTTCTGAAACTAAGACAAAGAAAGGACGACAAGATTGATTTACAGGGCTTTTGTCTGATATAAGCTAATATTAAAAAGGCACCCAGCCTCGGCAAGGGCATCATGTCGACTCCGACTGGCCATGGTGGCCGATGTTTCGAAACCAAAAACTCTTGAAAAGAAAGGAAATCAAAGTCAAATGCCCACAAAGGCAAAATAAAGTTGAAAGGTTAAGTCCCACGTGACTAACCGTCATGGCAAAGTCTGGAAAAGCCAGAGGTTCTCCAGGGTCAGAAATACAATCGGTATTCAGGAAATAACCAGTTGCAAGTTGAAATTATCGTCAAAGAAGCCGGGCCGAGATCAAGTGACTGAAACAATCAAGGCCACAAAACCAACCACTGTTTCAAATTGACAATTTGTTCTTTTTTTGAAAAACAGAAAACAGGTGCAATCCCAAGGCAACCTTGCAAGAAGCAGGTGCAACAAAAAAGAAATTGCAAAAGGGCTAGAAACAGCTTTGCAGCAACAACCCAAAAAAGGAAGTCTCCTCCAAAATTATTTCCCGCATTTACTCATTCTCTGAAAAAAAAGAAAGAAGAAATGATGATGAAAACGATGAAAAAAAAAGGAGAGAGAAAACAAAGAAATTTCAAAATCATGGCAGTGTAGGGTCTCCAATCCCTAGTTGCATTTTCCAACATAGGGTCTCCACTCCCTAGTTGATGCCAGCGTAGGGTCTCCACTCCCTAGTTGATGCCAATATAACATGATGCCAACATAGGGTCTTCACTCCCTAGTTGATGCCAGCATAGGGTCACCACTCTCTAGTTGATGCCAGCGTAGGGTCTCCATTCCCTAGTTGATGCCAACATAAATTGATGCCAACATAGGGTCACCACTCCCTAGTTGATGCCAACATAGGGTCTTCACTCCCTAGTTGATGCCAATATAACTTGATGCCAATATAGGGTCACCACTCCCTAGTTGATGATTTTCCAACATAGAGTCTCTACTCCCTAGTTGATGCCAGCATAGGGTCACCACTCCCTAGTTGATGCCAGCGTAGGGACTCCACTCCCTAGTTGATGCCAACATAACTTGATGCCAACATAGAGTCACCACTCCCTAGTTGATGCCAACATAGGGTCTCCACTCCCTAGTTAATGCCAGCATAGGGTCTCCAATCCCTAGTTGATGCCAGCGTAGGGTCTCCACTCCCTAGTTGATGCCAACATAACTTGATGCCAACATAGGGTCACCAATCCCTAGTTGATGATTTTTCAACATATGGTCTCCACTCCCTAGTTGATGCCAGCATAGGGTCTCCACTCCCTAGTTGATGCCAGCATAGGGTTTCTACTCCCTAGTTGATGATGTTCCAACATAGGGTCTTCACTCCCTAGTTGATGTCAGCATAGGGTCTCCACTCCCTAGTTGATGCCAGCATAGGGTCTCCACTCCCTAGTTGATGATTTTCTAACATAGGGTATCCACTCCCTAGTTGAATTTATTTTAGACATAAGGTCTCCACTCCTTAGTCACTTTTCCAACATAGGGTCTCCAATCCCTAGTTGATTTTATTTTAGACATTGGGTCACTACTCTCTAGTCCCTTTTTTCCTCCGGATACACCATTCCCGCCTTTTTTATTGCTTTCAATAATGAAGTAGTATATAGTTTTGTTACAATAACTCACGAAATTTTCCTAGTGAAAACTGGGGCAGAAAAATTTTGTTCGTTTGTTTTGATTCCTAAGCAGGTTATACCTCCAGGCACAGGGTTCGAGACGACCAAAAGAAGAAGTCTCAATCCAGAAAAAAAAAGAAGAAAAAGAAAAGAGGTGAACCCGAAGTGCAGAAGCAGAGAAAAAATGTGGACTCCTCAAGATATGATTGAAGTCACAAGCTTTGCATGTCCCATCTTGATCTGAAAGAGCTAAAGAAGAATGAACTAGCACCTGCAGCTAGCAAGTATCAAGGGTCAAATCAAAAGCCTGCATGAAGAACCATTCAAGACTCAAGATCAAACTTCAGAAGACCTATAGATAGGAATCTTGTAACTCATAGCTGATAGGCTTGTTTAGTTCTTTTAGATTTTGATGTAATAACAGGGCCACAGACCGGAGACTCGACGGAACCTCACTCGACTCTCCAATTCATCATTCAATCATTCTCTGAACTATACGTGGCCTGATTCCTTTATAGCCAAGGATATGTAGGCAGCTCAGATACCAGGGCTCGGTCACAATCTTTTATCCATCTTTATCTCATTTGAAAAAGTGTCGGGTCAGAAATCAATTACGTCGCTTACTTGTTTCTTTGCTCAATAACACTCCGTTTTTTCAAGCAAAGAGGGGCAGCTGTAAGCACGTAATTTTTGACCCGCACATTCGAATTATCTTTAATAGTCTTAGTATTTTTAGAATATTTATTTAAGTTTATTTCTATAGGGTTTCACTTTATTATTAATTTTAATTCTAGTTTTAAAGCACAAAAAATTGGAAAATACAAAAATAGTTTCATATAGTTTACCTTAATTAATTAGAATTAATTTTATATTTAATAGTATATTTTAAATTATTAAGTTTCTTATTTGTTGGACTTTAAGAGTTAGAAGTCCAAAACCTTAGCCCAAAACCCCAAAGCCATTTGAGCCCAACTCCCTCAATCCCATACTCACTCCCTATTTTGATATTAGACCTAATCCCTAAAACCAGAGGAGCACTCCGAACCTAGATCCTCCTCCTCCTGTTTTGAGACATCATCAGCGCCTCCCCCCCCCCCCCCCAGATCTTCATCATTCTTTCCCTCAAAATTAAAGATACATACACACAAAAACATAGAAAAGGAGACAGTCGCCTCCCCTCAAAAGCCCCCTCTCTCGTTTTCTGTCTCACCTCATCGCTGGCGAGCTCAGCCAAAAACCGGCGATGGCTACTGCTCCTCCTCCTCCGACGTCTTCCCCATTCTTTGTTACTGCTGCGACGGAAGGTGGCGGATCTGGCCGGAAATCCGAATTTAAAAGCTATGGAGTTTCAATTAAGGTTTCATGCGTCGTTGAATTGAGGTTGTCGTCGAGGTACCCGGTTCGAGCTTTCCATTTAGTTGGTGGTTCGGGTAGTGTTTGAGTTATATCGGTACTCTCTTCCTCGATGTATTCAGAGAAATTCAATATTTAAACAAATTTCAAAGCTTCTGTTCATTTAAAGCTCCGGTGGCGGTCCGATTTGTAGCTGTATACGTAAGAAACCATGTGGTCTGTTGCTCATTTTAAGTTAACATACTCATTCATGGGGATTCATTTTAACCAGAAAAGTTTCATTCTCGAGGTCCGCTCTTCTTTTCGCTTACTGTTATTTTAGTTCATTTTTCTTGTCGTTTATTTGTTCTGTGTTTTAAAGCTTGGTTGTTTTGTTGTCTTGATTAAAACATGTATGTTTGGATTTGTAGTTTGTCGATTTTGTGAGCATATAGCGTTGGTCTATTGTTATTAAATTTGTTCTTGAAAGTTGAATGAAAAATCAATGAAACAATAGTGTTAAGCTCATTGGGGCCATGGATTTTAATTTGAATTAATAAGAGTTGGGTTTGGAACTGACTAATGGATAGTGGCGTGGTTTGATATAACTAATGATTAGGCCAGTGGTTAATCTTGTAAATTTGGTGGGCTTTGTGGATTTACTAAGGTCCTGCATCATAACGTTTGAGTTCATATAACAAAATTTGGGGTTTAAGGTATTTTAACATAATAGGCCACATGGCAATGGGTTGAGAGTGGACCGTTCAGTAGCCTTGAAACATAATATTTGGTCTTTTTGGGCTTCAGTTGTAGGGCTATAGAGTATTGATACATGATGGCCTATTTACTCCTCTAACTAATTTACTTCATTTTCCACAACTATCCCATAACCCATGGCCTTTGCAATAACCACAGAACTAATTTAGGAAAATAATTCTTAATAATACGTTAAAGTGCTTTAGGTGCAATTTTTATTAATCTATCGTGATTATGTATACGTTCGCGTGATATAATTATGATTTTCCAAAATTAAAACCGAAGTACGCATTCGACTTTGGCCAATCAATCTTTAATAATAAATAAAGTGTTATTAATTGTGTACACGTATGCGTGACATGATTTTTAGCACCCCAAATAAGGCGGATTTACACACATGTATTCCGTTTAAAAGATTAATTCCATAAAATACCATAATCAAAAGCGATAAAAGGTAAAAGTGCATAGGTTTTAAAATGAGTAGTTAAATAAATAAATTAAGACATGTATGATTAAAAGCGACCGTGCTAAAACTACGGAATCCGGGAATGCCTAACACCGGGTTAACAGAATTCCTTACCCGGTCTTCTGGTTTCGCAGACTTTAAAACGGAGTCAAATTTCCTCGATTTGGGATTTGAAATAAACCGCTGACTTGGGACATCATAAATTATTCCAAGTGGCGACTCTGAAATTGAAATAAATAATCCCATTTCGATTAATGTCACTTTAATTGGAAAAACTCCTGTATCCCCTCGGAAAAAAAGAGGTGTGACACCCAGCATAAACGGGTAAGTAAAAACAGTTAAGTACCCCTCAACGTGGGTAGTAATATCATCTTCGGGCCGGAGGACTACTACATCCTTGCCTTCCCATTTGTAGTCTTCTCGGACCACGAGAAGGACATCTTTAGTAATGGAGCATATATATCTGCATGCTCCATCGCCCCAGTCCTGTTTGGATAATTGACTCTCGACTTTGAAGTCGTCCATGATTGAGCAACCCTCGAGTATACAGCTTTTCATGGGAGGCTCGGGGGTAGTCACCTCGGGAGCGGCCACCTTGGGAACAGCCGCCTCGTAAGCAGCCACCTCGACATTCATGCCCGGGCGGGAAGATGAGGAGGCAGCCTATTGGAGAACTGATTTGGAAGTTTTAGCCATTTCTATCTGATAAAGTTTGAAAATTTAAAGAAAAAGTATGAAGGTTTGAAGGAACAAGTTTGAAGGCTGAACAACAGAGTATGGAGATTTCAAGAAACTCTAGGTAAGAGCCTAAGAACAGTTATGAAGATTTGAAGATTAAAGATGAAGATATGAAGGTTTGAAAGAAGTTGATGATAGCTAGAAACTTCGAAGGTTGAAACTTGATCGGAATGTGGAAAAAGAACAAAGGGTGGAAGCTTTTATAGGGGAAGTATGTGACCCTTCGCATTTGGAGGCAACCAGCCAGAGGTTGACATGTTTCCGAAGTTAGAACGACATCACTGATGGGACGTTTCGACTTCTTCATCGTTTCGGTTGTAACGTAAGAGGGAAGGAACCAGAGAACATCTCTCGTTTCTCATCATTTCGGCAAATTTATTCTCTAAGAGATGAGGGGACTATCTGTATACGGGTAAAACAGGGTCTAATGAGCACCCTAATTTCCCGGTGGGGAAAATGTAGCAAGGACATAACTACATGGAATCGGAATCGAAGCTAGGAATCTCTCGTGCAAAGGCCCGAACAAATCGCTTACCACCGAAGATATCGAGATCACGCCCCCATGGATCCGGTTCAAGCTCCAAGACCTCGGAAAAGCATTACCAGATGGTTGCACACGACTAATGAAGGGCCGTGATATCCGCACCCAACCGGATATCACGGCGCGGATCTCAGCCCGTATCGGTAACAGATCAATGATTATTGAAAAAGAGGATTTTTACGTTTCTTAGAATTGTACTATGGATAAAACTCTCATACTATATAAAAGAGATGATTTTTATTCAATGAGAACACTATAACACATATACCAAGGACACCTAATTTCATTTTTACTACTCTCTAGCTACAGCAAAGTTGTTACTTTACTGTTTGTCATTCATTTTCTATTAGCTGTGAACCGAGGGTCCGATCGAGGGCGAAACCATTGTCCAACCCAAGTTCAAGTTGTGCAATAGCATTGCAACTAGTTTGATTATTTATTTTATCTTTAGTGTGCTTATTTAACGTCATTGATCACTTGTATTGAATTAATCTACATATCCTTAAAACTACATATAAATTCAATTGTTATCTATTTTTAAGGGTAAACAAAGTTTGAGGAAATTTTTACCCGACCCTATTTTAATTAAATAGACTTAAGGGACCATTTTTGAAGGGAAATTCTGATATTTTAAGAGAGAGGGGGGACGAACTAGAGAGATAAGGAGGATCCCCAACACATTCCACTTCAGTTCCTTTCTCAAGCCTTGGAGGATTCACAAGGAAAGCTTGCAAAATTGTCTACTAAAGAGGTAAGGTTCTAGCCCTACCTTTCAATTTCGAAAATGGGCAGGGAATAGGTAATGGGAAAAGTGGTTCTTGAGAATAGGAGTTGGTTAATTATGCATGCATGTGCCAATGAAGGTGGTAGGGAGGTTGTAGAACATATATGGGTGACCTATTGAAGTGGGTGACGAGCTCGAAATATACATTTAAATTATGCTCGCTAGTCGAATATAGTATAATATAATATCGTACCCACATGGATTGGATTTAAACATTGTTTTCGTAGTTTCTAGTTAATTTGGTAACCAAGAAAATCAACACTTTAGATTTATATGATTTCTAACTAAAATTAACTAAGAGTCTAAAGCTATTGACTAATGACAATCAAAACAAATATAAGCAAGAAAGTTATCAATGGGAGAAAATAAAGGTTGATAGGATAGGTGCAAGATAATTGTTTGGGATCTGGCTCTAGATAATTCAATTCTAATGTTTAAGTGAGTCTCTCGAATTCACTCAATTATTGGTTCAAACGTTCAGCAAAAACTTCTCTCTCGATTAAGTCATAACCTCACTAGATGAAACAATTTAAGCACATGAAGATATGCAAGAATGCGTAGTGGATTTGTGTTTAGGAGAATCTCTCTCGATTATCCTCCTAACTAGGTTTAATCAATGATTCAAATAGCCTTTTTTAATTACTAAGAAGAATTAATGAACTCAACCGACAATATAATGCAAAGATATCACAAGTTATGCCTCTCTCGATTACATGAACAAGTGAATATAGATGAAAGAATTCATATCATCCAAAACGATTCAATGCATAAAACTAGAGTTATAATCCACAAACAATCATCAATACACCAAATCCATCAAACCCTAAAGGGAACTACTCCATAGATATGGAGCAATTCATCACAAATATGTTTAAAGTAAAGGAAAACATAAAATGATCCAAACTCGGGTCTTGAGTGAGGATTGAATGATGAACTTCTTGTGCTTTTTCTTCTCCAACTCCTCCTTAGCCTCCTTAGGTCTCCAATATGTCAAAAAGTCCAGAAAATAATATTTTTCCATGTATTTATACCAAGTAGGGTTGGGCCCATGCGCCGCGGCAGCGGACTTTTCTCAGAGTACGAAATTTTCTTGCGTTTTGACGTCCAGACTTGGTCCTCGACCCCTGAACACGATACCGGCTTAATCCATTGGGCTTTTACTCAGACTTCAAATCTCCAAATCGCTCGAATTCATTCCATAACATCTACATAGCTCGGAATCACTCCTATAAGGCATGAAACACACAATAAGTGCAAAACACTATCAATTAAAGCTCAAACATGAATAAAGTGCGTGAATTAGAGTGCAATAAGAGACCAAAACACGAGATTATAGCCTACCATCAGTGGGGATTGATTGTGGGGTGAAGGAACATTACCATATGACCCTATAGTCGAATTTGCATACCTAGTGCTTGATGAGATGCTTAAATGAGCTGAACCCAAAAACCTATTCCTAATTATGGTTCAATTTTTTCATGTATTTAATAAATTAAAGTCACTAGGATTTTCGGAACATTGTAGTAGTTTAAGGAAAGCTCAAGAGAGGTATGTTGGCTAAACTTCTTTCGTAGAATCGAATTCCATGCTGTCCTCGTATGTTTCAAGCGTGGTTGTCTCAAGTTCTTACTCTCTCATGATCCGGGTCATTCCTAATATATGCAGTTATTCCAAATAAGCGTTGTGTCGAAGATTGTATGCCCAAAATGTGTTTCAATTGCTTTTATCGTGTTATTCTCTCCTTGGGGAATGTATTCAAGTATGGTTATGTATCAAAATGTTATGACTTCAATTCATGTATCAAATGCAAGGTTTATAATTCCTTATTCTTTGAATGAAAACTCAATGTGTTTAAGACTTCTATTGCTCATATACATACTTAAAATCTTGATTACGAATGATCTTATTGTTGATAATCCATGATGATGCTTGAAATGAAAGGAGTGAGTATGAAATATAAAATACGGCTGACGTGCCAAGAACAAAATTACACTTGTGTCCGATAGTGCCAATGAAATGAAAAGTCTATGTGAAAGATTTTGAAATAAGCTTCAACTCCTTTATAAATAAATATTTGGGAGTATCGTTAGTCTTCTAGGAAGGGTAGGTTGAAACAACCTAACCCCAAAACTACATGTGTCGGTGTAGGAGTGATTGAGGTAAATCCCCGAACCGATGTGTTGAGATTATTCCCCTTAATTAGGATAAGATTGATGTGTTGATATTATTCACCTTAATTGGGATGAGATGATTGCTAGAGGAATGTGATGTCAACCCACACGGTATTGTGGTGAGACGGCTTAGCCGATTGGGCCTATATCGGATGCCATGTCGTACACATGGTAGTGTTATGATTGGATTTCTTGGGTGAGACGGCTTAGCCGATCGGACCGAGAGCAGACTCCATGCTAAAAGCACGGTGTTGTATCGGTACTAATGATCTCCCAACTTTAAAATATTGATATTCTCTTGAAACGTTATCTTTCTCTTAACTTGATGCTCTAATATTTTTTGAGGCTCTCATTGATTCCATGTTTCTTTCTCCTTGTACTGTTACTCGATTATTTGAGAGGGTGTTTAGTCTTATATACTAGTACTATTCGAGATGTAATAACACACCTTTTGCCAGGGGCGCTGCATCTTTAATGGATGCATGTGGTTCCACAGCAGGCGGCATCGATCAGTGATAGCGGTACACCCTCTTCTCAGCTGACTTGGTGAGCCCCACTTCATATCGGGATCTTGTATATTTTGTTTCTTATGGATAGTGTTGTGATTTAAGCCGGTGTCTTATTTCCAGAACAATCATATTAGTCTTTTCTATAAATTAGAGGATCTGTAGACATAGTGTGGGTTGTACCTTGATTTGGAATGTCAAACTAGAAATGTTGTATATGTATCACATGTTTCCACTTCTAGACTAAGAATGTGTAATGTATTTTGGCAATTGAAAATGAAGTAACTAATGGTAATGAAATTGGTGTTGTTCATGAAATCCTCTCATTGTGTAATGAATGGTATACATCTTCACTTTATACATGTGTAAGGTCGGGTAGAAGGCATCAAGTAGGCTTTCTTGACTGGGATATCTTGGTTGAGCATCGGTCGAGCTCTCCAAGGTCGGGGCATGACACTTTTCATTTAGAACAAGCCTCCAAACCAGTCGAATCAATGAAATTGGAAAGAAAATGCTCTCTAAAAATTGCCTCTTTGTAGTCTAGGGTTAAATATTAATGTATATTCAGCTAAGTCTTGATTTTCACAATTTGTATCCAGCTGCAGATGTCTCAATGTGAACTCTTGTTCGTAGTTACAAGTAAATCGCAAAAGTGAACTACTTATCGCAAATGCAATAAGTGCCGCATCCATGCAGTTATTGCAAATGTGACATTTCCTTCGCATTTGTGAAGGTCTCCTCCATCGCAAATGCGAAGCTTCTATATGATGTGCAGTGTCACAAAGGTGACACAACAGTCACAAATTCAATGATCCCCTATATCACAAAACCGGCTCTAACTTAGCAAATGCGAAGTGCCTTGTCCAGACCCCTCCTAAATGCGAGTTGGTACCTCGCAATTGCGAGATCTTCAAGCAAGAAAAACTAGCTGAAGCATCAACTATTCAACACCTTGCACAACCTATCTGAAACTCACCTGATCCCTTTGGGCTACAATACGAATACTAACACATGTGTAATAATATCATACAAACTCGCTCGCTATCTCAAATCATTAAAATAACATCAAACATCAAGAATCGATCATCAAAACTCAAGATTTTCAAATTAAAACACATTTTCCTAATTTTTCACATATTGCGCTGAAACTACCTAGGGTCACCCGGGACCGCAACCAAACACGCGTACAAGTCCAAAATGGAATACGAATCTATTGGAATTATCAAAACACCAATCTGAAGTCGTTATAAAAAATGTTGACCGTGGTCAACTCAAGTCATTTTTAAAGCCAACAATCATATTGAGGGATTGAAAAAATAATTAATAAATATTGGTTCCCGGTTGGACTTGATTTGACTAAGTGAGGGATTGAAAATAATTAAATAATTATGTGTACCTAAATGAATAGTAAAAATAATTAAATACTATAATGACCCGACTTGTCGTTTTGGGCTCTAGCATGTTATTTGGCGATTTGAGACATTTAGTAGCTTCACATTATATATTATGACTTGTACGTGTAGTCGGTTTTGATTTTTAAAAAGTTCGAAGTTGATTAGGAAGAATAATCTCAATTCGAAAGCTTTAAGTTGGGATAGTTGACCAAGGTTAGACTTTTGAGGAAATAAACTTCAAATCGGAATTTTAAAGGTTCCTATAGGATCGTATGGTGATTTCATACTTGGGAGTATATTCGAATTGAGTATCGGATTGTCCGGGAGTGTTTCAGCGCTCATTATCGGAACTTTGCATTTTGAAAGTTTTGAAATTTGCTAAGATTAACTTGGAGTAGACTTTGGTGTTATCGAACTCTGAGTGGTTTTTAGAGACCTTGGAAAGGTTCAGTTAGTTGATTAGAACTTGTGTGTGAAGTTTGGTCGTAATCCGGGATCTCTAAGTGTGATTTGGACGCGTTCGACGAGGTTTGAAGCTTTGGAAGTTAAGAAAAGGATTTCGATCATCGATTCTTAGTTTTGATGTTATTTGTGGAGTTTTGAGCCTTTGGATAAGGTTGGATAAGGCATTAGGAGTAGTTTGTAAGATTGGAGGGGTTCCGAGTGCCTCGGTTGTGTTTCGGGGTTGGTTTCTGACCATGTCAGTGTGTTTTGCCTATGGTTGTTGCTGGTGCTGGTGTCACTCTTCGCGAACACTTTGGGAAGCACGCATTCATGATGAAGGATTTGGGTTTGAGGCCATGTGTCCACCTTCACGTTGGGCGAGCCGCGTGCGTGGAGGCTGGTGCAGTGGTACTTCGTGTTCGCAATAGTCAGGTTGCGTTCGCGAAGAAGAAGAAGAAGTTTGGACTGGATGTTGGCCTTCGTGTTTGCGAAAGACCGGTCATGTTCGCATTGAGCAGGACAGGTAAGGCATAGCGTTTGCGGATCCTATATCGCGTTCACGGAGAGGATTTTATTTTAGCAGAAGATTTTAACTTCGCTATCGCAAGTCGTCTTCCGCGATCGCAAAGAGGAACTATTGGGCAGTGTATAACAATGCAAATCAGGACTTGGCTCATTTTTATCTTAGTCCTTCCATTAGAGCCGAATTTGAAGGGGAATTTTCATCTATCACAAGGTAAGTGATTCCTACTCATTGTGAGCTAAATACATGGATTATATATGGATTTAAACATGAAAAATTGTAAAATTGTGGGATTTTGAAAGTAAACCTATAAATGATTTTTTTGAGTTTTGACCACGAAATTAGACATGGAATTGAAAATAAATTATATAATTGAGTTCGTGGTGTTATGGGTGGTATTTATCTTCGAAAAGTTACAGAATCCGGGTGTGTGAGCCTGGGGATTGACTTCTTTGACTTTTCGTGTAGAGTTGGGAATTGTTTCTAATTGTTAAATTACAAGTCCTTGAGTATATTTTGATTCGTTTGCACGTTCTTTTGACTAGTTTCGGAACGTTTGGCATTGGTTTGAGGTAATAGAGAGGCATTGGAGAACTATCGGATTTTGGAGCGAGGTAAGTCTCCTTTCTAACCTTGTGAGGGAGAATTTACCCAGTAGGTTCTATATTTGTTATGTACTACGTATTATGGGTGCTACACACGTATGAGGTGACGAGTGTCCATGGTATGCTAGAATTCCTGAGTATGTCTGGGTAGACTTAGACTCACGCCATGTTTTAATTGTATTAATTGAGTTATTGTTTCTTGTTTGCATGCCTTAATTATTATTTTTAGTTTGTGACTGGACTTGTTTAGAGTATCAAACCTTGCTATTATAGATACTTGACGAGCTACTAAATTTGTCGCGAAAAGTATACTTCCTTTTACATATTTATCCAGTGTCGTGCGTATTCATCCAAAAGTTTCTTGAATTTCATAACTCACATGTATTTTTTTGAGTGGGGTCAGTGACCCATCAAAGTTTCATATTCTTATGGGATCGGCCTAAACGCCTCAGCAGTATTCTTTTTGGATCGAGCCATTCGCCTCGGCTGTATTATGTAACACACTCTTATGGGATTGAGTCGTTCGCCTCTGCAATATTATGTAACACACTCTTATGCAGTCAAGCCATTCGCCTCGACAGTATTTTGTAACACACTCTTATGGGATTGGGCATTCTCCTTGGCAGTATCATGTAATATATTCTTATGGGATTGGATTGTATGCCACGGTAAGATATTGTACCACCACTCTTATGTGATCGGGACATTCACCTTGGTAGAATCGTGCACATTATTCGATAAGGAGTCAGCGTACTTATGACTCTTTCTAACTTGGGATGTGAAATTTTATTCGGTATTGATCATTATATATTCCATGCGAGATAGTATTCGGCATTTGAGGATTTTGTATTTACTCTTCTATTGAGGATCATGTTATACATATACACCTGCTTCGTTGCTTTTACTTGCTATGCTTCATACCTGTCTACTTTCACTGTACTTGATAATTGGACCACTCGTAAGTGTGTCGATGTCGACTCACTCTTATTACTTCTTCGATGTTAGGCTAGATACTTACTAGCTACGCGTTGATTTACATACTCATACAACACTTTTGCACTAATTGTTTAGGTAATGAGATAGGTACATTTGGTGGTCACACTGGCACGTAAGCGCAACTACTGAGGAGTCTTTGTGGTAAGATGCATTCCATGTTACTATCTGCAGCACACGGGAGTCCCTTTCCTATTCATTATTGCATTCTGTCTAATTTCTATTCTAGATAATTGTTGTAGTAGTATTATATGTTCTAGTAGATGCTCATTCGATTATCACACCCGGTTTTAGGAACTTAGACCATTAATCTTGGATGTATTTCTATTATGGCATTCAACATTGCATTTTGATCATATTCTAATTTTCATTAAAATGTTAGTATTTTCAATAAAAATAGAGCAATTTTGCTTAATTATTTCATCATTATTTTATATGTGTTAAGAACTGCTAATTATCGTGTTGATTAAATTGTTGGCTTGCTTAACAACAATATTGGGCGCCATCATGATCTATAGTGGGAATTGGGTCATGACAGCTTGGTATCAGAGCACTAGGTTCACTTATGTCTCACAAGTCATGAGAAAGTGTAGTAGAGTCTTGCGGATCGGTACAGAGACGTCTATACTTATCTTTGAGAGGCTACAGGACTGTAGGAGAACTTCCCTTTCTGGATTCCTTGTCCTATGATTTGATTTTTTTGAAGCTTATGTCTTCAGTTCCTTCCTACTCATTAGAGAACTATGTTGAGCACTTGATATCAGTTGGGAATCAAGGAGTCGTGGTGGTGATACAGGTCTGATGCAGGATATTTTTCCCTACATTATGAGAGCATAATACTATCGTTGCCTCATGGAAGGGAGTTCGATCATTTTAGCCAGTGTTGGTGTTGCCTATGGTTTCGGTTCTATACACGGTACATTGCGATATTTATCGCGTTGTTATCACACAATGTTGGTGTGAACGGAGGGTGTTTACTTTTGTGTTGCGGCAGTGAATGCTTCAGGAAGAGGATTATTAGGTTCGTGATTGGAAGATCCGGTATTTAATTCCAGCGCAGGAGAGGCAACTAGGCTATGGATGTTCAAGCTTTGGTTGATGGAGTAGCGAGATTTGATATCTCCAAACTTGGTGGAATTTTTGTTTGTGTTGTAGTGTCATTGATCTTGTTGGAACGCATTACGTCTCGTCAGTAGGATGGTCTTCATTTGTTTGCCTTTGGGGGTATGGTGTTGCGAAGTGGTACCTATGAAGTGGTTATCGAAGATGATGGTGTGTTGCGATTCTAGGGTCGAATCAGTGTTTCCAGTGTTGATGGTTCGAGAGAGATAATCCTTGAGGTGGATTTTATACATAGGAAGTTCGAATGTGACAAAAAGAGTTTGCTTGAAATGTAGAGAAATGTGAGTGTTTGATTATCGTTTTGGGATGCAATATGGCTTCAAGTTTTAAATGTATTGTTGGACCTTCAGTTAATGTTAATGGAATGAATGGATTCTTACGGCTGGCAGATGAGTGTGGACCTAGGAGAATTAACTGATTTCATAGTGGATGTAACTATAGCAATATCATTGGGGGATGTTGATACGAGATTACATAGGTGGGGGCTATTTCCTATGAGAAGGTTAGGGGTTGCATGATTTCTGATGAAGTTCCTATAAAGAGCTCTACTTTATATCCAATGGAAGGCATGTACTGCAATGTGGGTTTGGATCGCCTGAGGAAGATGGAGAGACTGTCATGAAGTTAAGTGTGCATTAGGGCTAATAATTCGGGTTGTGCTATGATTTGTGCAACAATAACTTATGAGAAATTCAGTTGGGTAACAGTGTGGGATCATGGTAACTAAGAAGGAGAAGTCATTGTAAGTTCTTAGTTTATGTGATTGTGGCTAAAAGTCAAGTGAGTGAGCCTACCATTGGTGATTGGGCCACGAGGTCATATGTCTTTTGCAATTTCTGGATTTCAATACATTGGTGGGTTAGTTATGACCGGGGAAGAGAACATCAGGGGTAATTCGAGCAAGGAATCTGATGGATGTGTTCTACATTTTTCATTATCGATTCATGTGTGCTCTTTAGAGTATTCATCTGCTAACGAAGCACTAGTTGTTGCTAATATGATCAAGACTCTCAATAATGGTTCTAGTAGGTTCGAGATTTAAGGTGTGGTTCCTAAGGATTTTTGGGTTTGATGTGTGGCTGAGGATTGGGTTTTGCAACAGAGTGTGAAAGATGCTCGGAGTATTTCTATTGTAAGGCCCCGTAAAATTTTTACTAAAAATCGAAATTTATGTGATGCCGAAATAGGCATAGAGGTTAATAGTAGTAGAAGAAAATATTGGGCAGAAGTAGGCATTTCTAGGGCCTATTCTTCGACAGCAGAACCACTCTGCGGACCGCAGAATGGTCGCAGAGTGGGTCAGATTTCTCGGTCATTTTGATGTCAAATTTCGCGGCCATTATGCGACCGCACAACCATTTCGCGGGCCGCATTCTTGTCGCATATTCCGCTTTGGGATTTTTCGGAGGGAGGTATGCGACCACAGAACCATTCTGAGGTGCATTATGCGACCACAGAATAGGTCGGTGGGCCGCATAGTGACCGCAGACCGGGTCACTCACGCCCAATTTTGGAGGCCAAATTATACGGCCGATATGCTGACCGCATATCAATTATGAAATTGCATATGCGATCGCAGAACGTGTTCCAGAGCTTTATTTTTGGGGTTTTTAAACCCGACCCTATTCCATTAAAACACCTACCTTGGGCCATTTTAAACTTATTTTTTGATAATTTTAGAGTGAGAGGGAGGGTCCTATAGGGAGAAAGTGATCTTCATTAAATTGCTCTTCAATTCTCACATAAAACCCTGAAGATTATCAAGAGAGGCACCTAGGTCTTCTTCCTAAGAGGTAAGATTCTATCACCCAAACTATTAATTTCAAAATGTAACTAGAATGGGCCATTAATAAGGTAATTCATGTGGATGAGAGTGCTTACCTTGCATGCATGTGTTCCTAAGTAATATGGGGAGGTTGTGAGTTAAAGATAGAAAAGAATGGGGTGTGGGATGGTGGAGTCTTTCATAAAAAGGGCCATGAAACCTTAATACACACATAGTGTTTGATAGAATGCTCAAGTAAAAGGGCCATGAAATAGATTTGATACACACATAGTCTTTCATAAAAGGGCCATGAAATCTAAAATAGATTGAAGTTGCTAATATTCCGGAACGTCTTAGAGTTTTAAAAGGCTCAATTGAGGTATGTTGGCTAAACCCCTCTTCATAGAATTGAAACCCACGGTATTCATGCAATCGACGTAAGTCCCAAATTGAACGTCTTAGAAATTGCTATCCCGTATGTTCTGACATTGCAAATATATGTGTAATATGTATTCCCATGCTTTTATCAAGTTATCTCGTCATCTGAGGAAATGTTCAAGACTTTGAATATGTGCTAATATGCCTAGACTTCAAGTCAAATTCGATTAAGGACTGTTAGGCCAAATTGTGTGAAAAGCCTCTATGTGCCTTGAATTATAAATTGCTCATATGTGAAATCAAGAGTCTTGAATGAAAACCGTGTTGTTATTGATGATAACAATAATGTTGGATAGTGGAAAAGAACTTGAATTATGAAATAAGGCCACTTGTGCCAATGTGCTTAAAAGATGGGAAAGAAATATGAAGCAAGATGATCGATTGAAATGGTTTATGTCTCAAATGAGATGGCTTAGCCGATCAGGCCGAGATCAGACTCTGTGTAATAACACGGTGGCATTGTGAATGAAATAGTGAATACGGTTGATGTCTCAAATGAGATGGCTTAGCCGATCGGGCCGAGATCGGACTCCGTGTAAGAACACGATGGTATTGTGGACTGTGGTATATTGGCACTAAAATCCATTCAACCTAATAATGCGGGAGTTGACTTAAAAATCTATGTGATCCTTGACTGTTTTCCTTGTATTATTATTCATTCTATTGAGAAGGTGTTTAGCTATACATACTAGTACTATTCGACAGTACTAACGTCCCTTTTGCCGGGGGCACTGTATCTTTAAATGGATGTAGGTGGTTCCATAGCAGACAATGTTGATCATAGATAGGTTCTGCATCTTCTTCTCAGCGAACTCGGTGAGCCCCATTTCATTCCGGGGTCATGCAATATATCTTTTGTTTATATTGTTGTACTTTTTGAGGTATAGCCGGGGCCTTGTTGCCGACACCTTCTTTACACTCTTTTGTATGTTTAGAGGCTCCATAGACACTATATGGGTTGTATATGGGTGTTGGGAATGTTAAACAAGTTATGTTGTGTTCGATCACTTATTCCACTCAGACTATAAGAGTATGTGTATTTTTAGACTTAAAGGCGAAATAGCTAATGAAACGGTTTAATATTGTATGTATAAACTTCCCACTGTTTAATTAATAAAATCATGTCTTTTCTTTTCTTGATCATGGGTGAGTGGGGTAGAAAGTATTTAACAGGCTTGCTCGACCGGGTTCACTCGGTTGAGCGCCGGTCGCGCTTCCTGAGATTAGGGTATGACATCTATATTATTACCAGGAGTGCTATCTAGTGTTAGAGAGATGGATGGAATAGTGTTGGATTCGTAGAAGGTCTCATAGAAATGCGCGTATCAATTGGAGGTACTATTTATTGCACGAGAGGGTACAAAAAGGCTTATGGGTATTGAGACGACATGATCTTGTGATTTGGGGTCACTCGGGATGAGTGTTAATTTTTAATCCATTGTGTGCTAGGAAGAGAAGTGCTATTTTGAAATAAAGTCAAGAGGAAATCTGAAGAAGCTGGGTCAGTTTAGTAGTGGCTTAGATCAGCGTGGTAAGGGACATGACCGGTTCCTTCGGTATGTTGAGACTATGTAGGTGTTATGGCAAGAACTTGCCCGCTTGGTAGTCTGCACGATTTGGTTAATTTAGAAGACTCATTTTTAATGGTTGGGTCATGAGCAAACGGGTCCCAAAGAGTTATGATGGTTTTGGCCATGACTTGATGTGTGTGTCTTATGTGGTTATGGGAAGTCAGTTGCGTGTTATGATTTTTCTCCTGAAATGAGTTTAGGGAAAGGGGTTTCTAACCGAAGGAGTGCTCATTCTACTTGTCGTTCAAGAGTTGTCATGAAATTCATTTACCTCGCATAATAACATGATAGGTGCAGTGAGCAGTGTGGAATTAGGGTTGAAGGGTCAAGGTTGTGGTTCAGTTTGACAGGGATGCCACGAGCTCGAAAGAGCATGGGGAGATTTCAGATGTTCAGAGTATACTGGAGCTATTTTAGTGTCACCTGAGAGTGGTGTGTTTTATGGAAGAGGCATTTTTGTTTTAATTTGCGCACTCTTGATTAGCACTACAAAAATAGCTCGGTTGGTAGCCTTGGGTGTACAGATTTTTCTATTGGTGTGGAAGGTTGTGGGAGTATCCCATGGTATAATTGTGTGAATATGATGTGTCGGTCATTTAAGTGGGAGAGATTGAGATCAGGTACAGAGATTCTGGTACTATCGTAGATTAGAGAGTTTATGATTGAGAGATACACTATTCCATTGGTTGTAGATTATGGAAGTTTGTTTAGGATTTTATGGTTGTTTGTATGTATCATGAATAGGTCATTCTGGATCTTAAAAGGATACTTACCGAGCGTGGTGGTTGTTATAACTATCGTCGTCTATTTCATGTGTTACTCTTTTATGCAATATGGGTTGTGAGGCAACATGATCTTTCACGTGCGTGTTGTGGTCCTGCATAGGCCTGTGGTGTTATATGAGCGAGATGGCTCCTAATATGCTGGATTTTTATTGCACCTTAGTCGTGCTTGGCCCTTTGTAGCTCATTATGCTATTTGTCTCCCTAGGGTTATGTTTTTGCACTTGGCATTCTTGTGCTCTATATATACGTGTGTCTAGTGAGTATGAGCATTTTCCCTAGATGTATATTTCCATGCAAATTGTTATGTGTGGATCGGGTGGCATGCTTCCATGCGTATGATGTTTGGATCGTGTTGCACACCATAACGGTATCATGTGTAGATGGGGTTGCACGCCGCAACGATGAGATTTTGGCTACGACTCCTTATACGTATTTTGTGTGTTTTGCTTCTCATCTCTGGAATAAATTCATAGTATTCTCTTTGGTTGTTATATCTGTTAGACATGCTAGATAGTTCTGTTACTTGGGTTCCCTTCCCTTATGGGTCGTATCCGAGTTGTGGCTTATTGGACATAGATGGCATTGTATGAGATTTTACAGGGTGTTTGATGTGGCATGTCGACTGAGTAGCTTGTATTAGGTGAGACGAGGTTATTGGACATGGAATCAGTGCAGTCGGATTTGTATAATGTATGTTTGGAGGAGGAATGTCTCCAATCTGTTCAAAATGCGGCAATGGTTCTTGTCAAGATGAGGAACTCCGTGATTTGTTGGTTTGGTGGGTAGCTATGAGTTACTACACATATCTTTCATAGTTGCAGTATTGCAAGGTTTCAAATAGGATTTTATGTGTCATAAGGTATATTACCAGTACCGGGTTCGAAAACATGTAGGTATTATGGTTGGATGATATTACTATTGGCATATGAGCGATGCAGTAAATCGTGTGGTTATGACTTGGGTATATATATATGTTTTGTTACAGCTTGTCGAGATTGATACAGTGTATGTATGCAAGAATCGAATCTTATAGGAAATTTCAGATGTTGGAATTTGGTTCTAAGGCTTGTGATCTAAGGTAGCAGGAAGGATCTTCAATCTGGGTTGAGCCAATGTGATCATATGGCTTGTGGTGGTACGGATAGGTGCACGAGGAGTTGTACAGTGATTTTAGAAACTTTGGGATGATTCTTGGCACGTTCGAGGACGAATGTATGTTTAAGTTGGGAGAATATAATGACCGACCAGTCATTTTGGGCTCTAGCATATCGTTTGGTGGTTTGAGACCTTGAGTAGCTTCACTTTATGCATTATGAGTTGCACGTGTAGTCGGTTTTGATTTTCAAGAAGTTCAGAGTTGATTTGGAAGAATAGTTCTCAATTTGGAAGTTTAAAGTTAGGAGAGTTAACCAAGGTTGTACTTTTGAGTAAATGGCCTCGAAATCAGGATTTGAAGGTTCCTATAGGTTTTAAAGTGATTTAAGACTTGGGCGTATGTTCGGGTTGAGTATCGGATGGTCCAAGAGCATTCAGTGCTTATTATCGGAAATTTGCATTTTGAAAGTTTTGAAATTTGCTATGTTTGGCTTGGAGTGGACTTCAGCATTATCAGACTCTGTGTGGTATTCCAAGACCTTAGATAGGTTCATTTAGTAGATTAGAACTTGTGTGTGAAGTTTGGTCATAATCCGGTATGTCTAAGTTTGATTCAGACGCATTTGGCGATGTTTGAAGGTTTAGAAGTTAAGAGAAGGATTTCGATCGTCGATTCTTGGTTTTGATGTTATTCGTGGCATTTCGATCCTTTGATTATTTTGGTTAAGGTTTTGGGACTAGTTTGTAAGAATGGTCAGGGTCCCGGGGGCCTCAGGTGTGTGAGGTCGCATTCGCAATGAAGAAGAAGCTGGAATTGGAGGTTGGCCTTCGCGTTCGCGAAGGGCCGGTCACGTTCGCGTAGAGAAGGCCAGTTAAGGCCTCGCATTCGCGAAACCTATATCGTGTTTGGGAAGAGAATTTTTGTTCAGCTGTAGATTTGACCCTCTCAATCGTGAGGCGTCGTCCACGATCGCGAAAAGTAATGACTGGACAGTGTATAAGAATGCAAATTGGGATTTATCTCTTTTCATCTTATTAATTACATAGTAGCCAATGTTGGGCGATATTGAAGGGTCATTTTCATCATCTATCACAAGGTAAGTGATTCCTACTTATTATGAGCTAAATATGGATTACATATCAAGGGGCATTTTCATCATCAATCACATCGATTATATATGGATTTAAACATGAAAATTTATAGAAATTGTTGGATTTTGGAAAAAAACCTAGAAATTCTATTTTTAAGTTTTTACCACGAAATTGGACGTGGAATTGGGAATAAATTATATAATTGAGTTCATAGTGTTATGGGTAATATTTATCTTCGAGAATTTTTGAAATACGAGCACGTGGGCTCGGGGTTGACTTTGTTGATTTTTCATATAGAGTTGGGAATAGTTTCTAGTTCTTAAATTACAAGTCTTTGAGTATATTTTAATTGGTTTGCACGTTCTTTTGACTCATTTCAGATCGTTTAGCATTGGTTTGAGGTGTTAGAGAGGCATTGGAGCCCGTTATCGGATTTCGCAGGGAGGTAAGTCTAGTGTCTAACCTTGTGAGAGGGAATTTATCCCATAGGTGCTACATTAGTTTTGTGCTATGCGTTATGGGAGATGCGCACGTATGAGGTGACGAATATCCGTACGTATGTTGGAATTCCTGATTATGTTCGGGTAGACTTAGACTCACACCATATTTTAATTATATTAATGGAGTTATTCTTGCATGTTCACGTGCCTTAATTATTATTTTTAGCCTGAGACTGGACTTGTATAGACCATCGAACCTTGCTATTTTAGATACTTGACGAGTGTCCCGTCATTGTTTCTTGAATTTCATAACTCACACGTATATTCATGTGTGGGGTGAGTGACCCGTCATTGTTTCATATTCGTATGGGATCAAGCTAAAAGCTTGAGCAGTATTCTTATGGGATCGAGCTGTTCACCACGACAGTATTATGTGACACACTCTTATGGGATCAGGTCGTTCGCCTTGGCATTATTATAACGACTCGAGCGGCCGCTTTGAGCCTTAGTGTTCCGTTCAGTGGTTCGAGGTCTTGAGTGACTTAATATTGTGTATTATGACTTACATACATGGTCAGATTTGATTTTTGGATGTTTCGGGATTTATTTGGAGGAGTGATTCTCATTTTAGAACCTTAAGTTGAATATGTTGACCGAAGTTTGACTAGTGTGAACATGACCCCGTAACAGTGTTTTGATGACTCCGGAGGTCCCTAGGTTGATTTGGTTAGTTTTGCCGAAAGTTGGCAATTTAAAGGCTTAGAATTTTGATTAGTTTGACCGTAGGTTGACTTCATGGCTATTGAGTTCGGACTTTTGTTTTGGGACTTGGAATAGGTCCGTTTTGTTAATTAGAACTTGTCTGCAAAGTTTGGGGTCATTCTAAGTTGATTTGATAGGAATCGGACGCACGGTTGTATTTTTAGAATGTTCTTGAGTTTCATGTAAAATTTCATGCATTTTGATAAGTGATTCATGATTTTAGATGTTATTTGAGTGTTTTTATTATGCGAGCGAGCTCGAATAATGTTTCCAGACTTATGTTGATGTGTGGTGCGGAGCCCCGAGGGCCCGGGTGAGTTTCAGATGCGTTTCGGAGAAATTGAGAGGTGTGTGTTTTCTGGTGTTCTGCTCTCGCATTTGCGACTGTCGCATTTGCGAGTTTCTCTTCGCTTTTGCAAAAATTACTGAGGCCTGCAGAGTTTGCATTTGCGAACTCCAGATCGCATTTGCGATATTGGCCTAGGCTGAGGAAGGGTCGCTTTTGCGAAAACGCTAAGGGTCCCTTTTGCGAAAACGCTAAGGATCACATTTATGAGCTTTTTTCGCTTTTGCGATGGGGCCATACTTCGCTTTTGCGATGTCTGTGGGAGCCTAGCAGCGTTTGCTTTTTCGAACAAAGCGTCGCATCTATGGTGGTCGCATTTGCTAACCCTGGGTCGTAAATGCTACTTCTGCAGCTGAACATAAGGGTTGAGTTACAGGATTTTGGTCTCAGTTTTCATATTTTGGAACCCTAGACTCAGCAGAAGGCGACTTTGAAGAGGATTTTCATCTACATTCATTGGGTAAGTGATTTTGATCAATTTCTAACTATATTTCATGATTATATCTTAGATTTAACACCAAATTTGTGAGAATCAAAGTGAAATTTTGAGAAATTTTGTCTATATTTTGAAAAATGAAAATATGGGATTTTAGTCGAATCGGACTCGGAGTTCGAAACAAAACACATATATGGACTCGTGGGGTTATGGGTAGTCAGAATCTACTCCTGTACCTGGGTTTTGGCCGAGCAAACCCTTGACTTTTGAGGAATTGTGCAAAGATCATAGCTTTATTTATTGAAATTTATTTCTCTTGCATTATAAAGGAAAAGCTATTTTTGAGCCTAGCGGAGGTGAATTATAAAGGAAAAGCTATTTTTGAGTATTGATTGAGGGCTTTTGAGGTAAGTATATTGCCTAACTTTGTGTGGGGGAACTACCCCGTTTGGATTGCTTTGTTTGCACTATTTGAACTATGTGGAAGACGTGTACACGAGATGACGAGTGTGTACACGACCTTATATGTGGAAATTTGACCAGTTTAAACTCTATTGTTTCTCATGTACATTAAATTGAAGTTGCTCTATCATGTTATATCCTACATTGTTAAATTTATTCTTATATGCCTTATTTTAAGTTTGTTCATGTTCTATCTTTTATGGCCAAATATACTCATATAAGCTTTAATTGGGGTTGTTACCTCTTCATTGTTACATGTTATCTCTTCCATAATTGATTATTATTATTTGAAGTCATTGTTACATGTTATCTCTCTTATTGTTGAACTACCATTACTTGAGGTAATTATTATTGTTATGTCTTTCATTGTTTAGCTTATTCTTCCGTCCCATTGAATTGTTGAAATTCTTGGGTTGATTTACTTGTCTCACCCTCGTGTTGTTATTATTTTTGTTGTACTCAGTGTTGTTGAGCCGTGGGCTATGTGTCATTGTGGTATTGAAATTATTTTTATGGAAACATTATGACATATGAGCACATGTGGTGCGAGTTGTTATATTGTGTTGTTATATTTTGGCACATGTGGGATTGTTGAGAGGATTGTCGGGGTGTTTTCATGTGAGTTATCCATGCTATTGTTATTATTGATATTTGCACATGTAGAGTGATAAAGCGGGCTATAAATGTTGGGTTGCGCATGTGGCGAGACAAGATGGGATAATTATTATGCGCGTGTGGCGAGACAAGGCAGGCATTTACTTTACTGTTACGCGTGTGGGGAGACAAGGGGGCTATGTCGGGGATGATGTGTGATGGCCTGGGGGCATTGTCATTTATGATATTTTTCTGGTGGGTGACCACCTTGTGTGAGCCATGCATATTACATCTTTTTTGTCACGCCCCGAACCTGGGCCTGGACGTAACATGACACCTGGTGCCAGACTACATGCAATCGAGCTAACACGTGTTGATATAATGAGAGTCTGGATGATATAAATCAAAGTGCGGAAATACTAATACAATTCTAAAACATATTTGTAGCCAACATAGCTTAACATGAAAGCCTGGGACTCTGTCTAATTGTTACTCTAGTCTATGAAGCCTCAAATGAAGTACTGAAAACACTGACTGTCTGATATGAGAATCCTAGCGCTCTGAATCGTCAACCTATAGATCATTACCTGCATCGTGAGATGCAAGCCCCGGGCAAAAAGGGAAGTCAGTACATTTGAATTGCATTGTTATGTAAAGCAACTGAAAGAAAGAACTGCAAATGTTGAAACTGAAACTGAGCTGATAATTGAGAACTGATAACTAATAACTGAAATGATCACTACTGGAACTGATAACTGAAATGATAGTTGATAACTGATAACTGAAATGATAGTTGATAACTGATAACTGAAATGATAGTTGATAACTGATAACTGAACAAAGGAAGTAAGGATATGAATACTCCCTCTTCTAAATGATGAACAACCTGTTTATCTGAATAAACTACGGCCTCGGGCCCAATATATATGCGCACAAGCTATGGCCTCAGGCCTAAGTATACGTGTACATAACCACGGCCTTAGGCCCAAAAATGCATAAAGCATAAACTACGGCCTCAGGCCCAAACATGCATAAAGCATAAACTACGGCCTCAGGCCCAAACATGCATAAAGCATAAACTACGGCCTCAGGCCCAAATACAGATGTTCACCATTCAGGATTTAAAATAAGTAACTGAGAATCATACTACAATGTATGATACTGAAATACTGAACCCCACTGGGTTACATGATACTGAAATGCTAAATAGGACTCGACTAGAATATGTATTCATAATAAAATGATCTGTCATAACTGAGACTCATGGGATATTGAATGAAGTATGAAACCATTTCTTCTAGAGAATAAAAGTTCTACAACTATTCATGGAACTGAGGCATAATTACTTTCTGAGGAAATTTGTAATAGTCATAAGAATGAGACGTAGGGAGAATAATAAACATTCCCAAACGTAGAGAGTTAGCCTCACATACCTTAGCTCTGGCCCTTTTTAAAAGTATCACGATGTTCGTCGCCTCGTTCAAAGATAATCTACGTCAATAAATATCAAGAGGAACCAATATTAGCACTAATGCTCATGTTTTAGTCACTTATGCATTTTATCAAACACCTTATGGGCGTAAAGCCTCATAACCTTTAGTAATTGGTATTTTCTTCACCAAGTTCTCATTCTACTACTTCTAGGTGATTCTACAATCCCAAATAGATGTAACTAACACCATTTCTCATCACCCAAATGTTTACAACAATCATAATTCAACAATCCAAAATCCTAGCATAGTTCTTACGGTTCTCTTTATCAAACCCATTTACTATTCTCCCAAAAACTCATCAATTCATAGTTATAAATGATCAGGGAGTAGAAGCATTACCTTCTCGAGGCTGACTCCTCTTGAATTTGAGTTCTAGGGTTTCCTTTCTCAACTATGTTGTCTCGACTTAATATCTAATTAGTCGATTATATTGAATTTTATGCACCTCACTCTCGGTCTTGATTCTAAAACAATTGTTTCCAACCATACTCATCCCTATAGGACTTCACGTGTCAAAAAGGTCACACTAATACTCATTTAACGCATCTACAACTAATCTGGATTTACGGGGTATTACATTATCTTCCCCTTGGGATCATTCATCCTCGAATGATTGTCCTGATTGTAACTACGGCTTCCTCTAGACCTTAAACGGGACTGATGGAAACATGTGAACACTTTACTGTCATGAACACATGCATATTAAACTGAATTGATACATGATTACTGATGTGCTGTGATACTGAACTGAATAGCTACTGAACTGAATGGCTACTGCACTGATTGAACACTGAGCTGACTGGATACTGAAAGACATGGAGATTATAATATAAGTTATGAATGAGAAGGATAGCTTCCTTCGACATTTCTCGAAACATCTGCCACCTAACAGATCATAATGCTAGCTTCACAAGGCATCATAATACTCATAACATGAAAGATATACATGAATACTGGTCTGTTATGGATACGTGAATTCTGAACTAACATGCATATATGAATACTGAACTAGCACGAATATTTGATTACTAAACTGATATGAATATCTGAGCACTGAACTAACATCGATATGTGAGTACTATGCTGGCATGAATATCTGAGTACTGGAATGACATGAGTATCTGAGTTCTGAACTGACATGAATGTTATAACTGGAAACGTAAATGTCGTGACAGGAGATCTGAATACTGGAAACTTCAATGTTATAACATGAAACATGAAATACTCTGTGTACAATCGCTAGTTCTGGCTGAAACTCTAACTCATAAGCTACTGGCCTGATGTATCTGGGACTGACCTTTCCTTTCTTCCTAAATCTTATAGTTCCTTTCATAGGCAAAACTTTTAGAAACATCTAATCATCAAATTGAAACTCTAGGTCTCTACGTTGCACGTCCGAATAGGACTTTTGGTGACTTTGAGCCGTCTTAAAATTCTCTTGAATTTACTTGACTTTATCCATAGCATGATTGACTAAATCTGGTCCCAACAACTCTGCTTCGCCAACTTCGAACCAACCAATTGGCGATCTACACCTTCACCCATACAAATCATACTTTCAAAATAAGTTAGATAATCTTATTATGAGGTCCATATTTACCAGCTCCACTAAAGGATATGTGTATTTTGTGGTAAAACACTGCGCTTTCTACTGCTTGACTTTCACTTGATGACAATTCAGACACTTGGAAAGAAAGTTTGTGACATTCTTTTTCATGTCATTCCACCATTAAATCTCCTCAAGATCATGATAAATCTTTGGGGAACCTGGGTAGATATAATACCTGGAATTATGGGCTTCTAACATGAACCTCCTTCTCTAAGTCCATCTATTTCTTGACACACAATCAGTCTTGGTACCTCAAAGTACCATCATCACCCCCTTTGTTCAAAAGCCATCGTCTAATGCTTGTGAATCTCCTATTTCACCTACAACAAGTAGGGATCATCAAATCGTTTCTACTTAACTTCGGCTACTAAGGAGGAACAAGTCTTGTTTTGAACAACAACTCCACCACATTCAAAGTCCGAAAGTTGAACTCCTAGGTTGACTAAACAGTGAACTTCTTTCACCGTAGTTATCTTGCCTGCCTCATTCATATCCTATACTTCCCATACTGGATTATCTTTTTAAGCTACTTCCTGAAAACACTTATGGTATTGATGTGAGCTAAGTCTTTGACCAGTACACTGAAGATTAGAGTATCATGATCATTCTACTAACTTCGTGTTTCTTACACACACTAGGCACATTCCTTGGGGTAATTATATCATTTTTTTACTAGGAAAAACTACATTACTTACATAAGTAGAAAGCTAATGTATTCATAACTATCATACACAATCTTAATGATATAACTCTGCTCATACTGTTAATCTATGGGAAACCCTTTTTTCGATTACTCTTAAATACATTCTTCTCTACTTTGCTCTCATACTTCCTAGCTGATTTGTTTTTCCTTCCACTGTCACTGTACTTCAGGTTTAACTTAAACTCATTGGATTCTAACACACGTTTGGTGTTTCAAACTATTACCCACTCACTAGTGTTGACCTATCTAAGTGAACCAAATCGTACCTCTACTAGCTCTGCTGATATTTCTTATTCATCGTATCAACTCAAAACTTACTATTCTTTTACTAATCACCTGCTAGAATCATATTTTCTTGTTCTGCTTTGAATAAGTATAGTGAAGCAAAAGATTATTTCTAACGTCCCTCATCATTCGACCCTATCCTACGGTCGCACACTATCTTTCTTTTGTACTATGTACGTGGATCACACTTAGGGAAATTTCAGTTGTCTTAAACAAAATTAGAATAACTAACCCCAAACTTTATATACACTTCAAAATCATATCAGACTATAAACATTCGGGGTAAACACTTAGTCACATAAACTAAGGGGAAACTATCATAACTTTTATCTCACGATAATTGCTGCTTCTTATAGTAACTTACTAACGTGGTACTTTCTAATTCTGATTTGACTATATCTAAACAACTTAAAATCATTCCCTGAAATTTAATATCGATTGCTCTTGGTTCTCATTTCGTACATCATATCTTCTTAGTCATATGCATAAGTCGTACAAAACACATCTTTGGTAATACAAACATTTCTGACTCCTAGGTATTTTGCCCTTACGATCATTTTTGTCCAAAACTAGAGTGATCAATTCTATGCCCGCTGCAGTTAAATTCTTAACTTGTTACACTATGGGGTCTGACATCTGAACTATCATCATCCAACCTGTGGCTCCATTTCTAAGAATTAAAATGAAATTGTTCTATGAGGTAAAACACATCCGAAAACACTATCATGCACAAACATGTCCTTCATAGTATACAATTATATGATAAATCACTTCTTGCACCATCCGTCGAGTCTTGAGTCATAATCTGGACCTAAAACGTGGGAAGATTTTGCTATAATCACTATTACTTACATTTTCTTTTAGCACCCATAGATATCCTTGTATACTCACAAGTCGCCTTTATTTGGATACAATGAAAATTGGAGATCTGGTAATTGAATAACTGAATACTGGCATACTCAACAACCATAAACCTACCAACTGAAAGACTGTATAACTGGTAACTGAGGTAAACTGATAACCATAAAACATGATAACTTCTTCTGTACTTTTTGATAAGGTTGTGCTCTAATTTGTACTACCATCCATTGCAACCCACTTTCAACATCCTCTCATGTCTCATTTGTTACCAACATGTACTCCATAACTATACCCCAATGGGACATTATCATCTCTATGACCTTGGGTTTTTCTTGCACGTTGATTGGCCATTCGATACGTCTAGAACTCGATAGGAAGAGAAGATAAACTATTGATCTAAGCTTCATGGCACGATCTAGAGTAGAAAGAAATGAGACAATCCTGAATATCTTGGTAGTTAACTGTTTATATGAGTGGCTGGCACACATATATAAAGGAAACTCCATTAGACACGGCTTCATAGACTCCCTAAGACTCTTAAACCTTGCTCAGATACCAAGCTTTGTCACAACCCAAACCTGGGCTTGGACATAACATGGCACACGATGCCTGACTACATGCGACCGAGCAAACCAATTGGCTGGCTGAATCAATATGTGATATCATAACATAATGAATGCGGAAGATAAACTAATACGTGCTGATATACTGAGAGTCTGGATGATATAAATCAAAGTGCAGAAATACTAATACAATTCTGAAACATATTTGTAGCCAACATAGCTTAACATGAAAAGCCTATGACTCTATCTAATTGTTATTCTAGTTTATGAAGCCTCCAATGAAGAACTGAAAACACTGACTGTCTGAAAATACTGAAGAAAGTAAGGTAATAATAATGCTCCAAACGAACTGGGGATCACCAAATAGCTGGCACAATAATCATAGCGCTCTGAAACATCAACCAAAGAGGGACGGTAGTACATTTGAATTGCACTGGTATGTAAAGCAATTGAAAGAAAGAACTACAAATGCTGAAACTGAAACTGAGCTAATAATAGAGAACTGATAACTAATAACTGAAATGATCACTGCTGTAACTGAAACTGAAATGATAGCTGATAGCTGATAAATGAAATGATAGCTGATAACTGATAACTGAACAAAGGAAGTAAGGATATGAATACACCCTCTTCTGAATGATGAACAACCTGTTTATCTGAATAAACTACGACCTCAGGCCCAATATATATGTGCACAAGCTACGGCCTCAGGCCCAAGTATACGTATACATAACTACGGCCTTAGGCCTAAAAATGCATAAAGCATAAACTATAGCCTTAGGCCCAAACATGCATAAAGCATAAACTACGGCCTCAAGCCCAAACATGCATAAAGCATAAACTACAGCCTTAGGCCCAAATAAAGGTGTTCAACATTCGGGATTTAAAATAAGGAACTAAGAATCATATTGCAATGTATGATACTGAAATACTGAACCCCACTAGGTTACATGACACTAAAATGCTGAATAAGACTCGACTGGAATATGTATTCATAATAAAATGAGACTCATGGGATTTTGAATGAAGTATGAAACTATGTCTTCTAGAGAATAGAAGTTATACAACTATTCATGGAACTGAAGCATAATTACTTTCTGAGGAAATTTGTAATAGTCATAAGAATGAGACGTAGGGAGAATCATAAACATTCCCAAATGTAGAGAGTTAGCCTCACATACCTTAGCTCTAGCCCTTTAAAACGTATCACGATGTTCATCGCCTCGTTCAATGATAATCTACGTCAATAAATATCAAGAGGAACCAATATTAGCACTAATGCTCATGTTTTAGTGACTTATACATTTATCAAATACGTTATGGGCGTAAAGCCTCATAACCCTTAGTAATTGGTATTTTCTTCACCAAGTTCTCATTCTACTACTTCTAGGTTATTCTACAATCAAAAATAGATGTAACTAACACCATTTCTCATCACCCAAATGTTTACAACAATCATAATTCGACAATCCAAAACCCTAGCATAGTTCTTATGGTTCTCTTTATCAAACCCATTTACTATTCTCCCAAAAACTCATCAATTCATAGTTATAAATGATTAGGGAGTAGAAGTATTACCTTCTCGAAGTTTACTCCTCTTGAATTCGAGTTCTAGGGTTTCCTTTCTCAACAATGGTGTCTCGACCGAATATCTAATGATCGGAAGGATGTACCCATGTTAATAAGGTGTTGGAGAATTGAAATTAACTTAGAATCATCGTTAGAACTTACCTTTGATGATGGAGGGACCTTGGTAAAGTTAGGTTTTTGAGAGCTTTCCTTTCTAGAGTAGGTTTTCATGTTTGGAGTGTGGGGGAACGAGGTAAGGGTTTTAAATATGTGAACATGTCCCAAAATTTAGGAGGAAAATAAAAGTAGCTCGGGTAAACATCGCCGGCATGAGGCATCGTCTGGGGCACCAAAATAACTGTGCAAGGCGCTATTAGAGGCGCCAAAACTACAGTGCCTTGCACTGTTTGGGGCGCTGAGGTTGATGCCCTGGATAGTGCCTTGCACTATTTGGGGCGCTGAGGTTGATGTCGTGGACAGTGCCTTGCACTGTCTGTGGCACTGAGGTTGATGCCGTGGAGAGTGCCTTGCATTGTCTGGGGTGCAGGGTTTTTATGGCCTTGCATTGTCTATGGCCGTGAGTTTTCATGGCCTTGCACTGTATAATGCTATAAGACGGACCTCCCATAAACTTAGTCGATTCTATTGAATTTTATGCACCTCACTCTCGGTCTTGATTCTAAAATAATTGTTTCCAACCATACTCATCCCGGTAGGACTTCACATGTCTAAAAGATCACATTAATTCTCATTTAACGCATCCACAACTAATCCGGATTTACGTGGTGTTAAATTTTTGTTGTGTTGTTTCCAATGTGCTATTCAGCATTGTCACATGCATACAAATTTATACATGTGACATATGGGCCTATAAGACCGAAATGGTCATTTGTACACTCAAATCTTAGGCTGACAAGGTCATACAATCATCCATATACATGACATCTGTCTACAAGCCTCTAAGAGTACATAAACGTCATAAAGGCCGGGACAGGGTCCCGCCATACAAATCAATACATGTTCAAAGCATACTGACTAAATAGGCAACTCCGGAGTAAGTGGAGTGCACCAACACCTTCTGCTAATCTGATAGCCTACTATCAGGGCCTGTGGGCATGAAACGCAGTGTCCCCAGGCAAAGGGGACGTCAGTACAAATAAAGTACCGAGTATGTAAGGCATGAAAAGCAATATATAAAAGACATAAAATAAACATGGAGTAAATGACTCAACTTGTAAGTCTAAATAGCCTAGTAAATAATGAAACCTTAGTGTGATGCATATGCGTATAAATTTCATATCATGCATAGGTATATGCGTACATAACATCATCAAGCCTCTGAGGGCATCCCATCATATCATCTTGGCCTCAGTGGGCGAAATCATCAACGTATACCAACTAATTAGGTGGTGGTGCATATATAACGTCGTAACCTTTTCCCATACCTATCACGACCCAAACTGATATAAAAATTTATACCTGTGACATACGGGCCTATAAGGCTAACGTGATCCATTATATACTTTAAATATAGGCCGACAAGGCCATATAAATATCCGTACACATGACATCTGTCTACAAGCCTCTAAGAGTACATACTTATCATAAAGGTCGGGACTGACCCCGCTATACCAACCAATACATGTACTAATTTCATACTGACCAAATAAGCAACTCGGGAGCAATAAAGTGCACCAACATCTTCCGCGAAGCTGATAGCCTACATGGAGGACTCTCGACCTGTCTATCAGGACTTGCGGGCATGAAATGTAGCATCCCCAGGCAAAAGGGACGTCAGTACAAATAATGTACCGAGTATGTAAGGAATGAAAATCAGTAAATAATAGACATGAGAGAAACATGGAGTAAAAGACTCGACATGAAATTTTGAATAACTCTGTAAATGATGAAATACTCATAGTGTCATGCATATGCATATGAATGTAGTGTCGTGCATAGGTACATGTGTTCACAACATCATCAAGCCTCTGATGGGCATCCCATTATATCATCTCGGCCACTGTGGGCAAATCATCAACGTATACCAGCTGATCAGGTGGTGATGCGTATATAATGATGTAACCTTTTCCCATATCCCATATCCATATAATACACATATATACGCGTATATAACACCATCTTGTCATGGGTCAATGTACATGTATAAATGCATGAAATGCATAAGAAATACGTTAATAATATTTTCTCGGAATGCCATAAAAATCAATATACCTTTCGGCTAAACTTTATCTAATACGTATTTTTCTGAGACCCATGAACAGAAGATATAATAATAATTCACATGGGGAATCAAAAATATAGACACCCCTAGTATTTATATGAATAGAGTCATTTATGAAAGTTGTGTATTTTGCTCGTTTCATTTTTATTATTTGAATCCTGCCAAAAAGAAAGAAGGGATAGCCTTAACATACCTGGAGTAGGGAAACATCCGTTTGATATTTTTGAAAAAGGTCGCACCGTACTCCTTTAGAACCGAAAAACTTTACATTGCTAAATCTCTTTGGAATCGTTTGGTTGCAAGAAGTCATGTTGTAGTATTTTTGCTAGCATCCGATTGTAGGGTCTTTGTACTCAAAATATTAGAAATGAGTTTAGCATCTGATGGTAGGGTCTTTGTATTCAAAATGTTAGAAATGAGTTTAGCATCTGATGGTAGTGTCTTTGGTATTCAAAATGTTAGAAATGAGTTTAGCATATGATGTAGTGTCTTGGTATTGAAAATGTTAAGAATGAAGTGTTATGTAATTACTTTGCCACCTAATCACAAATAACTAAGAGTCATTTGTTTGGAAAGTGGCTTGCTGCCATATTTTGGGCTTGGTCTTTATCCAAAGACTTTAGTTAATTAACCACTAATTAATAATTAACTAGTTAATTTCCCTATTAACCAATAATTAACTAATTATTTACATAGTTAAGAATCATACACCTTACTATTATGGTCATGTGGTATCTTTTGTGGCACTAGTCAATAAATACTGGGTATTATAGTTCGGACCGTATTTTATCCCAAAATGTCAAACTTCAACGAAACTCAATTTCTTTGATTCGTTTACCCTCTAACCTTCACGAATTTACTTATCACTTGTTTGAAAAATATAATACTTATAACCTCAAAAATAATCTCATTTCTGAGCTTATATCAATTTACTCATGGCGTACTTTCATGTACGAAAACATGGGGTGTAACAGTATGCAATATAAATTACCCAACTCTAAGTCGGGGTCGAATCCACAAAGAGTTATGAGGGGTGTTAGGAGTATATATTTGAAGCAAGCGAATGGACTACCTAAAATTGTACTTCCACAACAGAGTTTTGATTTCTACTTCTACTATTACTCTAATGATTACAAGCTAAGGAAAATAGATTAGAGATGAATGTTTTTGGTATTTTTCCAAATAGTTTAAAAGCCTAGGGATGTGACCATGACCTAGGTATTTTCCTAATTGGTTAAATACGTTAATACTTATTTTGTTGATTGGGGTGTATTATATCTCTCAACTCTACCTTACTCACTCAATACCTCTCGGTCAGAGAGTGATTTTTCACAATTTGGCTTTCTCAAGTCCAAATGGGTATCAAACAAAATAGTTGATATGAGCTCAAGTCGAGTTCTTATTATCTCTAGTTTGATCCCTTTAATCAGGCTAATCAATCTCTCAATTAACCTAATTCCTTGTTAGCCAAGTTAACCTAGACTACGTCCCTCTTTCTCAAGTAAAGACTAAGTCAAAAAGGCATGAATCAATGATTGCAACCATTAATTCTAAAATAGAAGCATTAACTAGGCTAAATAATCAACACCCAATCATAAATAAGCATTAAATTAAATACCCATAAGATTTATACACTAGGGTTGGGTCACAAACCTAGTAAGAATCTTGCTAGTCATAATGGAAATTGCAGAAAATAAAGAAGAAAAGCTAATTAAACTCATAATGAAAGATTAAAATAATGAAATCTAATGTTTAAACACTAAAATAAACTAAAACTTACTAAAATGGTAAGAAGAAACGGCTACAACAGCTTCGAGCATTCAAGCTCGACCTAAATTTGTGAAACTCGTCAATTTATATTGGGCCACAAATCGCTGACAAAAATTCCCCTAGGGAGGTTCTGCGGCCGCAAAATTCCATGTGCAGTCTGTAGATTTCTTCAGTTGGCAGGAAGGAGGATTCTGCAGCCGCACAATTTCGGACTACGGCTGCGAGGCAACTTCTGTGGCCGCACCATTCTTGTGCGGTCCGCACTTCTGTAAGTAGTCACGACTTGGTCTTCTGCACATTCTCTGAACTTGAAAATACTTGTTAATGCAGACCCTGTTTTGCTGCCGCACAATTCATGTGCGCTCCGCACATTTGTCAAACTTCTGTTGGGCTCTTTAGCTTGGGTTATAGCCGCAGAAAGAATTCTGCGGTCCGCAATTTCTTCTATGGATCGCACATCTTTGCTTCTGCGCCCTTTATTGCCTTGTGCTTCGGAACACTCCTTTTTGAGTCGGATTTCATCATGGGAGACCAAACTTCCAGCATTCCTGCGATTTGCACAATTTAACACTTTAGGACTAAAACTTTAGGACTAAAACAAGAGCAAAAAGGTGTTATAAGTAGTCAAAATCCCCACTTATTGGCAAGGTAGCTACACTGACATACAAAGTATACATGATTCATCCACATGCCTATAAAGATAATAGACTTGTACCATGGTCGGGACATGGCTTCGACCTACCCATCAAACCTGTATATACAAAATGCACTCCAAAATCCATACCTTGCAACTCTGGATGAATGGAGCATACTAATCAAGTTGATGTCTAGCTTTGTCTACTGGGAAGGTCTATCCGGCTGTCTATGAAAACCTCCAGGCAAGAAATGCATCACCCCCTGTAAAAGGAACGTTTGTACGAAATAATATACCGAGTATGAAAGGCAATAGAATAACTGAAAGCAAAAACTAAATTGAAGTACATAGTCAACTTAAAGCCAAAGAATGCTCAGAGATATACTCACTTGTTATGACTCAACATAATATAATATAGGGATATCATAGCAAGTTGGGCACATATAGGGCTCGGTATATCTGTCACTGACCCAGTGGCCAAGCAATAGTAAACTCTCATTGACCGTAAGGCCAGGCAAATAAAAACTCTCACTGACCAAAAGTGGCCAGGCAATAGAAAAATATATGTATATTATGTTGTATATCATGTATGTAGTAGAATGTGTGAAGGTACATGTATAATTCTCTATCTCTTTATAACATCACGGAACAACATGGAGAAGATAGGAATCCCTATCGCTAAAATACGATGAGAACATATGGGAAGATGTAACACCTATAGAGACATGAACTCTACGATATGCATTTTTCTTATACAATTCATCTAGCTCTCTCTTATTATGGATTGATGCCAATGAAATAAGGGATAGACTTTACATACCTTTGTAGCATAGTCAACGGCTAAATATATATATATATGCAAAAACTGCCCAACATACTTCAACCTATATTAAAACATTAAAACTATAGTTAAGCTATGGAACAAGTTAAAAGGTATTTCCAATCTAGTAGCTCATTTTTGGAAAATTGGGCAGCACTTCCCCTATAACTTTCACTTACTCCCACTTCTAAATAACATGAACAACAACAATAAGAATACCAACAACAACAACCATAACATAGCCACGCTATACCATCAACAACCACCAACTCAAGCGATAGTACAACGAGCGACAAGCTCAGTTTATGATTAAACAAACTATAGCTTTAAACCTCTTTTCTTTCCACAATTTGTTAACAAGATTAACCACAACGTATTCAGTTATTAATACTGGTTTTCAGCAACAACAAAACCTTAAAAATCCCCCTAACAGTCCAAGAATCCAATACAACAACACCGTAACAGAAACTCGTACATTACTTGTCGAGCGGCAAGCTCGGCTTATAACAAATAACACAACTCTTCACTACACTTCATATCCGCAACATCCACATATCATATATAAGATATTCTCATAACTCCAGCAATATTAGTATCACAAGAACACCTTAAAACAGTCCAACATCACATAACAACTCAATATATGATTCTCGGTCGTCGATTCGCATATTCTAGCTTTAATAGCTTTTCCAAGACTTAGATACACTCAATACGATATGAAGAGGGAGATTCTTACCGAAAAACAACACAAACAACCTGGACCCAAGCTTACCTCACCTTGAAGAATCCTCTAAATCACATGCAAAGAGGAGGAAGGAGTAACACAATCTCTACGAACTTTCCAAGGGTGAAATCATGTCATAAACTCATAGATCATGGCTGGGGTGGTAGAGGAATCTCGTAGACCTTCAATTTTGTGGGAGGATCACCCCGTAACTCCAAGTATATTGGGAGAAAAGCTCAGTCACATTAAACCCAAAATATCAGAAATAACTTTTTTGACTTCAAAACTTAACATATGAATATTATATGATTCAAATACATTAAAACATGACCTCCTTAGAATATTAAGTACTCCTGATTTTACCCCAAAATTACGGTTTATAACATCTTTGATTCGTTTAGCCTCCAACCCTCGCGATACTTTCTTAACACTTGTTTCAACCCATCATTATTTTGTAGAGGTCCTTAAACTCTCCAGCTCATATTGATTCACTTAAGACGCATTCTAGCATGAATGTACGGGGTGTGACATCCTTCCCCCCTTAGGAACATTCATCCTTTAATGTTAACTTAGATACTTTCAAAACATTTACCAGAGTACTCTGTAAACTTGACTAAAACCAACCTGCATATAGCTAGAAAACACACTATACATGCCACATCAGGCCAATATCTACACACGACCGTCATTCATATGTACTGCAAGTCAAAAATAAAAGCTCACCTCACGACCTACTGGTTTTAACCGGGTTATTCTGTAATATTGCATCTCGAGCCACATCTTTGGATTTCATCTCCTATGTAGCCTCCCACGTCATTTCTTTGACTTTCTTATTTCTTCATAATACCTTCGCGGAGGCTACCTTTTTGGTCCTTAACTTACGGATCTATCGATTTTAAATAGCCACGACAATCTCCTCGTAGGATAGATCCTCTGTAATCTGAACGTCATCTACTTGGACAACCCGAGAAGGGTCCCCAGTACACTTCTGTATCATGGATAATGGACTGACTCCAACTCCGAAGGCAATTCAAGATCATAAACTATTCTACCTATCCATCGAATGACTCTTTAAGGCCCCATATATCTCGAGCTAAGCTTGCCCTTCTTACCGAATCTTATGACGCCTTTCATAGGTGATATCTTTAAGATTACCTAGTCGTCTATGACTTTCCACAAGCTAGTCCTTTAGGAATTTTATTCTACGACCTTGGCCATCATATAATTGTCTCTTGTGATATTTTTCCTTTGAGGGACTCGTTCACTGATGCTCTTTGAACGAAATATAATCCTCAACTTGGCTCTCATAATTCTCACTTTGCTTTTCTTAAGCTTAGTTATTAGCTTGGTACTTGTAACATTGTTATTCAACCCTTATATCGTACCTTGTATAGAGATATACATATATTTCTGCTCCGCTTGAAGAGTGGATGATTTAGGATAGGCTTCAAATTCTTAACCTCGTATTCTAGCCTTCTAACTATCATGCCCCAACCTTGGGGATCGCGACCGGCACTCAACCGAGATATCCTAATCGAGCAAGCCTACTTAGGGCCTATCTTTAACCTCCGCCCATGAGTAATTTGAGTATAAATATCAAGAGTTAGCCACGGGAGGGTAGAGTGCACAACACCAATTTTCATTACTATTGAAGCTTCATTTACGATTACCAAAATATTACATGTTTCATAGTTTAAAAGTGGAAACATCCAATAACTTACAACACTCTTATTTTGTTTTTCCCCAACAAAGACACAACCCACAACATATCTACGAGGCCTCTAAAAGAGCGTGAGCACAATATGGAAAGGCCGGTGACAAGGCCCCGTCTATACCTCAAAAGAAATGTACAAGAGAAGCATTACAACATATGTGCCCCGGTATAGAATAGGGGTCACCAAAATCCGTGGAGTAGAGGGTATACTACTATCAGTGACCAACACCGCTTGCTGAGGAATAACCTGCATCCGTTAAAGATGCAGTGCCCCTAGCAAAATGGGCGTTATTACATTTGGAATAGTCCTAGTTTGTAAAGCCAAGTACCCTCTCATAGAATGGAATACCAACACAAAGGAAAGAAACATAGTAGCAGTAAGTAAATCACTAATATTTAAATGCCAAGTTAAAATTAAAGTGAAACTTCAAGTAAGTATTATCATTTTAGGTGGGAAGATCCTTAGTACCGATACATCACCATGCCCATGGCATGGAGTCCGATCCCCGTGTAATCGGATAAGTTATCTCACCCTAATGTATGCGGGAGGATATTGAAACACAATAACACTATGTGCATGGCATGGCGTCCGATCTCCGCCAGATTGGCTAATTCGTCTCACCACAATTCCGTGTGGGTTGACATGGTCCTTTCTAGCTATCATCGCATCCCAATCAAGGGGAATAATCTAAATTTAATATAATGGGGACTCACACCTCAATACACTCCTACACCGGTACGTGTAGTTTTAGGCTTGGGCATTTATAACCGAGGCTTCCTCGGTGACCTATATAAAACAAAAGTATGCATCTCATAGCCTTTTTATAATTCTTTTCATTCCATTTGCACTCTTGGCAATACATGTAAATCCTCATTCTTGGCACGATGGCCGCATTTCATATTTCATACTTTCATTCTTTCACTATCAAGGATCATCATAAGTCATCAACATAAAGAACATTTGAAAATAACGACTTTAAATACATGAGTAATAAGAGTCTTAAACACATTCAATTTTCTTCCCAAGAGAGAGCATAATGATTTGCAATTGAACGTGAATTCAAGTCATAAGCATTAAATACAATAACCATATTTGAAACATTATGCCAATGGAGATTAACATGATAGGGCAATTCGAACATGACTTGAGTAAATAAGAATTCGAATAAATCAATTGTTAGAGGCAATACGGAACGATTAGTATAGGGGTTTGAACAAATCACATTTGGAATTTACATGGAACTCGTGGATTCCGATTCTATAGGAGGAGTTTAGCCAACATACCTCGATTGAGCTTTCCTTAAAATTACTACAATGTACCACCACTCTTAGCAACTTCAATATATAGAAACATGATCAAATTGAACCAATATTAGGAAGGTATTCATCATCTAGGTCAAATAGGAATCTTTATCAAACAGATAGTGGGCCAGTTTGCCTACAAGGTTCATAGTGGAATCCCCTCGCCCTACAACTAAATTCAAACAACAATTTATCCATAATAGTTCAACAACCTCCATATCACCTCCATCGATACGTGTATGCCCAACAACACATCCCCAAATCAAGAACCACAACTCGCATTCTTCTCAAACACCCCACATTTTGAAATAGATGGCTTATGGCTTCCGATCATCATCCCATAAGCCCCAAAATTGTACAATCCATACATAACCCCATTACGAACATTGCATGAAAGCTTAGAGGGGAGAACATACCTGGTTTGTTGATACTCCCCTCTCTCAAAAATAACTGTTTATGCCTTCCAAAATGACCCATGATGCCTTTTATTAAAAACAAGGTCGGGTAAAATTTCCCAAAAACTATACATCCAAGTCGGGTCAGCGATCGCAAATGGGAGCACGAAACAGATATGCGGTCTGCAAAGTGGATCGCAAAATGGTTCTCCAAAACTGGACTAGCCTGATCAAGTCTATAGTCGGTTCTACGGTCTGCGGATCGATTCCGCAGTCGTACATTGGATCGTAGAATCTCCTCCCAAAAATTTCTCTTGCTGAAATACGACACATATGCGGTCTGCAAAATTGTTATGTAGCCGCACAGTGGACCGTGAAATAGCCCTCAAAATTGAGTTTCTTCTGGTAAAATATGCGATGGTTCTACGGTAACGGAACTGATCTGCGAGCACGAAATGGACCGAAGAAACACCAATTCCTGCAAATTTTCTACCAACTCCACAATATTTTGCACAACCCAAAAGGGTTCATACTGCGGTGAGCTTATCTACAACCTTTCAAACACATTTGCCTACCTCAGCACCATAAAACTTCAAATTCTTGGAAAAGTTTTACGGGGCATTATACTAAGTTATCGCGATCTAGTAAAAATTTATACTTGACTTATCATCTTAGATCACTCACGTTCTTGATATTTTAAATTGTTGTACTTTTATAAAAGCTCACACATTTTGATTTTAAGCATAGCCTGTCCTAACAGACACTTTTGAACTAAACAGTCGATCTGGAGAGTCGTTCATCCATGTTATACTTTATAGTCCGCAATCATCTTTGAAGTACCGACCACATGATGTCGCTCGTATCAGATCATGTCTTCTTATTTTTGTAGTATTCTAGATTATGACTCAGATGTCGTCTATGTTCTTTGCTTGAATGGTAAACATGATGCTCCCTCGCCTTGGTAATGTCTTCGAATTCCACAATAGTAGGGGCATATATTTAACCGGTCATCTCCACTACATCTTTTGTTATCTCTAATATTGGTACTCTTCTGACTGGCTTTATCGTGGAGATGTTAGAGAATATGTCCATTGTACTATCTCTCTTCTACTTCTACTATTAAGAGGGATTCTGCAATGTTCTAAGTCACAATTTCTATAATCATCTAGGTCCAATAATTGGACTCCTGATCTAACTCTTGAGCTTCCTCTCCCCCCTCAGCCTTAAAGTAGGCTTAAGCTATCTTCCAATCTGCGGCTCAGGGTATTACCTATTTAATTATCCTTTTGTGGACGCTATGGAACATCCATGTTATAATCATCTAACAATTCAAACCTTTATCTGTAACATGACAACGCTTTCTTTTAAAGTTATACCGGAGTCTCCTATAACTATATGAATGTCAACATATATGCTACATGGATAATACTCTAAAATCTTAAGTGTGTTCATCCGGTAACTAACTCTGGGTCATAGATAGAGTAATTCCTTTCGTGCTTTCTCAACTGTCTTTAAATGTAGGCAATTACTTTTCTTGGTCGTTCTGCAACTTGCTGCTTGAATACTTGGGTTATCTTAGTGCCCACACATACTGGAATTTCCTGTATTCATATGATATGTGTCCACGCATAGGTGCCACTTTCTTATGGAGTGCATATAATGTTCTAATAAGACTATTGTTACAAGATCATTTCTTCTATAATATCGAATTTCGATTGCTATGCTTAGGTCGAAGCCTTCTTCCTTATTTCCTCAGCTACTCATTCATTATAGTACTTAGGGGAGACCCTCTAACTCTTGTAAAGCCATGAGCTTATTACATCGTATACCCGACAAAATTTTTGATATTCTTACTAGCCTATAATTATCCTTAGTTACTTACCTCCATGCCCTTGTGCTCGGTAGGGTTACTTTTGAACTCAAATTTTGATTGTCTCCCTAGTAGCACTCTCTTTTATTTCCATAACACTTATAATGTACCTTTAACTACCCAACTCCTATCTGAATATTTCTCAAGGATTACATATCTAGAGGATGCCTTGGATAAGGTTTTGGAGTCATGACATATCTATAGGATCTGAATAACTGCAATCTCATTCCTTTCGCCTTTTTACCGCATTCTTCTTTTACCATTCTATATTTACATGAACCACTTAACTCCCATTTAATATCAAATCACAACATCTTTCTCCCATTAGGGGAGTACTAACATTTAACGCTCTAAAGTTTTACCTGTAGATCTTTTACCTCTTCATCTTTGGCGTCTTCATATTTTCAGTGATCCTTACTTGCCCTACGGTAACCCTTATATTCAAAGGATAACTAGATTTCTTAGCACGAAGGTGACACCTTGTGTAACAAACATTTAGTCCCTTAAGCTTAACTCTACTCACAACACTACTTTAAGGAAGCGTCTTCATGAATGACCTTTAAAGTTTATTCTTCTCTTGTCCATTCTATTATTGTCGGAACACGGTCTCTGAATTTCTCATGATGTCTACTATTGTCGGATCCTCTGGGCCCTAATTCATGTTTGGTTTATCTTGTTTACTAGCGCATATTGATTTCGGTTACTCTAGGGGTCTAACTTAGCCCTCTGGTAATCACGTTGGAGTCACAATGAGGATATGACTTTATGGCTTATACTCTTTTATAGTCTCAAGGTCTTTCTCCTCATGTCTCTTCGGGTCACCTAGCATTCTCTTTTTACTTGGGATGAGAGCCATACTAAGGTAAATATTTATCCCTTCTAGTATTTTAGTGCCTAACTTCTGAATTTTCTAGACATTCTAGTATTCATATCTAATTGTACTATTCTAGATTGCACCACCTGGGCATCTCATAGGGAGATCTATTATCACCTTGCAATATCTTTCGAAAATATCAGCTAATGCTAACAATCTATCCACCATTTTTGACTACTCTAACACAGTTGGATCCTAATATCACATCAATCTCTTAAACTAAGTATGTTAGCTCCCATAAGGCATAACTGAGATGTGTGGGGAAAATTGTACATACCTCTATTAGTATTCCAATTAAACACACGATGCTTATATTTCTCTACCAGATTTATATATACTAATAATCTTCACTAACTGGGTACCTCGTACCCTTCATCACCTTGCTTCTTTTACCTGTTGAAACTCATATCTACTTTCTGATGCTCTGATAGCTTTTTACCATATGGGTGGATAGATATTCATGACTTAGGGCTCCATATAAAGAAACTTACACATCTTAGTGCACACATGATCTGCTGAAGAACTCACATTTACTCATCATAAGCAAGATGAAAACTCGAGTTCCTCTGACTCAACTCTTCCACCGCAACATTCAATCTCTTACCAATCGACTTCTTTCTAGATGTAGGCATCGTTATATTATGAAGAAAATAAAATTTAGTAGTTTGAGTTCTTACAAGTGCTACTGCACGATCTAGAGTAAGAAGAAAGATTGACAGTCCTAAATGCCCTGTAGCCTCCTGCTTAAAACTGTGGTGCACAAAACACCCATAAACAAGACTCTACTAGACACGGCTCGTAGACTCCCTAGGAAAGACCTACTATGATACCAAGTTTGTCACACCCCAAACCAGGGGAGGCGTGGCCGGCACCCAGTTCCATACATGACCGCCGAGCGTACCACTTTGGAACTGTAACTTTGGCGGTAACCATCAACTTAGGCCGACAAGGATTACCTACAAACAGACAATACCAACCAAGGCCGATGAGGCCATATTCTGAATCATATGAAAATAATGTCCATCTCATCTAAAGGGTAAACGTACCCAAAAGCTCATATATATAGCTTTGTAGGCCGACGAGGCCTCCATAAATGTCTACAACAACAATACCAAAATGAGCATATACAATGGCCGGCAAGGCCGCTACATTGACATACAAAGTATACAGGATTCGTCTACAAGCCTCTAAAGATAACAGAATTGTACTATGGTCGGGACATGGCATTGACCTACCCACCAAACTTGTATATACAAAATGCACACCAAAATCTAGGCCTGCTAACTCCGGATGAATGGAGCTTACCAATCAATCTAATGTCTAGCTTTCTCTACTAAGAAAGTCTATCTAGTTGTCTATCAGAACGTGGAGGCATGAAATGTTGCACCCCCATCAAAAGGGACTTAGTAAAAAATAATATACCGAGTATGTAAGGCAATAAAATAACTGAAAGCTGAAACTGAACAAAAGTACATAGTAAATTGGAAGCCAAAAAAATGCTCTAAGATATACTCACTTGTTCCGACTCAACACAATGTAATATAGTGATATCATGCTAGCTGGCCACATATAGGGCTCGTTGTATCTCTCATTGACCAAGTGGCCTGGCAATAGTAAATTCTCCCTAACCGTAAGTCCGGGAAAATATAAACTCTCACTGACCATACGTCCAGGTAATAGTATCTCTCACTGACCATGTTTTATATCATATGTGTAGTAGAATGTGTGAAGGTACATGTATAACTCTCTATCCCTTTCTAACATCATGGAACAACATGGAGCTTATAGGAATCTCTCTCGCTAAGATACGATGAGAACATACGGGATGATGTAACACCTATAGAGACATGAACTCTACGATATGCATTTGTCTTATACAATTTGTCTAACTGCCTATTATTATGGATTCATGAAAGAGATAGTCAACGGCTCAGTATATATGCTATGGAACAACTTAAAATGTATTTCAAATCATGAGCTCATTTCTAGAAAATTGGGCAACACCTCCCCTAAAACATTCACTTCCTCCCAATTCAAATTGCCATAAAAACAACCAGAACAACAACAAAAATAACAACAACAACATAGCCACACTATACCATCAACAACCAGCAACTCAACAAATAGTACAACGAGCAGCAAGCTCGTCTCACGATTAAACAAACTATAGCTTTAAACCCCTTTTCTTTCCACAATTTGTTAACAAAATTAACCAAAATGTATTCATTTATTCCTACTGATTTTCATCCACAACAAAATCTTAAGAATTCCCCATAACAGTGTAACAATACAATAACACCTTAACAGAAACTCGTACCTAACATCGAGCGGCAAGCTCGGCTTATAAAAAATAACACAACTCTTCCCTGCACTCTTCCCTCATTCAAACTTCATATCAGCAACATCAATATATCATATATAAGATATTATCATAACTCCAACAATTGTAACATCATAAAAACAATTTAAAATAGTCCAAAATCACATAACAACTCAATATATTATTCTCGACCGTCAATTCACATGTTCTAGCTTTAATAGCTTATACAAGACATCGATACACTCAATACAAGATGAAGAGGGATATTATTACCTCAGAACATCAAGGAATACCCGAATCCGAGCTTACTTCAGATTTAAGAATCCTCCAAATCACAAGCAAAGAGGAGGAACGGAGTAACACAATATCTACGAACTTTTCGGGAGTGAAATCATGTCATAAACTTGTAGATCTTGGCTGGGGTGGTAGGGGAACCTTTTGAGAGTTTTTAGAACTGTTTTGGGTCTGATTTGGGCAATAAATATAAGTTCAAATGAAGTGGAATCTCTCTTGATACAACCCAAATGTTTCCACTTCCTCAAGTGGGTCGCAAAGAGGCTGCCTGCGCAGTCTCGCAGAAGCGCAAATATCTCTCCACTCCGACATCATATGTATGAACGGTTTAATGCGTTGGAATCTAGACTCGTAGATGTCACGACCCCAAATTTCCACCTTATGATGTTGATGAAACCTAGTCTCTAAGACTAGGTAAGCCTAACATGCACGAGGATATAACAGAAACAATGACTAAAAATATGAAAAAAGCTGATAAGTCTCCTTATAACTTCAATGCAGAATCACAATACAACATTCCCAAAACCTGGTGAGACTAAGTCATACGCTCTACAGAAATATACTAAAATCTCTAATACAACACTATCTCAATAGAGAATAAATAGTAATAAGAGAATGGCGGTAGGTGATTTCGAGACCAGCGAGCGTCGGGCAGGTATACCTTGAAGTCTCCGAAAATAGCTGAATGATCACTAGTGTCTGGCATGGGCAGATGTATTTGGATCTGCACAATAATATGCAGGAGTGTAGTATGAGTACACCATCAAGCCTAACATCAGTAGAGTAGTGACGAGGCCGGGTCAGGACACCTTCTAGGACAAAATAAACTGAACATAGTATAATAAAGACCAAAAATGGAAAATAAGGAAAAGAGTGATAACAAAGCAGTACAATAATGTAGGCTAATAACAGAATTTAAGACAAGAAAGACAATGACAAGTGAACACATGACGAGAACAACAAGGAATCAAGTACGGACAAATACAGGACAATGAAGAAAACAACAAGAACTATTCAACCAACAAGCCTTTTGAACATGGAATGTACAACAAGAATCACAACTGAGAGACCATGCCTCATATTCATATTTCACAATTTAAATCACAAACTTTCCTTATATTACCGCGTGAGCCTTGCATTTATTTAAAAAAAAATATTTTCCCGAAATAGCTACACGCGTTTTAACCCCCTTATCTCACTGCATGGCTTCAAGTAATTCCTTACTAGTAACGCGCGTATAAATCTCACCTTATCTCACTGCATGCGTATCAACCTCTATCCTTATACCACGGCATGTGTATCAATATCACAACACAATAATCAACTCACACCACATGTGCCCGTATGCCACAACACTTTCCAAAATCAACAATACTAATGTTACTACAACATATAGCCCATGGCTCAATCACAACATGTACAAGAATCTCAATAACAACAAAATGAATAACAAATACTCAACAAGGAAAGATATGTCAACAATTACAACTTCAACCTCAATGTGATAATGGCGTTCGCAGCTTCAACATCAATAACCCAACAAGAAGATATTCTATGAAATAACAACTTCAAGTAAGAGTAATGTCACACCCCAAACTCGGGGAGCATGACCGACACTCAACCGAGAGAACCCGACCGAGCAAGCCTGTTAGATTGCCTTCAGCCCAAACTCATCCATGAATAAAGAGGAGATGTACTCCATTAATCAAACATTGAAAAGATTTTATTAACAACTTCCTTTTCATTCTTATTAGCAGTTTCATTTCGTAATTTCCAAAATATTGCGAGTTTATAGAATTAAAGAAAACATGATTTCCAAATACCAACATTTCTACTTCAATTCCCAACATCAACCACAACCCACAACCCGTCTACGGAGCCTCTAAATATGACAGAAGAATAGTATGGAAGTGCCGGCAACAAGGCCCTGGCTATACCTCAAGACACAAAGTGTAACATCAAGTGACATCGGGCCCGGAATAGAATAGGGCTCACCAAAACCTGCTGAATAGGGAGTAACTGCTAACGAGTACCAAAGTTGCACCACTGATTAATCACCTGCATCTATTGAAGATGCAGCGCCACCGGCAAAAGGGACGTTAGTACATATGGATTAGTACTAGTATGTAAAGCTAACTGTCCTCTTTCAAAATAGAATACCAATGTAAGAAGGGGAAATCCATAAAAACAACAAGTCACAATCAATGATATTCAAATGCCAAGTTAAAACATATTAATTTCCAAAATAAGAAGATAACACTAGGAAGTGATAATCAAATTATGATGATAATATTATTTTTTGTTGGGAGATCTTTAGCACTGATATGCCATTGTTCACAATACCAATGTTCACAATACCAATATTCACAATACCAGTGTTCACAATACCAAATGTTAACAATACCAATGCCACCGTACTTTTAGCACGAAGTCCGATCACGATGCGATCGGCTAGGCTATCTCATTAGAGAAATCAACCACAATTACTATCAATACCAATACCACCATAATTTTAGCACGGAGTCCGATCACAACCTGATCGGCTAGGGTATCTCATTAGAGAATCAACCACAATTACTATCAATACCAATACCACCGTAATTTTAGCACAGAGTCCGATCACGACCCGATCGGCTAGGCTATCTCATTAGAGAAATCAACCACAATTACTATCAATACCAATACCTCCATAATTTTAGCACGGAGTCCAATCACAACCCGATCGGCTAGGCTATCTCATTAGAGAATCAACCACAATTACTATCAATACCAATATCACTGTAATTTTAGCACAGAGTCCGATTACGACCCGATCGACTAGGCTGCCTTATTTGAATACATCAACCAAAATCTCAATTTCAATTATAATTTCCAGCACAATCATCACCATGTGTGCGACATGGTGTCTGATCACGACCCGATCGGCTAGGCTGTCTTATTCGAGACATCAACCCTTTTATATCAATCAATCTTATCCCAATTAAGAGGAATAATTTTATCACACCAATCTCATCCCAAATAAGGGGAATAATTCACAAAAATAGGATAGGTGCAAATATATTTACCTCATCATCTTCCACATTGTATTAATCTCCACTAGTATTTTCAACCAATAACAACAACAATATTTCCTTGGCTCTTTTGGCCATTCACAAGATTCTTTATTCGAGGCACGATGGCCATATTTGTTATTCCACACTTTCATTTTTTCCCTCTCATGTATCATCATCATAAATATCAACATACATATAATATTTCGGAAATCGCAACTTTAAGTTCATTAGAAATGAACAATTTAAGCACAATAGATTTTTTCCGAGAAATGGAGTAAAATGATTGGCAATTGATGCGCAAGTTAAAATCATTAGCAAATAACACACCATTTATTCTTGACACATTTTTTCCCACTAAGGGCAATACACAATTTCCACTCACGAATATGCAAAGAACGCAAAACACATTGAAAATACTCATAAATCATAACGTCTATTAAAACAGCCACATATGAGCATGACTTGAGTTTATAGGCTTTTAGGCAATTCTATTTTTGAAGTCAATTCGAAATAGTTGAATCAAGGCTCATTTCCTAACCTTTCTCATATCATTTCATTTTATTGGCTCAATTGGCCACAAGTATAACTTTCACTTATATCAATCATCGCATTTCATATTTCTTTTGCATCTTTTCATTCCATTGGCACCATTGGCCACAAGTATAACTTTCACTTATATCAATCATCACATTTCATACTTTTTTCACATCTTTATAGGTTATCAACAGTAAGACATTTCTAATCAAGGCTTTAGGTACACATATGTAACAACTCGGTCGGTCGTTTCGAGAGTTATAGCCCCGTTTTCCCCATTTCTGCTTTCCTTTTGTGCTTTTAAGCTATATAATGATGTACAGAATTAGTTGGTTCGGGTCCAGAATGGTTTCGGAGTGGATTGAGATACTTAGTCTCTAAAGTAGAAGCTTAAGTTGGAAAAGTCAACCGGATATTGACTTGTATATAAACGATCTCGGAATTAAATTTTGATGGTTCCATTAGCTTTCTTAGGTGATTTTGGACATAAGATCACGTCCGGAATATGATTTGGAGGTCCGTAGTGGAAGTAGGCTTGAATTGGCGGAAGTTGGAAATTTAGCGATTTCGGTTGGCAGTGGAAAATTTGATATCGTGATCGGAATGGATTTTCGAAAATTGGAGTAGGTTTGTGGTGTCATTTTTGACGTGTGTGTAAAATTTGAGGTCATTCGGACGTGGTTTGGTAGGTTTTGGCGTTGTTTGTGGAATTTAGAGTGATGCGAAGGCTCGACTAAGTTTGTATGTTGTTATATGACTTATTGGTATGGTTGTTTGAGGTCTTGAGGGGTGATTCTAGGTGGTTAACGGATTGTTTGAAGTTGGAAAAATGCAGCTGAAGCGGCTGCTACTGGTATTTCTGCACCTGCGGAGGGCGAGCCGCAGGTGCGAGGTAGCTGGTGCGCTTGGTAAGCTGCAGATGCGGACATGGAGGACCTGGGCTTGAATCGCAGGTCCTTGGAAGTGGTTGCATCTGCGAGCCCGTAGATACGAGGCTGAGTCGCAGATGTGGAAGTAAGGAGTTTGGTTGTTTTCGCATAAGCGGAGGGAAATGTGCAGGTGCGCGTCCGCAGGTGCGAGACCTAGGACGCAGGTGCGGGGCTAGTGTGTTAAGTGAGTTTCTACAGGAGCGGAGTTCCCAACCGCAGAAGCGGCTCCGCAGGTGTGGATATTGGACCGCAGGTGCGGTTTTGCTGGGAAGAAAGTATAAAAAGGGGACTTCGAAATTTTTCCTCATTTTAACAATTTGGAATACGGACTTTGGAGCTTTTGGAGTAAGTTTTGGAAGGAAATTTGAGGGTTATCACTGAGGTAAATTCCTTGAGCCTAATTATCCTTAGCTATGGTGTTTTCCCGTTGATTTCTCACCTAATTAGTAGGATTTTTGGGGGTGAAATAAGGGGTTAGGGCTTGGGATTTTGGAGGGAGTAATTTTGGGGATTTGAGGGACCAAATGAAGTCGGATTTTGATGAATTTAGTATGGTTAGACTTGGGAGTGAATAGGCTTTCGGGTTTTGTGACTTTTTTGGATTTCGAGACGTGGGCCCGAGGGCCAGGTTTGAGTAAATTTCGGGATTTGTCCTATAAATTGGTATTTTCCTTGTGGGATTCATTCCTTTAGCTCATATTAATCGTATTTTATTGCTCGTCTCTAGATTCGGGTCATTTGGAGGCCGGTTCGAGAGGAAAGAGCATTCTGGAGTAGGAGTTCTACAATGTTGAGGTAAGTAACGGTTATAAATCTGGTCTTGAGGGTATGAAACCCATAGTTTGGTATAATGTGACTGTTTGGAGGGCGGCACCCAGGCTAGGTGACGGGCGTGTGTATGTACGCCACGAGGGACTGAGACTTGGTCCATCCTGGGAGACTGTGAAGTCTAATAGCCTTCATTTGTGTTAATATGCATTCCTGTCTACTAAAACTTGACTGCCTTTCATGTTAGAAATCATGCCTAGACTATATTCCTGCTCCTGGTAGTTATATTCAGTCATAGTGATTCTTGTACATGTTTACCTCAGTCTCTGCTATTTTCCCTGATGATATACTGTAAAACTTTGATTTGGGCTGTTTTTCCTTTCTTTATCGAGAGCTATGATACTAGAGAGTTTCATGACTGAGTAAGGCCGAGGGCCTGGTTGTGAGGTATTGTTCTATGGCACGAGAGTTGTCCGTGCGGATCCTTATGTTTATACTATGGCACGTGAGTTGTCCGTGTGAATTCAGATATGATATTATAGCACGTGAGTTGTCCGTGCGGATTATAGCGCTTGGGCTGTAGGAGCGCCTCATGAGTCTGAACACCCCCCAGTGAGGGCAGGTACCTATTGAGCATGTGCATTGTGGGACTGAGAGTTGAGTGTCGAGTTATTAAGGGTTTGAGTGGCAGTGTCTGTGAGGTTTCATCTATTTCACTTTGTTGTTGCATTTAGCTAATAATTGTCTGGCTGGAATTGGTAATTATGCAACTGATCTTTTACTCATGTTTACTCTTAACTATGAAAATTATCAACTGAATTGCTCTGTATAGCTCGTCACTACTTCTCGATTCCTTATTTATTTCTGTTACTTGCTGAGTTGGTTGTATTCATACTACACCCTGCACTACATATGTAGATCCAGGTGTGTCTGAGCACGGAGATTGTTCAGTCCACGCCTGTTGAGTTCCAGAGAATGCAAGGTAGCTGCCAGCATCCGCAGGACCTTGTTACTCCTTCCACATTTCTTTCCGTTTTGTACTGATATGTAGATATTGGCTGTAATAGTTTTAAATACTTAGACGCTCATGACTTAGTGACACATCGATGTCGGGCTATTTTCCGCATTTATGTTTTATTCGGATTTTACCCCGTATTTATGAGAAAACTCCGGTTATTTTAAATATCTTAATTCACTTCTATTAAATTTTGAAAGTGTTTTGTAAAGGTCGGCTTTCCTAGTACCACGGTAGACGCCATCATGATGGGTTAGGTTTTTGGGTCGTGACAAGTTGGTATCAAATCTCTAGGTTACATAGGTCTCACGAGTCATGAGCAGGTTTAGTAGAGTCTTGCGGATCATTACGGAGACGTATGTACTTATCTTCAAGAGGCTGCAGAACCTTTAGGAAAATTCCACATTCTTGAATTCTTTTCGTGCGAGTTTGTTGATCTGGTAACTAAACATCTGTTGTTTCATTCTCTCACAGATGGTGAGGACTCATACTACCAGGCAGGATGGACAACCACTAGTACCACCAGCCAGGGCCACGAGAGGACAAAGATGCGGTAGAGGATGCAGTAGGGGCAGAGGTGCAGCCCGCACAGCAGTTGGGGTAGTACCTGCAGATCCACCAGTTGTCCCAGATCAGGTCCAGATTCCAGTTGTTGATGCACTAGCTCAGGCACCACCTGTGCCTATTGTGATTCCAGGCCTCTAGGAGGCCCTAGCGCAGATTCTAACAGCGTGTACTGGCCTTGCTCAGGCGGTCTCTATCTCGACGGCCGCAACCACTTCTCAGGCCAGGGGAGGCACTCATACTCCCGCCTCTCGCACACCCGAGCAGGTTGTTCAGGGACTCCAGAAATCGGAGGCACCACCAGCCCAGCCGGTTGCAACTACTCAGGATTATGTGGTTCCTGCTATGCCCGAGGATGATCATCGTAGGTTGGAGAGGTTTGGGAGACTCCAGCCTCCACCTTTCAGTGGCACAGAGAGAGTGGTTGCCCAGGACTTCTTGGACAGGTGTTAGAGGATACTCCGTACAACTGGTATTCTGGAGACTTGTGGGGTCTCATTCACTACTTTTCAGTTTTCTGGGGTTGCACTCAGATGGTGGGAGACATACATGAGGCGTAGGCTTGTTAGGGTAGCACCCCTTACTTGGCAGCAGTTCTCCGTGGTCTTTTTGGAGAAGTTCATGCCTTAGTCCCGCAGAGAGGAGCTGCACAGACAGTTTGAGTAGCTTCTCCAGGGTGATATGTCTGTGGTGCATTATGAGATGCAATTCTCGGAGTTGGACCGTCATGCTATCTGGTTGGTTCCCACAGACAGGGAGAGGATCATGAGGTTTATAGATGGTCTCACTTTTCAGCTACGGTTGCTCATGACCAGAGAGAGGATGTCTGGTGCTACCTTTGATGAGGTTGTCGACATTGCTCGCCAGATTGAGATGGTTCGCGGTCAGGAGACGGTTAAGAGGGAGTCCAAGAGGCCTCGTGGTCAGGGTGGACTCAACGGTGCTCCTTTTGGGGGTCAGTTCCAGCATGGTAGAGGTCTTCATTTCAGACAGGCTCAGTCATCTTGGCCATTGCACCGTGGTGCATCATCTGGCCATGGTTCTCACAGTCATCAGCAGGGTCAGTCATCATTCAGTGCACTGCCAGCGCAGAGTTCTCATCATGCCTCGCCCGCTCAGGTATCCTCGGGTAGTTCTTTTGGGCATCAGGAGTAGCAGTTTCGTTAGAGGAGGGGTTGTTTCGAGTGCGGAGATTTTGGTCACATTATGAGAGATTGCCATAGGCTATTGGGTGGGACTCCACAGTGGAGTACTCGGCCGGTGGCACCAGCACCAGTTCTTCCACCACCCACCCAGCCAGCCAGGGGTGGAGCTCAGCCAGCTAGGGGTGGAGCCTAGTCAGTTAGGGGTCTCCCGAGAGGGGGAGACAGATCAGGGGGTGGTCAGGCCTGTTTCTATGCTCTCCCTACTTAGACCAGATGCTATTGCTTCAGATTTTGTGATTACATTTATTGTCTCAGTTTGTCACAAAGATGCCTCTTTATTATTTGACCCTAGTTCCACGTATTCATATGTTTCCTTATATTTCGACCATTCTCTGGATATGCCTCGTGTGTCTTTAGTTTCATCTGTTCATGTATCTAGTCTTGTGGGCGATACTATTGTTGTGGACCGCGTATATCGGTCATGTGTGGTGACTATTGGGGGTCTGGAGACCCGAGTGGACCTTTTGCTACTCAGTATGGTTGATTTTGATATTATATTAGGTGTGGATTGGTTATCTCCATGTCATGTCATTCTATATTGTCACACCAAGACCGTGACGTTGGAGATGCTGGGATTTTCGAGGGTTGAGTGGAGTGATTTTATAGATTATGTACCCGGTAGGATGATTTCATACTTGAAGGCCCAGCTTATGGTTGAGAATGGTTGTCTATCCTATTTGGCTTTCATGAGGGATGTTAGTGCAAAGACTCCTACCATTGATTCTGTTCCGATGGTGCGCGATTTCCCGGGTGTGTTTCCTGCAGACCTGCCAGGCATGCCACCTGACAGGGATATTGACTTCAGTATTGATTTGGTGCCGGGCACTCAGCCCATTTCTATTCCACCGTATTGTATGGCACCGGTAGAGTTGAAGGAGTTGAAGGAACAACTTCAGGAACTCCTTGATAAGGGGTTTATTCGGCCTAGTGTGTCATCTTGGGGTGCACCGGTTCTATTTGTAAAGAAAAAGGATGGTTAAATGAGGATGTGCATTGATTACAGGCAGTTGAACAAGGTCACAGTCAAGAACAAGTATCCTTTGCCTCGTATTGATGATTTATTTGACCATCTTCAAGTTGTGAGGGTGTTCTCCAAGATTGATTTGAGGTCCGGTTATCACCAGCTGAAGATTCGGGATTCGGACATTCTTAAGACAGCTTTCAAGACTCGATGTGGCCATTATGAGTTCTTGGTGATGTCTTTTGGGCTAACCAATGCCCTAGCATCATTCATACATTTGATGAACAGTGTATTCCAGCCCTATTTGGACTCATTCCTTATTGTACTCATTGATGACATCCTGTTATACTCCCGTAGCCAGGAGGAGCATGCCCAACACTTGAGGATTGTATTATAGAGATTGAGGGAGGAGAAGTTTTATGCAAAATTCTCCAAGTGTGAGTTCTGGCTCGGTTCCGTAGCATTTTTGGGGCACGTGGTGTCCAGTGAGGGTATTCAGGTGGATTCGAAGAAGATAGAGGCGGTTCAGAGTTGGCCCAGACCGTTCTCAACTACAGAGATTCGGAGCTTTCTTGGTTTGGCTGGATATTATCATTGGTTCGTTCAGGGTTTCTTGTCTATTTCATCGTCCTTAACCAAATTGACCCAAAAGGGTGCTCCATTCAGGTGGTCGGATGAGTGTGAGGAGAGCTTTTAGAAGCTCAAGACTGCATTGACCACGACTCCAGTGTTAGTTCTGCCATCAGCTTCAGGTTCTTACACCGTGTATTGTGATGCCTCAAGGGTAGGTATTGGATGTGTTCTGATGCAGGAGGGTAGGGTGATTGCCTATGCCTCGTGCCAGTTGAAGACCCATGAGAAGAACTATCCTGTCCATGATCTTGAGTTAGCAGCCATTGTTAATGCCTTGAATATTTGGCGTCATTATTTTTATCGGGTTCATTGTGAGATCTATACTAATCATTGGAGTTTGTAGTATCTGTTGAAGTAGAAGGATCTTAAATTACGTCATCGAAGATGGTTAGAGATTCTTAAGGACTACAATATCACTATTTTGTACAATCTGGGGAAGGCCAATGTGGTGGCCAATGCTTGGAGTCGCCAGGCGGAGAGTTTGGGGAGTTTAGCACATCTCTCAGCAGCAGAGAGACCCTTGGCATTGGATGTTCAGGCCTTAGCGGGCCAGCTTGTCAGATTGGACATTTCAGAGCCGAGTCGGGTATTAGCTTGTGTGGTCTCTAGGTCTTATCTTTATGATCGTATCAGGGTGCGTCAGTATGATGACCCCCAACTGCTCGTTCTTCAGGATAGGGTTCAGCGAGGTGATGCTAGGGATGTGACCATTGGTGATGATGGCGTGTTGAGGATGCAGGGCCGGATATATATGCCTAATGTAGATGGGCTAAGGGAGTTGATTCTTGAGGAGGCCCACAGCTCGTGGTATTCCATCCATCTGGGTGCCGCGAAGATGTACCAAGATTTGAGGTAGCACTATTGGTGGAGGCGGATGAAGAAGGATATAGTTGGGTTTGTGGCTCGGTGTCTCAACTGTCAGCAGGTTAAGTACGAACATCAAAGATCGGGTGGCTTGCTTCAGAGGTTAGAGATCCCAGAGTGGAAATGGGAGTGGATCACCATGGACTTCATCGTTGGGCTCCCACAGACTTCGAGGAACTTCAATGCTATTTGTCTGATTGTGGATCGGCTGACCAAGTCTGCGCACTTCATTCCAGTTGGTACTGCTTACACTTTAGAGTGGTTGACTGAGATTTATATCCGTGAGGTTGTTCGCCTGCATGGTGTTCCAGTTTCCATCATTTCAGATAGAGGTATTCAGTTTACATTGTAGTTTTGGAGGGCCGTGCAGCGAGAGTTGGGAACTCAGGTTGAGTTGAGCACAACTTTTCACCCTCAGATGGATGGGCAGTCTGAGCGCACTATTAAGATATTAGAGGACATGTTGCGCGCTTGTGTCATTGACTTTGGAGGTTCATGGGACCAGTTCTTGCCACTCGTGGAGTTTGCATATAACAACAGTTACTAGTCGAGTATTCAGATGGCCCCGTACGAGGCTTTATATGGAAGGAGGTGTAGATCTCCGGTAGGGTGGTTTGAGTCAGGTGAGCCTATGCTATTGGGTACAGACTTGGTCCGGGATGCATTAGATAAGGCAAAATTGATTTAGGAGTGGCTTCGCATTGCGCAGTATAGGTAGAAGAGCTACGCGGATAGGAAGGTCCGTGATGTATCTTTTGTGGTTAGGGAGAAGGTTTTGCTAAAGGTATCACCCATGAAGGGTGTTATGAGGTTTGGGAAGAGGGGAAAGTTGAGCCCCCGGTTCATTGGACCTTTTGAAGTGCTTCAGAGGAGAGGGGAGGTGGCTTATAAGCTTGCCTTGCCACCCAGCTTGTCGAGTGTGCATCCAGTGTTTAATGTTTCCATGCTCCGGAAGTATGCTGGTGATCCGTCCCATGTTTTGGACTTCAGCACGGTTCAGCTGAAGGGTGATATGACTTATGATGTGGAGCTGGTGGCCATTTTGGATCGGCAGGTTCGGAAGTTGAGGTCAAAGGACATAGCTTCGGTGAAGGTGCAGTGGAGAGGTTAGCCTGTGGAAGAGGCCACCTGGGAGACCGAGCGGGAGATGCGGAGCAGATATCCACGCATATTCGAGACTCCAGGTACGTTTCTAGACCCGTTCGAGGACGAACGGTTGTTTAAGAGGGGGAGAATGTAACGACCCGGCCGGTCGTTTCGAGAATTATAGCCCCGTTTCCCACATTTCTGTTTTCCTTTTGTGCTTTTCAGCTATATTATTATATACCGGGTTAGTTGGTTTGGGTCCGGAGTGGTTTCTGAGTGGATTGAGACACATAGTCTCTAAAGTAGAAGCTTAAGTTAGAAAAGCCAATCGGATGTTGACTTATATGTAAAAGATCTCGGAATTAAATTCTGATGGTTCCATTAGCTTCGTTAGGTGATTTTGGACTTAGGAGCGCATCCGAAAAGTGATTTGGAGGTCCGTAGTGGATTTAGGCTTGAATTGGCAGAAGTTGAAAATTTATCGATTTTGGTCGGCAGTGGAATTTTTTTTTATCGGGGTGGGAATGGATTTTCAGAAATTTGAGTAGGTTTGTGGTATCATTTGTGACGTTTGTGTAAAATTTCAGGTCATTCGGACGTGGTTTGGTAGGTTTCGGCGTCGTTTGTGTAATTCGAAAGTTTAGAAGTTCTTAGGCTTGAATTCGAAGGTAATTTGGTGTTTTGATGTTGTTTTGAGTGATTCGAAGGCTCGACTAAGTTTGTATGTTGTTATATGAATTGCTGGTATGGTTGGTTGAGGTCCCGAGGGGTGATTCCAGGTGGTTAACGGATTGTTTGAAGTTGGAAAAATGCAGTTGAAGCAGCTGCTACTGGTATTTCCACATCTGCGGAGGGGGAGCCGCAGGTGCGTGGTAGCTGGTACGCTTGGTAAGACGCAGATGCGGACATGGAGGACCTGGGCTGGAACCGCAGGTGCATAGAAGTGGTCGCATCTGCGAGCCCGCAGATGCGAGGCAGAGTCGCAGATGCGGAAGTGAGGAGTTTGGCTATTTTCGCAGAAGCGGAGGGAAATGCGCAGGTGCGCGTCCGCAGGTGCGAGACCTAGGACGCAGGTGCGGGGCTAGTGTGTTAAGTGAGTTTCCGCAGGAGCAGAGTTCCCAACCGCAGAAGCGGCTCCGCAGGTGCGGCTCCGCAGGTGCGGATATTGGAACGCATGTGTGGTTTTGCCGGGCAGAAAGTATAAAAAGGGGACTTCGAGATTTTTCCTCATTTTCACAATTTGGAACACGGACTTTGGAGCCTTTGGAGTTAGTTTTGGAAGGAAATTCGAGGGTTATCACGGAGGTAAATTCCTTGAGCCTAATTATCCTTAGCTATGGTGTTTTTCCGTTGATTTCTCACCTAATTAGTAGGATTTTTGGGGGTGAAATAAGGGGTTAGGGCTTGGGATTTTGGAGAGAGTAATTTGGGGATTTGAGGGACCAAATGAAGTCGGATTTTGATGAATTTAGTACGGTTAGACTTGGGAGTGAATAGGCTTTCGGGTTTTGTAACTTTTGTCGTATTTCGATACGTGGGCCTGGGGATCGGGTTTGAGTGAATTTCGGGATTTGGCCTATAAATTGGTATTTTCCTTGTGGGATTAATTCCTTTAGCTTGTATTAATCATATTTTATTGCTCGTTGCTAGATTCGGGTCATTTGGAGGCCGGTTCGAGAGGAAAGAGCATTCCGGAGTAGGAGTTCTACATTGTTGAGGTAAGTAACGGTTATAAATCTGGTCTTGAGGGTATGAAACCCGTAGTTTGGTATAATGTGACTATTTGGAGGCGGCACCCATTCTAGGTGACGAGCGTGTAATTGTACGCCATGAGGGATTGAGACTTGGTCCGTCCTGGGAGACTGTGAAGTCTAATAGCCTTCATTTGTGTTAATATGCATTCCTGTCTACTAAAACTTGACTGCCTTTCATGTTAGAAATCATGCCTAGACTATATTCCTGCTCCTGGTAGTTATATTCAGTCATAGTGATTCTTGTACATGTTTACCTCAGTCTCTGCTATTTTCCCTGATGATATACTGTAACACTTTGATTTGGGCTATTTTTCCTTTCTTTATTGAGAGCTATGAGACTAGAGATGTGCATGACTGAGTAAGGGCGAGGGCCTCCTTGTGAGGTATTGTTCTATGGCACGTGAGTTGTCCGTGCGAATCCTTATATTTATACTATGGCACGTGAGTTGTCCGTGTAGCACGTGAGTTATCCGTGCGTATCCAGATATGATGTTATAGCACGTGATTTGTTCGTGCAGCATGTGAGTTGTCCGTGCGGATTATAGTGCTTGGGCTGTAGGAGCCCCTCATGAGTCTGAACACCCCTATTGAGGCAGGTACCTATTGAGCGTGTGCATTGAGGGCTGAGAGTTGAGTGCCGAGTTATTGAGGGTTTGAGTGACAGTATCTGTGAGGTTTCATCTATTGCACTTTGTTGCTGCATTTAGCTGATAATTATCCGGCTGGAATTGGTAATTATGCAACTGATCTTTTACTCATTTTTACTCTTAACTGTGAAAATTACCAACTGAATTGTTCTCTATAGCTCGTCACTACTTCTCGATTCCTTATTTATTTCTATTACTTGCTGAGTTGGTTGTACTCATACTACACCCTGCACTACATGTGCATATCCAGGTGTGTTTGAGCACGGAGATTGTTGAGTCCAGGCCTGTTGAGTTCCAGAGACTGCAAGGTAGCTGTCAGCGTCCGCAGGACCTTGTTACTCCTTCCACATTTCTTTATGTTTTGTACTGATATGTAGACATTGGCTGTAATAGTTTTAAATACTTAGACGCTCATGACTTAGTAACACCCCGATGTCGGGCTATTTTTCCGCACTTATATTTTATTCGGATTTTACCCCGTATTTATGAGAAAACTTCGGTTATTTTAAATGTCTTAATTCACTTGTGTTAAATTTTGAAAGTGTTTTGGAAAGGTCGGCTTGCCTAGGATCACGATAGGTACCATCACGACGGGTTAGGTTTTGGGTCGTGACAAAATATGATCAATTAAGAGTCTTAAGCATATTGAGTTTTCTCACACAATTTGGAACCATAACCTTCAATTGAAACACAATTCAAATACATATCATTTTAATACACATATAATTCTTGAACACATTCCCAAAGGATAACATAATGTGTTAGGAACATTCAGAACACGTTTTGAATACTTAATTCTCGATGCTTTGCTTATTCGGGACAATCAAATTTATTGGGAACAACTCGAAACATAGAATAAGGAACTTGAGACAACCATACTTGAAACTTATGAGAACATCACTGAATTCAATTCTAAGAGAGTAGTTTAGCCAACATACCTTGCTTTGAGCTTTCCTTAAATTACTATAACTTTTCGAAAATTCTAGCAACCCCAATATATTTTGAGACATAACAAAATTGAACCATTATTAGGAAGATATTCATGATCTCAGCTTATTTGAGCATTTTATCAAACACTAGGTGTACAAATTTAACTACAAGGTTCTTCTAAAAGATTTTCTTCATTCCACAACTCAATCTTTACTTATTTAAGCTCAATAATCTCCCCACAAATCTTATTGGTACATATATGTATGCATAATACTCTCACACCCAAGAATAACACTTCTCATGACCTACTTTTAATCAAAATCCCGAAATTTAAGGCTAGGGAGTAGAATCTTACCTATTAGATGAAGATCTTGTGAAATCTTTAAGCCTTGAGCAAGAATTGATGAATAAAATAGCTAGGTCTTCTTTTTCTCTCTCTAAGATAACTCTCTCCTCTCTCTACAAAATCACATTTTACCTTCTAAAATGACCCCCTAAGGCCTTTTATAAAATTGGATCGGATATGAAAATTTCCAAAAATGACCCCCGAAGTCAATTATGCGGTGCAATTATGCTAGAGCATAATCATTTTGTGGGCAGCAGACTTGAAGCATAATCAATTATGCGACAGCATGATTGCAGCATAATAATTATGCGACAGCATAATTGCAGCATAATAGTTTGTCTGTCTCTGCTCCACTTTGCGATGCTTATGCGGTCCGCAGAACCGTTTTGCGGTCGTGAAATTGATTGCAGATCCAGCCTTTGGTAATTTGGTCATAACTTCTTGTAGGAGTGTCCAAATGATGAACAGTTTGAAGAATTGGAAACTAGACACATAGACCTTTTTGTGATAGGTAATACACCATGTAACGCTTCATATCAAGAGATGTATGCTCGTTTGAAGTTAGGTCTTGTGCGAACTCACTTGAAACTTTATCCCATCATAAAATTTTCAACTTGACTTAGACCTGGGCTCTTCTTAGACCATAAACCTATCTTAATGCACCTCATACATATATTATTAGGATCAATTGATATAATTCTTATAACAGCCCTTGTCTGCTCACAAAAAAATATAATAAGAGCACATCAACTTTCTTAATAGCGCATAAATACTTCGAAATTTTTCGGGATGTTACATTCTCCCCCACTTAAGAACATTTGTCCTAGAATATTTTACAAGTCACTTCTAAGAATAGAGTTACCATCCTTTTACCTACAACCATTATATATAGGCGCTTATGTCTACATGGGTCTTATACTTCCCTTCCAAAGTCTCAACTTACTTATGGCCCTCAAAATTCGGCTATCTTTACAAATTCTTAAAGATTTTGACAGAGTTTCCCCTTTAACTGGACCTATCCACCTGCCAGAGAATCACCAAAATCATCCTATCAACACATCCACAACTCCACAAAGCATCACAATGTATATCAACAACACTAATCTCAACATTACAGGCATTATATTATCAAGAGTGATATCTGGACATGAAATGTACATTTTTAAATCATAACACCTAGAAAGTATCTTTTAACTCAAAACCAATTTCTATACAATCAAGGAAAATATTTTCTTTCCACAACACTTCCGGATTTCATGGTGACCTTCTCGACTTACAGACTTCGCCATAACACATTAACGTAGGCAATTCCAACTTCCGAACTTATCTAACAAGGATGACAATTAGGTACCTCGTATAAGCTAACTATCCATTAACTTCACCTTCTATAACCTCCATCGGAACGATATACAAAGGATTTCCAGTTACCTTCTTAGATATAGGCACATGAAACACCGGTACACAGAGGACAATAATAGGGAAATATCATACTCATAGTTTAACCTATTTCCTTCACGATTCCATAAGGCCTAATGTGACTACACATACTTTAGCTTCCTTAACAATTCACCCAATATAATTATAGAGAAAATCTTGATAATAAACCTTTGGCGACCTCCAACAATTAGTCTAAGATGTGCTAGCTTGAGTATGACCATAAAACTTTCTATCCAATATATTTGATCACGGGATGATGCTTCTTCTTTGACATATTTGAACCTTCAACCCCCATAGGTTACTATAAATATGAACAACGAGGTTTGAGATTGGCTTGAATTATTCAAGAATCTATCAATGTGCTGAGCACGGCATTTTAGGAGGTTATATCCTAAGAGACACGAAGGTTACTACCAATAGCGCTGGCATAGTTAATCATCGTGATGACATCATTGATTCGACAAATTAGGCATAGAGTTTCCTAGTTGGCATTGATAATGTAGGGAAAATGTTCATGATTCTGAGATTTGAAAGAAACGAGTCATGAAAAGGATAACAACAATTGTTTCATTTCATATGTGCCTTGTTCGGCAATAGTAGGCCTCAAAGAGACATAGCCAAGTATGTGACACTAGTCGCCTCTTGGAATGTAGGAAAAAAATCAGTTTAACTCAAAATGAGAATATTCTAATAATCTGAGTGTGCTATGGATTTCAAGATACACGAAGTTGCATTACGCTCTTAATAGTATTTGACACAAGAAATTTATGCCACAAACCCATGAGGTTGAAAAAGAAGTTGAACACTTATGAGACTATTATCATTCTGACAGCTTAACCCTTGCCAATAGTTGATCCTATATGAGAGGACTAGAGATACGACGAATTTGTCTTTCAATTCAATATGCTCTCATGTTACTAAATGGTGAAGAGGATTCATGATAATATACACAAAGGAACAAAGTGATTTTTCAAACCATAGGAGCCATATACACCGGAGAGAAAAAGAGTGGCTCAAGAATGATCTCAACACTGGGTTGTCTTACATTAGATTAGATACCAGATGGGTAAACTTTATGACTGTGCATGCATAAGCACAAGTGAGCAGATGTTATCCATTTGAATCAAAACATTTTGTAAGATATTCATTAGGTATAGTCCCTTGTTGAGAATTTAGGGAAGTAGTGGAAAATATTAACCTAGGGTTATAACCCAATTCAAGGAAATCATTATAGAACTCAATTTCTCAAGAGGTTGTAAATATAAGAGAATTTTGTGATAGAGTGGCTTCACGAATAACGCGTCTCATTCAAAGAGTAGGTACATGTATTATTTTGTGATTCAACATCTTGTTAAGACCATGTTTATGAGAGCTCTTCAATATGGGTGCACATAAACAAGTAAAACTTATGCGGTGTTCATAACGATATAGCAAGGAGTGACTTACTTGCTAACTTTAGATTGACAGGGTAGTACCTTACTTGATGCCCCTCAACTCCACAACCATAACTTATTTCAAGAGTCATTCAACACGTCCCCAAGTGGTGCTTCTTCCAAATCAAACATTCTGACCTATTAGTACAAACAACCCTCTTTCGTTTCTTAGGTGCTCTTGCCACATGATCCGGTGGCACGATAATATTAATAGGGACATGTACACTTCCCTTAGCAACTGGTTCTCTCATTCTCTCCTCACTGACTCGAACCCGTAGGTTACTCATATGGAAAATGAGCCATGATGAAAAAAATAGCTTCCTATCTTGAGCTATATCGCATGATCAGGAGTATCAAAGAAGTGTGAAATTCCTAAATGTCCAAGTAGCCTCCTCATTATAGATGTGGTCGACAACACACCGATAAGAAGGACTCTACTAGACACAGCTCAGAGACATCCTAGGACACTTTAAAACATTAGGCTCTGATACCAAGTTTGTCACGCCCTAAACTTGGGGAGCGCGACCGGAGCTCATCCGAGAGAATCCCGGCCGAGCATGCCTGTTAGATTTCCTTCTACCCAAACTCATCCATGAATAAAGAGGAGATGTACTCCATTAATCAAATACTGAAAAGATTTTATTAACAACTTCCTTTTTATTCTCATTAGCAGCTTCATTCATAATTTCTAAAATATTACGAGTTTATAGAATTAATGAAAAAAAATATGATTTCCAAATACCAACATTTCTAGTTCAATTCCCAACATCAACAACAACCCACAACCTGTCTACGGAGCCTCTAAATATGACAGAAGAATAGTATGGAAGTGCCGGCAACAAGGCCCCGGCTATACCTCAAGACACAAAGTGTAACATCAAGTGACATAGGGCCCGGAATAGAATAGGGCTCACCAAAACCTGCTGAATAGGGGGTAACTGCTAACGAGGACCAAAATTGCACTGCTGATGAATCACCTTCATCCATTGAAGATGTAGTGCTGCCGGCAAAAAGGGACGTTAGTACATATGGAATAGTATTAGTATGTAAAGCTAACTGTCCTCTTTCAAAATAGAATACCAATGTAAGAAGGGGAAATCCATAGAAACAACAAGTTACAATCAATGATATTCAAATGCCAACTTAAAACATATTAATTTCCAAAATATAAAGATAACACTGGGAAGTGATAATCAAATTATGATGATAATATTATTTTTTGTTGGGAGATCTTTGGCACCGATATCCTACTGTTCACAATACCAATGTTCACAATACCAGTGTTCACAATACTAATGTCACCGTACTTTTAGTACGGATTCCGATCACGACCCGATCGGCTAGGCTATCTCATTAGAGAAATCAACCACAATTACTATCAATACCAATACCACCATAATTTTAGCACAGAGTCCGATCACGACCCAATCGGTTAGGCTATCTTATTAGAGAATCAACTATAATTACTATCAATACCAATACCACCGTAATTTTAACACGGAGTCCAATCACGACCCGATCGGCTAGGCTATCTCATAAGAGAATCAACCGCAATTACTATTAATACCAATACTACCGTAATTTTAGCACGGAGTCCGATCACGACCCGATCGGCTAGGCTATCTCATTAGAGAATCAACCACAATTACTATCAATACCAATACCACCGTAATTTTAGCACGGAGTCCGATCACGACCCGATCGGCTAGGCTGTCTTATTTGAAGACATCAACCAAAATCTCAATTTCAATTATAATTTCCAGTACAATCACCACCATGTGTGCGACATGGTATCCGATCACGACCCAATCTGCTAGGCTGTGTTATTCGAGACATCAACCCTTTTATATCAATCAATCTTACCCCAATTAAGAGGAATAATTTTATCACATCAATCTCATCCCAAATAAGGGGAATAATTCACAAAAATAACATAGGTGCAAATGTATTTACCTCGTCATCTTCCACATTGTATAAATCTCCACTAGTATTTTTAACCAATAATAACAACAATAATTCCTTGGCTCTTTTGGCCATTCACAAGATTCTTTATTCAAGGAACGGTAGCCATATTTGTTATTCCATACTTTTATTTCTTCCCTCTCATGTATCATCATCATAAATATCAACATACATATAATATTCCGGAAATCACAACTTTAAGTTCATTAGAAATGAACAATTTAAGCACAATAGATTTCTTTCCGAGAAATGGAGTAAAATAATTGGCAATTGATGCACAAGTTAAACTCATCAGCAAATAACACACCAGTTATTCTTGACACATTTTCCCCCACAAAGGCAATACACAATTTTCACTCACGAATATTGAAAGAACGCAAAATACATTGAAAATACTCACAAATCATAGCGTTTGTTAAAACAGCCACATATGAGCATGACTTGAGTTTATAAGCTTTTAGGCAATTCTATTTTCGAAGTCAATTCGGAATAGTTGAATCAAGGCTCATTTCATAACTTTTCTCACATCATTTCATTTCATTGGCTCCATTAGCCACAAGTATAACTTTCACTTATATCAATCATCGCATTTCATACTTCTTTCGCATCTTTTAATTCCATTGGCACCATTGGCCACAAGTATTACTTTCACTTATATCAATCATCGCATTTCATACTTCTTTCACATATTTATAGGTTATCAACAGTAAGACATTTCCAATCAAGGCTTTAGGTACACATATGGGCAGTTAAAAGTCTTAAGTATATTGAGTTTTCTCACGCAATTTGGAATCATAACCTTCAATTGAAACACAATTCAAAGACATAGTATTTTAATACACATATCATTCTTGAACACATTCCCAAAGGATAACATAATGTGTTAAGAACATTCAGAACACGTTTTGAATACTTAATTCTCGACACTTTGCTTATTCGGGACAATCTAATTTATTGGGAACAACTCAAAATATAGAATAAGGAACTTGAGACAACCATACTTGAAACTTATGAGAACATCATTGAATTCAATTCTAAGAGAGTAGTTTAGCCAACATACCTTGCATTGAACTTTTCTTAAATTACTACAACGTTCCGGAAATTCTAGCAATCCCAATCTATTTGACACATAACAAAATTAAACCATTATTAGGAAGATATTCATGATCTCAGTTTATTTGAGCATTTTATCAAACACTAGGTGTGCAAATTTAACTACAAGATTCTTCTACAAGAATTCCTTCATTCCACAACTCAATCTTTACTTATTTAAGCTCAACAATCTCCTCACAAACCTTATTAGTACATATATGTATGCATAATAGTCTCACACCCAAGAATCATACTTCTCATGACCTACTTTTAATCAAAATCCCAAATTTTAGGGTTAGGGAGTAGAATCTTACCTATTTGATGAAGATCTTGTGAAATCTTCAAGTCTTGAGCAAGAATTGATGAACAAAATAGCTAGGTCTTCTCTTTCTTTCTCTAAGATAACTCTCTACTCTCTCTACAAAATCACATTTTACCTTCTAAAATGACCCCCTAAGGCCTTATATCAAAATTGGATCGGATATGAAAATTTTCAAAAATGACCCCCGAAGTTAATTATGCGGTGCAATTATGCTATAGCATAATCTTTTTGTGGGCAGCAGACTTGCAACATAATCAATTATGCGACAGCATAATTGCAACATAATAGTTTGTCCGTCTCTACTCCACTTTGTGATGCTTATGCGGTCCGCGGAACCGTTCTGCGATCGCGAAATTGATCGCAGATCCAGCATTTGGTAATTTGGTCATAACTTCTTGTAGGAGTGTTTAAATGATGAACGGTTTGAAGCATTGGAAACTAGATACATAGACCTTTCTTGTGATAGGTAATACACCATATAAATCTTCATATCATATAGGTATGCTTGTTTGAAGTTAGATTTTGTGAGAATTCACTTGAAACTTTATCCCATCATAAAATGTTTAACTTGACTTAGCTTTGGGGCTCTTCTTAGACTATAAACCATTCTTAATGCACCTCATACATATATTATCATGATCAATTGATATAATTCTTATAATAGCCCTTGTCTGTACACAAAATAATATAATTAGCGCATATTAACTTTCTTAATAGCGCTTAAATATTTCGAAATTTTTCGGGGTGTTACAAGTAATTCAAAAATAAAGGGGTAACAAGACAATAAGAGAGGTAGCAACTTCAACTAAAGCATATAAGAGCAATTACAACAATAAATAGAACAAATGCTAACAACATCAATTAGAGCATGTGAGAGTAAAGTTAACAATGAAAGATATAACATGTTATAACAAATTCAATTAAATACATGGAAGAAGTCTAAATCAGTCAAAATACCACATAAATCCTGTGTACATACTTGTCACCTCGTGTACATGTCTTTCACATAATACAATTAGCATAATCAACTCAAATCCTAAGGGGTTGATTTCCCTACATAAAGATAGACAAGATACTTACCTCAACTTGCCCAAATCAACCCTCGAAAATAGTTTTCCCCCTAAAATTCGCCTCCACACGGCTCAAATCTAACCAAAAATAACTTAATAACAACAAATAATGCAAGAGAAACCAATTACAATAGATAAAGCTATAATCTTTATACAACTCCCCAAAAGTCAACCACGGGCTCGTCCTGATAAAACTCGGGTCCAAGGGTAGATTCCGACTACCCATAACCCCACAAGTCCATATATGTGTCTTGTTTTAAAATCCGAGTCCAAATCGACTCTCAAAACTTTATTTTTTCAAATCTTTGACAAAAATCACCAATTTTCGTCATTGATTCTCATAAATTTGATGTCAAATTCAAGATATAATCATGAAGAATAGTTAAAAATTGATTAGAATCACTTACCCAATGTTTGTAGATAAAAAATCCCCTGTCCAAATAGCCTCCTATCGAATCTAGGGTTCTAAAATGAGAGAAAATGATATGAAATCCCGTCTCCAGGCCCTTTTATTCAGTTGCAGATGTTGCAATTGCGACACTGGGTTCGAAATTGCGAACCCTCGCAATTGCGAACCCTCGCAATTGCGAAGAACATCTCGCAATTGTGGTTGCTGATAGCCTAAGTGGGAAGTCGCAAATGCGACATAGGGTTCGCAATTGCGAAGCCTGCTCCCTTCACAAGTGCGACTATAATGTCGCAAATATGAACCTATCCAGAATGGCACACACTTTGCAATTGCGAGTGAGGCATCGCAATTGCGATAGCTGACCATCACCTATTCACTTTGCAATTGTGAGGCTGGTGCTCGCAATTGCGACATCATAGACACCAGCACACCAACAACTCATTTTCAGTCCAAACCTTTCCAAAACACGTATGAAACGCACCCGATCCCTTGGGGATCCAAACCAAACATCCATACAACTCTAAAAATATCATACTAACCCACTTGCGCTATCGAAACAACAAATAACATCTAGAACTATGAATCAGGCATCAAAACGCATGAATTTCAAAGAAAAGTTTAAAAATCTCTAGAATTGCAACCAAGCGTCTGAATCCTATCAAATCAACTCCAAATGACACCAAATTTTGCAGGCAAGTTCCAAATAGCATAACAGACCTATTTCAAGTCCCAGTACCAAATTCCGAACCCGATAGCCAAAAAGTCAACCTACGGTCAAACTTGAGAAATCTTCTAAACCTCATTGCCAACTTTCAACAAAATAACACAAATTGACCTAGGAACCTCCTAATTTGAATTCAGGCATACGCCCAAGTCTAAAATCATGATACGAACCTATTGAAGCCATCAAAATATCATTTCGGGGTTGTTTTCATAAAATTTTAACTTTGGTAAGCATTTCTAACTTAGGCTTTCTAATCCAAGAACCAAAGGGTCCAAATCAACCTGAAACCTTCCCGGAATGAAACTAACCAACCCCGCAAGTCATAAAACTATAAATACATATGTGTGAAGACTAAAAAGGGGAATCGGAGCTCATATAAACCAAAATGACATGTCAGGTCGTTATAGTATACTTCAATTTTATGTGGGAGCTAACACCATAACTCCAGGTACTTTGGGATAAAAGCTCAGTGATATTAGACTCAAGTTTGAGTAAAATTATGAACGTAACTTGCAATAACTTTTGCCGACTTTCGTTTTACAAGTTGAATGACTTCAATACTTAACATACTAATAATATATGATTCAATTAACTTAAAACACAACCTCATTGGAATATTAAGCACTCACTGTTTTTGTCCGAAAAATATGGGTTATAACAAGATTCTAGCACCGCATGCACCGCCAGAAAGTGACTTGGGTACTAGCCCCCTTTTGGCCAAACAAATGTCAATGCCACAGGCACCGCCAGGTGACATGGATGCCAAAACCATAAATCCTCCCAAAAGTCTATAATTTCTTCCAAATCTGCTGAAACTCACTCGAGCCCACCCCCCACCGCCTGAACCACATATAATCACCCGAACTAGTGTCTATAACCTATACAAACTTTTTCAAGAGCTCAAAACAAATCTGAAAAACATCACAAATAAGACTGAGGATATAAACAAACATATGATCTTTCTTAAGTTCTTCAAGTTTCAATTTCACAAGATAGGTCTGAATCACTCCTAATCCCTTCGGTACACCTCTAAACCACTATATAAAGTATAAATAACCTATATGGACTTATCCAAAGGATCAAAATACGAATCGTAGTACAATAACATAAAAGTTAAACTTATCAAATCTTAAGTCCTTCAAACTACCAACTTCTAACTCAAAGCGTTGAATCAACCCCGGGCCACCCGATACTCAATTTGAACATATGTATAAGTCCAAACCATCATACGAACCTATTAGAACCTTCAAATCTCTATTCATAGTATGTTTGTCCAAAATGTTGACTTTGGTCAACTCTTCTTAACTTAAAGCCTCTAGTTGATAATCAAGTGTTCCAAATCACTCCTGGACCTCTAGGAACCCCTAATCATACATGCAAGTCATAAAGCATCGTATGAACCTGCTCAAGATATCAAATCATATAACGAGATATTATAACTTTAAATGATCGGTTGGGTTGTTACAATAGTAGATCTCGACGAAAGCGGCTAAAATATTTTTCTGATATCTTGCCATAAGGCCTTACTGTCTGATGTGGTTGTATACTGTGACTATCATAGTCATGATGGGTTCAGTATCCTTACATGTTTTTAAATATCTCCTTATAGTTATATGTACCAATAATTATATTCATGAATGTCAAATGCTAGATACGTAGCAAAGCGAGTGACTAATAGCAGCGTATCACGTAAGAAACCTTTCCCTTTGTCTGAATATGAATGATCTAACGTGGAACTATAAGAAGTCTAGTTGTTGTTGCTACGACCTACTGTGTCGAAGGCCTATCTGCAACTCTGAAGCTTAAGAGTTTCTCCCTTAATTTTTTGGTCATCTTTGCTAGTCTAATACATTCTCATTTGTATTTCTTATTGTTCTCATCACATCTTGTTTTCGAAAAAACGGAAGGTGGTAGTTACAACTTTCCGAATTCATATACCTTGTTTAGTCGATCCTTGTTCACTATTAAAATTCTGTCATGGAACATGAGGTATAATCTTCTCCTACTAGACTTTCGACAAATATTCTGCATCTTTCTAGATTTCATTCATGGTGGATGTCGCTCTAACAAACCATCTTTGCATTTCAAATCAGCCGGATCATGTCTTAGAGGCATTCTTGCTGATGTCCCCTTAATTATCTCGTTAATACAACTTTCTGTTAACACCAACATCTTTTTGACAACACTCTTAAGACTTTGCCATCTTCCGTATGATGAGTCCTTAAAATTTGACTATCAATTCCGCTTAATCACCATTTACTTCTCACTTAGAAGTCAACATTCACCTCATGTCTTGCACTTCAAATAATTATTGATGTTGCGTAATGATTGGCGTCAAATTCTCTGGTCGTGTCGAGAACGTCAATCATACTCAAATTTGATAGGAAAAGGAGTATTATTTTTGCCTTAAGCTCTAATGCATGATATAAGAAGGAAAGCAAGGAAGTTTCCTAACATGTACTATAGTCTCCCAAGTATTAGATGTGGCACGCTACACACCCATACGCAGGACTCTACAAACAGCGTCGCATGATTCCCTGGGACCCCAAAACCGGGTGGGACGTGATGGTACCCAACCTATACCTAACTATATGAATGGTAGTACGGACCAAGTTGACCATGCTAAACTTTGATAATCCTTATGTATACGGTTAAAATCGGGCTCACCCGATTTTACTATTTGACCGAGACCGGGAGTTTGCATCGAAGAATGGCCTCGTAACGGAATAGGCTATATTACGAGGATAAGGTACCGAGTTCAGAACCGATGTACCTGTCGAGATCGAGGCTAGTAGCGATCGAAGCCAAGTGAGACAGACATCGAGCAAGATCGAAGATAACATAATAATAGAAAGGCAAGATATCCGTGGCTGGTCGAGGATCATGGCGTAAATATCGGTGACTGGTCGGGGATCATGGCGTAAATCTCGGACCGGATCAATTCAGAAACGGTTGGTTAGCTAATCATGGGGTTTCCTTCTGTAATTAGAATTGTACCATAAGTAGAACTCCTCTGCTATATAAAGGGGATTTCTTATCATTTGTAACAGACGAGTCAGAGAGATAAAAGAAATACAATTTTCTTTCCTGTTGATATGATTGTTCATCAGCTTGCTTTATTTTTAACTATTTTGGTATCAGTCAGTACGAGGGCATCCTAGCTCGAGGGTTGAATTCCGTTTCAATACTGGTTCGCTTTATTTTATAGTTCATTTCTGTTATTAATCTTCATATTTATCTATCGGTATTAAGTGAAATCGCATATCCTTAGAACTTCATTATAAGTTTAATTGTTATCCAATTTTAAGGGTAAACACCTTAAACAATTTAAATATGGAAACAATTTAATGACATCTGACAGATACGAATTTAAAGATCTAAACACACTACAACAAGTCATGAGCCTATAACTGAATAATATGAGTACATAAGTATTCGAGGAATTTCCCTGTAATAAAATAAGTGCCTAATAACATCTAACAATCTGAAAAGAACATTGAAATCGCTAGAAAGAATCAACGGCTCACCAATGAGTCTACAGATTTTGTTTCTAGCCACGTTTTTTGTCACCTATAAACTCAACGTCTACCACATGACACGCAGACCCAATGTGCTAAGTACCACCAAAGGATACCTAGAATGTCTTGTTGACAACCCGAAATGGTGGAGAAGACTAGCTTAGACTATATAAATATTGAGAAATACAACAAGTAGAGTAAATCATCTATATTTATATTAAAAGTGGGAAGCCCTTAATTAAAAAGTTGAATTACTAAAATATTCTTTTACATAATTTACATAACCTAATTATAAAAAAACTTATTCCTCCGAAGAGTTGTCAAGCTAATGCTAACAGTGACAGCTATTAATTTTACAAGCCAACGTTAACAATCACAACCATTCCTTTTAAAGAGTCAGTATACATGTGCATTTGTGTATATGGTATGTTTCTTCTTCGTGCTTTCTTTCTTAGTTTTCGTGTTCACATCTTGGCGGATATTGTTATTCTTGCTTTACTTCACTCAGTTATATTTTAATATTTATTTTTATTTACTGTAATGAATAAATCAGTATTTATATTCACTGATTATTTATGTTCTTGCAAATTTGTGTCTTTAATTATGAGTATACATTAACCACTTTTTTTAATGAGTATATTGGTTACTTTCACGTCTGTGGAGAATAGTATCATTTTTAGTTGGTGATTTATTGTTGGACGTCTTTCATATATTAAACCATATATGTAATAAAAAAAAGTTGATTGTCCAACAATATAGTCTATTTTCTTGGATTATCAATATGACTTTTTTATTCTTAATTTTATCCTCTATGTACGTTTCTGTATTCATCCGTTAATAAATATTAGTACCAAAACAAATATTTAGTATTTCATTATGTGCTTATGATCTGTGTTTGTTTATGTATATTCCCGTGCATACAAATATTAGTTGGTGGGAAGTTTAACTAAAAGTTCATAAAGGCATTATGCATTATTTGTTAAGTAGGATATAAAACAGTTTAAGTTTGGTAAATAAAATAAATCATTAATTTTATTTTGATATTCAGAAACTACCAATAATCATTTTTTATCATAATATTTTAGATATTCATATCATCTACACTTTGCATACATTAATCTTTTTAACGATCCACTCTGTTTACTATGAAGTTCTATTTTACGCTCTTGCAAGTGAAAGAAATAAATGTTTTTTTGAAAGATATTCCATATGAATTATAGTTGTACTATTATCTGCCGTAGTCTATTGGCATATATGCAGTGGCAGAGCCACCTTATAGGAATGACACCCCTTCGCGGGAAAAATATATTGTGTAGCTAGGTAAAAAATTAAATCATATGTATATATTCTATGTATTGACTCCCCTTAATTTTCTTGTACGTTTACTTTTATATATTTTTGACAACCCTTAACGAAAATTCTAGCTCCGCCACTGCATATATGATGCTTTTTTTTCTTAATTGTATCTTACTTGATTACCTAAATTTTATTTAGTAAATAAAAAAGGACTCATTATGCAATTCAACCCTTCATTTCTACAAATGAGATTATAGCTCTAACACTTATTTTTATATAAATAAATATTAATTATAGACGTATATGAAGAAGAAGTGCATGATATGTTAGGTTTTTTAAGTAATGTGTGAAAAGGAAATGGAGAAAAAAATATATGTTAAATAATTCTTTTTTACGATGGAACTTTGTCCCTTAATGGAAAGGAAGAGAAAGAGGGGTGTTCCTCAAGCAAACTTATACCGATTGTATCATCATTGAGCTAGTTCCTTATTTTTCCCATTTTGCCTTTTCTTTCATAAATAATAGTACTTCTAATAGTTTGACAATATATATATATATATACATTTAAAAAAAAATATTTAATGTTAACCAACAAAAAAGAAATTTATTTTACTATTGTTAACTGTAGATACTGATTACTTATTCATTTTAAAAGATTATGTTTGAATCATATTTGGTTGAAGTTTGAAAAATTAGTATTTTAAGTTAAATTTGAAGTTGAAATTGTGTTTGACATGAATTTCACTTACAAAAGAAGTTAGAACTTTTGTGAAGGAGACATTACTTTCTTTGAGATACTAAAACAAAACTTTTAGGTTCAAAATCTTGTTTCTTAAAAATAAAATTAAAATTAAAATAATAGATAAAATTGTAAAATAAATATTGAATTGCAAATAATGTGTGTCCATATGCCCTTATAAATAAAAACAATTCTTAAAGTATGCATATGATTAAATTTAGTATTTTGCAATACATACTTTATAATAATGATATGAGATAAATGTGCAACGCACGTTCAGAGAGACTAGTTCATATAAAAATAACTGAATAATCTAAAAGCTAAAACTGATTTTGATAATTTAATTTGAACTAATAACTGAAAGCTAAAGTTATAAATTGTGTCTGTATCTGATAATTAAAACTAAAGCTAAAAGTTGAGTCTAAAATCGATATCTAAAACTGAATCTTAAAACTGGGTTATTTTTAAAGAAATAACTTTTTTTGAAACATTGCACATAGTGGCCCTATATATGTGAGCATCTAGGAACACATATGGGGACTACTAAAGTTGTTGTGGCGCCTCTAATTATCCTCACTCAAGCTCAACCAGTATGTTGGACCATCGAGTAGCTCGATCAAGCTCAATCCATATGTGGCTCGTCAGTAAGGCCACTGATTATTCTAACTCATGCTCAACCCATTTGTGGCCCTCAAGTAGCTCAATCAAGCTCAACCTATATATGCACGTTAGCACCTATAAGTATAGGGTAGCTAGCTCTTGCCACCATGACACTCATGCTCAGGAAGGTTGGCAACTTCTCCCTTTCTGAATCTGAATCTGAGTACACTAAAACCTGTGGATAATGTATCTACTAGATGTCACGATCCCAAATCCACTAGTTGTGATGGAACCTAACCCAACCCGCTAGGTAAGTCAACTAATAACCATCCAATTTCAATAATATTAATAAAATAATTGAATAAAAGGAATTATTTGAATCTTATACATTTTTCCCAAGAATTGGTAGTACAAATCACGAGCTTTTAAGAATAGAGATTACAAAGCGGAAATAAAATAAATACATAGTCTGTTTGAATAGTACATAAACAGAGTTTTACATATCTAAAGCTACCACGAACAAGAGGCAGCTACAGCCGGGATGCAGGTACATCTTCAATCCAACTCCCATCGAACACAGCGACATCAGTAGCCAACATCTGCACGCAAGGTGCAGAAGTGTAGTATGAGTACAACCGACTCCATGTACTCAATAAGTAACAAACCTAACCTTAAGTTGAAAGTAGTGACGAGCTTGTACCAAGGTCGGGTCCAATACCAATATCCTACAACAGTTCATAGCAGCATAATACAAGTAATAAAAGATGTATCTCATAAGTAAAATGCTCAGCTCGTTCACAGTTCTAGAAAATAGTCATACTTTTCAAGTATCTTAGTGGAAACCCAATCTTTTACCGAAAATGCCAAAAATACGAGTAAGTTTGAAAACTGTAATTTTTCCAAATATCCTTTCCACAATAAATAAGATATTTTATTTTCTTTCGAGATAGCAAGTGTGAAATACCTCTCTAGGCCCACATATCAATGTGTGTAAAAAGTCATGAATGACGTGATACCGTACATCATGAGAAAATAATGCATCTCTATGCCTGTATGTCATGTGTGCTTGTCAATGCCATGTATCTCAGAGATGAATCATGTACTCACACTCTCAGAGTACTCAATCTCACTGTCTCGCATTCTCTCTCACTATGCTCAAGACTCAGCACACTCAATCACTCAGTGTTGTACAATACCTGTTGCGGCGTGCATCCCGATCCATATATGACCATAAGGACCGTTGCGGCGTGTAATCCGATCCACATATATATAGTCGACTGCGCTCACTGGGGCTGTACAGACTCCGAAGGGACTCCTTCAACCCAAGTGCTATATTGTTGCGGCGTGCAGCCCGATCCAATATTGTTACCGCATGCAACCCGATCCAATATTGTTGCGGCGTGCAACCCGATCCAATAATATATATATATATATATAGCCCGATGGCTCATTGCGGTGTGCAACTCGATCCATATAAAATTTAATCAATATAATATGTTGCGGCGTGCAGCCCGATCCCAAAATATCACTCTCACTCAGGCCCTCTGCCTCACTCAGTCATTAATCTCTCCAGTCTCACTCACGGGCTCACAATGTCATGAAACTAGCCTGACAACAATGCTATGATGTACCAATAAATAATATCTGAGACTAAGATATGATATTAATGCATGAACATGACTGAGTACGAAATATTAATGAAATCAATGAGATGACAGTAAGAAACGACCACTATGGGTCCAAACAATATCGGCATAAAGCCTAGACATGATATCTAGCATGATTGACTGCTCAATTACTTTATCACATAGTGAAAACACGGATATCAACAAAATAGGGCCACCATTCAGTGCCATGGAAACAACAGAGTCCCAATTCACATGGTGCACGCCCACACGCCCGTCACCTAGCATGTGCGTCACCTCAACACAAATCACATAACACGTATTTCGGGGTTTTATACCCTTAGCACTAAGATTAGAAGAGTTACTTACCTCGAACAAGCTAATTCCAATACTAAGCAAGCCAAGCGATGCTCCAAAATGCCATCTCGCGCGTTCCGACCTCTGAACGGCTCAAAAACTAACCAAAAACAACTCAAATACATCAAACAATGCTAAAGGAACCAACCCCGATCGAAAAGATCAAATCTTGAATCAAAAGTCCAAAATCGGCCAAAAGCCCATCCCGGGCCCGCACCTCGGAACCCGACAAAATTTACAAAATCCAACAACCCATTTAATTACGAGTCCATCCATACTAGTTTCACTCAAATCCAACTCCAATTCGATGTTCAAGACTCAAAAATTCATATTATGAAACTTTAGGCCAAAACCCCCAATTTCCTTTATAAAATTCACATTCCAATTACCAAAAACGAAGGTAGATTCGTGATATAAGATAAAAATGAGTAGAGAACACTTACCCTAGTCCACAAGATGAAAATTTCTCCAAGAATCGCCTCAATCCGAGCTTGAACATGTTAAAATGAAGCCAAAATCGCGAACCCTTGTATTTATCATTCTGCCCAGCACTTTTGCACCTGCGGCACATTAGCCGCTTCTGCGGCGTCGCATTTACGAACAAAAACAGGCTTCTACGGAGAAGCACTGAAGGTCTACCTTCGCACCTGCGGTAAAATACCCGCATCTGCGCACTCGCAGGTGCACGCCCAGTTGTCGCTTCTGAGCTTCCAATCCGCTTATGTGCTCAACTCACCGCATCTACGCCTTCAAAGATGTAAAGCAATCTCCGCTTCTGCGGAACCCTGCTCCTAGCAATATTTCTGCTCCTGCGACCCCTTCGTAGCTTCTGCGACCCTCGCACCTGCACGAACCAGACGCAGGTGCGGTCACACCAGAACCAACAATAGCAACATTGAAGAAAATGATTCGAAATCAATCCGAAACACGTCCGAGCCCCTCGGGACGCCACCCGAATATACCAACAAGTCCAATAACATAACACAAACCTACTTGAGGCCTCACATCACGCATAGCAACATCGAAATGACAAATCGCACCTCAAATCAAAATCTATGAACTTTGAATTGTCAAATTCAATAACTCATGCCGAAACATAGCAAATCAATCCGTAATGACATCAAATTTTGCGCACAAGTCCCAAATAGCATAACGAAGCTATTCTAATTCCCGGAATCACAATCCGAATCTGATATCAAAAAGTCCACTACCGGTCAAACTTTTCAAAATTTTAACTTTCGCCATTTCGAGCCAAATTCAAATACGGACCTCCGAATCACAATCCGGATGCGCTCCCTAGTACGAAATCACCCAACAGGATCTAATGGAACAATCAGAACTCCGTTCCGGGTTCAAATTCACAAAAAGTCAAACTTGGTCGACTCTTTCAAATTTAAAGCTTCTAGCTGAGAATCATTCTTTCAAATCAATTCTGAATAACCTGAAAACCAAAACTGACGATGAGCATAAATCACATTACATCATATAGATCTACTCATGCCCTCAAACAACTAAGCGAAGTGTAAATACTCAAAACGACCGATCGGGTCGTTACATCCTCCCCTACTTAAACATACGTTCATCCTTGAACGTGTCCAGAGTTGTTCTCAAGGCCATCAAACCGCTGTATAACCTTGCCATGCACATACCTGGGGGTGATCCCACGTCACCCTATCCCGTACAGGTCTGATAACACAACATAACTGAAATTTCTCAATTCAACCTAGCCCACAGGCCTTCGAATCAAATTTCCAATATCCAGAATATCTTATAAGATCAGAATTTCGCATCTACATACTGTATAAGTCTGAACAAGCTGTACCAAAAGTCGTAACCATAACTCAATAACTCAAATTCAAATACCACATAGCTCAAATGCTCGAAGCAATGATTTCTAATCACAGTAGCTGCTCAAATCAACCCAATGCCGGTAATAAACCTCATATCAAACAAAACCTCATTCTAAAACCTTCATACACTGTCGATGATGAAAGAAACACGCAAAACTCATAACCATTCATCAAATCAACAAGTCATGGAATTTCCTCTCATTCGACAGAACTATAGCGAATTCTAAGTCGACGTTCGATATTATCCTTCCAAACATACTGTAATCAATTCCGATAGTATCCATCCTAGGTCCAATGATCTCATCTCATCCAACACGACCGCTCTAGTGACATGCCACATCAATACAATCTGACGCCATAACCCGTGCAATCCGTGCACCAATAAGCAACCTTCCAAATGTACTCAAATCATGGAAAACTGATTCTGACGGGAGAACTGTCCCGCAAGCTCCACAAGTACCACCACAACTCAATGCTAAGAACCTATCTCACATGGTAGAACCAAAAGACACGAATCTAACACAAAGGATCAAATCTTAACATAACTCTGTTGCAATGTGTGACCCTATCCAAATACTGATCCATATGAAATACCTCAAGCCACCCTTCTAAAAATCAATAACCACGTGCAATTCGACATCAAGTACTCCAAGTGCATTACCATAACCACGGAGAAGCAAATGACACAATGCCACACAAAACCCGAAAGAACATAACCAATACTCCATCAACCAAGCAATACCCAATACTCTTCTCGCTCAAATTCCGCTATAAGGCCCCAATAGAACCGCACCATATGTGCATATAACCAACGAATCACAACTCCTCGTAGCATAGAAGAGTAACTCACAGATCATCTCAAAACACGAATAAGCTCAACAACAACCAAATGGCACATCCCTCAACAATAGCAGTATGGAGCCAACCAATCCGGCTCGGTGTAGAATACACATCCTAAATAGGCCTACCAATGGACCCCCAAATCGACTCTGGTCACCCATAAATAGATAAATAACCCTCCGAAAATCCACAATGACTGAATCATAACACATACTATCATCTGGCTAACTTCGGCCACAACCTCACAGTCCACAACCATGAAACAATCTGCTCCCGAGAACTCTCAGCCTCCAAATCCATAAAACACACGAATCACCATATCTGATTCCATCTCCACCGCCAGAATGTCTAACACACCTCTCATATATGATCATCCCATGAGAAATACTTCTAAAATTCATCCGTACCACATAGCAAAAATTTGAATATCAGCAATCGATCAACCAGGAGAGTGCCGCAATACCAATGAAATACCCATAAATCAAAACACATTGCCCCTTCTGAAATGTATACTCTCATCAGGCCATATTGATTAGTAATATCATTTTCCTAGTCATCTGAAACCGTCCATGCTGCCTACGAATTTGTGTCCTTCCCTTCAAAACTGAACTGTGACCTTGCACACGCAAATCACAATCCCACACAACACACCGCATATGGCATGCAATCCTGTGAAGAGTACAAGAATCTCATAATCAACTCTGAGTCACAAGCAGAATATATACCCGATCAGTTAGAAACCTTCCATTGATCTTATCCCGGAGAAAATCCCAATACGCAACATATTCCTCATGCCGGTAGGAAATATACTCCTCGAACCGTGGTAAAACCCAGTTGGAACTCTTTGAAACCCATTTTCACACAACCAAGCTATCAGAACTGAATCTCTCTAACTTACCCAGCCATGCAGGTCTCCAAAACCCAAGAGCATTGCCACGAAACACCTGTGGAGACTAGCTACAACATAAGTACCCAAAGAACTGATTGCATCCATTACTGTGCCGATCCAACCTACTACCACGCTGTCGTATTTCTCCAAGTCCCTTCCAAATTGCCTTCAAAGTGATACTTCTCCTTGCTGGAACACCACGATCCTTAACCAAAATTCACCACACAAGAGACCCTAGTATAAAAACACAATGCCCTAAGGCCCAAAAGCCGCTGACTTCCCTCTTAAGCACCCCAAAGTACCATAACCGAGATACCCACTCTAAAAAGACCTTATGTGAACCTAATATTGTTTCCTTCACCTTCTCGACGCAGAAATGCATAATCCACAATGGTATAAAAATGCCACAAGTCTCGACACCATCCAATGTAACTCTCAGTTTCTAGCCATATACCAATCTTGAAAATTCCAAATCGCTACATATAATTCTTGAATCCATTAGAACCATTTTCGAGAGTCATCCACTCTTCTCAAATCTCAATTGCACCACCCCAAACGGGCCAAACGACTGGTGCCCCATTGGCACGATGACACCCAAAGGAGTAACCCATACTCCTAAGCAACTGAGCAAATTCCTACTCCATGTACACTACATCTTTTGCGAGTAACTACTCAATTATTTTATGTTTCCCATATCCACATAGAGTGTAATACAACCTGTATCCAGAAATTCCTTTACCCGAGTCATCCTCGATCTCGACCCCTGTAAGTCATAACTGATTCACCATTATACCCCAAACCGAAACCAATACAACACATAACCGTGGAATCAACTCGTCGATAACAGACTCCCCTACTTGGCTCAAAGCCACAAAACAAAATACTTGATAACATCACGATACACATACTCTATTACTGCCAGAATCCCGCACTGAAATTCAACTAAATCCTTCGCAAGCCCACGTAACACAAACCATATAATACCTCAAATCATCTACAAATCTCGCATTCACCATTGTAATAGTCAAGCCAACTTCCACAAGCGATCCAAACTCAAATATCAACATATATCATTCACTGGTAAAAGAGAACTCTCTACAAAACATCATAAGGACCACACAACCTCAGGACACCTCGCAGGAGATAACCCGCCTTCTCTGCCTCAAACCGACATCTCTTTATACCCTTCCACAGTCACGACTACTACACAATCACTTAATCTTCTTGATTATGAACTCATCAACAAGACATGAGAATCTACTTCACTCCACAACTAAACAACATGAGAGATCCCTCAACACACCCATAACTCGAGACCGTACGCCAAATCAAGACAGAAATCAAACACCCAATAGTCCTTGCTACATCTCAAGTAAATTCTTCTCGTCACATTCGAACAATTTGAACACATTTCACAGTCTCATCATACTCACCCCTAGTCATCCAATCATAAATTCCTCAAACAGGGACACCACCGAAAATATAAGTCCCACAAGCACGTGTTCACCCAACCGAAATCTCCGTGCTCAAGCCACCATCAAAACCCGACCTCATGTCCTCCAGAGTGGCCCATCATCGGCATGCCAAAATTACATCTCATACCTCAACCATGGAATCACAAGCCGTTGGCGCATAGCCGATACCGAGCGCTCACATGCGCATACGAATGCGTGGAAGAAATTCAAAGAGTTATGCTTCAAACTGAATCAATGCCGCACGATAAAGAAAGAAAGATGGGAAGTATATCCTAAATATCCTGTAGCCTCTCGAAGATAGGTATGTACGTCATCATACCGATCTGCAAGACGCTACTAGACACTTGCTCATGACTTGTAGAACCTATGAACCTAGAGCTCTGATACCACCTGTCACGACCCCAAATCCACTAGTCGTAATGGCACCTAACCCAACCCGCTAGGTAAGCCAACTAATAACCATTCAATTTAAATAATATTAATAAGATAATTGAACAAAAGGAATTATCTGAATATTATACATTTTCCCCAAGAACTGGTAGTACAAATCATGAGCTTCAAAGAATAGAGTTTACAAAGCGGAAATGAAATAAATACATAGTGTGTGTGAATATTATATAAATAGAGTTTTACAGATCTAAAACTACCACGAACAAGAGGCAGCTACAGCTGGAACGCTGGTACATCTTCAATCCAGCTCCCATCGAACACAGCAACATTAGCAGCCAATATTTGCACGCAAGGTGCAGAAGTGTAGTATGAGTACAACCGACCCCATGTACTCAATAAGTAACAAACCTAACCTTAGGTTGAAAGTAGTGATGAGCTTGTACCAAGGTCGGGTCCAATACCAATATTCCACAACAGTTCATAACATCATAATGTAAGAAATAAATGATATATATCAGAAGTAAAATGCCAAGCTCATTCATAGTTCTAGAAAATAGTCATGCTTTTCAAGTATCTTAGTTAAAACCCAATCTTTTACCGAAAATGCCAAAAATACGAGTAAGTTTGAAAACTGTAATTTTTCCAAATATCCTTTCCACAATGAATAAGATGTTTCATTTTCTGTCTAGATAGCAAGTGTGAAATACCTCTATATGCCCACATATCAATGTGTGTAAAAAAGTCATGAATGACGTGATACCATACAGCATGAGAAACAAATGCACCTCTATGCATGTATGTCATGTGTGCAAGCCAATGCCATGTATCTCAGAGATAAATCATGTACTCACACTCTCAGAGTACTCAATCTCACTGTCTCGCATTCTCTCTCACTATGCTCAAGGCTCAACACACTCAATCACTCAGCGCTGTACAATACTTGTTGCGGCGTGCAGCCCAATCTATACATGACCATAAGGCCCGTGGAGGCGTCCAACCCAATCCACATATATATATAGTCAACTACGCTCACTGGGGGTGTGCAAACTCCGGAAGGGCTCCTTCAGCCCAAGCGCTATATTGTTGCGGCGTGCAGCCCGATCCAATATTGTTGCGGCGTGCAACCCGATCCAATATTATTGCAGCATACAACCCGATATATATATATATATATATATATATATATATATATATATATATATATATATATATATATATATATATATATATATATAGATAGCCCAAAGGCTCATTGCGGCGTGCAACGGTCCATATAAAATATAATCAATATAATATGATGTGTCGTGCAGCCCGATCCCAAAATGTCACTCTCAATCAGGCCCTCTGCCTCACTCAGTCATCAATCTCTCCAGTCTCACTCACGGGCTCACAATGTCATGAAACTAGACCGATAACAATGATACGATGTATCAATAAATAATATCTGAGACTGAGATATGGTATGAATGTATGAATATGACTGAGTACAAAATATTAATGAAATCAATGAGATGACAGTATGAAACGACCACTATGGGTCCAAACAATATCGACATAAAGCCTAAATATGATATCCAGCATGATTGACAGCTCAATTACTTTATTACATGGTAAAAATACGGGTATCAACAAAATAGGGCCACTATTCAGTGCCATGGAAATAACAGAGTCCCAATTCACATGGTGCACACCCACACGCCCGTCACCTAGCATGTGTGTTACCTCAACACAAATCACATAACACATATTTCAGGGTTTCATACCCTCAGCACTAAGATTAGAAGAGTTACTTACCTCGAACAAGCCAATTCCAACACCGAGCAAACCAAGAGATGCTCCAAAATGCCATCCCATGCGTTTCGAGCTCCAAACGGCTCAAAAACTAACCAAAAACAACTCAAATACATCAAACAGTGCTAAAGGAACCAATCTCGATCGAAAAGATCAAATCTTGAATCAAAAGCCCAAAATTAGCAAAAAGCCCATCCCGGGCCCGCACCTCGGAACCCAAAAAAATTTGTAAAATCCAACAACCCATTCAATCACGAGTCCAACCATACTAGTTTTACTCAAGTCCGACTCCAATTCGATGTTCAAAACTCAAAAATTCATATTATGATACTTTAGGCGAAAACCCCTAATTTCGTCTATAAAATTCACAATCCAATTACCAAAAACGAAGGTAGATTCGTGATATAAGATCAAAAATGAGTAGAGAATACTTACCCCAGGCCACACGATGAAAATTACTCCAAGAATCGTCTCAATCAGAGCTTGGAAATGTTAAAATGAAGCCAAAATCGCAAACCCTTGTATTTATCATTCTGCCCAACACTTTCGCACCTGCGGCACATTAGCTGCTTCTGTGGCGTCACATTTGCGACCAAAAACATGCTTCTGCGGAGAAGCAGTCGAGGTCTTCCTTCGCACCTGTGGTAAAATACCCGCATCTGCGCACTCGTAGGTGCGCGCCCACTTGTCACTTCTGCGCTTCCAATCCGCTTCTACGCTCAACTCACCGCATCTGCACCTTCGCATTTGCGAAGCAATCTCTGCTTCTGCGGAACCCTGCTCCCAGCAATATTTCTGCTCCTGCAGCCCCTTCGTCGCTTCTGCGACCCTTACACATGTGAAAACCAGCCGCAGGTGCGGTCACACCAGAACCAGCAATAGCAACATTGAAGAAAATGATCCGAAATCAATCCGAAACACGCCCGAGTCCCTCGGGACCACGCCCGAATATACCAACAAGTCAAATAACATAACACAGACCTACTCGAGGCCTCAAATCATGCATAACAACATCGAAATGACGAATCGCACATCAAATCAAAATCTATAAACTTTAAACTTTCAAATTCAATAACTCGTGCCGAAACATAGCAAATCAATACGGAATGACTTGAAATTTTGCGTACAAGTTCCAAATAACATAACGAAGCTATTCCAATTCCCAAAATCAAAATCCGAATCCGATATCAAAAAGTCCACTCCCGGTCAAACTTTTCAAAATTTCAACTTTCATCATTTCGAGCCAAATGCAACTACGGACCTCAGAATCACAATCCGGACGCGCTCCTAAGTCAGAAATCACCCAACGAAGCTAATGGAACAATTAGAAGAACGTTCCGGGTTCAAATTCATAAAAAGTCAAACTTCGTCGACTCTTTCAAATTTAAAGTTTCTAGCTGAGAATCATTCTTTCAAATCAATTCTGAATAACCTGAAAACCAAAACTGATGATACACATAAGTCATATTATATCATACAGAGCTACTCATGCCCTCAAACAACCTAGCGAAGTGTAAATTCTCAAAATGACCGGTCGGGTCGTTACACTAGACTAACTCATGCATACTAGGCCCTTGTGGATAAAGTATCCACGAGACTAATTTCCCTTTTTTGAACATGAACTAAAAGTCTGAGCATTATAAGCAATTGCACGTAAAGAAGTAATCACAATACATCAAGAAACTAATCATCTTCTGTTCTAAATCTGAACTGAAGGTTTGGGCAATACATGTAACTTCACATAATCAAATAATTACACATAAGTAAATAATTGCAACAAGTCATATTATTTAATGTTTCTCTATCTTAGAGGCTTGCACTTGTATATAAATAGTTCATTCTAAAAAGTAAGGTAAGAAAATAAGCAATATATTGTATGCACTCTAATCTAGCCCTTGACTTAGGTAAGAGACCTCAACTCACCTCGAAACAATGGTTCGGGTCTTCCCTCAACAACCTCACATAGTAAATTCTTTAGAATCGATAATTTAAGCGGTTAAACCTGTTAACACAAACTATTAATTCAACCTGATTCCTCCACCAAAGTCCTATTTAGCCATTCAGGGCTTATGGTTACTTCTACCCTTAAACTCTATCAATCCGTACATTATATAGTCATAATATATAATAAATATTCCAATTTAATAGTAAAATTAATGGGAATAATCTTCTTGAAGAAACCCTAGTTCTTCATCTCTTGAGTTCTTCAAGATGATCTAAGGATTTCTAGATTAAATCTTGTTAGTGTCTTTGTTAGGGAGTAATAATCCAACTATAATCACGTTAATGACTCACCTTAGGCATTGGGGAATGATCTTGGCTTACTATCTCCTTGAAATGAATAAACTCTAGTTCTTTGGGGTGTTAAGAATGAGAAAATTACGTACTAGCACCTTTTATAGGCTGGAGGCTACGTGGGACATGTAGTGATCGTGCGTTGGCCATGCAGGTCCTGACCCCTCCCCATTTTTCCTTGGCCTCATTCTGGAAGTGGTCATACAAGCTGTGTGGGCGGCGCAAACTGCGAGTCTGCTACGCTACCTTTAGTAAAAAGGCAAAATATTTTTGTTGGAACTTCAAAATGGCAAACGGTTTAAAGTTCTGTAAACTAGACTCGGAGTTCATTCATTTTATATATAACTCATAGCTCAATTAATTTTACATTAGGAGATACAATTGTTGCAAATTAGTTCATACGCGAGTATGCTTTCTTTTTTCTCTTAAATATTTTAATTTTTTTTAAACTACTTATCTTCTCTTATAGATGTTCATATAACCTTACAAACATGAGTTTTAGGTATTACACATCTTTAAACTTTTTGAACACCCATGTGTCTACTTAGGGCTTGAACAAGGATGTAATACTTAATGAGAAGCTTTTTGGGGGCATTACAAGATGTTTAGCAGATGATAAAGATGAAGAAGATGGAGGGCATAGAGCAAATGAGGCCGATGTTGGGCCTAACAATGACAGAGTAGCCATTTTATTTTGTTTGTATGTTTGTAAGTGTTTTATTGAAACAAGTTATTTTCAAATTGCATAAAAGTATAAAAGTGTTGGTAGATTTAAGTAAAGACTTAACTGATGCAATAATTTTGCAAACACTTTAATTATAAAAATGCACACAACAATATATTATTGAAAGGTTCACAAACTATAACAATCCAATCAGTCATTTAGAGTTCTAGCTTCCCATTATATTATTTCAGAGCTCGAGTAGGTTCATTTGATGATGTATGACTTGCATGTTTAGTGGACGCATCTGCGAGGACGCAGATGCAGGTTTTTTGTCGCAGAAGCAAAAAGGAACTAAGTTTGGGATCTCCGCATATGCAAAATTGTGGGCGCATCAGCGGCATCGCAGAAGCGATGGTTTGGGGTGCAGAGGCGATATGGAGCGTAGAAGTGCCTTTTTTCCTCGCACCTGCGATTGCGCAGAAGCAGAAGACTCTCCGCAAGTACGAGAGATCGGCTATTTAGTGGTTTCCACAGAAACGGTATTTGTGTCACTGAAGTGACGCTGCAAAAACGACTGAAGGTTCACAAATGCGAAAATTTCTGGGCAGATTGTATTTTTTTCGAGGGTTTGTTCAGTTCATCACATTTTGAGTTATAGAGCTCGACTTTTGCACGATTTTGGAGAGGATTTTAACCACATGGATTGGGGTAAGCATTTTTGACTTGGTTTTTATTATATTCCATGATTCTATCTTCGATTTTGGCATTTGATTGATGATTTTAATAGAGAAATTGGGGGGTTTTGTCTAAACTTTCCTAAAGTGAATAATTGAGTTTTGAACATCGATTCAGAGTCAGATTTAAATATAATTAGTATGGTTGGACTCGTGTTCGAATGGGTTGTTTGAATTTGTGTGTTTTGCCGAATTCTGAGGTGCGGCCCGAGTTGACATTTTTATTGACTTTGAGTATTTGATTAAAGTTTCGACCTTTTATAAATTTGGTTTTCTTTCCTTTGACAATATTTGATTATTTTGAGTTGATTTTGGCTAGTTTCAGTCTGGTATGGTTTTTGTCTAAGCTAGATAGTGGCAATGTCGTGTCTTACTAGTTTGCATTTCAGTGTCAAACCTATTTACTAGCTATCGTTTTTGTTTTTGCTTTTTTTTTGTTTTTGCTTTGCATCTTTCTTCTAGATTTTATATTGTTCCTATTTTTCCTATGATTTTTGTGGTGATACTGATATTGTCTTATTTTGTCTTTTTGTCCTTTTGAGCTGAGGGTCTTTCGAAAACAGCCTCTCTACCTCTTCGGGATAGGGGTAAGGTCTGCGTACATACTACCCTCCCCAGACCCCACTAGTGGGATTTCACTGGGTTGTTGTTCTTGATTTTGGCTAGTTTCGAGGTAATTGCACCTTGATTACCCTTATGATGCTTCACATGTGTGTTTTTATGGTTTTCTGACTTACGGGGTTGATAAGTTTGGTTCTGGAAAGTGTTTGGGTTTATTTGGACCCTTTGATCCTTGGCTTAGAAACGTAAGTTGTTTATGTTGACCAATAGTTGACTTTTGTAAAAACAAGCCCGAAACGGTATTTGGATGGCTCTGATAGCTTCATATCGTGATTTTGGACTTAGGAGTATACCCGGAATCGAATTCGAAAGTTCGTAGGCTGATTTGTGTTGTTTTGTCGAAATTTGAAAATTTGAAGTTGAAAAGTTTAACCATTGGTTGACTTTTATCTATCGGGTTTGGAATTTTATTTTGGGACTTGGAACAGGCCTGTTATGTTATTTATAACTTGTATGTAAAATTTGGTATCATTTGGAATTGAATTGATTGGATTCGGACGCTTAGTTGTAATTCTAGAATTTCTTGCAATTTACATTGAAATTCATGCATTTCGGTCTCTGATTCATAGTTGTAGATGTTGTTTCGTGTTTTTATGGTGCGAGAAAGTTCGTATGATGTTTTTAGACTTGTGTGGATGTTTGGTTTGGAGCACTGAGGGCTCGGATGAGTTTTGGACATGTTTCGGAATGGTTTGAACTGAAAATTGAATTGCTGCTGTACTGGTGCTTAGTTATCGCAATTGCGAGCACCAGCCTCACAATGGAGAAGGGGATAGGGGGTGGTTAGATTTCACAAATGTGACTTCCCCTTCGTATTTGCAAAGTCAGTAGGACTGAGGGCTGGTTCGCAAATTGCGAGCATTTGGTAATATTTGCGATAGTGGCCAGCTTCTCAATTGCGAAGCCTCTATCGCAATCGCGACTTTTATTGAGGCTATCAATGTTTGCAAGTGCTATACCTGATTCGCAATTGCAAACTATGTGTTGCAAATGCGACATCTACAGTTGGGAAGTCGGGATGTCATCTCGTTACTCACATTTTAGAACCCTAGACTCGGTAGGAGGCAATTTGGAGAGGGATTTTTCATCTACAAACATTGGGTAAGTGAGTCTAATCAATTTTCAACTATATTTCATTAATATATCTTTGATTTAATATCAAAATCCTGTGAATCAAAGTGGAAATTTGTGAAACTTTGTCTTGTTTTTTAAAAATAAAAATTTTAGTTTTGAGAGTCGATTTGGACTTGGATTTTGAAACTAATCACATAAATGAACTCGTGGGGTTATGGGTAGGCGAAATCTACCCTTGGACCCGGGTTTTGACCGAGTGGGCCCCGGTTTGAATTTTATTGACTTTTTGGGAAAAGTGTAAAGATCATAGCTTTATCTATTATAATTGTTTTCCTTTGTATTGTTTGATGATGTTAAGCCAATTTTGGTTAGATTTGAGCCGTGAGGAGGGAAACGTTAGGGGAAAAGCTATTTTCGAGGGTTGAGTTGGCCTAGTTGAGGTAAGTATGTTGCCTAACTATTTGGGGGGGGGGGGGGGAACTACCCCTTATGAATTGGTTTGTTTTTGCTAATTGTGTTATGTAAAAGTCGTGCATGCAAAGTGACGAGTGGATACACGGGCTATATTTGGTATTTGACCGGTTAAGGCTATTTAAACTCTTTTCATGCTTTTAATTGAATTGTCTTAACATGTTATATCCGATGGTAGGCTATAATCACGTATTTTAGTCGCTTATTGCACTCTAATTTAATGCACTTTTATTGTGTTTGAGCTTTAATCGATAGTGTTTTGTACTTATTATGTGTTTTATGCCTTATAGGAGTGATTCCGAGCTATGTAGATGTTACGCAATTATTTCGAGTGATTTGGATCTTTGGAGTCTGAGTAAAAGCCCAAGGAATTAAGCCGGGATCGTGTTCGGGGGTCGAGGACCACATTTGGATATCAAAAAGCAAGGAAAATTCTGTACTTTGAGAAAAGTCCACTGCCGCGGCGCATGGGGTGCCGTGGTTGCCCATTTTCCTGTTGTTTGTCAGAAATCAACTCTCTAGATTTCCCCACTAATGCCCTGCATGGCGCGTCGCCCCATGCGGCGCGCCTGTGCAATCTTTACAGAGTAAATATAATATTTCGGCTAGGAAAAGGTGATTTCATTTGGGCCAAACCCTACTTGGTATAAATATATGGAAAACCATTATTTTTTGGACTTTTGACATACTTTAGACCTAAGGAAGCTAAGGAGGAGTTGGAAGAACACGAGCATAAGGATTTCATCATTCCTTCCTCACTCAAGACCCGAGTTTGGATTGAATTTATGTTTTCCTATACTTTAATTTTATTTGTGATGAATTGATCCATATCTATGGAGTAGTTCTCGTTAGGGTTTGATGAATTTGGTGTATTGATGATTGTTTGTGGATTATAACTCTAGTTTTATGTATTGAAGCGTTTTTGGATGATTTAACTGCTGCATCTATATTCACTTGTTCATGTAATCGAGAGAGGCATAACTTGTGATATCTTTGCATTATATTGTTGGTTGAGTTCATTAATTCTTCTTAGTAATTGAAAGAGGTTAATTGAATCATTGATTAAAGCTAGTTAGGAGAATAATAGAAAGAGGTTTTCCTAAAGACCAATTTACTACGCATTCTTACATATTTTCACGTGCTTAAATTGGTTCATCTTGTGAGATTAAGACTTAATCTAGAGTGGAGTTTTGCTGAACGTTTGAACTTATAATTGAGTGAATTCGAGAGACTTACTTGAACATTAGAAGTGAATTATCTAGAGTTAGATCCCAACCAATTATCTTGCACCTATCCTATCAACCCCTATTTTCTCCCACTGATAACTTCCTTGCTTATTTTTGTTTCGATTGTCATTAGTCAATAGCTTTAAACTCTTAGTTAATTTTAGTTAGAAATCATAAAAATCTTAATTGTTGATCATCTTGAATAACAATCAAGCTAGAAACTATAAGAATACTGTTTAAATCCAATCATTGTGGATACGATATTATACTATACTGTATTTGATTAGCGAGCAGAATTTAAGTGTGTATTTCGAGCTCGTCAATATCTTCATTGTTAATCTAGCTTTTCATGTGCTAATCCACCCTTACATGCTTTATTTGACATTGTTAACACTTGTTTCACCTCTTACTTGCTAATTTGCTCTTATATGCTTTAGTTGAAGTTATTGCCTTCCTTGCGTTTTGTTACATCTTTAAATTGTTGAATTACTTGTAATTGAAGTTGTTATTTCGTGAAATATCTTATTGTTGAGTTATTGGTGTTGAAGTTGAGAAAGCCGTTATCACATTGAGGCGAAGTTGTTAATTATTGAGATATCTTTCTTGTTGAGCTATTCACTTTTATTTTGTTATTGTTGAGATTCTTGTACATATTGTGGTTGAGCCATAGGCTATTTGTTGTGGAAACATTGATATTGTTGATTCTTTTGGCAAGTTGTGGCATATGGGCACCTGCGGTGCGAGCTGTGATTATGTTGTGATATTGATACACATGCGGTGGTATAAGGCTTGGGGTTGATAGGCATGTGGTGAAATAAGGTGGGCTTGATACGCATGTTTCTAGTAGGGGAACTACTTGAAACCACGCAGTGTGATAAGGTGGGCTAAAATGCGGGTAGCTGTTTTGGAAAAATAATTTTTAAAACTAAATGCCAGTCTCCTGTGATGATATAAGGAAAGGTTGTGATTGAAATTGAGAAATATGAATACAAGGCGGTATCTTGGTTGTGATTCTTGTTATATACGAGAGGGTACCTCGATTGTGATTCTTGTTATATACGAGCCGGTACCCCGGTGGTGATTCTTGTTATATACGAGGTGGTACCTCAGTTGTGATTCTTGATATATACAAGGCGGTACCTCGATTGTGATCCTTGATGTATACGAGGTAGTACCTCGGTTGTAATTCTTGTTGTGCATCTCATGTTGCAAAGAGTTATTTGTAGAACACTTCTTAATGATTTTATTCTTCCTTGTCTTATCAGTTTGTCCGTATTTGAGAATTGTGGTTCTTTTTAATTTCTTCCTTTATGTTATCTCTATGTTTACGATTATGTCATTAGTCTATTCTATTAACTTGTTTCGTATCATTTATTTGTCCGCCTCCCATTACTTCTTGTTATTATGTTTTCATTATGTTTATTATGTCCTAGTAGGTGTCTTGACCTGGCCTCGTCACTACTCTACTAAGGTTAGGCTTGATACTTACTGGTACCGTTGTGGTGTACTCATACTACGATTCTGCACGTATTTTTGTGCAGATCCAAGTACGTCTACCCGTGATGGACGTTAATGTTTTATTGTAGCTGTCATTCGGAGACTTCAAGGTATACCTACCCGGCGTCCGCAGGCCTCAGAGTCACTTTCCCTTATCTTTACATTCTGTTGTATTTCTCATTCAGACAGTGTTGTAGTAGACATTTTAGATTATTCCGTGGAGCTTATGACTCAGTTCCACCGGTTCTGGGAGAGGTGTTGCTGGGGATTCTATTTTGGAAGACTATATGAGTTTTATCAGTTTTACTTTAGTATTCATGTTTGATTATTCTTGTTAAGTTATTATTAGATGTTAGTCTTACCTAGTCTTAGAGACTGGTTGCCATCACAACATCGTAAGGTGGGAAAATGGGGTCGTGATATCGGTATTTGATTTAGCTTGTTTGAGGTAATTATCTTACCTAAGCTTGGTTGAGGCACTAGTTTCCTGAGTTATTTGTGGTAACTACGTGCTATAGGTGCGCATATGTGTGGGGTTTGAGTCCATGTGCGAGCACTTGGGTATTTATTCATGCTCGGGGTAGTGCTTAGGCTATGACATGCCTTGAACTGATTGCTAAGCAATAAGCTGTGATGCTTATAATAGTTGTAACCCATTTGTGAGTTATTTGATCCATACTTTGAAGTAATATAGAGGCTAATCTCCGTATTAAACTTGATATTTACTATTTTCATGATGAAATTACCGATTTTAGCTATGATAGCACACTTTGCACATTCATACACTTTATCATATCACTTATACAAGTCCAGGAGCATGAAATATGATATTCATTGATCATATACATGTGTTCTGGTGTATTTGCTACTTTGTGATATGATTTGGACTAAATGCATGTGACTATGTCAGGCGGATTATGTTGTTACGCCTGTGACCACGCAGGGCAGATTGTGTTATTATGCATGTGACCACACCGGGTGTATTGTGTTGTTATTCCCGTGACCACGCTGAGCGAATTGTGATATAGCTTGTGACCAATCCGGGCACGTGATATTTTGCATGTGACCATGTCGAGCAGATTATGATATTAAGCCTATGACCACGTCAGGCGGATTATGATATCGAGCTTGTGACCACGCTGGCTGATAGCACGTTGAATTATGCGTGCTTCATGTGGATGTGGATCCATCCCCCTAGGGTCACCCTTTCATTTTTCTCTCTTAATGGTGTACACACGGATTATGAGAAATCGATGAGTTTCTGGTTGATGTGAGCTCTAGGACAGATGGTTATTAGTTTGGTTCGGTTACTGAGATTCTAATGTGGGCCTGAGAGCCGTGATGTGCATTCTATTTAGATCGGGTTGCGCGCAACAAGAAATTGATATTTGGTTATTTCATTTGATCTTTCCTTGCAATGTTCTTGGTTATTGCCTGATTTATGTGCATATCTTTCTTATATGCTGGATTGCTGACTAAGTAGAATACGTTGAGAAAACTGAGAGCACCAATGTCGTTTTATCTGTGATTTCGTGATTTGATCATATGTTATATTTTGTACTTCGGAAATTATGAATTGTATAGGTGATAGAGAGTATCATTTATAATTCTTGCTTCTATTACCTCGCCGAGGTTAGTTAAGTTACTTATTGAGTACATGTGGTCGATTGTACTCATACTACGCTTCTGCACCTTGCGTGCAGATCTTGGAGTTGATGATGCTGTGTATGGCGGGAGCTGATATTGAAGATATACCTGCCTTCCAGGTTTTAGCTACCACTTGTCCCTGGTAGTTTTAGATTTGAATTCTGTTTATGTACATTCCAAACAAATATTGTATTTATTTCAAATCATTTTTGTAAACCTATGTCTTAGTGGCTCATGACTTGTACTACCGGTCCTTGGGTGAATATATGAGAATTTCAGTTGTTTCAGTTACTGAATTCATGTTATTTTATTAGAGTTGTATTGACTATTATTTGGCTTACCTAGCGGGTCGGATTAGGTGCCATCACAACTAATTAGATTTTGGATTGTGACAAGTTAGTATCAGAGCTCTAGGTTCATAGGTTCTACCAGTCATGAGCAAGTGTCTAATAGAGTCTTGCGTGTCGGTATGATGATGTCCATACCTATCTTCGTGAGGCTACATGTCTTGAAGCATATCTCTTGAATTCCTTCCACTCATTCGTATGTTATGATTAAGCACTCGATATCAGTTGTGCATCGATGGCTTGTGATGTCATGGATGAGGTGCGAGATGCATTCTTTGTGCTGTAGAGATAGGCCAGTCTAGAGGACTTGAGGTCAGGTTTAGACCGCAACTTGGGCTCGGTAGTTTTAGTTGTGTGAGTATGTACTTTTGGACTTATATGTTTGGTAGTTTCCCTAGTTGGGGGATTGATGGATCAGTGACTGGTTTGATAGCTATATGATATTTATTACGTGAGTGAGGAATGTGGTTAGGCAGTTTGGGATGTGATGACAAGAATTTCGCTTGGGATGTGAAAGAACTATGGATGCTTGATTTATCTCCTGATATGTTGTACCTTCTCGAGTATTGAGTGTTTTGAGGGATCTTTCATGCTGTTTATTTGTGGAATGAATTAGATTCTTATGAATTGTTGGCGAGTTTAGACTCATGATGATTTAGCTATTTCATAGTGGTGGTGACCAGGATGAGGTCATAGAGAGATGCCAGTTTGAGGCGGAGTAGGTGGGTTATCACTTGTGGGGTAGTCTACAGATGTGTGATTCTTATGATGATTCTATGGAGAGTTTCTTACTATGAGTGGGTTTTATGTGTTGCAATTTTAGTTTGGATCACTTGAGGAAGTTTGCTCAACTATCACGAGGATGAGTGTGAGCTTAGCAGATGATTTGAGCTATTTTATGATTTGTGTTACATGAGCTTCTGAAGGATTTAGATGAATTACATGGCGGGAATATGGCAGTTCTGGAGTAAGGGTATTGTGGGTTATCAGATGTTTTGTTCTATGGCTTTGAGCCAAGTGGGGGAGCCTGCTACTGGCGATCGGATTGCATGGTTATGTGCTACATTAGTTTCTTCCAGAGGCAAGTTTGTAGATCAGTTATGATTAGAAAAGGATGGGTTTGAGGATGACTTAAGCAAGGAAATTTCTGGATACACGATGTATTACACTTCATGGACATATGGAGATCTTGAAATGTTTTAGGTTTGTTATTCATGATGGATGTACCATGCTAAGAAAAGGGAGTCACTCAGCTGGGTTAAGGTGGGCTTACTTCTTTGGGTGATAGTGTGCAAATGAGGCACAGGTCGTCTGGCTCGTTTGGGTGGTGCATTGGAGATTAGGATATGGTGGATGACTCTCGAGAAGGCTCTACTGAGTTCCATATTTATATGTGGTATTTGAGGATTTTTCTCAAGTTTCTATATATAGCTAAGATTTGAGAATCATATTGGGTGGTGTCGATTTTTGCAGCATTTCTGTATTGTCATGGATTCAACATTATAGTATTAGAGAGGTTAAAAATAAAACAACATCATATTCGCGAAAGGTCTCTTCAGAGTGGGCATTTCAGTTGTGGTACTTTTGGGGTGCTTATTAGGAAAGAGGGGATACAACGGTTTATGGGCTTTAGGGCGACGTGGTTTCATGCTAGAATCTCTTATGGTGAGTGTGGTTTTAAGGGTTGTATTGTACTGGCAACGAGAATTGTTAACTTGAAGGCAATTCAGAAGGAACTCAGAGAAACATGGCAGCTTGGTGAAAAATTGCGTCAGTATGGTAATGGATATGATCGATTCTTTTGGTTCTTATGATATGGTGAGACTTTACCGATCTTTTGTTGAAATACTAATGGGTTTGGTGATCTACATAATTTGGTTGAGTTAGAGAGATCCATTTCTGATGGCTTGGTTATGTGCAAATGGGTTTCGAATAGTTCTCGGTTGTGTCGACCACGACTTGAGATGGATATTTTCTACATGCATGGGGAGTTTGTTGTGCATTGTGATTTTCTCCTAGGTGGGATCAAGTGGAAGGATTTCGGCTGATTAAGTGTGTATTCTGCTTGTGACTCAATATTGATAATGGGATTCTCTTGCTTTCATATGATGGTATGATAGAGGAGGTGCGTCGTGTGGGATTGAGATTTGCATATACAAATTTTCGGTTCCATTTAGAAGGCAAGGTCATGAGTTCTAGAAAACATGGACGGTTTCAAATATTAGGAAGAATGCTAGCACTATCTAGTATCACCTCAGAAGAGTACGCATTTTAGAAGGGGAAATATTCTTTGATTTACGAATGCTTCATTGGTATTACAGTACTCGCCTTGTTGATTGACTACTGATGTTCAGATTTTGCTATGTGGTACAGGAGAATTATAGAAGTATTTTTTGTGAGATGATCATGTATGAGGGATGTGTTAGTCCTTCGAGTGGTGGAATTTGGTGATGGGATAAGGTGATTCATATATTTTAGGGATTTGGAGGTAGGAGGGTTCTCGGGGGCAGATTGTTCCTTGGTTATGGACTGTGAAGGTATGGTCAAGTTAGAGAACAAATAGTATGTGTTATGGTTAGGTTATTGTAGACTTTTGGATGGTTATTTTTTTATTTATGGATGATCGGGGTTGGTTTGGGGGCCCATTGGTAGGCATAATGAGGATGTGTATTCTACACCGGGCCGGATTTATTGACTCAACACTGCTATTGTTGAGGGGTGTCTCATTCATTTAGAGTCGATCTTGTTTATGTTCAGAGGTGTTTTATAGGTTAGTCTTCTATGCTACGATGGGTTGTGATCTGTTGGTTATTTGCACACATGATGCGTTTTTGTTTGGGCCTTGTGGTTAAATTCGAGCGGGATGGTTTTGGGCTGTTGAATGGTTGATTGCGCCTTAGTTATGGTCTTCCTATTTGTGGTATGTGGTATTACCCATTTCTCCATTGTTATGGTCCTGCACTTCGTGTTTTTTTATCGATATGCGTATTTTGGGCATTATTGCTCTAGATATTTTATGTGGACTGGTGTTTGGATTTGGTCACGCACTGCGGTGGAGTTATGTTGGGATATAATCCTTTGTATTAGATTTGTGTGTCTTGGTTCTACTATGTATGATGGGTCCTTAGCATTGCGCTTTGTGGTAGTATCTGTTGAGTTTGCAGGACGGTACTCTCAGTTGTCTCTCTTTCCATCGTTGGCTGCATACGGGATGTTACTTGTCTTGTGTACGGATTTCATGGTATGTGGCTCTAAGCAGTATTGATATGGCACGTCGGTCGAGTAGCTTGATCTGGCTGAGATGCGATTTTTGGACCTGGAATGAGTGTTATCAGATTTGATTAAGGTATGTTTGGAAGAGTAATGTTATTAGTCAGCTTAGAATTTGGCGATGGTTTTTTGCGACTCGGAGAGCTCCATGACTTGTTGATCTGGTGAGTGGTTATGAGTTTCTGTATGTTTCTTTCGCAGTGTACGAGGGTTTAGAACAAGGTTTTATTTAACATGCGGTTTGTTATTAGTACCTAGTTTGTTTTGGGCAACTATTGTGGTTAGAAGTTATTGCTATATGTGCTTGAGTTATGAAGTATATCATGTGATTACATCTTGGGTTATCATTATGGCTTGATCGCAGAAGCGAGACGGAGTGTAGAAGCGCATTTCTTTTTCGCACTTGCAATTGCACAAAAGCAGAAGAATATCTGCAGGTATGAGAGTTTTGCTATTTAGTGGTTTCCGCAGAAGCGGTTTTTGTGTCGTAGAAGCGGCTGGAGGTTCGCAAATGAGGAAAAGCCTGGGCAGGTTGTATGTTTTTGAAGGTTTGTTCATTTCATCACATTTTGAGTTATGAAGCTCTAATTTGGGTGATTTTAGAGAGCATTTTCACTACATGGGTTGGGGTAAGTATTTTTTACTCGAGTTTTACTATATTCCATGATTCCATTTTTGATTTTGGCATTTGGTTGATGAGTTTAAAAGAGAAATAGGTGTTTATTGCCTAAACATTTCTAAAGTGATTAATTGAGTTTTGAACATCGATTCGGAGTCGAATTTGAGTTAAATTAGTATGGTTGGCCTCGTATTCAAATGGGTTGTCAAAATTTGTGAGTGTTGTCGGGTTCCAATTTGTAGGCCCGGGTTGAACTTTTGGTTGACTTTGAGTTTTTGATTAAATATTAGACCTTTATCATTTGGATTTTTTTTCCTTTGGAATTATTTGATGATTTTGAGTTGCTTTTGGCTAGTTTCAAGTCGTTCGGAGGACTAGTCATGCGGGATGGAGTTTCTAGAGTATTGTTTGGCTAGCTTTGTATTTGATTTGGCTTGCTTGAGGTAAGTATCTTACCTAAACTTGGTTGAGGCACTAGTTGCCTGAGTTATTTGTCAAGCTACGTGCTATGGGTGCGCATATGTGTGGGGTTTGAGCCCATTTGGGAGCACCGAGATATTTATCCATGCTCGGGCTAGTGCTTAGGGTATGACATGCCTTGAATTGATTGTTAAGCTTTAATCTGTGATGTTTCTCATAGTTGTAACCCTGTTGTGAGCTATTTAAACCATGTTTTGAGGTTATAAAGAGGCTAATCTCCTGATTGAACTTGATATTTGCTATTTTCGTGATGAAATTGTTGATTTGAGCTATTATAGAACACTTTGCACATGTATACACTTTAGCATGTCACTTATACCAGTGCAGCAACAAGAAATCTTATCATATACATGTGTTCTTGTATATATGTTTTTGTGTGATATGATTTGGACTGTATACTTGTGACCACGTCGGGCGGATTGTGTTGTTATGCATGTGACCACACAGAGGCGGATTGTATTGTTATGCCAGTGACCACATATGGTAGATTGTGTTGTTATGCTTGTGGCCACGCCTGGCGGATTGTGTTGTTATACATGTGACCACGCTGGGCAGATTCTAATATAGCCTGTGACCATGCCGGGTGGATCCGTGATATTGAGCCTGTTACCACGCCGGGAAGATTATGATATTGAGCCGGTGACCATGCCGGGCTGATAGCATGTTGAATTGTCCATGTTGCATGTGGATATGGATCCATCCCCCTAGGGTCACCCTCTCATCTTTCACTCTTGATGGTGTACACACGGATTGTGAGAAACCGACGGGTATCTAGTTGATGTGAGCTCTGGGAGAGCTGGTTATTGGTTTGGTTCGGTTACTGAGATTCTAATGTGGGCCTGAGAGTCGTGATGTGAATTCTATTTGGATCGGTTTGCACGCCGCAACAAATTCATATTTGGTTATTGTATTTCATCCTTACTTGCAATTTCCTTTGTTATTGCCTGATTTATGTGCATATCTTCCTTATATGCTGGATTATTGACTGAGCAGAATACGTTGAGAAAACAGAGTGCGCCAATGAGGTTTTATCTACGATTTTGTGATTTGATAATATTTTCTATTATGTACTTGATGGAAATTATGAACTGTACAGGTGATAGTGGGTATCATTTATAATTCTTACTTTTATTACCTCGCCGAGGTTAGTTAAGATACTTATTGAGTATATAAGGTCGGTTGTACTTATACTACACTTCTGCACCTTGAGTGCAGATCTTGGAGCTAATGCTGTTGTGTATGGCGGGAGCTGATATTGAAGATGTATCTGCCTTCCGGATTTAGCTACCACTTGTCCTAGGTAGTTTTAGATTTGAATTCTGTTTATGTACATTCGAAACAAATGTTTTATTTATTTCATATCAGTTTTGTAAACCTAAGTCTTAGTGGCTCATGACTTGTACTACCAGCCCTTCGGTTATTATATGAGAATTTCAATTATTTCATTTATTGAATTCATATTATTTCATTAGAGTTATATTGATTAATATTTGGCTTACCTAGCGGGTCGGCCATCACGACTAGTTGGATTTTGGGTCATGATAAAACTGCTTTGCCGCCCTTCAATAAAAGGACCTTAAATTTGTGCTCAGATGTCGGAATGACAAACGGGCTGAACCACAAGAAACTAGACTCAAAGTTCTAAAATCCCATTTAAACCTCAACCCAAATTCTTTATATATTGAGAGGTATGTGCTTTTGTATTTAAACCAATTGTAGAAAATTCTTGTTTTAGCAACTCAATTCTTCCAAAACTTGCCCCTAAAACGTAGAAACTCACATGAGCCCTTAGAGACATCATCCAATCATTCCTTTAAATATTCCAAATACCCTATATGTACTTGTATAAAGGCTCAAAACACCCACCGGAACATCACAACAAATAATCGAGGCTGAAACCAAATAGAATTTCTCTTAAGTTCTTGAAACTTCACTCTTTCAAAAGAGTGTCCAAATCACACTTAGACACTTCGGTTACTTCCACATTTTGCACACAAGTTCAACTCAACTATATTGACCTATCCATATCTTGGAACAATAATCAGAGTCGAATTACATTAATGTCAACTCTTAGTCAAACTTATAAACTCTTAAGTTCTTCAAATTGCCATTTTTTGACAAATAGTGTTGAATTATTCTAGGAACCTCCAAAACCAAAACCAAATTCTTCTAGGCCACGACCTTCCACTCTGATGTCGTTCAATGGCCACGCCTTGCCTCATGCCACGGCGGCCTGCCATGCCTGACGTTGTGTCATGTCCATGCCCACCTCGTTCCATAGCCACGCCCTGCCTCGCGCCATTTCCCCTAATGCTCATGCCCGACTTCTGGCCATTGACATAGGCATGCCACACCATGCGACGTGCCATGGCAGCGTGACACGCCTGACTTTGTACAACCAACATAAGCAAGCCATGGCCGACCTCACACCGTTGACATAGGCCTTGGCCTTGCACGCGACACCTCGAAAAACCTTTTTGCGACACTGTATTTCCACATCACTCTTGGCTTGTGCCTTGGCCTCGCACGCGACACCCCAAAAAACCTCTATTTGCAACATTGTATTGGCACATCACTCTTGGATTATGCCTTGGCCTCACACTCGACACCTCGAAAACCCTCTATTTGGGACATTGTATTAGCACATAACTCTTGGCTTGTGCCTTGGCATCGCACGCGATACCCCGAAAAACCTCTAGTAGTGAAATTGGGTATAGTGTCACAAGAAAGCCTTTCCCTTGACATGACTAAGTGACAAGTCACATTGACCACTAAATACACAAATAGTATATGTTCTAAAGTCTTGAGGACTTATTCGATTTTCCAACACTTGGCATATAATATAGCATCAAAGAAAGAGTAAACCTCTTTTTAGAAAAGTTAGAAATTGATTAGATTGGAAGGGGAGGGACGAATCATAGCGACAAAGGGCTGAATCTTAGTGGATCGTGGAAGCAGGGCCACTCTGCCACTTACAATACCCCATCGCGTATCTAAGTCATCTACAAAGGATTCTACTTGCCGCTCGATGGAAATTGTACTTTAAGGCGGCCACTGCGGCTCTTCTGTCGCGATGACTTAGCCAAAGACGCGTGCCCTTGGGGACCAAAGGCCCTACTGTGGGTCGGCAAGCAGACGGCGGGCACATGCGTTGCTTCTAGCCCGAATTCTGACTTAGAGGCATTTAGTCATAATCCAGCGCATGGTAGCTTCGCTCCACTGGCTTTTCAACCAAACGCGATGACCAATTGTGCGAATCAACAGTTTCTCTTATACTAGGTTGAATTACTATTGCGACACTGTCATTAGTAGGGTAAAACTAACCTATCTCATGATGGTCTAAACCTAGCTCACGTTCCCTATTGGTGGATGAACAATCCAACACTTGATGAATTCTGTTTCACAATTATAGGAAAAGCCAACATCAAAGGATCAAAAAGTAACGTTGCTGTGAACGCTTGGCTGCCACAAGCCAGTTATCCCTGTGGTAAGTTTTCTAACAGCTCTAGTTTCAAATTTCGAAGGTCTAAAGGATCGTTAGGCCACACTTTCATGGTTCGTATACGTACAGGAAATCATAATCAAATGAGCTTTTACCCATCTGTTCCATATGAGATTTCTGTTATCTTTGAGCTCATAATAGGACACATGCATTATCTTTTAAAAGATGTGCTGCCCTAGCCAAGCTCGCCACCTGACAATGTCTTCCGCCCAGATCAGCCTGCAAGCAAGCCTTGGGACCAAAAAGAGGGGCAGTGTCCCACTTTCGATTCACGGAATAAGTAAAATAACGTTTAAATCAGTGGTATTTCACTTTTTCCTTTCGGCTCCCACTTATATTACACTTCTCAAATCATTTCTCAAAGTCGGACTAGAGTCAAGCTTAATAGCCTGTTTGGCCAAGTTTCTAAAATTAGCTTATTTTGAGAAATGTTTTTCTTAAAAGTACTTTTCAAAAAGTGCTTTTGGTGAGAAGCAGTTTGTGTTTGGCTAATTAATTTGAAAAGCACTTTTGAGCAGTAATTAGTGTTTCGCCAAGCTTTTCAAAACTGCTTCTAAGTGTATTTTTCTCAAAAGTACTTTTCAGAAAAGTGCTTTTAGAAAGAAGCTACTTTTTTCTGCTTCTCAAAAACTGCTTCTGCTTCTCCTCAAGAGCACTTTTTTTCCATCTAAAGCTTGGCCAAACAACTCAAATTTTGGCCAAACAGGCTATAACATGGTCTTCTTTCTCTGCCGATTCTGCCAAGCCCGTTCCCTTAGCTGTGGTTTCGCTGAATAGTAGATAGGGAGAGTGTGGATCTCATTAATCCATTCATGTGCATCACTAATTAGATGACGAGGCATTTGGCTACCTTAAGAGAGTCATAATTACTCCTGCCGTTTAACCGCGCTTGGTTGAATTTCTTAACTTTGACATTCAGAGCACTAGGCAAAAATCGCATTGCCTAAACATCCGCAAGGACCATCGCAATGATTTGTTTTAACTAAACTGTCGGAATCCCCGGGGAAGGAACTCGAAGGAACCGTTCCCAGTCCATCCCTCGGCCGGCATGTGACAACCTGCTCTCGCCATGGGAGCATCTCGAGCAATCCACCAACAGCCGACGGGTTCGGGATTGGGACCCCCGTGCCCAGCCCTTAGAGCCAATCTTTTTCCCGAAGTTACAGATCCATTTTTCCGACTTCCTTTGCCTACATTGTTCCATTGACCAGAGGCTATTCACCTTGGAGACCTGGTGCAGTTATGAGTACGGTAGGGCATGGATGGTACTCGGTCCTCTAGATTTTGAAGGGCCACCGGGGGCGCACCGGACACCACGCGACGTGCATTGTTCCTTCAGCCGCTGGACCCTACCTCCGACTGAGTCGTTTCCATGGTGGGCAGACTATTAAACAAAAAATATAACTCTTCCCGAGGCCCCCGTTGACATATCCAGAATTCCTAACGATGCCGTCAACCATCACGTCTCGGTTCAGGAATTGTAACCCGATTCCCTTTCGGAGTACGCACAAAACACGCTATCTGTCGGGGTTCCCCTGACCCTTAGGATCGACTTACCCATGTGCAAGTGTCATTCACATGGAACCTTTCCCTCTTCGGCCTTCAATGTTATCATTTGAATATATGCTACTACCACCAAGATCTGCACCGACGGCCGCTCCGCCCATGCTCATCGGGGCCTGGCACTTGCCCCAACGGCCGGGTGTAGCGCCATCAAATTTCGGGGCTAGTTGATTCTGCATGTGAGTTGTTACACACTCCTTAGCGGATTTCGACATCCATGACCACTGTCCTACTATCTTACTCGACCAACACCCTTTGTGGGATCTAGGTTAGCTCGCAGTTTAGCACCGTAACCCAGCTTCTGATTCATCCCGGATCACCAGTTTCGCTTGCCAAAAATGGCCCACTTGGAGCTCTTGCATTCGTGCTGCGGCTCAACAAAGCAGTCATATCGTCCTACCTATTTAAAGTTTGAGAATAGGTTGAGGGCGGTGCACCCCTGATGCCTCTAATCATTAGCTTTAACCTATAGAACTCGCACGCGAGCTCCAGCTATCCTGAGGGATACTTCGAAGGGAACCAACAACTAGACGATTCGATTAGTCTTTCGCCCCTATTCCCAAGTCAGACGAATGATTTTCACGTCAGTATCGCCGCGGGCCTCCACTAGATATTCCTCTGGCTTCAGTCCGCTCAGGCATAGTTCACCATTTGTCGGGTCACAACAGGTATGCCAACAGTCGAACCCTTCACAGAAGATCAAGGTCGGTCGGCGGTGCACCCCTCAGAGGAATCCACCAATCAGCTTCCTTACGCCTTAAGGGTTTACTCGTCCGTTGACTCGCATACATGTGAGACTCCTTGGTCTGTGTTTCAAGACGGGTCGAATGGGGAGCTCACAAGCCAGCGTCCGAAGCGTGCAGATGCCAAAGAACGCTAGAGGCGCATGCTTCCTACCACAATCAAGAAGATAGCGTTGCACGAGCGTATCAAAATCTTGGGCTTAGGCCTCCCCCCATAATCCACGTTGGTCCATGCCCCGAGTCGATCGGCGGACCAGCTCAACACCGTTCCACATTCGATCGGGGTGCATCGCCGACCCCCATCTTCTTCTCTCCTGAAAATTTTAAGCACTATTTGACTCTCTTTTCAAAGTCCTTTTCATCTTTCCCTAGCGATACTTGTTCGCTATCGGTCTCTCGCCCGTATTTAACCTTGGAAGGAATTCATTGCCCGATTTGGGCTGCATTCCCAAATAACTTGACTCGACAAAAATGCCTCATGGTGCAACAGGGCCCGAGTACAATGGGGCTCTCACCATCTCTAGTGCCCCCTTCCAAGGGACTTGGGCTCAGTCTGCCGCTGAAGACGCTTCTCTAGACTACAATTTGGACGACGGAGCTGCCCGATTCTAAGGCTGGGATGTTTCCTGTTGGCTTGCCGTTACTATGGGAATCATTGTAAGTTTCTTTTCCTCTGCTTATTGATATGCTTAAACTCAGCGGGTAGTACGGGTGACCTGGGGTCGCAGTCGGAGCTTCTTAGCACCAGAAAGGTCGGGGAGCCCAAACATGCAATGGGTTGGAGCCGTGACATTATGAGAGTTAAGTTTCAACCACCACTTGTCGTGATGTCAGTCGTCGTGGACTCACATTTAGGCCAACAACATGCTCGGGCGCATGGGAGGCCAGTATCCGTCTCACGACACCACCACGACCATAAGTTTGGGAGTGGTGTGCAGGGGCAATGCGATGCGTGATGCCTAGGAAGACGTTCCCTCGGCCTAATGGCTTCGGGGGCAACTTGGAACCATCAAAACGACTTTGAGTCCGTTTACCCAAATGTTAAACCTTGGTCAACTTTCTTAATTTAAAGCTTACATGTAGAAACTAAGTGTTCCAAATTACTTCCAAACATCTTGGGACCAAAATCACCTATACCCGCAAGTAATAAAATATCAAATGAACTTGTGGAAAGTCTCATGATATAGCTCAAAATGATCGATTAGATTATTACATACTCCCTCACTTAAACATATGTTTGTCCTCGATTGTGCCAAGAGTCATTCCAAAGCTATGAAATAGCTATATAAACTCATTGTACACATTCTCATGGGTGATCCCATTTCACTTCCATCTATATAAATCAATTAACACCTCCTGACTGAACATTTCTCCTTCAACCTTAGTTTATAAGCCTTTACACCCAACTTCACTACCCGAAACTTCCTCCAAGATCCGTTTCTTGTTTATATTCACTGTATTAGTTCCAATAACCTATTTAGAGTTATAAATTTACTTCCAAGATGTAACCACATGATGTATCTCATAACTCATATACCCATAGCTATATTTTATAACCATGATAACTACACACTACCAAACCCAGTACCAGCAAAAATACTCCATCTGAAATAAATCTTTGTTCCAAGCCTGTGCAACACTGCTAATGAATAAGCAAATCTATAGAAACTCAACCACTTATCATATCAAAAGGTCATGGGCTTCTTTTATTATGTAAGAACCATTGCATGTTCTAGGCTATCTAAGAGCATTGTTCTTTCAAATATTCCTTTTCAAAATCCCATCGTGTTGATTCTAGGCCGTTTAGCTTCGTCTCATGTAGTACAAGTTGCTCGACCAATAAGTCACACCAAATTCCATATGGAACCACAATCGTTAGTTTTGTGCACTATACAAGCAATAACCCAAATGTCACAAATCTGTGAAAAACAACTTATCACCCAATGACTCCCTGTGATCGTGGTGTCCTTTCTCAATGAGTCTATGTGTATCTATACAACTTACTCCATCAGTTTGTTATGTTAAAATTAAGAAAACTCAGTAAAACTCAACCCGTGCATACAAACCACATGCCATAATTGTTGTAATCCCGTGGTATGCTATCACTCTATCAAATATGATGGTAGAAAGTATCCTATATAACTATAACCCTTTCAACATGACACATCTGTATGACATTTTGTGTTGTATAAGCAAATCTGACCTGCTGTTTAATTCAAGTCCTCAACAATCTTATCAGTAGACACCCAAACTGACTCCACATTCTTTTCAAGTATGTAATAAGCTTTCTATAAGCTAATAAAGACCCATTCTAACTTTCACTCATGGATACACAAGAAACTTCCAAACCACTAGTCTCAACTGTGAATATATACATACAACTCGTTATCAACCCCATTATAAAGAAAAAAGCCAATCTTGAAACCTTTTCCTTTATATTCCTCAATCCGTGCCAGTCACTCATGATCCTCCATAACCTTGTGAAGCCAATGCATCCAAAATACAAATCTTTGAGTCTCTAAAGTCCTCACTTAACTTATTCATCACTCCAACACACAAAAATAATGCTAACAATCTCTTGAACCATACAACTCAAACCAAGATATCCAAGGATATATCAATACACTTAGGCAAATCACAACATATCGAGTACCATAACCACAAGCTCTATCAAGCACAAAAATTTTCAAGTCACCCATCATATACACACACGCTTTGACCAGTAACACACTTTCACTGACCATAACAAAAACGATAGTTCCACCTCTATAAATCCAATCTCCATACCTTATAAGTGCCCTCATCCTAGTGATCTCTACATACTACTCAAACACAACTATGAAGTCACACCAGTAGGCATTTCAAAATGTGCATCTCCATCAATCCTTCCATTTCAAGCAACTAACATCTGAACCCCAACGACTAGTAATCACACAATTATCATATCGCTTAGTTGAATTCCCCATAGACCTCATTAGCAAGCATTTATTGCAACACTTTCCCTCTCTTGATGCTACTGAAATTAGTACTACTATACTCCTTAGGTAACTCGAATCATCTGTGCTATCTCTAATCTCAATCCTTCTGTCCGATGATGAACCACGACCTTTCTAAAGCAACCCAAACCTCACATGAATCACCACATCCATCATGACTATCTATTTATGAGAATCACATTAATAACTCCAAGTTACAAGTAGGATAGTCCTCAATCTTTTAGAAACCCACTTACACAATAATCACACCATTATAACTGATCTCTCCAAGTCAACCAAATCTTGTAGACTACCAAACCCAAAGCCGACCACAAAAGTTCCTATTATGCCCTATCATACCCAAGAAACCAAGTATTTCTATAACCATGTTGTTTCAAGCCACTACTATACTGACCCAACAAATTACTCTTGACCCCCTTTCAAGAGATGAATTTTCTCTTACAATACACTATAAGCTTCAACCAAAACTCGCACCAAGTGATCCCAACATAGAACTACGTCATCCCAATATCCGTAAGCCACCTTCATTCCCTTCATGCACCCAAAAGTACCTCAAACTAAAATGTTTGCTCTAGAGAATCCTCTAATAAACTTGAAATTGTTTCTTTCATCTCTTTAATGTTGCATTGTAGAATCAATAATAATACATATGTACTCTAAATCCCTATCATAATCCAATACAAATCAAAAATACTTAACCTAATAAGGTATTCGGTAAATCCTTAAATATCACATCTTGAAACTTGAATCCACTAGAACCGTTCTCGAGAGTTACCCACTCTGCTCTAGTCCCTAATACATAGCCAAATAAGCTAAATTCCTTATGTTCTATTAGCACATGATTTCTCTTAAAGAAGCAAACTCATCCTTGAGCAACCGAGTAAATCCTTTCTCCTTCCATTGTATCCACCAAAACTATCAAACTTCAATTATTTAACAACCTTCATATATTAACCAATTGTAGTACATCAGACCTCCAGAAAATTCCTTGCCCAAGCCATCCTCGATGTCACACTTCTCAACTCATAACGAATCCATAAGTGTACCCTAGTCCAGGAACTACAACACCGCATGGCCATGTGAAGCGATTGCCGATAGTAGACTCCCCCACTTGGCTCAAAACCATAATACCATTATTTGAAAAATTACAATAACATTTCCTCCTTCACTACCATAATCTCCCACAGTTACTCACCTAAATTCTAATAAGTCCATGTAGTACAAATCATAAAACATTTCAATTTATCTGCCAACTACAGATTTTTCCTTATGGTAGTCGTGAAAACTTCCTCAAGAGATCCAAACTAAAACCTTCTCACAAGAGATAACCCACTTGTTTAGCCTCAATGCAACATATTTTGATGACCTTACCATGACTATAACCTCTTTCTAATCAATTGATCTTCCCGAGTCTACACTCGTCCACAAGATGTAAGAATCTGTTCCACCCTACTCATGAATAGCTAAAAGTCCAGTGATGCATCTATATCCTAAGACTGTACTATACACCTAGATGATAATCAAGTGTCCATATTCCACTTTCTTCTCCAGAAAATCCTTCTCGTCACATCCAAGTCCGCTAAATCTAGCCCTTAGATATACACCACATAATATAATGTTGCCTCGTTATCTCTACCACATCACTTTGGAAACATCTTCTCTATTTTATTTCAAGGTTATAGAAGCACCCACTAAATTCTAGAGCAGCCAACGGTGAAAACATAGCTATCTTATTGGTCACTGTGCCATCACTCACACTTTTAGGGACATTGCTGGGCAGAAGAGTCCAAAATCACGTGCTACTTACCTGTGTCCCCCAACTTGAAGATGCGGTCCACACCTGTCCACTTGTCCTTTAGACTGTCCTACCCTAAAATCAGAAGAAAGCATCCTATATTACATTTGTGACATCCTCACAAGCCGTCGGTGCCCACTGATATCGATTTCACAACATCGCATATGAATGAATATAAAGAAACTGAAGATTTAGACTTCAAGCTAAAATAATGTCGTACAACTAGGAAAGAAAGAAAGAGAGTTTCCTAGATTCCCTTTAGCCTCTCGAAGGTAAAAATAGATGTCATTGTATTGATCCGCTAGACTCTACTAGATATTTGCTCATGACTCGTAGAATCTATGAACATAGGACTCTGGTACCAACTTGTCACGACTCAAATTCCACCAAGTCGTGACTACACCTAAACCAACTAGTTAGTTAAGACAGCCAACATATAACACAACTCAAATTGAATATCATCAAATAAACAATAAAATAAGAATGCGAAGATTAGTACAATCCATCCCCAAGAATTGGTAGTACAACTTATGAGCCACTAATAAAAATAAGTGCAATGTTGGTATGAAGAAAATACATCATCTATTTAGAATTTACATAAATATAAGTCCAAAACTACCATGAACAAAATATTAGCTTGCAACTGGAACATTGGTACATCTTCTATGCTAGCGTTCGACTTAGACAACAGCTCCAAAATCTGCACGCAAGGTGTAAAAGTATACTATGAGTATAACATATCCCATGTACTAAGTAAGTATCAAGATCAATCTCAATGAAGTAGTGGCGAGGTATTATTTAGAAGGTACTCAGTTATAGAACCCGTGCCTCTCATTATGAAATATAATAATAGAGAAATAACCAGGAAATAGCAAAGGAATAGAGAATATCAATAATAAAGGAGCATAATAGAAGAATATGGTAATAAGCATTCTATTCCAATTAAATAGTCAAAACAATTATCAATGCACCAAATTCGCATACAAACTAGATATACACCAAGTAGCATTTACTCAAAAACTTTTACATGAAAATGGAGTGTCTATAAATTATACTGATCCAAAATCACATCAATATCCAAATAGCATTTATATGAAAGCTTTTACATGAATTCAACATGTTAAAATATGATGAATACTCTTCATTTATATCAATCTGATACCGCCTAAGTGTCCAAGAACTCACTAGCAAGTTCCATGCATATGTAAAATACATCAAGTAGTATATGTAGAAAATATGCATGAATAAAGCATGTAAAATGCATGAATGTACATAAAAGATTCACTTCAACAAAATAAATCTTCCATATTTATGCTCAAAAACTCACTAATCGGATCCCATATCACAAACAAGCCAGAAAACCCATCGATTTCTCATAACCTGCATGTACGCCACCAAGAAAGAAACATAGGAAGGTGACCCTAGGGGATGGATCTATATCTACACACTGCATGGCAGAAACCTCATACAGTACATGGAAAAACATTGTGCCATAACAATGTCAATATCACAATAACCGCATCACATAAACATAATGCCATAGAAATAATAATATCACAATAACCGCATGACATAAACATCATACCTCAATCATCTCAACTACACAAAAAACTCACGACCCAAAAAAGCAGTCCATATCAGATAACCATATATAGGAAAATATACATATAAATATGAGATAAGCATGAATGATGTACACAGACATTGGAATAACCATGATGTATGCATGCGTTCAAAAGATAATCTTTATGTATGATGTGTGCATAAGTATAATGCAGGACTATAGCTCCATCATGTAATTCATCATACAAGTAGCCATCATATCAAAATAAAATATCAAATTCCTAAACAAGATCCCTAACATGAATAAGAAAACTCAATGTAATGATCCGGCTGATCGTTTTGTGTATTAGAGCCGTGTTCCCCTATTTGATGTTTCTCGTATGTTTGCTTTATATTTTGTGACTTGCGGGGATGGTTGGTTTTTGTTTTTTTGGGAAGGATTGAGAGTGAATTGGAACACTCTCTTATCTTTAGAAGCTTAAGTTGTTAGAGTTGATCGAGGTTTGGCTTTTAAGTAGACGATCTTAGATTAGTAATTTCACAGTTCCAATAGGTTCATATGGTAATTTTGGACTTGTGCGTATGTTCGAATTTGGATTTGGAGGTTCCTAGAAGTTGTTGGATCTATTTATTAAAAGTTAGCAATTTAGAAAATCGAAGAGTACATAAGCTTGACCAGTGGTTAACATCTAGGATAATGAGCTTTAATTGTAGTTTTGAAACCTTGGATAGGTACTATAGAGGATATGAACTTGTATGAAAAGTTTGGTTACAATCTTGAATGTCTAAGTGTGATTCAAACGCGTTTGGTGTAGTTGGAATTTTGAAAAGTTAAGAGATGGATTTGATATTTGATTCTTGATTTTGTTGTTGTTTAGATATTTTGAGAGTTCAGAATAAATTGTAGGAAGTATATGGGATTATTGTTGAGATTAGATGGAGTATCGAGGGGCTTGGGTGTGATTCAAGGTGGTTTCAACCATCTTCGTAAGTTTTGCAGCGGTTGATGTGTTGGTGTACAACACTGCTTCGCGGGTCCCGGAGAAGCATTTTGGGGTTGGCTGGTTTGTTCATAGCGTTTATGGACGCAGGTCGTATTCGCGAAGGGTGTCTGGAGTTGGAGGCCTTGTGATTCATGATCGCAGGGGAAGGACCGAGTTTGCAGAGTGTATGGGTGTCTAGTCATCGCATTTGCGTGGGTGTGCACATTTTCACAGATGGGAGAAGTTTGGACGGGGTATGTTGGCCTACACGTTCGCGATATGCAGCTCTCATTTGCGTAGATGGGGGTCAGTGGATTTTTTGATCACGTGGGATCATTCGCAATCGCAGAGCTAGGTCTCGCAATGGCAAAGGGTATAACTGGGTAGCATATTTAAGAACTAACTTCGGTTTTTTTGATCCTTAGACTTGGAGAGAGGCAAAGTTTCAAAGCAATTTTCATACAAGGTAAGAGGGTAAGTGATTTCTACTTATTGGTGATTATATTTCAAGAATCTATATATATTTCTAACCCCTAAAACAAGGAATTAATTTGTAAAAATTGGTGTTTTTGGTATGAATGATAGAGAGTGATTTTGGGGCTCTTAATTATGAAATTGGAACCTCATTTGGAATTAATCATATATTTGAAATCATGGGGTTATGGGTGAGCTATATATATGATCAATTTTGGATTCTAGGACTAGGGCCTAATAATCATTTTTGTTGACTTTTTAATTTTGGGTTAAAGATTGAACCTTTTTGTTATGGAATCAATTCCTAAAGCCTGTATTGACTTGTTTAAGTATTATTTAAATAGATTCGAGTATATTTGAGTTGGATTTGAAAGGAAAGGCAATTTTGGAAGGTTGAAGGTATTACTGGGTGGAGGTAGTCTCTTGTCTATCCTTGTAAGAGGCAATTCTCCCCATAGGCGTTTTATTTGCTACTTGTTGATTGATTTAGGAGCCACGTATATGCGTGGTGACGAGCATATATGCGTAGCTATGTTATCCATGTTTCATTAATTCTATAACTAAGTGATAACTCATAATTATGGCTTAGAGGCATGCTTTGGGTTATGACTTGTTAAATTGGGCATACAGGATTATTTTACCATGTTGAAATTTCGTATTAAACCCTGGTAATATAATTATCTTATTTTATTCATGATTTGGTGATTAGATGGCTTAATTTACTCATGTTAAATATTTTGATTAGAATTGAATGTTGAAATAGCTTATCGAACCGGTGTGATAAATTGAATTACACGAATATTCATAGCCATATTTCAGCCATGTGAAAGTTGGAGAGTTGAATATTGTGGAAAGTTGAGAATTTTGGCACTAAGGATACTATAAGCGAATATTGTTTATTGGTTATTGATCGTTGATTGTAAAATGATAAATGCTTTTATATAGTTATGTCCCTTCGGAGGCAGATAATTACCCATGTTACATTGGGCTCTGTGAGTGTATGTACTATTATTTGGTGATATTTTGGGACACGTGGCATGTGTCATGCACATGGATTTGTGTTGTAAAGATAGAAGTATTTGATATCTAATTTGAGTCATACAGTAGCTTTATATAATGTTGGTTGATACATATCATGCTGCTATGCAAGGATTGAGGTATTTGACATCTAATTTGATCTCTCTCTTATCTACAAAGCATGTCTAAATTTCATATGTATTGTATCTTTTGCTCTTGTATCTATTTGATGATACCATGCTTTACTTCGTATCTTATTTATGCTTTTACCTGATTATTGGACTTTTAGTAAATGGCGATATCAACCCCTCGCCACTACTACTTTGATGCTAGAATTGATACTTACTAAGTACCATGATTTTGTACTCATACTACACTTCTGCAGATTTTTGTTTAAGTTTTGAGGCAAGTACTTGTGGTATCCATCCAACTGAGTAGGAGTATTTGTTGTAGAGTTCATGGTTAGCTGCCTGATTTGATGCAATCAGTGACACATGGAGTCCCCCTTCCCTACTTAGTAATCTATGTCTATTTATTTCCTTGTCGAACAAACGTTATTGTCAGTTGAGATTATTTACTCTCATTAGTTGCTTGTGATATTGTGACACCGGATTTTTAGCATAGTTAGACAGTTGTGTATAAGTTTAGATCCTGTCTTAGATTTATATATATGTCATGACCCAAAACCTAACCAGTCGTGATGGAGCCTAACACACTTGATAAGCAAGCTGAACATAACAATAATAAACTATAACAAAAGAAAAGATAGAGATAACATAAGTCTGAAACATTAATATAGCACAATACCGCTAATACATGATAAATCCCTTAGAAACTTGTAAATATAGAGTCATGAGCTCTATTATAGAAATACAAGTCTGAAATGACCAAGTACAATACTTTCTGAAATAAAAATAACAATACATAAAGAAAGTGACGTCAAGACTACGGTCAAGAATGCAGTTCTACCTCGTCCCTCCGTAATCAACTTTACTACAAACCTCGGCTACTGATGACTATGTCTGACACTTGGATCTGCACAATTAAGTGCAGAGTGTAACATGAATACAACCGATCTAATGTACTCAGCAAGTATCACAACTAACCTCGGCGAGGCAAAAGAAGCAGGAATTATAAGTTATACTTGCTATAACTTGTATAGTCTCATCAATTTAACAAGTACAGACCAATAAAGTGATATAGTCATAAAGCATAGAAGGTACCATCTCTGTGTGTGCGCATTCTCTGTCCAGTCAATGATACATCATATAAAGATGATATGCAAATAAATCAAGTAAGTGACCACGAAAATCACAAGTAAAGATGAAATGCAAAATCGAAAACAAACAGTGGCCAAAATTTCCACAAATCCGCATGTACACCAATAAGAGAGTAACATGAGAGGGTGAAACTCATGGAATGGATCCATATCCACACACTGCACGAACAACCCAAGTGTTTCACCGACAACTCATATGCCAATAGTCACAACCTGCTCGGCGTGGTCACAGGTTACCATTCCAGATCATAACACACAGGAAATAAATATACGAGAATACATGTACATAATCAATGACAATCAAGTTTTATACTCCTAGACTGGTATAAATAACACGTTATGGGGTAGGCATGTGCAATGTGTTCTATCATAACTAGAACAAACAATTTCATCACGAAATAGCAGTTTCTCAGGTTCAATCGGAAGAATAACCTCAAGAAATCTCAAATGTGGTACAAATAACTCATAGAGGGGTACAAATAGGAGGAACATCACAACTGGAAGCTTTGCAATCAATTCAAGGCATATCATAGCCTAAGCACTACCCCGAACATGGAAATAGTACCCCGGTGCAAGCATATGTGCTCAACCCCACACATATGTGCCACTCATAGCACGTAGCTACCACAAACATTTTAGACAACTAGTGCCTCAACCAAGTTTAGGTAAGATAGTTACCTCAAGCAAGCCAAATCACTCCTCTAACAAGCCCTTCCCAAGTGAATCAAATCTTTGGGCGGCTCGAATCTAGCCAAAATAACTTAATACCATCAATATATAGGAAAAAAATCCAAAAGATAAAGCTAAAGTCATGAATCAAATATGCAAAGTCACCCTAAAAAGTCAACCCCGGGCCCGTACCCCGGAACCCGACGAAATTCACAAATTACAAGTCCAAACATACTAATTTCATCCAATTTTATTCATAAATCGACCCTCAAATCACCAAATCTCACTCTCCAATACCATGGTCTAAATTCCCAAAAATTCACTTCAAATTCATATAAACTAGGTGTAATAATCAATGAGTAATTACTATTTATTAAGAAAAGTGATTAAACTTCCCTTACCTCTTCAATTGTAGCAAAAACACTCTCAAACATCGCCCTTAGCTAAGTTCCATACTTCCCAAAATAAGAAAACAGTCAAACCCTTAGATTTGTAATCCTGCCCAGCGATCCCACTGCTGCGCTCCAAATGTCTGCTTATGCGGTCAAAAACATGCATCTGTACACTTCACTTAAGTCTCGACCTGCCTCTTCTATGGTCCAACTCCTACTTCTGCGAGCCTGCACCTGCGAAGCCCTTCCGTATCTGTATTCCTAGCTCTGCCAGCCTTCCTCCGTTTCTACGATCCCTTGTCCATATCTGCGAGCTCGCTAATGCGGTCAATCCTTCGCGCATGCGACCTTCACCAGCCCCAATATCAAAACCACAAATCGCACCCCAATTTATGTCTAATGAAACTAATGAACTTCCAACTTCTAAAACTAATATCGAATCATAACTTCGAATGAGCTCAAATTTTGCACACTAGTCCCAATTGACACAACATACCTATTGCAACTTCCTAAATCCAAATCCAAACCCGATATTAACAAAGTCAACTCTTGGTAAAATATCTCAACCTTTCAAACTATCAACTTTCCAACTTTTGCCAAAAATGATCAAATCAACCTACGGACCTCCAAATAAGCATCCGGACATACACCTAAGTCCAAAATCACCATACAAAGCTATTGGAACAATCAAAAGTCCATTCCAGGGTCGTCTACATAAAAGTCAAACTCCGGCCAACTCTTTCAACTTAAGCCTCTAACCTTGAGACTATGTGTCCCAATTCACTCTGAAACCTTCCCGAAACCAATCCCTAGCACCACGGCAAGTCACATAACCACAAATGAACATAGGAGGAGCAATAAATAGGGGATCGGGGCTACTATACACATAACGACCGGCCGAGTCATTATATTCTCCGCCTCTTAAATAAACGTTCATCCTTGAACAGGTCTATAATCATACATGGAGTCTCAAATAGGTAACAATATCTGCTCCGCATCTCTTGCTCGTCCACCCAAGTAGCCTCCTCGACCGGCTGACCTCTTATATGAACTTTCCCTGATGATATATTCTTCGACCTCAACTTTCGAAATTGCACGTCCAAAATAGCCACCGGTTCCATATCATAAGTCAAATCTCCATCTAACTATACCGTGCGGAAGTCCAAAATATGCAACAGGTCCCCATAAAACTTTCGGAGCATGGAAACATGAAATAATGGGTGAACACCTAATAGACTAGGTGGCATCGCAAGTCTGTAAGCCACCTCTCCCACACTCTCAAGCACCTCAAAAGGACAAATATATCGAGGTCTCAACTTTCCCTTCTTATCACCATAACTCTTCTACATAGATTGTGCTGTGGAGAGTCGCTTCAAGATCAACTTTACCTTCTCTAAGGCATCACGGACAAAATTAGTGCCCAACAACCTAGCCTCCCCAGGCTCAAACCAACCAACTGGAGAACGACATCTCCTCACACATAAGGCCTCGAAAGGAGCCATCTGTATACACGACTGGAACCTGTTATTATAGGTAAACTCTGACAACGGAAGGAATTGATACCATGAACTTCCAAAATCCATAACAAAGGCTCGTAACATATCCTACAAGATTTAAATAGTGCGCTTGGACTGCCCGTCCATTTGAGGATGTAATGCTTTAATCAAATCAACCCTAAGTACCCAACACTCACTAGACTGCTCTCCAAAACTGCGATGTGAACTGCGTGCCTCGGTATGAAATGATGGAATTGAGCATGCCATGCTAGTGGATTATCTCCCGGATGTAAATATGAGCCAACTGCTCTGCCGAATAGGAAGTCACAACCGGAATGAAGTGTGCGGACTTAGTCAGCTGCTCCATAATAACACAGACTACATCATATTTCTTCAAGGTCCATGGTAAGCCTACCACAAAATCCATAGTGATGCGCTCCCACTTCCACTCTGGTATCTCTAATCTCTGAATCAACCCTCTCGGCTTCGGATGCTCATACTTCACATGTTGACAATTTAAATACCGAGAGACATAGGAAACAATATGTTTCTTCATTCTCTATCACAAATAGTGTTGTTTCAAGTCACGGTACATCTTCATGACACCTGGATTAATGGAATAGCGCGAGCTGTGAGCCTCCTCAAGTATAAAATCTCAACCCATCGACATTTGGAATGCAAATCCGATCTTGAAGCTGCATAACACCATCAGCACCAATCACAACCTCCTTGGCACCACCCCACTGCATTGTGTCCTTTAACACCAACAAGTGAGGATCATCAAATTGGCAAGCCTTGATATGTTCCAACAATGATGACTGAGCCACAATGCAAGCAAGAACCCGACTAGGCTCCGAAACATCCAATCTCTTAAATTGATTGGCCAAAGCCTGAACATCCATGGCTAGTGGCCTCTATTCCGCGGGTAAATATGCCTTCCTACTCAATGCATCGGCCACCACATTGTCCTTCCCCGGGTGAAGTAATATGGTGATGTCATAATCTTTCAGCAACTCTAACCATCTTCGCTACTGCAAATTAAGATCCTTCTGCTTGAATATGTGTTGGAGACTCCGATGGTCGGTATAGACCTCACAATGAACACTGTACAAATAGTTCCTCCAAATCTTCAATGCGTGAACAAAAGTTGCCAACTCTAAGTCATGCACATGGTAATCCTTCTCATGATCCTTCAACTGCCGATATGCGTAGGAAATCACCCTATTGTCCTGTATAAACACCGTACCAAGCCCAATATGCGACGCATCACAATACACATTGTAAGATCCCAAACCTGTAGGCAACACCAATACTAGGGCTATAGTCAATGCAGGCTTAAGCTTCTGAAATCTCTCCTCACACTCATTAGACCACCTGAATGGGGACCCTTCTAGGTCAATCTAGTCAAAGGTGCAGCAATGGACGAGAAACCCTCTACAAAATGATGATAATAACTTGCCAAACCCAAGAAGCTCCGAATCTTTGTAGCCGAAGATGGCCTAGGCCAACTCTGAACTGCCTAAATATTCTATGGATCCACCTTTATCCCCTCACTCGGCACTAGGAACGACAATAAATTTTATTGCAGGAATTAATGGAGATCGCCGAAAAAGTCAGAACTCCGGCCAGGTCCAAAGAGGCGACAAGTAAGAGTAATATGTTATCAAGGTTTTAATATTTACACACCAACCACAAAATCAGTAATAGATAGAACACGAATGAATCTCCGATACCACAACGATGAAAGACCAGAAAAGGTGATAAATGTCGCCGATTTTAATGGTAGCCCCCGAAATATTAAATGTCCGGTTACTTCTTTCAGTTCTGCTCTTTTATCAGTTAAAACAACAACGAAACAGAATAATAGAGATGAAGGAGGAAAGGAAATGAGCAATGGCTGGTGGTTGCTAGAATCACCAGATTCTTTTTTGTTTCTTCCCTTTTTTTCTCGACTTGGATTTTTTCTTCTCTAATTAGCTAAAAGAAGGGATTTTCAACCCAAAAAAGAAAGAAAAAAAATTGACATAAATTTCTCCCTTCCCCAGATCTGAAAATCCAAAAACAGTACTTGTGGTTTTTCCTTTTGGCAGATGAAAACGGTAGTCTTCTGGTGGTTAAAGAGCCGAGGAGATTGCGGAAGGCGGAGGTGGGTTTCTATGGAAGGGGCTGGTGGGATTCCATGGAATGAAAAAAGAAAGGGGGTGGTTGGGAAGAAGGTGACGGTGGGAGGGGGGTGTTTAAAATAAATCTTTTTTGTTTTCAAAACTTCGGAGGATCGTGGGATCAATTCTTGCCCCTTGCAGAGTTCGACTACAACAACAACTACCAGTCGAGCATTCAGATGGCTCACTATGAGGCAATATATGGTAGGCGGTGCCGGTCGCCAATTCGGTGGTTCGAGCCGGGAGAGGCTCGGTTGTTGGGCACAAACTTAGTACAGGATGCCTTGGATAAGGTCAAGATTATTCATGATCGACTTCGCAAGGCCCAGTCCAGGCAGAAGTGTTATGCCGACCGTAGAGTTCGTGATATTTCATTCATGGTCGGAGTGAGAGTGTTACTTCGGGTATCACCCATGAAGGGTCATGAGTTTTTGGTGATGTCTTTTGGGCTGACCAATGCCCCAGCAACCTTTACACACTTAATGAACAATGCATTCCAGCAGTATCTTGATTCTTTTGTCATAGTATTCATTGATGATATATTGGTGTACTCACGCAACCCAGAGGACCATGAGCAATATTTGAGGATTGTACTCCAGAGCTTGAGGGCAAAGAAGCTATATGCTAAATTCTCCAAGTGTGAGTTTTGGCCTTCTATGGCGTTTTGCCATAGCGGGTCCTAAATGTAGTCTTTAAAATGTCAGAATCCCGAATCTACAACTGATGATACCCTGACCTCAAATCAATCTTTGAGAACACTCCAGCACCCTAAAGCTTGTCAATTAACTCATCAATGCACGGTAGTGGGTACTTGTTGTTAATTGTAACTTTGTGCAGCTACCGATAGTCAATACATATCCTCCTCATTCACAAATAGAACCGGTGTACCCCAAGGCGACACACTAGGCCTGATGAAGCCCTTATCAAGAAACTCCTAAAGTTGTCCCTTTATCTCTTTCAATTTTGCGGGTGCCATGCGGTATGGTGGAATAGAGATGGGCTTACTGCCCGGCACCAAATCCATGCCAAAATCAATGTCCCTATTGGGTAGCATGCCTCGCAGGTCTGCATGAAAATACATCTAGGAAGTCACTCACTACCAGAACTGACTCGACGGTAGGAGCATCAGCACTAACATCCCACACGAAGTCCAAATATGACAAACATCCCTTCTCATCCATCCGTTGAGTCTTCAAATACGAAATCACTCTACTGGGAACATAATCCAGTGAACCTCTCCACTCAACCCTAGACAACCCTGGCATCGCCAACATCACGATCTTAGCGTTACAATATAGAATAGTATGACATGGTGACAATCAATCCATGCCTAAAATCACGTTAAAATCAGCCATGCTAAGCAGTAAAAGATTAGCTTTCATCTCTAATCCCCCAATAATCACCGCACATGAACGATACACCCAACGATATAGACACATGAATAAGCATAACTAAAGAATCACATGGCATATCCAAATAACGAGCAAAGTATGATGACACTTATGAATAGGTGGAAATAGGGTCAAATAATAGTGAAGCCTCCATGTGACACACTGAAACAATACCTGTGATCATGGCATCGGAAGCAACTACCTCTGGCCTAGCTGGAAATACGTAGCAATAGTAGTAACCACCACCTGATCGACCTCTCCCTCTAGGGCTATCTCGTATTGACTATGCCCCACCCCTAGCTGTTTGTGTGTGTGGTGCAGCTGCTGGTGCTGAAATTATAGGCTGAGAGATCTACTGTGGAACCATACTCAATAGTCTTGGCAATCTCGCTTGAGATGGCTCAAGTCTCCGCACTAAAAATAACCTCTCTTCTGATGGAGCTGTTGACCCTGATAATCTGAATAGCTGCCCTTGGAACCCTGTGCAGATGAGGCATGATAAGAACTTTATGCCGGAAAGCCACTGAATGATGACTGAGGTGGGCGTGCGCTGTAGGAACGGTGGCTAATTAAAGAACCATGAGGAACATGGTGAGCTACTTGAACAGGTCTAGAAGGATGACCTCTACTGTAATGGGACAGGAGTCCTGATGAGGCACTGCTGAAACCATCTGAACTATAAGGCATCTTGGCCTTCCACTCCTTATGCTCCAACCTGCGAAGCTGCTCTAAGCATCTAGCTATCTCGAGCACCTGGTCAAATCTAGCATATGTCGCAACCTCTTGAGCCATAATGAAATGTAAACCATAGTTGAGGCCATCAATGATCCTTTTAATCTTCTCCCTCTCAGTGGGAACAAACCATATTATATGACGAGCCAAATCTGTGAACCTTATCTCATACCGAGTCACTATCATACCCTCCTGGCATAGCTGCTCAAATTACCTACGCAACTCCTCTCTGCGAGTATGTGGGACAAACTTCTCTAAGAAGAGAACTGAGAAATCATGCCATGTAAGTGGCGCTATGGAAATAATGACAAAAAAATAAAATAAAGAAGCAGTTATTGTGAAAGTTGCAGTTGGATGTGGTTAAGGTGATGGAAATGGTGGATGATAAAAGAAGAAACAGGAACAAGAAAATGAAAAGAAAAGGAGAAAGAGAAAAAGAAAAGAAAAAAAAATAACTGACATTTTTGGGGAGTTTTATGCATTGTTATCATGAGTAAAACACACCAAGTGCCACATAATAAAAATGTGGTATTTATTAAAGTTTAAACAAAGCCAGGGAAGACATAGGACTCTCACAAAATATAAGGGCGCATCTGATAAAACGGGACAACCCCAAGGGGGTCATTATGTATTGTCCCTTACAAAAAGGGCATTTTGAAAATATGCATTTTGCAATCAATTAGTTGTAGGAAAATGCAGTTGTTTAAAATATGTGATAATGCATAAGACAAATAGTTTTGTCAAATCATAGACTGTGTCATGGTTTTGAGACATTGTAATGTCCTTATCGTGGAATTTTGAGGACTCCCTCAAAATTCTAGCCCAGTTCTAGCAAATACTTCCGGCAATATCCTTTCGGCGATCCTTGACGTGATGACATCAAATATGATGAAGCTCAAAATTTTGCCCAGTTTCCAACCACAGAGGGAATGAAGATTTTATTATAATGTGACAGAACCCACAGGGCTGCCTACATATCCACTCTTAAACGTGAATTAGGTCAAGCGTAGTTCATGCTACATCAAGAAGAAAGTGCAAATACAATCTAAAACGTAATATCTTTTGACGACATCTGAATTGATAGGTTTTGGCCATATCTCTCCGTCCATTTCTACTAGTACGAGTGCTCTTCCTGTCAGCACTCGATGAACCATGTAAGGACTTTGCCAGTTAGGTGAGAATTTTTTTTTGCTTCATCCTGATGTGGAAGAATCCGCTTTAAAACCAGTTGCCCCGGTATGAATTGCCTTGGTCTAACCTTCTTGTTGAAAGCTCTTGCCATTCTGTCCTGGTAAAGTTGACTAGGACATACCACATTCATCCTTTTACCATCAATGAGATCCAACTGATCATATCGGCTTTACACCTATTCCGCATCACTAAGCTTGGACACCTATATGATTCGCAGGGAAGAAATTTCCACCTCGGTGGGTATAAAAACTTTAGTACCATAGACCAGTAGATAGGGAGTAGCCCTAGTTGACGTTCGGACAGTGGTGCAGTATCCGAGAAGAGCGAATGGTAGCTTCTAATTTTAATATTTGCAGTGGTCTACCATCTTCCTTAGTATCTTCTTAATGTTTTGAGTATGTGTAGCACCACCCAGGTAATCTCCCTTTTCTAGATACTCCCTGATATCGTGAAACCATGGATTTCCATCAGATTCTTCTTCAACATGAACAAAGTAAGCAGGTTGTTTGTGGATCTCTATCGGGATGGGGTCAATATAATTCTTGTATGATAATGTATCATGGAAGATAGGGTGATCAATGCATCTGTGGACTCGTTCTGAATTAGAGGAATATGTTTGAATTCTATTTTTGTGAAGTTGTTGATCAGATCCCGCACATAGTGTAGGTAGGACAGTATCTTGGTATTCTTGGCGGCCCATTCTCCGATACCTGGTGTATCACCAAGTCTGAATCTCTGATTACCAATAATTCCTGGACGTTCATGTTGATGGCCAACCTAATTCCCAAAATGCAAGCACAGTGGAGAGTGAAGCATGGTAGATGGTGATAGCAAATCGAGTGAAAAAATCTCAAAGATAGAGGGGAATTCAACGTTGAGTTTACCTGAGAGGGGAAATTGATTGTTGAAGGATTTGAACCAACGGACAATCTCTAAAACCTAGAGGTCACTGCGTTTTACCTCTGGGTATAGAATTTCATGATGAATCTCTGAAGAAATCTCCATGCATGCTCCGATTTGGCGAAGTATAAGAGAATTTGAATTTTTACGTTTAAGTTTAGGGTCCCAGATTTTAGGCATTTGAATTGGAACAATGAAATGGGGAAGGAACCGGCAGGTTTCACAGATTCTGATCGATTTGTGACCTTTTGCATGAATTGGTGCAAGGTTTTTGATTGATTTGGTTTGTGAGGTTGAGAGAAAAGAGAGAGAAAGGGGAAAGGGAGGCGGCAAGTTCAGAGATGAAATGATTTAGGGTTTGAGTAATTGGGGGTTGGTCTCTAAGGTTATGTTTGCAAGATGGAATATGGGTTGTTTGATCATTTGATCAACGACCCTGATAAATCGGGGCTTTATGCATTTAAAGAAATTAGTTTGGAAAAATACGGGAACCGTTGGATTTGTGTGATCTAACGGTGGAGATAATATCTGGTAGCAGGTCTAAATTAAAAGAGAAAAATGGGAATAATCGTGGGTGATTGATGGTTTGGATCAATGTCTTGGATCATTTGTGCTTCTTATGTGAGGGTGGGAGACGGGTGATGTGGCATGCGTTGATTGGTGCGAATGGAGTGACTTGGATCGCCATGGTGGATAGAGATGGATGTTTGGGTTAGGTGTATTTTCGGATTGGGCTTGTCAATTGGGCCAAGAATAATCCAAAAAATGGCCATTTTTACCTTTGATTTAAGAATTGCAATTGTGGCCTTTTGGCCTTTTAACCCCTTTTGAATTTAATTTAAATAAACTTAATAGTTTTTCAATAAATGTGGTAAAAAGTTATAATTATTATATACTAATAATTATTTTAAATTAATTATTTATAAAAATACTAAATACTTTATGTTTTGCACTATAACACTAATTTGAATTTTCACACATTAATCTTATTAACTAGAAATTAGGGAGTAATTTATCAAATTAATTATAGAACCTATATAAGAAATATTTTAATAATCTTAAGATAGTAAATATGTTTGTAATTACATCATGTTAATAAAATGTGATTAATTTAAAAATTAATACTTGGTTAATTTGTAAAAATAGATATTTATTACTAGAAAATACTTTGAAAATAGTTATTATAAATTATTAAGTATAAATAGATTAATTTAAAAGTGGAGGGTCACAATTGGCCGTTAACAACTGCCCCTCTTTGACCGGAGACGATGAAAGAGTTTTCGGGCAAAGAAATTGAATCAAAGCCAATTTTGTCCCGACTTTTAGGCAAGTATTGCAGGAAATGGAGATGGTGAATTGTAAGATTGAGTTGAGGTAGAATTTATAAAGTTTGGGAATATTGGAGCCGATTTCTGGCTTTGAATTACTTACATACCTCGGGCTTAATGAGGACCAGGCCTCTTGTAGTTCTGGAGTGAAGATTTTGGGGAAGCGAAACTCGCAGGAATTGCCCCAGTATTGTATTATGATGATACGAAGAGACGGAGGTTGGACAGTTATGATGGCATGAATTTTGCGGCATGATTTGAAGGATTTTAAATTTTTGAGTTTCACTGATCGTCTTGAGCTTGGATCTTAGGCCCACTAATGGGTTGGTTGTCCCCATAGCATTGTGGTTCGGCCTGCTGTTAAGAAAAGTTCCATGCTGGGTGTTTGTTCCTACAAGACAAATGAAATACACGTATACCAACATATTCTAATGTAGAATATAATAAGATGCGATGTAAACGATGCATGAATGATGATGCCTGGCTGCCGGCAAGCCGTTATATGGGATCGAGATTATGGGATACTTGATCTTGACTCGATTTGTTAGTCAGGGTGTGTATCGTTTCGCTGTTGTCGTAGAATTTGAAAATTGTCTCCGCTTGTTGGGAGAGCTCGAAAAGTGCATCTCCTATTGTTCGGAGAACTTTTCACTGAGGAATGTCTCTTCTTGTCGGGAGAGCTTGATTTGTATAGTGCGTCTCCGCTTGTTGGGAGAGCTTTTCACTAAGGAATGTCTTCGCTTGTCAGGAGAGCTTGTTTTGTAGAGTGCGTATATGCTTGTTGGGAGAGCTTTGCACTGAGATGTAAAGTGCGTGTGAATGATTGTCTAAGATCGTAATTATGCCTGAAGCTGCATGAGCAAAATGTTACAACATTCAAAGTAATAGCGAATGAATTAAAAGCATGCCCAAGAGATGTTCGATTTGTATGTTAAAACTTAGCATGCACAAGCTAAGTTGCGGCCATCAATTGACATAACATCGGTGACGAGGTTTGCGGTTGTCTATTCTGGCATCTGCTGCGACGGAGGGGCGATGTGAATTGCTTTGTTTTTGAAGTTTGTAGTATTCTATATATAGGGCTCCGGTTGGCGAAGACGATGTTCAATTTGTATAGGGTGATCCGATTGATTGAGTTGATGATTTGCTATATACAAAACTTCAATTGGCAAAGCCGATGTTCGATTTGTACAGGGCGCTCCGATTGATTGAGCTGACATTTGTCTATATACAAGACTCTAATTAGTGAAGCTGACGGCTCATTTGTACAGGGCACTCCGATTGAGTGAGCAGGCGATTTGCTATGTGCAAGTTTTCCTCTATCAGCTGTCTGATTCTGAGGTACATGTGAAGGATTCAAGAGTTAGCTTTAGATGTACTATAAAATAGAAAATCTTAGGCAAGTGGTGGATCCGTCATTTTCCCTAGTGCGGTCCTAGTACTTCCTTACTCCCTGTTGATCCTGCACTCAAAGAAAACTTCTTAGTGGGGGGGGGGGGGGAGTTGGTTTGTGTCGACCACAGTGTAGGTTTTCCCTGGCCTTTGACATGATTTCGCCGTGAAGTTTGGTAGATGGAACAAATTACTGTATATATAGATATTTTTATTTAGAAAACATTTCGAAAATAATGTGTTTTTAAGGCAAATGTCGTCGTTCCGGGTTATGACATGTTACGAAAGATTTTCCACACGTGAGCGTATCCTCTTGAAAACTTTATTCTGTTCATGTCGATCTCCCATGATGTTTCTGACAACGTGGCTGCTTTTTGTCGCGACTGCGTCCTAATTCGAACTAATGCATTACACGGCTTTTCCTAAGGCTATGACTAAACCCTTTCAAGTTGTCTACGTATCCAAAAACGGAATCAGGTCTGAACGTACTTCGTGGATTATGATGAAAATGATCGAGCCTTACTCAGGCAGCCTACGTATCCAAATGGAATCAGGTCAAAACGTAGTTCGAATACAACATATGCGAAATAATGAGATGAAAATGAAAATGGCCAAGTCTGACTCAGATAGCCTATGTATCCAAGGGGAATCAGGCCAGAACGTAGTTCAATTACAAAAGATGACTAAATCCGATGAGGATTTCCTACGTAATCTATTTTGAGGAAATCAAGTCGGTATAGTTCCTGATCAACATACAAAAATGATATTTGGTTTTTCTATTACAAGAGAAACGGCAAGAGAAACCGAACCCTGCGTGGGTTTCCTATGTATCCCTCCATGGGAAGTCATGTTGAACGTAGTTCTGTTACATCAAAAACCTAACTCTATTTGTCTTCAGACATAGTATCTCTTGATTTGCGTCTGAGTTGATGGGATTTGTGCTGATTCTTCCATCCATTTCTACCAAGATTAGAGCTCTACTTGACACTGCTCGGTGAACCATGTAAGGACCTTGCAAGTTTGGTGCGAACTTTCCTTTGGCTTCTTCTTGATAGGGAAAGATTTTCTTCAAAAACAACTGCCCCGATGTGAATTGGCAAGGCTTCACTCTATTGTTAACTACGCAGGCCATCCTGTTCCGATATAGCTGACCATGACACACTACGTCCATTCCTTTCTCATCAATGAGCATGAGTTGCTCCTGCCTGACCCGTATCCACTCTGCGACATCTAATTTTGCCTCTTGAATGACCCTTAAAGATGGTATTGCGACCTCTACGGGTATCATAGCTTCAATACCGTATACCAACATGTACGCCGTTACCCCGGTGGATGTTCTCATGGTAGTCCGATAACCTAGTAAAGCGAAGAGAAGTTTCTCATGTCATGATTGTCCACTACATACAGAAGTGTCTATGATTGTCCACTATCTTTCACAGAATCCTCTTGATATTCTTGTTGGATGCCTTGACTGCCCCATTCATTTGTGGTCTGTAGGCTGTGGAATTATGGTGGACAATTCTGATATTCTCGTAGATTTCTCTCATGAGGTCGATGTTGAGGTTAGCGGTATTGTCAGTGATGATAGATTCCGGTATCCCAAATTTGCAGACGATGTTGTTCCAGACAAAATCTGCCACTACTTTATTTGTGATAAACTTGTAAGTAGATTCCTCAACCTATTTGGCGAAATAGTCGATAGCTACCAGGATGAAATGATGTCCGTTTGATACGGCAAGCTCTATAGGTCCAATCACGTCCATGCCCTAAGCGGCGAATGACCAGGGTAAACCCATTACATTTAGCTCGTTCGGTGGAACCTGGATGAAATCCCCGTGAATCTGGCACTGGTGACACTTCTGTATGTAGCGGATGCTGTCGCTTTCCATAGTCATCGAAAAGTATTCAGCTCTATAAATCATCTTGGTTAATGTGAACTCGTTCACGTGGGGTCCGCACGTTCCTGCATGTATGTCCTCTACTAATCTGGTTGCTTTGGTGGCATCTACACATCTCAACAAACCTAAGTCTGGGGTCCTCCTATACATGACTTCCCTATTAAGGAAAAAATGGTTTTCCAGCCTCTTGAGGGCTCGCTTTTGACCATTATTAGCATTCTCCGGGTATTCTCTAGTCATCAGGAATCTCTTGATGTCGTGATACCATGGTTTACCATCTGGTTCTTCATCTATATGGAAGTAATAGGCATGTTAATACCTGATCTCAACCTCGATAGGGTTGATATAGTTTTTGTCTGGATGTTGAATCATAGATGATAGGGTTGCAAGGGCGTCGGCGAACTTGTTTTAAACCCTGGAGACGTTCTTCAACTCAATCTGTATAAACTTCTCGCACATCTCCTTTACACAGTGCATGTACAGAAGTATTGTGACATTTTTGGTGGACCATTCTCCTTAGACTTGGTGTATCAGCAAATCAGAATCTCCTATGAACAAAAGTTCTTTGATGTTCATGTCGACTGCCATTCTAATCCCAAGGATGCACGTTTGATATTCTACCATATTATTGGTGCAAGGGAATCTTATCTTTGCTGATGTTGGATAGTGCTGTCCAGATTCTGAAATCATGACTGCCCCAATTTTGACTCCTTTGAAATTTGCTGCTCCATCGAAAAATATTCGCCATCCAGTGTATGATTCTGCAATATCTTCTCCGACGAATAGTACTTCTTTATTGGGGCGTAGTCCCCATCCACTGGGTTTTTTGTGAGGTGATCGGTTAAAGCTTGTCCTTTGATAGCCTTCTGAGTTATGTACACAATGTCAAATTCGCTTAGGAGAATCTGCCATTTAGCTAGCTTTCCGGTAGGCATTGGCTTCTGGAAAATGTACTTGAGCGGATCGAGTTGAGATATCAAATGCGTGGTGTATGCCTTAGCTTATGAGCAATCCATGTTAGAGCACAAAAAGTGCATTCTATCAAGGTATACTTGGCCTCACATGGCATGAACTTCTTGCTTAAGTAGTAGATGGCCTGCTCCTTTCTCCTGGTTTCGTCATGTTTCCCCAACACACAGCCGAAGGCGTTATCCACGACTTACAAATAGAGCATCAATGGCTTCCCTAGTTCGAGGGGAACCAACACTGGCAGGTTTGAGAGATACTCGATGATTCTGTCGAAGACTTCCTAGTACTCTTCTATCCATTTTATGGCGGCATCTTTCTTCTACAGTTTGGAAAAGGGTTCGCAAATTAACGTGGACTGGGATATGAAACGACTGATGTAATTCAACCTTCCCAGGAAACTCATGACATCTTTCTTATTCTTTGGTGGTGGTAATTCCTAGATGGCCTTTATTTTTGATGGGTCCAGTTCTATCCCCTTCATGTTTACAATGAAGCCCAATAGTTTTCCAGTGGGGACTCCAAAAGCGCACTTTGTTGGGTTCAACTTCAAACTGTACCTTCGCAGGCGTTTGAAAAATTTCCTCAAGTCATTCAACTGCTCTGAACTTTTTCGAGACTTTATGATGATGTTATCCACATACACTTCATTCTCCCTATGAATCATTTCATGAAAGAGGGTCGTCATGGCCCTCATGTAGGTGGCGCCGGCATTCTTGAGGTCGAATGGCATAACTCTATAACAGTAGATTCCCCAAGGTGTGGTGAAAAACGTCTTTTCTACATCTTCCTCATGCATTATGATTTGATGGTACCTAGCGAAACAATCCACAAACGAATGCAGTTCGTGCTTCGCACAGTTGTCGATGAGGATGTGGATATTTGGTAGAGGAAAATCATCCTTTAGACTAACTTTGTTGAGGTCTCGGTAGTCCACACATATTCTGATACTTCCATGTTTCGTAGGTATGGGACGATGTGTGCCAACCAGCTTAGATAGTTGGTGACCCTTACCACATTCGCTTCTATCTGTTTGGTCACTTTTTTTTATCCTTAGACTTAAATCGGGTTTGAATTTTCTAGGTTTCTGCTTGACCAGTGGTCTGGTAGGATCGTGGGCAGTCGATGCGATATAATGTCAGTTCTTAATCCCGGCATGTCATCATAGGACCATGCGAACACATAGATGTACTATCGGAGGAACTCAATAAGTTTTTCCAGCTTATCGGTTTCTAGGCGAATGTTGATTCTGGTTTCTTTTACATCTTCTTCACTCCCAAGATTGGCTTTTTCTGACTCTCCAACTGCTCGATCTCCTGTGGGAGATTGTCGGGCATCATGCTCTCGCCATACTCCTCGTAATCTTGGTCATTGTGCTCAATGATTTCATTACATGTCATAATCGTGGAATGCAATTTTTTAGCGGTTTGATTACTAAAAAGAAAAATCTAAGTATAAATAAAGCGATAAATAAAGTTTCATTATTTGAGAAAATGATTCTTTTTATTTAATCATAAGGGGAACGTCTTAAGCATTCAAAAGAGGCAAATGACAAAAAGGTATAAACACGGTGCATGCCTAAATTGACTGTGCTATTTTCAAAAGAAAACTCTTACAGTTCCATACTACCATGACTCCCGGCGAACCAAAGATGGACTGGCGGTCCAATTCTACAGCTCTTCCCCTAGTTTGGCATCCCTGACAGTCGGTATCTTGATGTCAGTTCCTTCACAACATTCTTCAATCATATTTCAACATTCTTCCCTAACGGTGTGAGCTTTCCCTTCCGGAGGCTAATATCCTATGCTAGCCCTTCCTTTCTGCCCATTATGTTCAATTGGCTCTCTGATTCTATCTGACTTGGATGCCAACCCTGTTCCTGGCCTATATCCATATTTCATCATCTCCCTCATAGCTATCTTGGATCTATATGGCGACTGCATTCCCATGTTTTGTTCAATTTTCTCCATCTCGGTGGTCTGCATGATTTCCACTACGTGGAAGGAAACTCCGTCTAGCCCTTCCATGAATGGAACATCATACTCCAAATAGGCGGAGTGACCCCATTCGCTGTGAACCATAATCTCCTGACATCCCCTCTCAAATGTCATGATTGGTGCAAAGTGGATGGCACGGCTCCTACCATGTGTATCCAGGGCCTGCTTAGCAGTAAGTTGTAGGAAGAAGAGATGTCCATTACTTGAAACAACATCGCAAAATCGACATACCTGATCTGCAAAGCTAAATAAATTTCTCCAGTAACGTCCATTTATGAACAATCAAAGGCTCTTACCCTTACATGGCTTTTCTTGACTTCCCTCAAATGAATTCCTAACTCCTGATTCGCCATCGACCAACACTCGGGACACCACTTTCTCACCACATGTAACAGTGATGTGAATAGCCTTGTTGTGACTTGCGCCTTCGACAGGAAGTTCGTCTCTTCTGAAAGTGATCATGTTTGCTTCGACCATTTACCCAATTATCGCAGCCAGTGCTTCATTAGTGGTGTTACTTGGTTCACTTACCCCACTTAGTACTTTCAACAGGGCGTCCTTATGACTATCGGAGCTCATTAATAGACCCATGATTGATATATGTGATGGAGTTTACTTCAGCAGCTCCTCCATAGAATACTCTTTGCCTGACATTCTTTTCTAAAACTCAGCAGCTTCTGGGTTTGTTATGTTTATTCTTGGAATTTGTTCTCTCTCCTAGTTTCCTCGATTGACATCTTCTAGAGTGTAACATCTCCCAGGCCTAGTCATACCATGTGCTGCAGCAGAGCCTGTCAATTTGGCCTTTCCCTTTTGATGGTACGTTCATAGGACGACGTTGTATTCTCAACATTTTTCGTCTCATGTAGCACCGTCAGGTTGTTGCGAATAAGTCGGAACCGTCACTGTAGACTTTAGTTGTATAGTAATAATTGGAGCCTTTTGAGGAAGGATCCTGGCGGCTTCTGCATTTCCTATATTGATAATTATTCCCTTTAGGTCATACTCTTCATCCGAAGGGATCATGTTAGCTCCCTGATTTCGATGATTCAGCAGTGGATTGTGATTCACACTGGGTGGTGCCGGAGTGCACTGAATGGCTCTGCTCTTGATCAGGGTTTCCATTTAATTTTTCAACTTAAAATAATCTGCAGTATCATGCCCAAGTACATTGGAATGGTACATGCATCCTTTAGTGGCATCAAAATACTTGAAAGGATGTTCAGGGGCCCTTCCTTCGACTGGGTGTATCAATCCTGCTCTTCTCAATCTCTCAAACAATTGGTCCAGAGGCTCAACAAGCACGGTATACGTTCCAAGACCTATTTCTTCAAAGTTGGGACGAGGGCGTGGTGCATAAACAGGTCGGTTTTGATGAGTGGTGGTTTGGATATAAGCATATGGTTGTTGTAGGTTTTGGTTGTTATTGGCTCGTGGAGGGTTGTGTTGTGGTTGAGGATTGTAATATGGCTAGGTGTTATAGACTGGAGTGTAAGTGGGTGGTGATGAATGGTTGTTTGGGGAATAAGAGGTGCTTTCGTGGTGTGGGTTGGGTTGGTAGTAAGGGACGACTGCTGAGACCTCCTCTTTCTTTTTCTTTCCGCTACCAATTGACCTTGACTGGATGGCCCTGTTGGCTGCTTGTAGTGCTTCCATGGATTTTACTTTACCAAATTTTATGTCCCCTTCTATGAAATTTCCCATCTTGACCAGCTCGGGGAATTTCTGTCCCATCATTCCCATCATCTTTTCGAAATATATTCCCTTCTGGGCTCTTATGAAATATTTGGTTAGTTCACTGTCATCCAGCGGAGGCTGTGCCCTGGCAGCCTCTAACCTCCACCGGCGTGCATATTCTTAGAATGACTCAGATAGTGTTTTCTGCAGGTTCACCAGTGCGAACCGATCAAGAGTGATCTCTATATTGAATCGAAAACAATTCATGAAGTCCTCTTCCATATCTTGCCAATTTCACAGATCTTGTCGAGTATACCATGTGAGTTCCTCTCCTGTCAAACTTCTTATAAATAACTTCATCCTTAGCTTCTCGTTCCTTCCGACTCCGACTAACTTGTCACAACATGCCCTCAAATATGCATAAGGATCCCCCGTCCCATCGAAGATGTCATACTTTGGGTGTTTGTATTCTGCTGGCATATCCATATCTAGATGAATACAGAGATCCTCGTAGTCCAAACCTTCACTTCCACGGGCAACTTGGAGGCTCTTCATTTTTCTTCTCAACATTTTGTAATTGCTCAGATACTGAATCTTCTTCCTTACGCCTAGCTTCTCTTTCCATTTCGGTGTATTAGTCAATTTCATAAGGCACCTTGACCGTGACAGGTGCTGTAAATATAGGTTCAAAAATGGCATATACAGGGAAACATACCGCTCATCGGTGGCCGCATGTGCCACAAGTATGTGCTAGTTAGTGGTAAAAGTTACCCCGCCATGAGGAGGGATAGTTACATTAGTGGTAATAGGTGGGTTTTGTGATGTCTGAGTGTATTGTGGTACATAGGGAGTGTGAATAGGGGGATTTGGTGGGTTAGCGAGGGTTACTAGAGGTATGACTTGAGTGGTGGAAGATGAAGTTGGGGTGTTGTTATTTTGGCGTGATGTGGATGGAAAATGGTTAGGGAGTGAATCCAAGAAAGGTAATTGAGGTGGTTGAGGAACTGTTGTCACGGCCATGTGCGCCAGTTCTCTGATATATTGTACCTCCTCCCTTAAAGACTTCATTTCTTGGGCCATCCTGGCCACGTATTCATCATTTCTGGTGTTGTCTTTTTCCCCCGATCGGCCCGGGCTGTCTGCTATAACCAGAGCATGTTCGATTGGGTATTCTGTGGCTGACATCTTTCCTTTTGACCTTAGATTGTATGGTAGTTCCACCAGTTTTGGTCGACACAAACCAACTTTCTTTTCTTCTTGGGGATAATAAAGCAAAAGAAAAGAAAAGGAACAAGAGTCAGTTTCTTCATCTATACAAGCAGGAAGTCACACAGAGCAAATAATTCGTGCATTACAGCTAGCGCGTTTCCTAGAATTCGCGGGGACCTCTCATTGCCGAATGTAGGCCTACTTCGTAGAGATTTAACAAACATTCAGAGTTGACACATTTAGATCTGAAGAAATTTGTTTTCATTGATAATTTGGACTGATACAACTGGGAACAAGGATTACATCACCGTTTTATAGAACTGCATGGGCTTGGACAACTTGCCCTTTTGGAAAGTAAAAGAGAAAACTAGGGATAAGGGTACAAAGTGGTAAGAGGGGAAATCAACCGACTCTAATAACCATCGCCTGAGTCATTTCCCATATCCTTCTCTTCTTCTGGCTCTTCTTTCGGAGCCTCCTACGGGTCTTCCTCAAACTCCCCCTCATCATCGTTGAATTTAGACTCCTCCTTCGTATCTTCTTATGGATCAGTGCTAGACTCTATCTAGATGCATTCCACTACCCGATCATTGTCTTCTACAGGTGGCAACATGTGTTCAATGGATCCAGGGACCACCTGACGGTGCATTGAAGTGGTCACAAGATAATGTGGCAGGATCTCATGGTAAACCTGGAGAGCAACCACCGCGTCCTCTCACTAAGATATACCCTCTCTTCTTGGTCGGGCCAGCACTTATTCCTCGTTAATCAAGACATAATACGCAGGAGTACATCATGAGTTTTGACCAATAGGCATTTTGGCCAGGTCGTTCCACTATTCTTGCGGCTTTCTTATCCTGGGAATTGGGATCTGCCCATTGTACTCATCCTCGTATAGCATTGTCCTTGTCTATAGAGGCACATCTTGGATCATCCCGAACTGTCTGAGGACCCGTAGGGGTGAGTATGGTTGAATGCTTTCAAGTCCGATCAACTCAATGAAGTATTTCTGATGAGTCCTCAAGATTGTCGTTCCACCTAACCAAGAGAGCTTCCAGCTGGTCCATTCTCCCGTCAGATTGGTCAGCGTTTCCCTCCATTCTTCTTTCCCATGCGGGGAGACCCAATGTCTTATTATTTCATTGTGGTTGCAGATCATATTAGTGACGCCTACGAAGTAGTCGATAGTGGCCTCACGCTGGAAGAAATCTTCAGTAGCCCAGATCTGAAGCAGCATGTTACAACCTTTAAAGAAATAATACCCTCATGCACAGGTGGAAAGAGCCCTCAGCATCTTAGCTGACACCATCGGCACCAAAGTGGCTTGAAGATTACACCGGAAGGTCGCTAGAACCACTGGTAACAAGTTGATGTTGATACAGACCCTTCGCTGGGGGATGACCAATAATCCCAATAGTTCCATTGCGAAAGTGATAGGCCCGAGACTCACCCACATTGCTTGGTCACATTGAAACTCCCCCGAATACCACTCGTAGCTTTCACGGTGCCCAAATCTATCGAACCGCTGATCGAGGCTCACCCATCCGTCCTCGATACTTATAAGACTATTGTTGTTGGCAAGGCCTAAGGCATCCAAGAACTGGTAATCGAACATAGTAACTAGCAATACTGGCTTTCTTTCGTTGAACGGAAGCTCCATGAAATGTGTGACTTCTTCCAATGTTGGGACTAACTCACAGTCAGCAAATTTGAACATCACCTTGGCTAGATCCCAAAATTCTATCAATAGGCGAGTGGGTACTCTGTCTGCTCGAATGTTCAGTAATGCAATTAATGTCCGCAGGTGCATTTGAACCTCATCTCTGTGTTCCCAACGAATATTCTTCCACCACTGTTTCAGCTTATGTGGTGCTCCCATTACCATACTGATTTCTGGGATGCTTTGGTTGATTTCTATTTTCTGAGGTTGGTAAAAGAAAGATATTTGGGTAAGTGTTTGCTTCGAATCTTTAAGTGTCTTGTCAAGTTTGTTTGTCCTTCCACAGAAACTAGGTCGTTGGGTGCATGACCCGCTGACATTTGGGTGGCTTTCCTAATTGTGTGTCGGTACCAAGGACCGACTCACCTAAGGTTTATGCAGCATGACCTATTTCACCAGAGTAGAGTGTTTCCTACTTTTGAATTGGACTGGAGGCTGTGAGAAGTTATGCCAGTTGACTAGACAAAGCCATTATCTGAAACTAGAGAGTTTTGAAACGAAGGTTCGTAGGGGTGTAAAAGACAACCCTTGCATTCCATTGTGTGTGATAGTGTACGGCCAAGACCCAATTGGAAGAAATATGATGAGAGTGTATACGAAGCAGTAACAGGAAAGGGTGTTGCAGCAATAAGCATGATAATTAAAAAGAGCAAATAAAGCAGGTAAACATATGATTACAATTTTAACTATAATCAAAGCGAGGTATAAACAAATCTAGATGACAAATTAGTCTAAGTTTGCTAAGGTCAGAACCTAAGTGTGTGTCCCCAGCATAGTCGCCAAGTTGTTGCACCCTATTTTACACTAGTCAAGACAGGATTCAACTTTTGATTTCTCTGTTGTTGATGAAAGAGAGTCACTACCAAATATTTAAAGGCATACTAGGGTACCTATTTACTTACAAAGTTATTTTCCTTATAGGTCTACAAACCAGTGAGATTATGGGCAAGGGTTCTTATTCTTATAATGGGAAGGTATTAGGATCCCCTTAAAATCTACCTAAGGTAGCTCCATATGACTTAGACTAATTTTGGAGAATCAGTTATTTTACATTATGCTTAATCACTATTAGATCATGGCTTACTATATATATTAAAGTGAAGGTATATATAAGGGATGTGAGACTTAAGGAGGATGTCAGATTATAAAAGAGTTATAGAAGGTGAAAAGAGTTCTAAAAGTAGTCCATATTTTAAGGCTCGTAATAATGAGATTAAGTTATGGGGGTAATTAACTTAGGGAATAGATGTTTATATGATTCTAAAAGATGTTTGTAAGAAAGTGATTCTAAATGTACCTTGATTTAAAAAATTTGAAGAGGAGCGATCTTTAAAAACTCATTATGAGTGACAATACCTTACTGTTCTTTTTAGAAAAATCTGATTTCATTCCATGTTACTAAAAACCAACGATTCTTTCTGATTTCCTTTCTGAAAAACGGGGCTGGTGTTTCTTTGATTAAATTTTGGTCTTCAAAAATCTTTTAAGAGTGGTGAGTGAACAAGATGAACAAATTATAATTAGCGGAGTGAAGATTAATTACTAACTAACTCTCTTTAAATCCTATATTAGTTAAAGCTTGCCTATGTTTCTAGTGATATTAAAGCATGAAGGTAAAGTACATAATCTAATATATAAATGTTAAATACATGATAATAAATTATGACAAAGCGACAAGGCAGTAGGTAAAGTAATAAAGTAGTAAACTAGATAAAGGAAGCAATAATTAATAACGAAGGAAATGAAGGAATAGAAAACTAGACTCTGATGGTTGGGCCTTAAGAAGGTAGGCCCAACAAATGAAAGATGCGGCTATAGCTGACTGAACCCTCCAGAAAATGCAACGAGGCTGGTTTGGGCCTGAGTTCCTTAGGAACACAGCAGGCCCAAATATGTACATGCCCCCAAAAAAAAGAAGGTCATTAGATGTATATTACACATTCTCAGCATATTTATAAATGTATAAAATGTATATAGACAAACAACTGGAACAAGAAATTTATCAATATTCGAATACTATGGAAAATTATATTAACGTGGTAGCTATACTAGGCAAAGAATTTATATTGAAAACCTTTCATTGTCATTAAACATTAAACCCCTAAAGAACTAAATGTGTCAATGAATTAAGGGCTAAGGAGGAAGTTCTACTCAAGATCGATGCTCCCTTTGAATCCCCTGATACTTCAAAGTTCCTAGGGCACTCAAGACCTAGGGTTATTGCTTGTGCCGGGTAGGGCAGCCCAACCCAAAGTTGAACTCAACTTCCAAATACTCTTAAACACTAACAACATGTATTCCTTACAGCTTAAATTCCAATGAGGCTCTTTCAATCCAAACTAAATACTATAGCATTACTTGCCACAAAATATACTTTCCCTCCTAATATAAGAACACATAATCTACATTTGATACCAAACAAAAATACATATCAGGTGAAATTAAGGATCTGACTTTCGAATGTGCATAGGAAAAGAGCAGAAACATCATAAGCATGATGTAAAGGTCTGAACATCAGAGAAGAACACACTCTAAGGAAAGGCAAGCTATACAAGGTCATATATGTAACAACTCAACAGATACATATGTTCTTATTTCTGGAAAACCAAATGTGAACTGATTGGTTTGCCTTTAGCACATACATGGGTTAATAATACCACTTAACACTCTAAAGGTCATTAATGAATATTCCGACCAGACAGTCATGGCTAAACATTTTTACAGAGGTTATCAGGAACAAGATTGAATTCTCAACATGACTACAAATTTACAGATTAAAACATGGAATCCCTAAGGATTCAAAAGAGTCATACTCCTAACAGTGTTAGCTCTAAACAAGTCATCATGTTCAGGTAGTATCAATAAAGGACCTCATAAGGTTTAAGGATCAGATTTGGTTTAAAATTAACAGTAGGGTAGGGACTTGGATGGTTCAGCTTAGAGCATGAAATCAGGCATCAAACAGGTACATGCAATATCCAGTTAGTTACATCAACTCTTCAAGTTAAGTTATGACTTCATATAGATAGGGGAGCTTTGCACATTCAAGATCAATTTAAACATGTCATGAAGAGAGGAAGTTACAGATAAAGGAAAGCATTGTATGAAAAGCAAGTTTAACCTAAATATAAGTCTAGTTTAGCCTTTATGTATGAGGTGGTCATGCCTCTGTTTTCATAAATTATTACTTGATCATAACAGAGTAATGAAGTCCTATTTTAAGGAAGATAATCTTAAAGATAGTATGCATGTCAGCTTTTCAAAGACCAATAATAACTTAAAAGTATTAGAGACATAGAGGTATTATACCAAGTAAGCTTTGAATTGAATATGAAACTGAAGATGTTAACTAATCAAGAAATAACCAAGTTCAGCTTAACAACAAATTATTAGCCACTTAAAAAACAAAACTGGATCATGATTGTTTTTATGAAGGAAAGATAACTTGATCTCAACAGAAGATGTACAGTAGAGCCATTGGTGTTTATGAAAAGGAGAAAGTTCAACCCAAACAAAACTAAATCAACAGATGCAACAATAACAAGATGAGATCATAAAAATGCCATAGTGACAACTCAGAAGTTGCTTTCATAGTTTAACAAACACAAGTATAGAGAAGAAAAAAATATATAAGCACTTAGATTTCATGCTTAAGTTAGATATTTTGAACTTAGGGAACCTTCGTATTCATTTCACTTATGATTATCAGATAATAATCTTAAACACATGACTAACATAATACAGGGAAGTAACATGTAAAGGTAAAGGTTACTGTAGAATCATTAGTGAAAGACTGTGGGGTTTAGGCAAGTATGCACAATCATTCAAGAAACATTACAACTTAACATGTAGACTATTAGAACTAAAAAATGAAAATCATCAAGAATCACATAATGGCTTGATCAATCATCAATTAAAGACTCGAAATGGCATGAAAAACATTCACAAATAGACATTAGACGAACAGAACATAAGCAATAATATACTAACCACAAACACCATAAACAACTATGATTCCGAGAAGACAACTAACACATTTATAATATTCAAAGGAGATGTACAAAAGAGAGAGATGAGGGATATGCTGACCTTTTTGAGGGCAACAGACCAAACGAAAGCTCTCTCAATTTCTTAAGACCCCAAAAACTCTAATTTTGAATCAGCGATAGTACTCAGAAAACGAAAAGAAAAGAACAGAAAGGATCCCTAGGCTTTTTGAACTCAAAATTGCTCTTAGATGATATCAGTGTTAGGTCATAGTGTTCGTGTCTGTGTGGCTCTTAGATGATATCAGTGTTAGGTCATAGTGTTCGTGTCTGTGTGGATTTGGTGAGAACATTATAGACCCATTTTATAGTACCATTTAGGGTTCTAGGGTTTCTCAAATTCAAACCAATAGTGGAGTGACGCATGGTAAATGATGATATCAAATCGAGTGAAAAAATCTCGAAGACAAAGGGGAATTCAGCGTTGAGTTTACCTGAGAGGGGAAATCGATTGTTGAAGGCTTTGAACCAACGGACAAACTCTAAAACCTAGAGGTCACTGCGTTTGACCTCTGGGTATAGAATTTCTTGATGAATCACTGAAGAAAGCTCCATGCATGCTCCTATTTGACGGAGTATAATAGGATTTGAAGTTTCATGTTTAAGCTTAGGGTTTCAAATTTTAGGCATTTGAAATGGAACGATTAAATGGGGAAGGAACCGGCGGGATTCGCAGATTCAAAAGGCAAAAAAGATGAATCTTTAATCGATTTGTGACCTTGCACATATTGGTGCAAGGTTTTTGATTGATTTGGTTTCTGAGGCTGAGAGAAAAGAAAGAGGAAGGGGAAAGGGAGGCGGTGAGGTCAGAGATGAAATGATTTAGGGTTTGAGTAATTGGATGTTGGTCTCTAGTGTTATGTTTGCAAGATGGAATTTGGGCCGTTTGATCATTTGATCAATGGCCCTGATAAATCGGGACTTTATACATTTAAATAAATAAATTTTGGAAAATACGGGAACCATTTGATTTGAGTGATCTAACGGTGGAGATAATATCTGGTAACATGTCTAAATTAAAAGAGAAAAAATAGGAAAAATCGTGGGCCGTTGATAGTTTGGATCAATGACTCAAATCATTTGTATTTCTTAAGTGAGGGTGGGAGACATATGCCGTGGCACGCATTGATTGGTGCGGATGGAATGACTTGGCTCGCCATGGTAGAAAGAGATAGATGTTTGGGTTGAGTGTATTTTCGGACTGGGCTTGTCAATTGGGCCAAGAATAATTTAAAAATGGGCATTTTTACCTTTAATTTTAGAATTGATATTGCGGCCTTTTGGTCTTTCAATCTCTTTTGAATTTAATTTAAATAAACATAATAGTTTTCAATAAATGTGGTAAAAAGTTATAATTATTATATAATACTAATTATTTTAAATTAATTATTTATGAAAATACTAAATACTTTATTTTTCGCATTTGTAACACTAATTTGAATTTTCACACATTAATCTTAGTAACTAGAAATTAGAGAGTAATTTATCAAATTAATTATAGAACCTATATAAGAAATATTTTAATAATCTTAAAATAGTAAATATGTTTGTAATTACTTTATGTTAATACTACGTGATTAATTGAAAAACTAATACTTGGTTAATTTGTAAAAATAGATATTTATTACTAGAAAATACTTTGAAAACAGTTGTTGTAAACTTTTAAGTATAAATAGATTAATTTAAAAGGGGAGGGTCAAAATTGGCCGTCAATAGGGACATTTAAGGTGAGGGAGAGGTTAGCGAGGTTACGGACCTGCTAGAGTTCGCCTTGTAGTTCCAAAATCTTTTGCTCTAAATCGCAGAGCATGTTCGTTCTGTCCCGGTGTACTTCTTGCGTCTGAAGTCTCCACATTATCTGCTAAATGAGCGTTGTATTTCATGTTGCCACTCAAATCGTCCATCTTTTCTTTACCCTTACTTTTGATGTCACTTGTAAGGGAAGGAGGTAGAGGACGTCTAGATCTGGTGTGGTATGCGGATGTTGCCAGAGTGCATAAATCAACCTTTGAGAATGGGAATAATCAAAAGAAAGAAAAAAATAAAAGGTAGCCAAGTAAGTAACGTGAAATAAAAGAGTCTTGTATTATTTAAACAGATAGCATATAAGTCATGCAATGGATCACATCCTAATTTGGGGACCTCGTTATGCCTGAGGTAGGCCTACGAGATAAGTAGACTTGGAGAAATTTGTGCCAATGTTTTATTCATCCCATTAAAGCGAAAATAAATTAAACCAGTCTATTACTTAATCGAAATAATAATATAGAGTTACTAATGGCACAAAACCTTATTACATCAAATCTAAATGAAATCTAACAATAAAACAATAAAAGAAAATTCTCCTATTGTACTTGGTCCCAGATGGACCTTCTCCATGCCTTGCCTTCTTGGCTCCTTCGATCACGTTCCCAAGGTCGCACATGTCGAGCAGCAAGTAAGCCATTGCTAGCTTTCCTCCTTCGTCATAGCCCATACCATGGTGGTCCTAGAGCTTCTTCCTCATCTTCCCATCTAATTCCATCAACCCTTGTTCTAAATTCTCTAATCTCTCTATCGACTTATTTTCTATCTTTTTCCATTCCCTTGTTGCTTCCATGTCTGTCTTATGTTGTTCCAAGTGCTTGGCCTCATATTCGAAGACCCTCTTCCGCAAACCCTTGTACTTTACCTGAGATTCAACCTCTTTATCTTTGATCCTTCCTTCCATCTTGATTCCCGATTTGACATCCCCGGTCATGTTATCTTCTAGCCATGATAGGTAGTAGTACATGTGTCCAGCATACTTGTTGGGCTCTATAATATCTCCATCTACCATGATCTTTTGATTCCACATGTGCTAAGCCTCAAACTTGAAAGGAATAATGCCCCCTTTGAAGTCTTCCTTGTACTGAGTTATGTTGGATACCTGGGGTATAACCTTCTTTCTCCAAGCTTGCCTCATCACATCGATTAGAGCATAAGGTTAAATGCCCCGCAACCTGATCAACACCAAATAGGTGGCCTTCTTGGACCGTATTATGAACTTCTTGCTAGGAAATCACTCGAACATCCAGTGTATATGTTCATCAGTCAGATTTCCAAAAAGGCGTACCCATCATTCAGTATTCGCATGCTTTGCAAATCTATTAGGAGTGAATGTCATCTTCTTTGGGTGATGACTGGCAATATAATCATTCAATGGCCTGTGAAGGAACTCTTGATGGTAGTCTCCTCTTTGGAGATGTTTAAATAAGCAAACTTGCAATAGAAGATTGCACCCCTCAAAATATCCAGCTTCGTGTTTGCATCAGTCCAAGACTCTGTACATCTCAGCTAGTATCATAGGAACAATAGTGTTTTGTCCCTTGATTCCTTCTATCATGGTCCTGGCGACCATGGCTAAACGAGTGCAAATTACCCTCCTTGCATTGGAAAAATCAGCAAACCTAAAACACAGACTATGAAGACATAAACTCGACGATGAACCCATACAACAAAGTTGATGGACAATTCCTCATGATACAAGCGATATGATTTACTAGGACCATACCCTTCATACAGAAAGTCAAAGGGAATGTAGGACTTCTTCAAGCCACCCAACTCGTCATTCTTCTTGAACCCAACCATTTTCAGAAAACCCCAAGGTGTATGATTTTCTGGCACTAAAAAACCCAGACTATCCCATGTATTTCTGGTGAAACCCCCAATTTCATCTAAAAGAGGGGTCATCTCCATATTTCCAAACTGAAAGACGACCCTCTTTTCATCCCAAAACATAGTGGTTGCCTCATTAGTCCTCTACTTGGCTGCATGTCCATCAAGGATGGTAGATCACCTAGTACCCTTCTTACAAGATTCCTGGCACACGGTGCGAGGTCGTTCTACCAATCAATCAACAGAGGTGGGATTTTCCGGACAATGCCGAACTTGGGAATTTCGTGCTTCATTTTCAGCATCAAACAAAGAGTTAGCTCTTCCCCATCCTGATTTGATTCATTATGCAATAACAGTCAACACGTTGGCACATTTTCTCCAAGTAATGCACATAGCATGAATGTATCCCTCGGGATTGTAGAGATCCCTTTGGAATTTGGACAGGGTTCATCTAAACATATTAAAACACCATGGGCTTTTAATCCATCCTAGGTTTAACATGATGCATGGACATTTTAAATCAGAATAGATTTCTAGAAGGTTCTAGACTGATACTCTCAAGCAGACTACTTGAGAGAGAAAGGCACGGGACCGTCGATTGCCCTGCTAATCGACTAGTCTACAACTAATAACCCTTTGCGATTTGACAAGGGCATTTACGAAAAGCGCAAACACTCATCCAGAGCAACTATTTTAATAATTCGCACGAGTGAAACATGATGTTTAAATGTGCTTATGCGAAAGTGATAACATGTAATTAAGTAGTTCACTAGTGAGAGCATATAAAGGCAGTATTAAATCATGCGATAAAAATAAGCAAGAGGGAAAGAGAAAAGAAAAGAAGAAGGAAAAAGGTTAACATAGTTGACAAAAAAATTTGAAAACATAATTAAATGAAGCAAATAAAGGAGATGGGTAATGGAGGTTCATGATGTAGCAATTTCGACTAGATAAAGGGACGGGAAAAAGAGGTACATGAAAGAAGTCTAACAAGAAAATCAATAATCCACACAAGCAAAATTCATTATGGTAAGAACCTAAGTATATCCCCAGCAGAGTCACCATGCTGTTGGCCCCATTTTCTCGCAAAAGTGGGTTTCGACGTATGACAACTCTTTTAAATGGGTGTTAAAAGAGAAGAGTCGCCATCTAATGATTTTTAAGGTGCGTTAGGGAACCTATTGTGAATAACTCTGTTTTAACTAGTCTGTATTACCAAAGATCAGGTAAGGGTTTAAATTACCTTGAAGAGAAGGTGTTAGGCACTCTTCGAGGACCACAAATATGGTTCCCAACCGAATTTTGAACTAAGTGGGGATTATCAGATTATAATCATTCTAAATGAGCATGCAAGTAGAGAGTCCGAGTAATTAATTAACTATTCAGGAAGAAACAGAATGAATCAATTGCAATCAATCGTACATAGGTAAAGGAAATAATTTGTCCACTAATAAATTAATTGGTATAACTCTTTGGAGATTACAAGATGTACCTTCGTCTAATCTAAGTCTCTCGAATAAGAAATATACAAATAGCACTTAGGTATAATTGGGGTGGGGAGGGGGGGTCCATAAATTATTTAGCCTAAAAGATCACCCTATGCAACATAAATAATATTTTACAACCCTTCTAGAGCATAAGGGTTGCTCATATTATCCAGCGAGAACAGACTATCATCTCCTGCTACCCGATTATTATCTTTATGTAGTTTACCAAAAGCGCGCTAGTTAAATTCTAAGTCGCGTCCTATGCATGCCTACCCATCCCATGCCTATTGTCCATGAGGCTTTGGACCACTATATAGGTGGCTCTAGACTCTATCTAGGCTACTCAAAAATGAGAAAACTAGGCGTCATGTAGTTCAAACAAATAGGACTTCATGTATGATGCAAGCAGCACAAAAGGGTTCACGCTCACCTCCACACATAGGTTCACATGCTTGTGATTTTCTAAACATCAGCAAAGGATAATAGCAGAACAGTGACTCGAGAACATGTTCTAATCAGAATTAAGATGAACAGTTGCTTTGCGAATCAATTAAACCTAAGGCATGGTTACTAGGTAGACGTATAGATGACCAATTAAACTTAAGCAAGTTTGGAGTTCATACATGGATGGTAAATGAACATGCTGCATTGTTGGAGTCCTATAGGCATTATTTCTAATGATCAAGTTTAGACAGTTTTAAATACAAAGCGGTTGAGTAGTGCAAATCCCATTTTTATTGATCTTATATTCATGATTTATAGGCGAGCAACACAATTGAGGGAGGTATTAGTGTATTTCAATTACTTAAAATGGAATCCTATAGGCATGATGTCTATACGCAAAAGTAAAATAGTCCAAGCAAGTAGCAAATGAAGTCAATTTGAATCCTATAGTGTTACACCCCATATTTACGTACGTAAGAGTACATCGTAAGTCAATTAATGTTAGCTCGGAAATGAAATCATCTTTGAAAAGTTTATAAAGTAAGTTAATCATGTTACCGTAGAGGTTACAAATATATAAGATCATGAATACCAAGTACCAAGAGGGTCGGAAGGATTAGAAACTAAATGAATTGAAGAAGATAAGTTTCGTCGAAAGTCGACAAGTTGGAATGTTAAAACATTTACTTTTGGGGTGAGACTAGGGTTCTTAACATTATAAGGAGGTTATTATATGAGTTAATTTAGTCGTATGATAGTCGTGCATTATGTTTTGAAGTCAATCGAGTTGTGGAACAAAAGTTGGCAAAGGTCATCACAAGTTACATTCATAAATGTGGTGAAAATTAGGTCAAATGTAGCTGCGCTTTTATCCACATATACATGGAACTACGGGGTGATCTACCTACCAAATTGAATATCTATGAGTCTAGTTTCTAACTCATATAACCGTTTGTTAATAAGACATCGAAGTAGAGAGAGATTTGCGGTTTCGCAAGATTGCACAAAAAGCTCCCATGGGACCTACAAAGTCAGTGTAAACCTTTAGCTTGTATTTAAGTCAATTCTAAGTTGTTTTAACTCATATTGCTCGTTCGAAACAGTTCCTAAACCCTCCTAAATTCTCTCCAAGGTTTCCTCCATGATTCTAGGGCGAAAACCTAAGATAAAAAACATGAATCTAGCGCTAGAAATCCCATGGTGCTTGCCTGATCGTAGTTCATCTTCTGGCTGTTTTGGAGGGTTCTTCAAAGGTAAGTAACCTCAGATTTCATGTTGGTCTTGTTGATTAACTTAATAATCAGTCCCTCATTCATATATATTAGATTTTCAAGGCGAGCTAAAAGTCCTTACACACCAACTTGGACACCAAAAGTTGATTGAAGAAGAGAATACAACACCTATAGTGTTGTGGTGTCATTGAGGATAGTTGTGGGCTGTGCTTGGCTGAAATTTGGTATTTTTTCTACTGGTTAAGGTGATTATTACATCCTACTACATGTTCTTGAAGTTGTTTGTGTGTCGGTTGCATTGTTTGAGCAAAATACTACAAGACGACACATGAAATAGTTTGAGATGTTATTATTTTTAATGGACTATTTTGGAAAGGTTGTTTCCATGAACTATAAATGGTTGGACACCCTTGAAAATGACTCTCTTATGATGTTGTTATTATAAAATATGTCTACATGTCGAACTTGTTGTTGGTACTATGAGTATGAAGTGAAAGGTCAACATAACAATGGAAAGTTGTACTTGTTGTTATTGTTAGATTGTTGGGCTGTTTGAGGGTGAATTAGGAGATGATAAGAGGTTAGAAGTCCTCCCATTGTACTTAATATAATTCTGGCTATGTTGTTAAGTTAATTAATGAATGACTTTGGGGTTAAAGGGTTCAAAAGGTATTCAATCTGAACTTGCCGTTTGTCGTGTTAAATAGTAGTTTCGTTGGTGATGTTTATGCATTGGTTGTTGTGTAGCTTGATTTGTCTTGTGGTGCTGAAAGTAAATAGGTGAAGGTTTAATGGGTTCATGTTGGTTGATTTACTTGCTAAAGTAAGGAAAACAGGGGAGATACTGCCAATATTTATATAAAAATAAGTTTGTCGTTCGTTGTACGATAGTTGCATCTTTCGTAGATTAACGATAGCATTATTATCATTATTGTAGATTAAAGTGCGACAAGAGGAGTTCAACGTGGTTATCTGGTAGATTGTGATAAGGTATGTTAGGGCTATCCCTTATTCCCTTTTGGCATGATCCATATGATACAAACTAAACAAGCAAACACAGATCTTTCACAAATAACTCTATTCATAGAAGTACTAGGGATGTCTATGTTCTTGATTCCCCATGTGTCCTGTTGTTATATCGTATGTTCATGCATCTCAGATAATACATAAGTTGATAAAGTTTATTTCATGATATGAACCGAAGGCATATTGATCTTACGACCTTCCGAGATATCTTATAGACTTACTTGACCCATGATCAGATGGCGTTACAGACGCGTATATTATAAAATGTAAATGGGGTATGGGGAAAGGTTACGGTGATATTTATGTAGCACCACCTGATCAGCTGGTATATATTGATGATTTCGCCCACAGAGGTCAAGATGATATGATGGGATACCCTCAGAGGCTTGATGATGCTATGTACGCATATAACGATGCATGATATGACATTTATATGCATATGCATGGCATTATAAATGTTTCATGATTCACAAAGCTATTCAGACCTACAGGTTGATTTCTTTACTCAATGTTTCTTTCATGTATTTTATATACTGTTTTTCATGCCTTACATACTCGGTACTTTATTTGTACTGATGTCCCTTTTGCCTGGGGATTCTGCGTTCCATGCATGCAGGTCCCGATAGACAGGTTGACAGTCCTCCTAGTAGGCTATCAGCTTAGCGGAAGGTGTTGGTGCACTCCACTTGCTCCGGAGTTGCCTATTTGGTAAGTATAATTTGGACATGTATTGATTGGTATCGTGGGACCCTGTCCCGACCTGTATGACATTTATGTACTCTTAGAGGCTTGTAGACAGATGTCATGATTATGGATACTTGTATGGCCTTGTCAGCCTATGTTTTGAGTGTACAAATGATAATGACGGCCTTATAGTCCCGTATGTCACATGTACAAGTTTCTATATCATGTTGGGTCATCCTATATCCCGTATTCCCTTATGTTTTATTCTAGTTATCTCATGACGGCCCTTCTGGCTGGTTTACCCATGATGGTGTGATAAGAAAGATACATTACGTTGGTACTCGGTTGAGTAAGGCACCGGGTGCCCGTCGCGGCCCTCCGGTTTGGGTCGTGACAAATTTGGTATCAGAGCAGTTCTATCCTAGGGAGTCTATAAGCCGTGTCTGGTAGAGTCTTATTTATGGGTGTGATGTACACCACACTTATAAGCAGGAGGCTACAAGGCATTTAGGACTGTCACTCTTTCTTCTTACTCTAGATCGTGTGGTAGAGCTAAATTGTAAGAATTCAAACTACTAAATTCTATTTTATTCGCAATACAATGATACCTACATCCAGAAAGGCAGTTGGTAAGAGATTGAATGTGATTGTGAAAGAGTTGAGTCAGAGGAACTCGATTTTGCATCATGCTTATGATTAGTAAATGTGAGGTCTTCAGCAGATCATGTGTGTACTAAGATGTGTAAGCTTCTTGATAAGGAGCCATAATACATGAATATATATCCACCCATATGGTAAAAATCAATAAGAGAATCAGAAGGTAGATACAAGTTTCAACAAGTAAAAGAAGCAAGGTGAAGAAGGGTACGAGGTACCCAATTTATGAAGATTATCAGAATTTACAATTCAGACAGAGAAATATAACCATTCTAAGTTACTTTCAATAGTAACAAAGATATATACAATTCGCCACACCTATCTCAGTTATTCCCTATGGGAGCCAACAAATATAGTTTAATAGAAGAATGGGATATCAGGATCTAGCTGGGATTATAGTAAACAAAAATGGTGGATGGATTGTTATTATTAGCTAACATTTTCGAAGGATAGTGCAAACGTGGTAATAGATCTGCTTGTTAGACACGCAGATGGTGCACTCTAGAATAGTACAATCAGATATGAATACTTGAATGTTCAGAAATTTCAGAAGATAGGTAGTGGATCCTAGAAGGGATAAATATTTACCTTATTATGACTCCCGCCCCTAGTAAAAAAGATATATATATAGAGAGAGAGAGAGAATTTTAGGCGTCCCGAAGAGCTAGTGAGATGAAGAAACGGGAGCTAAAAGTTAAATAGCGTTTTGTTGAAGTTTTCAAAATAAAGTGATAGACAGAAATACTAGTCGGTGAATAAGAAGAGAGTGAATAAAGCATTATGACTAAGATTTGATAAATGGGTGATAACGGTAAATCATAATATGACAGAATGACAGAATCTATAGTCAAGTGAAGGAAAAGACAAGAGGAGACAGCCCTTGAGACAATAAAACTGTATAAGCCATAAAGTCATAGCCTCATTTTGAGAAATGAGTTGGTGACTCGAACGTGATTACCAACAGGCTGAGTTAGACCCCCGAAGTACTAGAAATCAGTATGAGCTAGTGAACAAGATAAACTTAACATGAACTAGGGATCGAAAGATTTGATAATAGTCGGTATTGTGCGAACTTTAGAGATTACTTTCCGGCAATAATAGAATGGACAACAAAAGAATAACTTTTAAAGTTTTTCAGGAAGATGCTTCCCTTAAGAAAGCACTGTGAGCAGAGTTAAGCTTAAAGGACTAAGTGTGCCAGTTACACTAGGTGTCACCCTTGTGCATAAGATATTTAGTTAACCCTGGTACAGAAGGGTTACCGTAAGGCGAGTAAGGGTCATTGATGATGTGAAAGGATTCCAAAGATGAAGAGGTAAAACATCTATAGGTATATCATCATAGCACTAAATCGTAGTACTCCCCTAAAAGGGGGAAGATGGTGTGATGTGGTATTAAGTAGGAGTTAAGTGGTTCTGATAATAATGGAATGGTAAAGGAAGAATGTGATAATTAAAAAGGTGAGAGGAATGAGGTTGCATTTATTCAGATCTTACAAATATGTCGCAACTCTAGAACATTATGCAAGCACGACGCCAGAGAGAGGCAGTAAGAGTTCCTAGCCAAGATGTTATTAATAAAATAGTGTGAATGGACACTTAATACATCAAGAGCCAGTACAAGAGGTAAGCAAAGACAAAGGACATATTCCAAGAGATATTATCAAGTATATAGATATGTGAATGGACCAATGAGTAGTTAGTAGTTGATTCAGGAAGAGCCTTGTTATGGCTAGCCAAGAGGATACGGAAAAATCAGCAGATTGTGCAACATAAATATATTGAACCCTAATATATTGAATTAAGTCTCGTAGATATGACGTCTTAATCCTTGAGAAATATAAGTGTTACGAAAATAAAAGAGAGTGCCATTGGGAAGACAGTCAAAAATTCTAGTTCAGAAGCAACCCTACGAGCACTAGGGCGCGGAGGTAAGTAACTAGGGATAATTATAGGTGAGTAAGAACATCAAAATTCATCAGGTATATGATGTAATAAGCTCATAGCTTTATAAGAGTCATAAGGTCTCCCCTAAGTACTACCAGAGAAGACTAGCTAAGGAAATAAGGGAGAAGGCTTCAACCTGAGCATAGTAACTTGAAGAAGAAATGATCTTGTAACAATAGTCTCACTACAATATTGTATGCACTCCATAAGAAAGTGGCACCTATCGTGACTAATGAACAGGAAGTCAGAAGTAATATTTGAGATCATACGAGTTATAGGGAATTCCAGTATTCGTGGGCACTATGATAAGCCAAGTATTCATGCAGCAAGTGGCAGGACGACTAGGAAAAGTAATTGCTTACATTTAAAGACAACTGAGAAGGCACAGAAGGAAATCCACGGTGTTAGCAAGTTAAAGGAAGGTTGCGAGTAGTATAAATAGGTATGTGTAGGTCGCAAGCTAAAGCATAGTAGAGCGACAATTATTTTAGTAGATAGGAGTAAGGATAAGAAAAGGTGAGTGAGAAGGAGACAAGAATAGGTAAGGCCTCAGAATTAATCCCATCAAAATAAGAGAGCTGATGGTTTCTGTAAGTTATAGAAAGCTCAGTATAGCCTAAATGAACTTAGAGGATTCTATGACTAGGAGCAATTAGAAGAGATGAAATGCTGCCCTGGTAGTAGAATTAGGGTGTATTGGTGAAATATTAGAGGATGACGTTTAGACCTTTAATTGAGTAATAATTTTAAGAAAAGGGATTTCATGAATTGCATAGGACTAGAATACCCCCGTAAGATGAATCATGTTGGGATGCTATGAAATACGGTTATTGAAGTATAGTGTTGTCCCTAGGTGGATCAGGCAAATCACTTCAAATGTTCCCTGATGCAACATGAGTCCTAGTGATAATGTATTACGTAAGAGGTTTCAAGTTATCAGTGGTAGATTATGGATCAACATTAAGGTGAATCAACAATGGATGGATAAAATTTACAAAGTATGAGATGAGATTAGGCCGTCATTATAAGATGAACAGTAATGAGGAAGCATTACAAGACTTAGATTTATACATATAGGATAAGCAGCGACAGTGTAATCTGGAGTTGGGTAGCAGACCTAGGTAATCATAAACCGAAGTAAGTGTTATGGTATAGTATCACCTACCTAGATACACTAAAGTCATAAGGATAGATAACTGAGGCTATGAAACAAAATATAGCAAAAAGTCGTAAGTTCGACAAAGTACCGAGCAAAGAACTTCAGTACACCTATAGATGCCCAGAGGGACAACTTATCAAAGTTTTGTATATGTTCCCAAAGTGAGGCCTAGAGATTGGCTAAAAGCTGGAGGAAAATGGAGAGAAGAGTCGCATAGGTGCACATACAAGGACAAAGTCGTACAAGCTGCATGACAGAAGGTAGCAACAGTTACGAGATTGGAAGAATTCAGACAACAAGTCGTGGTGTGAAAAAGAGGCCGAAATGGGGGAAATGCCCTGGCCTTTGGATATATTTAGAGAACAGTTGCCTATATGGAAAGGACAATATTAATACATTCATAAGAGCTATGGATTCCGACAACTAAGGGGGGAATGATGTTACACCCCATGTATTCATACGTAAAAGTGCATCGTAAGTCAATTGATGTTAGCTCGTAAATGAAATAATCTTTGAAAAGTTCATCAAGTAAGTTAATTATGTTACCATGGAGGTTAAAAATATTTAGGATCATGAATACCAAGTACCATAGAAGCTAAATGAATTGAAGAAAATAAGTTTCGTCAAAAATCGATAAGTTGGAATGTTATAACATGTACTTTTGGGGTGAGACTAGGGTGCTTAACATTATAAGGAGGTTATGTTATGATTTATTTAAGTCGTATGATAGTCTTGTGTTATGTTTTGAAGTCAAGCGAGTTCCACTGGCAGAGGTCATCACAAGTTACATTCATAAATGTGCCGAAAATTCGGTCAAATGTAGCTGCACTTTTCTCCAAATATACTTTGAATTACGGGGTGATCTACCAAGAAAATTTAAGATCTACGAGTCTAGTTTATAATGCATTTAACTATTTGTCGATATGACATCGGAGTAGATAGATATTCGCATTTTTGCGAGACTGCACAAGCAACTCCCATGGGACCCACAAAATCGGTGTAAAACTCCAGCTTGTATTTAAGTCAATTCTAAGTTGTTTTAACTCATTTTTATCATCCGAAATAGTTCCTAAATCCTCCTAAATTCTCTACAAAGGTTCCTCCATGATTCAAGGTGAAAGCCTATGATAAAAATATGAATCCAGTGCTAGAAATCCCGTGGTGCTTGCTAGATCGTAGTTCTTCATCTTGTCGCTATTTTGGGGGGTTCTTCAGAGGTAAGTAACCTCGGATTGCATGTTGTTCTTGTTGATTAAGGTAATAATCAGTTCCTTCTTCGTATATATTAGATTTTCAAAGCGAAATACAAGTGTTTACACACCAACTTGAACACCAAAAGTTGATTCAAGAAGAGAATACAATACCTATAGTGTTGTGGTGTCATTGAGAATTGTTGTGGGTTGTGCTTGGCTGAATTTTGGTGTTGTATCTACTAGTTAAGGTTATTATAATATCCTACTACATGTTCTTGAATTTGTTTGTGTGTTGGTTGCATTATTTGAGCAAAATGCTACAAGAGGAGACTTGAAATAGTTTGAGATGTTATTGTTTTTAATGGACTGTTTTGGAAAGGTTGTTTCCATGAACTATAAATGGTTGGAAACCCTTGAAAATGACTCTATTATGATGTTGTTATTATAAAATATTATCTACATATTGAACTTGTTATTGGTACTGTGAGTATAAAGAGAAAGGACAACATAACAATGGAAAGTTGTACTTGTTGTTGTTGATAGACTATTGGGCTGTTTGAGGGTGAATTAGGAGATGAATAGGAGGTTAGAAGTCCTCCAATTGTACTTAATATCATGCTAGCTATGTTATTAAGTTAATGAATTAATGGCTTTGGGGTTAAAGGATTCAAAAGGGATTCAATCCGAGCTTGCCATTTGTCATGTTAAATAGTAGTTTCGTTGGTGATGTTTATGCATTGGTTGTTGTGTAGCTTGATTTGTCTTATGGTGCTGAAAGTATATAGGTGAAGGTTGTATGGGTTCATGTTGGTTGATGGACTTGGTAAAGTAAGGAAAACATGGGAGATGTTGCCGATTTTTATATAAAAATAAGCTTGTCGTTAGTTGTACGATAGTTGCATCTTTCGTAGCTTAACGATAGCGTTATTATCGTTACTGTAGATTGAAGTGAGGCGATAGGAGTTCAACGTGGTTATCGGGCAGTTTGTGATAAGGTATGTTAAGTCTATCCCTTCTTCCCTTTTGGTATAATCCTTATGATACAAACCAAACGAGCAAACACGGAACTTTCACAAAAGACTTTATTCATAGAAGTATTAAGGATGCCTATGTTCTTGATTCTCCAAGTGATCTGTTATTATATCGTATGTTCATGGGTCTCAGATAATACATAAGTTGATAAAGTTTATTTCATAATATGAACCGAAGCCATATTGATTTTATGACCTTCCGAGAGATCCTATCGACTTACTTCCTTCTGCATTGCATTTATTTATACATGTATATTGACCCATGACCAGATGGCCTTATACATATGTATATTATATGTATATGGGGTATAGAGAAAGGTTGAGGCATTATATATGCAACACCACCTGATCAGCTTGTATACATTGATGATTTCGCCAATAGAGGCCAAGATGATATGATGGGATACCCTTAGAGACTTGATGATGTTGTGTACGCATATAGCTATGCATGATATGACATTTATATGCATATGCATGACATTATAAATGTTTCATGATTCACAGAGCTATTCAGACTTACAGGTTGAGTTCTTTACTCAATGTTTCTTTCATGTCTTTTATATAATATTTTTCATGCCTTATATACTCGGTACTTTATTTGTACTGATGTTACTTTTGCTTGGGGACACTGCGTTTCATGCCTGTAGGTCCCGATAGACAGGTTGACAGTCCTCCTAGTAGGCTATCAGCTCAGCGGAAGGTATTGGGGCACTTCAGTTGCTCTGGAGTTTCCTATTTTGTCAGTATGATTTGGATATGTATTGATTGGTATGGCGGGGCCCTGTCCTGACCTTTATGACATTTATGTACTCTTAGAGGCTTGTAGATAGATGTCATGATTATGGATATTTGTATGGCCTCGTCGGCCTATGTTTTGAGTGTACAAATGATCATGTCGGCCTTATAGGACCGTATGTCACATGTATAAGTTTCTATATCATATTGGGTCATCCTATCTCTAGTATTCCCTGATGTTTTATTCTGGTTATCTCATGATAGCCCATTTAACCATGATGTTGTTATAAGAAAGATACGTTACATTGGTACTCGGTTGAATAAGGCACCGGGTGCCCATCGCGGCCCTCCGGTTTGGGTCGTGACATATAGGCATGGTTTCTGAACAAGTTACGAGTTTTGTTGATAAGATCAATATTAGAGTCCTAATTTATGATTTCTAAATGAACATGCAATATTGGAAACATATAGGCATGCTGCGTATTTAGCAAGCAGTACATAGAAATAGAGCATATTGATCAAGTAGCAAATAAAGCCTTTATATCATATAGGCATACTTTCTACCCGTTTAAGCGAGAATTAGAGTGCCCCAGCCCTCTTTTTTTACTAATTTCACAATTATTTATTCTTACAAATTATTACATGCCCAATACAATAATTACAAGCCCAAATAAAATAATTACATGCCCAAATAGAACAATTACATGCCCAACACAATACAAAATAAACCAATGATGCTTCTAGACCTTCCTCGGCCTCAATCTTTGTACAAACCAACATGCCCAAGTCCTAGATACTTAAGGATAATTAAAGCATCTAGATTCATTGTGTAGATCAAAAAACATGCATGGCCTAATAAACTAGGCCCAATCCTGAAAGCAATTGTTTTGATTACCCATTAACAAACTGTCACGCCCCGAACCTAGGAGCGAGACAAGCACCCCGTGCCTCACCTAACCTGGCGTACCAAATTGCGACTAAGGGACTCTGAACACATAATGTCATACTTTGGCCATGGGGCCACCTTGCAAGACAATTTGCGAAGCAAAATATAAAACTGAATGGAAACTAGCACTAACTAAATATCAATATAAAGCTAGGCCGACAAGGCCGTCATAGCTACTACAGCTGACAAACCACCAATTTATACAAACCCAACATACTGCACTAACCAACAGGATATGCCTACAAGCCTCTACTGATAGATGTACTGTGATCGGAACAGGGCCCCGACCTACCCATAACATATATATACAGATATACATAAGATGTACACAAAACTCTAGTCCTGGCAACTCCGAAAGACGTGGAGCTTACCGATCAGGCGGAACTCGGAAAACACCTACTGAGGAGGTCTACCCGTCTGTCTGTCTGAACCTGCACGCATGAAATGCAGCGCCCCCAAAAAAGGGACGTCAGTACGAAATAATGTACCGAGTATGTAAGGCAATAAAATAACTGAAATCTGAAACTGAACTGATAATATGATAACTGAAATTAACTGGGAGTCAAAGATGATCTGGAGATATACTTACCTGCTGATACTGACTCAACTCCTTCAATATAGTAAGTAAAATTATTTGTACGGCCTTATAAGGCTCGGTATATATAACTGCTCTGCCATAGTAGGCTCGCTTATAGGCGCTCGGCCATACTAGGCTATGTATCTCGACCATGCTGGGCTCGCTCATAGGCGCTCGGCCACAGTAGGCTCGGTATATAACTTTCCATCTGATCAGAGGTTGCCCAATAGGGGCCTGCCCATCGATTATAGCTCGATGGTAATGAAAATACTGTAATACTGTATATATAGGCTTGCTGCTCTCTTGACTGGAAGAAGACAATACTAAAATTGAATATAGAGTCTCGATAAGGAATAATATTGTAACTTATGAGACTAGAATAGTGTGAATAAATTCATGAATATGAACTTCTCTTTTTGTCTCATTACTAACACATGTAGCTACGAGATCATGCCAAAATGAAGGAAGGCTTAGCCTTAACATACCTTATCACAATCTTTTCAATCACCAAGTTGAACTCACCTCTTCGCACCTTAATCTACAAGAATGATAATAATACTATCGTTAAGTTATGAAAGGTACAACTATCGCACAACGAACGACAAACCTATTTTGTATTAAAACGGGCAGCATCTCCCCTATAATATGCCCTTCCTCCAACTTCAAGATAACACCAACAATACAAGGACAGAACAATAACAACATATATACATCATTTTCCAGCCCTATATACACCATCAAATACTACAAAACAGCCCAACACACCCCAATCTCTTCGTACACAAAACGACCACCGTAGTAGTGTCAAACGACCCGAAAATATTATGACGAACGACCAGCCAACCACCCTACATTTATATGGTGTTTATAAACCCCCTTCCTCCTCCAAAACTCCACAAAATAGTAATAAAACACGCAGCCCAACAGCAACACAAAACAGTCCACAAAACAGTCCGCTACAAGTGAATAACTCGAACTCACGGCTTCCGATCACCATCCCGTGAGTTCTTACAAGTATAGAACGACTTACCATGAATTTACAGAAGAAAAAATGGATGAAAGAGAGCAGTAAACTCACCTTATTTTTTGGATAACTCAGCTCCTATCTTGGTTCTTCAAACTCTAAGTTTTACCTCCAATTGGAACTTGAAAGGGAGAGAAAATCAATTAGGGTTTGTGGGAAATTTTTGGGAGGATTCTTTGCAGATCTTATGTCTGGTTATTATGCTCTATTTTAAGTCTAATATATGAAGAAAATAGGCCCTTAAAAGGCCTCTTTGTACGACCCGAAATGGCCCATTTTTGGGCTTTCATTTAAGCAAGTAGGTGACACACCTACTTGTCACCTAGCAGCTTGCGCAGTATCGCAAAAATGCACATATCTCTCTACTCCGATGTCGTATTGACAAATGGTTTAATGCGTTGGAAAATAGACTCATAGATCTTTAATTTGATGTGTGGAACACACCATAACTCTAAGTATATTGGGAGAAAATTGCAGTTACATTTGACCCAAAGTTTCAGTAAAACTTATGAATGTAACTTGTGATGACTTTCATCGACTTTTGTTCCACAACTCGCTTGACTTAAAAACATAACACACGGATGTAATACGACTAATATAAATCATAACATAATCTCTTTATCATGTTAATCACCCTAGTATCACCCCAAAGGTACATGTTATAACATTCCCAACTTGTCGACTTTCGATGAAACATTGTTTTATTTAATTGCTTTAGCTTCTGAACTGTCCAACCCTCTTTGTACTTGTTGTTCATGATCTTCAATATTTGTAACCTCAGAGGTAACATGATTAACTTACTTTATATACTTTTAAATATTATCTCATTTTTTTGTCCTATATTAGTTTGCTTACGACGCATTTTTACATACGAAAATATAGGGTGTAACACAAACAGCAGGAACATAAGTGCAATCTATCATTCAAGTGACTTAGAGCCTGGGCAAGGATACATGCACACCGATTCCTAGTATTACAATTATCAACAACAAGATTTCTAAGTATTATTCTAAGGGTGATGTCTAGTATGTGGAAGAGCACACATGCACATATAAAAGGGTCTTGTGAACACATAGAATGAGAACATACACTTCCAAGTTAGTAAACAGATTTAAAGTAACATTATCACAAAGATGGACTTCTTAGGCAAAGCAGGATTTAATTGCAAGAATCTGATAGACAAGAGTTCTTGCAGCAAAGGGACTAAGCGCGAGAGTTTAAGGCAGGCATGGTCATAAAGCAAGTTATACATGAATTACATAGCATAAATAAGAAAGAACACATTTAAACAAAATATGGGCAGGTATCAATTTCCACAAGATGTTTTAGTGCAAAAATCCAAAGCAGGGCATGAAGATGAACTCATAACAGACAACAAAATGCAGAATTCAGGTTTAACATAAATATAATAAACTAGGCAAACTTAAGAAAGTTAGAGATCAATCTTGTTAATTACACATAGTGAGCATATTCTAATAATCAAGGACTTAGGCAGGTTTGATTCTAGAGAACATTAGAATAGCATTTAGATGAATAGGATTGCATACAAAGGTAGCAGAGTATCAAAATTATGCTGGCTCACAGAAGTTCCAATAATATTAGGATACAGAACATGAACACAAGCAAAAAAGGGAATAAGATTGCAAGAGTCAAGAGCACTAACCAGTTACAAATTAATGAGTAAGTAAATGAGAAGACTAAATTTCAATAACAGCTTAGTTAACACCAACCAAGAGAGAACAATGAGAACTCCAAATCTAGTGCTTCAGAGTTCACAAGACTTCGAATGATCTCCGAGCAGTGCTTGCACCAGAGGAAGTCAATGAGTCGACCACAGTGACCTTGGCTTTTAGCCGGTCAAGAATCCAACTATTTCAGAGAATATTCGAGTGTAACCAAGTGAGTGAGTGAAAGAGAGTAGTGATTAAGGTCTGTTTTAGGGGAATTAGGTAAGGGGTTTATATAATGCCCAATTAAACAAAAAGTTATAGAAAGAAATCAGTCAATCACAAATAAGAAAAAGAAAATCGCATGCAATCAGTGACAAAACCGGTAAAGGAGAAAAATCAATCTCAAACCCTAGTTAGGGTCCAACGTTGCTAAATCCAACTGGAAGTGCAAGGATTGTCTTTTATTGAATGCATATAGATGGAATATCTTCTGAATCTCCACAGATCAAAATCAATTAGCCCTGATCTTGAAAGGTAGTACTTGCCAAAATAGGGCAAGTACTAAATAACACCACGAACGCGTGAGTAGTAGAGAGATAGTGTAAATAAGGTAAGCAAATCATAGGATACCACGATATAGCAGGATTCAGAGAGAGTTTTAGGGGGGAAGATGGCTAAGTTCACAGAAGAGAGGAGGGAAATCGAGAGAATGTAGAGGCGGCCGGTTGGGGAAAATGGAAATTTTTTTCCAACAAATATACCACTAGGCTGGATGCCTACTGGTTACTATATATATATATATATATATATATATATATATATATATATATATATATATATATCCAAAAACAATGATCCAAAGCTTACAATTTTTCAAAATCCAAAGCTCAAATATGTAACTCTATACCTAGCTAGTCTAATAATGCTAACTATTACAAATGGTAAAGAAGACATCTTCTAATGTATGGTGGTGTGTGTATCCACAGGCCAAATGCAAAACATCAGTGTAGCACCCCTAATGATCTCTCTAGGTGCCAAGTTTTGCATTCCAAAGGACAGGGCAAATGTGAATCTCCAAGCAACATCATCGACTTCTGGATCTGTCCAACTGTCCAGGTATCATGAATATAGCATGAGAATGTGACATGAATGTCCCTTCATTCTTGTGCCAATGTATGGCATCAAAGTAGCCCAAGAAACACATGTAGAGTACATAGGATGCCAGCAGAAGACTGGAACGAAATCCCTTTCCTGCATTCCAATCCAAAGCCGAAAACTGCCATGAGATCTCCAGAATGGGCATGTAATCACACCAATACCACTGGACAATGCCACGACAGTGCCCAGAATAACCAGACCAGATAGAATCATAGCTAATACTATTGGATCCCATATTAAACTTGCAATTTGAATCTTCATAAAACACTGATCAACTCGAGCACTATATGTATCATGAGTATCAATCATATAGCTTAACTTATAGATGCAAGATACATACCAATAACTAGAGCTAGCTAGTATGACATTTTGTGAAGTATTATGAGGAGTAGTCGACTTCATGATAGCCATGATAGTTCTATATATCACTAGTTCGATACCAGAATGAGCATGATGACATGCTAATACCACTGTAAAATAACCTACCAATACACAAAATAAAAGCAACTCAAAATAGCTAGCAACATCAGGCAGTGTAAGCAAATACATACTCATCAATCAGGTGCTCTTCTTTTTTCAACCCTAACCCTAAGGTTAGGAGTTTGAGACTTGTCAAGATTAATTAGTCTCCTCCCTACACTTGGCATTTCAGAGAATGAATGAAACTGGATTGTACCTGCAAAACAAAACACAAGGTTAGTTAAATAATCAATCACTATGTTGCCCTCCCTTAACACATGATGAAACAACACATTAAAATGCTCCTTTATCTCCTTGATCCTCTTAACTTCAGCCTCAATGCACCATGGAGGATCCCGTTCTCCTTCAATAATCTTCTTTATTCCAGTGAGTCTGTCCTTAAATTGAGAGGATGTAGGTTAGGGGCTACACAATAAGACAGTCCATCTTCTATTGCATTTGCCAGTACCATAATATTAGTTGTTTCCTCCAGTTGTTGTGCCTTTGCATACACCAAATCACCTTCACTGTCTCTCACACAGAAACCAAAATAACTTGGGCATGGATTGTCTCTTGATCCTCCATTAGTATTGCATTTGTACCAGCCAGTATAAGGCAATTGCCATGTTACTCTAGTTACTATCACTAGCCTATACTCCTCAAAAACCCTAATCATGTCCTGGCAAAGATAAGGAATGTGAGTAAGCCAACTGTATCTAACCTTTGCCAAAAAGTGCAGTGTCTTGTTGATCTCTTGAATTACCCTATTAACTGACATTGATCCTCCATTCATGTTTGTGTTTCTCATATTCCACAACTCCCAAGTTACAATTGCTGGTACTGCCTAGGATAATGGCTTTAATTTAGGACAACATGAAGCATTTCACCATGCCCTAATAACTTGATGTAGCTATACAAGTTGAACATTAATCTCTGCAGCATTGATAAATGTCCTCCAAACCCTAGTAGAAGTAGTTCATGTCAAGAACAAATGCTCAAAAGATTCCTCTTATGTAGTTTGACAACACCAACACCTGGAAACATATATGTACCCTTGCCTTCTCTGCATGTCATCAGTAGCTAATTTGAAACTCCATATCCTCCGAATAAAGAATAAAATCTTGAATGGCAACCCTTTAATCCACATGTGCTTGTATTCAGGATTAGGGATTGCTCTATGTCTCACTCTATGCCAAGCACTACTCACTGTAAACTTACCTGAAGAAGTAGGCTTCCACCAAGGTTTGTCCTAGTAGCCAGTATTGCCTTCAAACTACACCTTATGTTTAATATGATCTGCGATGTCTTCAGGAAAAGTTTGGTCAATCAGCACCTCATTCCAACTAGGTTCTTGCCTCAATTCTGCCACTTCTTGCAATTCCTCATTGATGTGAAACTCAGGTGGCACTAAGTGATATAATGCCCCTAATCCTATCCAGTTTTCATGCCATACATTTGTAGCTCCACTCTTCATTTCCCACAGTATCTCATACTCCACATATTCCCTTGCATTTAACATCTACCTCCACAGATGAGATCCTTCTTTAAAATGCACTATTGTAGGTAGTTCTTTCTTATAGTACTTGTTCCAGATGAAGTTAGACCATAGTGATTTAGTTGTTCTGAATCTCCACCAAAGCTTAGCAAATAAAGCCCTAGATACATCATGCAGTGACCTGAAACCTAATCCACCTTCTTCCTTAGGAAGGCATAAATTCTCCTAAGAAGACCAATGCCTACTCATGCCTTACTCCTTTGTACTCTAAAAGAATCTTGCAAAGATCTTATGCAAATGCTCAATAATATTATTGGGAGGATCAAGAACTAATAAGAGGTGTACTGGTATACTTTGCAACACACTAGAAATGAGTGTTGCTTTGCCTCCAAATGATAACAACTTACCTTTCCAATGGTGCATCTTAGCTCTCACCTTCTTTATTAGATCATTATAGTAGTCTTTCCTTCCTCTAGTGTAGAAGATAGGGCATCCTAAGTAGGTAAAAGGAAACTCTCCTCTAGCAAAACCTGTAGCATCTGCTACTACTTGAAATAATGCATTAACTACATTAGCATGCATATAGTATGAACTCTTAGCTTTATTAATCAATTGTCCATAGATCCTCTCATAACTTACCATATTGCCATCACCTTCTTCAAAGAATCTAGATGAGCTGAGGCAATGATGATAGTAGCATCAACATATGACAAATGATTCAGTGCATCAGACCACTTATGCATGCCAAATCCTACAAAGCCTTTGTCCTAAAATAGCTTGTTTAAGGACCTAGATAGTACTTCACTCACAATATGAACAATGCTAGGGACAAAGGATCTCCTTTCTTCACCCCTTTTGTGGATTTGACGAAACCTAAAGCCTGACCATTCACCAAAACAGAATACTAATTGTTTGATAATAAGTTCCACACCATGTTGATGAAATGCTCAGCAAACCCCATATTCCTTAGAACATGTAGCAAATACTTCCAAGAGACCCTATCATAGGCCTTGGCCATATCCAGCTTAATAACAACATTAGCTGGCTTAGCTCTCAATCTTATATCAGTGACTATCTCATGTGTGAGAAAAGTGTTCTCAAAGGATACTAATTCCCTTCACAAATCTGGATTGGTTAGGATAAATTAAGGCATGAAAGAACGTCTCCAATCTATCATGCATCATCCTAAATAACACCTTGTTGATGAAGTTGCTCAAACTTATAGGTCTGAGGTCTGAAAATGTGTGCACCGTAGGTTTCTTAGGCAACAACAACAAATTACTGTTGTGATGGACTTTGGCAGTGTAGCACCTCCATAAAAATATATTACCATGTTGTGTATATCATAGCCAGTAATCTCCCAAAAGTCTTGATAAAATGTTCTAGTGAATCCATCTGGACCACTAGCACTATCTCCACTAAGCTCAAAAACTACACCTTTGACTTCTTCTAGTGTAGGATACCTACAAAGCTCCAGGTTTTGTTCCTCAGTAACTATAGCAGGGACATTGTCAAATACTGAGAAGTGAGTAGGGTCATCTTCTTTTGTAAACTACCTTTGGTTGAAGTCCACAGCAATGGTAGCCAATTTCTCATGATTATGAATCCAATTTTCATCACCATTTCTATCACCCTCAGCAAACCATGTCATCCTAGCTTTTTGCTTCCAATACTGCTCCTCAATACTCAAGTACTTCTTCAATTCTGCACGGGCCTGATGAAGCATTATTCTGTTAGTAATTGTTGGTTCCTCCTCAAACATCATCTCCTTCATCTTTACAATGTCTTGAAAAATTGCCAGTTGCTTGAAGATATCACAATAAGTGTTTTTATTCCATTTGGACAATGCATCTTTCACATTCTTCAACTTGTGCTTGAACATAACGAAAGGATCAGCAATGAAGTCAGCATGCCAATTCTGCCTCACCACCTCTTTAAATAACTCATTTTTAGTCCAAAAGTTGAGGAACCTTAATGGTTTAACATAGTTTGTAGCTTGTACTCCACAACTCACGAACAAAGAGGCATCGTCAGAACCAGTTCTTATCTAGTGTTCAACCTCAATAGTAGGAAAACTATTCTGGAAAGGAAGATTTACAAATATCCTATCCAGTCTCTTAAAAATACAGTCAACATTAGGTCATCCATTCCACCAAGTGAAAGAACTCTCTTTGTAGCCAAGATCAAACAATCCACTTGCATTAACACAAAAAGCAAAGTCTTCATACTCAGAAGGATACACTATAAGCCCACCAATTTACAAATATCATATCCAATCTCTTAAAAATACACTTAGCAATAGGTCTTCCATTCAACCAAGTGAAAGGGCTCCCTTTGTATCCAAGATCAAACAATCCACTTGAATTAAAACAAAAAGAAAAGTCTTCATACTCATGAGGATACACTGGAAGCCCACCAATTTACAAATATCATATCCAATCTCTTAAAAATACACTCAGCATTAGGTCTTCCATTCCACCAAGTGAAAAGATTCCCTTTTTAGCCAAGATCAAACAATCCACTTGAATTAACATAAAAAGCAAAGTCTTCATACTTAGGAGGATACACTGGAAGCCCACCAAATTTTTAATCTTCATGAATGTCACGCCCCAACCTTGGGGAGCACGACCGGTGCTCAATAGATTTAACCCCGTCGAGCAAGCTTGCACAGTGCCATCTACCCAACTCACCAATGAATAAAGAGAAGAATACATTTCATTAATTAACACCAAGAGGGTTCATGAACAACACTAATTCCATCACCATTAGTTAATTCATTTATAAAGTCTCAAAATACACACACTTTCATAGTTTGAAGTAGAAGATGTAAAACACATACAACATTACTATCTTGACTTTCCCAATACCAATACACAACCCACACCATGTCTACGGAGCCTCTAATAGATATAAAAGTGTACAATGATAGTGCCGGCAACAAGGCTCCGGCTATACCTCAAAATATAATACACACGGAACAAAAGATGCACAACCCCGGAATGAAGTGGAGCTCACCAAGTCAGCTGGGAAAAGAGTGTACCTCTATCACTGGCCAATGCCTTCCGCTGTGGAACCACCTGCATCCATTAAAGATGCAGTGCCCCCGGCAAAGGGGACATTAGTATATATCGAATAGTACTAGTATGAAAACCAAACCATATTTTCAAGGACTTGGAAATACAACATGAATATGATGAATTATGGTAACGATCATAGGGCCTAGATAGCCATAAAAGTCAAAACAGATTTATTAAGAACTTGCAATAACACTTATAAATTTCAAGTCGGGAATCCTCTACAACTACCTTTACACAGAGCGACATGCCTCCTCACCCCAATGTATGCAGGGGGAGGTGCAATAACAATACCAGAAACTCTACAAAAAGCGACCATGCCGCCTCACCCCAATGTATGCGGATAGAGGTGTATTCACAATACCACAACTATACACAAAGAGGCCACGCCGCCTCACCCCAACTTATGGGGGTGGAGGTGTAATCACAATACCACAGCTCTACACAAAGTGGCCCTGCCGCCTCACCCCAACGTATGCGAGTGGAGGTGTAACCACAATGCCATAGCTCGAGTTCCCAAAATGATAACAAGGATCTCAAAAGATCCGATATACCTAGGGCTTAACTTGCCCTTCCTCCCGAACCTCATACACCCTTCATGGGTGAAACCCGAAGCAAAACTCGTTCTCCAACCATGAATGAAACAACGCAAACCTTCCGAACCACATAGCTCTTCTGTCTAGATTGGGTTATACGAAGCAGATCCTGGATCATCTTGACCTCCTCCAAATCATCTTGAATCAGATCTGTGCCTAATAGTTTTTCCTCTCCCAGCTCAAACCACCCAACTAGATAACGACACCGTCTCCCATATAGAGCCTCATACAGAGCAATCTGGATACTCGATTGGTAGCTGTTGTTTTAGCCAAACTCTGGAAGAGGCAAGAATCGATCCCAAGCACCCTTGAAATCCATAAACCAGGCGCGAAGCATATCCTCCAATATCTGAATAGTGCGCTTGGACTGTCCGTCCGTCTGAGGGTGAAATATTATACTCAACTCAACCCGTGTGCCTAGCTCACACTGTACAACCTTCCAGAAATATGAGGTTAACTGCATACCCCGGTCAGAGATGATAGATACCGTCACGCCATGAAGTCGGACAATCTCACAGATATAAACTTGAGCCAACTGATCTGAAGAATAGGTAATCACTACCGGAATTAAATGAGCCAACTTGGTCAGCCTGTCCATAATCACCCATACCACATCAAACTTCCTCTGAGTCCGAAGGAGCCCAATAACAAAGTACTTGGTGACACGCTCCCACTTCCACTTAGGAATCTCAAGCCACTGAAGCAAACCATCCGGTCGCTGATGCTCATACTTCACCTGCTGACAATTTAGGCACCGAGCTACATACTCGAATATGTCCTTCTTTATCCTTCTTCACCAATAGTACTGCCTCAGGTCCTAATACATCTTAGCGGCACCCGGATGAATGGAGTACCGCGAACTATGGGCCTCTTGAAGAATCAACTCACGCAAACCATCCACATTCGGCACACATAACCGTCCTTGCATCCGTAATACAGCGTCATCTCCAATAGTAACCTCCATGACATCTCCATGCAAAACCGTATCCTTCACGACAACCAGATGTGGGTCATCATACTGACTCTCTCTGATACGGTCATATAGAGAAGACCAGGAAACCACACAGGCAAGAACTTGACTGGGCTCTGAAATGTCCAATCTAACAAACTGGTTGGCTAAGGCCTGAACCTCCAATGCTAATGGCCTCTGTGCTACCGTTAGATATAATAAACTATCCAAACTCTATGCCTTTCGATTCAAGGCATCGGCCACCACATTGGCCTTCCCGTGTTGATATAGAATGGTGATATCATAGTCCTTATGTAACTCTAACCCCCTCTGCTGCTGCAAGTTAAGATCTTTCTATTTGAACAAATGTTGTAGACTTTGGTAGTCGCTGAAGACCTCACAAGAAAAACCATATAAATAATTCCACTAGATGCTCAATGCATGAACAATGGCTTCCAACTCCAAATCATGGACTAAATAATTCTTATTTGAGTCTTCAGCTGTCAAGACGTGTAGGAAATCTGCAATGACCCGATCGGTCATTTTTAGCTCTAGCATGTCATTCTGCGGTTTGAGGCCTTGAGTAGCTTCACTTCATGTTTTATGATTTGTACGCGTGGCTGGAATTGAATTTCAAAAAGTTCGGAGTTGATTCAGAATAAAAATTCTAATTTCGTAAGCTTTAAGTTAGAAGAATTGATTGAGATTTGACTTTTGAGTAAAAGACCTCAAAATCGAGATTTGAATATTCTAATAGTTTCGAATGATGAATTCAGACTTGGGCGAATGTTCGGGTTGAGTACCGGGTGGACCGGAAGCATTTCAGCGCTTATTATGGAAGGTTGGCATTTTTGATGTTTAAGAATTTCTTAAGTTTGATTTGAAATAAATTTTGATGTAATCGATGTCCGTTTGGAGTTTCGTGCCTCAGAATATGTTCGTATCATGATTTGTGACTTTCACGTAAAGTTTGACGTCATTCCGGAACTTTAAGCGTAATTCGGACGTGTTCGACAAAGTTTGTAGATAGGAAATTGGAAAGAAAGGTTTTGGCCGTCGATTCATAATTTTGATGTTGTTTGACCCGATTTGAGGCTGCGACTAAGTCCATATCATGTTTTGGGGTATGTCGGTATGTTTGGATGGGGTCCTGGGGGCCTCGGGTGCGAATCAAATTGGAAATAGATCGAGTTTGGACTTGGAGGGATTGCTGAAGCTTAAGGCTTCTGGTGTGATCAAAACCTGTGAGGTTATGACCACAAGAGTGAGACCGGAGAAGCGGCCCAGGGGTCACACAAGCGGTTGGGATTGAGTCTGGTTAGATTTGCAGGTGCGAAGAATTTACCACACCTGCGCGGAAGTGGTCTGGGATTGGATGAGCGCACGTGCGGGTGTTGTTGCACAGGTGCAGTCATGGGCTCGCAGGTGCGGAGTGCTGCTCGAGATGGGGAGTTCGTAAATATGAGTGATTTTTGCATAAGTGAATGCGCATCTGCGATTGAATGTCTGCAGAAGCGAAAAAAGTTGGCACCTTGCGGGAAGCTGCATCTGCATGGTAGCTTCCGCAGAAGCCAATGGAATTCCGCAGGTGCGGAAAATCGACTGGGCAAATTGTTTAAAAATTGGAATTTTGCTCATTTCTCTCTTGGTTTGGGCGATTTTTTGGAGAGCTTCAAGGGGCGATTTTTATGATCTATGGCAAGGTATGTTATTATCACCTATTGTAAGTTAAATACATGGATTCTATAAGGATTTAAACATGAAAATTTGTAGAAATTGTGGGATTTTGGTAGAAACCTAGAATTCGGTATTTTTGGATTTTGACCACGAAATTGGACATGGAATTTAAAATAAATCATATATTTGAGTTTGTAATGTTATGGGTAGAGTTTATCTTCAAATATTATTGGAATTCGGGTGCGTGGGCCCAAGGGTTGACTATATTGACTTTTCGAGTGGAGTTGGGAATTGTTATAAATTGATTAATTATGGGTATTATAGTATATCTTTATTGGTTTGCACATTGTTTGACTAGTTTTGGATCGACGGGTATCTGTTTAAGGTGTTTGTAAGGTTTCGGAGCCGGTTATGGAATTTTGGATTAAGGTAAGTCTCCTGTCTAACCCTGTGAGGGGGATGTATTTGATATCTACTACTTTTTGCGGGAGCTACGTACACACGAGGTGACGAGAGTCCGTACGTAGCTAAATGTATGTTATGTCCGGGTAGGCTTAGGTTTCCTCTATGCTATAATTGTACTATCTGCGTTGCCCCTTACCTATTATATTCCTTTATTTTCCGTTACAACTTGGGACTAGACTTGTGTAGAGTGATAGACTTGCTATTTTAGATATTTGACGAGCTTCTTGACCAGCCGTGGAATAATTGTGCTCCTCTTATGAATTTCACCCGCGCTATGCGTTTTCATCGAAGGGGTTTCCTTAATATTTACAACTCACATGTTTATTCGTGAGTGGGGTCAAGGACCCGTTAAAGCTTCTTATTCTAATTTGATTGGGCCATTCGCCTCGGCAGGATCATGTACCACACTCTTATGGGAGCGGGTTGTTCGCCTCGGTAGTGTAATAGATGCATCTATGATTCGTCTTGTTCAACACTCGGCAGTGCACACAGTGTGATGGGATCGGGCTGTACGCCTCGGCATTTCTATAAAATACGCTTATGGAGTCGTGCGTAATATTTGACAAAAAGCCAGTGTATCTGTGAGTTTTTCTGATTTGAATTATGACGACCTATATGGTGAGGTCCATTATATATACACTTCGGCTGAGGAGGTAACTGCTAATTAAGAGCTTGAGTTTATTGTAAAGAGGAGGATTGTACCACGTATTCATACTTGTTTTACTTCGTTTGTTTACTCTGCCTCACATATGTTTACTTCCTACTGCATTTGATTTATTGGACTACTAGTAAGTGTCGATGTCGACCCCTCGTCACTACTTCTCCGGGGTTAGGCTAGATACATACTGGGTACGCGTTGATTTACGTACTCATACTACAGTTCTACACTTATTGTGCAAGATTACATTTCTGGTGGTGAGCTGCATTCTATATTACGATCCGTAGTATACAGAGTCTCCATCAGCGTTATTTATGTTCTCTTGTCTAACTTGTATTCCAGACAGATGGTGTATTTTATTATATTTCCTTGTTGATGTTTATGCACTTGTGACACCGGGTTTTGGGGGTTTCTACTGGATTTTTAGTATGGTAGTTCACGTGATTTTTATCATTTTATCTAGTAAATTCTATTTCATACTATTTAATTAATGGAAATTATGATTTCGAAAGTAATAAAATGAGTAATTAAGTTGAACAATCACTGTTGGCTTGACTGACGGCGACGTTAGGCGCCATCATCGCTTTTAGTGGATTTTGGGTCACGACACAATCACCCTACCATCCTGCATCAACACCGCGCCAAGGCCAACATGTGACGCATCACAATACATAGTATAAGACCCCGATCCCATAGGTAACACCAACACTGGGGCTGTAGTCAAAGCAGTCTTGAGCTTTTGAAAGCTCGCCTCACACTCCTCGGTCCATCTGGAAAGATCACCCTTCTGGGTCAATCTGGTCATAGGTGTAGCAATAGATTAGAAAACCTCTACGAAACGACGATAATACCCAGTCAAACCAAGGAAACTCTGGATCTCAGTAGCTGAAGACGGTCTGGGCCAAATCTGCACCGCCTAAATCTATTCCGGATCTACCTTGACCCTCTCACTCAATACCACATGACCCAAAATTGCCACTGAATCAAGCCAGAATTCACACTTTGAGAACTTTGCATATAACTTATTCTCTCTAAAGGTCTGGAGCAAGATCCTCAAATGCTGATCATGATCTTCTCTATTGTGGAAGTATATCAATATGTTGTAAATAAATACAATGATGAATGAATCAAGATAAGGCTGGAATACATTGTTCATCAGGTGCATAAATGTTGCTGGGGTGTTGGTTAGTCCAAATGACATCTTGGGGAACTCATAGTGACCATACCAAGTCCTAAAGGCAGTCTTCGAAATATTCGGATCCCGAATCTTCAACTGATGATAAACTGACCGCAAATCAAGCTTTGAGAACACTCTGGCACTATGTAGCTAATCAAATAGGTCATCAATGCATGGCAATGGATACCTGTTCTTCATTGTAAGCTTGTTCAACTGACGATAGTAAATGAACCATGGTCATAGAACCACCCTTCTTCTTTACAAACAAGACCGGAGCTCCCCACGACGACACACTGGGCCAACTGAAACCCTCATCCGGGAAGTCTCTCACTACCGAAATTGACTCAATGTTAGGAGTATCAGCACTGACATCGCTCACAAAGGCTAGATAAGCATCAAACCCCTTCTCAACCATCTGCTGAACCTTTAAAAATGAGATAACCCTTCTAGGAACATAATCTAATGCACCCTTCCACTCTAACCATGGTAAACCTAGCATAGCCAGCATCACAGTCTTGGCATGACAATCAAGAATAGCATGATAGGACGACAACCAGTCCATGCCCAAGATAACATCAAAGTCTACCATACTAGGTAACAATAGATCAACTCTAGTCTCAAAACCACCAATAATAACTAAACACGACCAATACACAAAGTCCACAAGAATAGAATATCCCACAGTCATGGACACATAAAGAGGGGAACTCAAAGTATCACGAGATACATTCAAATATGGAGAAAAGGAAGATCACACATATGAATAAGTTGATCCCGAATCAAATAAGACTGATGCATCTCTAGGGCAAACCGGAACTATACCTGTAATGACTGAGTCTAAAGCAATTGCCTTTGTCCTACTCGAAAAGGTAAAGAATCTGGTCTGACCTCCCCCTCTAGGGTGACCTCTACCTACCTGTCGCCCATCCCTAGCTGGATGTGTGGGTGGGGCGGGTGGAGCAGCAATCATGGCCTGAGAAGTCTGCAGAGCTGACTGAATCTGTAGAGCCTGAGTAGTCTAGGAAGGTTCACCCCTCCTTAGTCTAGGGCAGTCTCTGACCATGTGGATCACCACACTCAAAACAATCTCTCGATAGGTGTGGCGCCTGTGACTGGCTCGGGCCTGGTTAATTGGACTGACCGCTGAAGGCACCCTATGCAGGAGGTGCACTAGAAAGTGGTCGAGCAAAGTGTGCAACCTGAGACCTCAGAATAACTGGAGCACCACTAGGAGCTGGAAGTGCTGAATGAACTGGACGACTCACATAGCCCCTACCACGACGGGCTGTAGCTGCAACGTGACCACCACTAAATCCCCCTATGCCACGAGGCCTCTTGGCCTACCTATCATATCTATCATGGTTTCACATACCGTCAAACCTATGTGCCATCTCAACCACCTGCTGATACAGAGACTCTGACTCCAACACCCTAGCAATGCTAAATTTAATACTCTGGTTGAGCCTCTCGTTGAATCGACGGACTCGCTCTCTGACTGTGGTAACCAAGGCTGGTGCATGCCTTGACAAATCACTAAATCAGACAGCATACTCTGACACTGACATAGCACCCTAGTGCAACTGCTCAAGAAAAACTCTAAAAACCGATCCCATATAAGTTAAGCTGCCCCGGGTGATCTACCCACCTCGTACGCCCGCCACCACCGATATGCTGCTCCATTTACATAGAATGTAGTAAAAGCAACCTTGCGTGTCTCCGCAATGCCTATAGTGCGAAGAATGGCGTGACACTCCTCAAGAAAACCATGTGCATCCTCTAAAGCCAGACCACTGAAAGTGGGAGGGTGGTACTTCTTGAACTTCTTGAGCCTGAGATGCTCCTCCTCATATGCTTTTGCCCTAACCGTGGGATGAACCGGAGCAACAAGCTGTACCGGTATAACCTCTGGGACCAGATCAACCTGGACCCACTGCTTTAGGGTACAGGTCATGGGAGTCTGTACTTCTCCCCCAGCCTGAGATGTGGCTGGTGCAAGTGGGATCAACCCCGCCTGAGCTAAGGTACTGAACATGCTCAGGAACTGTGCGAGGGTCTCTTGAAGTGCTAGGTGCCTCAGGTGTATGTCCCCCGACTGGAGCTATTGGTGGCTCCTCTTTTGCAGCTCGGGCAGGTGCTCTGGCTACACCATGTGCTCATCCTCGGCCTCTGCCCCGACCCCAGACTTTCGCGGCTCTAGCAGGGGGTGCGGGTGTTTGCTCGTCGGATCCTATGGTGCGTGTCCTCACCATCTAAGAGAGAATAGAAAGTCAAAGATTTAGTATTTGAAATCAACCAATTCGTAGGATAAGGAATCAACGAAGTGATGTTTTCCTATAGTTCTGCAGCCTCTCGAAGATAAGTACAGATGTCTCCAAATCGATCCGCAAGACTCTACTAAACCTGCTTATGACTCGTAACAGCTATGAACCTAGAGCTCTAGTGCAACCTTGTCACGACCCTTATTTTCCTTCGAAGGATGTCGTGATGGAACCTAGTCTCTACGACTAGGTAAGCCTAAAAAATAATGATAACTTAACAGATATAAATAACAAGTTACTGAAAAAAACTAAATAAAAACAAAGCCTTCCAAAAATAGAATCTCACAATACACACCCCAAAATCGGTGGAACTGAGTCATAAACTCTATAGAATATAGCTAGAGTACTACTAGGGATGGTGACTCTGAGGCCTACGGACGTAGGGAAGGTATACCTTGAAGTCTCCCAAGCAGCACCTACAACAATCCTCTAACGACCTGCACGAGCAGACGTACCTGGATCTGCACAAAAAGATGTGCAGAAGCGTAGTATGAGTGCACAACAACGGGGCCCAATAAGTATCGAGCCTAACCTCAGTATAGTAGGGACGAGGCCAAGTCAAGACATCTAATTGGATATAAAATAGATAGTATGAAATTTGCAATACAGCTATGTAATGGAAAGTGGAGAAACAACTAATATGGAAAGAAAATTTGCAAGAACTAGTACCGGAAACCGACAATAGATATAACACAAAGAAGCAACTAAAGTGCCAAAATGATCATGTACGGGCAGCAACTGCTATAACAAATAAGGAATTATACAACAAGGTATACTTTCCACCAAAAACACCTTGCAACATAAAACGAATAGCAAGAATCACATCGAGGTACCGCCTCGTGTATAATGAAATCAAAACCGAGGTACCGCCTCGTATTCATTTTTCTTAATTTCAATCACAATCTTTCCTTATATCGACGCGTGAGCCTTATGTAAGGCCCCGTAAATTTTTTACCTAAAACCCGTGGTCTCGTGGTGTCGAGATAGACTTATGTGTTGATGATTTGGTTGAACAGTACGTTGGGGAGTTGAAAACGTTTTTTGGAAGTGCAGGGCATTTCTGCGGTCCATTCTTTGGTCACAGAACTCGCGTGATCAAAACACCAAAATAACATCTAAAATCACGAATCGGACATCAAAATGCATGAGATTTTACATGAAACTCAAGAACATTCTAAAAACACAACCGCACGTCTAATTCCTATCAAATCAATTTGGAATGATGCCAAACTTTGCAGACAAGTTCCAATTAACAAAACGGACCTATTCCATGCCCCAAAACCAAAATCCAAACCCAATAGCCATGAAGTCAACCTACAGTCAAACATATCAAAATTCTAAGCCTTTAAATTACCAACTTTCGGTAAAACAAACCAAATCAACCTAGGGACCTCCAAAGTGAATTCTGGGCATACTCCCAAGTCCAAAATCGCGATATGAACCTACCAGAGACATCAAAACTTCTTTTTGAGATCGTTTTCACAAAAGTCAAACCTCGATCAATATCTTCAACTTAAGCTTCTAATGAGAATCACTCCTCCAAATAAATCCCGAAACATCCAAAAAACAAAGCTGACGATGCATGCAAGTTATAATAAACAATATAAAGTCACTAAAGTTCTCAAACCACTGAACAGAATGCTAAGGCTCAAAACGACCGGTCGGGTCGTTACATTCTCCCCCTCTTAAACAAACATTTGTCCTCGAAACTACCAAGAGTCTATCCCAAGCTATCAAATCATTGTATAAACTTACCATACACATGCCCATGGATGATAATACATCACCCCAATCCATATAAGCTCGACAACAACATAACGATCGGAGATTATTCCTTCCACTCATACCGATAAGCCTTGGAACCAAATCTCAACACCCATCAAGGGCCCGATTATCACAGAAACACATTATAAAATCCCCAAATAATTGCAAACGCTCATGAATGCATCTACACGATATAATCACACGACATAACATGCCACCCATATGCCTATAGCAATAACTCTAACCACAATAGCTGCCCATTACCCAATGCGATCCAGTAAATAGTCTCATATCGACTAGAACTTTGTTCCTAACCTTCACAACACCAACAATGATGAAAGAAACATGTGAAACTCATAAATACTCACCCTTTCAACAAGCCACATCAGACGCCACTTGGGAACATACCTCGTAAGTCTAAACCCGACAAGCACAACTCGAGTATAACTGAACATGGAAAGAGATGAACATAAGAGAACTATCACACAAGTCCAACGGGTACAACTCCATATCATTATCATACTACGAATCCATTCCACAAGGGAGAAACAAAATATATGAACTAATCACAAGGATCTCGTCCTAATATGACTCCACCGCAGCACGTAATCTGGTTCTAACATATCAATCCACACAAAAACACGAGGATACCATCATCAGTTCTGAACCACAAATAGAATTACATCACTCTAATTGAAAACCTTTCACTAACGCAATTCTGCACAACAAAATCACAACATGTAACGGACTTCCCATACCGGTAGAGCACCCAAATAATAAGTCGTGGCTAAACCACCCAGAAATCACATCAAAACCTATGGTATTAGCTAACAAAAAGTCCAACCAAGCCTCGTGACCCCTAATAACCACCAAACCAGAATGATAGACACAGTCTATGACAATAGAATTCCCTAACTGGCATGAACACATAAATAAAGTACAAGAATCATGAACCATAACAACATATGAAGTAAGGCGGGATGAATCTTACCAATAAATTTGACCGGATCAAAATGATACTAATGCTTCTCTATAACCAATCGAAATGATACCTGTAATGACATCATCTAAAGGTAGAAGCCTTAGTCCAACCAGGAAAAGCATAACAATGGCCTTGCCTCCCCCTCTATGATGACCTCTACCTGCCTGACCTCCACCCCTAGCTAGCGGTGCAGGTATAGCGTGAATACTATATTGTGGTACACCCATCCGAAGTTTGGGACAATCCCTCATCATGTGCCTGGTATCCCGACACTCAATGCGACCTCTCCGCTGACATGGTTGTTTAAGCTGTCCGATACGGGTACTCTGGGACCCATGGATATCTGAAGCACCGCGTGAAGCCTGAATAATAAACATAACTAGCTGATCCACAAAACCCCTACCATGACACACCCTACCTCAAAAATAGGGATCAGTAGATACTGCTAATCCACGAGGCCTCTTATCCTCCATGTCCTCTCTCTCTCGACCCTGCATACCCTCCAACCACTGAGCAATCTCTACAACCTGCTGAAATGGGGTATTTGTCTCCAACTCTCGAGCCATGCTGAATGTAAGACCATAACTGTCACGCCTTGACCTCGGGGAGCGCGACCGGCGCTCAACCGAGATACCTTAAGTCAAGCAAGCCTTTACAATACCTTCTACCCAACTCAGCATATGAATAAAGAGAATAATACATTTCATTAATTACACAGCAAGAGTTCATGTGAAAACACTAATTCATTTCCATTAGTTATAAAATTAACAAATCTCCAAAATAGTACATTATACAATCATAGTTAAAGTGGAACAGATGATATGATTACAACATTTATAGTTTAACCTTCCCAAAAACAAATACATCCCACACTATTTCTATGAAGCCTCTAAAAGGAGCAAAAGAGTGCTATGACAGTGCCGGCAACAAGGCCCCGGTATACCTCAAAATGCTATGTACAAAGGATAAAAGATACAGGACCCCGAAATGAAGTGGGGCTCACCAAATCAGCTTAGGAGAGGGTGTGCTACTATCACTGATCAATACCACCTATTATGAAACTACCTGCATCCATTAAAGATGCAGCGCCCCCGGCAAAAAGGACGTTACTGCATATGGAATAGTACAAGTATGTAAAACTAAACACCCTCTCAATAGAACGAGTAACAGTAAACGGAGAATAAATCATAAAATCAATAAGAGGCCCAAACAATATCAAGGTGTCAAGTTAGGGGAAAGGTAAATTTCAAATAGGTTTAGTAATTTAAGTTGGGAGATCTTTAGCACCGATACACCACAGTGTTTTAGCACGGAGTCCGATCTCAGCCCGACCGGCTAAGATATCTAACTCCGAGACATACACTCACAATACCACCATGTGCGCAAAATGGCATTCGATCTCAGCCCAATCGGCTAAGCCGTCTCACCACAATTCCGTGTGGGTCGACATAACACCACATCTCGCAGGCAATAATCTTATCCCATTTAAGGGAAAACATCTCAACACACCAATCTCATCCCATATAAGGGGAAACAATCTCATCACATTAACACGGGGATTTACCCCTCAATAACTCCTATACCGGCACGTGTAGTTTCGGGGTTAGGTTATTCCGTCCTACCCCTCCTCGGTGGCTAAATAACACTCCCAAGGCATTTATCATTAAAAGTATTTACCTCTCAAATCATATTATTTTACATGTCTTCATTTTATTGGCATCATTGGCCATAACGCAATATCATTCTTGGCATATTGGTTGTACTTCATAATTCATGCTTACTATTCCACTTTTCAAACATTAATGCGGATTGTCAACAATAAACATTTCTATTCAAGACTTTAAGCACACATTTGAGCAATTGTTTTTAGCAAATATTCTACTAGGTTATTCACCTAGTAGCTTTATAAATTTTCATTATGCTACTGCTGCATTGTATTTGGTAGCAATAGCCATTAACTTTCTTAGGTTCTTTATTTTCGTTTACTTGAACATTGTGTAACACTATCCAACTTTTTGGGACTTAATATATATATATATATATATATATATATATATATATATATATATATATATATATATATATATATATATATATATATTAAGTCCCAAAAAGTTGGATAGTGTTACACAATGTTCAAGTAAACGAAAATAAAGAACCTAAGAAAGTTAATGGCTATTGCTACCAAATACAATGCAGCAGTAGCATAATGAAAATTTGAAAAGTACAAAGCTATTAATTTGAAACATCCAATTGTTGCCTACGACAATGAATTCACATTCCAGTTGTAAACAATTCCTTGTAGCACCTATGAATCTCTCACCCGGCACCATTTGTTGCAATCTAAAGGAATAGGTATGAATAAATCCATTAGTTGTAAAGCAGATCAGTTTGGACATCTTGATTTTGGGTCTGCATTACTTCAGCATCAATGTTGATTCAATAGATCTTCAATGGGGGCTGTACATGCAGCTGATCAATACAGAAAAGAGAGAGTACTGCGTGCTTAAAATATGAGGACAATATAATGTTCTCTCATCTCTAGATTGAGCATGCATGCACACTAATACCACTGGACAATGATAAAACACTATGCTATAGTAAACAAGAATAGATTCAAGCAGCAGTTTTTGTAGCATTTCATGTGAATAAATATACTGTATTTTACATTTCAACACTACCAATTCATAAACCACGACTGATCATATGTAAAGCCTCATACTTATATGAACAAATGCAGCATAATAGTCTCATGAAGTTGGTGAACAGTGTAGTGATATCTTCCAATTGTGTGCACCTGTTGTATACTGAAAGCTGCCTTGTTGCAGTATATTTGTTGTAATCTCTCGAACAACACCCAGAATGAGCATGGTAACATGCTAATACCACTAGGTATTGATTCGATAAAAAACAAACAGTTAATATCTTCAAAATAACAGAAGTAGTTGACAATTGTTGTGCAAAAACAGTAAATCTTGATCTTCCTGTAAAATGTAGCTCGTTGATGTATTTGTAGAAGTACACTTGCTATTGTTTCCATATTTGTATCCTACAGTGTATCTAATTGTGTAGAGCCAAGTGAGGATATCTTTCTATTTTTTGCATCTTTTGGAAATAAAGATCTTCCCTGTAGAAAAATCCATATTGTATTTATAGAAACAAACTAAGTAGCAGTAGTAACAGAAGCAGAAGAGATACGTCAACATCTTCAAAACAAACTGAGTAGCAGTAGTATAGGTTGCAGAAGCAGCACTGATCCATATTGCTGTGAGTTCTAGCTTCAATGTTCTTGTAACAGTAGCAGCCAGATGATTTGTCTATTAAATTTTGGACTGTTGTTGTAATTGTTCAAGCATTGCTCCAGTTCTAGGGTCTTATGACCTTGTGCTGCAGAAGTCCAAGAACCCTGCAGCTGCCTCAAGAGTATGAACTTATATCCAGATCCTGCAAAATGTAACAAACAAGTTAGGGAGAAAAGTTCTTCTTCCAGTATCTTGTATGTTCTGGGAGTAGCGAGAATAGGATGGGTGGTACTGATGGATGAATATCAGTGCTATCTTCTATAATCTGTAATTGACACCACCATATACAGAAATTCCACAACTCTAAAATCAAATGTGTTGTGCTGTAGCTTTAATGTTCCATATTGTTATGAATGCCCTATTCTCCAATAGCTCCTGCTCAGGTCCAGCTTGATATTTCTGAGGATGAATGAATACTTATGTATTCTTGCTGGAGAAAACATAAGTTGTAGCACAATGGCAATTGGATCCAACCAGAGTCTATGTCTGGATCCTAAAACATGAAGCAAACAAGTTAAAAGGAAAGATTGTACTCGCAGGTTCTTATTTTTTCAGGAAGTAGTAAAGTATATTGGGTTCTGAGTGTTGTGGAAGTTCTATGGATGTTGCTCTATTGGTAATTTGTTGTTGTATGTCATCAATCCCTCCCCTGAATGAGCGTGATGGCCTATTAATGCAACTTATAAGTAGTAATCTCGTACACATCCATTTAGAGACTCCCAAGCCACAGCATTAAGAGTTAGCCTGTACAAGTATTGCTTGGTTGTCATGTTGATGGACATGAAACTGATGCAGTCACACCAGGAACCTTGCAGTAATTCCCAAACCACATGATAAGTAGTCCAGCTGTACATGTATAGCTTGGTTGTCATGTTGAAGGGCATGCATGTAAGGTAATCACAGCAGCTCTGGGGAAGCAGTAGCCAAATATATGTGTAACATCTTCCTTTTATTATGTTGTCATAAACCTCATAAATAGAGTAGTCCATGGGATCCATTGCAAGAAGATGCATAAATAAAGTTAAATTATCTCTAGAACCTGCAAAAAGTAGCAAACATATTAGAAGGATAATTTCAGTTACCAGCTTCTTGGTTGTTCTGGAAGTAGTGTATAATAATGGGTTTTGATTGTTGCAGGCTTGTTGTTGCTGCTGTCTTATTGGTATGTTCTTGTTGTATGTCATCAAACTATCACTAGAATGAGTGTAAAGCCATGCTAACACCACTGTGAGGTAATTGGGTTCCACACAAACATGAACTGCCTCCCAAACCTCAACATCAATAGTCCAGTTGATCAATAGCTAAGATCTATTTTTTTCATAATCAGCTACAGTCAACCATAAATTGCTTATTCTATTCCTCATGATATATCTGGACAGTATCATCCTATTTACTGATGAAACAACCACAGAATAATTCCAGGTATTGCAACCAGTGTAAGAAAGCTTTGATTTCCACCATGACTAATTCATTATTTTTGCAGAGATATTCATAGAGCATTGAAGGTTCCAGTCTTTGTAGATCTTTGTAGTTGTTAGAAAAACCATTTCACTCGAGAATTTGACCAGCATCATCTCAAAAGTTGTCGTTCTATTCCCTGAATATGGTAATTTGTTTTTGTAAAGCATCCAGATAGGTCCAAGACACATCAGTGTGGGTCTCAACCATGCCAACTGTTTATCCAAACTATGTCCAAACTTCTACTTTGTTACTGCATTTGAACCTCAACATCAATTGCTTGTGCGTGTGGATGTGTAACAGATCATTGATTTGATATCTGAAGTCAAATCTGTCTGTAATCATGCTATGTATCATTATAATTTTGAGGACCATGGAAAGTATTTATGTTTCTTGCGACCCGAATCCTTAGATTAGATATTTGACTCTTGTCTTGATTAATCCGCATCTTTCCAGCAGTAGGAAATTCATTGATGATTGGAATTCTAATGAACCTGCAAAAGAGAAACTGAGATTAGCTAGAAAATCAGCCACAGAGTTTCCCTCCCTAAGGATATACTGGAAAAGCACGTTGAATTGCCCATTCATTTCCTTAATCTTTTTCACTTCTTTGCTGATGCACCAGGCCACCTCCCATTCCCCTTCAATGGTTTTCTTCATAACCATTGAGTCAGTCTCAATGATTATAGGATGAAGATTCATTTGAATACAATAAGAATGTCCTTCCACTTTTTCCCTCGCCTCTGCGACCATGTTGGTTGTATTCCCTATCTGTTCTACCTTTACAAAAATTACATCTCAAACATGATTCCTTACACAAAACCCATATGAGCTTGGTCCTGGATTCCCTCTAAAAGCACCATCAATGTTGTACTTGAACCATCTCTCAGAAGGAAACTGCCAGGTAACTCTTTTGGTGATAACTATTGGTTTGTTAGATTCAAAGAATCTAATCATATCTGGTCAAAGAAGAGTTATATTTCCCAGCCAAGCAAACCTTAGCTTAGCTAGTTGATAGAGAGTATTGTTAACCTCATGTACCACCCTTTTGACCGAAATTGTTCTGCCTCCATGCTTCATAGCATTCCTCCTCTTCCAAATTTCCCAAGATATAATTGGTGGTGCAGCCTAGAAGAGTTGCTTAAGTTTTGAGCAGCATGTATCATTCCACCAAGCTCTAATGGCCTGGTGTATCTGTATCATGTTGTCCACGATTCTAGCAGCATGTAAAAAATACTTTCACACTTGTGAGGTAGTTGCGCTTGTATGAAAAATATGTTGTAGTGTTTCTTCCTGTGGTGGAAAGCTACACCAACATTTTGAAACAATTTGATATCCATTTCTCCTCTATAAGTCATCTGTTGGCACCTTGCCCCTCCATATTCTCCATAGGAAAAAAGAAATTTTGAAGGGTAATCCTTTTGTCCATATTGACTTTTGTTCTGGATTTGCTCGTTCTCTATGCCTCAACATGTGCCATGCACTCCCAACTATATATTTACCCGATGGTGTTGGCATCCATATAGGTGTATCACAGCAGTCATCTATATTTTCAACGTGAACCTCTTGCCTGATGTGGTCGGCTATATCCGCTGGGAATGTTTGATCTAGCAGTTGATCATCCCAACCATTATCTATTCTTAATTATGACACGTCTTGTAATTCTTCATTGATGTTGAACTGTGGTGGTACCTGATGATATAGAGCTCCAATTCCAGTCCAATTTTTGTGCCAAACATTTTTTGAGCCCCTATTTAATTGCCACAAGATTTCATGCTCGATCTCATCTCTTGCTTGTAACATTTTCCTCCAAACATGTGATCTCTACCTGAATTGCACGACAGTAGGAATTTGCTTCTTGCAATATTTATTCCACATAAAATTTGACCACTATGACTACAATGTTCTGAATTTCCACCACAACTTGGCGAACGGTGACTTTGAGATGTCAAACAGTGATCTGAAACCCAATCCTCCTTCTTCTGTAGGGAGACACAAGTTTAGCCATTTTGTCTAGTGCCTGCTTCTGCCTTCGTCATTAGAACTCCAAAAGAATCTAGCAAAAATCTTGTGTAAGTGTTTGATAACATTGTCTGGATGGTCCAACACTGAAAGTATGTGCGTAGGTAAACTCTGAAGCACGCTGGTAATAAGTGTTGCTTTGCCTCCGAAAGACAATAGTTTCCCCTTGTAAGAGTATAGTTTTGCCTTCACCTTCTTCGTGAGATCATTGTAGTAATCCTTCTTTCTCCTTGTGTAAAACATTAGACAACCTAGGTAAGTGAACAAGAATGCTCCTTTTTGGAAGCCAGTGATTGAACCAACTGATTCATGCAAATTTCTTGACACCTTTGTATGCATGTAGTAAGAGCTCTTTGATTTATTGATCTGCTGTCCAGAAATCTGTTCATAGTTTGTGAGCACTTCAACTACTTTCTTCAGAGAGTAAGGATCAGTAGATAAAAAGATTATAGTGTCATCTGCATAAGCCAAATGGTTTAGTGGATCTATCCATTTGGGTATTCCAAATCCTTTGACTTTCTTGTCTAAGAACAGATTGTTCAGTAATCTGGATAGTAATTTTGCAGACAGAATGAACAATGCAGGAGAAAAGGGGTCACCTTGTCTCACCCCTCTACTGGATTTGAAGAACCCTGATGCTTGGCCATTGATAAGACAGGAGTACCAGTTGTTGACTAATATATTCCCTATCATGTTGATGAAATGCTCAACAAACCCCATCTTCCTCAAAACATGTAGAAGATATTTCCAAGAAACCCTGTCGTAAGACTTCGCCATATCAAGCATTGATTACGACATTGGTCGGTTTCCCTCTCAACCTTATGTCGGTGATTATTTCTTGTGTAAGTAAAATATTTTCAAAAAATACTCATTCCTTTAACAAATCCAGATTGGTTAAGCAAAATCAATGAGGGAATTATCTTCTCCATTCTGTCATGTAATACCCTTGATATTACCTTGTTGATGAAATTGCTTAGACTTATTGGTCGTAAGTCTGAGAATGTTTGAACTTGAGGTTTCTTAGGCAGTAGAACAAGATTAGTATGTGTTATGGATCCTTCCCAAAGAAACCCAAATTTAATGTGCAAGTATCATGGCACGCATGGTCACAAGACTGAGGATTGCAGGCAATTAAGGGAGGAAGTAGCCCGTCTATTCAATGAGGGCCACCTTCGAGAGTTCCTCAGCGATCGAGCTAAGAATCATCTTAGAGAAAGGGATGCCAACTGGAAAAATGAACATAAGGAACCCCAATATATATGATCGTCGGTAGGGTCGACATTCCACAGGGATCCATATTCAAACGCTCTAAGGTATCAATCACTAAGGAAAAATAAACCCGAGATTATGTGCTCGAAGGCACTTTATCATTCAATGACGAAGAAGCAGAAGGCATTTCTCAGCGCCACAACGACGCTCTGGTAATTTCTATCATATTAAATAAAGTTCAAGTTAAGCATATTTTAGTGGATTCGGGTAGCTTAGTGAATATCATCTGATCGAGGGTCGTGGAGCAGCTCGGCCTATAAAATCAAATTGTGCTCGCAGGTCGGGTCTTAAACGGCTTCAATATGGCCAGTGAAACAACTAAAGGGGAGATTATTCTACCGGTGAATGTGGCTGGAACCATTCAAGATACTAAGTTCCCCGTAATCGAGGGTGGCATGAGGTACAATGCACTCCTCGAAAGGCAGTCCCTTCGACTCCCCACCAAATGATGAAATTCCCGACGTCGGCCGATGTAAAAATAGTATACGGGGAGCAGCATGTTTCAAAGGAAATGTTTGCGGTCGATGAGGTAGCGCCAATATCGACACTATCAACCTATGAAAGGTCGAGCATCAAAAGTAAACAGGAAGTCAAATAGCAATCACAGCCACCAACCTCGACCGAATCAGGGAAGCAGGAGATAGAAGAATAAGAGGAGGATTTTCTGACCCCTCGAACTTTTATTGTTCTCGAAGATTCAAACGCCACCAAATCAATGGTCGAAGAGCTGGAAAAAATTATATTGATCGAGTACCTACCCGGGCAAAAGGTATACCTGGGAACGGGATTAACCCCCGAACTCAGGAAAAAGCTTATTCAATTTCTTATTGATAACATAGATTGTTTTGCTTGGTCCCATTTAGACATGACAGGGATCCCACCAGAGATAACGACGCATCGGCTAAGCCTGGACCCTAGGTTCAAACCGGTGAAGCAAAAGAGAAGACCCCAGTCCGAGGTAAAGCACTCATTCATAAAGGACGAGATAACTAAACTTCTCAAAATAGGGTCCATTCGGGAGGTGAAATATCCCGAATGGTTAGCCAGTGTAGTTGTAGTCCCTAAAAAAGGGAACAAACTTAGAATGTATGCAGATTATAAGTATTTAAACAAGGCATGCCCAAAGATTCTTTTCCACTTCCTAATATCGATCGCATGATCGATGCCACGGCCGGCCACGAGATCCTTACTTTTCTCGATGCCTATTTCGGGTACAATCAAATCCAAATGACGCAGAGGACCTAGAAAAGACTTCATTTATCACCAAATATGGTACATATTGTTATAATGTAATGCCCTTCGGGCTAAAAAATGCAGGAGCTACTTACCAACGCCTAGTAAATAAAATATTCGAAGAACAAATAGATAAATCAATGGACGTCTATATTGATGACATGCTAGTTAAGTCCCTGCGCGCAGAGGACCATTTGGCTCATTTGCAGAAAACATTCAAGATTTTAAGGAAATACAACATGAAGCTCAATCCCGAGAAATGTGCTTTTGGGGTCGGTTCGGGCAAGTTCCTTGGCTTCATTGTATCGAATCGGGGAATCGAGATCAACCCCAAAAAAATCAAGGACATCGAAGACATCACCGTAGTGGACAGTGTAAATGCTGTGTAGAGGCTCACTGGACGGATAGCTTCCTTAGGCCAATTCATTTCGAGGTCATCGGATCGAAGACACAGATTTTTCTCTCTGCTCAAAAAGAAGAACGATTTTGCCTGGACCCAGGAATGGCAACAGGCATTAGAGGAATTGAAGTGATACCTATCGAGCCCACCACTGCTTCACACTCCAAAGTCAGATGAAAAACTTTACTTGTACTTGGCAGTATCGAATATCACGGTAAGTGGTGTCCTAGTTCGGGAAGAGCAAGGTACGCAATTTCCCGTTTATTATGTAAGTCGAACCTTAGGAAAAGCAGAAACTAGATATCCACATTTGGAGAAATTGGCACTTGCACTAATAAGCGCCTCTAGAAAGTTAAGACCATACTTTCAATGTCACCCCATATGCGTATTAACCACTTACCCACTTCATAATGGTTTGCACAAACCTGAACTATCGGGCCGATTGGCCAAATGGGCCGTCGAACTCAGTGGGTATGATATTGAATATCAACCCCGGACGTCCATCATGTCTCAAATTTAGCAGACTTCGTGGCCAATTTCACGCCAACCCTCGTACCCGAAGTCGAAAAGGAACTCTTGTTAAAATCGGGTACATCATCGGGGGTATGGACCTTTTTCACAGACGGTGCTTCGAATGTGAAGGGGTCCTGGCTAGGCATCGTTTTGAAGCCGCCCACGGGTAGCACTATTAGGAAATCTATCAAAACTTGTAGGTTGACTAACAATGAGGCGGAGTACGAGGCCATGATTGCAGGTCTCGAGCTAGCTAAAAGCTTAGGAGAAGTAGTCATTGAAGCCAAGTGTGACTCTTTACTGGTGGTGAACCAAGAAAACAAAACTTTCGAAGTTCGAGAGGATAGAATGCAAAGGTATTTAGACAAGCTGCAGGTAACCTTGCACCATTTCAAGGAATGGACTTTATAGAATGTACCTCGAGAACAAAATAGTGAGGCCGATGCACTTGCAAATTTAGGGTCATCGGTCGAGGAAGATGAGATCAGCTCGGGGATTGTCGTTCATCTCTCGAGATCCGTGATCGGGGAAGGTCATGCCGAGATAAACTCTACAAGCTTAACCTAGGATTGGAGGAATAAATATATTGAATACTTGAAGAACGGAAAGCTCCCATCCGACCCTAGAGAGACGAGGGCCCTACGAACCAGAGTTGCTCAATTCACATTGGCTGAAGATGGAACATTATACAGAAGGACATTCGATTGACCATTGGAAGTATGCTTAGGACCAGGAGACATTGATTATGTTCTACGAGAGGTCTATGAAGGCACTTGTGGGAACCACTCCGGCGCCGAATCACTAATTCACAAAATCATTAGAGCAGGATACTACTGAGATAGTATTGGAAAAAGACACTAAGGAGTTTGTTCGAAAATGTGATTAATGTAAAAGGTTTGCACTGATGATCCATCAGCCCGGAGAACAACTTCATTTAGTCCTATCCCCATGGCCATTCATGAAATGGGGGATGGATATCGTCGGCCCTCTGACATCGACCCCTGGTAAAGCCAAGTTCATTTTATTTATGACTGATTATTTCTCTAAATGGGTTGAAGCACAGGCGTTCAAAAAAGTGAGAGAGAAAGAGGTTATAGACTTCATCTAGGATCACATCGTATGTTGATTTGGGATACTTGCCGAAATAGTGTGTGACAATGAAAAACAATTTATCGACAGCAAAGTGATGAAATTTCTCGAAGACCACAAAATAAAAAGGATATTATCAAAGCCGTATCACCATAGTGGGAACGGATAGACCGAGTCGACGAACAAGACTATTATTCAAAACCTAAATAAAAGGTTGAACGACGCTAAGGGGAAATGGAGAGAAATTCTACCCGAAGTCCTTTGGGCATATCGAACAACGTCAAAATCCAGTACGGGGGCAACCCCGTTCTCCTTAGTATATGGCTCTGAAGCCTTGATTCCAGCTGAAGTCGGGGAACCTAGTGCCAGGTTTCATCATACAATAGAAGAATCAAATCACGAGGCTATGAATATTAGCCTCGAATTATTGGATGAAAAACGAGAACCCGCCTCGTTCGAATGACTGCACAAAAGCAACGAATCGAAAGATACTACAATAGGAAAACCAACCTTTGCCACTTCAGAGTTGGGGACTTAGTTCTAAGGAAAGTCGCCATCAACACTCGAGATCCTAATGAAGGGAAGCTCGGCCCAAATTAGTAAGGACCCTACCAAGTCCTCGACATCATCAGAAAGGGATCTTATAAGCTCGACATGATGGCCGGCGAACAACTGCCATATAATTGGAACATATCGCTTCTCAAATGGTATTATTGCCAAGGTATGACTTTATTCCCTTTTTTTATTTATATATTCGACACTAACTCACTACAGATGATCGATCGAAGATATCGAGACCTCAGGTTTTAAAGCACGCGTTGCACTCTTTTTCCCTTAGATCGGGTTTTTGTCCCAAGTGGGTTTTTCTGGCGAGGTTTTTAACGAGGCAACAATTATGTGCTACCTGAGGACGATTTAACAGTATCCAAGGATTCTTTACAATCAACCTTGAATACTGGGGGGCATCACCCTCGGATGTTACATTTTCAAGGAAAATACTTCATGTCAAAGGGTCTTGGTAGAGAAACTTTGTAATGGGCTAAACGGTCGAATGAGCCGTGTCCGTAAAGATTAGTCGAACCCGATAGCAAAACATGTACACATGTATAAATTATACAGAGAAGCATTCTTTCTATATCAAACATCTTGTGTGTCCAAGAAAATTTTCTACTATACAAGCTCCATACTTATGATTTTGTAAGAAATGGCTCAAAGGCCAAGTTCAAATATACCTCGTATGCTCGGGGACTGCTGTCGACGATCGACATATTCGAGTAATCTAAACTCAAATTCATAAGACCTCAAAGAGGAACCCCTCGATCTATAGGCCAAGAGCATCACTCTCAGGGACAAACACTTCCAACAAGTTTGAAGTGTTATTGGGAAATAAGCCCAAGAGGCATACCTAAAGGCTACGGCCAAATTAAAGCGGCTCAGAGACGTCCAAATTCCGCAATAAAAATAGGCCTTCGAATTCTTTGAAAAACTGGTTAAAAAAGGCTACCCTCGGCATGTAATCAAAAGGGCTTCGATAAAATCAGCCCTCGAAAAACCTTAAGAGGTATCAAATTATCTTAACACAAACGTGCTAAGGCACAAAAATTAAAGGGGTTTCAATCGACATCGAACCCTCAAAAAACCAATGGGTAAAGAATACATGTTAAGACATAAAGAAATTTTTTTTTACTAAGTCTTCTAAGCCAAAAAAGGGAAAAAATAGCCATCTTTTAGAGGCCATATCGGCCCAATCTAAAAGGGCCTAAGGGCCAATATACTTAGAGTTCGAGATTTTGTTCTCACTCAGTTCGGACCTAAGGGTTCTACTATTCCGAGCTCAAATAAAATATAGCTCGAGGATTTATCATTATTTGATATAAAACCTTAAGGGGTCTGTTACTGTAAGTTCGAAACTTACTCGAACTCGGCTATAAAAGCAGTACATTTACGGCTTCGATCAAGCCATCCGAAATTAAAATCCCGAACATATTGTTAAGCTCGCGGACTCGCCCTCGCTTAACTAAAAAAACCTAAGGGTTTGTTCTACTCTGAGTTCGAGCTATTTCTCACTCGATTATAGAGGCTACAGTAACCCAATTGCAACCAAGTTTTCACAAGACAAAGGCAAAACAAAATTTATCATAAATCAGAAATCGGAGATGAAATAGAAAGAAAAGAAATCGTTCATATATGCAAAGTATTTACAAAGACCACTCAGGGTCTTACACAAAACACAAAAAGAGAAAAAATCCTAAGTGCCTAGTCCACCTCGGGAGCTTCATCTTCATCTCCGCTCTAGGATCCACTCGCAGAGTCTTCTTCATCGGAAAGCAAAGTTCCGGCCTCATCCTCCAAAGCCTTCGCATTCTCAATATCAGTCATGAGGTCGAAGCCACGAGCATGTACCTCCTCAAGAGTCTCTCTGTGAGACTGGCACCTAGCATGCTCGGCAACATGGGACAATCTAACCTTAGCAGCGTCAGAAATTTACTTTTCCTGAGTGTTAGCGGTTTCAGCATCAACTCAGTAGGAGGCCACGAGCGCCTCTGCCTCGGATGTGGCCCTTGCAAGCTCAGCGGCCAACCGAGTCTCGAGCTCTTCAACCTTCTGGGCTTGGGCCAAGTTATCCTCCTTCACACTTTGGAGTTGACACTCAATCGAAGATAGTTGGGCCCGAACCGCTTCTTTCTCCGAGGCGAGATGGTCCATGTTCTGCTTCCACCCCAAAGTCTCTGCCTCTTTCATCTTGGCCTCCTCACGATGTTGCTCAACCAATTAGGCATTCTACTGAACCCGCAGGATCAAAGTGTTAGTTGCCAATATCAAGTTAATACATAACAAGCTCCCAAAAATTTACATTGCCCGTTCAATGAGCTCGGTCTGATCTCGATGAGTTCTTGTCAGCTCAGCTCGAATGCTCATGATCTCCTCTTTTTTTTCACATAGAGGACTTTGAGGGAGTTTCTCTCCTCCGTAAGCTTTTTGAGATCAGCCTCACATCGGGCCAGCTCATCTCGGTACTTGGAAGATGCTTCTCGATGGAGCGCTGTAGCCTATACAGAAAGAAAGGAAACCAGACTTAGAGAAATAAGAACAAACGCAAGCTTGGTAGCATGGGCTAAAACGCACTTGGTTCAGAAGCCGCTGAACCTCATCAAAAATGAGTGATGCGTCAAGGTCGGAAACATCATCGACCCCCGCAAAGAAACCATGAAATATATCATCCCTTTTGGGGGCCTTCCCCACATCGGGGGTCCCTATGGATCGGGCATCCCAAAACTACCCCTTAGAGAACATGGGGCCGGGCACCGAATAGTCAATATTAATTGCCCCGAGCGAGTCACTTGGGTCATTCTCTTCTCTTTGAAGGGTATCAGAACTAGACCCTTCGGGCACAACCGCTGGTTTCTCATCACGGCAGAAGGCATCATCAACACCCGATTATTCGGGGACTCTACTCGGACCATCCCCCGAGATCGCCTCGGTCTACGGTCGAACCCCCTCGGTCATCACCGGCTCAGTAGCTTTCGATGCTTTGATGCTTTCCCTCTTTCGAGCCACCAATAGGCAGTCGGTATCATCTCCCTCCTCATCTTTATCTTGTAGCGTTTGGACTACATCGGCAGGCAGAACGGCGAGACCAATCTTCGACTTTCGAGCGCTGCTTTTCTTTGGTCTTGGGGTATCTGGTGGCGAGGCCCTTCTCCTATTATTTTCTTTGGTTGGCTTTGGGACTCCTCTTCCCCGAGGGGAGGCGTCCTCAAAATGACATTATCTCCAAGACCTGTATGAGAAAAAATCAAGTCAAATGGAAGTATTTCACAGGAAAGCATCAAACACGAACAGGGGAACTTACAATGATTTTTGGCCTCCCATCGACCCTCGGCCAAATCACTCCACGAGCGCTCAGCATACGAAGAGGTTGAAACCAGTTGTCAAACCCAACCTACAAGGTCCGGGACTGCACCAGGAAAACAGGGGGAAGCTGCAACATAAAGAAGAATATAGATGAGAAGAGGTTAAGGAAACATAACAAGTAATTAAACGTTATCGGTGAAGTTCTACTTACGCTTCATGTTCCATTCTTCGAGGAATGGCATCTTCTCGGTGGGGATTAAATCTGAGGTCCTGACTCGGACAAACCGGCACATCCATCCTCGGTCTTTGTCCTCGTCTATGCTCGAGAATAGCACCTTCGTGGCCCGGCGCTGAAGCCTTATCAGTCCGCCCCGATAAAGACGAGGGATGTATAGCCTAATGAGATGATCGAGGGTGAAAGACATCCCCTTGATCTTGCTCGAGACGAATCTGAGCAAAATGACAATACGCTGAAAAGAGGGGTAGAACTGGCCTAGGGTTACCCGGTATTGGCGGTAGAAGTTGATTATGATGGGATCAACGGAACCCAGTGTGAAAGGGTAAGTATACACAATTAAGAACCCTTTCACATGAGTGGTGATGTCCTCTTCGGGGGGTAGGAATCACCACCTCTTTATTCTCCCAGTGGCAATCCTTTTTCACCTACTCGAGATCATCTTCGGATATCGAACAAATGTATCTAGACACGGGCTCGCATCGGCCAGGAACCGAAGAGGGTTTTTCTACTTAATTGTCAGAAGTAAGTTCACATGGCTCGGGGATGCACTCTTCGATACGTGGCTCCACCGGTTTTTTTCCACCGGCCGGCCGCGATGAGGAGGCCTTTTCTTCTTGAGGAATGGTCTTTGATGTTTTAGCCATTGCTATATGAGGTTTAAGGAAGGAAAAGGCAGAATTTGCATTTTAATAAGAGATTGGCAAACCGAAACCGACAAAGTTGATGGACTTGAAGAGAATAGAAGAGCTTTTGAAGATTAGAAGAAGTTTGAAAGTAAAATTTAAAAAGATTATGAAGGTAGTCTATTTATAATAGCCACTTTGACGGTTTGAAAGCACTGGTGGCCGACCATCAACTGGCGTTAATTAATGACCTTGGGAACTGCGGAGACACGATGCTTTAATCGCTTATGTCGCTTACATCATGATGTTGACGTCATAATTGATCGAGGTACTAAATCAAAGGCTCAGTTTGTTTCTTCTCATTACACTCCAAGAAACGAGGGGACTATTTGTATACGGTCAAAATCGGGCCTACCCGATTTTGCTGTTTTATCGAAATAAGGGAGATGCATCGGGGGTAGCCTCGTAATAAATCAGACCCGAGCTCGAAGATAAGACATCAAGCCTAGAGATCGAAGTGTACGTTGAGACCGAGGCCAGCAACAATCGAGATCAAGTATGACCGACTTTGAGGGGAGCATAATAACGGAATGGCGAGATATCAGTAACCGGTCAAAGATCACAGCGTGAATCTCGGGACGGATATCCATGATTGGTCTAGGATCATGGCGTGAATCTCGGAACAGACCAAATCAGAAGCGGTTAACTAGTTGCTTATACAATTTCCTTATGTAATTAGAGACATTCCATAATTAGGTTTCCTCTACTATATAAAGAGGAGTTCCAATCATTTGTAGGGCATCATGGTTCACTAATCAGAATATACATATATGCTGCTTTCTTTGTCTTACTTACAGTTCATCACTGCTTATTCCATCCTCTACTGTTCTTATTAACTAACCTCAAGACTATCTCGAATCGAAGTCAAGGGAATGTTTGCAGACCGGTTTGATTTATTTTATTATCTAATTTAGCTATTTAATTCGTTGTTTATCAATTTGTGCTGGTTTAAATTACATATCCTTAAAACCACAATATAAGTTTAATTGTTACTCAATTTTTAGGGTAAACAATGTGAATAATAAATCGGCCCAAAGGAAGGTTTTATTATTCGACATGTTCTTTTATTATCAACATTTTATTACTACATCAAGATACCACTCACAAGTTAATATTTTGTCCAACGATAAAAGATTAATAGAGTGACCGGTACTTTGAGATTGGGTTTACCTTTATTCAAATTTATCGTCATTTTCGTTTTAAGTATGTGTGAGCTTATTTTGTTTATTTATTGTTGTCTGATTCAGCTGAAATTACTCCTGCAAATATTACTGCCAACATCAATTTAATTCTTATGTTGAATGGCACTAACTTCAAGTCATGGCAAGAGAATCTCAATATAGTTTTCGGAGTCATGGATCTCGACCTTTCATTAAAGGTTGATTCTCCACCACCTCTTACATATAAGAGTACCTCTAATGAAATGAGGGAGATAAAAAGGTGGGAGAGATCAAATCGCATGTGTATGATGATCATGAAGAAAGCCATTCCAGAAACATTCAAGGGCGCTATGTTCGGCAAGGTTAAGACGGCTAAAATATTTATGGCTGAAATTGAAAAAGTATTTGTTAAGAGTGAAAAAGCTGAGATTGGTGTACTCTTGACAAGTCTTATTTCAATGAGGTATCAAGGCAAAGGTAACATCAGGGAGTACATCACGCAAATGTCTCATCTTGCTTCTAAGTTGAAAGCACTTAAGTTGGACCTCTCTGAGGACTTGCTAGTGCATTTGATTTTGATATCCCTTCCACCGCAGTTTAGCCAGTTTAAGCTGAGCTATAATTATCAGAAAGAGACTTGGTCTTTAAATGAGCTCATCTCACAATGTGTTCAGGAAGAGGATAGACTGAAGCAAAAAAAGAAAGAAATTACTCACTTAGTTGTTGTGCCTAAGGACAAAAGGAACGACAAGAAGAGAAAGAATAAGGAAGCTGCAGATACAGCAACACAAAAGAAACAACATCAGGAACCAACAACATATGGTTGTTTCTTTTGTAAAGCTGAAGGTCATAAGAAGAAGGATTATACCAACTATCACGCATGGCGTACAAAGAAAGGTACACCTCTTAATTTTGTTTGTTCTAAGGTTAATTTGACGTCGGTACCAAGACATGGATGGTGGAGATATTTCGGTACAATAACTCACATCACTGTGTCTATGAAGGGTTGCCTGAACTATTGAAATCCTAATGATGGTGAAAGCTACATCTACGATAGTGACGGCAAGTCAGAGGAATTCGAAAAAATTAGAACTTTTAGATTATTGTTAAGAACCGATTTTATTTGAATTTGAATGAGACATATATTGCACTATTTTTTTATAAGATTTCATTTTTGTTTCTATATTAGACAAGTTTGGTTATTTTTTATTTATTTGAAAATGACAAAATTAGTCTTTTTCATAATTCAAAATTAGTTGGTCCTGGTTCTTTATCAGGTTACAATAATCTATACTTACTTGATATGATTGCTTCGTTCAATGAACCTTGTATGTTAACATAACTGGTAATAAGGATAAATTAACCATCCAATAGTTAGCTTCCTTATGGAATGAGAATTTAGGTCATATCTCTAAAGGAGAACTAAGAGACTTCTCTCCAATAATATTTTATATCCCCTCAATATTGCAGAATTTTTATCCCACCACTAAGCCTACTTTTTTCAATAATGTGAGGTTCTTTGAGGATGTTGAGTTTGTGATGGAAGAGAGAGTTAAGGACTTTATCTTTGAAGAGGAACATATTGATATTCCTTTAATATTCAGGAACAACTTTCTATACCTGATATTATTCAAGAAGCAAATTCGGATTAAAGACAATATCATCCAACCTGTCCTTCAAGAAGTAGTTCCCTGTTACAACCCAAATTCGCATACCATAGATCACGCCATAAGTTAGTCGACGTAAATCCAAGAAGAAATTATCTTTGAGATGATAAGAAGTTAATCCTATTGGTCTTAAACGATACAAGGGTGTATAAGAGTGGTTAACAAATATTAGAAGTTAAACGAATCAAGGATGTTGTAACCCGTATTTTCGGGTAACACTAGAGGTGATTAACTGTCCCAAGAGGTCTTGTTTTAATGTATTTGAATCATATAATATCCGTATCATAAGTCTTGAAGTCAAGCGAGTTATGAAACAAAAGTCGATAAAAGTTGTCGCAACTTAGGTTTATAATTTTACTTAAACTTTAGGTCAAATGTTACTGCATTTTTCTCCCAATGTGCTTGGAATTATGGGGTGATATACCTATCAAATTGAAGATCTATGAGTCTAGTTTCCAACGCATTAAACCGTTCGTCGATACGATCTCGGAATAGATAGATATTCGCGTTTTTGCGAGAACGCGCCAAGCTGCTCTCTATGGGGCCCACAAAGGCGGTTTAAGACATATGGACATATATAAGATACCTCAACCCCGTTTTAAGTCATTATTTTTCAGTATATTCAGACCTTATAACCCTAAAATCAGTCTCTCAAGGTTCTCTCATGATCCAAGAACCAAACAAAGGGCAAACAACACAAATCAAATGTCAGGAATCCCGTGGCGCTAGTAAGTTTCTTGTTCTTCTTGTTGTTGCTGATTTTTGTGTTGTTCCAGCTCGTGTGGGAGGTTGTTTTAAGTGTTTTATGTCCTGTAAATACACCTTCAAGTTTTTAATATCAACCCTAGGTGATTTCAAGTCTTCTAAAGTAATTCTAGTGCCGAAAAACCCGAATTAATTGCTAGTTTCGCTTCCTTGTTCTTGTGGCAGAATTGAAGGGATATTTCGTGGAAAATTAAGGTCAAATTGGAGTTGTTCTTTCTGTTTAAAGGTAAGGAACCTCTTACTCTATATATATTTAAGATTATCCAAGTTGCAGCTAAGTCGTTGAAGCTAGAACTTGTGAAATATATATCGAAAGGCTTGGTAGTAATGTTGTTGGTTGGTGGACTATTTTGGAGGCTCAATATGATTATTAATGATATTGTTTGGGCTGTTTGGTGATTGTATTGACTTGTGGGAAGTCATATAAATAGGGAAGGTGCTGTCCGTTTCATCATAAAATAGGTTGTGGTCGATACATAATAGTTACGACGCTTAAACGATAATGATAGTGTCATTTGTCTTATTGTAGACTAAGGAGTCGTGACATTTGCATAGCTTGAGGTTGGGCAGTATATACAAGGTATGTGAGGCTATCTTCTTCATTCTTTTGCACGACTCCGATTGTACATAATGTAATGAACGAGCTCCCAAAGATACTCTACTCTTAGAAGCTAGCAGTACTTACATTGCTGCCCTTCTTATGAAACGATTGATATTGATGTTACTTCTCTTATTCTTATATTATCAATGTTGTTGGTAGTTCCTTATTCTTATAAGATTCTTGATGAAGAGTTAATCCTAATAACATGTACGAAGGATACCGACCTTACGTCACTCCGAAAGGTTCAAAATGTGATTCCAATGAGTCCAGCATGCATCATATATATGTATCTATTTTACTCTACCGAGCCGCGCTATAGTCGGCCGGGTATGGCACCTATTGTGCAACCACTGATCAGTTGGGTTTTACCGAGCTCCACGTGGCCGGGTACGATTCTACCGAGCCCTATGATGGCCGGGTACGTTTTACCGAGCCTATTATGGCCGGGTACGATATGATGATGGTGATGCCCACAAAGGCGTATGTTTTAAAAGTTTATGTATATATATGTATGTATCATGTATTTCATGTCAGTAGCCCTCAGAGGTACCCAGATGTCACAGGTTGTATATTCTCTATCCCTGTTTACATTACTGTTCTCACTTATGCTTTCCTGCCTTACATACTCAGTACTTTATTCGTACTGACGTCCTTTTTATTTGTGGACGCTGCATGTCGTGCTGCAGGTCCTGATAGACGGGTAGACGCAGCTCCCCCATCACAGTAGGCTATCCGGTTCAGCGGTTATTGGCGAGATCCCTTCTCCGGACTTGCCTGGTCTTGGTATGCATTTTTGTTATAGATATTATGGGTATGTCGGGGCCCTGTTCCGGCAATGTTGTAGCATTTATGTTCTTTTAGAGGCTCATAGACAAGTGTCGACTTATGTATGGTTTAGAATGCCTTGTCGGCTGATTTTTGTTGTATAGTCTTTTATGGCATCATGGTAGCTCGTACCTTATATATAGTTTCTTGACAGTCTTGTCGTCCCATGTTATGTATATTCATGACATCATTGTTGGATGTTCATGATCCATGTCTACTATTTATATTAATCTTGTTGGCCTTTAAAGATAATAAGGAAGGTTAGATAAAATGTACGTTGGTGCTCGGCAAGTATGGCCCGGGTGCTAGTCATGACCCTCCAGTTGGGTTGTGACATTCCCAAAGAACAAACTCTACAACCTCAAGAATAAATTTCAATAAAGAAAATTATCTATGGACTTAAGAAAATGTCTCATTAATAGTATAACTAATTTCATCAAGTTATTGTCTGATTTGGTTTCAAGATAAATCTTGTTAATTATTATGTATACCACAAGTTTAATGGGAGTAAGTATTTTTTTTTTATTGTGTTATATATGATCAGCTTTGTATGCGTCTGAATATCTCATTTAATTTAGGGATGTTGGGCAGATATTTAAACGATTTATAAAATTATCTTTTGAAACCAGCTTAAAGGTTCAAAAGGTAATTACAGAGAACAAATATTTTATGCTCACATGAAAGAAATCAAAAAACTTAAAGATAATAAGGTATTTGGATATAGACTACATTAGATGCTGATATAATATGACATACTTGGTTGATGAGGTATATTAGGAAGAGTGTTAAAACGAATACTCATAGCTCTTTTCACCATGGCAATTAATTTACAACATATTATGTGGCATCTAATTATGCAATATGACTGCAGAATTTTATCATTGGCTGCAAATTTATGGATAATGTTGAAAGCACACTATAATGACCCGATCGGTCATTTCATGTAATTGCGACCATTTTACCGCCCTTTTATTACTTCACATGTGTGTGTTTATTCTTTTATGACTAGCGGGGTTGATTAGTTTCGTTCCGAGAAGCTTTCGAGTTGATTTGGACCCTTGATTCTTGACTTAGAAGTTTCAATTTTAAAATGTTGACCAAACTTTGACTTTTTTGAAAACGACTTCTTAAATGTATTTTAATGACACCGATAGCTTTGTATCATGATTTTGGACTTGGGCATATGCCTGGTATTGATTTTGGAAGTCTGTAGGTTGATTTGCCAAAATTTGGCAATTTAAAGTTGAAACGTTTGACCGTAAGTTGACTTTTAGCTATCAAGCTCGGAATTCAATTTTGGGACTTGGAATAGGTCTGTCGTGGCATTTAGAATTTGTCTGCAAAATTTGGTGTCGTTTGGAGATGATTTGATAGGTTTTGAACGCTTAGTTGTAGTTCTAGAAGTTCTTGAAAATTGCTTTGAAAAGCATGTGTTTTAGTGTTCGATTCGTAGTTTTAGATGTTACTTTTATGTTTTGATCGCGCGAGCGATTTCGTATGATATTTTGTGTGGATGTTTGGTTTGGAGCCCTGACGGCTCGGATGATTTTCGGACATGATTCAGAGAGGTTTGGATTAAAAATTACAGAAATCTGATGTATGGTGCTCCGGTGTCGCAAATGTGAATACCAGGCTCGCATTTGCGAAGGCGACAGGTAATGGGCAATTGTCGCAAATGCGACCTCACCTTTGCATTTGTGAGGAGAGTAGGGATTATACAGCATTCGCAAATGCGGACAATTATTTGCATATGTGATGTTTCCCCAATTCGCAATAGCGAAGGCTTAATTGCATTTGCGATATATATGTTGAGTCTGTCAGGGTCACAAATGCGAGCCCTGGTCTGCAATTGCAAATGCGACATCTGCAGCTGGTTAAAAGGTTGGGAGACAGGATTTTTGAACTCATTCTCACATTTTTGAACCCTAGACTCGGTAGGAGGCAATTTGGAAAGGGGATTTTCACCTAAAATCCTTGGGTAAGTGATTCTAATCTAATTCTAATCATATTCCATCAACATATCTTAGATTTTAACATCAAAAGCATGTGAATCAAAGTAGAAATTTGCGAAACTTTGTCAAGTTATTGAAAAATAAGAAATAGTGTTTTGAGAGTCGATCTAGACTCGGATGTTGAAACTAATCACATATATGAACCCGTGGGGTCATGGGTAGATAGAATCTACCATTGGACCCGGATTTTGACCGGGCAGGCCCCGGGTTGACTTTTTGGGAAAAGTATAAAGATCTTAACTTTAACTATTGCAATTGAATTTCCTAGCATTTGTTTCATGATACTGAGTTGCTATTGGTTAGATTTGAGCCGTGTGGAGGCGGATTTTAAGGGAAAAGCGATTTCCAAGTGTTGAATTGGCCTAGTTGAGGTAAGTTTCTTGACTAACTTCGTGTGGGGGAACTATCCCTTAGGATTGGTATTGTTTGATTCAATTGTACTAAGTGAAGTCTGTGTACGCAAGGTGACGAGTGGGTATATGGGTTGTACGCAATATTTTACCGGTTTAGGCTACTTAGACTATTTCCATACTTTAATTAAAATGTCATATCATGTTCTAAGTTGTCATAGTCAATTTATTCTTGATTGTGTTCGACTATCCTTACATGCCTAAGTTGACTTGTTTAGTACTTGTTCCACATCCTACTTGCTAAATTGCTCCCATGCTTTAATTGAACTTGTTGCATCCTTTATTTGTTACGTGGTATCTCTTCATTGTTAATTATCATTGTCTGAAGTTATTGTTCGTGTTATCTCTTTCTTTATTGGTTTTTGTTACTTGAAGTAATTTTTCATATTATTCCTTTACTTTGTTGATTTCCATTATTTGAGACTCATTGTTGAGTTATTTGGAGTTGAAGTTGTGAAAGTCGTTAATACGTTGAAGCGATGTTGGCTATTGTTGAAACATCAATCTTATTGAGCATTTTTCATACATTGTTGTTAGGGATATTCTTGTATACGTTGTGGTGGAGCCATGGGCTATGGTTGTGGAAACATTGATATTGTTGTTAGCCAGTTGTGGTATAAGGGCACTTGGGGTGCGAATTGTTATTGTGATATGATATGGACGTGTATGCGGCGGTATAAGGCTTTGGTTGATGTTTATACGTCGGTATAAGGTGGTACTTATGTGCGTGTTGCTTGTAGGGGAACTACGTGATGCCACACGACTTCATAAGGTAAGCAAAATTGCATGTAGCTATTTCGGGAAAACTTTTTTCAAAACCTATTTTCAAATATAAGTCTCACACGGCGGTATTATTAAGGATTGTGATTGAAATTGAGAAAAGTGAATACAAGGCGGTACCTCAGTCTGATTTCACTATACACGAGGCGGTACCTCATTGTGATTCTTGTTATTCATTTCATATTGCAAGGTGTTTTTGGTGGAAAATATATCTTGTTGTGTCGTTCCTTATTTGTTCTAGCAATTGTTGTCCGTACATGATCAGTGTGGCACTTTAGTTGCTTCTTTTGTATTGTTTCTATTATTGATTTCTGGTACTAGCCCTTGCTATTATCTTTCTATATTAGTTGTTTCTTCACTCTCCATTACACATTCGTATTACAAATTTATACTGTCTATTTTATATCCTAGTAGGTGTCTTGACCTGGCCTCATCACTACTCTACTGAAGTTAGGCTTGATACTTATTGGGTACCGTTGTGGTATACTCATACTACGCTTCTACATATTTTTTTGTGGAGATCCAGATACGTCTGCTCGTGTCGGTCTTTAGAGGATTGTTGTAGCTGCTGCTTGGGAGACTTCAAGGTATACTTGCTCCACGTACGCAGGCCTCAGAGTTGCCTTCCCTATTTTACTTCCTGTTGCATTTTCTTTCGGACAGTGATGTAGTAGTACTCTAGTTGTATTTTGTAGAGCTTATGACTCAGTTCCACCGGTTTTGGGGTGTGTATTGTGAGATTCTATTTTCAGAAGGTTTTTATCTATTATTCAATTATTTTTAGTAACTTGTAATTTTTTATTTGTTTCGTTATTATTATTTGTTAAGCTTACCTAGTTGTAGAGTCTAGGTGATGTCACGACATCCTACGGAGGGAAATTTGGGTCGTGACAAGTTGGTATCAGATCTTTAGGTTCATGTGTTACGAGTCATAAGTAGGTTTAGTAGAGTCTTGCGAATCGGTACAGAGACGTCTGTACTTATCTTCGAAAGGCTACAGAACTATTAGGAAAACATCACTTCTTTGATTCCTTATCGTGCGAATTATTTGATTTCGAAAACTAAATCTTCGACTATCTATTCTCTCATAGATTGTGAGGACATGCACTGCAGGATCCGATGATCAAACACCCGCGCACCCTGCTAGAGCTGCGAGAGGCCAGGGTTGGGGCAGAGGCCGAGGATGGGCACGTGGTGCAGCCAGAGCACCTGCCCGATCTGCGACTGAGGAGCCTCCAGTAGCTCTAGTCGGGGGACAGACACCCGAGGTGCCTATTGCCACCCCAGCACTTCAGGAGACCCTCGCATAGTTCCTGAGCATGTTCAGTACCTTAGCTCAGGCGGGGTAGATCCCACTTGCACCAGCCATATCTCAGGCTGGGGGAGGAGTACAGACTCCTGCGGCCCATACCCCATAGCAGCGGGTCCATGCTAATCAGGTCCTAGAGGTTTTACTGGTACAGCCTGTTGATTCGGTTCAGCCCGTGGTCAGGGCAGCAGTATCTGAGGAGGAGTAGCAGTCTTGAGAGGTTCAAGAAGTAACGCCCTCTTACTTTCAGTGGTTTGTCTTTAGAGGTTCATGAGGAGTGTCACCGTATTTTTGGCACTATCGGCATTGTGGAGACGAGTGGGGTTGTTTTTACTACTTTCTAGTTAAAGGGAGTGGCATATCATAGGTGGCGGGCGTATGAGGAGGGTAGCCCAGCCGATGCAGCTTCACTTACATGGGATCGATTTTTAGAGCTTTTCTTGAGAGAGTTTGTTCCTCAGACCCTTCGAGACACTTGGCGCGTGGAGTTTGAGTTGCTGCGCCAGGGTACTATGTCAGTGTCCGAGTATGTTGTCCGATTCAGTGATTTGTCTAGGCATGCACCAGCCTTGGTTGCTACAGTCAGAGAGAGAGTCTGTCGATTCATCAAGGGGCTCAACCAGAGTATTAGATTCAGCATGGCTATGGAGTTGGAGTTAGACACTCCTTTTCAGCAGGTGGTTGAGATTGCACGGAGGTTGGAGGGTATGCGAGACCATGATAGAGATGATAGGGAGTCCAAGAGGTCTAGTGGTATGGGAGGATTTAGTGGTGGTCACACTACAGCTACAGCCCATCATGGTAGGGGCTATGTGAGTCATCCAGGCCATTCATCACTTCCAGCTTCTAGTGGAGCTCCAGGTGTTCCGACATCTCAGGTAGCCCACTTTGCTCAGCCACTTTCTAGTGCATCTCCTGCACAGGGTGCCTTCAGCGGTGAGTCCAGCCGACCAGTTCCGAGCCAGTTCCAGCCGCGACGCCCACCGAAAGCTTATTTTGAGTATGCTAGTACCCGCCACATGGTCAGAGTCTGGCCCAAACTCATAAGGGGTGCACCTTCATAGACTACTCAGGCTCCACGGATCCAGTCAGGTCCGCATACTTCTTAGGACATGATTGCTGCCCCAGTTGCCGCTCTACCCGCATAGCCAGTTAGGGATGGGGGCGGGTGGGTAGAGGTAACCCTAGAAGGGGAGGTCAGGGCAGATTTTATGCACTTTTGAGTAGGAAAGAGGCAATTGTTTCAGACTCAGTCATTACAGGTATGGTTCCGGTTTTCCATAGAGATGCATAAATCTTATTTGATCCGGGATCCACTTTTTCATATGTGTCATCTTACTTTACCCCGTATTTGGATGTGTCTCGTGATTCTTTGAGTTCTCCTGCTTATGTGTCCATGCCTGTGGGAGATTTTATTGTTGTGGACCACGTGTATCAGTCGTGTTTAGTTGTTCTTGGTGATTTTAAGACCAGAGTTGATCTGTTGATGCTTAGTATGGTAGACTTTGATGTTATCTTGGGCATGAACTGGTTGTTGCCATATCATGCTATTCTTGGTTGTCACGCCAAGACTGTGATGCTGGCTATGCCAGGTTTGCCACGATTGGAGTGGAGGGGTCAATTAGATTATGTTCCTAGAAGGGTTATCTCATTTCTAAAGGCTCAGCGGATGGTTAAGAACGAGTGTGCTGCTTATCTAGCCTTTGTAAGGGACGTTAGTGCTGATACTCCTACCGTGGAGTCAGTTCTGGTAGTGACAGACTATCCAGATATATTTTTGTAGCATCTTCCGAGCATGGCGCTCAATAGGGATATCGATTTTTGTATTGATTTATTGTCGGGCACTCAGCTCATTTCTATTCCACCATATCGTATGGCCCCAGCGGAGTTGAAGGAGTTAAAGAAGTAGTTGCAAGAATTGCTAGATAGAGGCTTTATTCGGCCTAGTGTGTCGCATTGGGGTGCTCCAGACTTGTTTGTAAAGAAGAAGGATGGTTCTATGCACATGTGTATTGATTATCGACAGTTGAACATGGTTACAGTGAAGAACATGTATCAATTGCCACGCATTGATGACCTATTTGATCAGCTACAGGGTGCTAGAGTGTTCTCAAAGATTGATTTGCCGTTGGGCTATCATCAGTTGAAGATTCGGGATTCGGATATTCCGAAGACTGCCTTCAGGACTCGGTATGGTCATTACGTGTTCCTTGAGATATTATTTGGGTTGACCAACGCCCCAACAGCATTTATGCACTTGATGAACAGTGTATTCCATCCCTATCTTGACTCATTCATCATTGTGTTTATTGACAACATCTTGGTGTACTCCCAAAGCTGGGAGGATCATGAGAAGTACCTGAGGATTGTGCTTCGGACCTTAAGAGAAAAGAAGTTGTATGCAAAATTTTCAAAATGTGAATTTTGGCTTAATTCGGTGGCGTTTTTGGATATTGTAATGTTGAGTGAGGGGATCAAGGTAGATCCAAAGAAGATTGAAGTAGTGCAGAGTTGGCCCAGACCGTCTTCAGCTACTGAGATATAGAGTTTCCTTGGTTTGGCCGAGTATTATAGTCATTTCGTAGAGGGCTTCTCATCTATTGTTGCACCTATGACCAGATTGACCCAGAAGGGTGCTCCTTTCAGATGGACCGAGGAGTGTGAGGCGAGCTTTCAAAAGCTCAAGACTACTTTGACCGCAGCCCCAGTGTTGGTGTTTCCTACGGGCTCAGGGTCTTATAGTGTGTATTGTGATGCCTAAAGTGTTAGCCTTGGCACGGTGTTAATACAAGACGGTAGGGTGATTGCCTATGCATCTCGATAGCTAAAGACTCATGAGAAAAATTATCCAGTCCACGATTTGGAGTTGGCAGCCATTGTTCATGCATTGAAGATTTGAAGTCTACAACATTTGTTCAAACGGAAAAATCTTAACTTGCGGTAGCGGAGATGGTTAGAGTTACTCAAAGACTATGATATTACCATTCTATATCATCCCGGGAAGGCCAATATTGTGTCCGGTTCCTTGTGTCAAAAGGCGTAGAGTTTGGGTAGTTTAGCATATCTATCGGTGGCAGAGAGGCCATTAGCATTGGAGGTTCAGGCCTTAGCCAACCAGTTTATTAGATTGGATATTTTGGAGCCCAGTCGAGTTCTTTCCTACGTGGCTTCTCGTTTTCTCTATATGATCATATCATAGAGTATCAGTATGACGACCCCCTTCTGCTTGTCCTCAAAGACACGGTTCAGCATGGCGATGCCAAGGAGGTTACTATTAGGGATGATAGTGTGTTACGGATGCATGGCCGACTTTGTGTGCCCAATATAGATGGTTTGCGTGAGTTAATTCTTCAGGAGGCCCACAATATGCGGTACTCCATCCATCCGAGTGCCGCTAAGAGGTATCAGGACTTGAGGTAGCACTATTGGTGGAGGAGGATGAAGAAGGACATAGTGGAGTATGTAGCTCGGTGACTAAATTGTCAGTAGGTGAAGTATGAGCATCAGCAACTGGGTGGTTTGCTTCAGCGGCTTGAGATTCCTGAGTGGAAATGGGAGCGCGTCACTATGGACTTCGTTGTTGGGCTCCCACGGACTCAGAGGAAGTTTGATGCGGTAAGGGTGATTATGGACAGGTTGACCAAGTCGGCTCATTTCATTCCATTAGTGACTACCTATTCTTTAGAGCAGCTAGCTCAAGTTTATATCTGCGAGATTGTCCGACTTCATGGCGTACCACGGCGTACCAATTCTTTAAAGCAGCTGGCTCAGGTTTCTGGAAGGTTGTACAGTGTGAGCTAAGCACACGGGTTGAGTTGAGTATAGCATTTCATCCTTAGACGGACAGACAGTCCAAGCGCACTATTCAAATATTGGAGGATATGCTTCGCGCGTGTGTTATGGATTTCGGGGGTGCTTGGGATCAGTTTTTGCCACTTACGGAGTTTGCCTACAACAACAGCTACCAGTCGAGTATTCAGATGGCTCTGTATGAGGCTCTATATAGGAGACGGTGTCGTTCTCTAGTTGGATGGTTTGAGCCGGGAGGGGCTAAGTTATTAGGCAGTATCTGGTTCGAGATGCTTTGGAGAAAGTCAAGATGATCCAGGATCGGGTTCATACAGCCCAATCTAGACAGAAGATCTATGCAGATCGGAGGGTTCGCGATGTTTCATTCATGGTTGAAGAGCGATTCTTGCTCCGAGTTTCACCCATGAAGGGTGTGATGAGGTTCGGGAGGAAGGGCAAGTTAAGCCCTAGATATATCAGACCTTTTGAGATCCTTGAGAGGATTGGAGAGGTGGCCTACAAGCTTGCCTTGCCACCTAGTTTATCTGCGGTTCATCCGTTGTTCCATGTCTCTATGCTCCAGAAGTATTATGGTGCTCCGTCTCATGTTCTAGACTTCAGCACAGTCCAGTTGGATGAGGATTTGACTTACATTGAGGAGCTTGTGACTATCTTGGACCGTTAGGTCCAGAAGTTTAGATCAAAGGATATTGCTTCAGTGAAGGTTGAATGGAGGGGTCATCCGATCGAGGAGGCGACCTAGGAGACCGATCACGACATGCGAAGTTGTTATCCTCATCTATTCACCACTTCAAGTATGTCCTTATGCACGTTCGAGGACAAATGTTTGTTTTAAGAGAGGGAGAATGTAACAACCTGATCAGTCGTTTTATGTTATTGCGCCCTGTTACCCCCCTTTTATTGTATCACACGTGTGTGTTTATGCTTTTATGACTTGCGGGGTTGATTAGTTTCGTTCCGGGAAGCTTTTGGGTTGATTTGGACCCTTGATTCTTGATTTAGAAGTTTAAATTTTAAAATGCTGACCAAACTTTGACTTTTGTGAAAATGATCCTGAAACTGTGTTTTATGACTCTGATAGCTTTGTATCGTGATTTCGGACTTGGGCGTATGCCCGGAATTGATTTTTGAAGTTCGTAGGTTGATTTGTGTTGATTTGCCGAAATTTGGCAATTTAAAGTTGAAAAGTTTAACCGTAGGTTGACTTTTATCTATCGAGCTCGGAATTTTATTTTGGGACTTGGAGTAGGTCTGTTATGGCGTTTAGAACTTATCTGCAAAATTTGGTGTCGTTTGGAGTTGATTTGATAGGTTTCGGACGCTTAGTTGTAGTTCTAGAAGTTCTTGAAAATTTCATTAAAAATCATGCGTTTTAGTGTTTGATTCATAGTTTTACATGTTATTTTCTATTTTGATCGCATGAGCGAGTTCGTATGATGTTTTGTGTGGATGTTTGGTTTGGAGCCCTGAGGGATCGGATAGGTTTCAGGCATGATCCGAAGAGGTTTTGATTAAAAACTACAGAAAACTGATGTTAGGTGCTTTGGTGTTGCAAATGTGAACACCAGGCTCGCATTTGCGAAGGCGACAAGGGATGGCGAATTGTCGCAAATGCGACCTCACCTTTGCATTTGCGAAGATAGTAGGAATTGTATAGCGTTCGCAAATGCAAACAATTGTCCTTTTTTGCTATGTTTCCCCAGTTCGTAATTGCGAAGGCTTTATCGCAATTTTGATATATATGTTGAGTCTGTCAGGGTCGCAAATGCGAGCCCCTAGTCTGCAATTGCCAAGGTTCGCAAATGCGAACCCTGTGTCGCAAATACAACATCTGCAGCTGGTTAAAGGAATGGGAGACGGGATTTTTGAACTCATTCTCACATTTTTGAACCCTAGACTCGGTAGGAGGCGATTTGTAAAGGTGATTTTAACCTACAAACCTTGGGTAAGTGATTCTAATCTAATCCTAATCATATTCCACAACATATCTTGGATTATAACATCACAATAATGTGAATCAAAGTAGAAATTTGTGAAACTTTGTCAAATTTTTGGAAAAAAAAAAGAAATAGAGTTTTGAGAGTCGATTTGGACTCGGATGTTGAAACTAATCACATATATGAACCCGTGGGGTCATGGGTAGACGGAATCTACCACTGGACCCGAGTTTTGACCAGGCAAGCCCCGAGTTGACTTTTTGGAAAAAGTGTAAAGATCTTAACTTTATCTATTGCAATTGAATTTCCTAGCATTCTTTTGATGATATTAAGTCGCTTTTGGTTAGATTTAAGCCGTGTGGAGGCGAATTTTAAGGGAAAAGCTATTTCCAAGTGTTGAATTGCTCTAGTTGAGGTAAGTGTCTTGTGTAACTTCGTGTAGGGGAATTACCCCTTAGGATTGGTATTGTTTGATTCAATTGTACTAAGTGAAATCTGTGTACGCAAGGTGATGAGTGGATACACGGGTTGTATGTAGTATTTGACCGGTTTAGGCTACTTAGACTATTTCCATGCTCTAATTGAAATACCATATCATGTTCTAAATTCTCATTGTCAATTTATTCTTGATTGTGTTCGACTATCCTTACATGCCTTAGTTGACTTGTTTAGTACTTGTTCCACATCCTACTTGCTAAATTGCTCCCATGCTTTAGTTGAACTTGTTGCCTCCTTTATTTGTTACATGCTATCTCTTCATTGTTAATTATCATTGTCTGAATTTATTATTCGTGTTATCTCTTTCCTTATTGGTTTTCATTACTTTAAGTAATTGTTCATGTTATTCCTTTACTTTGTTGATTTCTAATATTTGAGACTCATTGTTGAGTTATTTGGAGTTGAAGTTGTGAAAGTCGTTAATACGTTAAAGCGATGTTGGCTATTGTTGAAACATCTATCTTATTGAAAAATTTTCATACATTATTTTTGTGGATATTGTTGTATACGTTGTGATGGAGCCATGGGTTATGGTTGTGGAAACATTGATATTGTTGTTGGCAAGTTATGGTATATGAGCACTTGTGGTGCGAATTGTTATTGTGATATGATATTGAGGCGCATGCGGCAATATAAGGCTTGGGTTGATATGCATGCGGCGGCATAAGGTGGGACTTATGTGTGTGTTGCTTGTAGGGGAACTACGTGAAGCCACGCGACGTCATAAGGTGGGCTAAAGTGTGTGTAGCTATTTCGGAAAAACTATTTTCAAAATATATTTTCAAATGTAAGGCTCACGCGGCGGTATAAGAAAAGATTGTGATTGAAATTGAGAAAAGTGAATACAAGGCGGTACCTCGGTTTGATTTCATTATACACGAGGCGGTACCTCATTGTGATTCTTGCTATTCGTTTCATGTTGCAAGGTGTTTTTGGTGAAAAATATATCTTGTTGTGTCATTCCTTATTTGTTCTAGCAGTTGTTGTCCGTACATGATCATTATGGCACATTAGTTGCTTCTTTTGTGTTGTTTCTGTTGTTGGTTCCCGGTACTAGCCCTTGCTATTATCTTTCCGTATCAGTTATTTCTTCACTTTCCATTACACATCCGTATTACAAATTTATACTATATATTTTATATCCTAGTAGGTGTCTTGACCTGGCCTCGTAACTACTCTACTGAGGTTAGGCTCGATACTTACTGGGTACCGTTGTAGTGTACTCATACTATGCTTTTGCTTATTTTTTTGTGCAGATCCAGGTACACCTGCTCGTGATGGTCATTATAGGATTGTTGTAGCTGCTGTTTGGGAGACTTCAAGGTATACCTGGTCCCGTCCGCAGGCCTCGGAGTCACCTTCCCTATTATACTTTATGTTGCATTTTCTTTCGGATAGTGATGTAGTAGTACTCTAGTTTTATTCTGTATAGCTTATGACTCAGTTCCACCGATTTTGGGGTGTGTATTGTGAGATTCTGTTTTCAGAAGGTTTTTATCTATTATTCAGTTGATTTCAGTAACTTGTAAATTTTTATCTGTTCAGTTATTATTATTTGTTAGGCTTACCTAGTCGTGGAGACTAGGTACTATCACGATATCCTACGGAGGAAAATTGGCGTCGTGACACATACTTGAGTTAATTTATGACAATAAGTTAGCAGCCTTATATTCCAATAACAATAGGAGTTCAGTAAAAGTCAAAGCATATTGACATAAATTTCATGGTTGTTAAAGAAAGAGTTTAGAGTGGTTAGGTGTCTATAGAGCATATTGGTACAAACTCCATGGTTGTGGATCCAGTTACTAAGGGACTACCACCCAAGGTTTTCATGAGCATATTGCTCATATGGGTGTCATGTCATTTAAAGATATTTAATTTCAGTGTGAGTTTGTAACCTCTTAAATGCTCTTTATGGACACAATTTGGATTCAGTTTAAGGTTTCAGGTAATGATTTCAGTTTAAGGATATTTGAGGTTATTTCTGCAGAAATAAAGTACTTACTTTATTTTTCACTCTGACTTGGCTTTTCAGTTAGCCAGTTGGAAATAAGCATGCTTAGATCACATTGCATGTAATTTCCATGCTACACATTCATAATTGATCTATATCATTTGGTTATGTTGGTATTCGTGATTAAGGAAGGTTTAGTTATGAAAAATATAACAAAAGCCGCATTGGTCCAATATTGGTATGATTGATGGACGACATTGTTTGGAGATACTTTGGTTTATGATAGCAAATATTTTGGGCTCATAAAGTGGCATACAATTATAAATTTATATATACATATATGTGCGTCGTCCAAGTGGGAGATTGTAAGAATTTATGGGCATGAACATATATTTTGTATTAAGAATAATTATATATTGGTTGCTATTAATATAAGTTGACCCAAATTAAAAGTGATCTGTTAAGGTTTAAAGTTAAATGGGTCTATAAGACACCTCCTAAAGTATGGGGTCTTATGTGTAAATACCCGGATGTAGTTTCTAATGTAATAATAGGCTAAATTAGAATTACGTAAATTGTGTGCATCTATAAATAGGGTTATGGTCTCCAAATCAGATGTAGCGTTCTTTTCTAATATCCCATCGGTGGAAAAGAGAGAGAGTCGTCTTATGTGCAATTCCTATATCTTGATTTGGAAGACCAATGACCGCAAGATGAGCTGTTTCATTCATTCCTATGGATTCAGGTACGCTTCCGCATCTAGTTATATATCTCGATGATTTGACATGATAGTTCTTGGGTAAAAGATAAAGGATTTTATCTTTAAAGTAATTTGGTTATAACACTAAAATCTAGTAAGTTCCATCTATCCATGTTTACAAGTCCTTTAACTTGATTGGGGAGTTCACAAAACGAGTTGAAGACATGGACTCTATCTATAGTAATGATTGATGATGAGTCCATGCCCTTTGACTAATTTGTCAATCTCCCTGACGTATATGTTTTATCCTCCAAGAGGGTTTTCAATGTCCTAATTGCATTTAGTAATTAATTTCTTACGGAATCATATACAGCCTCTGCTAGAGCACCACTTGAGACCAAAGTGCATGGTTGCAGCCTCTGCCATGTTGCTGTGCCAGGACCGAATTAAGGGAATAGAGTAGGCAAATATAGTGATCCCTTTACTATCTCTGATTACTCCTCCTTCACATTTGTCTATGTATACAGTTTCCATCAATATTGAGTTTGACTTTTAATATAACAGGCTTAATCCACTTGACAATGAATTAATTAGACGATTAAATAACAAAGAGGGTCAATTTGAAGAACGGATCGACATGCCTATTATTGTATACTCTCTACATTTTACTTGTCAAGTTCACAAAAATTGTCCTCGATACTTGTCATTTAAAATAAAAAAAGAGAGGACAGATTTCCTTTTCTAATTTTAATCTTACTCTAATAAATTGTGGAGGGAGATTACTGTAGTAAAAGAAAGAAGTAGTAATAAATTGATATAAAAATAAATAAATAAATAAGGGTAATTAAGTTTAAATTATCGTTTTAATTAATATTTTCTTAAATAGTGTGCAAAAAATAAAAAATGACAAGTAAAAGGAAACGAATAGTGGAGATGCATATGCATGAATAATTGCATGTAAGTGAGAATAAATTGTTGGCCACAATCAGTTAAAGATATTTTTAAGGAAAAATTACGCGACACAACAAAAATTTATATTGTATTTATCATTTGTAGCTATACTTTTAGCAAATTTATCATTTGTAGCTATATTTAAATTTTATAGTAAATTCATGAAATAAGAGGGCAATGAGCTCTCATAGCTTAGTCGGTTAGAGTGCTCTCCTACCTAGTGGAGGTCTTGATTTTTTTTTTTTTTTGTGGCAATCCGCTAGGCATAGTGCCTAGGGCTATTTTTATATATATCAACAAAAGAAGAAAAACAAAATCCGTGATGCGTTAAAAAATGGAAGAAATAAAAATTGACAATTACATAGCCCCTATTATCGGAATCGATCTTAATTCTCGATGACGATAGTACATGTTGTATGTTAAGTACAAGAAGAAAATGTAGTTTAATAACTAGCCAAGGTAGGCCATCAATTATGAAGTCCATTAGTAGCGTTTCACTACTTTGTACATAGCCATTGTCAATTTGCAGCATTTCAATTGTACATGGCCCATTCTTCAGCATTTCAATTGGTACGTACTTGTTGTTTGGTTGTGGCGTCGTCATTTCCTCGTATGCATTGCTGGAAATGCCTCTGCCACCTGCACGAGACAGTTGCTCTTTTGTCCAGTGGTGTTCGAGCAAGACGTTGTTACCCCCATATTCGTGAGGCCCCATAGTGATAATTATTGTCCTACCTCCGTGTACCTTGTGTTTAGCTCTTACGTGAATGAACTCTATCTTAATTTGGGTCCCAGATGCATTCATAAGATCCAGAGTTACATCCAAAAAAATGTGCATAACGTTGTCGCGTAGACACACAACCTCGACAGTTTTTCCAGTTGGTTTGTGTTGTTTTCCATAGTTGTTGGTTTCCTTCCCACTGATCACGAGATGAACTAAGTGATGTATGCTTAACAGTAATGTCCAGCACTTAGGAGCATGTGTGAGCATGCACTGTCTTAGTAGTGTTGTTCCTATGCTACCTTTTGCCCAGATTTTTATTACAATTGGCACCCTCATGTGTGTGTCCTCTCTTGTCCCATCTTCCTTGCATATCAAAGATGATGTTTTGTATAGGGGTCCTTGGAAATCCAAATCATACGACCTGTATAATGACTTAATCTACACTGTCTCGGCCACAAGAGACTGGGTAGTGTTGAATATTTTCTTTTGTTCCCTCCCTTATATACATATTTAGGATCACTGTTTGCGATGGTGATTCCATTCATTGGCTTGTGGAGAGCATGGAGATTGCCCTGCCTCAAAATCGTCAAATTACCAAGATCACCTTGCACATTCCTTTGAATCTTCAATGTCATGCTTGTGCCTACCTTTGCTCCCCCCCCTCCCAGTGGAATGAGTAATTAGTACTAATACCACCAACTGGGGGTTGTTCAAAGAATAGTGCATGGCCACAGTAACGATTCCTGCAAGAAAGAACACAACATTAGTGAAAACATTTATCACCATATTCTCCCCCCTAAAAGTTTGATCATGGTGATTGCTTGTTTGATCTCCAACATATTCCAACTTCTCTGCAGTGAAACATATATGACAATTCCTGTGTAATTTTGTCTGGCTCCTTGTTTGAACTGTTGATGCCATGTATTATATTGAATTGTTCCATAGTATTCCCTTTGGTTCCATTTTCAACAACAAATGCTGCATATTTCTGGACAGCATACTCCTGCGTTCCAACCTTGGTGCATTCCTTTTGTGTGTGTCATGATGAACTCTGCCTTGATTTCCTCTAATAGTTGTACCATCTTTGTGACTTAATGACCTTTGGTGCATGAAGGTATAGAGTCTTCTGATGTCCATGAACCACCTATGTAGTACTTTGGACTTCATGCTTGTGCTTACTATAATAACTCCTTCAAGGGAATAAGCACTAGGTGCTAATACCACCCAATGAAATCGTATAATATGATAAGGCATGAGAACAGTAACTTTTCCTGCAAAAAAGAAAACAAAGTTAGTGAAAATTGATCTCAACATGTTCTCCCCCTAGGGATTCGAACTTATTGGTCCAATGCACGCTCATGTCCCCTACACTTCTTTATCTCCTTGCTCCTTAGTTCTTGGCAACCTTTACCCTCAAGTATGGACATTGTAACTTATCTTCATTCACTATTCTCCTCCCTTGGGTATCTAATTGCAAAAATTCTTGACATTCAATATTCCCATGATCTACTGCATAATTGACAAGATGATCAACCAATTTGTTCCCTTCTCTAAAAATGTGTGACACCACATAATTGCCTCCATTCAATATCTGCATAATTTCCTCAATCTGGTCTGCTATATTCTAAGGTGGCTTCCACGATCCCTCTAAAATTTTCTTCATAACCATCGAGTCAGTTTGGACACACACTTGGGAGTACTGCTGCATTCTACAGAATTTGAGTGCTTGTACAATAGCCTCTGCCTCTGCTTCAGTGTTTGTTGTTTCATTTATTTCCTTCCCTGCTGCAAACACAATGTCTCTATATTCATCCCTTACACAATATCCAATTGCACTCCTGCCAGGATTCCCCCTCGAGGCACCATCTGTGTTCACTTTAATCCAGCCTTCTCCTGGTAATTCCCAAATTACTTTGCTAACCTTTAATCTAGGTGTATAGTTCTCCATAATTGCTAATAGTTCGTGCCATTTGTGAGGGACATTATGCACTCCTGGTTTCCTTACTTTTACAAGTGCTTGAAGTGTCGATGAAACTTGATATATCACACGACTGGTTGAGACAACATCACCACATTTCATACTATTCCTTTTCTTCCATAATTCACATACTACATAGGAAGGCAAAGCCTGCATAATTGGTTTGAGTCTATCACACACTTTGGCAGTCCAATATTTGGTGATAGCATGATGCATTATCAATCCCTGTGCATCAATACCTGCCCTCGAGAGGAAATATCTCCACACATCTCTAGCAGTCTCTGAGTTGAAGAATAAATGCTGTAAAGTTTCTTCCTTAGGTTGTGTACAACACCAGCATTTCGAGGGCATAAGGTAACCCAGCCTCTTCATGAAGTCATCTAGAGGCAGTTTTGCCTTTCAAACTTTCCACATGAAGAATGCAATTTTGAATGGTAGCCCCTTCACCCAAATCATCTTGTAAGCTACCCTTGGTTCATCTCTTCTTCTCACATACTCCCATGCAGTTCTAACACTGAAATAGCCTCGAGGTTCCAACATCCAATAAGGCACATCAAGTACCTCATTTACAGGAGGTGGCTTGATGTTTTTTACAATATGCATAGCATACTCCTTAGGTAAATCCTCCAGCAATCTATTCACATTCCAACCAACTTATTCAACCACATCCCATACATTGTGAATGGACTCATCAATCCCAAAATCTTGTGGAACAATGAAGTACAATGCCCCTAGATCTGTCCAGTTATCATACCAAAACAGTGATGACCCCATCTTTAGATGCCATTTTATTTGATGCTCGGTTAAATCCCTACACTCTAACATCTTCCTCCATACATGAGACACTCCCCTCCATGGCACAATCAATGAGTTCATTTTCTTACAATATTTCTGGCTCATAAAATAGCTCCACAAACTTGGCTTGAATCTATAGTTCCACCATAGTTTACAGAACAATGCCTTAGATACATCGTGCAAAGATCTGAAGCCAATTCCACCTTTAGCATATGGCATACATAATGTGTTCCAAGATGCCCAATGCCTGCTGCTGCCTCCTACTGAACTGCACCAGAAGTATTGTGCAAGTATTTTGTGCAACTTGTTTATAACATAGTTGGGAGGATTGACTGCTGAAAGCAGGTGTATGGGCATACTTTGCAGTACATGAGCAATCAAGACTGCTCTGCCACCTATAGAAAGCAACTTCCCCTTCCATGGTTGTAATTTGTCCAGTACTTTAGTGATCAAACTTTGATAATGATCCATCTTTTTCCTCCCGTAAAACATGGGACAGCCTAAGTACATGAATGGAAATTCTTGCCTTTTGATACCAGTGACCATTTCCACTTTATTTTCTACCTCTACATATGTTAAGTGATGCATATAAACAGCTGACTTGCTCTTATTCACAAGCTGTCCAGATGCAGCCTCATATGCTCCTAACACTTCCATAAGTAATCGAAGTGAAATAGCATCAGATGAAGAGAAAATAATAGTGTCATCTGCAAAGGCTAGATGATTTATTTTAGGACTCCATTTAGGTAGGCCAAAGCCACAAAAGTAGATGTTCAAATGTAGAGCATTTAACCCCCTCGACAGTGCTTCAGCAGCTAGGATAAATAATGTAGGCGACAATAGATCTCCTTATTTGACTCCTCTCGATGATTTGACAAAAGCATGAGCCTGGCCATTGATAAGAATAGAATACCAGTTATTTGAGACAATGCCAAAAACCATGCCAATGAATCTCTCTGCAAAGCCCATCTTCCTAAGCACCTTAGTAAGAAAAAGCCAAGATAATTTGTCGTATGCCTTAGTCATATCGAGCTTCATAACTACATTTGGTCCAGCTTTAGTTCTACGTCTTATATCTGTAATTATCTCCTGTGTGAGCAATACATTTTCAACAATGCTCCTCCCTTTCACAAAGCCAACATGTTCTTCAGATATAATATTAGGCAGTAGTCCCACTAGCCTGTCATGTATCACCCTCAATATCAGTTTGTTGCTATAGTTGCTAAGACTTATTGGCCTCAAATCAAAAAATGTAGTCACCTCTTTTTTCTTTGGGAGTAGGACCAAGTTAGTGTGAGTCACACATTTTGGCAATTGATGGCCATTGAAAAATGCTCTCACCATGTCAAATACATCATCCCTTATTATGTCCCAACATGAGTAATAAACTCTGCCTGTGTATCTATCCGGTCCCCCTGCACTATCTTTATTCAAACCAAACACTGCATTTTTTTACCTCATCTTTTGTTGGTTGCTTCATTAGTTCTGAGTTCTGCTCCATATCAACCAGTGTTGGCACTCGATCTAAAATGTGAAATGAAGTTGGCATTGTGGTTTCTTTGAACTGTTCTTTATAAAAGTTAACTGCTTCCATAGCAATCTCTTCATCTTCTTCTATCCACATACCTTGACTGTTTTGAATCCTTTTGAGATGCAGCCTCTTTCTTCGACGCTTGACTTGAGTATGAAAAAAATTGGTGTTCCTGTCACCATCTTTGAACCAAGCCATACCTGATTTCTGCTTCCAATATTTTTCCTCCAAGGCAAGAAATTTGATCAAATCTGCTTGTACTTTGTGCAATATTTCTCTATTCAGTTTGATAGGATTAGTTTCAAATTGTGCTTCATGAACCAATACTACCTCTTCCAAGCTTGCAATTTTCTGAAAAATATCACCATAGGTTGCTCTACTCCACACTAACAGTGCCTTTTTTAATTTCTTCAGCTTATAATTGAACATGACAAATAGGCTTGCACTAAAATCTGCCTTCCAGTTCTCTCTCACAGTTTCCTTAAATGACTCATGCTCGACCCATAAATTAAGAAATCTAAAAGGTTTCTTCACTAGAGGAACCTCTATATCACACTTTAGTTGCATAGGGCTGTGGTCTGAGCCTATCTTTGACAAATGTGTAACTTCAATTCCTGGGAAGGTATGCTGAAATTCAACATTTGATAAACATCTATCTAACATCTTGAAAATACAGTCTTCTTCTGCCCTCCCATTCCACCAAGTGAAAATACTACCTTTGAAGCCAAGATCAACTAAGTTGCAAGTGTTGATGCAGTGTCGAAAGTCATCAGTTTCATTCAAAGACACTGGAAAACCACCATATTTTTCTTCTTCATCCCAAATAACATTAAAGTCTCCACCTACAAATAATGGCACAGTCATGTCCCTTGCCATTACATACATTGAGTCTCACAACTCTATTCTTTCGATGGCATCACATTTAGCATATACCAAAGTAAGAACCATTTCTACATGTGTTTAAGAATGAACGAGCCTTAGTATTAGTTGTTGCACCATGTTATACATAATAGTAACATCAAATATCTCATCTATAAAAGCCCAAATCTTGTTTGACACATTTGCAATTGCCTGTGCAAATCCAATTTTTCTTCTATACCTTTCCAGTTTTTTAGCCTGTTGCATTGGCTCCATTAATCCTATAAATTCATAATGATTCTGCCTATGCATTTTGATCAGCCTCTCAAATGCTTATTGTGTATTAACTGACCTTATGTTCCAAATAAGAGCATCCATCACTGATTGTTTGATTTGGTCAGAGTCCTCCTTGTTTTTACACCACTTGTGTGCATAGTGTTCTTATCTTTCTGCTGTTTTTTCCTTCCTTTTGCTGCTGATTTAGCCTTTTTCATATGCCTAGGTAATAGATCACCTTGCCTTGCTACATTTTGAAAATTCTGGGCAGTAGACTCTTGATCCATATCGTTGCCTATTCTATTAATTTTCTCATCTACATCATTGGCATCCTTACCCCCAGTGGAGTCATAGCATTTATATTGTGAGGTTTAGGTGCCACAGATTGATCCTCTCCTTTCTTCTGCAGCTTCAGTTGTGTGGTTTCGAATGGAGCAGTACTAGGTGCATCTGCAGGTTGTGCAGTAGGCAGTTGCTCATTCCCAGTATTTGTAAGTACCATAAAGTTAGCAATAGTACTTTTCTTAGATACTGCAATCTCCCCTGTTCCACCGGGATCTACAGCATCAGATCCTCTTCCTGCAAACTTCTCCATATCAATTCCATTACCCTTTGTTGCAATTTGCTTGTCCTTGCCTGCTTCCTGAATATTTGACTCCTCATTAACATTGTTTGTATTAATATCGGTATTGTTGTTAGCTGTAACAATGGGATCACTATTTACACTTTGCTCTTCTCCCTCTTGATCATCGTCAGCTGGTTCATCATCAACCGGTGCTCCATCTGGAGCTTCACCTTCATCTGAAACCTTCTCTATTTAGTTAGACCATAACCTTACTCCACTCTATTGAACTCTCTCATTCACCTTAGGAAACTTAGGTCCCCCAGTTCAATTGTCGGGAGTTTTGGCCAATTCCTTATCCACCAAGGTGTCTTGTGATGGTATGTCCTGGCATGATATGTTAATTCCCACTGCATTGTATTTGAAAGCTCTTTGGACCCAATGAGCAGTTGATTCCTTTGCTGCAGCTGTCACCTTTTCTTTCTCACTTGGAGTAGTATATGTACAACTATTAGTTGATACAATCCTATCTGAGTTAGGATTAAACACTGGAGCTGCTGGATTTAGATTTCCAACAGTTTTAGGAATAGATTTTTGAATCTGCTTCTGCATCACATTAGCATCCTCATTCCCAACTTCCTCAACTTCCAATATTGCAAATTTATTTCCCACTTGCACCTGTTTCTCTTCACCTTGATTAACTGAGATTATTTCTTTTCCATTAGTTCTGTGAGTTTCCATCTAATTAACAACATTATTGCCACGGTTATCCCTAACTTCTTTCCATAGTTCCTTGCCATTACCAGCCACATTGCCAGGTGCTGCAGGATTTCTAATCCCATTTTCCTTAGGATTATGAATTCCATTTTGCTGAGCATTTTACTCTACCACAACAATCTGATTCTTCTCATTATCTTCACTGTTATCCATCTCCATGATTGCAAATTTATTATCTGTTTGCACCTGTTGAGTAGTCTTCTCAACTGGCACGATTTTTTGCCCAGTTTTAGTCACATTCCCAATAACTTTTCCTCTCGTGAGAATCATTAAAGGGGCATTATGTTTTTTTGTTTTCCCCTGGTCTTCCACTGCAGTTGTGACATCGTGAAATGTATCAGAAGCAGCTCTCTTGTCATTGCTTCGACTTTCGACTAGGTCGGGGTTCAATCGCCAACATTCGATTTCATTGTGGCCTTGAAGCTTACATTCCTTATAATATTTTGGCAAAATATCATAGTGAACCTTTACCCACTCTGTTCTTACCCCTCCAGTAACTTTATCATCGATGTCCGGACGTATCCTCTTGGGTAGCTCAACCAATAAATCAACTAGAACTTTTACTCTCGCGCAACTCGGCCTAGTTTTGTTTATCGTCGCCGCGTCAAGACACAGGGGCCTCCCCACAGCTGTAGCTAAGGAAAACTTAGTTTTCTTTACATAAAAAGTAGGAAGCAGTCCCGGAAAAGAAATCCACACCATCACCATCGAAGTTTCTTCACCCACCTTAAATTTTGCATCGTAAATAAGAGTTCACAACTGGTATTCGTACATATCTTTGGCTTTGATGTAGTATGTACTCTTCAATGTGAAATCGAGGAAGTCTTGCCATAGAGTTAATCTATTTAACACATGAAGATCTCTAAGAAATCCAATATTGCACTCTCCTTTGATACCACACTGTGTTGGTATGATTCGGCGAAGTTCATAAATCTCCGAAGATCCATATGAGAGTTTTTCGACGACGGCATATTGAAGACCCTCAATAACATTCATTTGTTCGACTTCTGCCGCTGTGAATCTAATAACTGGATAACCATTCAAGAAAGTAGCCCGTCGCATCGGAATGGGTTGCACTGAATTTGCAGCAGTAGCCATCGCTGGAGGATTTAACGTATTTGGTTTCAAAATCTTTGAGAAATATACGGGGGTTGGATTGGAGTTTGTTGTTGTATGTTGTTGTGCAACGCTGGGGAAGGGCTGATCAGCCGACAAAGATGGATGGCCATCGGCTATTATGGCCATTTGAAGCTCAAAGCTTCAGCTTTCCGCGATTAACAGTAGCTCGCATGCACTGTTCACGGCACTGTAGCTGCTACAGTGACGGCGGAATTTTGAGAGAAAAATTCTAGGAGGTCTTGAGTTCGACTCTCAACAAGAACATTTTATTTTTTTGTATTTCTGTATTTCGCCTTTGTTGTATTCGTTGCGCGAATAAATACAGTCGATACATGTTGTATCATTGCACTCTTGATTAGGCAAACAATAGTTACTATACTCTAAATAGTAGTGGTTTATGAAAATTTCTCTATTTTTAACATAGTGTGATATTGAAGCGTTGTGCCAAATCTGCACGATTTTTTCCAAAAAGTTCAACACCTTATAATAGAATCATTTTCTTTGCTACTTTCCATATAGGACTATATTTACACACACCTAATATGAATTAGAGTCTGTAGCCTATGACTCAATTAATGAAACTAAATATTGGTATTGCCATTTGAATTAATTCGGAAATTTTGACACAAACTTCCAAATGAAGATTTTCCCGTATTCTTCCAAGCGAGAACAAGGGGAAAATAAGAATATTATGCACATCTAATTATTATAACGAGTTGGGAGTTGTTTACTCGAAAAACGGATAGAGTTTAATTTGTACGTAGTTCTAAGGATATGTAGTATAGCTTAATACAGATTGTAAGGATAAATAGAAATCTCAAATACGGATACCAAATAAATAAGGTTGAAAAGAAGATGATTTTTAGGACTAAGCAAGATGAATCAATTTATGAATCTTAAAAGAATAACTCATCAATATTGGAGTGTATGGTGCTTGAATTTACAATGTAAGCCAAAGAACTGCCCTCTACAGAAATGTAGCCATCCTCTTTATAGTGAAAGATCCTACTTTAGATATAATTAAAAGTACATAGTGGAGAACCCATGATAAATCAGCTTTTCCCTAATTTCCGCCGATATTCTCTCCCTTAGTGTGTTTGCAACGGCTCTTGTCCGTGAGCTCGATGTGGACTCAGGATCAGGTGATGATTCGGGCTCGGTATCGGTTGGCCTCTGCCCCTTAAGCTCGAAATCATCTCATCATAGTTTGATTCGGACCCGAGCTCGATAATGACTTCGAACTCGGTGTTTGACCTATACCTGAAATCTGAAGCTCGTTCATACCATCTTCAGAACCCATCTCGATATTACAAAGTCTTTCTTTGATCCATTATGTTTTGACCTCGATCAATTGTACGAAGGCCAAAATCTATTTCGACCGTATACGGAGTAACTCCCCATCTATGGGAAAGAGATGATGCTTGAGGATGAAAACTGAATTTCAGACAAATTGCAAAGTAGATTTTTGCTGTCCCAAATAAAAAACTCACAAGATTTTGACAAATTACATAAGGCGTAAAATTTTCATAGTATTATCGATGTTTCTTATTTTGCATGTCACTATTTAGTTGGGAAAAGGCAAAAGAAAGAAAAGTAGCTAAGATTTAAAAAACAAATTCTTTGAGGACCAAAGACATAGATGATTTCTTTTCCGAAAAATTGATCAATCTACAAATAGACATAATTTCATGTGACTAAAAATCAGAGTACTATATTCACCTTATTTCAAGAGTGGAAGATGCTTTTGGTATATCTATATAGTGTAAAAGATGTTTATATTAAATGATTGCATGAGTAAGTGACACGTGGAGCCGAAGATAGGAAATAGTTAAATCCGAAGGCAACGATCCCGTCTGTTACCGGAGAGAATGATACTCGTAAAGGCGAAATAAATGTCTGCCTCTCGGTAGCATTTAATGAGGAATATTCTATAACATTAAGTACACGGCCAGTAATAAGAAATATGGCATTCACTGTCTGCCGTTATACATTTTTCAATGGTCCTCATAATTGACATTAAAAAGGGGCTTGATCCTAGGACTTTATTCCTTAGGTGCAGCTATAAATAGGGAGCTATATCATCATTATAAAGGATATGAATTTTCTAACAAACATACGTTACACTCTATTCAAAGCTTAATTTAATTTTATCTTCTTGTTTACTGATATCGTTGTTATTCTCCCTGGAAGCCCTGCTCCCAGATTTACTGTTTCTGCTATTTTATCTTCATCTCAAGGCTAAGTATTATATTTTTGTCTAATTCATCTAATATTTCAGGATTAAATTAATAGTACTATTTTATGGGTAAATAGTTTGGCGCCCACCGTGAGGCTTAAACAGTTGTGGAATTAAGTTGGTCCTTGCCTATTTTACTAACGTGTTTAATTATTTGTTCTCAGAAAAAAATCATAGAAAATGGCAGATAATGGTGTTAACAACACACACAATCTTGAGACCGAAGGAAATCAGCCTTACCACGAGGATTCAATCAGTGATACCCGCAGTGAGAGGAACAAGGCAACATCGGTCTATAGCAGGCGGTACCCTCGACATGTTCGGGAGGCGACTCCTGATGATGCTGAAGAAGAGCACGTCGTCGAAGCGGTAAGGGTTTTACAGGAGCAACAAGAGGCCATTTTAGTACATCTCACACGACATGATAAGGTTATGATAGAGCTGAAGCATGCGTTATCAGGTTCTTCCAATAACGCAAATGGACTAGGTCCAGTTCCTCCCGATGCCCCCGCAAATCAAACAATGTAGAGGGTCAACAACAACACTCTGAGGGGAGAGGTCGACTTCGATGGGGATAGGGGGGACGGATCCGGTCACAACAATGAGAGTGATCCCTTCAAAAAAAATTCATACAGTTTATAAAGGAAATGAACGCCCGCATGGACCGAATTCTGGGTGCACCACCAGTGCTGAAAGGGCCGGACTCAAAAAAGTACACTCAATTGCCGTACAAACCAAGCGCGGCACCAGAATTGATTCCGAAGCGGTTTAAAATGCCCGACGTGCCGAAATATGATGGAACTTCAAATCTTCAGGAGCATATCACCGCCTATACAACAACGGTGAAGGGGAACGATTTAGCTCCCCACGAGATTGAATCGTTTTTGCTAAAGAAATTCGGAGAGACTCTCACGAAGGGAGCCTTGACGTGGTATTCGCTTTTGCCTGAGCATTCTATAGACTCCTTCGAGATGCTCGTAGATTCTTTCATTAAGGCACATGCCGGGGCCAGAAAGGTACAGTCCCGAAAGGTCGATATATTCAGGATTGCACAAGAAGAGTCTGAGTTACTGCGAGAGTTTGTAACCCTGTTCCAGAAGGAAAGGATGTTCCTACCGGCCATTCCGGATAAATGGGCAGCTGAAGCATTCACCAAGGGTTTGAATATGAGGAGTTCCGATGATTCCCTGAAGTTGAAAGAAAGCTTGCTCAAGTTCCAAGCGAAAACTTGGGCGGATGTTCATAATCAGTACCGGTCAAAGATAAGGATTGAGGATGATCAGCTCGGTTTCCTGGCGTCGGTTAAGGGTCGGGAGAAGAATAAAGAGAAATTAAAAGACAATTTTGACACACATAGACAGTCTTCGAGGAGCCGGTTTTTGCCTTATGAACGGGCCAAAAGACGCGGCAGAAGTATTGGGTCGGCAGACAGGTTCGTTACCGATAGAAGAACTGATCGCGACCGGAACAAGAAGTCGTTATAGGACAAGGAAACGTCAGGTTCTCGAGATTCTTCCTACCCCAGACTTTTAGAATATAACCTCAACGTCAGTGTAGTAGAGTTGATGTTGGCTATGAGGAACATTAAAGAAGCACGGTTCCCAAATCCAATTAGATCTGATCCCAGTCAGAGGGATCCTAATTTTTGGTGCGAATATCACATGACGAATGCTCACCAGACCGGGAACTGCCAGCATCTGCGCAAAGAGGTGGTGACGCTACTGAAAAATGGCCATCTCAGGGAATTTTTAAGTGACCAGGCTAAAAATAATTACGATCGCAATCATGACAACATGGAGCCCTCAAAAACAGGAGAAAATCCCCCGCGCTTGACCATCAACTTGATTTTTGGGGGAAACGAGATTAATGGGGTTACATTCTCGGTAGAAAAAAAGACAAAGGTGTCAGTAAACCATATCAAGAGGCTCCGGGAAGTCGCTGAAGATGACATCACTTTCACGGAGGAGGACGTAGATGGATTGTTGCTACCGTACAACGATGCATTGGTAATCTCTTTAAATGTATCAGATATTAAAATCAAACGTGTTCTGGTGGATCCAGGAAGTTCGGCCAATATTATACAATGAAGGGTATTGGAGCAAGCCAAGCTCACCAGAAGCATCATTCCGGCAACAAAACTCCTTGCCGGGTTTAACCTAGCAAGTGTGACAACCCGAGGAGAGATCCTGCCGCCCACGAATGCTGAAGGGGTGATGAAGACGACCATTTTTGAGGTGGTGGATGGTGATATGGGCTACAACATTATCCTAGAAAGACCATGGTTGCACGATATGAAGGTTGTACCATCGACGTAACACCAATTGCTGAAATTCCCAAATCCCGAGGAAATTAAACAAATAAAAGGTGATCAACTGGCGGCAAGAGAGTTGAATGCAATTTCGGTCTCCAGTAGCAAAGGGAAAGGGCATGGAGCATAGCAATTACAGGAACCGGCACCTGCTCCCGAGAAAAGCGAAGTCAACCGGGGAGAAGAGGTATCGGGATCTTGTCAGGTGCCAAGGTATTTCCAGGTACTAGAAGAGATGGACGTAAAAATTCTACAGTGGAAGAGCTTAAGCAAGTCGCATTATTCGAAAAGTTCGTGGAGAGGAAATTCCACCTGGGGACAGGACTGCACCCCGAATTAAGATCTGGATTTATTGAATTTCTTAAATTTAATGTCGATTATTTTACGTGGTCGCATGCGGATATGACAGGTATCCCGCCGAAAGTGGCCGTACACAAGCTAAGCTTGGATCCCAGCATTCCTTTGATAAGATAGAAAAAACGTCCTATCGTCGGGGCCAGAAATAAATTCGTCAAAGAAGAGGTAACTCGCCTTTTTTGATATTGGTTCAATCTGAGAGGTAAAGTATCCACACTGGCTAGCTAACTTAGTAGTAGTTCCAAAGAAGAATAATAAATTTTGCATGTGCGTAGACTATAAGGACTTAAATAAGGCGTGCCCAAAGGACTCGTTCCCATTGCCGAACTGTCACGCCCCAAACCTGAAGAGGCGTAGCCGGCACCTGATGCTATACTCAGCCCGAGCGTACCACTCTGTAACTGTGAACTCTGGAGGGGTAACCCTCAACTTAGGCCGATGAGGCCATATTCTGAATCATCTGAAAATTACATCTACAACCAGTAATACCAAACTAAACATCTATATAGGGCTGGTAAATCCACAATAATGATATAAAAAAATGTATAGGACTCGTCTACAAGCCTCTAGGGATAACTAAATTGTATCATGGTCGGAACAGGGCCTCAACCTACCCATCAAACCAGTATATATAAAATGGACTCCAAGGTCTAGACCTGGTAACTCCGGGGAAGTGGAGCTTACCAACCAAGCTGATGTTTGGCTTTGTCTACTGGGAAGGTCTATCCAGCTATCTATCAGGACCTGCAGGCATGAAATGCAGCGTCCCCATCAAAAGGGACGTCAGTACAAAATAATGTACCGAGTATGTAAGGCAACAAAATAACTGAAAGCTGAAGCTAAGTTGATAATATAATAACTGAAAGTAACTGGGAGTCAAAGATAATCTGAAGATATGCTCACCTACTGATACTGACTCATCTCTCTCAATATAGTGAGTAAAATATCTGTCCGGCTCTATAAGGCTCGGTATGTGTAACTGCTTTGCGTAGTAGGCTCGCTCATAGGCGCTCGCCTATACTACGCTCTGTATCTCGGCCATTCTGGGCTCGCTCATAGGCACTCGGCCACAGTAGGCTTGGTATATAACTTACTATCTGATCAAAGGTTGCCCAATAGGGGAATGTCCATCGATTATAGCTCGATGGTGGTAAAGGTACTATAATACTATATATATATATAGACCCTCTGCTATCTTGACTGAAAGAAAACAATACTTAAATGAATATAAAGTCTCGATAAGGGATAATACTATAACTTATGAGACTAGGATAATCTACATAAGTTCAGGAATACGAACTTCTCTTTATGTCTCGTTATCAAACTCATGTAGTTGCGGGATCATGCCAAAATGAAGGAAAGGTTTAAGCCTTAACACACCTTAACTCCGTTGAGTCCTTAATACCTTCCAAGAAATTCTTCAAACAACTCAACTCAATCTACCATAGCATAAGGAGATTCAAAATCAGTGCTGAGTAAAGGCTAAGTCTGCAACTTAAACTAGTAGCTCGTTTACGTAAATTTGGGCAGAATTTCCCCTATAACTAGGTCCTCCTCCAATACAATATACCAATAACAACAAGAACACAATAGTAACAACATGTATGCATCATTTTCCAACGTTATCTTCATCAGAATATACCACAAAACAACCCACACACCCTAATCACTTCATACATAAAATGACAACCAAAGTAGTGTCAAACAACCTAAAACTTGTAACGACGAATGACCAGCCCACCATTCTGTCATTATGTGGTGTTTATCCTCACCTTTTATCCTCCAAAAATCCATAAAACATCAGCACAAGAGTCCAACACGAGTGGACTAAAAAACAGTCCACTAAAAGTGAAATAAATCGAACTCATGGCTTTCGATCACCGTCCCGTGAGTTCTAACTATTAGAAAACGAATTTATCAACCTTCCTTGATATTTAAAATCTTAAATATATAAATTAGGAATTTTATTAACTATGAAGTACATTCCAAAACTCAAACTACAAAGAAAAAGAGAGGCGATATAGCGATACTTACGTCGTAGGGATCGTTCTAATGTTATCGCTTCTTGATTTCATACCCGGAATGTTAATCTTCTTTAGAACCCTTGTAGAGAGCTGAAGTGTGAGCTTTTGGGGGTTCTCTGGTCGTGTTCTATGAAAAATGAAGAGAAGGACGATTTAAAACCCTATGTATATCAAGTTTTGAAAAGTCAAAGAGGTGCTAGCTTGGCACCCTAGCATTGGCCCTTCTTTCGATGTTTATATCTTTTTATACAGATGTCGTATGAACAAGCGGTTAAAAGAATTAGAAACTAAATTCCAAGACCTTCAATTTGGTATATAATATGTCCCAAAAATACCTTATATAAAACACGAAATGTATTACTCAAAACGCTTCAAACACCTGCTTGTCACCTATACAGTCTACGCAGTCTCGCGAAACTGCACATATCTCTCTACTCCGATGTCGTATCAACAAACGGTTTAATGATTTAGAAACTAGACTCGTAGATCATCAATTTTTTATGTGTGTCATCCCTTAATTCCAAGTAAATTAGGAAATGTGCTCAGCTATATTTGACCTAATGTTCAACATATTTATGAATGTAACTTGTGATGATCTTTGCCAACTTTTGTTCCACAACTCGCTTGACTTCAAAATATAACACACGAATATCATAAGACAAAAATAAACCATAACATAACCTCCTTTTCATTTTGAGCACCCTAGTCTCACCCCAAAAGTACATGTTATAACATTCCCAACTTGTCAACTTTCGACGAAACTTATTTTTTTTAATTGGTTTAGCTTCCAAGCCTTCCAACCCTCTTGGTACTTGCAGTCCATGATCTTCAATTTTTGTAACCTCCAAGTTAATATGATTAACTTACTTTATGTACTTTTAAATATGTTGTCATTTCAGAGCTTACATCAATTGACTTACGACGTACTCTCACGTACGAAAATATGGGGTGTAACATCATTCCCCCCTTTGGAACATTCATCCTCGAATGTTGACTGATGCGCTTATCAGTCTCATAACCTATAGCTCTTACGAATAATTTTGTATTGTCCTTGACATCTAGGCAACTATTCTGTGAATAAATCCAAAGTCCAGGGCATTCCCCCCTTCAGGCCTCTTTCTCGCACCATGACCTGTGGTCGGAATTCTTCCAATCTCATTACTGTTTCTACCTCGGTCGTATAGCCTGTACGACTCTATCCCTGTATGTATGACTATGCGACTCTTCTCTCCTTTTTCCTCCAGCTATTATCCAATCTCTAAGCCTCACTTTGTGAACATATACAGAACTATGACAAGCTGTCCCTCTAGGCATCTATAGGTGTACTGAAGTCCTTCACTTGGTACTTTGTCGAACTTACGACTATTGCTATATCTTGTTTCATAGCCTCGGTTATCTATCCTTATGGCTTTACTACATCTAGTTGGGTCATACTATACCATAAAACTTAGTTCAGTTTATTATTACCGAGATTTGTAACCCAACTATATGTTACGATGTCGCTGCTTATCCTATATGTATAAATCTAAGTCCTTTAATGCTTCCTCATTACTGTTCATCTTAAGAATGACAACCTAATCTCATCTCATACTTTGGAACTTTTATCCATCTATCGGTGATTCACCTTAATGTTGATCTATAATCTACCACTGATAACTTAAAACCTCTTATGTAATACATTGTCACTAGGGCTCACGACGTATCGGGGAACATTTAAAGTGATTTTTCTGATCCACCTAGGGACGATACTATACTTCAATAAGCATATTTCATAGCATCCCAATGCGATGCATCTTTCGGGGGGGGGGGGGTATTCTAATCCCATGCAATTCATGAAATCCCTTTTCTCAAAATCATTACTCAATCAAAGGCCTAAACATCATCTTCTTATACATCACCATTACACCCTTATTCTACTACCTGGGCAGCATTTCATCTCTTCTAATTGCTCCTAGTCTTAGACACCTCCAAGTTTGTTCAAGTTATACTGAGCTTTTTATAACATACAGAAACCATCAGCTCTCTTGTTTGATGGGCTTAATCCCGAGGTCTTACCTATTCTTGTTACCTTCTAACTCACCTTTTCTTATCCTTACTCCCATATACCTAAAACCTTGTCATCTACCATAATTTAGCTTGCGACCTATACATATCTATTTATACTACTTACAATCTTCCTTTAACTTGCTAGCACCATAGATTTCCTTTCGTGCCTTCTCAGTTATCTTTAAATGTAAGCCATTACTTTTCCTGGTCGTTCTGCCACTTGTTGCATGAATACTTGGCTTGTCTTATTGCCCATGAATACTGTAATTTCATGTACCTCATATGATCTCAAATATCACCTTTGATTATTTTTTTCCCATTCATTAGCCACGATAGGTGCCACTTTCTTATGGAGTGTATACAATATTGTAGTGAGACTGTTGTTACAAGATCATTTCCTATTTAGGTCACTATGCTTAGGTGGAAACCTTCTTCCTTATTTCCTCAGCTAGTCTTTCGTTGTAGTACTTAGGGAGACTTTCTGGCTCTTGTAAAGTTGCGAGCTTGTTATATTGTATACCCGAAGGAATTTTTTATGTTCTTACTAGCCTATAATTATCCTTAATTACTTACCTCCACGCCCTTGTCCTAGAAGGGTTGCTTCTGAACTGAAATGTTTTTTTACTGTCTTCCCAGTAGCACTCTCTTTTATTTCTGTAATACATATACAGTACCTTTAATTACCCCAACTCCTATCTGAATATTTCTCAAGGATTATGACGTCATATCTACGAGACTGAATTCACTATGTTGGGGTTCACTACGTTTATCTTGCACAATCTGCATGATTTGTCTATATCCTCTTATCTAGATATAACTAGGCTCTTCCTAAATCAACTGTTAACTACTCGTTGGTCCATTCTCATATCTATATTTCTGCGTAACCTCTCTTGGGTTATGTCCTTGTCTTAACTCACCTCTTACATTGGCTCCTTATGTATCAAATGCTTATTCGCACTTATTTATCAATAACATCCCGGGCGGGAACCCTTACTTCCTCTCGCCGGCGTCATTCTTGCATAATGTTCTGGAGTCACGACATATATATAGGATCTGAATAAATACAATCTCATTCCTTTTGCCTTTCTACCACATTCTTCCTTTACTATTCCATAGTTACCTGAACCACTTAACTCCGACTTAATACCACATCACACCATCTCCTCCCCTTCCCCCCTTTAAGAGAGTACTAAGATTTAGTGTTATGACGATCTATCTATAGATATTTTACCTCTTCATCTTTGGCATCTTTTCACATCATCAATGACCCTTATTCGCCTTACGGTAACCCTTCTGTACCAGGAATAACTGAATTCCTTATGCACAAGGGTGACACCTAGTGTAACTGGCACACTTAGTCGTTTAAGCTTAACTCTGCTCACAATGCTTGCTTTAGGGAAGCGTCTTCCTGAATGAACTTTAAAGATTATTCTTTTGTTGTCCATTCTATTATTGTCGGAACTCTATCTCTGAAATTCTCACGATATCGACTATTATCAAATCATTTGGTCCCTAATTCATGTTTCGTTTATCTTGTTCACTATCCCATGCTGATTTCTATTACTCCGGGGGTCTAAATTTTTATTCTGGTAATCACGTTGGACTCACCAACTCATTTCTCGAAATGAGAATACGACTTTTGGCCTATACTCTTTTATTTTCTCAAGGCATGTCTCCTTTTATCTTTTCCTTCACTTGACTATAGACTATATCATACTGTCATATTTTGATTTACCGTAATCACGCATTTATCACATCTTACTCATAATACTTCATTTACTCTCTTCTTATTCTCCAGCTAATATTTCTGTCTATCACTTTATTTTGAAAACTTCAAAAAAACGTTCTTTCACTTTTAGCTCCCCTTGCTTCATCTCACTGGCTCTTCGGGATGCCTAACATTCTCTCTCCTTCTTTTTTTTTTACTAGGGACGGGAATCATACTAAGGTAAATATTTATCTCTGCTAGGATTCCAGTGCCTATCTTCTGAATTTTATGAATATACTAGTATTCATGTCTAGCTGTACTATTCTAGAGTGCACCATCTGGGTGTCTCACAAGGAGAACTATTAACACGTTTGCACTATCCTTCGAAAATGTTAGCTAATGATAACAATCCATCCACAATTTTTGGGTTACTATAACCCCAACTGTATCCTGATCTATCATACTTCTCTTAAACTATATATGTTAGCTCCCATAGGGCATAACTGAGATGTGTGTGGCCAATTGTACATACCTCTGTTATTGTGGAAAGTAACTCAGAATGCTTATATTTCTCTACCTGAATTGTAAATACTTATAATCTTCACTAACTAGGTACTACGTACCCTTCTTCGCATTGCTTCTTTAACTTATTGAAAGTTGTATCTATCTTCTGATTCTCTCATTTCTCTTTACCATATGGGTGGATAAATATTCATGCCTTAGGGCTCCATACCAAGAAGCTTACACGTCTTAGTACACACATGATCTTCTGAAGACCTCACATTTACTCATCATAACCATGCAAAATCGAGTTCCTCTGACTCAACTCTTCCATAGTCACATTCAATCTCTTACCAACTATCTTTCTGGATGTAAGTATCGTTGTATTACGAATAAAATAAAATTTTGGAGTTTGAATTCTTACAACTAAGCTATACCATACGATCTAGAGTAAGAAGAAACAGTGACAGTCCTAAATGTCCTGTAGCCTCCTACTTATAAGTGTGATGCACAACACACCCCTAAACAAGACTCTACTAGACACGGCTTGTAGACTCCCTGGGATAGAACTACTCTGATACCAAGTTTGTCATGCCCCAAACCTGAAAAGGTATGGGCGGCACATGGTGCCATACTCGGCCCGAGCATACCACTCTGTAACTATGAACTCTGGAGTGGTAACCTTCAACTTAGGTCGATGAGGCCGTATTCTGAATCATCTGAAAATAACGTCTACAACCAGCAATACCAAACTAAACATCTACATAGGGCTGGTAAAGCCACAATACTAATATAAAAAAAATATACAGGACTCGTCTACAAGCCTCTAGGGATAACTGAACTGTATCATGGTCGGGACAGCGCCTCGACCTACCCATCAAACCTGTATATATAAAATGGACTCCAAGGTCTAGACCTAGTAAATCCGGGGAAGTGGAGCTTACCAACCAAGCTGATGTTTGGCTTTGTCTACTGCGAAGGTCTATCCAGCTATCTATCAGGACCTGCAAGCATGAAATGTAGCGTCCCCATCAAAAGGGACATCAGTACGAAATAATGTACCGAGTATGTAAGGCAACAAAATAAATGAAAACTGAAACTGAGCTGATAATATAATAACTAAAAGTAAATGGGAGTCAAAGATAATCTAAAGATATGCTCACCTGCTGATACTGACTCATCTCTCTCAATATAGTGAGTAAAATATATGTCCGGCTCTATAAGGCTCGGTATGTGTAACTGCTTTGCGTAGTAGGCTCGCTCATAGGCGCTCGCCTATACTACGCTCTGTATCTCGGCCATTTTGGGCTCGCTCATAGGCGCTCGGCCACAGTAGGCTTGGTATATAACTTACTATCTGATCAGAGGTTGCCCAATAGGGGCCTGCCCATCGATTATAGCTCGATAGTGGTGAAAGTACTGTAATACTCTCTGTGTGTGTGTGTGTGTGTATATATATATATATATATATATATATATATATATATATATATATATATATATATATATATATATATATATAGACCCTCTACTCTCTTGACTGGAAGAAAATAATACTTAACTGAATATAAAGTCTTGATAAGGGAGAATACTGTAACTTATGAGACTAGGATAATGTACATAAGTTCAGGAATACGAACTTCAGTTTATGTCTCGTTATCAAACTCATGTAGTTACGGGATCATGCCAAAATGAAAGAAACGTTTAAGCCTTAACATACCTTAACTCCGTTGAGTCCTTAATACATTCCAAGCAATTCTTCAAACAACTCAACTCAATCTACCACAGCATAAGGAGATTCAAAATCAGTATTGAGTAAAGGCTAAGTTTGAAACTTAAACTAGTAGCTCATTTACGTACATTTGGGCAGAATTTCCCTAGTAACTAGGCCCTCCTCCAATACAATATACCAATAACAACAAGAACACAACAGTAACAACATGTATACATCATTTTTCAACCTTATCTCCATCACAATATACAACAAAACAGCCCACACACCCTAATCACTTCATACATAAAACGACAACCAAAGTAGTGTCAAACAACCTAAAATATGTAACGAAGAATGACCAGCCCACCATTTTGTAATTATGTGGTGTTTCTCCTCATATTTTCTCCTCCAAAAATCCATAAAACATCAGCACAAGAGGCCAACACGAGTGGACTACAAAACAGTCCACTAAAAGTGAAATAAATCGAACTCACGGCTTCCGATCACTGTTCCGTGAGTTCTAACTATTAGAAAATGAATTTATCAACCTTACATGATATTTAAAAGCTTAAATACATAAATTAGGAATTTTCTTAACTATGAAGTATGTTCCAAAACTCAAACTACAAAGAAAAAGAGAGGCGATATAGCGATACTTACGTCGTACGGATCGTTCTTATGTTATCGCTTCTTGATTTCGTACCCGGGATGTTAAACTTCTTTGGGACCCTTGTAGAGAGATTAAGGGTGAGTTTTTGGGTGTTCTCTGGTCGTGTTCTATGAAAAATGAAGAGAAAGACGATTTAAAACCGTATATATATCAACTTTTAAAAAGTCAAAGAGGTGCTAGCTTGGCACCATAGCATTGGCTCTTCTTCCGACGTTTATATCTTTTTATCCGATTGTCGTATGAACAAACGGTTAAAATAATTAGAAACTACATTCCAAGACCTTCAATTTTGTATATAATATGTTCCAAAAATACCTCATATAAAATACGAAATGTATTACTCAATACGCTTCAGTGACACACCTACATGTCACCTATGCAGTCTGCGCAGCCTCACGAAACTGCACATATCTCTCTACTTCGATGTCGTATCGACAAACGGTTTAATGCGTTAGAAACTAGACTCTTAAATAGTCAATTTTATATGTGGATCATCCCGTAATTCCAAGTAAATTGGGAGAAATGCTCAGCTACATTTGACCTAATGTTCAGCATATTTATTAATGTAACTTGTGATGATCTTTGTCAACTTTTGTTCCACAACTCGCTTGACTTCAAAACATAACGCACGACTATAATAAGAAAAAAATAACTCATAACATAACCTCCTTATCATTTTGAGCACCCTAGTCTCACCCCAAAAGTACACGTTATAATATTCCCAACTTTTCGACTTTCGACGAAACTTATTTTCTTCAATTGGTTTAGCTTCTAAGCCTTTCAACCCTCTTGGTACTTGCAGTCCATGATCTTAAATATTTGTAACCTCCAAGTTAACATGATTAACTTACTTTATGTACTCTGAAAGATGCTCTCATTTCAGAGCATACATCAATTGACTTACGACGTACTCTCACGTACGAAAATATAGGGTGTAACACGAACGTTGATCAAATGATTGATGCAAAGGCCAGGCATGAGTTAATGAGTTTCCTCGATGCTTACTCCGGGTACAACCAAATTAAGATGAACCCGGAGGATCAGGAAAAAACTTTGTTCATAACAAATTTCGGTACCTATTGCTATAATGTGATGCCCTTTGGGCTAAAGAACGCCGGAGCCACTTCTCAGCTGCTCGTAAACAAAATGTTTGAAAAACAAATAGGGAAAACTATGGAAATTTATATAGACGATATACTTGTTAAGTCTTTAAACGTAGGTGATCATCTTAAACACTTACAAGAAATGTTTGACATCCTAAGGAAGAATAACATGAAGCTTAACCCCGATAAGTGTGCGTTCGGGGTCAGCTCCGGCAAGTTCCTGGGATTCATGGTGTCACAAAGGGGGATTGAGGTTAACCCTGATAAAATTAAAGCCATCGAGGACATCCCGGACCATCTATCAAGCATAAAAGAGGTTCAAAGGCTCACAGGGAGATTGGCCGCTTTGAGCAGGTTCATTTCCTGGTCTTTATATAAATGCCATCATTTCTTCTTGTTACTCAAAAACAAGAACAACTTCCCATGGACCCCGGAATGTCAGCAGGCTTGAGGGTTTTGAAAAGTACTTGTCAAGTCCTACGTTATTATCGAAGCCAGAGGAAGGCGAAAAACTGTTAATCTACCTAGCAGTCTCAGAGGTAGCAGTAAGTGTCGTTCTAGTCTGAGGATGAAGGTACGCAATCTCCTATTTATTACTAGAATTTTAACGGGAGAAGAAACTCGCTACACACATTTGGAGAAGTTGGCCTTAGCCCTCGTAGTTGCCGCTCGGAAGCTAAGGCCTTATTTCCAATGTTATCAGATAGCTATAGTGATAACCTTTCCCCTGCAGAATATCCTTCATAAACCCGAGTTTTCGAGTAGGCTGGCCAAATGGGCCATCGAAATAAGTGAATTTGACATAGAATATAAACCTAAGACTGCGATTAAGTCACAAGTTTTGGCCGACTTTGTGGATGATTTCAGTCAGGGATTGTTACCTTTGGCAATCAAAGAAGCAGTGATGGTTTCAGAATCGACATCAAGAGTTTGGACCCTATTCACAGACAGAGCTTCCAACGTAAAAAGGTCTGGGCTCGGCATAGTATTAACCACGCCTGCGAGAGAAACCCTAAGGCATGCCATATGAACGGTTCCTCTAACTAACAATGAAGCAGAGTATGAAGCTTTGATTGCAGGGCTCGAATTGGCTCGGAGACTAGATTCCAAGGTCATAAAAATCAAATGTGATTCCCAGCTGGTGGTAAATCAGGTCTATGGGATCTTTGAATCCAAAGAGGAATGCATGCAGTAATACATAGTGAAGGTTCAGGCTCTGTTTGCTCAGTTCCGGGAGTGGTCAATTATGCATATCCCGAGGAAAGAAAATGCAGAAGCAGACGCATTAGCTAACCTTGGCTCGCCAATGGAAATGAAGGGATCGGACTCTGGTACGGTCCTATAGCTTATGCACTCAGTTCTGGATGTAGATCGCTACTATGAGGTAAACACGACTAATTTGGTCTGGGACTAGAGGAATGAGATCATTGATTACCTCGATCATGGAAAGTTGCCTGAAGATCCCAAGTCATCCCGGGCGCTGTGTGCTAAAGAAGTGCGGTATAGTTTCAAAGGAGGCCAATTGTACAGGAAATCTTTCCAAGGCCTGTTGGCCCGATGTGTAGGAGCCTCAGAAGCTAATTATGTTATGCGAGAAGTCCACGAAGGGATCAACGGAAATCATTCGGGCACGGATTCCTTAGTACTAAATTGGTAAGGGAGGGATATTTTTAGCCCCAAATGGAACAAGATGCCAAAGCTTTTGTTCAAAATGCGATAAGTGTCCACACTATGCGTCGTTGGTACATCAACCAGCAGAACCATTACACTCAGTTTTGTCTTCATGGCCGTTCATGAAGTGGGGAATGGATATCGTCGGACAATTGTCAATGGCCCCTGGTAAGGTAAGGTTTTTATTTATTTTAGCTGACTATTTTTCTAAGTGGGTTGAAGTAGGTCCTTATGGGAACGTGAAGTGGTGGATTTCTTATGGGAGAATATAATTTGCAGATATGGGATACCAAAAGAGATAACCTATGACAATGGGCCACAATTTATAGGTGCAAAGGTCACAAAGTTCCTTGAACACTTGAAAATCAAAAGGATCACATCTTCGCCCTATCATCCAAGCATAAATGGTCAAGTGGAATCAACGAACAAAGTGATTATACAAAATCTGAAAAAGAGATTGGAAGCAGCTAAAGGCAAATAGCCCGAGGAGTTGCCCGGTGTATTATGAGCGTACCGAACAACGGCCAAATCGAGCATAGGAGAGACTCCTTTCTCCCTTGTGTACGGAGCAGAAGCCCTGATCCCGGTGGAAGTAGGGGAGCCTAATTTGAGAGTACAACATGGGAAGGCCCCTACCAGGTTTCAGCTATCACCGGAAAAGAATCATACGAGTTGGAGAATCAAGATGGAGAAAAGTTGCCAAGCAACTGGAATGTGGCACACCTCAAGAGATACTATTGCTGATGAACTTCACATGTACTGAAAGTATGTGCTGCAATCTTTTTCCCTTTGTCCAACTTTTGTCCCAATTGGGTTTTTCTGGCAAGGTTTTTAACAAGGAAGTAACGGAAAGCATACTACGAAGAAAGTCTCAACCGAAGCAATAAGACCTTTTAATTATAAGGCACACAAGCGAAAAACCACTCCGGAGCGGTTAGATAATCTTTTGCTCGGTAGCAAAGTTCCTATCGAGAAGTTAAGTTCTCTATCGAACAAAGATTATCTAATAGTTCACAAGTGCAAGCCACTAGGGGATTGTTATATAGTTTTTGGCTCGATATCATAAATTCCTAAGGGGAACTGAAGTTTGTTACCGAACTAAAGATTATCTACCAATTCATTAGTGGAATACTCGAAGGTATAAAACTTCTAGTGTTCAAACACACATTCTTCGCATTCAAACACTGGAGGGATGATATAAGGATACGACAACAACAACTTTCACTTTGATTGGAATACGAAACCCAGAAGGATAGTTATATCATCGGGATCGGGGACTGCGCGGCCAGCCCTGCAGAAACAAGTTGTATAAGTTAGCCACAAGAAATGTCAATTTCTTTTTAGGATAACGAATGCTTATGTACTTTTGAAAATGGATGGAATAAAGTAAAGTCCTTTTATTTCTATCTTGTTTCATGTCTGAGCGATGAATTGATTTTGTCATTTGAAAGTTAAACACTTACTTCAAATGTTAGTGCCGTAATAAACAAGAGACGTCCTCTTTAAGAGAACCATAAACATAAGAGGGCCCTCTCTAATGAAAACCCTCATGATAAAGGGTTGATTTTGGAAGAACTTGTGCCCGAAGTCCGAACGCTTTTAGGGGAAAATACACCCAAAGCCTTGCATGATTAGACGCAAATATTAAAACTTGTGCAAAACACTTAAACAAAAAAGGACACAAGATTAAACTTGCATAAATGTTTAAACAAAAGTACGTAAAATGAAAAACTCATGCAATACTTGAGCAAAAAGTGTTTTAATTTACAATGAATGTTCCAAATGACATAAGTACAAAAGTTAGAAAAAGAAATCAAAAGATAAGTTGATGCATCTCCGGAACCCGGAGAAAGCAAAGCATCCTAGCCCCCAAGAGAAGTGAGTAGATCTGTCGCCGGCTCGACTCAGCCTTCATCATTTTGACCTTCAGCATCATCGCCTTCCAGTTCCTCTTCAGTTCCCAAGAATTCAGAACCAGAACCAGGAGAATCGGAAGCATCAGGCCTGGCCAGAAGACCCCTTTTAGTAGTTGACTCCAGCTCACAAGCTTTAGCAATTTCGGCATCAAAGTCAATGACACCTGTTTTGGCTTCTTCCTAGTTTTTTCTCCTCATGTTGTACATAACATATGTTTTCAACAACGAGGGAATCCGCTCGGTGCTTGAGTTATTCTTTAAGTTGGTCAACCTTGGTAGAGAGATTTTCCATGCAGATCTAACGGACCGGAGGCTAACATTAAGATCTCGAACAATGGAGCTAAAAATTATATTATGCTCGATGGTCTTCTTATACTTCTCTTACAATTGGTCATATTTCAACCTGGCAGCAGCAATCTCTTCAGTTTTGGAGTTCAAGACTGCCTCCAAATTATTTCATTTTTCAGCGGAAGCAGCCTCGCGATCGGATGCAGCAAGAATGACACTATCAACTTCATCCCATTTGGCCCTAGCCTCTTCAAATTGAACCCTCAGCGGGGTAATCTCTTGGCTAAGGGTCTCTACTTCTTGCTCGCTTTGCTGCAACCGAGCCTCCAAAACAACAACCTCAGCAGCTTTAGCTTCAAGTTTTGAGAGGCGAGCACCAGTTTGGTCCCGCTCGGCCAAAAGTTGATCCCCCTCGGAGGTAAGTTCCTCCTTATCTCGAATCAACCTTTGGAGGCCCTCGGAAGTAAGAAAATTGGATGTGAAACAAAAAAGGCAAACTCAAAATACTACTATATCAAATATAGAAGAGATAACGAAGGAAACGAAGAATATACTGTTGCGGCATTGTACATAGCATTATTCAACAAACACTCTCCCGAGAGAGCTTGTATCTTTTCCCTATATTTTTCTGAAGCCAAAGGCTTCAGATAGTTAGCAAGTTCCACCGGTCGGGACAGCAGATTGCATCCGGTAGAGACCAAGAGAGTAACGCTCCTCCTCTTTTGCGGATCTTGTAAGGGGTGGCATAATTTTGCCCCAAGTTCCCATGCACTGGGGACTTGGGGAGAGGAACATCCTCTTCTCGGATAGATTTGGTCAGTGGAGATGATGTAGCAATTGCTGGTGGTAAAGGAAGAGGTTGTGAAAAAGGAGATGAAGTTGATGGCGTTGAAGGATGAGAAGTGGTTGCGGCAAGCGCAGTACTGGTTGTTGGATACTCGTCAACCGAAGATGGTAGGGACCCGGTACTCAACCTCAAGGTACCAGGCACAGCGACTGGGATCCAAAAATGGGAGTTGGCATTTTCCACCATCTCAAACTCCCCTCAGAGCGTCAAGGCATTGTTCTTGGTTGGTGTAACTATCTCAACAAATTGAGAAGTTTATTGAGCTGAGGAAGGTCGTCATCTTCGATGTAGAGACTCCCCCTCCTTGCTGGCTTCCCCATCATCGTCAATCATCACGGTGTCTATGGACGGCTCGGGGGGGGCTCGTCACCACAACTTTTGGAGACGACTCGGTAGAGGCATTCTTCGCCCTCTTATTCTTTCCTTCGGCCGCGGAGGAATGTCTTCTCTTTGATTGTTTATTCTCCGAACGAGGACTCCGAGAAGAAGCACTCAAACCAGAGTAGGCCCGGAGACACCTGTCTGTGTAAAAAGCCTCCTGCAGCAGCCTCTCCACATCAGCAAGATTAGCCAAAACATCCTCCTCGGGGATGACAACTGAGCCCTGGGTTTACCTGAATTGAATAGGAGAGAAGGGTCAAAGAACTTCCTTATATGAAAACGTAAAAACAAGATGAGTTCGACTTACCGTGATTTTTGGCCTTCCACCCTTATTTGAGGGACAGTTCTTTCCACGTGCGGGTTTCGGGCGTAGTAACGTCCAAAATTATCTAGACCCACTGGTCCAAGCCTTCAACCCTAAATGGAACCCACCGAGTTGCTAAAATAAGTAAAAGAGGAAGGGTCAACAACGATGTGGAATGATCCTTAACAGAAGAAAAAATTAATGATAGACTTACGAGTGCGATTCCATAATTCTGAAAAGGCTGGAGTCGTGGTCGGGATGATGTCACTGGTGGCGACTGAAATGAACCATTCCATCCACCCATGGTGGTTGTCATCATCCATGTTGGATAGCAGGGCATGGTGGCCACGTTTACTGAAATTTATCATTCCCCCGTGGAAGATCTTGGGGGAATAGAGGTTCATTATTCGAGTTGGGGATAACGCTTCTACCCTCTCTTGGAACATGCACCGAAGATAAGCGATTGTCCTCCACACGGAAGGACTTACTTGTGCCAAGCACACGTGATAACGGAGGCTGAACTCCATAATGACAGAGTCAAGCTCTTCACTCAAAGCAAATGCTCCCAAATTGAAGGGATACGTGTAAAAATATGTAAAACCCTTCTTGGGTAGGGTTATCTGCTCCGCCAGGTCAGGAGCGATAATGTCCAAATCTTGACAGTGGCAGTTTTCCTTCACATCATGGATACTGGAAGGACAGATGGAAGAAGGGTATACGCTAACAACCAACGTACGAGGGTGAGCAGAAGCATACTTCCCTTCAAAAACTTTGGTAGTAACTAGACTCTTTAGGATGATGGTACTTACCGTAAGGGGAGCAGCATCATCAGCTTTACCTTTGTTCTTTGAAGAACTAGGATTTCTGGAAGAAGAGGCCATTTTTTATCAGAAGAAGGGTTTTCTCTCAAAGAAAAAAGTTAAAGAAAGGTTAAAGACGAAGTATGAGTTGAGTAAAGAAAGTTTGAGAAATTTTAGAGTATTCTGAAGTGTGAATGAAGGAGGTTGATGCGTATAAGTAAAGGTATAGGCGGCTAAAATCGTGGCCATAATTACCTCGGTAACCGGCAAAAGTGATGCTAAATTGTGGGATGATGCGTCTAATCAACCGTCAAAAACTTTTCAGAGGGGGTCAGTGTATTTCCCGCCAAAAAAGGTATTTCTACCAACTTTCCGGTGACACAAAGTTATGCCACCGGAAAGCAGGGGGACTATCTATATAGGGTAAAATATATTTATATTAAATGATCGCATGAGGAAGTGACACGTGGAGCCGAAGATAGAAGATAGTTGAATCTAAAGGCAACGATCCCGTCTGTTCTTACCGGAGAGAATGATACTCATAAAGGCGAAATAAATGCCTACCACCCGTTAGCATTTAGTGAGGAATATTCTATAGTATGAAGTGCATGGCTCATTACAAGGAATATAACATTCACTGCCTACCGTTACACATTTTTCAATGGCCTTCATAATTGACATTAAAGAGGGACTTGATCTTAGGAACTTGTTCCCTAGGTGAAGCTATAAATACGAAGCTCTATTATCATTGTAAAGGACACGAATTTTCTGACAAACATATGCTATACTTTATTCAAAGCTTAATATAATTTTATCTTCTTGTTTACTGATATCGTTGCTATTGTCCCTAGAAGCCCTGCTCCCGAAATTACTGTTTCTTCTATCTTATCTTCATCTCAAGGCAAAGTATTATATTTTTGTCTAATTCATCTATTATTTCAGGATCAAATTAATTCACTTTTCTATAAACCACGTATAAATTCAACTGTACCATTTTACGCATAACAAATATTGGAGTTTTGTGGGAGAGAGTCGATAACTTGAGGTATAAACCTTGAAAGGTTATCATTGTCATACAATTAGATATTTGTGAGAAATGACATACTGTACTAACCCGACCGGTCATTTCGAATTTGCACTTCGCTCGGTAGTTTGAGGGCATGAGTAGCTCCACATGATGTACTATGACTTATGTGAATCATCGGTTTTCATTTTCAGGTTATTCGGAATCGGTTTGGAAGAATAAATTTCATGATTTAAGCTTTAAGATTGAAGAGTTGACCAAGTTTAACTTTTGAGAATTTGACCCCCCGAATAGATTTTTGATGATTCCGTTAGGTCCAAATGGTGATTTTGGACTTGGGTGTATGCCTAGATTTGCATTTGGATATTTCTAGAAGGATTAGGCGCTAATCAACGAAAGTTAGAAATTGTATGGTTTGGAAAGTTTATAAGCTTGACCGGGAGTTAACTTTGATGATATCGGGTTCGGATTTTGGTTCAGGGAATTTGAATAGCTTCGTTATTTCATTTGGGACTTGTGTACAAAATTTGGATTCATTCCGGGTTGATTTGATATGTTTCGGCACGAGTTTTGGAAGTTGAAACATTCAAAGTTCATTAAGTTCGATTTGAGGTGCGATTCATATTTTCGATGTTGTTATGCATGATTTGAGGCCTCGAGTAGGTCCATATTATGTTACAAGACTTGTTGGTATATTCGGACGTGATCCCGAAGGGCTCGGGTGAGTTTCGGACGAGGTTCGGATTTGTTTGGATCATTTTTTGCTAAAGTTGTTGGTGGCAGATCTGGTGTGATTGCACCTGCGGCTGGGTTGCGCATGTGCAATGGTCATAGAAGCGATAGAGGACTCATAGATGTGGGTTATGAATGGTGGGGAAGACCGCAGAAGCGGAAGTAAGGGCGCATCTTCTCATCCGCAGAAGCGTAAGACTAGCCGCAGAAGCGGCGTGTGGTGCAGAAGCGGGAGTTGTTTGTCGCACCTACGTGTGCGTAGAAGCGGGGAAAGCTCCGCAGGTGTGGAAGTCTGCTCTTCAGAGGGCTTCGCAGAAGCGATAATTGTTCGCAGAAGCGGAAGTCGCAGATGCGACAATGTGACCGCATATGCGAAAATGCTGGGCAGAAGCTATATATTGAGATTTTGGTTCTTTTGTTCATATTTTGAGATGTGGGACTCGGATTGAGGCAATTGTGCAGGAAACTTTCATCACAAGGATTGGGGTAAGTGTTCTACACCAGGTTTTGATTATATTTCGTGATTTCATCTTCATTTTTGGTAATTGGATTATGGGCTTTAAAGCGAAAAATTGGGAATTTTAGCCTAAAGTTTCATAGAGTGAGATTTTGAGTTTTGAATGTCGACTCGGCGTCAGATTTGAGTAAAACTAGTATGGTTGGACTCGTAATTAAATGGGTTATCGGATTTTATGAGTTTCATTGGGTTCCGAGGTGCGGGCTCTGCGATTTTAGATTTTTGATTAAGATTTGACCTTTATCATTTGGAATTGTTTCCTTGGGCTTTATTTGATGTATTTGAGTTGCTTTTGGCTAGTTTCGAGCCATTCGGAGGTCGGTACATGCGGGATGGCATTTTGGAGCATCGCTTGGCTTGCTCGGTATTGGAATTGGCTTGTTCAAGGTAAGTAACGCTTCTAAACATTGTGCTAAGGGTATGAAACCCCGAATTTCGTATTATGTATTTGTTGTTGAGGTGACGCACATGCTAGGTGATGGGCATGTGGGCGTGCACTGTGTGAATCATAACTCCGTTATTTTGGTTGTACTATGTAGTTACCTAAGCTTATCTGTAACCATGAACTCTCTGCGTACTAGAGCTATTAAGCTGTGACCCATGTTAGAAACCATGTCTAGTCTATGCGCTTATTCTGTTGGGACCTACTGGGGTCATTATTACTGTTGAGTTATTTGCTTACATTCCAATTTCATACTCAGTCATGTTCATTCATTGCATAGCATAGCTCAGTCTCTGTTGTTATTTATTGATACATCATATCATCAGTTTGGGCTAGTTTCATGACATAGTGAGCCCGAGAGGCTGGAGAGATTGATGACTGAGTGAGGCTGAGGGCCTGATTATGAGGTTATTGATACTATAGCATATGAGTTGTCCGTGCGGATCCAGATATTGATACTATAGCACATGAGTTGTTCGTGTAGCACGTGAGTTGTCAGTGCGGATTATAGCGCTTGGGTTGAAGGAGCCCCTCCGGAGTCTGCACACACACCCAGTGAGCGCAGGTACCTATTGAGTGCGAGTGCGAGTGCCGAGTGATTGGGAGGACTGAGTGGATTGATACTCTGAGAGTATGCATATGATTGTTCACTATGTTGTACTGCATTCGACATGCACACTTGACATACAAGCATAGATATGCATTTTTTCCTCATGTTGTACGGTATCACGTCATCCATGGCTTCTCATACACCTGGACATGTAGGTATAGAGATGTACTTTTCCTCGTGCCATTTGATAATGAAACATGTACCTGTTGAAAAGTTTTGGAAGGAAAGTCATGATTTTTCAAACTTACTCATATTTTGGTGCTTTCGGTAAAAGATTTGGGCTTTCACTATTATACTTGAAAAGCATGTCTATTTTTCTGGAACTGTGAACGAACTGAACATTACATTTCCGAGTTATTTCATGTACCACTTTTATTATATTGTTATGAGTTGTTTGTCACGACCCAAAATCAACTAGTCATGATGGCACCTAACCCAACCCACTAGGTAAGCCAATTAATCTCTAACCAATTCCAATAACAATTAATAAAGTAATTAAGTAAAGAAATATCTGAATCTTATACATTCCCCAAGGACTGGTAGTACAAATCATGAGCTTCTAAGAATAGAGTTTATAAAGCCGAAATGAAATAAATACCTAGTCTGTTTGAAAAGTACATAAACAGAGTTTTATAGATCTAAAGCTACCATAAACGAGAGACAGCTACAATCGGGACGCGGGTACATCTTCAATCCAGCTCCCATCGAACACAGCAATATCAGCAACCAACATCTGCACGTAAGGTGTAGAAGTGTAGTATGAGTACAACCGACCCCATGTACTCAATAAGTAACAAACCTAACCTTAGGTTGAAAGTAGTGACGAGCTAAAACAAGGTCGGGTACAATACCAATACTTCACAATAGTTCATAACAGCATAATACAGGTAATAAGAGATGTATCTCAGAAGTAAAATGCTCAGCTCGTTCACAGTTCCAGAAAATAGTCATGTTTTTCAAGTATCTTAGTGAAAACCCAAATCTTTTACCGAAAATGTCAAACATACGAGTAAGTTTAAAAATTGTAATTTTTTTTCCAAATATGCTTTCCACAATAAATAAAAATGTTTCATTTTCTTTCGAGATAGCAAGTGTGAAATACCTCTCTATGCCCACATATCAATGTGTGTAAAATATCATAAATGATGTGATACTGTACAACATGAGAAAAAATGCATCTTTATGCATGTATGTCATGTGTGCATGCCAATGCCATATGTCTCAAAGATGAATCATGTACTCACACTCTCATAGTACTCAATCTCATTGTCTCGCGTCCTCTCTCACTATGCTCAATGCTCAGCACACTCAATCACTCAGCATTGTACAATACCCGCTGCGGCATGCAGCCCGATCCACATATATATAGTCGACTGCGCTCACTAGGGGTGTGCGGACTCCGGAGGGGCTCCTTCAGCCCAAGCGCTAAATCGTTGCGGCGTGCAGCCCGATCCCATAATATATATATATATATATATATATATATATATATATACAGCCCTAAGGCTCGTTGCGGCGTGCAACCTGATCCTTGTACATACAGCCATTAGGCTCACTACGGTATGCAACCCGATCCATATAAAATATAATCAATATAATATGCTGCGGCGTGCAGCCCGATCCCAAAATGTCACTCTCACTCAAGACCTCGGCCTCACTTTGTCATCAATCTCTCCAGTCTCACTCGCGGGCTCACAATGTCATGAAAATAGCCCGACAACAATGAAATGATGTATCAATAAATAACAACTGAGACTGAGATATGATATGAATGCATGAATATGACTGAGTACGATATATCAATGAAATCAGTGAGATGACAGCAAGAAACGACCACTATGGGTCCTAACAATATCAGCATAAAGCCTAAACATGATATTTAGCATGATTGACAGCTCAGTTACTTTATCACATGGTGATAACACAAATATCAACAAAATAGGGCCACTATACGGTGCCATGGAAACAACGGAGTCACAATTCACAGGGTGCACGCCCGTCACCTAGCATGTGCGTCACCTCAATACCAATCGCATAACATGTATTACGGGGTTTCATACCCTCAACACTAAGTTTAGAAGAGTTACTTACCTCGAACAAGCCAATAAGAGTGGAAAATCTCTTCATAGGGCACTGTAGCTGTACAGCCATAGTACCATAGGGATGGTGAGAGTTCATAAGAGCCCGAATTTAGATATGTTCTTTTTTTTATAGGTAAGACATGGGGCAATAAGCCTCGTTCAGGAATTTCTTAAGATTAAGGTTCGAAAGGACCAGGCGCCACATTCTTGGTTGTACAATCCAAATTCTCAAAGAAAGTAGACACCCATCCGCATTCATTTTAACAAAAAAGAGTTTTTTATCAGAAGCTTGTGATTTAGTTTTTGACGCAGCAAGTAGGGGAAAACAATTCTTAATTGTTGGTACCAAAAATAAAGCAGCTGATTCAGTAGAGTGCTGACCGTAACGAACTTGACTCTGCCCCTGAAAAAACCCTTGGCAATAGTTTCATTTCTGATGTCTGCCTTGATGAGTGCGGGGATTTCAGAATCAGTTAAGGGAATAAATTCAGACGAAAAGGGCGGGGTCTTTAAAGAAAAAAAGCAAAGCAAGTTCCAGAGATGCGGGCAGAGGGGGGTTTCTCGATAGACCAAAACTGTCGGCTAGTGAGATGATGGGGGATAAGCTTCATCGTCGAGAGGGCCCATTGCTAGAACTTCCAGCGCTAAGGTGGTTGGTGTGGTAAGGCAAGCAACTCCTCTTTCCGAAGAAGGCAAGAGTAATTTAATTTCCAAAGCTATAAGTCCTAGACTAGAAAGGAGATTTGCTTGGTGTTAAGTCAACTCTACTAGATGTTACCAATGCCGAACAAGCCAAACGATGCTCCAAAGATGCCATCACGCGCGTTCCAACCTCCGAACGGCTCGAAACTAACAAAAAATAACTCAAGTACATCAAATAAAGCCCAAGGAAACAATTCTAAATGAAAAAGGTTGAAACTTTAATCAAAAGCCCAAAATCGGCCAAACCGTCTAACACGGGCCCGCACGTCGGAACCCAACAAAACTCACAAAATCCGACAACCCATTCAAATACAAGTCCAGCCATACTAGTTTCACTCAAATCCGACTTCGAATCGATATTCAAAACTCAAAATTCACATAATGAAAGTTTAGGCCAAAACCCCCAATTTCCTCTTTGAAAATCACAAGCCAATTACCAAAAACGAAGATAGATTAATGAAATATAACCAAAACCGAGTAGAGCACACTTACCCCAATTCTTGTGATGAAATTTGCTCCAAAAATCGCCTCAATCCGAATCCCACATCTCAAAATATGATAAAAGAACCAAAAACTTCGATTTTTATAGCCTCTGCCCAGCACTTTCGGCATTTGCGGACAAATAGTCGCATCTGCGACCACCGCATCTGCGGTAACTGTTTTGCTTCTACAACCATAACTAACCAGCTAGCCCCTCGCACCTGCGGAACAATTTCTGCTTCTGCACACTCACAGGTGCGACTCCTCCTCCGCATCTGCGATGACCTCCAGCCAAGCCTGCTACGATTCTGTGGCCAATTGTCCGCATCTGCGGACTCGCATCTGCGCCCACTCTTCCAAAGATGCGGAAACACCAGCACCAGAAATCTTCAGTAATGCAACATGAAATGAAAATTATTTGAACCCCGTCCGAAACTCACCCGAGGTCCCCCGGGACCTCAATCAAATATACCAACAAGTCCCATAACATAATGCGGACCTACTCGAGTCCTCAAATCACACCTGACAACATCGAAATGACGAATCACACCTCAATTCGAATTCAATGAAATTTGAAACTTCAAACTTCCACAACCGATGTCGAAACCTATCAAATCATGTCCGATTGATCTCAAATTTTACACATAAGTCACATTTGACATTACGGACATGCTCCAACTTCAGGAATGGGAATCCGACCCCGATATCAAAAAGTCCACTCCTGGTCAAACTTTTTAAAATTTCAACTTTCGCCATTTCGAGCCAAATTCAACCACGGACCTCCAAATCACAATTCAGACGCGCTCCTAAGTCCAAATCACCAAAAGGAGCTAACGGAACCATCAAAATTTCAATTCGAGGTCAAATGCTAAAAAGTCAAACTTGGTCAACTCTTTCAAATTTAAAGCTCCCTAGTTAAGAATCATTCTTCCAAATCAGTCCCAAATAACCTGAAAACCAAAACCGACGATTCACACAAATCAAAATACATCATACGGAGCTACTCACGCCCGTAAACTACCAAGCGAAGTGCAAATTCTCAAAATGACCTATTGGGTCGTTACATTCTCCCCCACTTAAACATACGTTCGTCCTCGAACGTGTCCAGGGTTGTTATCAAAGCCATCAAGTTGCCGTATAACCTTGCCATGCACATACCCGGGGGTGATCTCACGTCACTCTATCCCATATAGGCCCGACAACACAACATAACTGTAGTTTCATAATTCAACCTAGCCCATAAACCTTAGAATCCAATTTCCAGCAACTATAATTTCTATAAGATCAGAATCTCGCATCTACACACCGTATAAGTCTGAACAAGCTGTATCAAGCCATATCTATAACCCAAGATGTAATCACATGATGTACCACATAACTCAAATACTCATAGCGAAAATTTCAAATCACAGTAGCTGCTCAAAACAACCAAATACCGGTAATAGACCTCATATCAAATAAAGCCTCGCTCTAAAACCTTCGTACACTGCCGATGATGAAAGAAACATACAGAATTCATAACCATTCATCAGATCAACAGGTCATGGAGCTCACTCTCCTTCTACAAGAACTATAGCAAATTTCTAAGCCGACTTTCGGTATTATCCTTCCAAATATACCACAATCAAATCCGATAGCATCTATTCTAGGTCCAATGACCTCATCTCATCCAACACGACCACTCTAGTGACATGACACATCAATAAAATCTAAAGCCACAACCCGTGAAATCCGTGCACCAAATAGCAACATTCCAAATGTACTCAATCATGAAAAATGACTCAAATGAGAGAATCGTCCCGCAAGCTCATCAAATACCACCACCACGAAATGCTTAAACCTATCACATACCATAGAACCATAACACACGAATCTAACACAAAGGATCATATTTCCACATAACTCTGCTGCAATGCACGACCCTATCCAAATACTGGTCCATATGAAATACCTCAAGCCACCCTGCTAAAAATCAATAACCATGCGCAATTCGACATTAAGTACTCAAAGTACATTACCATAACCACGGAGAAGCAAATGACACCATGCCACACAAAACCCGAAAGAACATAACCAATACGCCATTAACCAAGCAATACCCAATACTTTTCTCGCTCAAATTCTACTATAAGGCCACAATAGAACCGCACCATATGTGCATATAACTAATGAATCACAACTTCTCGTAGCATAGAAGAGTAACTCATAGATCATTTCAGAACATGAATAAGCTCAACAACAACTTAATGGCACTTCCCTCAACAATAGCAGTATAGAGCCAGTCAATCCAGCTCGGTGTAGAATACACATCCTAATTGAGCCTACCAATGGACCCCCAAATCAACTTCGGGCACCCACGAATAGATAAATAACCTCCGAAAGTCCACAATGGCTGAATCATAACACATTCTATCATCTGGCTATCTTCGGCCATAACTTCACAGTCCACAACCATGAAACAATTTGCTCTTGAGAACTCCCAATCTCCAAATCTATAGAACACACGAATCACTATATTTGATCCCAACTCTACTGCCAGAATGTCTAACACATCTCTCATACATGATCATCCCACGAGGAATACTTCTAAAATTCTTCCGTGCCATATAGCAAATTTTGAATATTAGCAGTCGGTCAACTAGAAGAGTGTCGCAGTACCAGTGAAGTATCCATATATCAAAACACATTGCCCCTCCTGAAATGTATACTCTCATCAAGCCATACCAAATAGTAATATCATTTACCTAGTCATCTGAAACCGTCCATCCTGCCTACGAATTTTATGACCTTCTCTTCCAAACAGAACTGTGATCCCTCTCACGTAAATCTCAATCCCACACAACACACTGCATATACCATGCCATCATATGAAAAATACAAGAACTTCATAGTCCACTCCGAGTCACAAGCAACTACATACTCAATTAGCCAAGGACCTTCCATTTGATTTCATCCAAGAGAAATTCCCTATACACCACATGCTCCTCACGCCAGCAGGAAATATACTCCTCGAACCGTGGTAAAAACCATTGAGAACTCTTCGAAACCTATTTGCACATAACCAAGCTATTTGAACCGAATATCTCTAACTCAACCCAGCCACGCAGGTTGCCAAAACCCAAGTGCATTGCCACAAAACACCTGTAGAGACTAGCCACGTCATAAGTACCCAAAGAACCGATCATACCCATCACTGTGCTAGCCCAACCTACTACTAAGTTGTCCTATTTCTCTAAGTCCTTTCCAAATTTCCTTCAAATTGATACTTCTCCTTTCTAGAACACCATGATCCCTAACCAAAATTCACCACACAAGAGACCCTAGTATAAAACCACAACGCCCTAAGGCCTATAAGCCACTGACTCCCCTCTTAAGCACCACAAGGCACCTCAACCGAGACACGTACTCTAAAGAGACCTTATGTGAACCTAAAACTATTTCATTCATCTTCTTGATACTGAAATGCACAATCCACAATGATATAAAATGCCATAAGTCTCTACACCATCCAATGCAACTCCCAGTTTCTATCCATATATAAATCTGGAAAATTCCAAATCGCTGCATATAAATCTTGAATCCATTAGAACCATTCTCGAGAGTCATCCACTCTTCTCAAATCTCAATTAAACCGACCAAACGGACCGAACGACCTGTGCCCCATTAGCACACCAACACCCAAGGGGAGTAACCCACACTCCTAAGCAACTGAGCAGATTCCTACTCCATGTACACTACACCATTCACGAATAACCACTCAATTATTTTATGATTCCCATATACCCATAGAGTGTAATACAACTTGTATCCCGAATTTCCTTTACCTGAGTCATCCTCGATCTCGACCTCTGCAAGTCGTAACTGATTCACCAGTATACCCCGAACCGAAACCAATACAACACATAATCATGCAATCAACTTGTCGATAGCAGACTCCCCCACTTGGCTCAAAGCCAACACAATAGTCGATAACATCACGATACCCATACTCTATTACTGCCAAAATCCCGCACTGAAATTCAACTAAATCCTTCGTAAGCTCATATAATACAAACCATATAATACCTCAAATCGTCTGCAAATCTCGCATTCATCCTCGTGATAGTCAGGTCAACCATTACAACCGATCCAAACTCCAATTGCACAAATATACCCCACTGGTAGAAAAGAAAGCCTCCACACAACATTATAAAAACCACACATCCGTAGATTACCTCGCAGGTTATACCCCCACCCACTTAGCCTCAAACTGACATCTCTTTATACCCTTTCACAGCCACAACTACTAAGCAATCACTTAATCTCCCTGAGTCTGATCTCGACAATAAGACATGAGAACCTATTTTGTTCCAGCATTAAGCAACAGAAAGGATCCTTCAATTCACTCACACACGAGACTGTACGTCACAATAAAACAAAAATCAAGCACCCAATGGCCCCTCCTTTACATTTCAAGGAAACACTTCTCGTCGCATTCAAATCGTCTTAACACATCCCGTAGTCGCATAATACTCATGACAAAGCCATTCTACCGCTCATCGAGCCATAAATTCCACTCATAGGAACACTACCAGACATATAAGTCCAAAAGCACGTGCTCACACAATCAAAATCTCCGTGCCTAAGCTACAGTCAAAACCTGGCCTCCAGTCCTCCAGACTGGCCCATCATCAGCACATAAAAATCACATCCCGTACCTCATTCATAGAATCACAAGCCGGCGATGCACAGCTGATACTGAGTGCTCGTGTGCGCATAAGAATGCATGGAAGGAATTCAAAGAGTTATGTCTCAAGCTGAATCAATTCCGCACGATAAAGAAAGAAAGATGGCAAGTATATTTCCTAAATGCCATGTAGCCTCTCGAAGATAGGTATGGACATCATAATACCGATCCGCAAGACTCTACTAGACACTTGCTCATGACTTGTAGAACTTATGAACCTAGAGCTCTGATACCAACTTGTCACGACCCAAAATCCACTAGTTGTGATGGCACCTAACCTAACCCCCTAGGTAAGCCAATTAACCTTTAACCAATTCCAATAACAATTAATAAAGCGATTAAGTAAAGAAATATCTGAATCTTATACATTCCCTAAGGACTGGTAGTACAAATCATGAGCTTCTAAGAATAGAGTTTACAAAGTCGAAATGAAATAAATACATAGTCTGTTGGAAAAGTACATAAACAAAGTTTTATAAATCTAAAGCTACCACGAACAAGAGGCAGCTACAACTGGGACGCAGGTACATCTTCAATCCAGCTCCCATCGAATATAGCAACATCAATAACCAACATCTGCACGCAAGGTGCAGAAGTGTAGTATGAGTACAACCAACCCCATGTACTCAATAAGTAACAAACCTAACCTTAGGTTGAAAGTAGTGACGAGCTAACACAAGGTCGGGTACAATACCAATACTTCACAACAGTTCAAAACAGCATAATACAGGTAATAAGAGATGTATCTCAGAAGTAAAATGCTCAACTCGTTCACAGTTCCAGAAAATAGTCATGCTTTTCAAGTATCTTAATGAAAACCCAAATCTTTTAACGAAAATGCCAAAAATACGAGTAAGTTTGAAAACTGTAATTTTTTTTCCAAATATCATTTCCACAATAAATAAAAATGTTTCATTTTCTTTCCAGATAGCAAGTGTGAAATACCTCTCTATGCCCACATATCAATGTGTGTAAAAAGACATGAATGACGTGATACTATACAGCTTGAGAAGAAAATGCATCTTTATGCATGTATGTCATGTGTGCATGCCAATGCCATGTATCTCAGAGATGAATCATGTACTCACACTCTCAGAGTACGCAATCTCACTGTCTCGCATCCTCTCTCAATATGCTCAATGCTCAGCACACTCAATCACTCAGCATTGTACAATACCCGCTACGGCATGTAGCCCGGTCCACATATATATAGTCGACTGCGCCCACTGGGGGTGTGCAGACTCCGAAGGGATTCCTTCAGCCCAAGCGCTATATCGCTGCGGCGTGCAGCACAATCCCATTTTATATATATCCCTAAGGCTCGTTGCGGCGTGCAACCCGATCCATATACATACATTCCTCAGGCTCATTGCGGCGTGTAACCCGATCCATATAAAATATAATCATTATAATATGCTGCGATGTGCAGCCCGATCCCAAAATGTCACTCTCACTCAGGCCCTCGGCCTCACTCAGTCATCAATCTCTCCAGTCTCACTCAAGGGCTCACAATGTCATGAAACTAGCCCGATAACAATGATATGATGTATCAATAAACAACAACTGAGATAGAGATATGATATGAATGCATGAATATGACTGAGTACGATATATCGATAAAATCAGTGAGATGACAGCAAGAAACGACCACTATAGGACCTAAAAATATCAGCATAAAGTCTAAACATGATATTTATCATGATTGACAGCTCAGTTACTTTATCACATGGTGATAACACAGATATCAACAAAATAGAGCCACAATGCAGTGCCATGGAAGCAACGGAGTCACAATTCATAGGGTGCACACCCACACGCCCGTCACCTAGCATGTGTGTCACCTCAATATCGATCACATAACACATATTACGAGGTTTCATACCCTTAACACTACGTTTAGAAGAGTTACTTACCACGAACAAGCCAATACCAATGCCGAGCAAGCCAAACGATGCTCCAAAGATGCCATCACGCGCGTTCCGACATTCGAACGGCTCTAAACTAACCAAAAATAACTCAAGTACATCAAATAAAGCCCAAGGAAACAATTCCAAATGAAAAAGGTCGAATCTTTAATCAAAAGCCCAAAATCGGCCAAAACGTCTAACACGGGCCCGCACCTTGGAACCTGACAAAACTCACAATATCTGACAACCCATTCAATTACGAGTCCAACCATACTAGTTTCACTCAAATTCGACTTCGAATCGATGTTCAAAACTCAAAATTTACATTATTAAACTTTAGGCCAAAACCCCTAATTTCCTCTTTGAAAATCATAATCCAATTACCAAAAATGAAGATAGATTAATGAAATATAACCAAAAATGAGTAGAGCACACTTACCCCAATTCTTGTGATGAAATTTGCTCCAAATATCGCCTCAATCCGAGTCCCACATCTCAAAATATGATAAAAGAACCAAAAACCTCGATTTTTATAGCCTCTGCCCAACACTTTCCGCATTTGTGTAACAATCCGGCCGGTCATTTTGAGAATTTAAATCCCGTCCGGCTGCATAAGGCCTTGAGCAGCTTCGTATTATGTGCCTTGAGTTGCGTACGTGGTTGAATTCAGTTACCGGATGATCCGGAGTGATTTGGTACACTTAGTCCCTAAAACGGAAGCTTAAGTCTTAGGATTTTTTACCGTAGTCGGAACTGTGTGAAGACGACTCCATAATGGAGTTCCGTCAGTTCCGTTAGCTCCGTTGGGTGATTTTGGACTTAGGAGCATGTCCGGACTGTGAATTTGAGGTCTGTAGTTGATTTAGGTTTGAAATGGCAAAAGTTAAATGTTTGAAGATTTTGACCGGAAGTGGACTTTTTGATATCGGGGTCGGAATGTGATTCCGAGAGTTGGAACAGCTCCGTTATGTTATTTGGGACTTGCTTGCAAAATTTGATATCATTCCGGGTTGGTTAGATTGGTTTTGGCACGATTTTTCAAAGTTGGAAGTTTTGGAAGTTCATAAGTTTGATTCGTGGTGCGATTTGTATTTTCGGCATTGTCTGATGTGATTTGAGACCTCGAGCGAGTCCGTGTTTGGTTATAGGACTAGTCGGTATGTTTAGACGGGGTCTCGGGGGCCTCGGGTGAGTTTCGGATGGGCTACGGGTATTTTCCCCCTATTTTTGAATTATTGTTATCTGTCATCCGGTTTCCTTCATCGCGTTCGCGTCCTTGCCTTCGCGTTCGCGTAGTGTTATTTTGGAGGGTGAAATATTTTCTCTTCCCGTTCGCAGTCACCCTCTCATGTTCACGAAGTTCTACCACCCCCTTCTTCGTGTTCGCATTCCCTATCTCGCGTTCGCGAAATGCAAACCAGGCCCTAGGCACTGATGATCATTTTTCTCTTTGCGTTCGCATGTCACTTACATGTTCGCATAGCTATTCCATTACACTCTTCGCGTTCGCGTACTACTTCACGCATTCGCGAAGAGCAGTCGTTGGGCCATCATAGTTTTCCTCTCCGCGTTCGCGAACGTGTTGTCGCGTTCGTGAAGAACAACTGGGCAGCTTTTGTTTCTCTTCTTCGCGAACGCATCCCTTTCTCTGCGTTTGCGATGCACAAAACCCCTGGGCAGAATATAAAGTCCTCTATTCCAAGGGTTTGCCATTTTCACCATTTTTGGAGTTCTAGAGCTCGGTTTTGAGAGATTCTTTGTGGGTTTTTCAAGCAAATCGATTGGGTAAGTGTTCTTCACCTAGAATTTATTTATTTCCATGATTCTATCTTTATTTTTATCATTTAATTTGTGTTTTGAGTTGAGGAAAATGGTGGTTTTTTAAGAAACAATTCAAAATGAAAAATCATGATTTGAGGGACGAAATGGTATCGGAATTCGATGATTTTTGTATGGTTAGACTCGTGAGTGAATGAGTGTTCGTATTTTGTGACTTTTACCCGATTCCGAGACGTGGGCCCGGGTCGACTTTTTAGGGCGGATTTCGAGATTTTTGTTAAAGTATTGATTTTATTAATTAGATGAGTCTATTATGATTGTATTCATGATATGCAATTGTGTTTGGCTATATTTGGGCCATTCGGAGTCGGATAATTGAAAAAAAGGGCATTCTTACGGACTGGTTGAGCTTGGTTTGAGGTAAGTATCTTGCCTAACCATGTGTGGGGGATTTTTCCCTTAGGATTGAGTCTTCTATGTTGATTGTAGTCCATGCACGCGAGGTGACGAGTGCGTGCTCAGACTTATTTGTAAAAAGTTGGCCTTTTAGGATTCTTAGGTCCTTATATTCACTGAGTATGAAGTTGTTCTTGATATTATTAAGTTCCTATTTACTAGTTTCACCTCTACATGCTTTAATTAGAATTAATTGCTTTTAGGATTCACTCTTATTGCCTATTTGACTCTTATTTGACTTAACTGAAGATTTTACATCCTCTATTGCCATGCTATCTTTTCATAACTGCTTATCTTTATTTGAAATTATTATTATATCATCTTATAATTTGTTCAGTCTTAATTGAGGTTATGATTATCTTTCCGCTGCTTATCCTTAATTAAATTATTAAAAATCCTTAGTAATTCCTCAACCTTAAAAGAGGTTTTAGACATCCTATATCTTAGTCGACTTGTTTTATTTGGAATTATTTGACTCGTGTTAGTTTCCCTGTTGTTGAAATGTATATTGTGGGATCATTGATACACATTAGTTTCCCTTTGTTGAACTGTTCCTTTTACGCCTAGCATTCTTTATTGTGGTTATTCCTTGTGAATTGGTTCTACCGTTTCTTTGTGAATTAAAGTTCTTGAGTTGATTTACTTGTCGTACTTTATATTATTGTCATTGTTGCTGTGGTACTTGTTGTGGTGATGCACGAGGTTTCTGTCGTGCGGTTGTTATTATTGTGATGCACGAGGTTTCTGCCGTGTGGTTGTTATTATGGGGTTGCACAAGGTTTCTGTCGTGCTATTATTACCATTGATATTTGCACATGCGGCTTGACAAGGCGGGATATGTATATATATATATTTATGGGTTGCGCATGTGGCGAGACAAGGTGGGAATATTATTATGCACGTGTGGCGAGACAAGGCGGGCATTTATGTTACTATTGCACAAGTGGCGAGACAAGGTGGGCTGTATCAGGGATTGATTTGTGATGATTTATGGCCTAGGGGCATTCTTGCTGTTGATATTTGTGTGGTGGTATACGTACCTGTGTGAGCTTTGTCTTGTGAAAGCGTTGAGAAAATATTCTACGTCTTGTCCGTTCTTCTTCTTCCTTATGCTTATTTGCTGGTATGGACTATGTTAGGACACTTGCACAAGCATACACGTAGTTAAGCACTCTTATCGGAATGTTCTTGATATTGTTGAGCATAGATGCTCACCCTTATTTACTTGCCTTCTATGTGAGAATGGCTCTATTGGCATGTGAGTCATCAGTGCAGTTATGAGGTGTTATGATGGCACAGGAAGCCAAGTGTTAGGGTTCAGGTATTGAGACTCGTGAGTTGTGAATAAATCCGAGGTTCGGTACCTCGTGGAGTTGTTGGCTAAAACCTGATGTAAAAGTAGTTGTAGTTACTGAGTTATTACTTGTCCTTGCAGTATTTATGATTCTGGATTTAGGTTGTGTTCCACTCACTTTGTCTGTGTCATTTTCATGATATTCCGCTGATACTTGTTGATTCTTTCTTTAATTCCATTACTGCATTGTGAGCCATATTGCATAGTCCTTATGTAGAGATCATACTCCTGTTGTTCATATGTTGTACCTGTTTAGTTTATTAGACCAGTGGGTGTCTTGACTGTTCCTCGTCACTACTCCACTGAGGTTAGTCTTGATACTTACTGGGCACCGCTGTGGTGTGCTCATGCTACTCTTCTGCATAATTATTTTAGTGCAGATCCAAGAAATTGTTCGTTAGCTAGCTATGTGGACCATTGCTGCGGAGACTCAAGGTAAACCTGCCACTGCGTTCGCAGGCTTCGGAGTCACCTTCAACTTTTCGTTTTGCAATGTTTATTCTTATTTCTGGACAGTTGTATTTAGAAGTTTTCTAGCAAACACTCTGTAGAGCTTATGACTTGTACTACCGGTTTTGGGAATTTTAAGAGATTCTATTTAAATAATGTTATTGTTTTAATTATTGTTAGGCTTACCTAGTCCCTAAGACTAGGTGCCATCACGATATCCAAATGGAGAAAAAATTGGGTCGTGACAATTTGTGGACAAATAGTCACATCTGCGACCACCGCATCTGCGGTAACTGTTTTGCTTCTGCGACCACAACTAACCAGCTGGCCCCTCGCACCTGAGGAACAATTTCTGCATCTGCGCACTCGCAGGTGCGACTCCTCCTCCGCATCTGCGATGACCTCTAGCCAAGCCTACTACGCTTCTGCGGCCAATTGTCCGCATCTGCGGACTCGCATTTGTGCCCACTCTTCCGCAGATGCGGAAACACTAGAACTAGAAATCTTCAGCAATACAACATGAAATGAAAATTATTTGAACCCCGTCCGAAACTCACCCGAGGCCCCCCGGGACCTCAAACAAATATACCAACAAGTCCCATAACATAATACGGACCTACTCGAGGCTTCAAATCACATCTAACAATATCGGAACGACGAATCATACCTTAATTCGAATTCAATGAACTTTGAAATTTCAAACTTCCACAACCGATGCCGAAACCTATCAAATCACGTCTGATTGCCTCAAATTTTGCACACAAGTCATATTTGACAATACGGACCTGCTCCAACTTTCGGAATCGGAATCCGACCCCGATATCAAAAAGTCCACTCCTGGTCAAACTTTTCAAAATTTCAACTTTCGCCATTTGGAGCCAAATTGAACCACGGACCTCCAAATCACAATACGGACGTGCTCCTAAGTCTAAAATCACCTAACGGAGCTAACGGAACCATCAAAATTCCATTCCGAGGTCAAATGCTAAAAAGTCAAACTTGGTCAACTCTTCCAAATTTAAAGCTCCCTAGTTGAGAATCATTCTTCCAAATCAGTCCCGAATAACCTGAAGACCAAAACCGACGATTCACACAAATCAAAATGCATCATACGGAGCTACTCACATGCGTAAACTATCGAGCGGAGTGCAAATACTCAAAATGACCGGTTGGGTCATTACACTGTTGTTGGCTACTGGTGTTGTACTTTGACCTATGTTCCAGCTCGTCACTACTTTCAACCTAAGGTTAGGTTTGTTACTTATTGAGTACATGGGGTCGGTTGTACTCATACTACACTTCTGCACCTTGCGTGCAGATATTGGATGCTGATGTTGCTATGATCGTCGAGAGCGGGATTTGAAGACGTACCTGTGTTCCGGTTGTAGCTGCCTCTTGTTCATGGTAGCCTTAAATTTATCAAAATCGGTTTATGTATGTTTCAAACAGATGATGTATTTATTTCATACCACCTTTGTAAATTATAATCTTAGAAACTCATGATTTGTACTATCAGCCCTTGGGAATTCTTGAGTAAAAGCAGTTTTATTATCCTTTCTTTTTTTAATAAATCTCATTTAAATTGGATAGTTGTTAATTGGCTTACCTGACAGGTTGGATTGGGTTAGGTGTCATCACGAATAGGTGAATTTTGGGTTGTGACACATACTTACTAAGAACGAAGAAGAAAACTGGATTAGCATAACAGGTAAATTTCACCTTTTAGGATAAGGAGAGAATAACTCTCTCACTTTTTGAATGGAAAAAAAATTTCCTTTGAGCCAAAAGCAAATAAAAAAACAACAAATTCTTGCTGGAATTTACAAAATGCTATTGCTATCCCTTATTTGAAGGAATACTTTAAGAATTACAACGATATGATTAGTTCTTTTTCTTCAAAGAGAAATATCTTTAAAAAAAATTAAGATTATTATCCTATATAGTATGAAAAATATCATATCATTGCTTGAGGCTTGTATATATGACTCATTCTTGACATTTCAAACACCATTCCAATTCTGGATTCCACAATATGGACCATGTCTATTTTGCTTTCCCCTCCCTGTTGCTCTTCCCTTACCTCAGTAGCTGCTCTCCTTCCTCTAGCATTTGCGATATGCAGGCTACACGTGCTTCTCTACCATGCATAGAGTTGAAGCTAGAAATTTCTCCAAGGGTGTTCAAACTTAAAAGAAGTAAAAATATTTTTCGACAAAAGGTATTCAATATATGTTATATAACTCTAAAACCTAATATTTTTACTTAATATATGAAGTCGGCGAAAGGTGGTCAATTGATCATCCTTTAAGACATGTAGCTTCGCTCCAGACCACGCAATCTACACTATGTATTTCTCTTCCTATTCCTTTTCTCCTACGTATACGATTTGTGGGCATTGTGTTAAATTCTTTATCATCATAATTACTGCTTTTTCTCATACCCTAATAGAACATCATAAAACCAAATAACATTCATATGAAAGTATTAACATATCTAGTGGTGGCAAAATAAAATAAAAAAATAATTATCCATCCATATTATCCACTAAAAATCGGTCTGGATAATGAACTTTTTAAAAATGGTCAAATGTGTGTAAGATTCATATTATCCACTTAAAAATGGATAACCAATGCGTTTAACTTTTACATTTACAAATATTCAAATTTGGGGTTTGTTAAGTTTGGGAGACTAGAAATTCTCCCAAACGTAATCATATTCAAAAAGACATGAATAATATGGATATCCATATTATCCGTCGATTAACTTATTTTCTATCTGTATTAAATATGAGTCTAATCAGATAATTTATCCATTTTTATATTAGCCTTTGTTGATTCGTTCATATCCTAACCGACCCGCTCGTTTTCCCCCTAAACATATCCATAGTGGTAGCCTGGTAGGAGAAAGGCGTTTAGCTGGTCGTGACCAAGAAACCACTGGTTTCGCTTGGTGGGCCGGGAATGCCCGACTTATCAATTTATCCGATAAACTACTAGGGGCTCATGTCCTAATGGGACAACATCTGGAAAAAAAATCGATAGGAATAAAAGAAATCAGTAAAAAAATACCACGCTGGTCACATAAATTAATTACCGAATTGGAACAACAATCGGGTGACTATCAAGAGGGCGTACCACTGGATCATCAAATTCGTTCAAGAAAAGTCAAACGTGTAGTAATTTTTACTGCCAGCAATAAAATGTAACAGTTATTAATGTACGAATCTGCATTTTTAGAAATGTTTCTTTTTGAATGAAAACAATTAATTATATTGCTGTAATTCTTTGTGTTAAGTATTAATCCCGGTGTACTCCAAATTTATTTTATTACTAATATTCATTTTTTGAAGATGTTTCTCTTTGAAAGAAGACATTAATCGTGTTTTTGTAACCTTAAGGTCTCCCTCCGAACAAGGGATAGTAATTACATTTTGTAAATTTCGGCAAGGGTGTCTTTTTTTATTTTTTTTTATTGACTTTTGAGTCAAAGGAAATTCTTTTTTTCCATTTAAAACGTGAGAAGTAAATTTTCTTACTCTAAAAGGTTAAGAGGGTAAGGTGAAATTTATTCATATTTATGCACACCAGTGTTTATATTAAATCAGATAGTTTAACTTGGTAGCTAAAAATTATGATGAAAATACATATTAGTTAACCATAATCAAATGATAGATGTGATATATGAAATACTAATCTTGCATTTATTACTCTGATGTAAATATCGAGTGACTATAAATCTACTATTAAAAAATTTGGCTAGATTAGTAATACAGAGATACAACACTGTTAGGATCAAAAAAATATGATGCATGCAGAAGCTAACGATGCAAAGCTGGTGGACGATAAATCAGACAAGAAAGACAATATACTAAAGAATAGGACAGTATAATGGGGTTTGGTCAATTGATCTACATATAAAAACTAGTATAAAAATAAAAAAACTATTGAGATAAAAATCTTCCCCTAAACAAAACTCTTTAATAACTACATTGTGGATATTGTTGTTGTTATTGTGACAAGGATTTTCAATTTATGGAAGTGTAAAACTTCTCTGCCAAAAAAAGGATAAGGTATATGAAGAGAGGAATTGTCAAGAAAATCTCCTCAAAACTTAAATTGGTCAAGCGACCTCCTATTTTCTTTCTCAATTTCTTTTGGGTTGAAAAATTGCTAAATGAATGGATTAAGGTGGATGGGCCTTTTTAATATTTTCAAAACTTGTGGCTCACCTATAAAATTTGAAAAATAAACTTTCTTTCTAATTTTTTTCCTCTTTCATCTCTCTACTCTTTCTTCTCTCTCACTCAACCCCCTCGACCACGGTGGTTTCTGGCGGGAAGGGACAAGAACCAAGCTTCGATTTTGGGCGGAATCGTCTTTATAAACCCAACAAGCATTGTATTGTTACTCAGAACGTGTCAATTTTGGTAAATCCTAAATTCTTTTTTTTTTTCGTTTCTTACATTTGTGATTTGGGATCTTGTAGAGGGATTCATTCATGTGCATGTTCAAGATCGATTGGGTTGTGTATAGCCATATCTTATATGGCGTGGGTGGCGACCTAATGTTTATTGATAAACGTGTGGTCGATTGTCTTCTGGTCATAGATGTTTGCTGGAATTAGGGCTTATATTTTTTATTCCGATCATAAGTTTTAAATTATTAAATGTGACATTGCAGATTTGCATGTAGGTAATATGAGGACGAAATCAATTACTAAGAAGCATATTCCTTCGGCAAAAAAGGAAATTGCACATCCTTCAAAGCCTCCAAACATGAAAGGAAATGCAAAAACACAAGAAGCATTGCCAAGTAAAGCAAATGCTGAGCCTTCAAAAACTGCTACCAGGAAACGAAATGTAGAGACTTCTAAAGCTTCCCCTAGTAAAGAAAATGTTGAGATTTCTAAGCATGATAGGATGATGAAGCTTTAGGTCGGGAGGATGATGAAAATGGTGATGATGTTGCTCAGAAGGTTGATAAAAATGCTGAAGAAGAAGATGATGAAGAAGAAAATGATGAACAACTTGAAGATAGTGAAGATGGGTTGAAAAGTGAAGCACGTGCAGTAGTTGAATTTGACCAGGATGATCTGTCAATTTTTGTGTTTGTAAGGGTGATCGACGCATTTAAATAAAAATTCAAAACTTTTCTAAGAAAGCATAGACGTTTCCCGCCCAAGATTAGTATGAGGTCTAGGATCAGTTTATTCCATGAGCTCAAGGATAAACTTAGAACAGTCAAATTGTGTGATGAACTGATAGGTCATTTGAGTTCTAGCCCTTATTTCCGTGTTTTGAGACCTCGAATAACTCCGTTTTAGTATTTTTCGATTTACGTGCGCAGTCCGTATCTTTTTATGAAAATATTTTATGTGTAAAATTAAAAAAAATATGAATTTTAGCTTTAAAAATGACTTGAGTTGACTACGGTTAATATTTTGTGTAAATGACCCCGATCAGTATTTTGACAATCTCGGTGGGTCCGTATCGTGATTTTGGACTTGTTCGTATTCCCAAAATCAAATTCGGAAGTCCCTAATTTAATTTGGCATGATTTGTTAAAAACTAGTAACTTCAAGGTTTAAAGAATTCCTAAGTTTGACCGTAGGTTGACTTTATTGCTACCGGGTTTGGATTTTGGTCTCGAAACTTGGTATAGGTTCATTTTACTATTTAAAATTTGTGTGCAAAATTTAGTGCAAAACGGAGTTGATTTGATAGGATTCAGACTCGGTTGTGAATTTAGAAGTTCTTGAGTTTCTTTGAAACTTTCATACATTTTGATATCTGATTCATTGTTCTAGATGTTATTTCATTGTTTTGATCATGTGAGCGAGTTCCTGTGATATTATTACACTGCGTGCATAATTGGTTTGGAGCCCGAGGGGGTCGGATGAGGTTCGGATAGGCTACGGACCATTTCGAACTTGAAAAATTGCTGATTTTTGTTGTTGCTGATGTCTTGTGCAATGTGCTTTGCGATCGCGAAGGTGAATCTGGGTTGGGGCGAAAATTGTTCTTCGAGAACGCAAGGAAACAGTCGCGAACGCGAAGTAGTTGCGGACTTACCCTATGCGAACGTGACCGTCCACTCGCGAACACGTAGGGTTATGGGATCTGGGAGGGGATCTTTCCGATATTTTAAAGTGAACGCGAGTGTAGGCTCGCGAATGCGAAGGATAGGGAGAGAGTCCATCGCGAACGAGAAGAGTATCTCGTGAACGCGAAGTCCAATTGCATCGCTGTGCTTCGCGATCCCGTCAGGTCCTTTGGGAACACGAGGAAGACCTGACGCCAGTGATTAAAGCAGTCCAAAAATCGAGATTCTTCCCCTTTTTCACCATTTTCAAGTTTGAGCTCGGCCTAGAGTCGACTTGGAAGAGGTTTTCACCCCAACTTCATAGGTTAGTAGATTTTTACTTGTTTCTTTACATTTTCATAAACACCCATTGATTTTTATTCTTTAATCGATGTTTTTCCATGGTAGAAATTAGGAATTTAGGTAGAAATTGAGAATTTTGAGAAATTGAGATTTAGACCTCAAATTGAGGTTGGATTTTGAAACTAGTCAGATAACCGGGCTTGAGGGTGAATGGATAATTGGGTCTTGGTCCTAATCTCTGGTTTTGACCAAGCGGGCCATGAGTTGACTTTTGTTGATTTTTTCCTAAATTATTAAACATTGAATCTTTTTCACTCATGTATAGTTTCTAAAGCTTATTTTGAATTATTTGAACTATATTTGATTAGATTTGATTGGTTTGGAGACTAATTCTAGAGGAAACGCCGCGGTTGAGCATTGATTTGGTTGCGTAGTGAGGTAAGTGTCATGGTTAATCTTGACTTAAGGGATTAGGACTTGTTGGACTATTTGCTACGTGTTTTATGTGTGGGGACAATGTATATGTGAGGTGTCGAGTACCTATACATTGTCATTGGGTTAAAGCATGGGGGTAAAAATTATTTCTTTATATTATATTATTTCGTTAATTATGTTATCCATGCTTAGGTTAGATTATTATTTCTTTTAATTATTCATTTCGTATTTATTGCATATTTTAAAGATGTTGAATATTTTGGAAGTTGAAGTTTGATATCATGGCACCATATTTGAAGCGAAATTATTCCCCGCCTTGTTTTTATTATTCGGATTTATATTGTTGCTTAGGTGAGGAAGATAGAAAAGCACGAAGGTTGTTGACGTGCCTTATTTGCATTCATTATCACATATTGAGAGATTTGATAGTAAAAGCACTAAGGATGATGCCATGCCGGTGAGTAAAAGCACGAAGGTTGATGTCATACCATTATATTCCTGATATTACATGGTGAGGATGAGAGTAAAAGCACGAAGGGTGATGACGTACCATTTTCATATTATTGTTTAATTTGATTTCCGGTTTTGGTGATTTAGTTGGTTATACTGTTGCTTAATTTGAAAGATGTTATTTCATAATTTTGTACTTGCCATTTTATGATATTTTCCCCTTTTGCATGTCCCCTCCCAGTTAATATTATATCATTCTTCTTGTTATTCTGTTGTTTTATATATACTTGTACAGGGTTCTTACGTAGGTGTTTTGTCATAGCCTCGTCACTACCTCGTCGAGGTTAGGCTCGACACTTATGAAGTGCATTGGGTCGGTTGTACTCATACTACACTTATGCAGTTCTTGTACTGATATTGGTATTGGTCCCAGCGGTGCTTGAGGTGTGTCGTCTCGAATCACATTCACTTCGGAGACTTGAGGTAGATCTACTGGCGTTCACAGACCTTGAAGTCCCCTTCTATTTCCTACTTTTACTGTTTATCTCTTTCGAATAATTGTATTTATTTCAGACTATGTTTGTAGACTTCTAGTTCCTCGTATATTCTTGACTCCAGATTTCTGAGAGTAGTTAGTATCACATGGTTTATATTCGCACTATGTTAGGTTTGGCATTTATTTCTTGCTGAATATCATTATTTTGTTTTTAGCTGTTAAAATTTGTTTATTATCTATTTCTCATCGGCTTGCCTAGCAAGTGGATGTTAGGCGCGATCACGCCCCCGAGATTGGGATTTCGGGTCGTGCCAAGTTGGTATCAGAGCACTAGGTTACTTAGGTCTTACGAGTCATGAGCAAGCTTAGAAGAGTCTGGAGGATAGGTACGGAGACGTACTTATCTTCTAGAGGATATGGAGTTTTAGGGGGGGAAATTCACATCTTTCTTTCCCTATCATGCTATTTTATTCTATCATTGATGTTTGAATCATTCCAATATTGTTCTCTCGTAGATTGTAAGAACAGGCACAACATCTACAGCCAGACAAGAGCCGGAACACCCTGTTGCAGCCACTACTAGGGGTAGGGGATGAGGTCGAGCTAGAGGCCAAGGCAAAGGCAGAGCTCAGCCCAGAGCTCGAGCAGACCACCCAAAGTGGAGCCTCAGATTGATCATGAGGAGGAGATCCCAGCTCAGACTACACCAGTTGGATCTGCTCAGGTCCTGGAGGGATTTATAGCCACTCCCGTACTTCAGGACGCTGTAGTCCGTTTACTGGGCCTTATGGAGAGTGTGGCCCAGACCGGTGCATTTCTTATAGAACCAGCCGTCTCTCAGGATGGGGGAGGGGCACAGACTCCCGCTACTCGCACTCCGGAACAAATGGATCCCATCTATCAGACTCCAGCAGTCTAGCCAGTTGGGGTAGTTCAACCTGTTATTGCTGCACAGGCCGAGGAGAGGCCCGCAATGTCTTCTGAGGGATTGATGATATTGGATAAGTTCACAAATCTCTTCCCTATTCACTTCAGTGGTGCACCTTCTGAGGACCCACAATATTACTTGAACCGTTGCCACGAGGTGTTGCATAACATTGGTATTGTTAAGACCGATGGGGTCGACTTTGCAATGTTCTAGATGACCGGTTCTGCCAAGAGATGGTGGCGGAAAAATGTGATGACTAGACTAGCTGGTTCACCTTCACTTACGTGGGATTAGTTTTCGTAGCTATTTATGGAGAAGTTTATTCCTTTCACTCTGAGAGAGGAGTACCGTAGGCAGTTTTAGCGCCTTCAGTAGGGTAGCATAACTGTTACCCAGTATGAGACCCGATTTATGGACATAGCTCTCCAAGTAGTTATCTTACTCCCTACTGAGAGGAAAAGAGTGAGTAGATTCATTGATGGACTTACTTTCAGTAGTAGGCTATAGGTGACCAAGGAGACCAGAGATGATATTTGCTTCCAAAGGGCCGTAGAGATTGCTAGACAGGTCGAGATGGTTCATGGTCAGGATAAGGGAGCGGTATCTGAGAAGGGGCCTTGTCATTCTTTCTTTGTCTAGAGGCAGGGGTTCATTTGGTAGGGGCTATCCTCCCAGGTCATTTCAGTCAGCGCTTCAGGCAGCCCATAGTGCTTCAGGTAGTCATGGTTCTTATGAGCCTCATCCTGAGCAGCTATCCTACAGTGCATCATCAGCTCCTATTAGTGCACCTCCAATCTAGGTCGACAAAGCCAATTACAGGGTTAGTAGTCACAGTAGCCGAGGGCTTGTTATACTTGTGGAGATCCGAGGCACGTTGCTTGATTTTTCCCCAAGTCACAGGGCAGCATACCACAACAGAGTTATCATGCCATGGTTCCGGCACCAGTTGCTTCACCGCCTACTCAACCAGCTAGAGGCGGGGGTCAGGCTGCCAGAGGTGGAGGTCAGGCCATTAGTGGTGGAGGTCAGGCTAATAGAGGTGGAGGCCAGCCAGCTAGAGGCCGTCCGAGAAGCGGAGGTCAAACTGGTGGGGCCCAACCTTATTCTAGCTAGACTTGAGGCCGAGTCATCTGACGCCATCATCACAGGTATTGTTCCAGTTTTCCATAGAGATGCTTCAGTTTTTTTATCCAGTCTACTTATTCCTACGTGTCATCCTATTTTGCTTCCTATTTGGTTATGCCTCGTGATTCTTTGAGTGCTCCTATATATGTATCCATGCCTGTGGGAGATTTTATTGTTGTAGATCGTGTTTATCGCTCGTGTGTGATTTCTATCGGGAGCCTTAAGACTAGTGTAGATCTCTTACTTCTTGATATTGTAGACTTTGATGTATTTTGGGCATGGATTGGTTGTCTCCATATCACGTTATATTAGACTGTCATGCCAAGACGATGACCTTAGCCATGCCGGGGTTGCCTCTATTAGAGTGGAGAGGGACTCCAGGCCATTCTACCAACAGGGTTATTTCTTATGTGAAGGCTCGGCGTATGGTCGACAAGGGATGTCTAGCATATTTGGCCTATATCCATGATTCTAGCGCGGAGGTTCCTTTCATGGATTCAGTACAAGTAGTGCGTGAGTTTTCAGAGGTATTTCCTATAGATTTGTCGGGGATGCCACCCGTCAGAGATATCGACTTCTGTATTGACTTGGCTCCGGGCACCCAGCCCATTTCTATTCCACCATACCATATGGCCCCACCTATTTTGAATGAACTAAAGGAGAAGTTGTAGGATTTGCATGATAAGGGATTCACCAGACCTAGTGTCTCGGCCTGGGTGTGCCGGTCTTGTTCATGAAGAAGAAGGATGATTCGATGAGGATGTGTATAAATTATCGGCAGTTGAACAAAGTCACTATCAAGAACAAGTATCTATTTTCAAAGATTGATTTGTGATCTGTCTACCATCAATTGAAGATTAGGGCATCGGATGTCCCTAAGACAGCTTTTCGGAATCTGTATGGGCATTATGAGTTCTTAGTATTGTCATTTGGTTTGACAAATGCCCCAGCAGCATTTATGAATTTGATGAATCGGGTATTTAAGCCCTATTTGGATTCGTTTGCAATCGTTTTCATTAATGATATCTTGATCTACTCCCGCAGTCGAGAGGAGCATGAGCAGCATCTTCGGATTGTACTTCAGACTCTGAGATATAGTCAGTTATATGCCATGTTTTCAAAGTGTGAGTTTTGGGTGGATTCGGTTGCCTTTTTGGGACATGTTGTATCTGTCGAGGGCATTAAAGTGGATCCTAAGAAGATTGAGGTAGTTCAGAACTGGCCTAGGCCTACTTCAGCTACAGAGATTTAGAGCTTCGTGGGTTTGGCGGGTTATTATCGCCAATTCGTGGAGGGGTTTTCAGCCATCACAACCCCATTGACTAGATTCACCCAGAAGGGTGCCCCATTCAGGTGGTCCGATGAGTGTGAGTTGAGCTTTCAGAAGCTAAAGACTGCTTTTCCTACAACTCCAGTATTGGTGTTGCCTAAAGGTTCAGGATCCTACATTGTGTATTGTGATGCATCGCATATTGGGCTTGGTGCAGTATTGATGCAGAATGGCGGGGTGATTGCATACGTGTCTCGACAGATGAAGGTTCATGAGAATAATTACCCTGTTCATGACCTAGAGATGGCAACTATTGTTCATGCATTGTATATGTGTATCCTTGTATGGGTAGCCTTGTATATATTCCACTTGGTCAGAGACCGCTAGCATAAGATGTTCAGGCCTTGGCCAATCCGTTCGTGAGGTTAGATGTTTCGGAGCCTAGTTGGGTTCTTGCCTGCACTGACTCTCAGTCTTCTTTGTATGAGCGCATCAGAGAGCGTCAGTATGATGACCTCTATTTGCTTGTCCTTAAGGACACGGTGCAGCACGGTAATGTCAAGAAGGTTTCTACTGGAGATGATGGGGTATTGTAGATGCAGGGTCGGATTTGTGTGCCCAATGTGGATGGGCTTCGTGAGTTGTTTCTTGACGAGGCCCATCATTTGTGGTCTTCAATTCATCTTGGTGCCGCCAAGATGTATCAGGATTTGAGGCAGAATTGTTGGTGGAGAAGAATGAAGAGAGATATAGTTGCATATCTGGCTCGGTACTTGAATTGCCAGCAGGTGAAGTACGAGCATCAGAGGCCTGGCGGTTTGCTTTAGAGACTTGAGATTCCCAAGTAAAAGTGGGAGTCTATTACCATGGATTTTGTTGTTGGGTTCCCACGGACTTTGAAGAAATATGATTTAGTAGGGTTGTTGATGATAGGTTGACCAAGTCGACACATTTCCTTTCGGTGGCAGCTACCTATTATTTAGAGCAGCTGGGTGAGATCTATATCCGTGAGATTGTTCTTCTTTACAGTGTGCCGGTGTCCACTATTTCTGATCAGGGCACGCAGTTCACATCGTAATTCTGGAGGGTCGTACTACGTGAGTTAAGCACACGAGTTGAGTTGAGCATATCATTTCACCCCCAGACAAACGAGAAGTCTGAGTACACCATTTAGATATTGGAGGATATGCTTCGGGCCTATGTTATGGATTTCGGGGGTTCTTGGATCAGTGCTTGCCGCTTGCGTAGTTTTCCTATAATAACAGCTGCCAATCAAGTATTCAGATGGCTCCTTATAAGGCCTTATATGCAAAGCGGTGTCGTTTGCCAGTTGGTTGGTTTGAGCCAGGAGAGGCTCGGATGTTAGGTACTGATTTGGTTCAGGATGCCTTGGAAAAGGTCAAGATGATTCAGGATCGACTTCGTACAGCATAGTCTAGGTAGAAGAGTTATGCCGACCGGAGAGTTCGTGATGTTGCATTCACGGTTGGAGAGAGGTTTTTGCTTCGGGTTTCACCCATGAAGGGTGTGATGAGGTTCGGGAAGAATGGCAAGTTAAGACCTAGGTATATCAGACCCTTTGAGATCCTTGAGAGAGTTGGTGAGGTGGCCTACAAGCTTGCATTGCCACCTAGCTTATCCGCAGTTCATCTAGTGTTCCATGTTTCCATGCTCCGGAAGTATCATGGTGATCCGTCCCATGTATTAGATTTTAACTCAGTCCAATTGGACAAGGATTACGAGGAATATTGGGTGTCCATTCTAGCACGGAAGGTCCGGAAGTTAAGGTCTAAGAGTTATCCTTCTGTTAGAGTGCAATAGAGAGGTCAGCCAATCGAGGGAGCTATGTGGGAGTCCGAGTCTGATATGCGAAGTAGATACTCATACCTTTTCACCTTTCTATGTTTGTTCGAGGATGAACGTTTATTTTAGCGGTGGAGAATGAGATGACCCGATATGTCATTTTGAGTTCTAGCCCTTATTTTCGTGTTTTGAGACCTCGGTTAGCTCCGTTTTGCATTTCTCGATTTGCATGCGCAATCTGTGTCTTTTTTCGGAAAGATTTTATGTGAAAATTTAAAGAAAACATGAATTTTAGCTTTAAAAATGACTTGAGTTGTCTACGATCAACATTTTGTGTAAACGACCCCGGATCGGTATTTTAACTATTCCGGTGGGTTCGTTTTATAATTTTGGACTTGGGCATATACCTGGAATAGAATTTGGAAGTCCCTAACTTAATTCGGCGTGATTTGTTTAAAACTAGTAACTTGAAGGTTTAAAGATTTTCTTGGTTCGACCATAGGTTGACTTTAATGCTACCGGATTTGGATTTTGGTCCTGGAACTTGGTATAAGTTCATTTTACTATTTAAAACTTGTCTGCAAAATTTGGTGCAAAATAGAGTTGATTTGATAGGATCCGGATGCTCGTTTGTGAATTGGGTAGTTCTTGAGTTTCTGTAAAAATTTCATGGATTTAGATGTCCAATTCGTAGTTCTAGGTGTTATTTTGGTGTTTTAATCATGCGAGCAAGTTCGTATGATGATATTACACTTGCATGCATGTTTTGTTTCGAGCCCGAGGGGCTCGGATGAGGTTTGGATAGGCTACGGACTATTTTGAACTTGAATAATTGTTGGTTATTGTTGTTGTTGATGTCTAGTACAATGTGCTTCGAGATCGCGAAGCTACTCTCGCGATCACGAAGGGGAATCTGGGTTGGGCGGAAATCGTTCATCTCGAACGTGAGGAAACAATCGCGAAAGCGAAGTAGTGGGGGGCTTACACTTCGCGAACGCGACCGTCCACTCGCGAACGCGTAGGGTTATGGGTTATGGGAGGGGATCTGTCCAATATTCTATGCGAACGCGAACCTAGGATCGCGAACGCAAAGGCCGGGGGGAGATGCCACCGCGAACGCAAAGAATATCTCACGAACGCGAAGGCCAATTGTTCCGTTGTGCTTCATGATCGCATCAGGTCCTTCGCAAACGAGAAGAGGACCTGACGCAAGTAATTAAAACAGTCCAAAAATCGAGATTCTTCCCATTTCTCACCATTTTCAAGTTTGAGCTCGGCCTAGAGGCGATTATGAAGAGGTTTTTCACCCCAATTTCATAGGTTAGTGGATTTTAATTTGTTTCCGTACATTTCCATACACACCCATTGATTTTTAACTTTTAATCTATGCTTTTCCATGGTAGAAATTAGGGATTTAGGTAGAAATTGGGAATTTTTGAGAAATTGAGATTTAGACCTCAAATTGAGGTTAGATTTTGAAACTAATCACATAACCGGGCTCGGGGGTGAATGGGTAATTGGATTTTGGTCCGAATCTCGGGTTTTGACCATGCGGGCCCGGGGTTGACTTTTGTTGACTTTTTCCAAAATTATTAAACATTGAATCTTTTTCACTCGTGGGTAGTTTCTAAAGCTTATTTTAAATTATTTGAACTATATTTGGTTAGATTTGATTTGTTTGGAGGCTAATTATAGAGGAAAAGTCGTGGTTGAGCATTGATTTGGTTGCGAAGTATGGTTAGTGTTGTGGTTAACCTTGACTTGAGGTATTATGACTTGTTGATATATTTGCTACGTGTTGTATATGTGGGGACAGCGCATATGTGAGGTAACAAGTACCTATGCATTGTCATTATTTTAAAGCATGCGGGTGGGAATTGTTTCTTTGTATTATATTGAGAGATTTGAGAGTAAAAGCACAAAGGGTGATGTCGTGCCATTATATTCATAATATTACATGGTGAGGACGAGAGAAAAAGTATGAAGGATGATGCCGTGCCATTTTCATATCACTGTTTAATTTGATTTCCGGTTTTGGTGATTTACTTGGTTATATTGTTGCTTAATTCGGAAGATATTATTTAATAATTTCATGCTTGCCATTTTTATGATATTTTTCCCTTTCGCATGTCCCCTCCTAGTTAATATTCTATCATTCTTCTTGTTATTCTATTGTTTTATATATACTTGTACAGGGTTTTTACGTAGGTGTCTTTTTATAGCCTTGTCACTACCTCGTCGAGGTTAGGCTCGACACTTACGGAGTACATTAGGTTGATTGTACTCATTCTACACCTTTACACTTCTTATGCATATACTGGTATTGGTCCCAGCGATGCTAGAATTATGTCGGCTTGGATCACATTCACTTAGGAGACTTGAGGTAGATCTGCTGGCGTTCGCAGACCTTGAAGTCCCCTTCTATTTTCTACTTTTACTGTTTTTCTCTTTCGAATAGTTGTATTTATTACAGACTATGTTTGTAGACTTCTAGTTGCTCGTATACTTGTGACTTCGTATTTCTAGGAGTAGTTAGTATCACATAGTTTATTTTCGCATTATGCTAGGTTTGGCATTTATGTCTCGTTGAATATTATTTTTTTATTTTTAACTGTTAAAACTGGTTTATTATCTATTTTACATTGGCTTGCCTAGCAAGTGGATATTAGGCGCCATCACGACCCCGAGGTTGGGATTCCGGATCGTGACAAATTGATGAAAAAGTTTAATAGTAGTTATTTTGGATAGTTTGCAAAACTTTCAGAGCATTGGACACAGTTCAATGGACAGCTTGTCCATTCCCTACTGATTCGTCAAATTTATTGCACGAAGAAGCGCGATTTATGGTTTTTAGTTGGACACAAGCCTATTCACTTTGGATTGAAGGAGTTTACTATAATGACTGGATTGAATTATTGTGCTAAACCCAGTAAAGAAGAAATGAACAAAGTGATGGATGATGGCGAAATATTTTGCGACAAAGTTTGCCAGTCTAGCAGGAAGGGGTGGAAGCAGAAATGTTTTGAAACAATTGAAGTCCAAGAGGTTTGACACAGAATAGAGGTTTAAGATTTCATTAGTGTGGTTTGTCCATTCAGTCTAGCTTGCAAGGGATAACATAGTGCGCATCGATAAGAAGTAGATTTGTATGGCTGACAATTTGGATGTTTTCATGAAACATCTATGGGGAAAGAAGTGTTTTGAGCTTACAATTGAGTACTTGAAAATAACATGTTCCCAATTTACAAATCATATGTGAGGAAGAGTAAGGAAAACAAAATCTCTGGTAAAAAGTCCAGATCAGTAAGTTATGCCATGTACGGCTTCCCATGGGCATTCATGGTAAGTATTAAAAATACCTTCTCAAAATTTCATTACAGTTGAGTACTATTAGTTTATTTCCTGCATACAAAAAATATATTTTTGGTTCATGAAAAAATGTAGGCATGGGCGTACGAAGCAATTCCGCTATTTGGTCGTAGTGCCGAGAAATCAAAGGTCGTACCAATGTCGCTGCCAAGGACGTTGAGATGGCACATCAAAAAAGTGACATCTGACCCAGATTGGGATCCCTTTAAGCAGAGAGTTGATGAACCTGGTGTGGTAAGATAGGGAAAGAAAATAACACTCCACCAGTAGATTAGACTCAACCAAAGTAGGAGATTATCATAGACCTCGTGTCTATTTTTTGTATTGCTTGTCTATTGACTTCTATCTATGCTATATTTCAGGAGGTTCACCCTTACCTTATTCCTACCCTACGTGAGATGGATATAGACTACATGAAGAATTTGGTACCATGCGACGAAGAGGTAGCAGATCCTATAATCGACCAGCTAGCTGTTGATTTGGAATGGGTGACTGCCATTAAAAAGGCATCTGGTGCAGTTAGTTGAGAGACTAATAATGAAGTTGACTTTGTTGATGATAACCCTTTGGGTGGGAGTATTCTTGGTTCACCACTAGCTCATGCTTTTTCTGATATTGGTAGAGGAGGACCATGTAGGATGTGCAATGCTCAGCCAAGTGATACAGATGTGTGCAAAGATTTGAAGGTTGTGAATAACAAATTGGATAAGGTGTTGAAGATCCTTAGGGAGATACAAAATCAGAATGAGAGCCCTGCTAAAGTAATTGAGTCACCTTGGTACATGGTTACAAGATTACAAAGCAGATTGAGGAATGCTCCAATTTCTGCAAGAAAGATGAGGAAACTGAAACAGATTAAGAAGAAGAAACCAAAGGTTGACGTGCTCAAACTACTTGCGGAGGAAGATACAAAACTATTTTGTGAATGGTTTGATAAGAAGGAGAAGTTTCCCAAAAACTCCTTGACTGGTAGCTATAATTGGAGGTTTTTAGCAGTTATGCAGTGCTAACTCGTCCGTCTTTATTTTTGTAAGACCCTTAATTACTGCGTGTAGTTTTTTTTTTAGTAGCTACATATTTAACGTACAGGCTTTTATAATATTTAATATGTGGAGGAACTTTTGGCACTGATGCACGTACGAAACATAAAATATTTACGCCTTTACGCCCGTAGTCATGTTGTTATGGATGTTGCATTATGCAAAAATATGTGCACTGCATGGGATGAGATCAAGGAGGCTGCCAGTAAAGAGGGAAAGGATTTGGACTTTTGTGAGACAGTTGATGCTTGCCAAGACTTATGCCTTACACTCCTGATGCTATATCCTCAAGGAAGTATGTCAAAACCTAGGGCTATGGAGTGGTGCAAGGCTAAGGTGTTTTACTGTGTGTGGCAAATTGATAACAAGTATTTTGTGCCTGTTGTTTTCCACTTAACAGAGGATTTGATTCGAATTTACGATAGCAATGTCAGTTTGTATGATGATGGTAAACTAGAAGAACTTGTACAACCCCTTGCACTCATGATGCCTAGGATTTTGATGATAACTGGATAATTTACAGACTTAGTCTAAGATGTGCTTATGAAGAAATGTTCCTGGGAGCGTATTATGGATGTTCCATCCATTCAGCAAAGGTAAATTAAATGTGTCATCCATTATGTTTTACTCATTTTTCTGGTTTCTTTAATAACTAATTGCGTCTTTGATCATTGTAGTGAAAGCAGTGGAGCATATGCAGTGAAGGTCATTGACTTCCCCCTGACTGATACGTTGCCGGTACAGCATAATGACAAGCGAATGAAGTTGTTCATGGAAATATTTACAGTGGATATCTTCAGGGGAAGGATGGACCCTTCTTAGTTTTATTAGTGTAATTTATGTTTGTGTTGGTCATGGGACAAATTTATTTTGATTGAACTTGTAATAGTTTGTGATATTTGCATCTACATCTATGTAATAAAACTACCTTTTTGCTGATTAACTATTGATACTATAATTTTTGTTTCCTTAGAACTTTTTCTGTATTACAACAAGCAGCTAAAGGTTGCGTAACAGACAATATGTCTAGTAATAAACTAGCTACTTGGTTGCGTAATAGACACTGGGTCCATCAATAAACTAGCTACTTGGTTGCGTTATAGACTCAAAGTCGCGTCTAATAACTTCATCAAATATAACATTACATCAGGCTACTAGAGGATGCATAATATATAATGTGCCTTCCCTCTAGTTCAATCCCTCCAACATCATCATCTTCCTCATGAACATTCATTGCTAATATATTTTCAAGTTCAGCCACCTTTATCTGCAGAATAATTTTTTAACGCTTAAGAGCATCATTTTCACACTTCAAACTACTGATAAATTCAGCAATCCTTGGATCTAGCGAATCATCGCTCCATTCTCAAAATTGACATCTTTTACCCTATCAAATGAAATGGAAAAAATAATTTATCACTAAAATTGAATCCCTAAAATTAAAAAGAGTCGATTCTGTGAAATTTATCTTACCTTAGGTTTGGAACATTTTGAGAATCACCTACCAGCATTCAGCGGATTTGTAGCTGTGAATTGACTGGCAGCCATGATGTAGTGACAATTCATTCTCGACCGAAAGGATGCACTTGGCCGTTGACTCATTTTCCTTCAACTATTTGAGTATTGTTTTTTGGAAGTAAAAATTGGGTTGAAATATGATCAATTTCTTTTTGAGATTTCTGGTCAAATGAGTAATTTTAAATGGGTCAAATGAGTAAATTTTAACGGGTCAAAAAAATATATGGTTGAAATGTGATCAATTTTATTTTGAGATGGCCGGTCAAATGAGTAAATTTTAATAGTTCAAATGGGTAATATCAACGGGTCAAAAAATTATATGGTTAGTGATAGGCCACATGGATATATTTAATTTTTCAGAACAACACGAGTTGTCTTCCATCAACCACTAGTCGCTGATAAACTTTTTAATGGCCTATAAACCCTGAACCCTAACCCCAACCCTGAACCCTAACCCTCAACCCTAACCATGTACATTCATCATGAATTAATAGACTTCCTTAATGAGCGAGTGTCAACTTTAGGTTGCGTCCTCAACTCTTGTTGTGGTCTAGGGTAAACTAATGGTCGAGAATTCACTAAAATAAGGATTACACCACGTTCGACCTTAGTTTTTTTAATTTTATAACGTTTAAACATCTTATTAATCATCATGTAACATCTAAAGTTATTATAATTGGTGGTGTATTTCATACCATTAAGAGTTGGTCATTCTAGAACATGTAACAACTCAAGAAACAAGACCTCCAAGTATAAGAGTCTTGTCTAGTGAAGTGTTGTCAACAAGTAATACCTCTAAGTACATGAATGTTGTATATTGATTATTGGGATGTAATATCAACATGTGTTGATATTAAGTAATGTTGTGATCGATTATAATATGTAATTAGTCTTCAAATTGCATACATTGCCCTAACATTATGTTGTAATAATAGTCATTGGCCATATAATAAAAGTTGAGTTAACCAATTATAGGATTAGGTTGATACCGATATAATTATTACGTTATACTTATCAATTTTATCCAATTCAAAGTTTGCAATTTGTAGAATTAGTATAACTAAATTAATACTTTACACTAACAAACAACTAATAATCGAGGGCCTACCCATATGCTTGTCCAATTTATGATTGATATACCGTTCTTAATATTTTACAACGAAATTCTATTGGTTTATATTTACAATGGATCTATAGACCACCAGTGTTGTAGACTATATACTGTAAGTTTATTCAACAACTCATGTGAAAATTTTAATTTATTAGAGGGAAATTCAAATATTTTGAAGACAAAACCAATTCCCCCTTGGTTACGAAGGGCTGACGTTGCATCTCTCTCATGCGATTCTACGATATATGTGAATAGTGCCGACGCAGCGCAGTAACGGCCATTATGCCATCGTCCGGTGGTGAAAAGCCGTCGGACCAGTCCCAAAAGATGCATCTCAACATTGCGCACAAACCCCAGCTAGGCGCACTCCTCAAACATTCCATAGTTTCTGCGAACTGTAGCAACGCAAGGCCTGGACAAAACTACATTTCCTCCTCTAGTTTATGGGTCACAAAAACTGATTCCAAACCGTGGGGATGCTTCTACATCTCCAATACCATCGACCCTCAAAGATACAAACGAAACTGATGCCAGAAAATACACCTCCGATCAGCTGAGCACTGCTAATCAACAGTTGGTCGAGCATGGAGCTACAGATTTCCAAAATGGACAAAACCAATGCCAATCGACTCCATTTCATCAGGAGATTGATCCATAATGCTTAAACAATAACTCCAATGAGCCAATCGTCACAATAATTCAAAATATAAAAACTGCAGAGTTGCAGACACATGTCGTTCGACGAAATGAAAATGTCAGTTTTTTCAACAATTTGAATGAGGAAATTAGATCTCAAGCTTCTAAAGTTGATGTGGAACCTAGTCGTCAATCCCAATCAGCCAAGAATTTGATGACCAGAAGAACTAGTTTGAAACCTTTTGAGCTTGTTCATGGAGTTCCTACGATTCAGTTCTCAATGGATGAATGTGAAGAATTTGCAAAGGAGGAAGGATTACACCAAGCAGTGATCATTAAATTGTCCAATGACGAAATAATTTTGCAGGTTTAGAGAAATATTCTGCCAAAAATCATTGGCATCAAAGGTAATTGCTTGGTAGGTTTATTGGCCCAACGACAACTCTTAATTCGTTGTGATCAATATGAAGATTATGTGTGTTATTTAGCAAGAGCTGTGAATTACTTTAAACATAATGGAAAAGAGTATCAATATAGAGCTTTTTCATGGAGTTTTGGTCATAATCCTAAGGAAGAAACCTCTAAGGCTGCTGTTTGGATTTCGTTGCCGAACTTGTCACCTAAATTATTTGCTCGTATAGCTTTACTGTCTATTACAGCAGCAGTTAGAAAACCTATTGCAATTGATAAGGCAACTCAAATAAGATCACGCCCAAGCACTGCAAGAGTGAAGGTTATCGTCGATTTGCTGGAAAAAATTCCACATAAAGTAAAGCTTCAATACTTGGATGTTAAAATTGGAAAGATTGTGGAAGAATTACAAGAAATTGGCTACGATAATTTACCTGCATATTGCTGCCATTGTAAGCATCAAGGTCATGAAAAAAATAAATGCCGGCGTTTAAAAGGAAAGGCAATTCAAGAGACTCATGTTGATGATGACACAGTGAAGAATGGCATCAGGTTATCGATAAATTGCAGGGTGATGCAAGGGATATTTTGAATGCTAAGAGAGCTGGGCAACAACTTATAGATGGTTCAGAAATTGATAAGAAATCTGGGCAGCAGGTGTGTGATGATTTGAGTAAAGAAACAGGTGTTAATGTTATTGTCGATGTTCCAGTCACAGCGGCTCTTGCTATAGTATCGAAGTCTAGTGCTGTAGTTGAACAAAGTGAGGGGCAGCAGCTCCAGTCCCAGTTACAGTAGCTGCTATGTACTGTTGTGCAAAATAAGGGGCAGGAACTGGAAAGGGTACCTGCTTTGTTTCCTATATCAACTGGGTTGCTAAGGGGCCAGGTATAGGGCAACATCATGAACAAGATTTGCATCAAACAATTAATGCACAGGCTGGGCAGATGCGTCTTTCGTCAGGAAATGAGGATGCAACTATAGGCACGACTAAATCTCCAACTGACTATGAGGTGAAGTTGATTGATGTCTCAACTATTGGGAAAAATAAACTCCAAGCTAATATCACTGCTACAAGAGCTTTGGCAACAATTAACAATACAGTGACTGATGCACTAGCTGGAGATAATCGTGGAACTGTTGAAAGTTCTAAATTAGTAGCACTGGATGCTACTGGTCTTACACTGATTGATGCACTTGAGGAAAAAACAATTGGTATTGATGCTACTACTGTTGGATCAAACAAGAAGAAGGAAGCCAAATTGCTAGCACCAAATCGAGTTGAACATGTTGTTACTAGGTTGATAAAGTCTACTGATGTGGAGATGCCCAGAGTCGAGGGCCACGATCGAAGGCATGATCGAGCCCAAGGTCGAGGGTCACGGTCGAAGGCCGGGTCGAAGACATAATCGAGGGCCAGGGTCGAGAACCAGGATCGAGGGGCAGGACCGAGGACCAGGATCGAGAAACTCGATCGAAGGCCAAGATCGAGGGCCAAGGTCGAGGCAGAATCGAGGATGTCTGGGCAGAATTATAAAAACAGGGACTTCATCCCATTTGCCATTTTTGACAAATTGGAGCTTGGGGAGAGGCGATTTTTGATATATTTTCAAGAAAAACTTGAGGTAAGTCCCTTGTGATCATTTCTACTCCATAATATTGAATTATCATCGAATAATCCGACTAGATTATATGATTTTGAGGTGTAAATCAGAGATTGGAACTTAGAAATTTGGAAATAAGATTTGTAGATTTGAGGGTCGAGTTGAGGTCGAATTTTGGTAAAATTGGTATGGCTAGACTCGTGGTTGAATGGTCTTTCGGATTTTGTAACTTTTGTCGAGTTCCGAGACGTAGGCTCCACAGGCGATTTTTGAGCTAATTTCGGGTTTTGGTCTAATTTTGAAGCTTTTCTTGTGGAATTCATTCCATTAGCGTATATTGATGGTATTATACTGATTGTGAATAGATTTGGAGCATTTGGAGGCAGAGTCCAGAGGCAAGAGCATTGCGGGGTAGAGATTTGACCGGTTTGAGGTAAGTAACGATTGTAAATCTAGTCCTGAGGGTATAAAACTCCGGATTTTATATCATTCTACTATTTTTAGTGACGCACATGCTAGGTGACGGGTGTGTGGGCATGCACTGTTGTGGATTTGTGACTTGGTCCGCCCCGTAGCAACTGTAAAGTTGCATACTTTGTTGAAACCATTGATACTTATATGTTTTAGAAAGATCTTTTTTTAATTGGGCTGAATGCTATGTTTGGGCCTTGCGCCAATGCTATTTGGACCCTTAGGGGCTGTTTCTTACCATCCTGTCACTGTTTTTGATTGAAAATCTATACTCAGTCATGTTTATACTTGTTTACCGCATAACTCAGTTTTATGACTCTATTTCGATGCATATAAATGTTTTGAGCCGAATGCCCTGTTTTACTGAAATGCCCGAGTGGCCTGATTTATGAGGATGAGTGTGAATAGGGGCTGCCCGCCTGCAGCATACTTTATGACTGAGTAAGGGCGAAGGCCTGATTTGTGAGGATGCGTGTGGATCGGGGCTGCCCGCCTGCAGCATACTTTTTGACTGAGTGAGGCCGAGGGCCTGATTTGTGAGGATGAGTGTGGATTGGGGCTGCCCGCCTGCAGCATACTTTATGACTGAGTGAGGCCGAGGGCCTGATTTGTTAGGATGAGTGTGGATCGGGGCTGCCCGCCTGCAGCATACTTTATTATTATCGCACGTGAGTTGTCCATGCAGATTATAGCGCTAGGGCTAAAGGAGCCCCTCCGGAGTCTGTACACACCCCCAGTGAGCGCAGGTACCTACTGAGTGTGAGTGCCGAGTGCCGAGTGCTAAGTGACTGGGTGGAAAGAGGGATTGTGAGGTATGCTCGAGTGGCAAGAGTGATTGTGAGACATGCCCGAGTGGCATGAGTGACTGTGAGGTTTGCTCGAGGGGCTGTATATGAGTGATGTTTTGCCCGACGGGCTGTTTATGATTTCATCATTTTTGCTCACCTTTGCATTGAGCCTTCGTTAGAAAAACTGTTGGAAAAATATCTTTAAATGATTTTTACTGGAATTGGGTTTAAACGAGATGTTTGATTCAAATCCTGATTTTAAAAGCATGTGGTATTTTACTGAGATTTTTTGATATGAACGTTATATGATTTATTGCTTGTCACTACTGCTCAGTCTTTATTTATTGTTGTTACTTACTGAGTTGGCATACTCACGTTACTCCCTGCACCTTGTGTGCAGATTCAGGTAAAGCTGGACACGGTAGCGGTTATTGAGTGTTCTGGTTGTAGATTTTCTTGGAGATAGCAAGGTAGTTGTTTGGCGATCGCAGCCCCTGCTCTTCTCCCTCTTATCTTCCTTTAGTTGTATTTAGCTATTTTCCAAGCTGAGTTAGCCTTGATATTGTTAGATAGATTGTAGTATATGCTCATGACTAGTGACACCCTGATTTCGGGCTTTTCTTTTCCGCACTTCTGTTTTTCTTTGATTTGAACTCTTTAAATGGAGGTTTTATGTTAAATAACCTTGAAATTATCTTTGAAATGAAAATATCATTTTGTTTGGAAATGAGTCAGCTTGCGTAGTTCCACGATATGCGCCATCACGACAGGGGTTAGTTTTGGGTTATGACAGAAATCATCTAAGAAAGCTTTGTCTGTGAAATAAAAGAAGGTCCTATTTGCAAAAGATGCTGAAGTTGGTGGTGACGAGGGAGTTGAGAAGGAGAAATCTGTTGAGAAGGAGAAACATGTTGAGAAGAAGAATCCCCTTAAAAAGATGGCAGGTAGTGTTGAGGAACCTGGTTCCTCAAAGAGGGCAAGAGTAGAACTGTCTGAGTTTGAAAGGAAAGCCAATTTGAAAGAGCAAAAGGTACTGTGGGGAAGAGTGTTCGACACTGAGATTCTTGATCCGTATGGAATGAGGCAGTTGGTAGAAATCTGCGACTTCCAGAAGTGGACTCATCTCTTTACTATTCAGAGTCCAAAAGTTTATGAGGAGAAGGTTCGCAATTTTTATGCTAACTTGTTTACAGTGGAGGGTGACACAATCTGTTTGAAGATCAATGGGGTAGATTTCGTGATGGATGAGGCTGTGCTCGGGGTCTTGGGATGCCTACTGAAGGGCTCTCAAATGTGGAGGGAACCTGTTCCCCGCAGTTTAGGAAGTTGATTCTTAAACCTCAAGCTGTTCAAACAGGGGAACGAGTGCACAAGAAAGCATTGCTGCCAGAATACTAACTATTTTTTGAGTTGGTGAACAAGGTCTTGCTACCAAGGATTGAGAGAAGATCCATTGCCTCTATAGCGGACCTGGTTCTTTTGGAAGCACTGGATTCGATGCTGGGATCTGGTCCTTTGTTATATTACTGTTTTGTTTTTCAATGACTTTGGGAGAATGAATGCGGCTGCACACTTGAGAGTAATCAATATTTAGGTTTTGCAAGTGTGTTGAATCCCTTGCCTCATGTTGGTAATATATAAGTGAGGTCATCAAAGATGACGCAAGAGAGTGTCCGCTACACAACACGCTTCAACAGTACTGCTGTATTGTTGCATGTGTAGTGCAGCAGCTTTAACAACTGTTAGAGTTCACTTGTACTGTGAGCGGAGGAACTGATCTCTATATGTTCCTTCTACTGTTTCCTTATCTGATTTCATTCAGACTTGTGGCAAACATTTGACTTGTTACTCTGAACGTGGATGAACCAATTGTATCAGGTTCCCTATCTGGTTCTCTTATGAAGTTGTCCTCTTGCCTAACGGAGTAAGCCCAACATGGATAATGATAGGTAGACCAAAGATTTATGTAGTCGTTGCGCGCTTTCTTTGCGCACCAGCATAGCAGAATTCGAATCCGCTAGCTCAGATGAGTGGCTCTTGGCTTCGTAAATAAAAAGGAAAGAAAATCCATGGATCGACCCTATCATCTACACCCCGTAGGAACTAGGAGATCACCCCTGATGTCGGCTCAATCCGAAGGAAATTAATCATCAAAATAAAAGATACATAACTTATCAATTCCCTCCTTTTTGATGATGACAAACTTATAATTGATATTCCCCCTGAGAATCAGATCTCTACATTGTCCCCCCCTCCCCTTGTAGAATAGCCATATTCCCCCTGAGAACCTGTTTCCTCCCTTTTAATGTACTTTCCCCTTTTGGCATCATAAAAAAACAGACAAGTAAATGCAAAAGAAAGTTTAACAAAGTTAACTCATGACACTTGTGCACACACAATATAGCTAAAAATAGAACACAAGAGTATAACATGCATTTAAAAGAACGATGATGCTCATTAATTGAAAGAAAAAGAGCCATTGTAGAAGTACCAATCATTACAAAACATATACAAGTCAAACACAACTAGAATACCAATATCACAAGGGGCGGATAACAAAAAGACACTGTAAGATTAAGCAGGGGCTGACAAAGGGACATGTTGGGGGACACTGGATGAGGAAAGGAAGGACGAGGGGGCAAGGGCCTTGAGAAGACTATCAACACGAGCATTAGCAACCCTTTAATCGTTGATCAGCTGTTCTTTCAGGTTCTCCACCTATTTTCTCAACTCTGTATTCTCAGCCTTCGAGCGGGCAACTTCTACTCCCTAAGCATTGCTGGAACCCGGTTCTTTGCTGGCTTAATTGAGCTTAGAATCAAGAATAGCATTCAGGGCCTTCAACCGCCTGATTTCCTCATAAGAAGTATTCTGAGCATCGATAAGTTGAGAGATTGTGGAACTGCTGCCTATACACCCTTTTTATCCACACACTCGCATTCCTCCAAGGTGGCCATTGTGAACATTTATTTACGGGTTTCCACTGCTGCTCTCCCCAATGGGACCTCGAATCGTTCAAAGACTTTTGTGAGTAGGAACCCATATGGAAAGCCATGGTTTCCATCCTTGAAGTCTGCCACTTTTTTTTACTTAAGCACTAATTAAGCATGAAGGTCAATCCTACAATAATTAAAACTTGAAGGTCACTTGGCCAATTCAAGTTTGAAAGCAGGTCACTTCGCCAACTACCCCGCATATAAAGGAGATTTATTCCTTTTAGGAGTCGTTTTTCCTTCCTTCAAGAAAGAGAGTCCTAATAGATTAAAAATTCAGGACAAAATCCTAACAATTCTCCCCTTGGCCTGAATTTTCTTGACAAAGCATGATCCACCATATTCATATAATCTTCATTACTACTGCTTGCCATGAAATAGGTATAGGTTGAAAATTTTGGTATTGATTGAAAGATGCTCAAGAATGGATTAAAAGGAGCTCTTGCCTTAAAAATAAGCATGAGTTAAAACTGGCATTGGAGCTCATGCGTTCAAGTGGATATGGGTTAAAACTGGAATTGGTTAAAAGTGGCCCAAATATGGGTTAAAATGATTATTATTTCTATAAAGATGCAGCAGTACGGATTTTGGATATTTATGATTGTAATTTATCTCCACATGTAGCATCACGTTCAAACTTTTTTTTGGATAAATCTTCATTATCGTCAAATGGATTGCGACTAGAAAAGAACCCGCCATGAGCCTATTCAATCTCGTTCAACCATTGGCTCTGATACAACTTGTTGGTATCAAAATAACATGGCGCATGCGAAAGCTAACAATGCAAAGCTGGTGGACGATAAATCGGACAAGAAAGAAAATATACTAAAGAATAGGACAGTATAATGGGGTTTGGTTAATTGACCTACATATAAAAACTAGTATAAAAATAAAAAAACTATTGAGAGAAAAATCTCCCCTAAACAAGATTCTTTAATGACTACATTGTGGATATTGTTATTTTTTATTATGAGAAGGATCTTCAATTTATAAAAGTGCAAAACTTCTCTTCGATGAAAATGATAAGGTATATGAAGGAGATTTATTCTTTTTAGGAGATGTTTTTCCGTTTTTTAAGAAAGAGAATCCTAATAGATTAAAAATTCAGGACAAAATCCTAACGAACATAACATACCCTTACATAAACGACCAAGATCCATGCTTCCATCGTGAAAGAACTATGTTATTTCCAATTAATGTCATCAAGTGAAATGAAATAATCGTATTTTTTTGGAATCTTATCCATCTCCGACATATATAATTGAGCCCAAAGTTCAAGATGCTGCAAATCTACAGTACTTAAGTTATTAAATATATAATAGCTTAGTTATTCCAAGAAAATACTTCAATTACCAATGGCGCTGGTAGAATCAACTTCTTATTCTTCAACCAATTAGCTCTTTCAAGAAGATTGTTCGAATCCATGAAGAATCATTTGAAGAACAAACATTATGTAGGCGCATAATTAGCTCTATTGACATTAATATAACAATGATGTTTCGAATTAAGTATATGCAGAGATATATTATTCTTAAAATTTCTTTCTCAATTCGTACAATTGATATTCCAAAATTTTCAAAAAATCTTATCTAGATAGAGCTTGTTAGATAACAATACACATAACTCGTATCGGCCGTAGAAGAGCCTCAATTATAAAGTGAAGGGAGAAGTTCAGTCTTTATTCCTAAGGTTTTACTTATTACACTTTGGCCCCAACCTATATAATTCTAATATTTCCAGATTTAAAAGAAAAATATTCCCATCCCTTTCCGCCTTATCTGCCGTCCCAATCCCCATTTCGCACAGCTGATTCCTCCATTACAACTTGTTTTTCTTGCATTTAACACACATAGATCGTCTCCCTTGTTCCTCATTCCTCTCAAAGCTTCATTCTTTTGATTATCATTTACGGAGAAGAAATCGAAAAATTGGGGTTTATTTGGATCTATCGAATTTGGGGATGAAATTGGCTGTACATTGGATTGATAATTCATTCTAGGTGGTATATTGTGTAACTCCTTCATTTGGTATGTGTTTTCATCTCATCTTCTTCGTCATTGTTAGTTTGAGTTTCTGTAAATTTTATATGCACGGAGCTCGACCACTAGTATACAATAGACCACTGTTAGAATAGACCATTGGTTCACAATAGTCTGATGGGAAATTATATATTAGTATGCGGTCTATATTCTGGTGAATGGGTTAAGGGGCCAACTAGTTGGAATTGGAATTTCTATACAAAGGTTACAGTACCTACCTGTATACCTAGCAATTGTACATTTGATGAATTTGTTGATGTCTTCATTAAACGTGAAAAACTAACATGTTCCCCGAGATATTTGAATATTACATATATGCTTAACTCTGCGCTAAAGAGGGACAAGATTCCTCCTTCCTTCATTAAGAATGACAATGATTTGCAATCGTACCTCCTTGATGTTACAATTGATGGTATGAGACCTTGTGGTTGAAAAAAGAGTTTGAAGAAGGGGCTGAAGTTCATGTTTTAAGGTCTCATTAAGGTTTAAATGTCGTAGCTGCACCACCACCACCACCAATACAACCACCAATTTTAGAAGTAGAGGAGGAAAGAATGGTGAAAGATAGCTTCAGTGTATTTAGTCATGACTTGCATGATTTTGTTGATAATGAAATGAACGCATACGGTTCGAAAGATGCAGATGTAGCGGAAGATCTCCCATATATTGTCAGTCGGGCAGCTGGAGATATAGGCTTGGTGGACTCGTTAGCTACACAACATAGCCACCCTGATGGTACAAGTTTTTTCCTTGGAAAATATTTCGACAACAAATTGGATCTAATGAAATAGTTGGAGGTTGCTTCTCTGAAAATGCATTTTACATTTCGTATGAAGAACAACAATAGTAAATTAACTTCGGTGGCATGCCAAGATGTGAGTTGCCCGTGGAAGTTACGGGCTTTAAAGTATGAGAGTTGTGATAGGTTTTATATTACCAAGTACCATGGCGAGAACACATACAGGGTAAAACACATATCAAGCCATCATCCTAATGCATCGATGTAGACTTTGGGTGCATATTATCAGGAAGGATATGTTAATGGAAAAGGCCCATCCCTGCTAGATCTGAAGGATGATATTTTTGCAGATTTTAACCAAAATCTTACTTATTGGTGGAGCTGGAAGGTAGGTAAAATAGCTAAAGCTATGATCAGGGGTACTCAAGAAGAGGGGTATGCTTTGCTGGAAGCGTATCGCCATGTTATGCTGTCCTATAATGAAGGAAGTATTGTTGATTTGAAGGTTTGTGATAAATTGCATTTTAGATATTTTTTCTTATCGGTTGGAGCTTTCATTAAGGGATTCGCCCATATGAGAAAGGTTATTGCTGTTGATGGGACATTTCTGAGTGGCAAGTATGGAGGTTGCTTGTTGTCTGCTATGGCACAAGATACAGAGAATCACATTTTTTCAATTGCGTTATGTGTAGTCGATAAAGAGTGCGATCATTCTTGGACCTACTTTTTTGATCAGTTGCGGCACATTATTGATGACAGTGATGAATTATGCATTATCTGTGATCGGCATCTGTTTATTTGGAATAACTTCAAAAAAGGTTTTATTGCCTTTTTGCAAGCGTCACATTGCTGAAAATATGCGTAAGAGGTTTTATTGTGGAATTTTTATTAAGAATTTCTTTTCTGCCGTATAGTCATACAATACTAAGGAATTCTTTGACCATTTTCAGCAATTGCATGATAAAAGTAGGGAAGTAGCTTACTGCCTCGCAAATGAAATTGGGTTCCAAAAGTGGAGTAGGGCCTTCTTTCTAGGAAACTAATACAGGTATGGAGGTTGCTTGTTGTCTGCTATGGCACAAGATACAGAGAATCACATTTTTTCAATTGCGTTATGTGTCGTCACATTGCTGAAAATATGCGTAAGAGGTTTCATTGTGAAATTTTTATTAAGAATTTCTTTTCTGCCGTATAGTCATACAATACTAAGGAATTCTTCGATCATTTTCAGCAATTGCATGATAAAAGTAGGGAAGTAGCTTACTGCCTTGCGAATAAAATTGGGTTCCAAAAGTGGAGTAGGGCCTTCTTTCTAGGAAACTCATACAGCGTGTTGACAATAAATATTGAATATTCTCTAAACACAATGCTTAAGGATCAAAGAGACCTCTCGATTATTGGCCTATTCAATCATATTGTTCGAAAGTTTGCAGAAGAGAGGCATACTGAAATAAAAAATATTTTGACCCTCTTTGTTCCTTCTGCCGAAAAGACTATTAGGAATAATATGGTTGTCGGCGATGCACTCTGGGTGAATCAATTAGAGAATAACCAGTTCAGCATCATCGGTCACGGTAGATATATAGTAGTTGATCTGGATTTGAATACATGTTGTTGTCAGTTTGATTTGGAAAAAATACCCTGCCCACATGCAATGACAGCTCTGAGATTGAGCTTTGGGGATGAATATGATTTCTCCATTTATGAGCACTCCTCTCCGTTCTATAAGGTTTCAACATATTTGGATGCATATGAAGGAATCGTTCACACAATCCCTAAAGAAGAGAAATGGGTGGTGTCTGACGAGATTCAGTCCACAAAAATACTTCCACCCAATGTCGAGCCGACAAAGGGTAGAAGAAATACTAAGAGATGACCAAGCATTTTATAAGCTAGTTCTTCTAGCAGCAGGAAAAAAGGCAAAAATAAATATTCCATTTGCAAAGAACTTGGCCACAAGAAAATGACTTGCAAAGTAGTGTTATAGTATTCTTGATCTTTTAGCTACTGGTATTCTAATAAAGATAATTAACTCTTTTAATATTCTAGACTTGTTTGTAATCACTTGTTATTTCTACTATCAACTATTGCATTGCACATCATAGACTATTATTTTATAGTCAACCACAAGCATTGTATATTGTAGACCTATGATCTAGAATCGATCCCCTTATTTCAAGAAGGAGTCATGTGACCAACTTGTCTCATAGACTACTGTTTTAAAATCAACCACCCACATTGTGTATTATGGACCTATGATCTAGAATCAACCCCCTTATTTTAAGAAGTCATGTGACCTTCTATCGTAGACTACTGTTTTATAGTGAACCACCCACATTGACTATTGTAGACCTATGATCTGAATCAACCTCCTTATTTTAAGAAGGAGTCATGCGACCAACTTATCCAATAGACTAATATTTTACGATCAACCCCCTTATTCTATCTTCAACCACCTGTAATCAACCAATATTTTATTGTCAATCCCCATCAATATTTTTAATTTAACCAAAACTTATTGCGCTGATTTAGGTAGTCTATTGACAACCACTGGTTTAGGTAGTTAATCTAATGTCTAATGTGAATAAGCGCTGGCAGCCAATATGAAAAGGACTTGTCTAATTAATTGAAATCCATCGAAAATGCCAATTCAAAGCATCAATTCGTTTCTCAAAACTCTCAACAATCACGTCATTTACGAGAAGTCATATGGAAAGGCACCATTTAGTGTTAAATTCTGCCTATAAATATACTAGATCTGATGGAAAAATTTATTCATCATTCTTCCAAACAGGCCAACACTTAATAGAGAAATGCCTCCGAGGCCAAGGCCAAGCATGGACGCAATTTTCATCAGGGAATCACTGAATAAGCTCATCCGAGAGATCCAAGAAGACAGGGTGAGGCAAGAGATGAACTTTCGCCGTATCGCATGCATGTTGCAGAGTCTCCTTCGTAGGGCTGGTGCAAATATTCACCACTATGTTTGCCCAAGAAATTTCCCTCCCCGTGATCCTTCTTCCCTTGCAGTTTAATTTTTTTTCTTTAGTTAATGAAAAAAAACGTACGCTGCTGTGAAGGGAGTTATTTAATTAAAATATTTGTTTTAGGTTTTTGTCTATTTATTTTTCTACTTTGTTTTTAATTTTTCTGCCCTGTTTGTATTTTTCTACCATGGTTGTCTTCTTGTTTTTCCATTTTCGAACACTTAAGTGCAAAAAATCCCCAAAATGAAATAAATAGGTTCGAATAAAAACATACAACTCCGGGGATATAGATTTCAGTCTTCCAAATATATATATATATATATATATATATATATATATATATATATATATATATATAAATTTATATACAAATTATACTACTAGGCGTTCTGCCCAGTAGCTATTTTATTAATAATAAAAGAAAATAAAACTACAATGGAAGAGTACAAATAAGGGGGAAAAAAACTTTAGTAGTGTTGTTTCTATGCCTTGGCTATATAATCACTCCTCTGCGCCTCACTTTGCCTTTTGGTGGCAGCCTAATGTAGAGAATTATGGTGTAGCTGCCGGCAAAGTCTCACGAGGGCATATGATCTCATAGCCGCTTGAGTAAAATCCCAAAGGCATAGGACATAAGCAAACACCTACTGAGTTAGGCCTTACCTTACAAATCCTATTGAGGCATGAACAACCTCCTCTACACTAGCCAGCATGTAAAAAATAAGAACTAGCACAAACTAGATATTCTATGATTATCATAGAGTTTATAACATACTCTGTGATGATATTACAAATGATGATACTTAAAAATTGATAAAATAAAAAAAGGTAAAAATTTGAGTCTTGCCCCTCATTCTTCAACCTTGTGTACTCTTCAATTTGTAGATACCTGACTTCTTCTTCCAATCTCTTCAGTATGTATTCAAAATTAATTATTAATTTTTGGAACAATTGGACCTTGTTGACGTTGTTGCTGCAGCCACCCTTTGCTTTGCAACTCGCATTGGGAGTTGCCTAATGACAACACTTCTTTCATGTTAGGTATACAGGTTGAGGCTTGAGATTTAACATTTATGTTGTTGCTCTTACCTGAAGATTGCAGCTCTTGTGCACCTACTAAGAGTGCTAAATTGTGTTGTGTTAGACTGTCAAAAGTATCTAATTGTGCCGTTGGTAATTCCACTAAAAATGGGCTGCCACCTTCAATTTCCTTGTCATCTCTATCTTCAAAAACAACTTCATCATCATCCTCTTTTTCCTCAACTTGATCAGTCCACAATTTTCTCTGTACCACCACTCTATTTAAGCATGCTGTTTGTGCTTCCATAGGTGTGTTTGAAGAAGTAGTTATTTTCAATTCCCCATGTGCTGCCTTCTCAATTCCAGTTGAATTTTGTAGTTGTGTAGCCTCGACATTCCTAACCATATTGCGTGTGGAAGCCGTATACTTTGCTGCCTCGCCTCCAAAAATAGCAGTAGGTTTAACCACTCTAGTTGTTGCCCATTCTGCAAAATTGTTTGTTGCAGCAGTATCATTTAGCTTTGAAATCATAGGCTCACGATTCATCTCCTTATGACCTCTAGACATTATGTACTCCAATTCCATGACATCTACACGCTCAGTAGTTCTTTCATCCCTAAGATGAGAATTATAATCTTGCTGCACAACCGAAAAATAAAATGGCAAAGCTGGAGAAATCTGTGCAGGTGCATAGAATTGAGCACCTGCTTCTGAAGGTGTTTCACTGTTAGTGGCTTGTTCATCTTTATCCTCTTCATCCTCAGTCACATTAGAAATCTGTGCAGGTGCATAGAGTTGAGCACCTGCTTCTGAAGGTGTTTCACTGTTAGTGGCCTGTTCATCTTCATCCTCAGTCACATTATCGGAATCATAATCCTCTTCATCCTCAGTCACATTAGCAATAGTATCAAAAGGATTTTTGCTTCTTCTTGCGTATGTACTATTTCTTGAGCTATTTATTGGAGCACCTGTAACTTCTGAATTCTGCTTCTATTTTACACTATTTGGTGATGCTGAATGCATGGTTTTTGATGTTGCCTGACTTTCAATCTGTTGCACTCTCTTTCCATTATCGTCCATGACTGGTTCACTCACCAGAACACCAAAAGAGTTAGAGGTGTTAACTTCCTTTGATGTATTTACCTGACTTGTGTGTACTGGAGCATTCCTTTTATTTGGAGATGCATTTTGTCGATGCACCACCGACCAACCTCCTACATTTGTATTTTGTACTGCTTCAAGTAAGTGCCCAGCTCCCTTAACCAAAGAAATATCACCCATGCCTGTAGCTCTGTCCACATGCCTTCGATCGTGGCCCTCGACCCTGGGCTCGATCTGGGCTTCGATCGTGGCCCTCGACCCTGAGCTTGATCTGGGCTTCGATCGTGGCCCTCGACCCTGAGCTCGATCTAGGCTCACATCTGGGCTCGATTTCTGGGCAGAAGCAATTTCCAACAAAAGGAAATTGCAGCAGCTGTTCTAGTTCAATTTTTGATCCGTTAACCATCCGCAACTCACCCGAGGCCCTCGGGACCTCAAACAAATATACCAACAAGTCCTAAAATATCATACGAACTTAGTCGAATCCTCAAATCACCTCAACAATGCTAAAATCATGAATTACACCCCAATTCAAGCCTAATGAACATTGAAATTTCTAATTTCTACAACAACTCCGGAACCTATCAAATCACGTCCGATTGACCTAAAATTTTGCACACAAGTCCTAAATGACATAACAGAGGTATTCCAATTTTCAGAATTGGATTCCGACCCCGATATTAAAAAGTCAACCCCCCGGTCAAACTTCTCAAAAATAAAACTTTTGGCATTTCAAGTCTAATTCCTCTACGGACTTCCAAATAATATTCTGGACATGCTCCTAAATCAAAAAATCACCATACGAATCCATTGGAATCATCAAAATTCAAATCCGAGGTCGTTTACAGATAGGACCATATCCGGTCCACTTTTCTAACTTAAAATTTTCAATTATGAGACTAAGTGTCTCATTTCACTCCGAGTTCCTTCCGGACTCGAACCAACTAATCCGATATAATATAATATAGCTGAATAATACAAAAAGAGGTAGGAATGGGGAAAACAGGGTTATAACTCTCGAAACGACCGGCCGGGTCGTTACAATTTCCTAACAAGAGGAGCAGGTTCCTAAGTCGTCTCCTCATCCTCAACCTCTACAACATCGGCCGAAGGCACATCCTCCTCATCAATAAGTCTAATTTTCACAAGCCTTCTCCTTTTCTTTTTTTCCTTATTCTCCTTCAAAGTACTATCAAGAGCAATCTTTTTATGTTGCCTGGTGGTGGGTCGTTTAGGAACATACTCCTTTTTGGCTGTCCCACCACTCCAAGCAGCGAGAAATTGAGCTAGAGACAGATTGTCTAGATCCTCCTCACTGTCACCAGAATCTCCATCCGACATAGACTTCATTTTAGGGTATACAATATCCAAAGGGACTGTAATAGGGTGAGCAAAAGAAGTAGGGTCAGAACTGTCCAGGTACTATTTAGTACAACATCACTTGATAGAGAATCTCCCACTAAGGTTTCAACAACAACAACAACAACAACAACAGGCTCTCTCACAAGGGAGGGAGAGCTTGTCTCACCCTCATTACCCAAAAATGCAGTATCAAGAGAAGCAAGTGTAGCATTACCTGATGTAGACAAAATATTCAGATCAATCCCCTAAGCAAAAAAGTTTTAGAATAACCAAATACATGCACACCCTCGTCCAAGCCAGAAGTTACCATTTCAGTCACAAGTTCTTCCTCAACCCATTGACTAGATACTTCTACTCCCTCATCCCCTTCTACTTATTCTTTAGTGGTTTGGAGAAAGTGAGAAGTGGACATAGGTCCTTTTGATTCCACTTTATCTGTGGTAGTAGACGACGAAGGGGAGACAACAAACTTTTTGGGATTTTGGCTTTTTCTGGTTCGATGAGAACTAGAACCAGACGGTGTGGGGGAGGGGACGTTGGATAGTGGTTGGTTAGAAATTAGGGCATTAGTGGGTGACGGTTGGGGCTCCGATCTGGGTGGTTATGCTTCATGAGACGAAGACACAGTAGGGACTTCAGTAGTAGCTTTTGGAGACTCAGATTGTGGTGAAGACATGGTCGATTTTGAGAGTGACGACATAAGAAGAGGGTCTTGGAGAAGAGGGGTGTTTGATGTAGATAGTTGAGAGAGAGAGAGAGAGAAACTACCTTTTTGGGTTATTTAGAGGGAAAAGAGGGGGTGTGATTAATGAAATGGGTAGACGGGTTGGTTTGTAACAAGTGTGTAGTTTGGGTTTAAGATGTATGGAAAAAAGCAGAGACAATTAATAACGTGGCACACTAGTAGTTCAAAAATACGTATGAGTGTAAGAGAAACTACTAACTTGAGTCATGGGAACCAGGTTCCCTGACTGATTTTGAAAATATGAGCATCATACTTCCAAACATTTCAATGTCATTAGCTACTTGTTTGTCCTATAGTTGTCATGCGTGTTTACCTGTAACGGTATAGAATTGAGTTAGAAGTTGCCAGAAAATACTTTTTAGCAATTCACCTTACCATCCTTTCATAGCCAATCATTGAGGGACCAGGTTCTCAGTTCAGGTTGATCAAACCCAACTCCATATGGTTTCTTTCGAAGTGCTCTCTACTCAGTGCTTTGGTGAAGATATCGGTTACCTGGTCCTTTGTCTTGCAAAACTTCATACAGATGAGTCCCTTTTCAATATTGTCCCTCAGGAAATGATGTCGCACATCAAAGTGCTTTGTCCTCTTATGCTGAACCGGGTTCTTTGCCATATTAAGGGCACTTGTGTTGTCACACAACAGTGGCACAATATCATAGAATACACCAAAGTCTTCTAATTATTTCTTGATCCACATCAGCTGGGCACAACAGGAGGCAGCTGCCACATATTCAGCTTTTGCAGTAGAGAGGGCCACAGAATTTTGTTTCTTTGTACCCCATTAAATCAAGCATGACCCCAGAAAGTGTGCCATTCTAGATGTACTCTTTCTATCCACTAGATAACTAGCATAATCAGCATCAGCATACTCAAGTCAAAATTATCTCCTGAGGGATAATAGAGGACCAGGTCCGACGTTCCTTTTAGATACCTCAGAATTCTTTTGGCATCTTTCAAATGAGATTCTTTAGGACTTTATTGGAATCTAGCGCATAACCCAACACTAAATACAATGTCAGGTATACTGGTTGTTAGGTACAAGAGAGATCCAATGATACCCCGATACATAGTTTTATTTATAGAGGAACCAGGTTAGTCCATGTCTAGAAGAGTGGCAGTAGTAATGGGAGTATCAATGGTCTTTGAGCTTTCCATGTATAGAGGTTTTCTTTGCTTGTAGCCTAAGGAAGAAGTTCAGTTCCCCCATCATGCTCATCTCAAACTCGCTTCCCGTAAGCTTTGCAAACTCCTCACACTAGGAATCATTTGTTGCACCAAAAATGATGTCATCAACATAGACTTGCACAATCAGCAAGTTCCTCCCTCTTTTCTTCAGAAAAGAGTGTTGTCAATTTTCTCTCTAGTGAAGCCATTCTCTAGAAGGAAACTAGACAATCATTCATACCATGCATGAGGGGCCTACTTCAATCCATATAAAGCCTTGTCAAGCTTGAAGACATGTTCAGGGTGTTCATGGCATTCAAAACCATGGTTGTTTGACAAAAACTTCCTAGTTCAAATATCCCTTCAGAAATATACTCTTAACATCCATTTGGAATAGTTTGAATTCCATATGAGATGCAAAAGCAATGAGAATTATGATGGCTTCCATTCTTGTAACTGGAGCAAAAGTTCCATCATAATCAATTCCTTCTTCTTAATTATAGCCTTGGACCACCAGCCTGGCTTTATTTCTTGTTGTACTTCCAAACTCATCAAGATTATTTTTGAACACCCACCCGGTTCCAATGACAGTTCTATCTGAGGGTCGAGGAATCAGGTGATTGATGGAGCTCTTCTTGCATAGCAGCAATCCAGTCAGCATCTTTCAATTCTTTCTTGTTATTCTTTGGCTCAATTTGAGACAAGAAGGCTGAGAAGGAAAACATGTTTCTTGCCTTGGATCTACTCTGAATACTAAAGTCCAAAGGAGTAATTACATTTTGAAGGGGATGTGAGCTCTTGTGCTTCCAGTTAGACACTTACGTTTGAGGATGTGAGGGACTAGGTTCCTCCATGTGAGACCCAACATTGGCATCGATGGAAGTTTGAATACCACTTCTTTGCTCTGCATCAGGAGTGCCTCATACGGCATTAGCAACTCTATTGTCAGCTTCAGGTTTATCCAAATCAGCTAGAAGTTCAACTACATCTTCTTCACTAGACTCCTTGACTTGAATCATTAGATCTGTCTTCCCATTTTCCATATCAATAACCTCTCTAGGGACCTTTGAATAGTCTCCATCTTGATCATCTTTATCATGTGAATCTTTTCTACTTGAGTGGTGAGATTCATCAAAGATTACATGTATACTTTCCTCTACACATTAAGTCCTTTTGTTGTAGACCTTGTATGCTTTTCTTTGTGAAGAGTAGCCAAGAAAGATTCCTTCATCACTTTTAGCATCAAATTTTCCCAATGCTTCCTTACCATTATTGAGAACAAAACATTTGCATCCAAATGCTCTTAGGTAAATCAACTTTGATTTTCACCCATTAAGCAATTCATACGGGGTCTTGTTAAGAAGGCACTTGATCATGCATCTGTTAATCAAATAACATGTAGTGTTCACTGCTTCAGCCTAAATTCTCTTTGGTAAACCACTATCAATCAGCATCATCTTTGCCATATCCTCAAGAGTCCTATTTTTCCTCTCCACATCACCATTTTGTTGGGGTGTTCTAGGAGCAGAAATATTATGAATTATACTATTTTCAGCACAAAATTCATCGAATTTTGTATTGTCAAACTTGGTGTCGTGATCAGATCTAATGCTCACAACATTATGGCTCATTTTCACTTGAATCTGCTTCACAAAAGCAGCAAAGATTGGAAATGTTTCATCCTTGGTTCTGAGAAATAAGTTCCATGTGAATTTGGAATAGTCATCAATAATAACAAAGATTTATTTCCTCCTCTTCTAGGCAAACTCACAGGTCCACACAAATCCATATGAAGAAAATCCAGTGCCCTTGAGGTTATCAGTTCTTTCTTTGGCTTGAATGAGGACCTGACTTGCTTCTTTTTCACACATGCATCACACACCTTGTGATCTTTGAACTTTGACTTTGGCAACCCACAAACCAGATCCTTCTTGATCAGCTTATTCAACAAAGAAAAGCTTACATGTCCCAATCGTATGTGACATAGTTCAGCATCATCATCAATGGCACTCGGGCATGTAAGATCATCACCATTCAGAGAGTCAAAATCTACAACATAAATATTTTTAAACCTTTTTGTAGTCAGAACCACTTCACTATTATAAGTTTGGTGACAGTGCAAGACTTTGACAAGAACTCCACTTTGTTTCCTTTGTTGCAGATTTAAGAGATACTCAGCAGGCTATATTTTAAGCCATTCACATAATACATATTTTCAATTGAGTGAGTGAGTGTTTTCCCAATCTTTCCAACTCCCAGAATGTATCCCTTTTTGCCATTTTCAAAGGACACACTCCCACCTTGCAAGGCCTTGAGTGAAAGGAAATCATCCATTCTTCCAATCATGTGTTTAGAGCAGCCACTATCCATGTACTATTTTTGACCGCTTTCTTTCACTACTACCTGCACAAGAGAGTCAGAGATTAGACTCAGGAACCCAAACAAGTTTGGGTCCCTTATAATGAAGGAAGGGGTGAATCAGACTTCTTGTTATCCATGCAGGCATCACACATTTCTTTTTAAGAGAATCATGTTCCTTAGCAGTAGATATTTTTTCAACAAAAACTTTGTTTTCTGTTGGGTCTGAAACTTTGCTTTACATGAATTTTTGTAATGACCAGTTTTACCACAGTGAGTGCAAATTCAGCTATCAGGCACAGTAACATACTTGCTATGTGGGTTATAGGGGTCCTTTTCTTTGTGGAACCCGATTCCTTGCTTGTTCCCCCATTACTTTTATACGTAGAAGTGATTGTATCAGAGGAACAGGTCCACTTCAGAGATTTATCTAGATCATTTTTAACCCTACTTAAATCTTCATAAAGTTGTCTATTTCTTTCAAGTTCAGCAACAAGACTCAATTTTATCTTTTTGAGTTTATTTTCAAGCTTAAGGTGTGCCTCACTTGCCACTTCCTTTCCTTTAAAGGAGTTCATGCATTTTTCCATTAAATTTTTTAAGAGGATATTTTCTTTCTTTAATTCCTCTATTGTTTCCTTCAGATCAATAACTACAACCAACAAATCATCTCTCTCATGTTCTATCTCTCCGATCTCCTCAGTTAATATATTTTTATCATTTATTAGATTGTGGCGGGCATCAATTAAGACATTATCTAAAGATAGCAGCTTCATTTTTTGAGTAAGAATTCAAATTTCTTTGAACGTTTAGAAATTTTACCTCATCGTCATCATTTTATTCATCCTCATCCGATTTTATCATCAGTGCAAATATGGAATCATATTCTGCAGCTTCGCTTTCAACGACAATCATGGAGGTGTCTCCTTGTTCATCATCACCCTCAGATTCACTAGAGGAATCTCCCCAGGCAGCCAGAGCTTGCTTTATAACATTATCAGTGGCATCTCTTCTCTTGAACTTCCTGTAGGGGATCGGGTTCCTCTTAGTTGTCTTGTCCGCGTTGTGTTTGTAATGGTCCTGCTTGTGGAGAGAGCAATCTTTGATGAAATGTCCTGGCTTTCCGCACTTGTGACAGCAATCATAACCTTTTGTGTTTCTGCTAGAGCTGCCCTTCTTAGGAATTCCTACATTCCTATGAACCATTTTCTGAAATCTCCGTGTGAGATAGGCCATGTCAGCGTCATCACCACATGAGTCGTTGTTGTCTGCCTTAAGAACCAAGTTCTTCTCCTTTTTGGGTTCTCTTCTTTCATGATCTTTCTTCTTTTTCATTTCACATGTTTTCAAATTTCCAATGAGTTCGTCAATCGTCAGTTTCTGCAGATCTTTGGCTTCCGTGATAGCATTGACTTTGCTCTCCCAGGAACCAGGTAACACGCTGAGTATTTTTTTGACCAGTTTGTTCCTTGGGATAATTTCTCTAAGGGAGTGAAGCTCATTGATGATGGAGGTAAAGAGAGTATGCATGTCCTAAATGGACTCATCCATCCTCCTTCATCTTGAAGAATTCATACTCAGTAGTAAGCATGTAAATGTTTGACTGCTTGACTTGAGTGGTTCCCTCATGTGCAGTTTGGAGAGCCTCCCAGATCTCCTTGGCAAATTGAAAAGCTGAGATGCGGTCGTACTCGTTTGGTCCAATTCAACAAACGAGGAACTTCTTTGCCCTAAAATTTTTCTCGATGGCATTACGATCAACATCATTATATTCCTTCCTTGTCTTTGGAACTATAACTGTTCCAAAAGAGATAGTCAGCGATAACGGGCCACAATATATAGGCGCAAAGGTCACAAAGTTCCTTGAAGACTTAAAAATCAAAAGGATCACATCTTCGCCCTATCATCCGAGCGCAAATGGTTAAGCGGAATCATTGAACAAAGTGATTATACAAAATCTCAAAAGGAGTTAGAAGTAGCTAAAGGTAAATGGCCCGAGGAACTGCCTGTAGTACTATGGGCGTACCGAACAACGGCAAAATCGAGCACAAGAGAGACTCATTTCTCCCTTGTATACGGAGCAGAAGCCTTGATCCCGGTGGAAGTAGAGGAGCCTACCTTGAGATATTTCCAGGCAAATGAAGTGGCAAACAACGAAGCAATGTTAGTCAATTTGGAGCTGCTCGATGAGCACATATAAGGATGGCAGTTCAAAAGCAAAGAATAGAAAGATATTATAATCGAAGAGCCAACCTTCGTTATTTCAAAGTTGGAGACTTGGTTCTAAGGAAAGTAACTCAAAAGACCCTGGAACTCAACGCAGGGAAGCTAGGTCCAACATGGGAAGGCCCCTACCATATTTCAGCTGTCACCGGGAAAGGTTCATACGAGTTGGAGAATCAAGATGGAAATAAGTTGCCAAATAATTGGAATGTGCCACACCTCAAGAGATACAATTGTTGATGAACATCACTTGTACTGAAAGTATGTGCTGCACTCTTTTTCCCTTCGTCCAATTTTTGTCCCAATTGGGTTTTTCTGGCAAGGTTTTTAAAGAGACAACAACAGAAATTATACTACGAAGAAGGTTTCAACAGCAACAATAAGACCTTTTAATAGCAAGGTACACAAGTGAAGCAACCACTGCAGAGCGGTTAGATAATCTTTTGCTCGGTAGCAAAGTTCTCACCGGGAAGTTAAGTTTGCTATCGAGCAAAGGTTACCCAACCGTTAACAAGTGCAAACCACTAGGGGATTGTTAGATAGTCTTTGGCTCGATAGCATAAATTTCTAAGGGGAAGTGAAGTTTGTTACCGAACTGAAGATTATCTAGCAATTCATTAGTGGAATCCTCGAAGGTGCAGAACTTCCAGTGTTCCAATTCGCATTTTTCACATTCGCACACTGGGGGGAATGATATGAGAATATGGCAACAATGACTGCCACATCGACCGAAATATGAAAATCGGAAACATAGTTGTATTATCAGGACCAGGGACTGCGCGGTCGGCCCCGTAGAAATAAGTTGTACAAGTTAGACACAAGAAATGGCAATTTCTTTTTAGCATAACGAATGCTTATGTACATTTTGAAAATAGAAGGAATAAAGTAAAGTCCTTTTATTTCTATCTTGTTTCTTGTCTGAACGATGAATTGATTTCGTCATTTGAAAGTACAAATACTTCAAATGCTAGTGTCGTACTGAACAGGAGACGTCCTCTTTAAGAGCACCGTAAACATAAGAGGGCCCTCTCTTATGAAAACCCTCATGATAATGGGTTGATTTCGGAAGAACTTGTTCCCGAAATCCAAATTCTTTCTGGGGAAAATACACCCAAAAGCTGTAACACCCCGAAAATATTTCGAAGTACTTAAGCGCTATTAAGAAAGTTGATGTGCGCTAATTATATTATTTTGTGTGTAGAAAAGGGACTATTATATGAATAATATCAATTGATCTTGATAATAGATGTATGAAGTGCACTAAGAATGGTTTATGGTCTAAGAAGAGCCCCAAGGCTAAGGCAAGTTGAAAATTTCATGATAGAATAAAGTTTCAAGTGAGCTCGCACAAGACCTAACTTCAAATGGGATAATCTCTCTTGATATGAAGAGTCATATGGTGTATTACCTATCAAATTAAATCCCTTTTAGTCTAGTTTTCAACTATTTAAACCGTTTGTAATTTGGACATTCCTACAAGAAGTTATGACCAAATTACCAAAGACTGATAGAATGCGATTATGCGACCAATTCTGCGACCATTATGCGATCGCAAAATGGTTATGCGACCGCAAACTGGTCACAGAATGGACCAGAACAGCCCAGTTCTGGGCACCGATTTGTGCGACCATTGTGCAACCCGCACATCAATTGTGCGGTCCATTGTGCGACCGCATAGCTGAGTTCGGAGGGTTAATTTTCCTCTTTTCATAACCCGACGCCAATTTGATAAATAGGCTTTGGGGCTTATTTTGGGGTATTTTTCTAAGGGTTTTAGAGAGAGATAAGAGAATTTTAGAGAGAGAATGAGGGAACCTAACATTATAATCATCCAATCTTGCACCAATCATCAAGAATCAAGGAAGCTAATCACAAGATCTTCATCTAAGAGGTAAGGTTCCATACCCTAGTTTTCAATTTCGAATTTAGGTAAAAGATGGTTGATTTGGAGTATGATTCTTGGGTATAAGAGCATTATTTATACATGCTTGTACTAATAAGGTTTGTGGGAAGATTGTTGAGCTCAAATAAGTAAAGATTGGATTGTAGAGTGAAGGAAATCTTGTAGAAGAACCTTGTAGTTAGATTTGCACACCTAGTGTTTGATAAAATGTTCAAATGAGTTGAGATCATGAATATCTTCCTAATAATGGTTCAATTTTTGTTATGTCTCAAAATAGATTAGGATTGCTATAATTTCTGGATCGTTGTAGTAATTTAAGGAAAGCTCAAAGCAAGGTATGTTGGCTAAACTTTCTCTCTTAGAATAGATATCCATAATGTTTCCGTAAGATCAAGTATGATTGGCTCAAGATTCCTAACTTCTATATTCCGGGTTATTCCATATAAACTTTTTTATTCCGAATGAGCCTTATGATGAAAGATAGATATTCAAATTATGGTTTGCATATTAAAATGTTGTAGCTTTGAGTCGTGTTTTAGATGAGAACTAGTATACTAATTGTGTGAGAAAATCTCAATATTTTTAAGACTCAAAATTGCTCATATGTGTACCTAAAGTTTGGATTGGAAAAGTATTATTGTTAATAACCTATAAAGGTGGTTGAAAATAAAATAAGTGAATTGGGATATAAAGTGTGGCCAATGTGCAAGAGTGAAAGTTCCAATGGTTCCAATGAAATGAAATGATGTGACAAAGGTTATGAAATGAGCTCGACTCAAATGTTTTAAATGACTTCGAAAATAGAATTGCCTAAAAGCTTTCGTACTCAAGTCATGCCATAAGTGGCTATTTTAACAAATACTATGCTTTGTGAGTATTTCCAATGTGTTTTGCGTTCTTACATATTCGTGAGTGGAAATTATGTATTATCCTTTTTGGGGAAAAGTATTTCAAGAATAAATGGTGTGTTACTTGTTGATGATTTTAACTTGCGCATCAATTGCCAATTATATTACTCCATTTCTCTGAAAGAAATCTATTGTGCTTAAATTCTTCATTTCTAATGAACTTAAAGTTGTGATTTTCGGAATATTATATGTATGTTGATATTTATGATGATGATACATGTGAGGGAAGAAATGGAAGTGTGGAATATCAAATATGGCCATCGTGTCTTGAATAAAGAATCTTGTGGATGGCCAAAAGAGTCAAGAAAATATTGTTGTTGTGAGTAACTAAAAATACTAGTGGAGATTTATACAATGTGAAAGATGATGAGGTAAATATATTTACACCTATGTTATTTTTGTGAATTATTCTCCTTATTTAGGATGAGATTAATGTGATAAAATTATTCCTCTTAATTGAAATTGAGATTTTGGTTGATGTCTTCAAATAAGACAGCCTAGCCGATCGGGTCGTGATCGGACTCCGTGCTAAACTTACGGGGGTATTGGTAATAATAGTAATTGTGGTTGATGTCACTAATGAGATGGCCTAGCCGATCGGGTCGTGATCGGACTCCGTACTAAATTTACGGTGGTATTGATATTGATAATAATTGTGGTTCATTCTCTAATGAGATAGCCTAGCCGATCGGGTCGTGATCGGACTCCGTACTAAATTTACGGTGGTATTGTTATTGACAATAATTGTGTTTTATTCTCCAATGAGATAGCCTAGCCGATCGGGTCGTGATCGGACTCCGTACTACATTTACGGTGGTATTGATATTGATAGTAATTGTGGTTGATTCTCTAATGAGATAGCCTAGCCGATCGGGTCGTGATCGGACATCGTACTAAATTTACGGTGGTATTAGTATTGATAGTAATTGTGGTTGATTCTCTAATGAGATAGCCTAGCCGATTGGGTCGTGATCGGACTCCGTGCTAAAAATACGGTGGCATTGGTATTGTGAACACTGGTATTGTGAACATTGGTATTGTGAACATTGTTATTGTGAACATTGGTATTGTGAACACTGGTATTGTGAACATTGGTATTGTGAACAATGGTATATCGGTGCTAATGATCTCCCAACCAAAAATTGTATATGAAGTCCGTATTTTGAAAATTATTATGTTTTAACTGGACATTTGGATATTGTGGATTTTGACTTGTTATTTATATGTGTTGCCTTTTCTTATATGCACATTCTATTTTGAAAGAGGATTTTTAGCTATACATACTAGTGCTATTAGACAGTACTAACGTCCCTTTTGCCGTGGGACACTCTTTTCAGCTGATTTGGATAGCCCCACTTCATTTCGGGGTCATGTATTTATTTCTCATGTACTGTGTTTTGAGGTATAGCCGGGGCCTTGTTGCCGGCATTTCCATATTACTCTTCTATTATACTTAGAGGCTTCGTAAGCAGGTTGTGGGTTGTGGTTGATGTTGGGAACTGAACTAGATATGTTGGTATTTGGAAATTATGTTTTTCATTAATTCTATAAACTCGTAATATTTTGGAAATTATGAACGAAACTGCTAATAGGAATGAAAAAGGAAGGTGTTAATAAAATCTTTTCAGTGTTTGATTAATAGAGTACATCACCTATTATTTCATGAATGAGTTTGGGTAGAATGAAATCTAACAGTCTTGCTCAGCCGGGTTTACTCGGTTGAGCGTCGGTCGCTCTCCGCGAGTTTGGGGCGTGACAAACTTGGTATTAGAGCCTAAGGTTTTAAAGTGTCCTAGATTGTCTCGGATCCATGTCTAGTAGAGTCCTTATTATCGGTATGTTATCGACCACATCTATAATGAGGAGGCTACTTGGACATTTAGGAAATTTATACTTCTTTGATACTCCAGATCGTGTGATAGAACTCAAGATAGGAAGCTAATTTCCTCGTCATGTCTCATTTTTCATATGAGTAACCTACGGGTTCAAGGCAGCGAGAAGGAAATAAAAGAACCAGTTGCTAAGGAAAATGTCCATGTTCCTATTAATGTCACCACGCCACTAGATCATGTGGTGAGAGAACGTAAGAAACGAAAGAGGATTGTTTGTACCAATAAGCCGGAATGTTTCATATGAAATAATAGCCACTCGAGTTTATGTTAGATGATTCTTGAAACATATTATGGTTGTGTAAAGAGGGGGCACAAAAAGAATAAATTCCCTTAGGTTGGATACACCTATCCAGGCCTTCCCGATATGCGGGCGAAAATATTTTGCGTCATGTTGTGAGTATACTCAGAAGCGTGTTAGAGGAGGTGGATTTGGGCAATTCCAAAATTCCATACAACGAGTTGTTGCAGAGATTGTTACTCTCGCCATGAAGGCTTGGAGGAAGACTTGGGGGAATGCTTATGATGTATGCAAAAAGGGTAAATATCAGGTAAGTGGGGCAAATCAGTTTAGCGGACCCCATCCTTATTGTGTGAAGTGTATGAGATGTTATTCGGGGGTATGTCACTATGGTACTAATGTATGTTTTGGATGTGGAGTAGAGGGGCATCAATTAAGGTACTACCCTGTCAATCTAAAGTCATCAAGTAAGTCACTCCTTAGTATATCATTATGAACAACACATTATTTTTCTTGTTGTATATGTACATCCATATTGAAGAGGCCTACATAAATATGGTCCTTGTCACGCCCCAAAACCGAGGAGCGTGACCGGCGCTCAACCGAGTGAACCCGACCGAGCAAGCCTGTTAGATTTCTTTCTACCCAAATTCATCCATGAATAGAGATAATACATATTATCATTAATTAGATGAAAATGTGTTCATGTATACAATGCCAATTCATTTCCAATAGTTTCATCATTTTTAAAGTCTCAAATGGACAAGTAACACATCCACAACATAACATAGTTTGTCTTTCCCCAGCACCGATACACAACCCACACTATGTCTACGGATCCTTTATAGATAAAGAAGAGTACAATGATAATGCTGGCAACAAGGCCCCGGCTATACCTCAAACAGGATACACAAGTACAAAAGATTCATGACCCTGGAATAAAGTGGGGCTCACCAAGTCAGCTGGGAAAAAGGTGCATTGCTATCACTGATCAATATCTCCTGCTGTGGAACCACCTGCATCCATTGAAAGATGTAGCGCCCCCGGCAAAAGGGATGTTAGTGTCATCGAATAGTACTAGTATGTATAACTAAACACCCTCTCAATAGAATGACAATTAATACAAACAAGATTATCATAATATCAATGAAAGTCTTAATCAACATCAAACCTCAATTTAGGATCAAGACAGTGTTCAAATTAATTTCATATCTCACATTGGGAGATTTTTAGTATCGATATACCATTGTCCGTAATACCAGTGTTCACAATACCAATTCCACCATACTTTTAGCATGGAGTCCGATCACGACCCGATCGGCTAGGCTATCTCATTAGAGAATCAACCACAATTACCAAAAATACCAATACCACCGTAAATTTAGTACGGAGTCCGATCACGACCCGATCGGCTAGGCCATCCATTAGGGACATCAACCATAATTACTCTCAATATCAATACCACCATTTTTAACACGGAGTCCGATCACGACCCGATCGGCTAGGCCATCTCATTAGAGACATCAACCACAATTACTATGATTACCAATTTCCAGCACAATCACCACCATGTGTGCGGCATGGTGTCCGATCATGACCCGATCGGCTAGGCCGTCTTATTTGAGACATCAACCTTTTTATATCAATTATCGCATTTCATAATACTTTCACATCTTTTTATTTCATTGGCACTAGTGGCCATAATTATAAGATCATTCTTAGCACGTTGGCCATATTCAGTATTTCATGCTCACATTATAAATTTTAAATATCATCCTCATCATCAACAACAAACACAATTCAAATCAAAGTGTGTAGTACACAGGTGAGCAATTTAGAATCTAATGCATATAGAGATATTTCACAAATATTTGGCATAATAGCCTTCATTTGAACTTGACTTAAAGTCGAAACATTATTAATGCACAGCCCATATTTTAACACATCCTCAATTGGCAACATAACATGAATAGAGCATTTGTGATGCTTGTTGAACATATATCTTTCAACCCAAATCTTACTCGAAATAGCCAATTTCATAATGAATCACTCGGAACTTACATAATTTACATGAATACCATGGGATTCAATTCTAAGAGAAAAGTTTAGCCAACATACCTCACTTTAGCTTCCTTACACTCTAAATATTCCGGAATTCTTAGCAACTTCAATCTATTTTAGGAATATAATAAATTGAACCAAAATTAGGAAGATGACCATGGTTCTAGCTCATTTGAGCATTTTATCAAACACTAGATGTGCATTAAGGTTTCAAGATCCCTTTTATGGAGGATTCCATCATCCCACAACCCAATCTTTACCATTTTTAGCTCAACAATCTTTCTACACCCTTTGATAACACATGCATGTAAAATAACCAACCCTCTTACACAGAAATTATCTTGCTTATTATCCATTACTACACAAAATTTGAAATTGAGGGTTAGGGTGTAGAATCTTACCTCTAGGATGAAGACCTAGTGAGTTTCCCTTCTCAATCTTCCAAAACTTAGGCAAGAATTGAAGAACAATTTTTTAGAGAACACCTTCACACTTTAGGGAACCCTCTCTCACTCTAAAATGTCAGATAATAGCTCAAAAATGACCCAAAAAGTGTATTTAATGAAATAGGGTCGGGTTTTAAAAACCCAAAAATGGAGCTACGGAACAGGTTCTGCGGTCGCATATGCGATCACATAATGGTTATGCGGACCGCATATCGGTCGCATAATTGGTTACAAAATATCCAAAAGAACTGTCTTTGTATGCGGTCACTATGCAGTCTGCATAACTGTTATGCGGTTGCATAATGCACCGTATAACAGTTATGCGGTCGCATAGTCGACCGCATAGCTGCTTCCAGAATAGCCCTCACCTGCTCACTTCTGCGTCCATTATGCAGCCCGCAGAGTGATTATGCGATCGCATAATGGACCGCATAAATGCACTTTTTCGGCAAAAAATTTTCTTTACTTTTCTGTGCATTGTTCAACCCAAAAAGTCCGAGCCTATAATCCTCAAACACGTAAGTCTAGTCCGGCACCATGAAATATTATTTTCTTTGCAAATTTTACCAGGCCTTACACTTAGGTACTTTGAAATTTTTCGGGGTGTTACAGTCTTAACCAAAACGTTGAATCACAAAACATTGCATGTACCTACTCTTTGAAACGAGATGTGTTATTCGTGAATCCACTATATCACAAATTCTCTTATTTACAACCTCTTGTGGAATTGAACTCTATAATTATGTCTTTAAATTGAGTTATAACTCTAGGATTAATACTTCCCACTTGATTTCCTAACTTCTCAACAAGGGAATGTATCTGATGAATTTCTAACAAAAACTTTTGATTCAAAATGGATAACACCTGCTCACTTGTGCTTATGCATGCACAGTCATAAAGTTCACCTATGTGGTATCAAATCCAATGCATAGTGGCCTAGTGTTGAGGTCCTTCTTGAGCCACTCTTTTTCTCTCCGATGTATGTGGCTCCTATGGTTGGAACATTTACTTTACTCCTTTATGAATAATATCATGAATCCTTTTCATTGTCAAGTAACATGAGGGCATATCTCAGCACCTATTATATGTGTGTGTGTCAATTAAAATGGTCACTTATTTGTATAAAGTTTCTCGGGAATTTGAGGTTTTAGTGAATTTATCACAAGAAGATCTTTTTGTTCACCCATCTCAATATGACTTTCATATCCACCTAGATCATGTCCCAGTGTGTAACTCACTTTGCTCCTAGAATTGTACTTACCCATGAAGTGGCCTGGTATTGTAGCTGGAGAATTATTATGGGAGGAACATGTCTAGCTCATAGCAAAGTGTACATTCTCTCTAACCAATACATGATTTCATCCAAACATTAAGATGTCATGTCTACATGATTTCACTTGTATGTGGTTGAAAGTTAAACAACCTTATGATGAGCATATTGATTTGAAAGACAAAAATTTGTGGTATCTCTAGTCCTCTCATATAGGATCAACTATTGGTAAAGGTTAAGTTGTCAGAATTATAATAATCTCACAAATGATCAACTTCTTTTTCATTCTCATGGGTTTGTGGCATAAATTTCTTGTGTCAAATACAATTAAGAGCGTAATGCAACTTTGTGTATCTTGAAACCCATATCACATTCAGGGTGCTAGAATATTCTAATTTCGAGTTAAACTGATTTTCACTACATTCCAAGAGGCGACTGGTGTCACATAAGTGTTATCTCTCTTTGAGGCCTACCATTGCCAAATAAGGCATGAATGGAATGAAACAATTGTTGATGTCCTTTTCATGACTCATTTCTTTTAAATCTCAGAATCATGAACATTTTCCCGACGTTATCAATGCCTACTAGGCAACTCTAAGTCCCATTTGTCGAATCAATGATGTCATCACAATGATTAACTATGTCAGCACTATTGGTAGTAACCTTCATGTCTCTGAGGATATAACCTCCTGAAATGCCGTGCTCGGCACATTGATGGATTCTTGAATAATTCCAGCCCAATCTCGAACCTCGTTGTTCCTATTATAGTAAACCTATGGGAGGTTAAAGGTTCAAGCATGTCAAAGAAGAAACATCATCCCATGATCAAATATATTGGATATAAAATTTTATGGTCATATTCATGCTAGCACATCTTAGAGTAATTGTTGGGGGTCGCAAAAGTTTTAGTTTAGGTGTTTGGTGTAGAGATTTAGAATTGAAGAAAATGAACGGGTTATTCTAAAGATTTTCTCTATGAATATGTTATGTGAATTGCTAATAAAGGTAAAGTATGTGTAATCACAATAGGCCTTATGAAATCTTGAAGGAAATAGGCTAAACTATGAGTATGATGTTTCCCTATTATTGTTCTCCGTGTACCCAGTATTTCATGTGTCTATGTCTAAGAAGGTGATGTTAATGGATAATTGGATTATGAGTAGCAACTATTTGCTATCCGTGTTAGATAAGTCCGGAAGTTAAGATTGTCTCCGCCAAGTGCTATCGCTAAGTCTGTGAGTCCAGGAGATCATCTCGTAGGTCTAAAGTGTTGAGGAAAGGAAATATTCTCACTTGTTTGTAGAGCCAATTGGTTGTGGTTCAAAAACGTACCTTCTATGCATTATAGTTTAAATGTGTACATTTCCTGTAAAGATACCACTTTGGTTAATGTAATGCCCTAATGTTGAGATAGGTGTTGTTGATATATACTGTGATGCGTTGTTGAGTAATGGATATATTGTTAGGATTGATTTCAGGGATTCTCTGACAGTTGGATAGGCCCAGTTACAGGGGAAACTCTGTCGAAATTTTTAAGAATTTGTAAAGATAGCCAAATCTTAAGGTCCATAATTAAGTTGAAATTTTGGAAAGGATGTATAAGACCGATGTGGTCATAAGTGCTTATGTAAAATGGTTGGAGGAAAAATGATGGTAACTATATTCTTAGAAGGGACTTGTAAAACATTCGAGGACAAATGTTTTTAAGTGGGGGAGAATGTAACACCCCGGAAAGATTTCGAAGTACTTAAGCGATATTAAGAAAGTTGATGTACGTTAATTATATTATTTTGTGTGTAGAAAAGGGACTGATATCAATTGATCTTGATAATATATGTATGAAGTGCACTAAGAATGGTTTATGGTCTAAGAAGAGCCCCAAGGCTAAGGCAAGTTGAAAATTTCATGATAGAATAAAGTTTCAAGTGAGTTCGCACAAGACCTAACTTCAAACGAGCATACCTCTCTTGATATGAAGAGTTATATGGTGTATTACCTATCAAATTAAATCTCTTTGAGTCTAGTTTCCAACGCTTTAAACCGTTTGTCATTTGGACATTCCTACATGAGGTTATGACCGAATTACCAAAGGTTGATAGAATGCGATTCTGCGACCATTATACGACCATTATGCGATCGCAAAATGGTTATGCGACCGCAAACTGGATGCAGAATGGACCAGAACAGCCCAGTTCTGGGCACCGATTTTTGCGACCATTGTGCGACCCACACATCAATTGTGCGGTCCATTGTGCGACCGCATAGCTGAGTTCGGAGGGTTAATTTTTCTCTTTTCATAACCCGAGCCCATTTTGATAAATAGGCTTTGGGGCTTATTTTGGGGTGTTTTCTGAGGGTTTTAGAGAGAGGTAAGAGCATTTTAGAGAGAGAATGAGGGAACCTAATATTATAATCATCCAATCTTGCACCAATCTTCAAGAATCAAGGAAGCTAATCACAAGATCTTCATCTAAGAGGTAAGGTTCCATACCCTAGTTTTCAATTTTGAATTTGGGTTAAAGATGGTTGATTTGGAGTATGATTCTTGGGTATAAGAGCATTATTTATACATGCTGGTACTAATAAGGTTTGTGGGAAGATTGTTGATCTCAAATAAGTAAAGATTGGGTTGTGGAGTGAAGAAAATCTTGTAGAAGAACCTTGTAGTTAGATTTGCACATCTATTGTTTGATAAAATGCTCAAATGAGTTGAGATCATGAATATCTTCCTAATAATGGTTCAATTTTTGGTATGTCTCAAAATAGATTGGGACTGCTAGAACTTTCGGAACGTTGTAGTAAGTTAAGGAAAGCTCAAAGCAAGGTATGTTGGCTAAACTTTTTCTCTTAGAATAGATATCTATAATGTTTTCGTAAGATCAAATATGATTGGCTCAAGATTCCTAACTTCTATATTCCGGGTTATTCCTTATAAACTTTTTTATTCCGAATGAGCCTTATATCGAAAGATAGATGTTCAAAGTATGGTTTGCATATTAAAATGTTGTGGCTCTGAGTCGTGTTTTAGATGAGAACTAGTATACTAATTGTGTGAGAAAATTTCAATATTCTTAAGACTTGAAATTGCTCATATGTGTGCCTAAAGTCTAGATTGGAAATGTATTATTTTTGATAACCTATAAAGGTGGTTGAAAATGAAATAAGTGAATTGGGATATAAAGTGTGGCCAATGTGCAAGAGTGAAAGTTATACTTATGGCCAATGGTGCCAATAAAATGAAATGATGTGAGAAAGGTTATGAAATGAGCCTCGACTCAAATGTTTTAAAATAACTTCGAAAATAGAATTTCCTAAAAGATTTCGTACTCAAGTCATTCCATAAGTGGATATTTTAACAAATACTAAGCTTTGTGAGTATTTCCAATGTGTTTTGCGTTCTTACATATTCGTGAGTGAAAATTGTGTATTATCCTTTTCGGGAAAAAGTATTTCAAGAATAAATGGTGTGATACTTGTTGATGATTTTAACTTGCACATCAATTGCCAATTATATTACTCCATTTCTCGGAAAGAAATCTATTGTGCTTAAATTGTTCATTTCTAATGAACTTAAAGTTGTGATTTCCGGAATACTATATGTATGTTGATATTTATGATGATGATACATGAGAGGGAAGAAATGAAAGTGTGGAATATCAAATATGGCCATCGTGCCTTGAATAAAGAATCTTGTGAATGGCCAAAAGAGTCAAGGAAATATTGTCGTTGTGAATGACTAAAAATACTAGAGGAGATCTATACAATGTGAAAGATGATGAGGTAAATATATTTACACCTATGTTATTTTTGTGAATTATTCTTCTTATTTAGGATGAGATTGATATGATAAAATTATTCCTCTTAATTGAAATTGAGATTTTGGTTGATGTCTTCAAATAAGACAGCCTAGCCGATCGGGTCGTGATCGGACTCCGTGCTAAACTTACGGTGGTATTGGTAATGATAGTAATTGGGGTTGATGTCTCTAATGAGATGTCCTAGCCGGTCGGGTCGTGATCGGACTCCGTACTAAATTTACGGTAGTATTGATATTAACAATAATTATGGTTGATTCTCTAATGAGATAGCCTAGCCGATCGGGTCGTGATCGGACTCCGTATTAAATTTACGGTGGTATTGATATTGACAGTTATTGTGGTTGATTCTCTAATGAGATATCCTAGCCGATCGGGTCGTGATCGGACTCCGTACTAAATTTACGGTGGTATTGATATTGACAGTAATTGTGGTTGATTCTCTAATAAGATAGCCTAGCTGATCGGATCGTGATCGGACTCCGTACTAAATTTACGGTGGTATTGGAATTGATAGTAATTGTGGTTGATTCTCTAATGAGATAGACTAGCCGATCGGGTCGTGATCGGACTCTGTGCTAAAAGTACGGTAGCATTGGTATTGTGAACACTAGTATTGTGAACATTGGTATTGTGAACACTATTATTGTGAACATTGGTATTGTGAATATTGGTATTGTGAACAATGGTATATCGGTGCTAATGATCTCCCAACCAAAAATTGTATATGAAGTCCATATTTTAAAAATTATTATGTTTTAACGGGACATTTGGATATTGTGAATTTTGACTTGCTGTTTCTATGTGTTGCCTTTTCTTATATGGGCAATATATTTTGAAAGAGAATTTTTAGCTATACATACTAGTGCTATTCGACAGTACTAACGTCCCTTTTGTCGGGGGCGCTGTATCTTTAATGGATGCAGGTGGTTCTACAGCAGGTGTCATTGATCAGTGATAGCAGTACACTCTTTTCAGCTAATTTGGTGAGCCCCACTTTATTTTGGGGTCATGTATTTGTTTTTCATGTACTGTATTTTGAGGTATAGTCGGGGCCTTGTTGCCGGCATTTCCATATTACTCTTCTATTGTACTTAGAGACTCCGTAGACAGGTTGTGGGTTGTGGTTGATGTTGGGAACTGAACTAGATATGTTGGTATTTGGAAATAATATTTTTCATTAATTCTATAAAGTCGTAATATTTTGAAAATTATGAAGGAAGCTGCTAATGGGAATGAAAAAGGAAGTTGTTAATGAAATCTTTTTAGTGTTTGATTAATGGAGTACATCTCCTATTATTTCATGAATGAGTTTGGGTAGAATAAAATCTAACAGGCTTTCTCAGCCGGGTTTACTCGGTTGAGCGCCGGTCGCGCTCTCCGAGTTTGGGGCGTGACAAAATCCTTGCATAATCAGACGCAAACAGTAAAACTTGCGCAAAACACTTAAGCAGGAAAGAACGCAAAGAATAAAACTTGCATAAATGTTCAAACAAAAGAACGTAGAAAAACTCATGCAATTCTTGAGCAAAAGGTATTTTTATTTACAATAAATATGACAAAACGACACAACTACAGAAGTTGGGAAAAGAAATTAAAAGTTAAGCTGCTGCATCTCCGGAACCCGGAGGAAGAGAAGCATCTGCGCCCCCAGGCGAAGTGGGTAGATCCGCTGTCGGTTCGATATCTATACCCTCCTTGCAAGCCTATATCCTCACCTACTCACAATAACTATATTGAAAGCCTCTTTGTAATAACTCTATTACAAAGCTAACCACTTGATTAACTCTAGTCAAAATAACCACACGGTTTATGGTTTACAAGATGTCCTACGAAATGCTTCTAAAAAGCTGAGTAGGAATTACAAGTGAATAACATGAACAAAGACACAACAATACTAAAGGACACACGATGTAATCGATGATGGGATCTGGTCCTTTGTTATGTTGCTGTTTTGTTCTTCATTGTCTTTGGGAGAATGAAGGCAGTTACACACTTGAGAGTAATTAATATTTAGGTTTTGCAAGTGTGTTGAATCTCTTGCCTCATGTTGGTAATATATAAGTGAGGTCATCAAAGATAATGTAAGGGAGTGTCCGGTACATAGCATGCTTCAACAGTGTTGATGCACTGTTGCGTGTGGAGTGCAACAACTTTAACAGTTGTTAGAGTTGACTTGTACTGTAATCGGAGGAACTGATCTCTATATGTTCCCTCTGTTATTCCCTTATCTGATTTCATTGAGACTTGTACAAGACATTTGACTTGTTGCTCTGAACGTAGATGAACCAATTGTATCAGGTTCCCTATCTGGTTCTCTGACGTTTGTTAAATCATCAAAATAAAAGACACATAATTAACTTATCAAATGTTCTATACAAATTTTCTATCTATTCTCTACCTTTCTTACTCTCTCTTCTGGTATGTTGTGCACTTACTCGAATCTTGCATTCTTGGTTTATCTGCTCACACACTGTAGCAGGGCATGGTATTCTCTGATTCCACAAAGCTTCATTTCTGGCTTTCGATATTCTATATACCAATGCTGCCAAAATTGCCAAAGTAAACTTTCTACATATTTTCCCTTTGATCTTCCTTGTTATTTTCTTCCAAATTACATGTACTTCAGTTATAATCACTCTAATTCCTAGGATTACCAGGCAAGTCTTCGAGAAATAGCAATTGAAGAACAGATGGGATATTATTTCAGTATTCCCACCACACAATTAGTAATTAAGTTGTAAGATCTTAGGTTTAAATATCCACAATACTTCAAAGCGGAAGTAAAAGGAAAGAAAAGACTAAGTGGGCGTTTGGACATAAGAATTGTAAAATTCCAAAATAGGAGAAAATATTTTTTAAGTGAAAATGGTATTTGAAATTTAGAGTTGTGTTTGGACATGAATATAATTTTGGATTGTTTTTGAAGTTTTGCGAGTGATTTGAGTGAAAATTTTTAAAAACAGCTTTTTGGAGTTTTTTAAATTTTTGAAAATTTTCAAAATGCATCTTCAAGTGAAAATTAGAAATTTTATAAACAAACGTTGATTTCGAAAATAAATAAAATTTATTGAAAAAAAGAAAAAAATTTAGTATGTCCAAACGGACTCTTAATTATGCATGATGCTTAATTATTTAAAGCATCCAATTTTAAAGGTAAGTTCCACTTTTAAACTTAGGTTGTCAAGTCTTTCAACAAAGCATTAAAATGAATGTTTCATGTGTCAAAATCAAAGCAATTTGAGAGACAAGACGGACATAGTAAGGGACCCTCAATATTAGGTTTCATGTATGGTACTTATATCACCATCAAAATTAAGCTCACTCCCAAAAAACAAATTAAGCTCACTCCTATGTGTTAATAATATTTACATATTCAAGTCACTTATTTCACTTATTTAATAATTACGGGTAAATTTATTATTAAATATTTTGTGTAATTGATAAAATAATAAATAATATCACAAAATTTGTTTTTTTTTTTAATTCATCCCCAAGAACTCTTTACTTTGTTCTCTTGGTGATTTGAACCCGCAACTTTAGAGTTTGAAGTGGATGATGCTTATTACTTGAGTAATTCTTTCTTATTTGCTATCACAATTTAATTTTTTTTTTGACAGTATAAAAGAATCTTTATAATTATTAGTATATACAATTTAAATCCTTATGAAAATTGGGTCATATTACTACCATTAGATCTCTCTCATTTGGCTTTTTCCTCCAATGATCTCCACCGTCCAGTTACTAATTAAGTCTCTCAAACCTCTATAAATACAAATTACTCACTTTCATTTACACTCAACCTCCTTGTTTGCTTTCTTCATTTCCACCATCAAAACACTCACTTGTCCCCTTTCCCATAAATTTGAAGTCATCATCAATGGCTTGCTTGGAACTCTCCAAAGAGGTAATTTTTTACTCATCATCTACTTACTTTCTTTCTCTTGATCAAGAGTATTAATTAGTTATAAAATCAAGAATTAACGTTAATTAGCTCTCTTCCTTATTCCTAGTGCCAACCATTCACCTATCTTTTTAATTCTCTATAAGACACAAAGTAAAGTAACAAGAATTAAAAAGCATTAGATTTCTATCTTTATAATCTTCTCATGCAAAGAGAACACATTTTCCTTTTCTATTATAGTATATTTTTTCAAGAAAGTGAAAGAGAATGATCACCTAGCGTATTTCACTAATCATCAGGTGAAGCTGAAAGGAGAAGAAGAAGAGTGCACTAATGATGGAACTGTTGATTTTCATGGAATGCCTGCAATCAGAGGAAAAACTGGGACATGGAAGGCTGGAATTATACTTCTCTGTAAGCTTTTTCTTCTTTTACACAAAAACAACAGTTTTATCTTGAGTAATATATGGAAAAAGAAGGAAGAAAAACTGATATTACACTCTGCTTATCTTTCTTTTATATTTTATATATATAGCGTTTCCCACCTTATAAAATTTTAAGATTATGTCACACTTTGTATATAGTATTAATTTCTCTGACTTCACTGACTTATTTTTAATTTTTCCCTTTGTTTATTACTTGGCGTGTGGAAAAGGTGGTCTTCTTAGAGTTGCCAACTTCTTCAAGATTTATTTTTCTTTTCTATTTTAGTGTAAACAAATAAAAGTTTTAAATAAAGGTTGATCACTCTGGGAAATTGTGAGTTAATAAATGAAGCCAGCTATCATATGCAAGGAAACTGGAATATGACAAAAGTTCAAAAGTGCAAAGTCGACACGTGTCACAAGAGGGTTCTCTCATTTTGACAGCTAGATATATACGTATATAAACTTGTACGTATTATGGGCTTGGGTTTGGTTGGGGGAGGGGGTTGAGAGAGATCAGAGAAAAAACTTCCAGTTTCTCTGTACTTTTGTGATATGAATTTGGCAGTAATAGCAAAAACTCTGTGGAAGAAGAGAGAGAGAAAAAAGGAGGGGGTGTGACAAAAGCATGCATGCAGTAATAGAAAAGACTTTTCTGACACGTAAATATATTCATGCGATTCTAGGTGCCACGTCATATAATGACAAAATTTTGTTCTTGGTGCCCCCCCATATTATTGACCAGGATTTGCTTATCCTAATTTTTGTTTTTGTGTGTGTTTTCATTTTTTCCAAAATAATTATTTGATCAGATGGATTGTATTCAGAGATCATGATTGTAAGTTTGTTTGCTATGAGATATTGAGGATGGATGTGTCGAGGGATGTAGGATGATAAGTTTTATGAATTTCACAAAAGTTGAAGGAAACCAAAATGGAAATGCATATATATATATATATATATATATATATATATAACAAGATGCGGTATAAATTAAGTTTGGTGTCAACTTACTACAACTATGTAAGCTGCAGGAGAAAAACACATGGTATGCGTGGATATAGAATTCGGATTCTATTCGATCTTATGCATTAATTGGCCTAATAGAAGGATGACATATTATAAATTGAAAGGCGCGTGTATGAATATCAGTGTTCTGTTTTATGATTGGTCATTGGCCTAGTACATAGAAGGATGACGTATTAAAAGTCTGAAAGGTGTATCGGCAAATGTAAGTGTTCTTATCACGTTTTATGATTGGTCATTGGCGTAGTACGTACAAGAATGACGTATTAAAGGTAGAAAGGCATATCAGTGTTCTTATCACATTTCTTGATTGGTCATACCTTCGTTAATTGAGAATGTAGTGACAAGTCCGGAAGGGAGGATTTTTGCATGCCTTGATTGGTCATTCTACTATTAGGAGAAGAAGAAGGAAAACATGTCGAATGGAGCATGGAAAGATTTATTGCATATAAACAATAATAACAACAACAACAACAAAATTAAAGTCATTATGCATGCCTTAATTATAAGGGTGCTTTATTTTGTTAGAAAAAATAAGATGACAAATAGGTTACATAAGATCTATCAAGGCAAAATAATTAATGATTGGAGTTCTTCTCATGCACAAAATTGGCAAAAAGGGCATAGTGTTGGCAAGTTTTGACATTAGGGCATAGTGTATTGGTAAGTTTTGACATTAGGACATAGTGTTGGCAAGTTTTGACATTTGAGTGCTTGCTTAGGTAGTGGCTTGGTTTAAAGAGGAAGCAAAATTATTTTATTTCTTTCCACAACATGGCATAGAAAAAGATCACCTTCCACTATTGAGCGGTCTAAGGGGTCGTTTGGTAGGATATATTAGGGAAAATAATACGTGTATTAGCTTTGTTATTATTAATCTCTTGTGTGGTACTCCCTCTGGTCCACTTTAACTAATTTTTTGGTTGTTTTCACACATTTTAAAAAATTCATCTTTTAGCTTTAATTAACAATGTAATTGACCATATTAACCTTAATTTGTTCATTGGAAATACAACAAATACTCCTATGCTCTTTATTCCATGGGCAACTTTGAAAAAAAGAAGTTAATTCTTTCTAGATATTTGAAAAAATCAAATATTGTGGACCACAAAAAAAAAGTCAAAAAATCACTTAAAGTGGACCGGAGGGAGTAATATTTTTCAACTTATGATAACTAATATTTGTATTAGTTATACACCATATTCAGTACTATTCTTATACATAGTGTTTCATGGCATTAGCAATACCATAATTTTTAATACATAGATAAGCATGTATAAAGACAAAATTGCGCTTTCAAAACCATTAATACACCAAATCAAACAATCGATAAGAAATAATCTCAGCATAACTAATCACAGCATTACTAATCCCAAATTACTAATACACCATATTCAGTACTATTCTTATACCCCACCAAACGACCCCTGAATGCTATAGGAATATCCGTATGTCATGGTTAACTACCTTTGTAAGTGTTAACTACCTTTGTAGGTGCACAATTGTCACTAATTGCAACTATAAATCTAAAACAGTAAAACGCATTGTGAATATCACTTTGACAAGAATTGATTGGAAAGGAAAGAAATGATAGGTCTATTGAAGTGACCAAATTATCAAACCTAGTAGAAATACTTTGCCACAACTTGTGGTGGTCTTTCCATCTTACTTGAGAGGCTAAAGTTGAAAGTTCTCCACATTTTCACAACTGTGTCTTGACATTGATTGATTGATTGATTTACCGATTTAGTCACTAAACCCCACTATACATATTTAGGAGACTTCATGTAACATCCATATAACCAAATTGATTGATTCAACTATCTCATATACGGACGCTCTATTAATTATCTTATGGAGAGGCTAAAGTTGAAAGTTGAAAGTTGTCTACATTCTGCAAGTGTGTCTTGTTATAGATTGATCGATTTACCGAGTTAGCCATGCTAAATCCCAATAATTTAACATCCATATAACTAAAATTACTTGATTCAACTATCTCATAGACTGATGCTCTTTTATCTTACTTTACTTGAGAGGCTAAAGTTGAGCCTTGGTCTTGATCATTGATTGATTTACCTAGTTAGCTACATAATCGCACTATGTATGTAGGAGAATAGGAGAATGTAAACAGATTGATTGATTCAACTATCTTATAAACGAATGTCCTATCATTGAGCAATAAAATGGATCACCTAAATTTCTATATCTGATTTTGTTTTCCCTGTGATTTTATTCAGTAAATCAAGGTTTAGCTACTCTTGCCTTTTTTGGTGTTGGGGTGAATTTGGTGTTGTTCCTGACAAGAGTGATGCAAGAAAACAATGCTGAGGCTGCTAATAGTGTGAGCAAATGGACTGGCACTGTGTACATCTTCTCTCTTGTTGGTGCTTTTCTTAGTGACTCTTACTGGGGAAGATTCAAAAGTTGTGCCATTTTTCAGGTCATCTATGTGATTGTAAGTATCCATCTATGTGATAATATCTATCCTAAGTTTTATGTTCATACTTGTCAGTCTTGCTCTTAATGATGCACTTGTTAACAGGGATTAGTACTATTATCACTGGCGTCTCAACTTTATTTGCTCAAACCGAAAGGTTGTGGGGATCGAACAACTCTATGTGGAGCGCATTCAACGGTGGAGATTAGTCTATTCTACATCTCTGTGTACATGATTGGTCTAGGATATGGAGGCTACCAACCTAACATTGCTACCTTTGGAGCTGATCAGTTCGATGAGCATGATCCAAGAGAGAAACAATCCAAACAGGCCTTCTTCAGCTACTTCTACTTGGCCCTGAACCTTGGTTCACTTTTTTCTAACACCATTTTAGACTACTTTGAGGATGACGGGATGTGGGCTCTTGGTTTTTGGGCATCTGCTGCGTCTGCTTTTGCTGCGTTGTTGCTCTTTCTTGGAGGCACCCTCAAGTATAGGCAATTTAGGTCTAGTGGCAACCCTATAACCAGGTTTTCCCAAGTTATAATCGCTGCATCCAACAAGTGGGGAGTAGAGATTCCAGAGAATGAAGATGCAGCATTATATGACGAGAGCTCCACAACTGCTGCTAGAAAAATGCTCCACACCCAAGGTTTCAAGTGAGTTAAAACTACTAATTTGTGGCCGTGTATTAATTTGAGATACTCTAATTGATCTTATTAAACATAGGTTTTTGGATAAAGCAGCTTTGATCACATCCAATGAGAAGCAGAGCAATCGCAACCCATGGCGCCTCTGCCCAATTTCACAAGTTGAAGAGGTGAAATGTATCTTGAGGCTGCTGCCAATTTGGCTATGTACTATAATTTATTCTGTAGTTTTCACACAAATGGCCTCAATCTTCGTCGAACAAGGTGACGCAATGAAAAGTACAATCGGGAAATTCAGGATACCAGCAGCAAGTATGTCTAGCTTTGACATCGTGAGTGTAGCAGTTGTAATATTCCTCTACCGCCGAGTCCTTGATCCTTTTGTGAAAAAGATAAAGAAGCACAAGGGCGAGGCTGTAGGGATAACTCAACGTCAACGGATGGGTATTGGACTTGTCATAGCTGTGATGGCAATGCTATCAGCAGGAATTGTGGAGTGCTACAGGCTCAAGTATGCTAGAAAAGACCAAGGCTCAAGCTCTCTAAGTATCTTATGGCAAATTCCTCAATACTCTCTGATAGGAGCTTCAGAAGTGTTCATGTACGTAGGCCAATTGGAGTTTTTCAATGAACAAGCACCGGATGGACTCAAAAGCTTCGGAAGTGCACTGTGCATGACATCGATATCACTAGGAAACTACGTCAGCAGCTTACTCGTGAGCGTAGTGATGAAAATTTCTACAACTGACAACATGTCTGGATGGATCCCAGCAAATCTTAATAAGGGTCATCTGGACAGGTTTTACTTTCTCTTAGCTGCCTTGACAATCTTAGATTTAGTTGCTTACATAGCCTGTGCTAAGTGGTACAAGGCTATAAAGCATGGTGAAATGATTCAACAACTTAAGGAAGAGGACAAATGTAAAGTCTAATAATTGTCATACTTTTAGGCGTATGTTGCCAGAACTAAATAAATAAGAGGAAGAACTACGCCTCCTCAACTCTTTCTACAGATGGAGAGTTATGGATTGGTTTTAGTGCTAGTAACTTTGTTGGCTCTGTCATATTAGTTGTAGAATTAACTAACATTTTGTTGGTTCCGTCATATTAGTTGTACAAGCATTTGGGAGTTCAATAGCAAAATGAGTTGAATTTCCAATATTTCGCAGGTTGTTGTGACATTCTCCATCCCCCAATTCGATAAGTCAGGGTCAGAACAACCAGTATCCATCTTAAAAGCACAAATTGCATTGATATGGACAAGTGTAACATTAACCAGTTTTTACATCAAGAAAAATTTCAATAGCCAACGAGTTCTGAGGAACAGTCAAGAATTCAGCTTTTGGAATAAAAATTAACCATCGTACAGAGGAACCGTGTCAATATAAAACCTTTAAATAGTTCTGTTTTGCTTTGCCTGTGATCCTGATGAATTGTTTTTGAGTTCTGATGCACCAGGACATATCCAAAAGGGAACTGTGATAAAGACAACTGCACACATGGCTAAAGCAGATAAATAAATTTCCAATGATGCTACACGCAGTTAACAAAACTTAAGCTTCCATCTGCCAGAAAGTTCATATAATACAACAATGCCAATTACAGAAACATCTGTGTCTAGAATTGAAGTTTTAAGAAGACTTCTCCAGTTTCATCAAATAAGGAACAACTTAAGAAGGGGGGGAAAAAAGGCAACTGTATACAAGAAACTTTGAAAAACTGTATCCTAGATGTTTACCACTCGACGTGATTACACAAAAATAAATGGTTGCTACACGTATCAACTTTGGACCTTACGGACTTGTATATGGTGAGTAGAATGTCTTCGCCAGATTGGTTGTGCTCCACTTTGGACAAGAGTGACATATTGCCCATCCTTCACTAAGCTTTTGCTCTACAGGATGCAGGAAACAAAAAGATTACCCTTGTGTACATGGAGCACCCCCGAACAAGAAATGCTGAGGGAAATACAGCATTAAAAAGAAAAGGAATGATCACTAACCAACAAAAGCTTGATAGCTCGAGAAAAGGTCTCCTCTGCGTCACTTGAAAACTTCATATATATAGGCACGACACCATGATACAGAGCAAGACGCTGCTTCACCCTTTCACTGGCACAAAAAGATAAATGCACGCCCCGTGTCAACACATACATATATAAATGTACATAAAACAATACACACAGATGAGTATATGAGAGAGAGAGAGAGAGAGAGATGAGAAATTCACATGGTAGACAAGAACAAGATTAAGAATCTCCATCAAGATTTCTTGACCTCCCATGTTGAAAATACTGACCCCCCCCCCCCCCAAATATTTTGTTCCAATTATGAACTTTTTCTTCAGAGATCGTCTTCTCAACATGTCAAACAGAGTTGCAAACTCCAAAATAAAACAGGGGACATGGCAGAGAACAGCCTGATTATAGGCACAGTCAAAAGCTTTGGAACTATTTCAGAATGGGGAAGTAAATAAACACAAGTTTACTTAAGGTAAATTAATCAATAAGATCCTAAGATTGTCAAGAAAATAATTAAAAACCAACTAACTTCCACAAAGACAAGTCTCAAAATTTAAGTACTGAAAACTTCCTTCAACATTTAAACAGTGTGAAATGATTCGAATCACCTTGAGATACAATAATATTAGTGATCTCATTGAAATATATCAAGATACAATATTAATAAAGGTAATAGCACTTCTTTAAGGGGACTTACTTGTTTGTGAAGGCAAAAACTGTTGATGAAGGCCGATTATGACTTAAAATTATTGCCATGGACCCAGTTCTTGTGAAGACAATGATGGGAGTGCTAAGGGTATTAGCCATTGAAGAAGAGTGGAAGGCAAACATTTCACCCATATGGCTCTGCAAAATATAGTGAATAGATTAAGCATTTTACTTAACAATTAAAGATCAATGTGGTTTTCTGGTTGGACAATATGGGAAATAAAAAATCTGGCTAGCTGAAAAGAATTGACTTCATAGCACAAAAATAGATAAAGATCCAATATTACATATTATACATACACCGCATATGTACCTTATAGGCGGCAGATTGACTAGGAGAACTAGTGCTTTTCTGTAGGCTAGACTCAGTCCTTAATGCCACAATATGCATCACCTTAACTGCCTTCAGTGGATACCTAATGCATTTATGGAAATAGATGGTACAATATTTACAAAATGAATAACACATAGTATAACAAATGGAAACGCAAAGTAAAGAAAAAAATTCTCATTGCAAACTCAAGTGAGAATACATCATGACAATTTGATAACTCCAGAATTAGCCAAGGAGGAAAAAGAAAACGGAGTGGCATAAGAAAGGGAATACTAGAAAAGAACATAACCATGAGGATCTGGCCATCCATAATAGAAAAATAGTCAATGCAGAGATATAAAAACAAATATGCATGCAGAGAAACCTGATATCAATTTAAGCAAATAGTAGAAAAGCAGTCATAGAAACCAAGACAGATAGCGGAAAATAGGGAAGGCATGTGGAATAGTCTGTGTCTAGAACAACACTAACTTCCCATGGGCGGTTTCGCCTGAAAGCATTACAGCATCAGCGCCTTCACGTACTGCAATGGAAATGTCTGAGACTTCTGCCCTTGTTGGGGTTGGGTGATCAATCATGCTTTCGAGCATGTTCGTCGCTACTATTACAGCTTTTTGCATGCTCCGACACCTTCTAATAATGTCTTCCTGTAGATACATGCAATAGCAATTTTAGTTCTCACTAAGTTCCTAAAGTAAGATACGAAAGGTTTGGAGAGGTAGGAATATCTCCAATAGAAAAGATCATTGACTGTGGCTATAAGGAATGCAGTTCAGTGGTCTGTAAATCCTGTTTCAGTAATTCTACCACTTAAAATTGATTTTAACAAAGAAAAATAAAATTGATTATGTTAAGAAATAGAAACAATGACTTCCTAAACTTGCAAACATTTTTCTGTTGGTTTCTTCCAATTACATCAGAAATAGAATAATCATTCCCTTGCGACCAAAATTGACGATAAGTCACTAACCTTTGACAAGAGTATGATAACACCACACAACACCCAAGTTAGGAAAAGAGGCATAAAAGGTATTTGGAAAGTAAACTGTGGTCTGACTGAAAGAATGAAAAAAGAGTCTTGTTGAACAATTGTTCTGCTATATTTGCGATGGGGTTTGGTTGCTGCAGACGCATCCCGGTGGGGTTGTTAACAGGCTGTATAAAACATGACAGGGTTGTTTCGATGGGCATTACAGCTGTATCGGAGAAAAAGGTAGACAAAAGTGATGCGCAGAAATAGTTCAAACGTAACTGGAAACTCCACAACTCAGTTAGTCAACTAACATGAATATATTTCATAAGCGGCAGTGCAGTGTTTCTCCACTTGAATTACTAGGAGTTTTGATCGCAAACCTATGCAATTGTGCAACATATTAAAACAGTCTAGTTCAGTTGCCAGGGGAATATATCTTTTGAACATGCTGGTTAACCTGCCATGGGAATATAGTAACACAAAAATTGTGAAATTCAACATTAATGCTAAACAAATATATTCACCCATTACCCGCATCTCTTCTATAGATTAGTTTTATCACATAAATTTGGCAACCCAAATTAACCAAGATGGTGTGGTTAGTGATGAAAATTGGAACGTATAAGCTTTTTCTAGGAAGAGATGGTATTCTAAAGATCCCACCCTCTCCGTTCTTAATAACAGAGGTAGTAAGCTATTAAAAGGATCATGAAAGAAGCTCTATGCATCAGCATTGAAATTACCTGAAGCAATGGGACTTCCTCAATTGGAAGCTCAGCCCCAAGATCACCACGGGCCACCATTGCCTATCAACAGTTGCATAACATAAGAAAAATATCCAAGAAGATGTTAAAGTAATTGCTATTATCAGTTAAAAGATCAAATTTCTGTAATAGGAGTACTTTGGCTTAGACGGGCAGCTTGATATTGCTAAATTAAACAACTGCTTCACCAGTAGAATTGTCAATAAGCTTTGAGACACCACCCATTAGTACGAAGAGCGTTCTGGGGAAGCAACAAGAACTACACAAGAAGATTGACCATCCCTTCTTCATAAGACTACAACTATATTTTTACAGCTTTCCTACGTCTCCTATTAATAATTTCTACTGCAGCCAAAAACTTCCAAAACACGCGTATTCCAAGAAAGCAAATCAGAAGTCAAGTGTTGCTATTAAAAAGTCCTACAAAGTTTCCAGGAAAGATTCCTGATAGGCATCCATCGAAAACCTTACAGCCAAGATATTGCCTAGATGTATAAAATACTATGGAGAAGGATTGATGACAATCTAAGGCTTCTCGCAGCCTTCAACAGCCAAACTAGTTAAAATAAGGAATGCCGAAGCTTTTGAAAGCTAGTACTGTCACTTGTTTCTTCTCCTTTTCTTCTGCTTCCTTCCATCCAAATGAAGCTCAACAGTTCCACATGAACCTTTCATATACTGTTCATCATAGCATGAAGCAATCCTTTTCTCATTGTACATGGTTTACTGTTCTGATGGGATGTGGATGTCTAAGGAAGAAAAAGATTAAAACGCTCAGAATTTTTAGTGCGCAAGTCTGTCGAATGTTTAACTTCACTTTTTTTCGGGTTTACATAATTCTAGCAAGTTGATTATCATAGAGTGACTACTGATGCACCCTATTGTATGTGTTCTTTGCTCCTCACATTTCTGTAAAAGGGCTCACCATATCTTGAGAATTCATTTTAATTTTCACCAACATCTTCACTGCATCATCCTTTACTCGATAAATAAAAGCAAGACACCATTGATACTGCTATTTTTTTCTTTACGGAGCCTTACCCTACACACACGCATACACACACACACACACTAACATAGCAAAAATAGCATGAGTGATTACTGAAGTAAATTAATTAGACAACATTTTCAAAAGATTGAACTAACCCCATCAGAAGCGGAAATGATCGAGTGGAGATTTGGAATAGAGTCTGCACTTTCAATCTTTACAATAACATGAATATCTACATTACAGCCTGCAGAATAGCTCTTCCAACTTAAACAAACAGACATTAACCATGAAAAGCTATGACAAGGTTGCATCCCTATAAACATAATAGGCAGAAGATCTTATCCCAAACAAAAAAAAAACATAATGGGTAGCAGACACTTTACTTTTCAGGTAATCTTTCAATTCATGGACCACCTTAGCATCCTTCACAAAAGAAACGGCGTAGAAGTCGACTTGATTGTCCACACCAAACTTAATATCATCCCAGTCTTTCTCTGTATAAGTTACAAAAAAAATCAAGCTAACACGTGATCTTAGAAGAACAACTGAGTAAGCAAAATATTGTAGGGAGGTAGGGGTCCAGAAATTGAATAACCTGTTATTGAAGGCAGGGTGGCACTTTTTCCTCTTACATTTAGATGCCGTCTCGATTTCAGTTCTCCTCCATCAATAACTTCACATTTCACTATATCGCTGGCTTTCGATTTCACAGCTAATGACATCATCCCACCTGGATGAAGCAGAGCACGTATTTGATATTTTATGGGTCTAAAAGTTTTTTTCCAAGAGACAGAAAAAATTGATAGCAAATCTGGATCCAAAGACTACTCTTCTCATTATTGAATTTACGTTTGAGATGAAAATAATCAGAAAATGATATTTAGTCTTGGAAGAATTATTCACAATTACATAATCAAATTCCAATAGTGTGCTCCAACTAGTTAATAAACTAAGAAACAACTCACTGTAGTAAAATAGTATAAATCATTACTCATTACAGAAAAGTAATATTTTGAATATAATTAGTTGTAGGTTGTTACTCATTAACACTTACTATAAAATAAATAAGTACCATATCTCATGAACACAAAAATGACAATATTGTTATCAACCATAGAGTAGAAAAGCAAGATTTGAAGAGAAAAATATGGAGAACTGACTAGTGAAGACTAAGAAAAGTTAAGACATGAAAACTTTCATATGAAAGGTTCCATTTGAAACTCTCCTCATGGTGTTCTCAGTCAAAGAATATGAGATATTAAGACTCCATTCAAGTTGCAATGTTCTAAACTTCTGATTCGTGATCAATGAATAGAGATTTTGAAAAAAAAAATAGAGCTATTGAGGAGACAAGGGCTAACTAAGGAATTTGGGAGGGGGGCCTACAAGGCGAACTGCTCACGGTGAGACAAGTGCCTTCCCCGTTCACCCAAAGGCGTTTTTTAAAGTTTCTCATCCTGAAGCAAGTCCCAGTTTTGCCTTTTTAGAACATTGTTTGTGCTATAGCTTTGTTTTAGCTAAGCAAAATGAATTAAAAGAAATTCAATTACCATCAACGAGTAGTATGTCTCCGGCCTCCACATCATTTATGAAATCATCATAATTTACACTAACGGTGTCTTCTGTGCTGACTCCTCTTTTAATGGTAAAGTTGAATTCTTGACCCTCCTTAAGGAGAATTGGTTTGGGCACATCTCCACTTCTCACCTCAGGTCCCTACAAGATATATCACAGGCAACCAAAGAATATAATGGAAGGAGCTTGTTAGCATAGTGCCTGTTTATACTAGAACTTATATCTCATCTTACAGTAAATAAACAATTTATTTTCAACATCGAATGACAGGTTTCATCTTCATAGTAAAACAAAGGTCAAGCATGAGAAAAAACACATGGTACAACATGGTTATGCACATTGTAAATGGCGACTGATAATTGTTATCCACGATGCAGTAACTTGTTCATAGAACAACAAGAAACATTAGGCATTTTTTACAATTGAAGATGAAAATAACAAGCAACAGAAGATGGATCTCAACAGAAGACCCCACTTGTGGGAAACTACTAGGTTTGTTGTTGTTGTTGTTGGTCTATAAAAAGTACCCAAAGCCATAAAGCAAAAGCTCAGTTCAACGACTCTCATATCAGTTGAAAATAATTAAATTGCCACACCCATTTACAAAATTGTGAATCCCAAAACCAAACGAACAGAACAGCAGCATACAAGTTCCACATGCACCCAAAAGTTTGAAGTCTATTTTCTGGTGATGCTAGTGATAAGTGGTAGCTACAATGACTAGAAATGGACAGGATTGTCCAGTGTCCAATCTGTTCTCTTTGATAGAATAAGAAAAATAATATTAAGGAACATGTCCGGCAGGCCTCAGCATACACAGAATAGATCACCTGAAAAACAGTTTTACCATCTAATCATCCCAGACTTAGTTTATAAAGGAAAGGAGCCCAAGTTTTTGTTTGATATATGAAAAGGATGTTTTGTCCCTTCACCTTCATTACTCTACCACCACCACCACCACCATCCCCCCCCCCCCCAATACCCTTCTCACAGTGTTCCCAAGGATTAGCAAAATCGAAATGGTGAAATTTTTTGGTCATCTCAATGGGTCAAAAGCCAATGAAGCTACACATATTTTCTTATGATATTGACACTCCAAACAATAGAAAAAGGAAGGTCAATTGAATACCCAAAAAGTGCTGGACACAAGTAGACCACTCCAACCGGCAAAATATTAGACCTATCATATTAATATTCTTTCCTTTTTACAACGGTAGTCACTGGGCCAGCTTCCGAGTACTTGTTATCATCCACCAACACAACTACTGGGTAATTCTGCCCAATAAAGCTGAGCTTATAGGAAGAAATCACCTAGTGATGTTTGTCTCTACCAAGATTTGAACCTGATCTCCAAGGTTTGCACCCACTTTATTGATCACTAGGTCACATCCTCGGGTGCTTCGACCAATGCTATTACTGTCTCAAACATACATTTTAAACAGAAACTATTAATTGCAGCTATAAAGCTAATAATAAGCATTACCTTAGTGTCCAACATTATTGCTATAACCTTGTCCTCAAATTGAGCATTGTATTCTTTAACAAGGTCAATCGTTCTCTGATGCGATGCGTGGTCTCCATGTGACATATTCAGACGGGCCACGTTCATTCCAGCCTCTGCCAATTTCCATATCATCTCCCGTGAGCTTGTGGAGGGACCAATGGTGCAAACTATCTTGGTTTTTCTTGGAGAGTTCAGATACACACTTTCTTGCCCCAGACTGTAACCACTGGACTGAACCACAGAAGGGACAAAATTATCATAACTTGCTTTTAAGGACAAATAACACATTAGAATGTTCAAAGTATATATTTACTGTTACAGGAAACAAATGGTGCTCATTTTGCTCAAATTAAAAAACATCTATTAAACTTGAAAACATTCGAAAAGGCATGCACAAAGTGTCAGAGGTACTAAGCTCTTCACTAGAAGGAAATGGTTTGAATTTCTTTGCTCTCTTTTCATATGTTCCTCTTTTTGCCCTTCTCTGAGATATCTAGAAAAAAATGCACCATGAGGCAACATGGTTTGCAATTCTTCCAATTAAATTCAGCATCAACAGTTCATATGGGAGTCTAGTGATACTTTAACAAGATTCCGTCAGATTCTCAAGACCTTCAGAAATTATTATTAATGGCTCAATGACGTAATCCTGCTTTTGGAGATACTACTACGACGGAATACATGCAATGAATCACAATGTAAAGCAAACTCATGGAGACCACTCTGCATTTGGAGGATCTTTATATTTGCTTTCAGATAAATCACAAGCATAGGACCAGTTCATGAATGAAAGTCAAGTGTAATAAATAAGCTAACAGAGTACACTAGACTAGCACCAATTGCTAGATAATCTAGAGGAATTCACATCCCTCCATTTACTTAAAAGTTTAGCTAGAGTAAAATTAAGGGGATGCATTTTCTCAAGAATGACTTTCATTCCTGCCAATTAAAATTCACATACTTCCGCATCTATTCTATTGCACTTGGTTTAGAGGGTCAGCCTTGACCAGTGGCGGAGCTATGTATGGTGAAGGGGGTTCAACTGAATCCCCTTCGCTGGTTGTACTGCATATATAGGTTTAAAAAATAGTTTTATATATATCCCCTTTATATAAAGAAAACTTTTTAGTGTAATGGTTTCTGAATCCGCTTGTTAGAATTTTAGGCTCCACCACTAGCGTTGACGTTGCTTCTTTGGTGAACTGTAGGAAAGAGTAGGAGGCACGGAAACAGCCTCCTGGTTCAAATGCAAGATAAATGCTCCATAAGATATACGCCGCCCTCCCCTGTCCTGCACTAGCCGGGAAGTATTTCATGCAAGGGGGCAACTTTAACAAACGGCAAAGGGGAGAACTATAGTGCTTCACATGTAAAATAGAAAGAATAAGGAATAAACAAAAGTCCAGGTCATTAATCATTCGTCAATAAAGAGCTGAAGAAACTTACAGATGGTACATTGAAATTAACATAATTGGCATAAACATTGTTATTAACGCCATGAATATGCTCAGGTGATTGAACGGCCATGATTTGATTCCAAGTATTCACTCGTTTCCTGTGACGAGAATCGGAGAAGAACAAATCACCGACGTTCTTGGCCGAGGAAAGGCGATCCAATGACGCTGGTTTAGCCGTGGCGTGTAGTCCTGTAGGTAGATTCATTGTCGCCATAGAAGAAGTAACAGAAGAAGTAGAAGATGAAGAATAGAAGAAAGAGAGAGAGAGAGAGAGAAAGATATAGAGTTGGTAGCTACGGATAAAACGAGAAGAAAAAACTCTGAGAAAGTGTGTGTATGTGTGAGGAAGAAAGTGAGAAAAACAAAGAGACGTTGAGTTCCGAAGAGAGCGGCTGCCTGCAGAGGCTCAGAGGATTTTGAGACTGTTGGTGAGTAAGACATTTTCTAATTTCTTCTCTTCTGCCCTACTGTCCCACCAAACTCGCGCTTCTCCCACACACCGCACGTTTGCTCAACTCTCCACTATTTTTTTTTTTTACCAGCTAATATATATATAAAAGTATTTATCTATATCTATATTATTATAAAAGCACGAATAATTTATGTTAAATATTGAACGACTAAAATATACTCGAAATATTGATTAACCTTTATGCCCTTAAATATTTATATAATTTAAGAATCTAATTGTAAATTACTTAATGATGAAATTCTTTTTCAATTTAAACTATACATATGTTGGCCCTACAAATTTGATCCTACTTGAATTAGAAAGGCACGTCCATAATTTTCTCTCTTTTTTATTTACGTAAGATGCTACATATGCATATAATCAAGTAGCATGGATGGAGTTTTAACCTCTTTTTGTATTTCGTGATTTATTTCATTTTTATCCTTGTAATATTTGATTGATTTGGCAAAAGTTCTTAATTTTTATTTATTGTTGGAGATTATCTAGCTATTGAAAAATTTCTGTCTTTGCTTGAAGAACAATAATTTTAGTTATTTTTTTAAATTTCTCTCCCTATCTAACACACAGTGCAAGATAAGCATAACTATATTTGATTATTTGCATCACACAACATATTTAATTAGCAATGATGCTAAACCAATAATAAACAATATCGTTGTTTCTTTTTTCCCAGAGGCTAACCAAGAAAAGATTTTTCGATTCCTTCTGTAGGAACAATGCCAAATATATTTTACTATCGATCTCTAATTCTTATTTTCTATCAATAAATATTATCGTTTAATGGCAATTGAACTCAACTTCGGTCTAAATTATTAAACTTATCTGCCAACTTATCTCAACCTTCACTTGCCAAAATATTCAAATTTCAACACCAGGATTGCAAATCACAATATCCAATCAAGAAGTGCAAACATTTTGAGATTGAAGGGGACAAGAAAAAGAAAAAGAAAAAGAAAAGGGGAACCTCTCTTACTAAATAGCATGTGCAGCAAAATGCAATTTTATTTTTTTTTGTATTTTTACGCTATTTTGATAATATGGCTATTTGGGATTATATGTTGCTCACGAGAGTCTCTTTCTGAATAGATATATGATTAAACTTTTGTGCATTATTGTTATAGAGATTAAATGAACATCTAATGTTTTTGTCATTTTGTTGTTGTCCGACAAAAATTGAGCCATTATATGCTGAAATAAGAAGGAAAAAAGTTAAACAAAAAACGTAAAGCTTTGACTAATCATAGATTATTCATCTTCAGCCTAAAAGCTTACATAGAACCAATTATTTAGAATTCGAAGGTCCTTACATGCAGTAGAGTTATGGAGTTTTATATCTTTTTAAAAAATAAATTATCCCCTCGAATAAGTAATAGATGAGTTTTTCATGTACAAGAGACTTATTATATGTAAGTCTTTCCGGAATTTATAGTAAAAACAACTAAAGAGACATACTTCTATCTTTACTAGTCTTTCTAAAAATCAGTCGTATTCGGCCGAGAACAAAGATAAAAAGGATACAAAAATAACGAACTATACCAAGTAAGGGAGCAAGCACATGCCTTCTGGCATTAATTTCATGAATGAAAGCAAATTAAAATTTATGCAGTTAGATTTCTACTACTTCAATTTTTATGTCATAGTTCAACTAAATATGTTCTGAATATTAATGCAGTTAACAATATTACTATTTCTTACATAAAGTTTCCACTAAATGACAATAATTCTATAGACGATGTGGCAACACACGTCTATAGAGACTAGTATTATTATAAAAGTATGAATACAATGTAGGTTTACAAAAATAACATTATAATATTAAGCATAATAACTCACAATAAAAGGACATAACCGGAATTTTAGATATTAGCCTTATAATCCTATTAGTTTTAGGACATATACCACACGTTAGGAATCCTACGTGATAACCTTTAGGAGTCCTATTAGTATAATTACTTTCGGGCATAGATATATAATATTATATGTTAGCATGCTAACATAATACCTTTAGGAACACGTTAGGTTTTCTTTTAGTATAATCACTTTCGGGATAGAGACATATTTTTAGTCATGTAATCCTATTACTTTTAGGATATACTTTTTAAAAAAATTTATTACTAATTTAATTTGAAAATGTATTATAATATCCTATTACTAATTTAATTTGAGAATGTATTATATTGTTCAAATTCATTTAGAAAAAGGAAAGCCTATATTGTTATAAAAGTATGAATACAATATTGATAGACCGAAATAGCTCTAAAACATTAAACAGAAGAACTCATAAGGAAATGCCATAACTGTAATACCCTATTTTTTGGACTACAATACCTTCTATGTTCATATTTTTAATATTTAAGATTTTAACATTAATAAAATTTTGTCTACTAAATTCTTATTAAAAATATGTAGGAAGATTTAATAAAATTAATTTTATAAGAATCCTCTGTAGTGGCAATACATTACCACTCCATAATGTCCAATACCAAGAAAAAATAAAAGTAATGTTAAATGGAATTCATAAAGTGTTGAAATTGAGAGAGAAAATGTGATGACCCGAAAGGTCATCTTTAAATTTAATATTTATTTATGTATTCTGAGACCTCAAATAGCACCATTCAGCTTTCCTCGACTTGCATGTGCAGTCCGTATATTTTTTCGGGAAGCTTTTATATGAAAAATTGATAAAAATATGAATTTGTGCTTTAAAACTCAACTGAGTTGACTTCGATCAATATTTTTAGCAAACGACCCCGGATCGGTATCTTGATGGTCCAGGTGGGCCCGTATCGTAATTTGGGACTTGGGCGTATGATCGGAATCAAATTCGGAAGTCCCTAGCTTGAAATATCGCCATTTGACGAAAACTAGAAGCTTAAAGGCTTAAAGATTTCAAAGTTTGACCACAAATTGACTTCTATTGATATCGGGGTTGGAATCCAGTTCTGAAAATTTTCATAGGTCCATTATATCATTTATGGCTTGTGTGCAAAATTTGAGGTCAATCGGACTTGATTTGATAGGTTTCGGCATCGAATGTAGAAGTTGAAAATTCTTAAGTTCCTTAAGCTAGAATTGGGGTATGATTCATGATTTTAGCATTGTTTGATGTGATTTGAGGTTTCAACTAAGTTCGTATGATATTTTAGAACTTGTTGGTATATTTGGTTGAGGTCCCCGGGGCCTCAGGTGGATTCCGGATGGTTAACGGATCAAAATTTGGACTTAAGGAAAGTCTGAAATTTTGGCCTTCTAGTGTAATCGCACCTGCGGATTTTTGACCGCAAGTGCGAGCTCGCAGAAGTGATCCAGGCCTCGCAGAAACGGAAGGTCCGCATAAGCGGAAGGCGCGTCGCATAAGCGCAACTGCAGAAGCGACGCAATGGTCGCAGATACGGCCTGAGTTAAGGGGGCCTTAGACCGCAGAAGCGGACGCCTCTTCGCAGAAGCGAGTCCGCATAAGCAACCTCCACCCTCGCATCTGCGAGACCGCAGATGCGAAAACACTGACAGTGTTAAAAAACAGAGGGATTCCAAGATTTTTCTCATTTTTGGACATTTCAAGCACGGATTTGGGCGATTCCAAAGGGGTTTTTCACGATTTCAACTTGGGTAAGTATTCTATATCCGAAAGTGATTATATTTCATAAATCCATGTCAATATTTCTCATTTATTTCGGATTTAGATGGAAGAAATTGGAATTTTTGTAAAACTTTCCAAAAAATAAAAATTTAGGATTTGAAGGTCCATTTGACATCGGAATTTGATAATTTTTATATGATTGGACTCGTCTTGGAACGGGTGTTCGGATTTCATGAGTTTTTCTAAGATTCAAGACGTGGGCCCCACTGTGAATTTTTTAGATGAATTTCGGATTTTAATCCGGAAAATTAGTAATTTCATATGGAATTAATTCCTACGATTCGTGTTGAGTATATTAAATTGTTTGTGACTAGATTTGAAGCTTTCGGACATGAATTCACGAGGCAAAGGTTTATTGAAATCCTGAGTTGGTTGCAAATCAAGGTAAGTATCGTGGTTTACCTTGACTTGAGGGAGTAAGACTTATTTGTCTATTTGCTACGTGATTTAATATGTGGGTACAACGTATATGTGAGGTGATGAGTACTTATGCGTTGTGGTTGAGTTAAAGCATGCGGGTGGAATTTTTTTATTGTGAATAATTACCTATTTAATTAAGATATTCCTGCTTAAGTTATTATTGTTTATATGATTATTTTTCATGAGATTATTGTTAGTTTAATTATTGTTGAATATTTTGGAAGGTGAGGTCGGTATTCTGGTATTGAATTGATTGATAAGTATATATCCCCGTCTTTAAATACTCTTTAGAATTTATATTATTATTTTCATGGTAAGAAAGAGTGTAAAAGCACGAAGGGTGATATCGTACCATTTATATTATTTATATTATCCTTGCCATGGTGAGAAATAGTGTAAAAGCACGAAGGGTGATGTCATGCCATTTTCAAAGAGAGTTAAAGCACGAAGGGTGGTGTCGTGCCAGAAGAGAATTAAAGCACGAAGGGTGATGTCGTGTCAATTATTATTATTTATTTATCAATTTATGGGAAGAATGAGAGTAAAAGCATGAAGGGTGATGTCGTGCCATTTTCATATTATCAGCTGCTCATTTTATTGTTGATGAATTAATTGGTTGCTACGTGATACTTCTCCTGCTGAAATTATTATATCATCCCCCTTTGCATGTTCCCTCCCAAATTTATACTCCCTCCGTTTCAATTTATGTGAACCTATTTTCTTTTTAGTCCGTGCCAAAAAGAATGACCTCTTTCCTTATTTGGAAACATTTTACCTTTATTCAATGATTTATAGCCACACAAAATATATGTGCCTCATTTTACACCACAAGTTCAAAAGTCTTCTCTCTTTTCTTAAACTCCGTGCCCAGTCAAATGGGTTTACATAAATTGAAACGGAGGGAGTAATTGTTGATTATTGTGTTATTATTGCTTCGGATTTGTATATGCTTGTACAAGTTGTTTACGTACGTGTCTTGTCATAGCCTTGTCACTACTTCGTCGAGGTTAGGCTCGATACTTACAGAGTACATGAGATCGGTTGTACTCATACTACACTCTGCACTTCTTGTGTAGATTTTGGAGTTGGTCCCAGCGGCGTACCATAGACTTGCTTGGATTCAGCTATCTAGAGAAGACTTGAGGTATAACTGATAGCGTCTGCAGTTCTGAAGTCCTCTTCTATCTTATCTTAGCTGTGTATTATCTTTCAACAGCTTGAATTTTATTCAAACCTTTATTTGTATTATTCTAGTAGCTCGTGCACTTGTGACACCAGATTCGGGGATGTATTTTTATGATTCGGTAGTTACGGTCTTCCGCACTTTATTTCAGTAATTGACTTTCATTTAATTTAATTTGTTTAAAAGTGACTAAGATTATTCTAACGTTGACTTGCCTAGCAAGTGAAATGTTATGCGCCATCACGGTCACGAAGGTGGAAATTTCGGGTCATGACAAGTTGGTATCAGAGCGGTTAGCGGAGATTTACATCCGCGAGATTGTACGCCTTCACGGTATGCCTGTGTCTATCATTTTTGATCGAGATACGCAGTTCACCTCGCACTTTTAGAGGGTTGTACAGCGTGAGTTAGGCACGCGGGTTAAGTTGAATACAACATTTCATCCACAGACAGACGGACAGCCCAAGCGCGCTATTAAGATATTGGAAGATATGCTTCGCGCTTGTGTTATAGACTTTGGAGGTACTTAGGATCAGTTTTTGCCACTTGCAGAGTTTGCCTATAATAACAGCTATCAGTCGAGCATTCAGATGGCTCCATATGAAGCATTATATGGGAGGCGATGTCGTTCGCCTGTTGGCTGGTTTGAATCGGGTGAGGCTCGGTTATTGGGTACCGATTTGGTATAGGATGCCTTGGATAAGTTCAAGGTTATTCAAGATTGACTTAGCACAGCTCAGTCTAGGCAAAAAAGTTATGTCGACCATAAAGTTCGTGATGTTGCATTCATGGTTGGAGAAAGAGTATTGCTCCGGTTTCACCTATGAAGGGTGTAATAAGGTTCGAAAAGAAGGGCAAGTTGAGCCCTAGGTATATCGAACCCTTTGAAATTCTTGAAAGGGTGGGTGATGTAGCCTACAGGCTTGCACTACCACCTAGTTTATCAGCAGTTCACCCGGTGTTCCATGTATCTATGCTCCGAAAATATCATGATGATCCGTCCCATGTGTTAGATTTCAGCTCAGTCCAGTTGGACAATGATTTGACTTATGAGGAGGAGCCGGTAGCTATTCTAGCTCGGCAGGTCCGACAGTTGAGGTCTAAGAGTTATCTATCAGCTCGAGTACAATTGAGAGGTCAGCCAGTTGAAGAATTTACGTGGGAGTTCGAGTCGGACATGCGGGGTAGATATCCACACCTTTTCACCAGCCCATGTACTTATTCTAATTCCATTCGAGGATGAACGTTTGTTTTAGAGATGGAGAACTTGATGACCAGAAAGGTCATCTTTAAATTTATATTCATTTCTGTGTTATGAGACCTCAAATATCACCATTCAGCTTTCCTCAACTTGTATGCACAGTTTGTATAATATTTTGGGAAGCTTTTATGTGAAAAATTGATAAAAATATGAATTTGTGCTTTAAAACTCAACTGAGTTGACTTCGATCAACATTTTTAGTAAATGGACCCGGATCGGTGTTTTGACGGTCTTGGTGGGTCCGTATCATGATTTGGGACTTGGGCGTATGACCGAAATCAAATTCGGAAGTCCCTATCTTGAAATATCGCCATTTGACAAAAACTAAAAGCTTAAAGGCTTAAAGATTTCAAAGTTTGACCACAAATTTACTTCTATTGATATCGGGGTTGGAATCCAGTTCTGAAAATTTTTATAGGTCTGTTATGTCATTTATGACTTGTGTGCAAAATGTGAGGTCAATCGGACTTGATTTGATAGGTTTCGGCATCGAATGTAGAAGTTGAAAATTCTTAAGTTCCTTAAGCTAGAATTGGGGTATGATTCGTGATTTTAGCGTTGTTTGATGTGATTTGAGGTTTCGACTAAGTTTGTATGATATTTTAGGACTTGTTGGTGTATTTGGTTGAGGTCCCGGAGGCCTCGGGTGGATTCCGGATAGTTAACGGATCAAAATTTGGACTTAAAGAAAAATCTAAAATTTTGGTCTTTTGGTGTAATCGCACCTGCAGATTTTTGACTGCAGGTGCGAGCTCGCAGAAGCGATCCAGGCCTCGCAGAAACAGAAGGTCCACAGAAGCGGAAGGCGCGTCGCATAAGTGCAATCGCAGAAGCGACGCAATGGTCGCAGATGCGGCCTGAGCTAAGGGGGCCTTGGACCGCAGAAGTGGACGCCTCTTCGCAGAAGCGGACTATTGTTCGTAGAAGCGACCTCCACCCTCGCATCTGTGAGGCCGCAAATGCGAAAACACTAACAATGTTAAAACAGAGGGGTTCCGAAATTTTTCTCATTTTTGGACATTTCAAGCACGGATTTGGGCGATTCCAAAAGGGTTTATCACGATTTCAACTTGGGTATGTATTCTATATCCGGAATTGATTATATTTCATAAATCCATGTCAATATTCCTCATTTATTTCGGATTTAGATGGAAGAAATTGAAATTTTTGTAAAACTTCCCAAAAAACGAAAATTTAGGATTTGAAGGTCCATTTGACATCGGAATTTGATAATTTTTGTATGATTGGACTCGTCTTGGAACGGGTGTTCGGATTTCGTGAGTTTTTTTTTTAGATTCGAGACATGGGCCCCACTGTGAATTTTTTATATGCATTTCGGATTTTAATCCGGAAAATTAGTAATTTCATATGGAATTAATTCCTACGATTCGTGTTGAGTATATTGAATTATTTGTAACTAGATTTGAAGCTTTCGGACACGAATTCGCGAGGCAAAGGTTTATTGGAATCTTGAGTTGGTTGCAAATCATGGTTAGTGTCATGGTTAACCTTGACTTGAGGGAGTAGGACTTATTTGTCTATTTGCTACGTGATTTAATATGCGGGTACAACATATATGTGAGGTGACGAGTACTTATGCGTTGTAGTTGAGTCGAAGCATGCGGGTGGAATTTGTTTATTGTGAATAATTACCTATTTAATTAAGATATTCCTGCTTAAGTTATTATTGTTTATTTGATCATTTTTCATGAGATTATTGTTAGTTTAATTATTGTTGAATATTTTGAAAGGTGAGGTCGATATTATGGTATTGAATTGATTGATAAGTATATATCCCTGCCTTTAAATACTCTTCCGAATTTATATTATTATTTTCATGGTAAGGAAGAGTGTAAAAGCATGAAGGGTGATGCCGTGCTATTTTCAAAGAGAGTTAAAGCACGAAGGGTGAGCCGTGCCAGAAGAGAGTTAAAGCACGAAGGATGATGCCGTGCCAATTATTATTATTTATTTATCAATTTATGGGTAGAATGAGAGTAAAAGCACGAAGGGTAGTGCCGTGCCATTTTCATATTATCAGCTGCTTATTTTATTGTTAATGAATTAATTGGTTGCTACGTGATACTTCTCCTGCTGAAATTATTATATCATCCCCCTTCGCATGTTCCCTCCCAAATTTATAATTGTTAATTATTGTGTTATTGTTGCTTCGTATTTGTATATGCTTGTACAGGCTGTTTACGTACGTGTCTTGTCATAGCCTCGTCACTACTTCGTCGAGGTTAGGCTCGACACTTACGGAGTACATGAGGTCAGTTGTACTCATACTACACTCTGCACTTCTTGTGCAGATTTTGGAGTTGGTCCCAGCAGCGTACCATAGACTTGTTCGGATTCAGCTATCCAGAGGAGACTTGAGGTATAACAGCACAATGTCCGCAGTTCTGAAGTCCCCTTCTATCTTATCTTAGCTGTGTATTATCTTTCAAATAACTTGAATTTTATTCAGACCTTTATTTGTATTATTCTAGTAGCTCGTGCACTTGTGACACCAGATTCGGGGATGTATTTTGATGATTCGGTAGTTACGGTCTTCCGCACTTTATTTTAGTAATTGACTTTCGTTTAATTTAATTTTTTTAAAAATGACTAAGATTATTCTAACGTTGGCTTGCCTAGCAAGTGAAATGTTAGGCGCCATCACGGTCCCGAAGATGAGAATTTCGGATCGTGACAAAAAATATCCCCACGATAATATATTTTTATATCTATATTTGAATTATTTTTCTACTCAAATAAAAAAACATTTATCAATTTTTCGTGTGATATTGAAAATATACCCAATTATTAAACAAAAACTAAGAAAATGAAAATATGTGAGAAAGAGAAAGAAATATGCTGGTAAGAGTCAATACCAATAATAATTCTGCGAACATAAGGATCTAAAATTGAAATGTCATATCGATCTTTTTATTCTTTGAAAATAAAATCTACGGTGGATAAAATTATAATTAAGATTAAATATTCAAAACAAGTGATGAACTAATATTAAGATCTGAATCAACATAAAATAAATTATTTTTTATGTTAAAACCAAATAATTAAATTTTCAATTAATTGTTTTACAAGAGAATCCAATTCAATTATTTTTTAGCATCAAATGAGTAAAATTATTAATTTTCAAGCTAAGAAAAATCTTAGGGTACATAAATTTATTCCATAAAAGGAGCGATAGATATTAGAAAAAGTTAGAACACAAAGTAAAAAAAGCTAGTATAGTATTAAGAATCAAAATGCTATACAAGTGTTTGAGGAAGCATGATCAAAGCTAAATTTTGAACAAGAATAAGCTTTCAAGATTATATTATAAAGAGTCGACTCTGGTATAGCAAGATTATTCTTTGTAGATGCCTCCGGCGGAATCGAAATAATATTTTTATCATACATGACTTGCAAATGTGAGATCAAAAAGCATGATATTATTAGCAATAATAACAAGTGGTGTACCAGCAATAATTTTATTATGAGGCCACTCACTTTAGATTTGATATACATCTTCAAACAACAGAAATAACCATCATAAATATATCAAAGTAGAGCAATAATGCTAAATTTATAAGAAAATCAAAATTGATAATATGGGATGAAGCGTTGTGGCTTAGTGTCAAACGATCGAAATAATTTCCTAGAGTTCTAGAGATATATTAGATTTCAATGAACCGTTTGGTGGAAAATTAATGGTTTGGGAGATGATTTTTGTCAAGTACTACCAGTAGTTCCAAAAACGACGAAAGTAGAGATTGTAAAATCTAGCTTGCCAAAATTATAATTATGGCTTCAAATTAAAAAAGATTCAACTGATAAGAAATATAAAGTAAGAACATATCCAGTATTCAGTGACTTCTTTATTCGTGTCGGAAACGAAAAAGAGTATCCAATAAAGATAATTTGATTCTTCTAGAATATTTGGTTACCAACCCCAACGGAAATAGTAGTACCTTTTATAAAGGAAATATTTCCATCATTAGATTAAAATACAATTTGCAAATTGTATGATAGAAACTAAAAAGCTATCTTCGCTAGCAGAAATGAATATGTTGATCAACTAAATAAAAGGTTGATAACAAATTTTATGGTATAAACAACATATTTTTTAGTTTTTGACTCATCCGAAGATGATACCAATAATTACTACCAAAAAGAATACTTAAATACTTTAATACCAAATGACCTTCTACCATACAAGTTTGTTGTCAAGTTTATTATTACTTACGTTCACTGTATATATAATAGACTAAGTTAAATTGATATTCTATTGTATATAGGTTAATATTGAAAAACAATATGCCCGTCATCCTACTGAAAAACTTATATCCACCGAATAGCTAAAGTAATCAAAAGCATATAGTATATAAAAGTTTTGACAATAACATCATACATGCAAAAATTATGATACTGGTCAATGTACTTCTAGGTATATTTTTATCCCTAAATTCACGCGTCCTCATCATCTGTGAGAGAATTAGAACAACAGAAATTTAGTTACCAGAATCAAAAGATTCGCACGACAAGAATTCAAGAATGTGAAGTTTCCCAAGGGTTCGGCAGCCTCTCGAAGATAAGTACAGACGTTTCCGTACCGATCCATAAGACTCTACTAAACCTGCTCATGACTCGTGAGACCTATGTAACCTAGGCTCTAATACTATCTTGTCACGACCCAAATCCTAACCTGTCATGATGGCGCCTATCGATGGTACTAGGCAAGCCGTCATTTCCAAATACTCCAAATATTTAACAGAAAAATAATTCAAGACATTTGAAATAGGTAAAATTTTCATAAACAAGGGGGTAAAACCCAAAACACAAGTACGAAAATAGCTCCCAATATCGGGGTGTCACTAAGTCATGAGCATTTATACATAATCAGACAAGAAATGAAACGATTGTAACAGTTTGGATCCAAATACAACGAAAGAAAGGACAAGGAAGGAGAAACAAAGACTGCGAATGCCAGGCAGCTACCTCGATATCTCCAACGGTCATCTACGCGAAATATCAACACCACCGCGTCCAAAAACTCCTGGATCTGCACACGAAGTGCAGGGTGTAGTGTGAGTACAACCAACTCAGTAAGTAACAATAATAAATAAGGAACTGAAAGATAGTGACGTGCTACACAGTTATAATTCATTTTCAGTAGTCTCAATAAGAAAAGTAGACATGCTTTCAAATCCGGCAAATTAAGTTAAATCAGTTTATTCGTGCCAAATTCAAATAAAAACCAAATAAAAGTATCCTTCAGAAGTTTTCCAAAATCAGTGATATTTGGCAACTATATGCAACAACAATGAAATCATATACAACCTCTCAGGGTAACAATCACTCAGTCCTCCCATTCACTCCAACATCACAATCACTCATTCTTCACAGTCACTCAGCACTCGACACTCGCACTCAGTAGGTACCTGCGCTCACTAGGGGTGTTTACAGACTCCGGAGGGGCTCCTTCAGCCCAAGCGCTATATCAAGCCAAATTATGGCATAAATCAATGAAAACATGTTATGGCGTGCAGCTCGATCCCATAAATATCCTCACAATTAGGCCCTCGGCCTCACTCAGTCAACAATCTCTCCAGTCTTTTGGGCTCTCAGAAATCAGGAAAATCAGCCCAAACAACAATAATATGATGTATCAACAAGAATAATAGAGAGTGAGATATGATATACGAATAAAACTGAGACTGAGTACAAATAGCATTTAACAGGTAATTCAACATGTAACACGACCTATGTGGGTCCCAACAGTACAAATACATAGCCTAATTATGGTCTCTAACATGATTCACAGTCAAATTTCTATAACACATGAAGAGCATAAAGTTAACAACAAGTTTATTCAACTTCTCAGTTTCACGGAATGGACCAAGTCACAATTCCCATGGTGCACGCCCACACGCCCGTCACCTAGCATGTGCGTCACCTCTAAAACAATCATATAACACCAAAATCCGGGGTTTCATACCATCAGGACCAGATTTAAAACTGTTACTTACCTCAATCCGAGCAAAACTCTACTCCAACATGCCTTTTCCTCGCGAATCGGCCTCTAAACATCTTGAATCTAGCCACAAGCAGTATAATATAATCAATACGGACTAAAGGAATCAACTCCACAAGAAAAAAATGAAATTATAAGCCAAAATCCGAAATTGGTCAAAAGTCGGCCCACGTCTCGAAATCCGACAAAAGTCGCAAAACCCGAAAGCCCATTCACTCACGAGCCTAACCATACCAAATTTATCAAAATTCGACATCAAATGGCCATTCAATTCCCCAAAATTAACTCTCCAAATCCCTAGCCTCAAACCCCCAAATTTCACCTCAACACCACACAATCTAAGTTGAAACAACAATGGGGAACAAGATTATTGATCAAAAACGAGTACAAGAAACTTACCTCAAAAAATCCCCTCCAAAATCCTCTCCAAAATCGCTCAAGTCCGAGTTCAAAATGTTGAAATGAGACTAAAATCGCGAACCCTTGTTTTTAAACATTCTGCCCATGCTTTTCGCACCTGCGACCACTTATCCGCACCTGCGGGACCGCTTCTGCGGTTATTACTCCGCTTCTGCGGAAACCACTTAAGTCACTGAGCTTGCACCTACGCTCCAGGTTTCACACTTGCGGAGGCGCTTCTGCGGCCCTTTGTCCGCTTCTTCGGAAACATCCAAACCTTCAAAATTCGCACTTGCGCCCTTCTCGCCGCATCTGCTTCCTCGCATGTGCGGAAGGAATATCACACCTACGACCACTGCCTTCTCCACATAGCCCGCTTCTGCATCTCTCTTCCCGCTTATGCGGGCTCGCACCTGCGGTGCCCACTCCGCAGGTGCGGTTACACCAATAGCAACAATACTTCAGCTGCTTCACCAACTCGAAACCAAGTCCATTGACCACCCGAAATCAACCTGAGGCCCTCGGAACCTCAACCAAACATACCAACAAGTCCTAAATCACAATACGAACTTAGTTGAATCCTCAATTCACCTCAAACAACATCAAAAACATGAATTACACACGGATTCAAACCTAATGAACTTCGAAATTTCCAAATTCTACAAACAAAGCCGAAACCTATCAAATCACGTCCGATTGACCTCAAATTTTGTGCATAAGTCACAAATGACCCCACAAACCTACTGTAACTTTCGGAATTAGAATCCGACCCCGATATCAAAAAGTCAACTCCCGGTCAAACTTTTCAAAAATTCGATTTTCGCCATTTCAAGCCTAATTCTACTCCTGACCTCCAAATCACAATCCGGACACGCTCCTAAGTCCAGAATCACCCAATGGAGCTAACAGAACCATCAAAATTCTAATCCGAGGTCATTTACACATAAATAGACATCCGGTCGACTTTTCTAGCTTAAGATTTCAATTATGAGACTAAGTGTCTCAATTCACTCTGAAATCTCTTCGGGCCCGAACCAACCAACTCAATAAGTCATAAAATAATAGTGAAGCACAAAAATGAGCAGAAAAGGGGAACGAGGCTACAACTCTCCAAACGACCGGCCTGATCGTTACATCCTCCCCCTCTTAAACAAACATTCGTCCTCAAACGAGTATAGAGACATACTTGAAGTGGTGAAAAGATGAGGATAACTGCAGCCATATCTTGCTCGGTCTCCCAAGTCGCCTCCTCGACCGGCTGACCCCTTCACTGAACCTTCACAGAAGCAATATTCTTCGACCTCAGCTTTCGAACCTGCCTATCCAAGATCGCCATCGGCTCCTCAACATAAGATAAATCCTTGTCCAACTGGACTGAGCTGAAATCCAACACGTGAGATGGATCAATGTGATACTTCTGGAGCATAGAAACATGGAATACTGGATGAACTCTTGCTACACTGGGAGGCAAGGCAAGATCATAGGCAACCTCCCTAATACGTCGCAATACCTCAAATGGGCCGATAAACCTTGGGCTCAGCTTGCCCTTCTTTCCGAACCTCATAACACCCTTCATGGGTGACACCCGGAGCAGGACCTGCTCTCCAATCATGAATGCAACATCGTAAACCTTCCAATCCGCATAACTCTTCTGTTTGGACTGGGCTGTGAGCAGTCTATCCTGAATCACCTTAACCTTCTCCAGAGCATCCTGAACCAAGTCTGTACCCAATAATCTAGCCTCGTCCAGCTCAAACCAACCCATTGGAGACCTACACCGCCTACCATACAGAGCCTCATACGGTGCCATCTGGATGCTCGACTGATAACTGTTGTTGTAGGCAAACTCTGCTAGTGGCAAGAACTGATCCCAAGAACCTCCAAATTCTATCACACACGCACGAAGCATATCCTCTAATATCTGAATAGTGCGCTCGGACTGTCCATCCGTCTGAGGGTGAAATACTGTGCTCAGTTCCACTTGAGTACCCAACTCATGCTGTATGGCCCTCCAGAACCGTGATATAAACTACGTACTCTAGTCAGAGATGATAGATACCGGCACGCCATGAAGCCTGGCGATCTCGCGGATATACACTCGAGCCAGCTGCTCGGAAGAATAGGTAATCATCACAGGAATGAAATGAGCTGACTTGGTCAACCTGTCCACAGTTACCCAAACTGCATCAAACTTCCGCTGAGTCCGTGGAAGCCCAACGATGAAATCCATAGTGATCCACTCCCATTTCCACTCCGGAATCTCTAATTTCTGAAGCAACCCACCTGTCCACTGATGCTCATACTTCACTTGCTGGTAATTTAGACACCGAGCTACATAATTCACTATGTCATTCTTCATTCTCCTCCACCAGTAATGCTGCCTCAAGTCCTGATACATCTTCGCGGTACCCGGATGAATGGAATACCGCGAGCTATGAGCCTCCTGAAGAATCAACTCTCGCAAACCATCTAAATTGGGTACACATAGCCTTCCCTGCATCCTCAATGCACCATCATCCCCAGTAGTGACCTCCTTAGCATCACCGTGCTGGACCGTTGTTGATACCCAATTTTTTCCTCATATTTTTAAAAACTAATATACTTTCAAAATAGTATATTTGCATTATCATTTAGTTTATAAACCTATACAAGCTTTTTTCATAATTTTTCATAATTTTTAAAGACTTTAAATCAATTTCTTTCTGCATTTTATTGTATAAATATCCAATAATTATCCTTCAAATTATTTGTATGATGATTTAATCATCCAAACTTATCATTTACACCAACATGTATGTTTTTTAATATTTTACTGCATTTTTTATAATTATATTTGCATTTTTAGTCTAATTGCATATTTTTGCAATAATAGCCCATATTCATGTATAATTACATTATTTATGCAAATAATAACTTTTTATATTTTTATAATGTAAGTTATTATTTTTAATTATTTTAGTGCACAAATAATATTTTGTTATTTATTAATTATTTTTATAAATTATTTTTATTTATTAAATATTCGGTATTTTAAAACTAGCCTAAAATCCTACCTATTTTCGGACCAATTATTGGCCCAAAATCTAATACCCTAGCCCAAACAACCCCCAGCCCAAACCAAATTAACCCAACCCCTAACCCGGTCGCAACCCGTTTCTAATAACCCGACCCAACTACCCTTTAATCATGGCCGTTGATCTTTGAGTTCAACGGACCATATCAAACCCTCCCCTTTAAACTAACCCAAACCCCAACCCTAATACCATTCTCCCTCGTCCGCCGCCCTAATATCCCTCACCTCCCTTCTCCCTCCTAAGAACCCTAGCCGCTGCCCCCTAAATCCCTCATAATCCTGTCTAATATGGGATTCTATGGCTACTACTTGCCATATATGACCTCCTCCGGGTATTGGTTACTCTCCTACATTGCTTGCCTAAACATGACAAGCAGATCTCCACAAGATCGAACCAAAATAGGTTCAAATCACTGATCTTTCTGCTATTCTGCCTATGTTCATCCTTTGTTCTATTGTGAGTACGAATATTTGTGCATTTTTGTTGATTCTTATTTTTTCTAAAAAAACTAGGGTTTACAGATCTCTTCAAATCGAACCAAAATTGGTTCGATTCTCTAATTTTGAGTATTATTTGTGTCTATATTCGTCCTATGTTATCGATTCTGTGTATATTCCGTTGATATTTATATTTCCTAAAAATATTAGGGTTTACCGGCTTATTCTCCTAATTTTATTTTAAATTGATTTATGTGTTCTTCTTTACTTTTATGGTCTGATTGTTTGTATTTCCTTACTTATGTGCTGATTTTTACCACTATATAAACCCATTCCCTTTCCCCTTTTTGGAGAGACAAAAAAGTCACTAAAACTCTCACTAAAAATTGAGGTTTCTACTCTGTATTTGTTTACTATTCTGTTCTGTTTGGCTCTTGGCCGGCTGAAAGCCAAGGCCACCAGATTTCTACTTTTCTGACCATCTCTTGGGTGTGAGCACTACCCTGGGTTCTTGAAACCCTTGGAAACTTGACACATTTGAGACTCTAGGTCCTTACTGTTGTTCTTTTCTTGTTTATTAAATAATCACCGGTTAGTTTCTAAAACCTCGCAATGTTTATTCTCTTATGTTAGCATGTTTTTTGAAACTGCACGACTTAATATATTCCCTTGACTCTCTTTATGTGTGATTCTGCCTATAATTGCTAGCCTAATAATGTCTTTGCACCTAACTTAGTTAATTTAGACAGAATGAAGCATGTTTAGTTTGGTATTGTTGATAATTCGAATGTTCTGCCTTGATTATATGGTTTAGTCCATGTTCTCGGCCTAATTATGAACTTCTAGTGATTAATTGATGTTATTAGCATGCCTTAACTTATTTAAGACCTTTACTCTAAGTGTAGTATGCTCCTATGACTATGGTTTCCACTCTATGTGCTCTTGCCATGTCCAATTCTGCACCTCTAACAACCTGTTATCCTTTAAACTAATCCTCCTAGACCGATACCCTCTATGATATCTAATCATGTTTGTGTTATACTGTGTAATCCTAGTTTGGTATAATCTGATCCATTAAGTTCTACACTAGTTGCATTACTAATGCCCTTGCCTGTTGACTTTGCAATACCAGGCTCTTTGTTTCTTATCATATGACACCCTGCCCAATGTGTTAGTTTGTTTCTTGAGTTTATTATGTGATTATCTTATAGTGTTTGCAAATGCTTTTCCAAACCTATTACTATTTTTTATTGATTGTTTCTTGTTATGAGTCTAATTCTGGGCCGGCTGAAAGCCAAGGCCCCCTTCCCCTAAATCTTCTCTATCAACCTCCCTAGTGTGAGCACTACTCTTGGTCCATTTTGAGACCCTTGTGAACTCTGACACACTAGGGTCTAAAGGTTCTTTGGGCCACTTTGTCCTAATTGTTAAACTCTGCCCCTTGTTTTTCACCTACTGAATAAACCAATTGGTTTGTGTAAATGGCTGTTGATCAGCTCTGGCTACTGGGTTTTGGCTATTTTGTGTAAATGAAGATTGTTTTTCTGGGTTTGATTGGCTATGACTTCTGGGTTATGGTGAAGCCTGTTGGATATATAATTGAAGGCCTGGCTGGGCTGGGTATACTTTGGGCATATCTTAGGCCCACTATAGTTATTTTGTAACTTTGTAATTTATTTCATTCATTGGGCTTGTAATAATGCTATAATAACAATTGGGGTGTTAGTAAAATTGGAAAAATGGGTCTATTATAATGTTTGCTTAAAACGAGTAGAAATCCTGCTTATAGGTGTTTAATTCGCTCAAACATGTTCTACTACCATGTGTTGTTAGATATCCTGCCTATAGGTGTTAATTTGCTCAAACATATTCTGCTCCTATGTATCGTTAGAAATCCTGCCTATATGGTAATACCACTCGCCTTAATGTGTTAATATTGAACTTTCAAACACTGTTTCATTTCTTAACTCTGCCGCTATTAGAAAGCATGCCTATAGGATCAAACTAGGTAATTCTGAGTATTTTCAATAGTTATCACTGCGAACTACTACGCAAATCACCTAGAAATCATATCTATAGGTTTAACCACTTGTAATCTGTAATTTCAATAATCAGCTCGCAATACCAGATTCCCTAAAATGTATAGTTGTTCAGAAATCACGTCTATAAAGGTAGCATCTTGTATCTGAAACTGCCTGCATGTTCGAATCCCAAGGTCACATAGAAATCATGTCTATAGGGCCTAATGGCTTTAATTTTGCCTCAATCCTAAAATTGTCTAACGTTTAATGTGAAAATTTCTTCGCGTGCATTTGTTGTTTAAGTGTGGAGGCTAACTTGAGCCCTTAATTGCTTTTACATGAAGTCCAACTTGTTTTGTATGTCGCCTAGTTTTATCATTTCTGAGCAGCCTAAGCTAAGTCTAGAAACCATCCAAAATAGAGGTCCAAAAGCCTCTGGGCCATAGGCATGGGACGGGTAGTGCACGCATAGGGTATGATTTAGAATCAACTAGTGCGCTTTAGGTAAAAACTTAAAGATTGTAATCGGGTAGCAGGAGATGATAGTCTGTACCCGCTGAATAATACGAGTAACACCCCACCTCGAGGGAGTTACGAAATATTATTTATGTTGCACGGGATGATCCCTTAGGCTAAAAAATTTAGGACCCCTCATCTTGTCTTTAAACCAATTATCTGTGTTTACTCAAGCACTTTCTAATAATGATTTTTTTTCAAACTTCTTGTTTTTCTCTCTGACTATTTGACTAATTCATATAATTCAAGTTCGGCTGGGACCCACAGTTGTGGACCTCGAAAAGTGCCTAACACCTTCTCTTCGAGGTAATTTGAGCCCTTACCCGATCTTTGGTGACACAAACTAGTTAAACCAGAGTTATTTGCAAATAGGTGCCCTAACGCACCTCAAACCCGTTAGGTGGCGACTCTCTCTTTTAACGCCTTCCTTTAAAAGAGTTTTCACGTGTTGAAACCCGATTTCCTGAGAACGTGGGGCGGGACAGCATGGCGACTCTGCTGGGGAGGTTTTTTAGGCTCTTACCATAGCGAACTTGGTCTATATGAATTAGTCTTCTCTGATAAGTGTGTCCTTGTTATTTTGTTGTTACACGAATATCCCGCTCCCGTTTCCCTTTTATTGCTACATGCACATCCTTTTCCCCATTTTTTCTTTATATGAATTCATATTAATATGAAAATATTTGCCTAATTTGGTTACAATATGCGTTTTCCCTTTATTTTCCAGTTATGTTCACTTGCTCCGAATCATTTTTAAAAAAATTTGCTATATCATGTCTTTCCCCATCCCCAACCTTTTGTTTGCTTTATTGTAATTCTTTCACATTGCGCGAACTAACTTCTTCCTTATTTTCCTTTCTTTTTATGTCTTTACGCTCCATTTAATACTGCGTTTATTGTCTTCATCATGAAAAATACTTGACAACATGTTGCTTTATCTTTACATAAAGCATGCTCCACATCATATTCCACTCATGCGTAATTAATACTATAGCGGCGCTTGATGAGTGTCCGCGCTCTTCCTAAATCACCCTTTTAAATTTAAAAAGACTTATTTGCGGTAAAACTAGCCGATCAACGGTGCAATCGACGGTTCCGTGCCTTTCCCTCTCAAGTTGTCCACTTGAGGGTACCGGTCTAGACTCTTCTAGAAACCCTCACTCTAATATTAACTGTGCATGCATCATGTCTAAACCTAGTATGGGTTAGAATGTTGTCCACGTAATAACTCTCTAAGGCAAGCCTTGTCCAAAGCCCACCGGGATTTCCTTAAATCCCAATGGGTACAATCATGATATGTGCATTATTTGGAGAAAACATGTCGATATGCTAATCATTAATATGTAAATAGTCGAATCCGGAGGGGGAAAGGGCTAACTTTATTTGTTTTGCGTAAATGAGGCACGAAGTCCCCAGGTTCGGCATGGTTCGAAGTATCCCACCTTTGTTGCTAGATTGGTCGGAAAATCTCTCGCCAAGTGACAAAAACCATGTGAAAAGAGTTCTCGGGAATTTACCTTCTTTGTTAGATATTCAGCCGAACAATGTGTTAATTAAGGCTGCCACCATGTTCTGGGATGAGAAGAGGGTCGTCTTCCGTTTTGGTGATATAGAAATGACTCCCCTTCTAGAGGAAATAGGAGGCTTCGCTAGGCTCTAATGGGATAGCCCTGGCTTGTTGGTATCGGAAAACCGTACTTCTCAAGGTTTGCTAAAAATGATGGGTTTCAGGAAAAATGATGAGTTAGTCTGTCTGAAGAAATCTTACATACCATTCGACTTCCTTTACGAGCGTTATGGTCGCAACAAGTCATATCGTCTTTACCATGATGAATTTTCCATCACTTTTTTGGGTTGGACTCACCGCCGGGTTTTTGTATTCATTATCTGTTTTTTGGAGATGCTGATATTCCCGATATAAGGAGAAAAGGATCCACACTCGCCTAACTATGGTCACTAAGACCCTAATGGAAGGAATTGAGGGGCAAACTTACACTATTGTCCCAATGGTTGTGGCTGAGATGTACCGAGCCTTAGACCGTTGAAAAAAAGGATATATGCATTTCGAGAGTTGCAATCTGTTGCTGCAAATATGGTTGTTGGAACACCTTCAGAGAGCACAATACCATCAAGAATTTTCGCGACGACCTTGGAATGACCACATAGCTTATCACCATTCGAAGAGAATGACTTTTATCCCAGATAGGTTTGCACAACCGAGAAACGCTGTGAGCTAGGTACATTTCTTTAGCAATTTGACTGACGACAAGGTACATTGGATGTTCGAGTGGTTCCCTAGTAGTGAATTCATCATCAGGGTGAGAGATGTTCCTCATCTAGTGCTAATCGGATTAAGGAGAATCTATCCTTATGCTCCTATCAGAGTCATGAGGCAAGCTGGGAGAAAACAGGTTATACCACGAGTTTCCAAAATGGTTCATTACAAAGCAGACTTCCAAGGGAATGCCATTCCATTCAAGTTCGAGGCACATCATATGTGGCATCAAAAGATTATTGTGGAGAAAGATACCATCGAGCCAGACATGTATCATGCTGGCCATGTGTACTTCTACCCATCATGGTTGGTCGATGACATAGCAGGAGAGGTCAAGCCAGGGGTTGATTTGAGAAATAGGGTCTTAGACGACGCTGCTGAAGCACAAGTCAAATACATGAGGTTGCGCAAAATGGTCTTTGAATCCAAGGCCAGGCATTTGGAATAACATAAAGTGGACATGGAAGCAATCAATGAATGGAGGGGAATTGCTACTAAATCAACAGAAAGATTGGAGTATTTGGAGCAAGGTTTGATGGACGATATGAGTGGTATCAGGAAAGACAACGCTGCGCACGCTGAGAATGTCGAAACTTCAGATGGTCGAAGTACTCCGACGCAGAATGACATGGTTTTACGGTTAGAGCAAAAGATACTGGAGTTACAAGGGGAACTTGAGCATGTCCGTAACTTGGCAAACCTTTCCCTTACCCTGAATGTTCCCGACATCAACCAACAAAATGCCCAAAACCTAACACCTCCTCAAAACACACAAAACCAGCACCCGCAAAATCCTCGCGCACCTCATCAATACGCCATGCCTCCCCAAAATCCTAATCCTCTACCAGTACCAACTCCTCCACAACATCATCATCATCCGACCCAGTACTCACAAATTACCACCTACCACACTCCTCAAAATGCACCACAACCTACTCCTGATCCCCAAAACTCAACCAATGGTCACCACTACACCCAAATCCCTAGAGTCCACCAAAGTAACCCAATATACATGGAAACCTTACCCCACACTTCACAACAAACCCCGTATATACCAGAATCCGCTGAGAAGGACCTGCTTATCAAGAACATAGCAGAAGAACTTAAGAAGCTTACAAGTCGAGTCCAAGGTGTTGAAGGTGGTAAAGGCATCGAAGGTTTGAACTATGAGGATTTATGTATTCAACCGGACGTAGAAGTTCCAGAGGATTACAAACCTCCTAAGTTCAAAATGTTCGACGGGACAGGTGATCCAAAGGTACATCTAAGGACGTATTGCGACAAACTCGTAGGGGTTGGCAAAGATGAAAGAATCTGCATGAAGCTGTTCATGAGGAGCCTCACTGGAGACGCCCTATCCTGGTACATCAGTCAAAATCCAAAGAAGTGGATTAATTGGGTAAGCATGGCGTCAGCTTTTGTGGATCGGTTCAGATTCAACACAGAGAATGCACCAGACGTCTTCTATATCCAAAATCTTAAGAAGAATCCAACAGAAACTTTCCGCGAGTATGCTACACGGTGGAGATCAGAGACTACAAAAGTAAGGCCAGCATTGGAAGAAGAACAAATGAACAGATTCTTTGTCCGGGCCCAGGATCCGCAATATTATGAGAGGTTGATAGTTATTGAAAATCATAAATTCTCCGACATCATCAAATTGAGAGAAAGAATAGAAGAGAGAATCAAAAGCGGGATGGTAATAAATTTTGAGGCACTCCAGGCTACGAACAAAGCCTTGCAGTCGGGGGGTATATCTAAAAAGAAGGAAGTAGGGACTGTGATGGTAGCCCAAGGACTGAAGTCTCCTCTCACATACCAAACACCTCCACCCATATATCAACCTTCACTTCCTAGATATCAATAACCCGCTACCGCCTACCACACTTACAACTTTCAGCCAGCATATTACCACTCACCACCAGCCCGCCAAAACTACCAAAAACCCAGGCCAAATTTTGACCATAGGCCGTCCAGACAATACACTCCTATTGCCAAACCTATTGACCAGTTGTATGAGAGATTGAAAGCTGCCGGTTATGTCACTCCCATTCCCGTTGTCGCCATGGAAAATTCCTCTCAATGGGTCAATCCGAATACGATATGTGCCTACCATTCGGGCATGAAGGGTCACACTATTGATGAATGCCGCACTCTGAAGGATTAGATCCAGACGCTGATTGATACCAAAGTTATACAGGCAAAGGAGACTGCACCTAACGTCCGCAACAATCCCCTCCTGGATCACAGGGGCGAGGGGGTAAATGTGATAGAAACTGATGAAGAATGGGACCCGGAGGGATCAATTTGGCTCATTCGAGAAGAGGATGATCCCAAAATGCCAGTCACTCTCATGCCTATTGTGGTACAGATACAGTCACTGATTGAAGTTGATGTAGCCGCACCGACTTCGTTCGAGGTTGAAGTAACAACGCCCTCAGCCACGCCAACTCCGTTCGAAGTAGAAGTGACCACACCATTCACCGTAACGGTAGCACCCACACCATCCTTTAATTCCAATGCTGTGCCCTAGGACTATACTGCAAAAGCGAGAAGGAAAGTAAAGGGGGAAATGGAAGAAACTGGTGCAACACAAGGTATGACCAGAACTGGTAGGGTTTATACGCCCGAGCATTTGGGGGAAACAAATAAAGAAGCCGCTTCTAGACAGCCTATCATTGAAACCGGCTCGGATGATCTTTGGAGAAAGGTGAAAGCAAGGGAGTATTCTATGGTTGATCATTTGAACAAAACCCCTGCTCAGATATCCATTCTATCACTACTGCAGAATTCTGAGGCACATAGGAACGCGTTGATGAAAGTGTTGAATGAGGCTTATGTACCCAACAATATTACCAGTGGAGAGATGGATAACATGGTAGGACAAGTATTGGAAAGCCATAAGATCACTTTTCACGAAGATGAATTGCCACCAGAAGGGTTGAGCCATAACAGGGCGTTGCATATCATAGTACAGTGCGAAGACAAATTCATTGCCAGGGTCTTGATAGATAGGGGTTCAAGTCTCAACATCTACCCGTTGAATACTTTGAAGAGGTTAGGTAAAGGTTTGCATGAGATATGAGCAGGAACTATGAACATAAAAGCGTTCGATGGGTCTCAAAGGGCCATAATCGGAGAAACCAACCTCTGCTTACAAATGGGTCCAACTTGGTTTGATGTTGAATTCCAAGTGCTTGACATATCCGCCTCATACAATCTATTATTGGGATGACCTTGGATACACGTCGCTGGGGCTGTAGTGTCTACTCTGCATCAGGCTGTGAAGTTCGAATGGAATCATCAGGAGGTAATCATTCATAGAGACGGGAGTAACCCTATTTACACCAACCAGTCTGTCCCGGTTGTGGAGAATAGAAGGAAGTTAGGGGGAGAGACTTACCATCGTATTGAGCGTGTTAACGTGATCAAGAAGGACAAATGGTGGAGTAGCAAAATAGAAAGCATATTGGCATGGACAGGGTATGAACCCGGCAAGGGTCTTGGAAAGAATCTCCAAGGGATCACCAAATTAATACAGTTAAAACATCATGGCACGTCCTTTGGACTGGGATATCAATACACCTGGCACGAGTATCAGAATTGGTCACCACCATGGCGATACCACATTTGAGCCAATCCTTCCATCAGGCTGATATGATGTGGGGATCCGAAGAAGATGAAGCGCTAGCTGGTTTGAGGAATCTATTCTTGGAAGATGAAGACATGGACTGCAGTGTAATAGTTGAGGAGGAGGAGGAAGAAGGCCTCGTCATCCAGATAGTGGAGAAGGGAGCTGTTCTTAGGAACTGGACTGCCACACCATCAAGGGCCCGCCGAGTTCCGGGGTAGCCTGGCTGCTAGTGTCATTTATTTTGAAAACAATTCTTATGAGCATTTTTAAAACATTTTTAGTATTTTGTTTTGAAACACTTGTTTGAATCATTAAAAATCGCTTTTGTTTGACATCTTGATAATTATCAATGGTTTGCTATTTTATTATTTATTACTATTCTCTATATTTTTCTCTCTACAACATTACTATTTCTTATCGTGATGAACCAACAACAGTGATATGTAATAAGACAACGCAACATAAGGATAGTGACTCGAAAGAAATAGAAGAAGAGGATATAATACCTGAGGAAATTGTTAGAGAAGTTGAAGATTTTGAGAACAAGCCTAAGTCCAACCTGGACGAAACTGAGATAGTCAACTTGGGAGATTCCGAAACAGTCAAAGAAACTCGCATAAGTTGTCACCATCAGAGAAAGAAGAATACACCCGTTTCCTAAAAGAACATGAAGACATTTTCGCATGGTCTTATGATGATATGACTGGTTTGAGCACGTCTATAATGGCTTATAAACTACCCACCAACCCAATGTGTCCGCCAGTAAAGCAGAAGCTCAGAAAGTTCAAGCCAGATATGAGTCTTAAAATCAAAGAAGAAGTTACTAAGCAGATCAAAGCTCAGGTTCTCAGAGTGGTTGAATATCCAGCTTGGTTGGCTAACATCGTGCCAGTTCTGAAGAAGGATGGGAAAGTCAGAGTATGCGTTGATTATCGGGACCTAAACAGAGCAAGTCCCAAGGATGATTTCCCGTTACCCAACATACACATACTGATCGACAACTGCGCCAAGCATGAACTCCAATCCTTTGTGGATTATTTCGCGGGATATCATCAGATCTGGATGGATGAAGAGGATGCCGAAAGACAGCTTTTATTACACCGTGGGGGGGGTGTACTGCTATAAAATGATGCCATTTGGTCTGAAGAATGCTGGGGCCACTTATATGAGGGACATGACAACTATTTTCCATGACATGATACACAAGGAGATAGAGGTATATGTGGATGATGTCATCATCAAATCCAAGAAGAGTACATATTACATATCAGACTTGAGGAAATTCTTTGATCGGCTTCAGAGGTACAATTTGAAATTGAATCCAGCAAAATGTGCCTTCGGGGTCCCCGCAGGAAAGTTGTTAGGATTCATCGTCAGCCGCTGAGGAATTGAGTTAGACCCATCAAAGGTCAAGGCTATCCAGGATTTGCCACCTCCAAAGAACAAGAAAGACATGATGAGCTTCTTGGGACGTCTTAATTACATCAGCCGCTTAATAGCACAATTAACCATGATCTGTGAGCCGATTTTCAAAATGTTAAAGAAGGATGCCGCAACCAGTTGGACTGAAGACTGCCAGAAAGCTTTTGACAGAATCAAAGTATATTTGTCCACACCGCCAGTCCTGGTCCCACCAGAACCTGGTAGACCACTGCTGCTCTATCTCTCCGTATTAGATGAGGCTTTCGGTTGTGTCTTGGGACAACATGATGAGACGGGAAGGAAAGAAAATGACATATACTATCTGAGTAAGAATTTCACACCCTATGAAGCACGGTATTCTTTGATGGAACGCACCTGCTGCACTTTGACCTGGATAGCCCAGAAACTGAGGCACTACTTCTGTGCCTATACCACATATCTCATATCACGGATGGATCCTCTGAAGTACATCTTCCAGAAACCCATGCCTACAGGGAAGCTGGCAAAATGGCAGATATTGTTGAGTGAATTTGACATCGTCTATGTGACTCAGAAGACGGTTAAGGGACAAGCATTAGCGGATCATCTTGCAGAAAATCTTGTAGGAGGAGAATACGAACCTCTAAAAACGTATTTTCCTGATGAAGAAGTATCATTCGTAGGAGAAGATATCGCCGAAGCCTATGATGGATGGAGAATGTTTTTCGATGGAGCCGCAAACTTCAAAGGAGTGGGTATTGGAGCTGTTTTGGTGTCAGAAATAGGTCAACTTTATCCGGTATCCGTGAAACTCAAATTTCCGTGCACCAATAATATGGCAGAATATGAGGCTTGCATATTGAGGCCCAATTTGGCCGTTGACATGAATATCTAGGAATTACTAGTAATTGGTGATTCAGATCTTCTGGTACATCAGGTGCAGGGAGAATGGGCTGCAAAGAATACCAAGATATTACCATATCTATATCATGTGCAAGAGATGATGAAGAGGTTCATGAAGATAGAGTTTAGATATGTCCCGAGAATCCAAAATGAGTTCGCAGACGCATTGGCCACTTTGTCCTCCATGATACAGTATCCGGACAAGAATTTCATCGACCCCATTCCAGTAAGGATTCAAAATCAGCTAACTTACTGCACTCATGTTGAAGTAGAAGCAGATGAGAATCCATGGTTCCATGATATCAAGGAGTACTTGGCAAAATGAGAGTACCCGGAGCATGCAAATCATATTAAAAAATGCACGCTCCAAAGATTATCCAACTATTTCTTCCAAAGTGGAGGAATTATGTACAGAAGGACTCCAGACCTAGGGTTATTACGGTGTGTTAACGCCAAAGAAGCTTCCAAACTGCTCGAAGAGATACACTCTTGAACTTGCGGACCACACATGAATGGTTTTGTTTTAGCCAAGAAGATACTGAGGTCATGTTATTTTTGGATGACTATAGAAACAGACTACATCAGCTATGTCCAGAAATGTCATCAGTGCCAAATACACGGAGATATGATATGGGTGCCGCCAAATGAACTCAATGCAACGAGTGCACCTTGGCCTTTTGCCGCTTGGGGAATGGACGTCATTGGACCAATCGAGCCCGCCGCTTTAAACGGGCACAGGTTCATTTTAGTGGCCATAGACTACTTCACAAAATGGGTCAAAGCTGCATCCTACAAAGCTGTAACTAAGAAAGTCGTCGCAGATTTTGTCAAAGATCGTATTGTTTGCCGATTCGGGGTTCCAGAGTCCATCATCACAGACAACGCCGCCAATCTCAACAGTGACCTAATGAAAGCTATGTGCAAGACCTTCAAAATCAAGCACAAGAATTCCACAGCATACAGGCCTCAAATGAATGGAGCCATGGAGGCCGCAAACAAGAATATCAAGAAAATACTAAGGAAGATGGTAGACAACCACAAGCAATGGCATGAGAAGTTACCATTTGCCTTATTGGGGTACCGTACCACAGTTCGCACATCAACCGGGGCAACTCCCTATTTGCTGGTCTACGGTACCGAAGCTGTCATTCCTGCCGAGGTTGAAATTTCTTCTTTAAGAATTATACAAGAAGCTGAACTCAGTGATGCAGAATGGATAAGAAGCCGCTATGAATAATTAGCTCTCATTGACGGGAAAAGAATGAATGCAGTGTGTCATGGTCAACTCTATCAGAATAGAATGCCCAGAGCTTTCAACAAAAGGGTCAAACCTAGACAGTTCGAACCGGGGCAGCTGGTACTGAAGCGGATCTTCCCGCATCAAGATGAAGCCAAAGGAAAATTTTTGCCTAATTGGTAAGGGCCCTACATGGTTCACAGAGTACTAACAGATGGAGCACTCATACTCGCAGAAATGGATGGAGATATTTGGCCAAAGCCTATTAACTCAGATGCAGTCAAAAGATATTATGCTTAGAATGTTTGCATTTCTTCATCTGATGTAATTGAACCACGCTTGATCTGATTCCTGTTTAAGAGGGGATACGTATGCAGCCCTGTGGGTTCGTTCACAATTCAATAAAATTTTCGTTTTCCCCATAACTAGAAACTGGGGCAGAATTTTGAGGAGGACCCTCAAAATTCCGGATCAAGTCCAGCCAACGTCATCATATGCAGAACATTCAGAGAGTCGCCTAAGTAAACTGGGGCAGAATTTTGAGGAGGACCCTCAAAATTCTAAGGAAGTCGCAATGTCTCTAAAGTGTCACAGTAATTGGTTCATCTAATTTATCCGATATTGCATACTAATGTATTTTAAATAACTACATTCATCATATGCACGTACATTTTCAAAAACTTTATTTTTATGAAACAGCCAGATGCTACCCGTGGTAACTTAAGTAGGACTTCGATACAGAGCAAAGCAAAGTAGGAAGGTGAAGGCGCGAACCAACCTTCCCCCGTAAAACTCACGATTGTCCTTTGGATGCAAGAACAAGAAATATTCTCAAATTCGGGCACACCTCAGAATCACTGTCTTCATAACGACAAAGCTGCTAAGTGCAAACACATTTCCAGCTAAGAAATACTCTGCTACTACTTATTATCTGTTCATTGCATGAGACTAAGTATTATCTCCCGCTTGCATGAGGCTAAGCACTGCCTTCCCCTGCATGAGACTAAGCATTGTCTCCACCTTTGCAAGAGGTTAAGCCCTGCCTCCTCAATTGCATAAGGCTAAGCACTGCCTTCCCCTACATGAGACTAAGCATTGTCTCCATCTTGCATGAGGCTAAGCCCCGCCTCCTTAATTGCATAAGGCTAAGCACTGCCTTCCCCTGCATGAGACTAAGCATTGTCTCCACCTTTGCATGAGGCTAAGCCCTGCCTCCTCAATTGCATAAGGCTAAGCATTTTCTTCCCCTGCATGAGACTAAGAATTGTCTCCCATCTTGCATAAGGCTAAGCATTGCTTCCCCTGCACGAGACTAAGCATTGTCTCCCACTTGCATGAGGCTAAGCCCTGCCTCCTCTTGCATGAGACTAAGCATTGTATCCCATCTTGCATAAGGCTAAGCCCTGCTTCCTCCTTGCATGAGACTAAGCATTGTCTCCCATTTCGCATGAGGCTAAGCATTGCCTCCCTAATTGCATAAGGCTAAGCTCTGCCTTTCTTTTCATAACACCAAATGCTATGCTACTTGAAATCTAGCATTATTTTCTATTTTTCTTGGGGCTAAGATCTGCCCCTGATCTTACACAAGACTAAGCTCTGTCTTGTTTCGCTTCGCATATGACCAAACATCATGTCTTTGCATCTCATAGGCTGAAACAATGCCATTCTATCCAAAGGCATCATAGTCCGAAGGCATCATCCTCATAGCCAGAAGACACCATGCCATGGCCTGAGGATCTCTCAATATTGCACATTATTATTCAAAGGCGTCATAGTTCAGAGGCACCATTTTCATGGCCCGAGAACATCATTTCATGGCCTGCGAATCCCTTATCACACAATTCATGGCCCAGGACATTATGGTCTAAGGACATCATCCCCATCGTCCAAAGACATCTTTCATGGTCCAAAGGGAATTTGCATCATGTTTAAATTATCGCAATATACACCTGCATGCATTGTATTTAAGTTTTGCAGGTAATCCAGGAGGTAACCGTTCTCCCAACGGGAGCAATCTTCGCTCCAGTTTTCGTTCAATATTCACACCCTGTAACTACCTCAAATACAGCCAACCACCATCCATTACCCATTTCCACTTGTTGACCGTTCAAATACCCATAACCGTTCCAAGGTACATTCATTCACAACTCCGATGTCGTCCTATCTAGAAGAACCTGTCTATTCCTACAACAACTCCATCGACTCAGTTCACCGCTGGATCCAGAACTACACACGGCCTGATTCCTGTAAAACCAGGGATATGTAGGCAACTCAAAAATCGGAGTTCGGCCTCCATTTTTCAAATCACCCCATTTGGTCAAAATCGGTCATCATTTCTTTACCCGACAACTCTTTCATAATTTCCGAGTAAAGAGGGGCAGCTGTTGATACCCAATTCTTTCCTCATATTTTTAAAATATATATATACTTTCAAAATAGTATATTTGCATTATCATTTAGTTGATAAACCTATACAAGCTCTTTTTTTTCATAATTTTCCATAATTTTTAAAGGCTTTAAATCAATTTTTTTTCTGTATTTTATTGTATAAATATCCAATAATTATCCTTCAAATTATTATTATGATGATTTAATCATCCAAACTTATCATTTACACCAACATGTATGTTTTTAAATATTTTACTGCATTTTTTATAATTATATTTGCATTTTTAGGCTAATTACACATTTTTGCAATAATAGCCCATATTCATGTATAATTATATTATTTATGCAAAAAATAACTTTTTATATTTTTATAATTTAAGTTATTATTTTTAATCATTTTAGTGCACAAATAATATTTTGTTATGTATTAATTACTTTTATAAATTATTTATTTTATTAAATATTGGGTATTTAAAAACTAACCTAAAATCCTACCTATTTTCGGACCAATTACTGGCCCAAAATCTAATACCCTAGACCAAAAAACCCCAAGCCCAAACCAAATTAACCCAACCCCTAACCCGGTCGCGACCCGTTTCTAATAACCCGACCCAACTACCCTTTAATCGTGGTCGTTGATCTCTGAGATCAACGGCCCATATCAAACCCTCCCCTATAAACTAACCCAAACCCCAACCCTAATTCCATTCTCCCCCGTCCGCTGCCCTAATATCCCTCACCTCCCTTCTCCCTCCTAAGAACCCTAGCCCCCCCTAAATCCTCTTATAATCCCGTCTAATATGGGATTCTATGGCTACTACTTGCCATATATGACCTCCTTTGGGTATTGGTTACTCTCCTATACTGCTTGCCTAAACATGGCAAGCAGATCTCCACAAGATCGAACCAAAATAGGTTCAAATCACTGATCTTTCTGCTATTCTGTCTATGTTCATCCTTTGTTCTATTGTGAGTACGAATATTTGTGCATTTTTGTTGATTCTTATTTTTTCTAAAAAAACTAGGGTTTACAGATCTCTTCAAATTGGTTCGATTCTCTAATTTTGAGTATTATTTGTGTCTATATTAGTCCTATGCTACCGTTTCTGTGTATATTCTGTTGATATTTATTTTTTCTAAAAATATTAGGGTTTACCGGCTTATTCTCCTAATTTCATTTTAAATTGATTTATGTGTTCTTCTTTCCTTTTAAGGTCTGATTGTTTGTATTTCCTTACTTATGTGCTAATTTTTACCACTATATAAACCCATTCCCTTTCCCCTTTTTGGAGAGACAAAAAAGTCACTAAAACTCTCACTAAAAATTGAGGTTTCTACTCTGTATTTTGCTTACTATTCTGTTTTGTTTGGCTCTTGGCCGACTGAAAGCCAAGGCCACTAGATTTCTACTTTTCTGACCATTTCTTGGGTGTGAGCACTGCCCTGGGTTCTTGAAACCCTTGGAAACTTGACACATTTGAGACTCTAGGTCCTTACTGTTGTTCTTTTCTTGTTTATTAAATAATCACCGGTTAGTTTCTAAAACCTCGCAATGTTTATTCTCTTATGTTAGCATGTTCTTTGAAACTGCACGACTTAATGTATTCCCTTGACTCTCTTTATGTGTGATTCTGCCTATAATTGCTAGCCTAATAATGTCTTTGCACCTAACTTAGTTAATTTAGACAGAATGAAGCATGTTTAGTTTGGTATTGTTGATAATTCGAATGTTCTGCCTTGATTATATGGTTTAATCCATGTTCTCGGCCTAATTCTGAACTTCTAGTGATTAATTGATGTTATTAGCATGCCTTAACTTGTTTAAGACCTTTACTCTAAGTGTAGTATGCTCCTATGACTATGGTTGCCACTTTATGTGTTCTTGCCATGTCCAATTCTGCACCTCTAACAACCTGTTATCCTTTAAACTAATCCTCCTAGACTGATACCCTCTATGATATCTAATCTTGTTTGTATTATACTGTGTAATCCTGAGTTTGGTATAATCTAATCCTTTAAGTTCTACACTAGTTGCATTACTTGGTTTTACTATTCTAATGCCCTTGCCTATTGACTTTGCAATCCCAGGCTCTTTGTTTCTTATCATATGACACCCTGCCCAATGTGTTAGTTTGCTTCTTGAGTTCATTATATGATTATCTTCTAGTGTTTGCAAATGCTTTTCCAAACCTATTACTATTTTTCATTGATTGTTTCTTGTTATGAGTCTAATTCTGGGCCGGCTGAAAGCCAAGGCCCCCCTCCCCTAAATCTTCTCTATCAACCTCCCTAGTGTGAGCACTGCTCGGGGTCCATTTTGAGATCCTTGTGAACTCTGACACACTTGGGTCTAAAGGTTCTTTGGGCCACTTTGTCCTAATTGTTCAAATCTGCCCCTCTTTTTCACCTACTGAATAAACCAATTGGTTTGTGTAAATGACTGTTGATCAGCTCTGGCACTGGGTTTTGGCTATTTTGTGTAAATGAAGATAGTTTTTCTGGGTTTGATTGGCTATGACTTCTGGGCTGTGGTGAAGCCTGTTAGATATGTAATTGAAGGCCTGGCTAGGCTGGGTATACTTTGGGCCTGTCTTAGGCCCACTATAGGTATTTTGTAACTTTATAATTTATTTCATTCATTGGGCCTGTAATAATGTTGTAATAACAATTGGGGTGTTAGTAAAATTGGGAAAATGGGTATATTATAATGTTTGCTTGAAACGAGTAGAAATCCTGCCTATAGGTGTTTAATTTGCTCAAACATGTTCTGCTACCATGTGTTGTTAGATATCCTGCCTATAGGTGTTAATTTTCTCAAACATATTCTGCTCCTATGTATCGTTAGAAATTCTGCCTATATGGTAATACCACTCGCCTTAATGTGTTAACATTGAACTTTCGAACACTGTTTCATTTCTTAACTCTGCCGCTATTAGAAAGCATATCTATAGGATCAAACTAGGTAATTCTGAGTATTTTCAATAGTTATCACTGCGAACTACTACGCAAATCACCTAGAAATCATATCTATAGGTTTAACCTTGTAATCTGTAATTTCAACAATCAACTCGCAATACCAGATTTCCTAAAATGTGTACTTGTTCAGAAATCACGTCTATAAAGGTAGCATCTTGCATCTGAAACTGCCTGCATGTTCGAATCCCAAGGTCACATAGAAACCATGTCTATAGGGCCTAATGGCTTTAATTTTGCCTCAATCCTGAAATTGTCTAACGTTTAATGTGAAAATTTGTTCGCGTGCATTTGTTGTCTAAGTGTGGAGGCTAACTTGAGCCCTTAATTGCTTTTACATGAAGTCCAACTTATTTTGTATGTCGCCTAGTTTTATCATTTCTGAGCAGCCTAAGCTAAGTCTAGAAACCATCCAAAATAGAGGTCCAAACTCCTCCTGGGCCATAGGCATGGAACGGGTAGTGCACGCATAGGGCACGATTTAGAATCAACTAGTGCGCTTTAGGTAAAAACTTAAAGATAGTAATCGGGTAGCAGGAGATGATCGTCTGTGCCCGCTGAATAATACGAGTAACACCCCACCTCGAGGGAGTTACGAAGTATTATTTATGTTGCACGGGTGATCCTTTAGGCTAAAAAACTTAGGACCCCCCCATCTTGTCTTTAAACCAATTATCTGTGTTTACTCAAGGACTTTCTAATAATTAATTTTTTTCAAACTTCTTGTTTTTCTCTCTGACTATTTGACTAATTCATATAATTCAAGTTCGGCCGGAACCCATAATTGTGGACCTCGAAGAGTGCCTAACACCTTTTCTTCGAGGTAATTTGAGCCCTTACCCGATCTTTGGTGACGCAAACTGGTTAAAACAGAGTTATTTGCAAATAGGTTCCCTAACGCACCTCAAACCCGTTAGGTGGCGACTCTCTCTTTTAACACCTTCCTTTAAAAGAGTTATCACGTGTCGAAACCCAATTTCACGAGAAAGAGGGGTGCGGCAACCGTGTCCTTAAGGACAAGCAGATGGGGGTCATCATACTAACGCTCCCTGATACGATCATAAAGAGAAGACTGAGAGACCACACAAGCCAATACTCAACTCATCTCAGAAGCATCCAATCTAACAAACTGGCTGGCTAAGGCCTGAACATCCAATGCCAATGGCCTCTCTGCTGCTGGAAGATATGCTAAGCTCCCCAAACTCTCCGCCCAGCGACTCAAGGCATCGGCCACCATATTAGCCTTCCCGGGATGGTACAAAATGGTGATATCACAGTCCTTAAGAATCTCCAACCACCTCCGCTGACGCAAGTTAAGATCCTTCTGTTTGAACAGATGCTGCAAACTCCGGTGATCAATGTAAATCTCACAATGGACACCGTACAAATAGTGCCACCAAATCTTCAAGGCATGAACAATAGCTGCTAACTCAAGGTTGTGGATAGGATAGTTCTTTTCATGGGGCTTTAACTGGCGCGAAGCATAAGCAATCACTCTACCTTCCTGCATCTGAACACACCCAATACTGATCCGAGAAGCATCACAATACACTGTGTAAGAACCAAAAGTTGATTGTAGAACTAGAATTGGAGTCGTGGTCAAAGCAGTCTTGAGCTTCTGAAAGCTCTCCTCGCACTCATACGACCACCTGAAAGGAGCACCCTTTTGGGTCAATCTGGTCAAGAGCGATGCGATAGATGAGAAACCCTCTACAAAACGACGGTAATAACTAGCCAAACCAAGAAAACTCCGAATCTCCATGGCTGAGGATGGTCTGGGCCAACTCTGAACCGCCTCTATCTTCTTTGGGTCTACCTGAATACCCTCACTTAAGGGTGGCATGTGGCCGAGCCCGGTCCTAAGTGGGCTTTGCGGGCCCAGTCCTAAGTGGGCCGGTCCTAAGCGAACTCGGGCTTCGCGGGCTTCTTGTTAGAACCGGCCCGGGACCGGGACCACGATCTAACGGTCCCGGGTTAAGTGGGCAGGTCCCGGGCCTAAGTGGGCCCAACAGATACTTTCTATTTTTTAAATTTTTTTTATACAAGTTAGAGAAAAAAATGGTAATAAAAATATCTAAGGCAATTTGTAAATTATATTATAGAATTGTCACATATATATATATATATATATATATATATATATATATATATATATATATATATATATCTTAAGATGTATATATAGTACATCTTAAGATGTATATATAGTATATCTTAAGATGTATACTATCGAATATGGCTTATATACTATGTATATATAGTATAGTATAGTATAGTGTATATATATATATATATATATATATATATATATATATATATTCGATTTACTATATATACATCTTAATATATATAAGATATATTCGATTTATATACTATATATACATCTTAAGAACGAGTCAAGATAAGGCTGAAACACACTGTTTATCAGATGCTTGAACGCTACTGGGGTGTTGGTCAGCCCAAAAGACATCACAAGGAACTCATAATGGCCATATCGGGTCCTGAAAGCTGTCTTAAGAATATCTGAGCCCTGAATCTTCAACTGGTGATATCCTGACCGCAAATCAATCTTGGAGAACACCCTCGCCCCCTGAAGCTGGTCAAATAGATCATCAATACGTGGCAAAGGATACTTGTTCTTGATTGTGACCTTGTTCAACTGCCTGTAATCAATGCATGTTCATCCTTCTTCTTCACAAATAGAACTGGTGCACCCCAAGGTGACACGCTAGGCCGAATAAACCCCTTATCAAGGAGTTCCTGAAGCTTTTCCTTCAATTCCTTCAACTCCGCCGGTGCCATACGATACGGTGGAATAGAAATGGGCTGAGTGCGCGGCACCAAATCAATACCAAAGTCAATATCCCTGTCATGCGGCATGCTCGGTAGGTCTGCAGGAAACACATCCGAAAAATCTCGCACCACCGGAACAATATTAATAGCAGGGGTCTCTGCACTAACATCCCTCACAAAGGCCAGATAAGATAAACAACCCTTCTCAACCATCCGCTGAGCCTTCAAGTATGAAATCACTCTACTGGGAACATAGTATATAGAGCCACTCCACTCAACCCTCGCAACCCCGGCATCGCCATTGTCACGGTCTTAGCGTGACAATCCAGAATAGCATAACATGGAGACATCCAGTCCATACTCAAGATCACATCGAAATCAACCATAATAAGTAACAAGAGGTCAACTCTAGTCTCCAATCCCCCAATAGTCACTACACACGACCGGTATACCTGGTCCATAATAATAATATCGCCCACCGACATAGATACATGAATAGATGAAACTAGAGACTCACATGGCATATCCAGATAATGAGCAAAATACGATGATACATATGAATAAGTAGAACCTGGGTCAAATAATACAGAGGCATCCCTGTGGAAGACTGAGACAATACTTGTGATCACTGTATCGTAAGCAATGGCATCTGGTATGGCGGGAAGAGCATAAAATCAGGCCTAACCGCCACCTGATCGGCCTCCCCCCGAGCTGGTTGAGCGAGTGGTGTAGCAACTGGTGTAGAAGACGCAGCTTGACTCCTCTGCTGTGCTGGACCTCCCTGACGATTAGAACACTGCCTCCACACATGCCCAAAGTCCTCGCACTCAAAACAACTCCTTGGTGCGGGTGATGGGGACTGAAGGGAGCCCCGAGCACCAGGATAACTGGTAAAAGAACCTGGCATAGACGAACCCTGACCCGATGGAGCACGGGATGAACTCTGAGCTGGAAGGGCACTAAGAGATGAGTGACCCTACTGATAACTGTGTGAACCATGGCCAGATGATACACTACGGTGAACTGGGCGAGCCGTCTGAGCATGCCTGTAAGGATGACCCCTGCCGTGGTAGAACTGACCCGCAGAAGGAACACCGCTGAATCCACCCTGCCCACGAGGCCTATTGGCCTCCTTCTCACCCCGCTCCTGGCTGCGAACCATCTCAATCTGACTAGCAATGTTGACAACCTCATCAAAAGTAGCACCGGGCACTCTCTTTCTCTCTCTAGTCATAAGCAATCGCAGCTGAAAAGTGAGGCCATCTATGAACCTCCTGATCCTCTCCCTGTCTATGGGAACCAACCAGACAGCATGACGGGCCGACTCAAAAAATCTCATCTCATACTGTGCCACGGACATATCCCCTTACCGAAGCTGCTCGAACTGCCTACGCAGCTCCTCTCTGCGGGACTGAGGCACGAATTTCTCCAGGAAAATAACGGAGAACTGCTGCCATGTAAGGGGTGCTGCGCCGACCGGCCTACGCCTCTCGTAAGCCTCCCACCAACTAAAGGTAGCCCCTGAGAACTAAAAAGTAGTGAACGAGACCCCACTGGTCTTTAGAATACCTGCTGTACGGAGTATCCTCTGCACTTATCCAAGAAGCCCTGTGCATCCTCTCCCTCTGTACCACTGAAAGATGGAGCATAAAGTCTCTCAAACCTCTCCAATCTACGCTGTTCATCATCAATCATGACAGGAACCACATAGTCCTGAGCGGCTGCAACAGGCTGGGCCGGTGGTACCCCCGGTGTCTGGAGTCCCTGTACCACCTGCTCTGGTGTGCGGGTGACGGGAGTCTGAGCACCTCCCCCGTCCTGAGAAGTGGCTGCTGCGGCCGGAACAGAGACTGCCTGAGCAAGACTGGTGCACGCGGTCAGAATCTGAGCTAAGGCCTCCTGAAGGCCTGGAATCACAATGGGCACGGGTGGTGCCTGAGCTGGTCCCACAGGCTCATCCACAACTGGAGCATGCTCCTGAACTGGGGCAACTGGTGTAACTGCAGGTGTTGCCCTAGCTGATGTGCGAGCTGCACCTCTGCCCCTACCGCGACTTCGGTCTCTCGCGGCCCCGACTGGTGGTACTGGTGGCTGCCAATCCTGCCCCGTAGTATGCGTCCTCACCATCTGTGAGAGAATTAGAACAATAGAAATTTAGTTACAAGAATCAAAAGATTCGCACGACAAGAATTAAAGAATGGTGAAGTTTCCTAAGGGTTCGGCAGCCTCTCGAAGATAAGTACAGACATCTCCGTACCGATCCGTAATACTCTACTAAACCTGCTCATGACTCGTGAGACCTATGTAACATAGGCTCTAATACCAACTTGTCACAACCCAAATCCTAACTTGTCGTGATGGCGCCTATTGATACCACTAGGCAAGCCGTCATTTCCAAATACTCCAAATATTTAACAGAAAAACAATTCAAGACATTTGAAATAGGTAAAATTTTCATAAACAAGGGGGTAAAACCCAAATCACAAGTGAGGAAATAGCTCCCAATATCGGGGTGTCACTAAGCCATGAGCATCTATACATAATTAGTCTAGAAATGAAACGACTGTAACAGTTTGGATCCAAATATAACGATAGAAAGGATAAGGAAGGAGAAACAAGGATTGCGAGTGCCAGGCAGCTACCTCGATATCTTCAACGGTCAGCTACGCGAAATATCAACACTCACCGCGTCCAAAAACTCCTGGATCTGCACACGAAGTGCATGGTATAGCGTGAGTACAACCAACTCAGTAAATAACAATAATAAATAAAGAACTGAAAGATAGTGAGGAGCTACACAGTTATAATTCATTTTCAGTAGTCTCAACAAGAAAAGTAGACATGCTTTCAAATCCAGCAAATTAAGTCAAATCAGTTTATTCGTGCCAAATTCAAGTAAAAACCAGATAAAAGTATCCTTTAGAAGTTTTCCAAAATCAGTGATATATGGCAACTATGTGCAACAACAATGAAATCATATACAACCTCTCAGAGCAACAATCACTCAGTCCTCTCATTCACTCCAACCTCTCAATCACTCATTCCTCATAGTCACTCAGCACTCGGCACTCGCACTCAGTAGGTACCTACGCTCACTGGGGGGTGTGTACAGACTCCGGAGGGGCTCCTTCTGCCCAAGCACTATATCAAGCCAAATCATGGTATAAATCAATGAAAACATGCTGCGGCGTGCAGCCCGATCCCATAAAAATCCTCACAATTAGGCCCTCGACCTCACTCAGTTAGCAATATCTCCAGTTTCTCGTGCTCTCAGAAATCAGGAAAATCAGCGCAAAAGCAATAATATGATGTATCAACAAGAACAATAGAGACTGAGATATGATATGCGAATAAAACTGAGACTGAGTACAAATAGCATTTAGAAGGTAATTCAGCATGTAACACAGCCTCTGTGGGTCCCAACAGTACCAACACATAGCCTAATTATGGTCTCTAACATGATTTACAGTCAAATTTCTATAACAAATGAAGAGCATATAGTTAACAACAAGTTTATTCAACTTCTCAGTTTCATGGAATGGACCAAGTTACAATTCCTATGGTGTGCGCCCACACGCCCGTCACCTAGCATGTGCGTCACCTCCAAAACAATCATATAACATTAAAATCCGGGATTTCATACCCTTAGGACCAGATTTAAAATTGTTACTTTCCTCAATCCGAGCAAAGCTCTATTCCAATATGCCTTTGCCTCGCGAATCAGCCTCCAAACGTCTCGAATCTAGCCACAAGCAGTACAATACAATCAATACGGACTAAAGGAATCAACTCCACAAGAAAAATACGAAATTATAAGCCAAAATCCAAAATTGGCCAAAGTCCGTCCCTAAGCCCACATCTCGAAATTCGGCAAAAGTCACAAAACCCAAAAGCCCATTCACTCACGAGTCTAACCATACCAAATTTATCAAAATCCGACACCAAATGGCCATTCAATTCCCCAAAATTAACTCTCCAAATCCCTAGCCTCAAACCCCCAAATTTCACCTCAACACCACACAATCTAAGTGGGAACAACAATGGGGAACAAGATTATTGATCAAAAATGAGTACAAGAAGCTTACCTAAAAAAATCCCCTCAAAAATCCTCTCCAAAATCGCTGATGTCCGAGTTCAAAATGTTGAAATGAAACTAAAGTCGCGAACCCTTGTTTTTAAACATTCTGCCCAGGCTTTTCGCACCTGCGGCCACTTATCCGCACCTGTGGGACTGCTTCTGCGGTTATTACTCCGCTTCTGCGGAAACCACGTAAGTCACTAGGATTGCACCTATGATCCAGGTTTCGCACCTGCGGAGGTGCTTTTGCGGCCCTTTGTCCGCTTATGCGGAAACAACCAAACCTTCAAACTTCGCACCTGCGCCCTTCTCGCCGCATCTGCGTCCTCGCAGGTGCGGAAGGAACATTGCCCCTGTGACCACTGCCTTCTCTACCTAGCCCGCCTCTGCATCTCTCTTCCCGCTTCTACGGGCTCGCACCTGCGGTGCCCACTCCACAGGTGCGGTTACATCAGTAGCGGCAATACTTCAGCTGCTTCACCAACTCGAAACCAAGTCCATTGACCACCCGAAATCAATCCGAGGCCCTCGGGACCTCAATCAAACATACCAACAAGTCCTAAATCACGATACGAACTTAGTCGAATCCTCAATTCACCTCAAACAATATCAAAAACACGAATTACACACAGATTCAAACCTAATGAACTTCGAAATTTCTAAATTCTACAAACGACACCGAAACCTATCAAATCACGTCCGATTGACCTCAAATTTTGCACACAAGTCACAAATGACCCCACAAACCTACTGCAACTTCCGGAATCAGAATCCGACCCCGATATCAAAAAGTCAACCCCCCGATCAAACTTCCCAAAAATTCGACTTTCGCCATTTCAAGCCTAATTCTACTCCCGACCTCCAAATCACAATCTAGACATGCTCCCAAGTCCAAAATCACCCAACGGATCTATCAAAATTCCAATCCGAGGTCGTTTACACATAAGTCGACATCCGGTCGACTTTTCCAGCTTAAGATTTCAATTATGAGACTAAGTGTCTCAATTCACTCTGAAATCTCTTCGGGCCCCCGAACCAACCAACCCGATAAGTCATAAAATAACAGTGAAGCACACAAATGAGTATAAAAGGGGAACGGGACTACAACTCTCGAAACGACCGGCCGGGTCGTTACAACTATATTTACCGCAATAAGTTTTTTTTGCACGAACAACTATATGTTGCACTTTCAAGAGGGATATCAATATCGACAACAAGAGTTTTGGTTATGGAAAATCAACCAAAGCATCAGAAGGATACATACACACAAAAAAACATCGTCTACAAAGAATTGTTCGGTAAGATACCATCACATTAAATACTTTTAAACTGTAATACATAATTATCTTACTAACATGACTAAAATAATCATTTGTGTAAGTTCTGATGATGTTCTCTCATTTTGAATTCACGTATTATGTTAATATTTTTCGGTATTTAGATAATTATTATATTATTATACATCAATTTTCTCTCATTAATTAAATTTTGTTGTTCGTTTATATAAATAAATATTTAAACCATCACATGTCATTATTAACGTGCAACACACGTTCAGATACTTGTTAAAGTATAATTGTGTATCTTATATCTATCTATATCTATCTATCTATCTATACTATACTAGTCTTACTGTCCCATAGTTAGAAATCTATATCTATACTATATTAAAAGCATGAAGGCCCTTAGCAAAAGGTCGTTCGTCTTTTTTACCCTTTTAAAATAGATTTCGTACTAGACAAAATAGTCATTTGATTATTTTTCTAATATTTATGATATAGTCAATTAATAATTTTCTTAATATTTAGGACTTTAATAATTTCCTAATATTTAGGACTTCTATATCAACTAAGTTTTCTATATTGAAGTTTTTTCTTATTTTAATTATGTAGTATACCATATTTGCAACAAAAAAAAGTAATAACACGTGATACATAAAAACCATACGTAATACATAAAAACCACATTTTTAGGTTTAGAAGCTTTAGAAAATATTGCAAATACACCTTAGTTAGGAGAAAAGAAATTTAAAAGAATTACAAGTAGAGAAAAAAAGATTGATTAAAAAGGCGATATTTCATAACTAACAAACATAACAGCTTGTTTAGATGGCTGTTATGTATTGTTTTATAATGTATCGTATAGTATTGTATCGTTTTGATGTATACAATGTTTGGATAAATTGTATTTGTAACGACCCGACTTGTCGTTTTAAGAATCTACGCCCCGTTCAGTGACTTAAGGTCTCGAGCATCTTTGCAATATGTATTATGACCCGTGGGTGTGGTCGAGTTTGATTTACTAAAGATTCGGAATTAAATTAAAAGAACAATCCTTATTTAGAAGGTTAAATGGAAAGAGTTGACTGGAGAGTTGACTTTTGAGTAAATGACTCCAGAATGGAATTTTGATAATGTCAATAGCTCCGTATGGTGATTTTGGACTTAGGAGTGTGGAAAATTATTTGGAGGTCCGTAGTGGAAGTAAGCTTGAAATGGCGAAAAAATTAAATTTTGGGAAGTTTGACCGGGGGATTGACTTTTTGCTATCGGGGTAGAAATCTTATTCTGAAAATTTGAATAGCTTCGTTATGTCATTTATGACTTGTGTGCAAAATTTGAAGTCATTCCGGATTGATTTGATATGTTTCGGCACAAGATATAGAATTTGAAAGTTCAATGTTCATAGATTTTGATTTGAGGTGCAATTCATCGTTTTGATATTGTTTGATATGATTTGAGACCTCGAGTAGGTCCGTGTTATGTTATGGAACTTGTTGGTATGTTCAGACGGGGTCCCGAGGGCCTCGGATGAGTTTCGGATGTTTAACGGATCGAATTTGAATTTGGAGAAGGAGCTGAAGTAGCTGGGCTGCTGGTGTGATTGCACCTGCGCAAAAAACGGCCGCAGGTGCGAGCTCACGGATGTGAGGAATAATTTGTAGATGCGAAAATGCATGGGCTGTCCAGGCACCGCGGGTGCAAAAAATTTACCGCGGGTGCGAAAAAAATTATCGCGGGTGCAAAGACCGCAGGCGCGAAGAAATCATCGCGGGTGCGAAGACCGCAGGTGCGAAGAAATCACCGCGGTTGTGAAGACCGCAGGTACGAAGAAATCACCACGGGTGCGAAAATCCTGGATAGAATGTTAAAAAGAGAGGGGTTCCGAGTTTTTGCCATTTTTGGGCATTAAAGCACGGTTTTTGGGGTGATTTTGAGAGAGAATGCAAGGAAAACTTGAGGTAAGTCACTTGTGATCATTTTTACTCCATAATATTGAATTATCATCGACTAATCCAACTAGATTACATGTTTTTGAGGTGTAAATCGGGGGTTTGAACTTAGGGATTTGAAAATAAGATTTGAAGATTTGGAAGTCGAGTTGAGGTCGGATTTTGGTAAAATTGGTATGGTTAGACTCGTGGTTGAATGGGCTTTCGGATTTCGTAACCTTTGTCGGGTTCCGAGATATGGGCCCCATGGACGATTTTTCAGCTAATTTCGGATTTTTCTTGGAAAATTAGTATTTTCTTATGGAATTAATTCCAATAAATTTTATTGACTGAATCGAATTATTTGTGGCTAGATTCAAGGTGTTTGGAGGTCAATTCAAGCAAGAAGGAAATTATGGAATATTGGCATAACTTCAAAAAGGTAAGTATCTTGCCTAACCTCGAGTGGGGGAATTATCCCTTAGGCATTGAGTGTTATGTGGAAATTGTATAATTGAAAACTATGTACGCGAGGTGACGAGTACGTACTTGGTTTATATGTGCAAATTATATCGGTTGAAATTCGTAGGCGCCCTTAACTATTAAGTTGTAAAATTGTTGTAACTTATTAAATCTCTTATTTGTCATGCCTCATTCTTTGTTTGCCTAGGTTGTTTTTATAGGATAAATTGGTGTAATTGTCACTTAACTTTTACGTGAACTCTGTGTTTGTTTGAGTTGACATTCTTTTATGGAAAACACTTTCATTATTTATTGTACCTACAAATAATTAAAATGAAAAATTTAGTTAATAAGATGAATTACTTTTCAGTTCACGTTGTGGAAAATTTGGTATTGAATTATAAAGGTCGTGAATCATATTGAGGCAAAGTGCCAAATTGTGAAATATTATTCGGTTGAGTTGTTCACTCCCGAACATTTTGTTAAGATGTTGTGCACATTATGATCGAGTCATGGCTCCTTATTATGGAAAAATAATGTATTGTTGATTTCTGTGGCAAGTTGTAATATTTGAGCACTTGATGTGTAATTTATGATATGTTGTAATAATTGAGCACTTGATGTGCAATTTGTGATATGTTGTAATATTTGAGCACTTGATGTGCAATTTGTGATATGTTGTAAGATTTGAGCACATGATGTGCAATTTGTGATATGTTGTAATATTTGGGCACTTGAGGTGCAAGTTGTATTATGCTGTGATATTTGGGCACTTGAGGTGCGATTTGTGAAATATTGTGATATTGATACGCATGCGGTGAGATAATGGTGGCTTGAAACGCATGGCTAGTAAGAGAACTACTAGAAGTCATGCGGTGATATAAGGTTAGGGTGTTGAAACGCATGCGGTAAGATAAGGGTGGCTTGAAACGCGTGGCTAGTAGAGGAACTACTAGAAGCCATGCGGTGTGAAAAGGATGGCTAAAATGCGGGATGTCATTTCGATAAAAATGATTTCTTTAAAAATTAAATGTGAAGGCTCCCGCGGTGATATGAGAAAATGAGATATTGTGAATTTATTTATGATTTGGGACTACGAGGCGGCACCTCGGGAGTGCCCTGTTGATATTTCTTTATTTATGTTCCTGCCTTGGCGATTTTGTTTCATTGAATATGTAAATTCTTGTCTTCTTTCGTGATGTTCTAGTTGACTTTATTATCATATGTTTTGTGTTCCTAGTTATATTGTGTTGGCTTTGGCTTTTTAGCACGTGACCCTGTAGAAGTATATTTCTGGGTTTTCTTACTGATTTTCGATGATTGAGTTGATTTAAATAAAAAGGAATTATTATTTTATTTTAAATTAAATAGTTTTACAACCAAACCAGTAGTTTATCTGATTCCTTAATTTAAGTGAAATGTTACTTTCTTCACCCAAATGAATTCTAAAAATAAATTCAATTCTTTGTTGATTTCTTACTTGATTTAAAAATTTTAAACTCACTTTAGTGGAAATAGATTGATCATGTGGATCGTATATACATTGAGGATATTTGGTACGTGAGTTGTTCGTGCAGTTGAGATATGAATTGAGGGCACGAGGTGCCGGAAAAACATGATGATTTAATTATGGGCACGAGGTGCTGTTGAAATATGAAAATGGATTGAGACCCGTATTTACAAAAAATATGAAAATGGGCTGAGACCCGTATTTTTTATGATTATGAAATAAGGTGTCCCATGGTGACTTTTTAATTGAAAGAATTATATTCAAAATATTTATTTGGAAGGATTTTTATTCAAAAAGAATTATATGAAAGAATTATATGTGAAAGACATTTATTTGAAGGACTTGATTTAATTGGGTGTAATTGTGTTTATTAATTGTTGAGGGATATTAATGGTATTCTTGTTGTCTGTTTTGCATATCACTGGTTGTTTTATCCTACCCTTATTATTATTGTTTCCTAGTATTTTGTGTATTATATTTCACAGGTTATTAGACTAGTGAGTGTCTTGACTGTACCTCATCTCTACTCCATTGAGGTTAGTCTTGATACTTACTGGGCACCGCTGTGGTGTGCTCACTCTACACTTCTGCACATTTTTGTGCAGAGCGAGGTATTGGAGGTATCGAACTTGAGCAGAGTTAAAGCGCGATCGTAAAGATTCAAGATAGTGCTGCTTGGCCGTCGTAGTCCCTTGGAGTCTTTTCATATCATTGTACTGTTAATTTGTAATCAAACCGTATTGTATATTCGGTCTTCGTGATCATTCCATGTATTCAGTTAGAGTTCGTGACTTAGTACTACCAGTCTTGGGAGGTTGTATATTGTGATTATTTTCGCTGTTGGTTTAAAAACAAATGGCTTCAAAAGATAATTGTAATCGGCTTACCTAGTCTTAGAGACTAGGTGCCATCACGACGCCTGTGGTGGAATTTTGGGTCGTGACAAGTTGGTATCAGAGCTCTAGGTTCATAGGTTCTACGAGTCACGATAGAGTTTAGTAGAGTCTTGTGGATCGGTACAGAGATGTATGTACTTATCTTCGAGAGGCTACAGAGTTAGTAGGAAATATTTTCACTTCTTTCATTCCTTATCGTGCGACATTATTCAGCTTGAAGCATATATCTTATGTTCTTTTGCATCCGCTCGTGTATGAAATTGCGCACTCGGTATCAACTATGCGTCAACGGTTCATGATACTATAGAGGGGTTATAAGAGAGCCAGGGTTTTTCAACCATTATTACAACGTGTCGTCTAGATAGAGGATGCGAACGTATTGAGAGATCATTCAGTTGTGCATATTGGGGTGCAACGGGTTCTGACATCTAGTTGATAAGTATGATATTAATAAGGTTTAATTAATTGCCTAATCATCATAAATTGTGGTAGGGTCATGAGGTGGATGTAGATTTGAAATAGCTGGTGGTATTAAAGACTATGTAGTTCGTATGGGATTTCTATTTAGCGAAGGGTACGTACGCAACCAAGGCACTAGAGGAAGCAGGTTTAACTGTCACGAGGATGACATGCGCAAAATAAATGGTTTGAGATGTCTTATGAACGGAGTCGTACGAGCGATGAAGGTTAGTATTGTGGATCATCAGAATGTGCCCTATGGCTTCACGCCAAGTGAGGGGAGTCCACTATCAACGATCAGATTGTGGGGGTCATGTGTTATATCAGTTTTGGCCTAAGATGTATTTATGTGGTATTGAAAGGTTCTCCAAAATTTGTATATGATTAAGAGCTGAGATTGGTATGGGATGATGCTGGGACTTGCGATATTCCCGCTTCCTTAATAATTCTACATTTCAGTACTAGCGAGGTCATAGAAATAATTTCAGAATACTCGAGGTGCTACAGTAAGTTCTTTTAATGCACCACCGATACGAGGTTCCTATAATGGTTATTCCAGTTATCCGGCAGAGACTCAGTATGAGCAGCCGAACCCGCATAAGGGTTGTTATCAGTGTGATTGTACTAGACACATCAAGAGGAATGTCCCAGACTTGGAAGAGACGGATTTCATCAGAATAGTTAGGCTACGAGCTTTATTCCAGTTAATACTCCACGTGCACAGTCAGCTAGAGGTGGAGGACATGCTGGTAGTGGGCACCTAATAGGTGGAGACCCGACCTGTTGTTATAATCACTATGATTTGGCTGAGGCCAATACACCAGATGGTGACGTTACAGGTACGATCCCGATTTTTTGTTATAAAAGGATAATTTCCCCTTAATTTGATTCATTTTTGAATATTGAGGTGAGTCCTCCTATTATGCTTCGCTTATGGGTTAGCTTCGTAATTTTGTGACCCACTTATATGTTTATCCCTGTTGGGAGATTTGAAGATGTGAACCTGTGTCTATCATTTTTATTTTTGGGCACCATTGAAGGCTATAAGTCCAAAAGTAAATTTTATTATTCAATACAATGGGTTTAATGTGTCTCGGAATAATTGATTCCAATTTTATGAATTATATGCCCTACCGGTATGAGGGTTCGTTATGTGTTATGAAAAAAAAAATGTTTACGAAAATTTATTGAAAGGAAGAAAGAAAGGAAATTGAAATTTCAGTTGGCACAATGTGCAAAATACTTGTGATTCGAAGTTAAGGACGAGGTCCTTGTGGTGAAATATTTATGAGTTTAAAATTCTCCCTTTGTGAAATTTAATTTGTACAATAATATTAATAGGGAGTCATGCCTGTTAGGCTTATTTGATAATTCTTGTATATTTTCCGTTCATATTCAGTCATTTTCGTGCTGTAAACATTGAGTTTTAGCCTATGAGGTGAGTGCCCAGGTGGCGTTAAATGTGACTCATTAATCCGAGTAAGTAATCATGAGGTCTTCATGCCTCGCATTCTGTTGTCAGTGTTATAAAAAAATTCGAAACGAGGTGGTGGTTAATATGAGATTAATTGATGATGCAGGAATTAATTATAAACAACTTTTAAGACCAGAGATGTGGTGATGAGCATACATATGATGTGCTTCATGTCTGATATCATTATGATAATGCAATGCTGAGATTAGTATTATTGATATATATCTTGTAGTATTTTGTTGGGTTGCGGATATGTTGTAGGAGTTATTTTGGTGTTACTCTGACAGGTGGTTAGGCCCAATTACAGGGAGACTCTGCCGAAATTCTTTTGAAAAATTTGGGAGTTAGTAAAATTTGGGGGATTGAGATGTGCGAAAGAAGAGATAAGTTATGTTGTGTGTTTGAGGGCGAATGATCCTAAGCGGGGAAGAATGAAATACCCCAGAATTTTTTTTTGAAGTACTTCAACACTATCAAGAAAGTTGATGGGTGCATAGGCATGAGTTGCTGTAGCCAGTTGAGACTAATACCGTGCGTCGAGGTGAAAATCAGGCATTTTGGAAATGATTGGAGAGTTAGAGATTTTTGCTCTAAAGCTTATAAGAATGGTGAAAAGAAATAATCTCAATTGAAATGGTGTTGTCGGACCCGTGTTAAATTGCGGGAATGTAGAATCACCCACAAGTATGTGTGCAAGAATATACTCAGTAATTTAAAGTCCTCAGAAAGATTCTTAGCACGTTCGAGGATGAACGTTTGTTTAAGAGGTGGAGAATGTAACGACCCGACTTGTCGTTTTAAGAATTTATGCCCCGTTCAGTGACTTAAGGTCTCGAGCAGCTTTGCAATATGTATTATGACCTGTGGGTGTGGTCGAGTTTGATTTACTGAAGATTCAGAATTAAATTAAAAGAACAATCCTTATTTAGAAGCTTAAATAGAAAGAGTTGATTGGAGAGTTAACTTTTGAGTAAACGACTTTGGAATGGAATTTTGATAATGTCAATAGCTCCGTATGGTGATTTTGGACTTAGGAGTGTGTCTGGAAAATTATTTGGAGGTTCGTAGTGGAAGTAAGGTTGAAATGGCCGAAAAATTAAATTTTGGGAAGTTTGACCGGGGGGTTGACTTTTTGATATCAGGGTAGAAATCTTATTCTGAAAATTTGAATAGCTTCGTTATGTCATTTATGACTTGTGTGCAAAATTTGAAGTCATTCCGGATTGATTTGATATGTTTCGGCACAAGATATAGAATTTGAAAGTTCAAAGTTCATAGATTTTGATTTGATGTGCAATTCATCGTTTTGATATTGTTTGATATGATTTGAGACCTCGAGTAGGTCCGTGTTATGTTATGGAACTTGTTGGTATGTTCGGACCGGGTCCCGAGGGCCTCGGATGAGTTTCGGATGCTTAACGGATTGAATTTGGATTTGGAGAAGGAGCTGAAGTAGCTGGGCTGTTGGTGTGATCGCACCTGCGCGAAAAACGGCCGCAGGTGCGAGCTCGTGGATGTGAGGAATGATTCGCAGATGCAAAAATGCATTAGCTGTCCAGGCACCGCGGGTGCAAAATATTTACCGCGGGTGCGAAGACCGCGGGTGCGAAAAAAATCATCGCGGGTGCGAAGGCCGCAGGCGTGAAGATATCATCGCGGGTGCGAAGATCACATGCGCGAAGAAATCATCGCGGGTGCGAAGACCGCAGGTGCAAAGAAATCACCGTGGGTGCGAAGACCGCAGGTGCGAAGAAATCACCGTGGGTGCGAAAATCCTGGACAGAATGTTAAAAACAGAGGGGTTCCGAGTTTTTGCCATATTTGGGCCTTCAAGCATGGTGTTTGGGGCGATTTTGAGAGAGAATTCAAGGGAAACTTGAGATAAGTCACTTATGATCATTTCTACTTCATAATATTGAATTATCATCGACTAATCCGACTAGATTACATATTTTTGAAGTGTAAATCGGGGGTTTGAACTTAGGGATTTGAAAATAAGATTTGAAGATTTGGAGGTCGAGTTGAGGTCGGATTTTGGTAAAATTGGTATGGTTAGACTCGTGGTTGAATGGGCTTTCGGATTTCGTAACTTTTATCGGGTTCCGAGATGTGGGCCCCACGGATGAATTTTGAGCTAATTTCGGATTCTTGTTGGAAAATTAGTATTTTCTTATGGAATTAATTTCAATAAATTTTATTGACTGAATCGAATTATTTGTGGCTAGATTCAAGGTATTTGGAGGTCAATTCAAGCAAGAAGGCGATTATGGAATATTGGCATAACTTCAAAAAGGTAAGTATCTTGCCTAACCTCGAGTGGGAGAATTATCCCTTCGGCATTGAGTCTTATGTGGAAATTGTGTAATTGAAAACCATGTACCCGAGGTGACGAGTACGTACTTGGTTTATATGTGCAAATTATATCGGTTGAAATTCGTAGACGCCCTTAAGTATTAAGTTGTAAAATTGTTGTAACTTATTAAATCCCTTATTTGTCATGCCTCATTCTTTGTTTGCCGAGGTTGTTTTTATAGGATAAATTGGTGTAATTGTCACTTGACTTTTATGTGAACTCTATGTTTGTTTGAGTTGACATTCCTTTATGGAAAACACTTTCATTATTGATTGTACCTACAAATAATTAAAATGGAAAATTTAGTTAATAAGATAAATTACTTTTTAGTTCACGTTGTGGAAAATTTGGTATTGAATTATAAAGGTCGTGAATCATATTGAGGCAAAGTGCCAAATTATGAAATATTATTCGGTTGAGTTGTTCACTCCCGAATATTTTGTTAAGATGTTGTGCACATTATGATCGAGTCATGGCTCCATATTATGAAAAAATAATGTGTTGTTGATTTTTGTGGCAAGTTGTAATATTTGAGCACTTGATGTGCAATTTATGATATGTTGTAATAATTGAGCATTTGATGTGCAATTTATGATATGTTGTAATATTTGAGCACTTGATGTACAATTTGTGATATGTTGTAATATTTGAGCACTTGTTGTGCAATTTGTGATATGTTATAATATTTGGGCACTTGAGGTGCAAGTTGTATTATGCTGTGATATTTGGGCACTTGAGGTGCGATTTGTGAAATATTGTGATATTGATAAGCATGCGGTGAGATAAGGGTGGCTTGAAACGCAGGGCTAGTAGGGGAACTACTAGAAGTCATGTGGTGATATAAGGTCAGGGTGTTGAAACACATGCGGTGAGATAAGGGTGGCTTGAAACGCGTGGCTAGTAGGGGAACGACTAGAAGCCATGCGGTGTGATAAGGATGGCTAAAACGCGGGATGCCATTTCGAAAAAAATAATTTCTTTAAAAATTAAATGTGAAGGCTCCCGCGGTGATATGAGAAAATGAGATATTGTGAATTTATTTATGATTAGGGACTACGAGGTACCTTGGGAGTGCCCTGTTGATATTTCTTTATTTATGTTCCTGTCTTGGTGATTTTGTTTCATTGAATATGTAAATTCTTGTCTTCTTCCGTGATGTACTAGTTGACTTTATTATCATGTGTTTTGTGTTCCTAGCTATATTGTGTTGACTTTTGCTTTTTAGCACGTGACCCTGTAGAAGTATATTTCTGGATTTTCTTACTGATTTTCGATGATTGAGTTGATTTAAATAAAAAGGAGTTATTATTTTATTTTAAATTAAATAGTTTTACAACCAAACTAGTAGTTTATCTGATGCCTTAATTTAAGTGAAATATTACTTTCTTCACTCAAATGAATTCTAAAAATAAATTCAATTCTTTGTTGATTTCTTACTTGATTTAAAAATTTTAAACTCACTTTAGTGGAAATAGATTGATCATGTGGATCTTATATACATTGAGAATATTTGACACGTGAGTTGTTCGTGCAGTTGAGATATGAATTGAGGGCACGAGGTGCCGGAGAAATATGATGATTTAATTATGGGCATGAGGTGCCGTGGAAATATAAAAATGGACTGAGACTCGTGTTTACGAAAAATATGAAAATGGGCTGAGACCCGTATTTTTTATGATTATGAAATGAGGTGTCACATGGTGACTTTTAATTGAAAGAATTATATTCAAAATATTTATTTGGAAGGATTTTTATTCAAAAAGAATTATATGAAGGAATTATATGTGAAAGATATTTATTTGAAGGACTTGATTTAATTGGGTGTAATTGTGTTTATTAATTATTGAGGGATATTAATGGTATTCTTGTTGTCTGTTGTGCATATCACTGGTTGTTTTATCCTGCCCTTATCATTATTGTTTCTTAGTATTTTGTATATTATATTGCACAGGTTATTAGACTAGTGAGTATCTTGACTGTACCTCGTCTCTACTCCATTGAGGTTAGTCTTGATACTTACTGGGCACTGCTGTGGTGTGCTCACTCTACACTTCTGCACATTTTTGTGCAGAGCCAGGTATTGGAGGTATCGGACTTGAGCAGAGTTAAAGCGCGATCGTAAAGATTCAAGGTAGTGCTGCTTGGCCGTCGCAGTCCCTTGGAGTCTTTTCATTTCATTGTATTGTTAATTTGTAATCAAACAGTATTGTATATTCGGTCTTCATGATCATTCCATGTATTCAGTTAGAGTTCGTGACTCAGTACTACCAGTCTTGGAAGGTTGTATATTGTGATTATTTTCGCTGTTGGTTTTAAAAAAATGGCTTCAAAAGGTAATTATAATCGGCTTACCTAGTCTTAGAGACTAGGTGCCATCACGACGCCTGTGGTGGGATTTTGGGTCGTGACAGTATTATTTTTCGTCGTTTTATGATATCATGCACCAACAATATGAAGAATAAAATTATAATATTATAGAGAAAAAGTGAGGTACAAGGTAGAATTATTATATAAAAAGATAGGGTAAAGGATAAAATAAAATTATTTAATAATATGGAATGGCAAGATGAGAGAAAAAACTAAGGGAATGACGCGACCACACCAAATCGGTCGTTTAATAAAGTAGCACTTTTTGTCGCTATGTAATGACGAATTTAACAATACGATACAATAAAATTTAAGTAACAACCAAAAAAATTATATTTAAAGTAATAATACAATATAATATAACAGGTAACAGCCATCCAAACAAGATTTAAGAGTCTTTTTGTTTTGTTAACCTTTTTGTAAAGATTGATTCTTTGGAAATTCAGTCTTTTAGAAAAAGTTAACAATTACATAATGCAATTTGGCATTTTGTTCTTCTAATAAGCTACTAAAAAATTAACATATAATCCAGTACTCTAATTTATTATTAAAAAACATTAATAAATATAATTATTTGTAAGTTGTTAATCACTAACATTAATTATTAAGTAATAAGTTTCATAATGCACATATATGAAAATATTGTTATCAAACAAAATAATGTAAAAAATAAGATTTGAAGAGAGCCTCGAAGAGGAGTCGAACCTCCACGCTATTTAGCACGAGATTTCGAGCCTCACGTGTATTAAAAATAGAAGAATTTTCTTATAAAATATTTTATCGAATCCACTTTCATGACACGATGTTAGTGTTCTCAACTTCTAAAATATAATTAATGAATAGAGTTTTTTGATGAGTCATGTGGTAAATAATAAATTTTTATGATCTTTAAAGTTTTACACATGATTGCGGGGGTTTTGCAGCCGTACCCTATATTTGTGCCACCTTTTAACCTGTACCCTATTTTTAAAAATTATTGATTTGGTAGCCAGCTAAAAATAAATCCGTAATAATATAACAATTATACCCCTGACAAGAGATATAAAACCCACATCACAGATTAATTGCGTGATCTCCAACCTCATTCGTGAAAAAAGATCTCCTCCTCTCCTCTCAACAGCTTTATCAAAAAACTATAAACTTGTCCAGATTCATCTTCATAATCACACTTACATGAAGTTGTTTCACCTTGAAGCTAAAACTTCATGCTAATGTAACATGTAGTTGTTTCATGTTGAAGTTAAAACTTCATGCTAATATAGCATGAAATTGTTTCACATTGAAGCTAAAACTTCATGCTAATGCATGCTGAAATTATTTATCCTGCAATCTACAGTTTTGTCATGAGTTTTATCCGAAACTTCAGTCTAAACATGCTGAAGTTATTTAGTTCATTTGCTAAAACTTCAGACTAAACATGCTTAAGTTTTTTTAGTTCATTTGCTAAAATTTCAGACTAAACATGCTTAAGTTATTTAGTTCATTTGCTAAAACTTCAGACTAAACATGCTTAAGTTTTTTGTTCATTTGCTAAAATGTTAGACTAAACATGTTTAAGTTTTTTAGTTCATTTGCCAAAACTTCAGACTAAACATGCTTAAGTTTTTTAGTTCATTTGCTAAAACTTCAGACTAAACATGGTTAAATTTTTGTCTTGTAGTATGTAATTTTCTAATGCGTTTTTGCTAATGCATGCTGAAGTTATTTGGTTTATTTGCTAAAATTTCATACCAAAACATGCTGAAATTTTGTTATGCAGTCTACAGTTTTGTCATGAGTTTTATCCGAAACTTCAGTCTAAACAAGCTGAAGTTTTTAGTTCATTTGCTAAAATTTCATACTAAACATGCTTAAATTTTTGTCTTGCAGTATGTAATTTTTTAATTAATTTTTTCTAATGTATGCTGAAATTATTTAGTTCATTTGCTAAAACTTCATACCAAAACATGGTGAGGTTTTGCCCTGCAGTCTACAGTTTTGTCAATAGTCTTTTATTAAAGAATGACAAAATCGTCTTTTTAAAATGCTTTTAACAAAAAATGGGTACGGATGCAAACGAAAAAATAAAACGGGTATAAGTTAAAAAGGACGACCAAACAGGGTGCCCCATGCAATTTTTACCATGATTGCACAAGAATTGTGGGTCGAGCCCGTGCTTAAGGCGGTGGGCCATAACAAGTGTTCGTCCGCGCGCTTGAGGCATAAGCTTGCAAAGACAAGAGCCCACACATAAATTCAAGAATATCTTACGAGTGTCTCCAATTTTGCCTACCCTTTATTTGGCAAGTGCAAGCAAAAGTGATTAGTAAAAGCCAAATAGAAAGATTCAAAACTGATATATTCATTAATTTTTTACTTTTTGAATCCTTCGTTGAATAGTTTTGGAAGTCTTGATATTATAAATTTTAAAAGCAATCGAGATTTTAATTTATGTAAATTATTTCTTATTTGAATATTATAACATTATCATAATTCTTTTTATATTATAACATGACTATAATTCATTCGATATTATCTTTGAACTCTTTAATTATCTGCTCAAATAATACTTTTTACTTCATTAGTTTTTTGTATAATATTTTAAAATGATTACTTAATAATCAAATTAAATAACAAACAAATAATTAAGAACATAGAAGAGAAAGATAGAGGGAGGCAAAGAGAAAGAAATAAGATAATCGGATAAGTCATATTTTTTCATTTATCGAAACAACTAAATAGGATAAATATTCATCATTTTTTAGGAATTTATATTTTCTAATTTTATTTTATAATGCAAACATGTTATTTAATATTTAGACAATTGCTTAATAAGTTCTACACTCATTATATGAATACACGCGCAAAGCGCGTACCCTAAGACTAGTGATATATTAAAATCACGAAGGCCCTTAGCGAAATGTCGTTCGCCTCTTTTATCCTTTAAAAATAAATTTTATATTGGATAAAATTATAATTAAATTCTCTTCCTAATATTTAGAACTTGAAAATTCACTGAAATTTTGATTATTAAGTATTTCCTTGTTTGAAGTATATACCTAAAATTTATGACTTAAAGGCAATTAATATTTTACATTTAATAAATCATTAAAAAGGTCAAATATTTGGAAGGTCAGTGCAAAATTTTACGTCCATTTGAGGTACTCAACAACTAGAGTAATTTTATTGAAGAACAATTCTAACATTTAGTATTTTCAACAAATTACATTAATTTATTCTCATTAAGTTGTAAGCCGATGTAAGAATAAAATTAAAACTATTAAATATATAGGAAAATAATATTTCACTCTTTTAATCTTGTCTTCTTTTATCTATCCAGAAACTATTATAATAGCACGAAACTCCAACAAAAAATTGATCGATCATTTTATCATTTAAAAATATATATCATTTTGGACAAAAAAGTCATTTAATTAGTATTTTTTACGAGTAGTATTTAGAACGATGAAGTTAACTAAAATTTTGACTATTATATATTTCCTTATTTGAAAATATAGGAACTCATAACATTTAGGAATACTTTAATCCCAGTAAGATTTTACTTATATTAGTTAAATAAGTAAATTATTACGAGAATTTATTTTTAGGAATTATTATTTTATCAAAAACAATAATAATCCATATGACATTAGAAATCTTTTACTTCAAGATGCAAAGAAACTCTTAAATTAATTTTTTTTATTATATATCCAAGTGCAAATAATGGCAAGAGGAAGAGACGAAAACTCTAAAATTAAATTGTACAGAAATCTAACTCAAGAGCTCAAGATATTGTCGGATTGCTAAAGTTTTGAAGATCTGAGACTTGGGTTAGCTTTAGAATTGTAAGTTCGATATCATGTTAATTTGTTAATATTTTTATTGGATTGAGAGCTTTTGGTTAATCTTTTTGTAGAAGATTTAAAAAGAGATAAAAATATAAAAAATATAACATGCTAAGTAATTGAAACAAATAGATAAAAGAAATTGATCTAAAATGACCTGACATTTTAACAGTTTGAATACATTCTCTCTGTCTCAAAATATCTTATTATACGTATGAGTTAGTCAATATGATCATATTCAAGTGAAGTACATGTTATTTTTAAAAATGAAATTGAAATATTCAGACATTATACAATAGAAATTATTATATTTTAAAACTATTTACGAAGTATATCAAATTAGTTTGATCAAAATAATAGGTTTTTTATTTCAAGATCACAAAGAGGAGGCAATTAATGTGTAAATTAAAAAATTTAGTAGTTGCCTTATTTTCTCTTTTTGGACTAATCATGAAAAAATATATTCTTTTATTTAGCATTAACTTGGAATCATGTGTCTCAATTATAAGCTATGGTGTTAACCACTATGGCAGAGCGTATTTGTTATTTAGGTTGCCAGCTAATGTGAAAAAATATTAATAGCTATTGTCAACTCAAGTAATTCTTTTTTAAGAAAATATTTTTGTATTTTATCAAAAATATTATCGTGAAGTTTCGCAGTTCTGGCATCGATAAACCTATATGGGTGATAGCTATAGCATGTAATTGAAAATAAATATCAAGCTAGAAAAATGCGTAACTAATACTATCCATCATAATTGAGCTAAAGGAAGTAAAAGTATACTCAACATAATCTCTTTATCCTGATAATAATCATATCTGCTTATAAAGGATGGTGCGAGAACCTAAAGTTATTCCTAATAAAATTTTAAATAAAAAAGTATATGAGGACTTTTATAAAGCAGATATCTTCCTTCCTTTGTTCAAGAATTTACTTAAAAAATTGATAAATCATACAATGAAAACATCTACTATATAATTTTAAAAAATTATATTCATTGGTGCGAGGTACACGCGCAACGCGCGTACTCTATGAATAGTTTATTCTAAAAAGACAGAAATATAGTTGACTAGCTTGCAAAGGATAATTTTTTTCTCATGATCAAGATGCAAATTATTAAATTGCTTTAATAAATACTATATAGAAACTGTTTCCAACATATTAGAAAATAATAAATTATTATTTGCAAACATATGTTGTGTTTTAATTTTCTTGTGTGCCTATAATTATTTCTCATTTAAAGAAAAGACTTTTTAAAAGTAAGTCCAATTTGATTAAAAAAAATATTTAAATTGTTTATATTTTCTAAAAATATTTTTATTACAAAATTTACAAAAATATTTTGCTTTTTTCTTTTTTTAATTTTTTATGATTTCTTATTTTGTTGTATTTATTTTTTACTTTCATAAACATATATAAACGATTTTTGGCAAATTGTAACCTCATTTTCTTTTTTTAGCATTTTATTTTCATGTATAAAATGGTAAATGCTTTAATATTACTCGGTGAGATAATTTGTACTCCTAAAATTATATCTTTGAAAAGATTTAGTACTAAACTCAAATATATTCTGTAACTACCCGACCGGTCCTTTTGAGCTCTAGCGCATCATTCAGCGGTTTGAGGCCTTGAGTAGCTTCACTTCAAGTATTATGACCTGCACGTATGATCGGAATTGAATTTCGGGAAGTTCGGAGTTGATTTGGAAGGAAAATTCTCATTTCGGTAGCTTAAGTTGGAACGATTGACTTTTGAGTAAACGACCTCAGAATCGGGATTTGAAAGTTCCAATAGGTTCGTATGATGATTTCAGACTTGGGCGTATGTTCGGATCGGGTTTTGGGTGACCCAGGAGCATTTCGGTGCTTATTATGGAAAGTTAGCATAATGGAAGAATTTCATAAATTTGGGTTGAAGTATATTTTGATGTTATCGATGTCCGTTTGGCATTCCGAGCATGAGAATAGTTATGTATGGTGATTCTGGTCTTAGGAGCACGTCTGGATGTGGATTTGGGGGTCTGTAGGTCATTTCGTGGTCTTTTGGCGAAACATTGGAATTTGGAGGTTTTTGGGAAGTTTGACCGGGAGTGGGCTTTTTGATATCGGGTTCCGATTCTGATTCCAAAAGTTGGAATAGGTCCGTGATGTCATTTGTGACTTGTGTGCAAAATTTGGGGTCAATCAGAGGTGATTTGATAGGTTTCAGCGTCGGTTGTAGAAATTGGAAGTTTCAAAGTTCATTAGGCTTGAATCCATGTGCGATTCGTGTTTTTGATGTTGTTTGAGGTGATTTGAGGGTTCGACTAAGTTCGTATTGTGTTATAGAACGTGTTGGTATGTTTGGTTGAGGTCTTGGATGCCTCAGGTGGATTTCGGATGGTTAACGGATCAAGTTTTGAACTAAAAGAATTCTGCTGAAGTTGGCAGCTGCTGGTGTAATCGCACCTGCGGAGTGGGCACCGCAGATGCAAGCCCGCAGAAGCGAGGAGGAGATCGCAGAAGCGGTCAAGTAAGAAGCAGGTAGAGGTCGTAGGTGCGAGGTCCTTTCCGCACCTGCGTGTCCGCAGATGCGGTGCAATTGGCGCAAAAGCGGGAATGAGTGGGGAGGCTGGTCCGCAGAAGCGGATACTTTTGCGCAGATGCGCACCCGCAGAAGCGGGGTTGAGACCGCAGAAGCGGTTGGTCGGCAAGAGTGAACTCCGAAGAAGCGGATGGTAGACCGCAGAAGCGGTGCCGCAGATGCGAAAACAGTATCTGGGCAGAAGGTTCTTTTAAAAATGGGATTTGGCCCATTTTCTCTCATTTTCACTTGGTTGGGACGATTTTTAGAGAGCTTCAAGGGGAGATTTTCATCAAGCAACACAAGGTAAGTGATTCCCATCTATTACAAGTTAAGTACATGGTTTTTGTAAGGATTTAATCATGGAAATTAGTAGAAATTGTGGGATTTTTGGTAGAAAACCTAAAATTGATATTTTTTTATTTTGACCACGAAATTGAACGTGGAATTGAGAATAAATTATATATTTGAGTTCGTGAGACTATGGGTAAAGTTTATCTTCGAATATTTTCGGAATTCGGGCACGTGGGCCTGAGGGTTGATCTTTATTGACTTTTCAAGCGAAGTTGAAAATTTGTTTAAATTGATTGATTATGGGCATTAGAGTATATTTTGATTGGTTTGCACCTTGTTTGACTAGTTTTAGATCGACGGGCATCGGTTTGAGTTGTTAGAGAGGCTTTGGAGCCGGTTATAGAATTTCGGAGCGAGGTAAGTCTCATGTCTAACTCTGTGAGGGGAAAACTACCCCTAGGTGATGTAATTGTTATGTGTTACTTATTTCGGGGGCTACATATGCACAAGGTGATGAGAGTCCGTACGTAGCTAAATTCATGCTATTATCCGGGTAGACTTAGGTTCATGCTATTGTCCGGGTAGACTTAGGTTCACACCATGCTATAATTGTACTATAGGGGTTATTTTGCTCGTTTAATTCCTTGATTTCGCCTTACGACTTGAGACCGGACTTGCGTAGAGTGATAGAATTGCTTTTGTAGAGATTTTACGGGCTTCATGACTAGCCGTGGAATATTGTACTCCTTATATGAATTTCTCCCGCGCTATGTGTTTTCAATGAAAGGGTTTTCTTAAAAATTTATAACTCACACGTCTATTCGTGAGTGGGGTCAATGACCCATTAAAGCTTCTTATTCTAATGGGATCGGGCCATTCGCCTCAGAAGGATTATGTACCACACTCTCATGGGAGCGGGCCGTTCACCTCGGCAGTATAATAGATACATCTATGTTTCATGCCGTTCGACCCACGACAGTGCACAGATTATGATGGGATCGGTCCGTACGTCTCGACATTTCTGTAAAATACTCTCATGGAATCGTGCGTAATAATTGACAAGAAGTCAGTGTATCTATGAGTCTTCCCAATCTGAATTATGACAACCTATCTAGTGAGGTCCATTATATATTTATGCTCTAGTTGAGGAGGTGATTTCTAATTTAGAGCTTGAACCTATCGTAGAGAGGAGGATCGTATCACGTATTTACACTTATTTATTTCATTTGTTTACACTGCCCCATATCTGTTTACTTCTTATTATAACTGTCTTATTGGACCACTAGTAAGTGTCGATGTCTATCACGACCCGAAATTCCCACCTTCGGACCGTGATGGCGCCTAACAATTCACTTGCTAGGCAAGCCAACGTTAGAATATTATTAACCAATTTTTAAACAATATTTACATTATTAATAATCAAGGAAACAAAAGCGGAAGCAAAATTTAAAATATAGTAAAATAATCCATAAATTCAACGGTGTCTAAATACCATCCCAGAATTAGTGTCACAAGTGCACGAGCTCCTAGAATAAATACAAATAAAGGTCTGAATAAAATAAAGCTGTTTAAAAATAAACACATTGCTAAAGTAAAAATAGACGGGGACTTCAGAACTGCGGATGCCATGCAGTTATACCTCAAGTCTCCTCTGGTAGCTGAAATCCGAGCAAGTCTACGGTATGCCGCTGGGACTAACTCCAAAATCTGCACAAGAAGTGCAGAGTATAGTATCAGTATAACCGACCCCATGTACTGGTAAGTGCTGAGCCTAACATCGACGAAGTAGTGACGAGGCTAAGGCGGGCGACTTACATTAACCTGTACGCAATATTAGTAACAACAACAATAATAGAAATAATTTAAGTAACTCATTTATAATAATTGAAGCCAACTCAGCAGTCATAACCAATTATTATTTCCATCAATTCTGTTGCAGCGTGCAACCCACTCTCACAATATATTCACATTCAAATTCTGTTGCGGCGTGCAACCCACTCCTCCAATATATTCATTTTAATCAAGTCTGTTACGGCGTGCAACCCGATCCACCAATATATATGTGTATGTCAATTTTTAAATAAGTCTGTTGCGGCATGCAATCCGATCCTCCAATATGGACTTTTAATAAGTCCGTTGCGGCGTGCAACCCGATCCTCCAATATGGACTTTTTATTAAGTCTGTTGCAGCGTGCAACCCGATCCTCCAATATGAACTTTTAATAAGTCTGTTGCGGCGTGCAACCCGATCCTCCAATATATTCATTATAATTAATTCTGTTGCGGCGTGCAACCCGATCCTCCAATATATTCATTATAATCAATTCTGTTGCGGCGTGCAACCCGCTTCTCCAACATATTCATTTACCAATTCTTATAGAAGAAATTTCCCAAATAAATGCAACAATTGATATAAAATTACAAGACAACAAGCATACAATAATTATGATTTAATTATGAAACAAACAATGTCAAATAGCAAATTATTATAGAAATCAGGGAGAAAATAGGCAGTTTAATATTTAATGTGCTAAATGTCAAATAACAATTAAGACACATAATTCAAGTAGCATGTAACAATTAATGCAAGAATTCAAGAATTAATATTTTACAAAGAATAGGAGAGAAATAATTATTATAAAAATTAATTCATGATTTAAAATAATTTATGATTTTTCAAGTAAGCAGGCAAACAATTAATTTGACAACTTATAGACACTCGTCACCTCCCCTATACGTCATTCACATGCAATTCACATAACAAACAATTTAAGGGTTCTATTCCCTCAAGTCAAGGTTAACCACGACACTTACCTCGCTTTGCAAATTCCAATCAATTACTCGACCACAACTTTTCCTTTTAAATTTGTCTCCAAAAGCTTCAAATCTATTCATAAACAATTCGATATACTCAATACGAATCATAGGAATTAATTCCATATGATTTTACAAATTTTTTCGGATAAAAATCTGAAATTCATTAAAATATTCGGCAGTGGGACCCACGTCTCAAATCTCAGAAAAACTTACGAAATCCGAACACCCATTCTGAGACGAGTCGAACCATACAGAAATTATCCAATTCCGATGTCAAATGGACCTTCAAATCTTAAATTTTTATTTTTGGAAGATTTTAGAAAAATCTAATTTTTTTCTCATAAATTCACGGATTCATGATATAAACGAGTATGAAATCATGAAATATAATCAATATAGGATAAGGAACAGTTACCCCAATATTTTTCTGTGAAAATCGCCCAAAAATCACCTTACCCGAGCTCAAAAATAGAAAAGGGTTGAAAATGGGACGAATCCCATTTTCCAGAACTTAAGTTTTGTTTCTCGAACTTTTACCATTCGCGAACGCGGTCAGTGCCTCGCGTTCGCGAAGCACAAATTCCTGCTGACCAATTTTATTCTTCACGAATACGAGATGTCCTTCGCGAACGCGAAGGACATTTTCCTTGCCATCCCCAATTTGCTCTTCGCGAACGCGAAACTCCCCTCGCGAACGCGAAGAAGGAAACCAGAAGCAGGTTTCTGCAGTTTCCTCAAGTCCAAAAATGATCCGTTAACCACCCGAAACTAACCCGAGCCCTCGGGGCTCCAAACCAAACATGCACCCAAGTTCTAAAATATCATACGAACTTGCTCGTGCGATCAAATCGCTAAAATAACACCTAGAACTACGAATCGGACACCAAATCAAAGGAAGTTTTCAAGAAAACTTTAAAACTTATATTTTTATAACCGGACATCCGAATCACGTCAAATCAACTCTGATTCTCACCAAATTTGGCATACAAGTCATAAATATTATAGTGGACCTACACCGGACTCCGAAACTAAAATATAGACCCGAGATCAATAAATCCAGCATCAGTAATTTCTTAAAAATCATTAAGCTTTCAAGCTTTTAAATTTTCATCAAAATTCCATATCTTGAGCTAGAGACCTCGGAATTCGATTCCGGGCATACGCCCAAGTCCTAAATCACGATACATACCTACCAAAATTGTCAAAATACTGATCCGGGTCCGTTTGCTAAAAATATTGACTAAAGTCAACTCAGTTGAGTTTTAAAGCTCTATTTCACATTTTAATCTATTTTTCACATGAAAACTTTTCGAAAATTTTTTCGGACTACGCACGCAAGTCGAGGAATGATAAAATGGTGCTTTTCGAGGTCTTAGAACACAAAATTACTTATTAAATTTAAAGATATCATTTTAGGTCATTAGATTCTCCACCTCTAAAACAAACGTTCGTCCTCGAACGGAGTTAGAAAAAAAAGTATCTGAGCTGGAGAAAAGGTGTGGATATTTACTCTGCATGTCTGACTCGGACTCCCAGGTAGATGCCTCTACTGGCTGACCTCTCCATTGCATCCGAACTGAAGGATAACTCTTAGACCTCAACTGTCGGACCTACCGGGCTAGAATAGCCACCGGCTCCTCCTCGTAAGTCAAATCTTTGTCCAATTGGACTGAGCTGAAATCTAACACATAGGACGGATCACCATGATATTTTCGGAGCATAGACACATGGAACACCGGATGAACCGCTGATAAACTAGGTGGTAGTGCAAGCCTGTAGGCTACTTCACCCACCCTTTCAAGAATTTCAAAAGGTCCGTTATACCTAGGGCTCAACTTGCCCTTCTTTCCGAATCTCATTACACCTTTCATAGGTGAAACCCGGAGCAATATACTTTCTCCAACCATGAATGCAATATCACGAACTTTACGGTCTGCATAACTCTTTTGCCTAGACTGAGCTGTGCGAAGTCGATCCTGAATAATCTTGACCTTATCCAAGGCATCCTGTACCAAATCGGTACCCAACAACCGAGCCTCTCCCGGTTCAAACCAACCAACTGGTGATCGGCATCGCCTTTTGTATAATGCCTCATATGGAGCCATCTGAATGCTCGACTGGTAGCTATTATTATAAGCAAACTCCGCAAGTGGCAAGAAATGATTCCAAGAACCTCGAAAGTCTATAACACAAGCGCAGAGCATATCTTCCAATATCTGAATAGTGCGCTCTGACTGTCCGTCTGTCTGTGGATGAAATGTTGTACTCAACTCCACCCGCGTGCCTAACTCACGCTATACAGCTCTCCAGAAATGTGAGATTAACTACGTACCTTGATCTGAAATTATAGACACGGGCACACCGTAAAGGCGGACAATCTCACGAATGTAAATTTCAGCTAAACTCTCTAAAGAATAGGTAATTGCCACTGGAATGAAATGTGCTGACATGGTCAACCTGTCTACTATGACCCAAACTGCATCAAATTTTCTCTGAGTCGGGAGCCCAACAACAAAATCCATAGTGATACGCTCCCACTTCCACTCAGGAATTTCTAACTTCTGAAGCAAACCACCAGGTCTCTGATGCTCGTACTTAACTTGTTGACAATTCAGACACCGAGCTACATATGCAACTATATCCTTTTTCATTCTCCTCCATCAATAATGTTGCCGCAAATCTTGATACATTTTGGCGGTACCTGGATGAATAGAATACTTGGAACTGTGTGCTTCTTCAAGAATTAACTCACGAAGCCCATCCACATTAGGCACACAAATACGACCCTGCACTCGCAGAACCCCATCTTCCCCCACAATAACCTGTTTGGCATCACCGTGCCGCACCGTGTCCTTAAGGACAAGTAAATGAGGATCATCATACTGCCTCTCTCTGATGCACTCATATAAAGAAGACCGAGCGACTGTGCAAGCTAGAACCCGACTGGGTTCTAAAACATCTAACCTCACCAACTGATTAGCCAAAGCCTGAACATCTGCAGCTAATGGCCTCTCACCAACCGGAATATATGCAAGACTGCCCATACTCACAGCCTTTCTACTCAAAGCATCGGCCACCACATTGGCTTTTCCGGGGTGATACAAAATAGTGATATCATAGTCTTTCAATAACTCCAACCATCTTCTCTGCCTCAAATTAAGATCCTTTTATTTGAACAGATACTGAAGGCTATGATGATCAGTAAATACCTCACACGAGACACCGTAGAGGTAATGCCTCCAAATCTTTAGCGCATGAAAAATGGCTGCCAATTCTAAGTCATGAATAGGATAATTCTTCTCGTGAACTTTCAACTGCCGCGACACATATGCAATTACCTTGCCATCTTGTATTAATACTGCACCAAGCCCAATGTGAGATGCATCACAATATACCGTATACGATCCTGAACCTGTGGGTAATACCAACACTGGCGCCGTAGTCAAAGCGGTCTTGAGCTTCTGAAAGCTCAACTCACACTCGTCTAACCATCTGAATGGGACACCTTTCTGTGTCAATCTGGTCAATGGACTTGCTATAGATGAAAACCCTTCCACGAATTGACGATAATAACCTGCTAAACCCAGGAAACTCCGGATCTCTGTAACTGAAGTAGGTCTAGGCTAATTCTGAACAACCTCAATCTTCTTAGGATCCACCTTTATGCCTTCTGCCGATACAACATGCCCCAAAAAGGCAACTGAGTCTAACCAAAACTCACATTTTGAAAACTTGGCATATAACTGATTATTCTTCAAGGTGTGAAGCACACTTCGAAGATGCTGCTCATGTTCCTCTCGACTGCTGGAATAAATCAAGATATCATCAATGAATACAACCACAAAAGAATCTAAATAAGGCTTGAACACCCGATTCATCAAATCCATAAATAATGCTGGGGCATTTGTCAACCCAAATAACATCACTAGGAATTCGTAATTCTCATACCGAGTTCGAAAAGTTGTTTTAGGGACATTAGATGCCCTAATCTTCAACTGATGGTAGCCAGACCTTAAATCGATCTTCGAAAATACCTTGGCACCCTGAAGCTGAACAAATAAGTCATCAATTCTTGGCAGCGGATATTTATTTTTGATAGTGGCCTTGTTTAACTGCCGATAATCTATACACATCCGCATAGAGACATCTTTCTTCTTCACAAATAATACTGGTGCACCCCAGAGCGAGACACTAGGTCTAATGAATCCTTGATCAAGCAAGTCTTGTAACTGCTCTTTCAATTTTTTCAAATCCGGCAGGGCCATACGATATGGTGGAATAGAAATGGGCTGAGTGCCCAAGGCCAAATCAATACAGAAGTCAATATCTCTGTCGGGTGGCATCCCCGGCAAATCTGCAGGAAATACTTCTGGAAATTCACGAACAACTGGTATTGAGTCCATAGAAGGGACATCCGCACTGGGATCGCGAATATAAGCCAAATAGGCTAGACACCCTTTCTCTACTATACGCCGAGCTTTCATATAAGAAATAACCCTGCTGGCAAAATGACCAGGATTTCCTTTCCACTCTAACCGAGATAACCCCGGCATAGCTAGTGTTACTGTCTTGGCATGACAATCCAATATAGCATGATAAGGTGACAACCAATCCATACCTAAGATGACATCAAAATCTACCATATCAAGAAGTAGAAGATCCACACTAGTCTGGTGAAGCTGAAGCTGACCCAAATGGGCCGGATAACCACTGTAGTAACTCTGGAGTGGTGGTGCACTGATAGGAGCTGAATGTGCACTAAATGCTGGCTGACCAGAGTAAGGCATAATAGGATCGTGACTCCCTGAAGCACCGGGAGATGCATGAAGTGCTGAATGAAACGGTCTGGGAGGATGACCCCTACCAAAATTACCTCTACCTCCAGACGAGGTACCACTGAAACCACCTAACTGACGAGGCCTCTTATCAGACCTCTGTCCTCTCTCTTGTGCAAGAACCATCTCGATTCTCCTCACGACATTAGCAGCCGCGTGAAAAGAAATTTCATTTTCGGTCTCCTTGGCCATCTGAAGCCTGATAGGGTGAGTGAGTCCCTCAATAAACCTCCTCACTCTCTCTCCCTCAATAGGTAGTAAAATGAGAGCATGACGGGCCAAATCCACAAAACGGGACTCATACTGAGTAACAGTCATACTGCCCTGCTGTAGATACTCAAATTGCTTGCGGAATTCCTCTCTCAGTGTGATAGGGAGGAACTTCTCTAGAAATAGCTGAGAGAACTGCTCCCAGGTAAGTGCAGGCGATCCGACTATTCAGGTCAATGTATAATATCTCCACCACCTCTTGGCGGAACCCGTCATCTGAAATACAACAAAATCAACCCCATTGGTCTCAACTATACCCATGTTCCGTAGCACCTCATGGCAGCGTTCAAGATAATCCTGTGGGTCCTTAAAAGATGTACCACTGAAGTGAACTAGAAAAAGCTTGGTAAACTTATCTAGTCTCAATAAGGCCTCAAAATACATGGCGGTCCTATCACCGATCTGTGCCGCAATAACTGGCTGAACTACCCCAACTGGCGGGGCTGCTGGAGCCTGATTCTGGGGAGCCATCTGCTCCGGAGCGGGAGTAGTGGGAGTTTGTGCTCCGCCCCCAGCCTGTGAGACGGCTGGTGCCACTGGAAATGTACCGTTCTGGGCCACGCCCTCCATAAGACTTACCAAACGGACTAGAGCGTCCTAAAGTACTGGAGTGGCTATGAATCCTTCCGGGACCTGAACTGGTCCAATTGGTACATTCTGAACTGGAACCTACTCCTGAAGGTCCACATGAAGTTCTATAACAGGTGCAACTGCTCGAGCTCCGGACTGAGCTCTACCTCGGCCTCTGCCTCGGCCTCTAGCACGACCTCAACCTCGACCTCTACCCCTGGCCATAGTTGCCACCAGGGGTTCTGGTCCCTGTCCATCGGTAGAGGTATTACATGTTCTCACCATCTGCGAGAGAATAAGAGTAGAATGGTTCAATCATCGAGGATAGAATAAAATCGCACGACATAATAAGAAATAAGTGATATTGTTCCTAAACTTCATAGCCTCTGAGAGATAAGTACAGACGTCTCCGTACCGATCCTTCAGACTCTACTAAGCTTGCTCGTGACTCGTGAGACCTATGTAACCTAGTGCTCTGATACCAACTGCCACGACCCGAAATTCCTACCTTTGGACCGTGATGGCGCCTAACATTTCACTTGCTAGGCAAGCCAACGTTAGAATATTATTAGCCAATTTGTAAACAATCTTTACATTATTAATAATCAAGGAAACAAAAGCGGAAGCAAAATTTGAAATATAGTGAAATAATCCATAAATGCAACGTTGTCTAAATACCATCCCAGAATTGGTGTCACAAGTGCACGAGCTCCTAGAATAAATACAAATAAAGGTCTGAATAAAATAAAGCTGTCTGGAAATAAACACACAGCTAAAGTAAAAATAGACGGGGACTTCAGAACTGTGGATGCCATGCAGTTATACCTCAAGTCTCCTTTGGTAGCTGAAATCCGAGCAAGTCTACGGTACGCCGCTGGGACCAACTCCAAAATCTGCACAAGAAGTGCATAGAGTAGTATCAGTATAACTGACCCCATGTACTGGTAAGGGCTGAGCCTAACATCGACGAAGTAGTGACGAGGCTAAGGCGGGTCACTTACATTAACCTGTACGTAATATTAGTAACAACAACAATAATAGAAATAATTCAAGTAACTCATTTATAATAATTGAAGCCAACTCAGCAGTCACAACCAATTATCATTTCCATCAATTCTGTTGCAGCGTGCAACCCGCTCTCACAATATATTCACATTCAAATTCTGTTGTGGTGTGCAACCCACTCCTCCAATATATTCATTTTAATCAAGTCTGTTACGGCGTGCAACCCGATCCACCAATATATATATGTATGTCAATTTTTAAATAAGTCTGTTGCGGCATGCAATCCGATCCTCCAATATGGATTTTAATAAGTCCGTTGCGGCGTGCAACCCGATCCTCCAATATGGACTTTTTATTAAGTCTGTTGCAGCGTGCAACCCGATCCTCCAATATGGACTTTTAATAAGTCTGTTGCGGCGTGCAACCCGCTCCTCCAACATATTCATTTATCAATTCTTATAGAAGAAATTTCCCAAATAATTGCAACAATTGATATAAAATTATAAAACAACAAGCATACAATAATTATGATTTAATTATGAAACAAACAATGTCGAATAGCAAATTATTATAGAAATTAGGGAAAAAATAGGCAGTTTAATATTTAATATGCTAAATGTCAAATAACAATTAAAACACATAATTTAAGTAGCATGTAACAATTAATGCTGGAATTCAAGAATTAATATTTTACAAAGAATAGGAGAGAAACAATTATTATAAAAATTAATTCATGATTTAAAATAATTTATGATTTTTCAAGTAAGCAGGCAAACAATTAATTTGACGATGTATAGACACTCGTCACCTCGCCTATACGTCGTTCACATGCAATTCACATAACAAACAATTTAAGGGTTCTATTCCCTCGAGTCAAGGTTAACTACGTCACTTACCTCGCATTGCAAATTCTAATCAATTAATCGACCACATCCTTTCCTTTTAAATTTGTCTCCAAAAGCTTCAAATCAATTCAGAAATAATTCGATATACTCAATACGAATCATAGGAATTAATTCCATATGAATTTATAAATTTTTCCTAATAAAAATCCGAAATTCATTAAAATATTCGGCAGTGAGACCCACATCTCAAATCTCAAAAAAACTTACGAAATTCGAACATCCATTCCGAGTCGAGTCCAACCATACAAAAATTCTCCAATTCCGATGTCAAATGGACCTTCAAATCTTAAATTTTCATTTTTGGAAGATTTTAGAAAAATCTGATTTTTCTTCCATAAATTCACGGATTCATGATATAAACGAGTATGGAATCATAAAATATAATCAATATAGGATAAGGAACACTTACCCCAATGTTTTCCCGTGAAAATCGCCTTACCCGAGCTCAAAAATAAAAAAGGGTTGAAAATGGGACGAATCCCATTTTTCAGAACTTAAGTTCTATTTCTGGAACTTTTACCCTTCGCGAACGCGGTCAGTGCCTCGCGTTCGCGAAGCACAAATTCCTGCTCACCAATTTTACTCTTCGCGAATGCGAGGGCTACTTCGCGAACGCGAAGCTTGCCTGTCTTGGCCTTCGTGAACGCGAGATGCCCTTCGCGAACGCGAAGGCCATTTTCCAGGCCAGCCCCAATTTGCCCTTCGCGAACGCAAGACTCCCCTCACGAAAGCGAAGAAGGAAACCAGAAACAGGTTTCTGCAGTTTCCTCAAGTCCAAAAATGATCCGTTAACCACCCGAAACCAATCCGAGCCCTCGGGGCTCCAAACCAAACATGCACCCAAGTCCTAAAACATCATACAAACTTGCTCGCGCGATCAAATCGCCAAAATAATACCTAAAACTACGAATCGTACACCAAATCAAAGGAATTTTTCAAGAAAACTTTAAAACTTATATTTTTACAACCGGATGTCCGAATCACGTCAAATCAACTCCGATTCTCACCAAATTTGGCAGACAAGTCATAAATATTATAGTGGACCTATACCGGGCTCCGAAACTAAAATACGGACCTGAGATCAATAAATCCAGCATCAGTAATTTCTTAAAAATCATTAAGCTTTCAAGCTTTTAAATTTTCATCAAAATTCCATATCTCGAGCTAGAGACCTCGGAATTCGATTCCGGGCATACGCCCAAGTCCCAAATCACGATACGGACCTACTGAAATTATCAAAATACTGATCCGGGTTTGTTTGCTAAAAATATTGACTAAAGTCAACTCAGTTGAGTTTTAAAGCTCTATTTCATGTTTTAATCCATTTTTCACATGAAAACTTTTCGGAAAATTTTTCGGATGGCGCGCGCAAGTCGAGGAATGATAAATGGTTCTTTTCAAGGTCTTAGAACAAAGAATTACTTATTAAATTTAAAGATGACATTTTGGGTCATCACAATGTCGACCCCTCATCACTACTTCTCTGGAGTTAGGCTTAGATACCTATTGGGTACGCGTTGATTTATGTATCCATGCTACACCTGCTGCACATTTTTGTGTAGGTACATATATGTCTGGTGGTATTTTGGGTGCAGAGATGTGGATGTTGCGTGGACATACCGTGAGCTGCATTTCATGTTACGATCCGCAACCTGCAGAGTCTCTATCAGAGCTAAATATATTATCCTGTCTAATTTGTATTCCAGACAGATATTGTATTTTATTACATTTCCTAGTTGATACTTATGCACTTGTGATACCGGATTGTGGGGGTTCTTAAGGGTGGTTCATCATTGTAATTCGCGTAAATATCATCATTTACCCTGTAAGTTTTATTTCATACTACTTAATTAAATGAGAATTTTTATTTCAAAATACTAAAATAAGTAATTAGGTTAATCATTCACCGTTAGCTTGCCTGACGGCGGTGTTAGACGCCATCACGACCTTTAGTGAGTTTTAGGTCATGACATATTTTAATAAAATAAAAGGCTAGCAGTCTACAAAGTTAGAAGAAAAAGAAAGAAAAAATACTCCTAAATTGAAAGTTGTCGAAACTATCCTAGTTTGTAATTGAAAGTGCTTATTTAATATTCCTAAATTTAAATGTTGTTGAAAGTATATCAATTCTAGAATTGGAAGGAATTGAATATTAAAGTCCTAAATATTAGGGAAATAATTAAATAATTATTTCTAAACATTAGGGAAAAAATTAATGACTATTCCTAAATATTAGAAAAATCTATATCTATTATATTAAAAGCACGAAGGCTCTTAGCGAAATGTCGTTCGCCTCCCCCCCTTTAAAAATAGAGTTCACATTGAACAAAATAGTCATTTGACTATTTTTCTAATATTTAAAAATATTTATTTAGTTAATTTTCTAATATTTAGGAATAGTCAATTAATTATTTTCCTAATATTTAGAGCTTTAATATTTGAATTTCCTTCCATTTTAGGACTTCAATGATGTTCGATTCACACTAGGAAAGCTTAAATCTTAGAGAATTAATTTAATTTTCCAATTCCTTCATTAGGAAAGTTTAGTTCTTTTCAATTCCTTCACTAACAAAGTTTCGTATGATTTTCAATTCCCTCAGTTGGAAAGTTTCGTTCTTTTTCAAACCCTTAAAAATATACTTTAAATAGTAATTTAGTTATTTCCTAGTTTTATAGACTTTAAAATTAGCTAAAATTTTGATTATTAAATCTTTCCTTGTTTAAAATATGTATCTCTTTATATAATGATATTATATGCACTAAATCTCCTTTTATAAATTACTTATATTTATTTCTCTAATAATTAAAAATATTTATTTAATAAATTTCCTAATATTTAGGTGTCACGACCCAAAATCCATTAAAGGTCGTGATGGCGCTGGACACCGCTGTCAGGCAAGCCAACACTAAATACTTAATTTGGTTCTCGTTTTAATATTTTGAAACCATATTTTTCCTTCCATTAAGCAGTAGAAGATGAAATTTACAGAGTAAAAAACAATATCTTTAACAAATTTCAATACAAAATAACTCATAGTCACCCCAAAATCCGGTGTCACAAGTGCATAAGCATCAACTAGGAATGTAAAATAAAATACAATATCTATCTGGAATACAAACTTGGACACGGGAAATATAAATACTCTGAAGGAGACTCTGCCGGCTGCGGGTCGTAATGTGGAATGCAGCTCATGTAAGTCCCCGTATGCATACACGCCTCTGCTCTCTCAAGGCCACTAGTCACATATGTACCTGCACAAAAATAACGTGCAACAAGTATAGCATGAGTACGTAAGCAACGTGCATCCAGTAAGTATCTAGCCTAACCCCAGAGAAGTAGTGACGAAGGGTCGACATCGACACTTACTAGTGGTCCAATAACATAAGGTACAGTAAAGAGGTAGCAAGTATGAGGCAGAGTAAATAAGTGAAATAAACAAGTATAAAACACATGATATAAATTCCCCTATTTCCGAGGAACTCAAGCTCTTCATTAGCAATTCCTTCCTTAAACGGAGCATATATATATATATATAGATATAGTGAATCTCATAAAGTAGCTTACCATAATTCAAATCTAGGAATTCACTGATACACTGGCTTCTTTTCAAGTCTTACACACGATTTTATGGAGATATGATATAGGAAATGCCGAGGCGTACGGCCCGATCCAATATAATAATAAAACTATGCACTGCCGAGGATCGAATGGCCCGAACCATATGTTAAATCAATTAACCTACCGAGGCGAACGGCTCGCTCCCATGAGAGTGTGGTACATAAATCCTACCGAGGCGAATGGCCCGATCCCATAAGAAGTGAAATACATAATCCTGCCGAGGCGAACGGCCCAATCCCATTAGAATAAGAAGCTTTGATGGGTCCTTGACCCCACTCACGAATAAACGTGTGAGTTGTAGTTTATTTAATAAAAACCTTTCAATGAAACATATATATATATATATATATATATATATATATATATATATATATATATATATATATATATATATATATATATATATATATCGGAGCCATGCCGTAAGAGGAGGAATATTATCTGATGGCTAATCGTGAACCCGTGAAGTCTCTACAATAGCAAGTCTAGTCTCAAATAGAATGTAAAACAGGGGAATCAATAAGCGAGAGACTACTCAAATAGTACAACTATAGCATGATGTGAACCTAAGTCTACTCGGACAATAACATGAATGTAGCTACGTACGGGCTCTCGTCACCTCGCGCGTACGTAGTCCCCACAACAAGTAGCACACCTCAACATATCACCTAGGGGTAATTTCCCCCTCACAGAGTTAGACAGGAGACTTACCTCGCTCCGAGATTCCATAACCGGCTCCAAAGCCTCTCTAACACCTCAAACCGATGTCCGTCGCTCCAAACTAGTCAATTAAGATGCAACCCAATCAAAATGTACTCTAATACTCATAATTAATCAATTTATAACAATTTCTAACTCCGCTCAAAAAATCGATAAAGCAACCCTCGATCCCACGCGCCCGGATTCCGAAAATGTTCGAAGATAAACACTACCCATAGCATTACGAACTCCAATATATAATTTATTCTCAATTCCATGCCTAAATATGTGGTCAAAATCCAAAAATACTAATTTTTAGGTTTTTCTTCAAAATCCCAAATTTCAACAAATTTTCATGTCTTAATCCATGTATAAACCTTGTATTTAACTCACAACTAGAAGAAATCACTTACCTCTTGATGATGATGGAACTCCCTCTCAAAATGCTCTCAAAAATCGCCTAAGTCCAAGTGGGAAATGAGCTAAGTCTCGGAATAAAAGCCCTTGGCTCCAGTCGCAGATGTCGCATTTGCGACAGGGGGGTTCGCAAATGCGACCTTCGTAAATACGAATAAAGCATCGCAAATGCGACCCCTGACAGAGTTGGCCTTCATCGCAAATGCGACACAGAGTTCGCAAATGCGAACTCTTCATGCTTTGCAAAAGCGACCATATTGTCGCAAATGCGATCCATTCCCTCAGCAGCCCAGGTTGACAAATGCGAACACTTCATCGCAAATGCGATGGTCGCATTTGCGACCAAAATATCGCAATTGCGATTGTAACACCTCGAAAAATTTTGAAGTACCTAAGTGTAAGGCCTGGTAAAATTTACAAAGAAAATAATATTTTATGGTGTCGGACTAGGCTTACGTGTTTGAGGATAATATTTCGAAGCTTACGGCTCGGACTTTTTGGGTTGAACAATGCACAGGAAAGTAAAGGAAAATTTTTGCCGAAAAAGTATGTTTATGCGGTCCATTATGCGACCGCATAATCACTCTGCGGGCCGCATAATGGCCGCAAAAGTGAGCAGGTGAGGACTATTCTGGAAGCAGCTATGCGGTCGACTATGCGACCGCATAACTGTTATGCGGTGCATTATGCGATCGCATAACAGTTATGCGGACTGCATAGTGACCGCATACAGAGGCAGTTCTTTTGGATATTTTGTAACCAATTATGCGACCGATATGCGGTCCGCATAACCATTATGCGATCGTATATGCGACCGCAGAACCTATTTCGGAGCTCCATTTTTGGATTTTTAAAACCCGACCCTATTTCGTTAAATACACTCTTTGGGTCATTTTTGAGCTATTATTTGACATTTTAGAGTGAGAAAGGGTGCCCTAGAGTGAGAAGGTGTTCTCTAAAAAATTGTTCTTCAATTGTTGCCCATGTTTTGGAAGATTGAGAAGGGAAACTCAGTAGATCTTCATCCTAGAGGTAAGATTCTACACCCTAACCCTCAATTTCAAATTTTGTGTAGAAATGGATAATAAGCAAGATAATTTCTGGGTAAGAGGGTTGGTTATTTTACATGCATGTGTTATCAAAGGGTGTAGAAAGATTGTTGAGCTAAAAATGATAAAGATTGGGTTGTGGGATGATGGAATCCTCCATAAAAGGGACCTTGAAATCTTAATGTACATCTAGTGTTTGATAAAATTCTCAAATGAGCTAGAACCATGATCATCTTCCTAATTTTGGTTCAATTTATTATATTCCTAAAATAGATTGAAGTTGCTAAGAATTCCGGAACATTTAGAGTGTAAGGAAGCTCAAGTGAGGTATGTTGGCTAAACTCTTCTCTTAGAATTGAATCCCATAATATTCATGTAAATTATGTAAGTCCCGAGTGATTCATTATGAAATGGGCTATTTCGAGTAAGATTTGGGTTGAAAGATATATGTTCAACAAGCATCACAAATGCTCTATTCATGTTATGTTACCAATTGAGGATGTGTTAAAATATGGGCTGTGCATTAATAATGTTTCGACTTTAAGTCAACTTCAAATGAAGGATATTATGCCAAATTTTTGTGAAATATCTCTATGTGCATTAGATTCTAAATTGCTCACCTATGTACTACACACTTTGATTTGAATTGTGTTTGTTGTTGATGATGAGGATGATATTTGAAATTTATAATGTGAGCACGAAATACTGAATATGGCCAACGTGCCAAGAATGATCTTATAATTATGGCCACTAGTGCCAATGAAATGAAAAAATGTGAAAGTATTATAAAATGCGATGATTGATATAAAAAGGTTGATGTCTCAAATAAGACGGCCTAGCCGATCGGGTCATGATCGGAAACCATACCGCACACATGGTGGTGATTGTGCTGGAAATTGGTAATGATAGTAATTGTGGTTGATGTCTCTAATGAGATGGCCTAGCCGATCGGGTCGTGATCGGACTCCGTGTTAAAAATGGTGGTATTGATATTGAGAGTAATTATGGTTGATGTCCCTAATGGATGGCCTAGCCGATCGGGTCGTGATCGGACTCCGTACTAAATTTACGGTGGTATTGGTATTTATGGTAATTGTGGTTGATTCTCTAATGAGATAGCCTAGCCGATCGGGTCATGATCGGACTCCGTTCTAAAAGTATGGTGGCATTGGTATTGTGAACACTGGTATTGCGGACAATGGTATATCGATACTAAAAATCTCCCAATGTGAGATATGGAAATTAATTTGAACACTGTCTTGATCCTAAATTGTGGTTTGATGTTGATTAAGGCTTTCATTGATATTATGATAATCTTGTTTGTATTAATTGTCATTCTATTAAGAGGGTGTTTAGTTATACATACTAGTACTATTCGACGGTACTAACATCCCTTTTGCAGGGGGCACTGCATCTTTCAATGGATACAGGTGGTTCCACAGCAGGAGATATTGATCAGTGATAGCAGTGCACCTTTTTTCCAGCTGACTTGGTAAGCCCCACTTTATTCCGGGGTCATGAATCTTTTGTACTTGTGTATCATGTTTGAGGTATAGCCGGGGCCTTGTTGCCGGCATTATCATTGTACTCTTCTTTATCTATAGAGGCTCCGTAGACATAGTGTGGGTTGTGTATCGGTGCTGGGGAAAGACAAACTATATTATGTTGTGGACGTGTTACTTGTCCATTTGAGACTTTAAAAATGATGAAACTATTGGAAATGAATTGGTATTGTAGACATGAACACATTTTCGTCTAATTAATGATAATATGTATTATCTCTATTCATGGATGAATTTGGGTAGAATGAAATCTAATAGACTTGCTCGGTCGGGTTCACTCGGTTGAGCGTCGGTCGTGCTCCTCGGTTTTGGGGCGTGACAGCGATCATATCAGAACCAACAATCCAACTTCTTAACAAAACACTTCGAAGCCACTCTAAAACTCACCCGAGCCCCCGGGGCTCCAAACCAAACACCCACACAAGTCTAAAAACATAACACGAACTTGTTCGAGGCCTCAAATAACATCACACAACGTCGAATTCATGAATCACACCCCATTCCAAGCTTAATGAACTTTAGACTTCAAACTTCTATATTCGATGCCGGAACCTATCAAATCACGTCTGATTGACCTCAAATTTTGCACATAAGTCATAATTGACATTACAGACCTACTCCAACTTCCGGAATCAGAATCCGACCCCGATATCAAAAAGTCCACTCCCGGTCAAACTCCTCAAAAACCTTCAAATTCCAGCTTTCGCCAAATGACCTCAAAATGACCTACGGACCTCCAAGTCCACATTTGGATGTGCTCCCAATACCAGAATCACCGTATGGAGCTATTCCCAGGCTCGGAATCCCAAATGGACATCAATAACATTGAAATGCACTTCAACCCAAATTTAGAAAATTCTTCCAAAATGCCAACTTCGATAATAGGCGCCGAAACGCTCCTGGGTCATCCAAAAGCCGATCCGGACATACGCCCAAGTCCAAAATCATCATACGAACCTGTTGGAACCTTCCAATCCCGATTCCGAGGTCATTTACTCAAAAATCACACTTTAGTCAATTCTTCCAACTTAAGGCTTCGGAAATTAGAATTTTCTTTCCAAGTCAACTCTGAACTTCCCGAAATAAAATTCCGACCATGCGTACAAGTCATAATACCTGAAGTGAAGCTGCTCAGGGCCTCAAACTGCCGAACGACGCGCTAGGGCTCAAAACGACCGGTCGGGTCGTTACATTCTCCCCCACTTAAACATACGTTTATCCACGAACGTGCTAAGAACTGCTCTGGAGTTGTCTGAAATCGCTGTTTAACACCTCGTGCATCTACCCGTGCTACTATAACCCAGTTGAGAACATTTGCATGAGCAAACCTAAAAATTCTCCCTTTTTATCTAGTCAAATAAGCCTTAGAGCCAAATTCCAACATCTGAAATCCTCTACCAGGTCTGTTTCCAACATACGAACACCGTATTAATCACTACACGATGAACCAATACATGTTTGCATACCTTTGTGGAATCCACGCCATGCATCGCATAATTCACATGACCATGATAACATCCCCTGACAACAACAACCGAAATCCCACGAATCCGATGCGCACAACATACCTCATGACCGATATAAGTCCTATTCCAACTCTTGCAATGCTGCCACAACAGAGAAGATGTATAGAACTCATAACCACCTGCCGAATCACAATTTATGGAGTCTCTCCTCCCGATAAGAACCATTACCTCATTCTGGACTGAATAACAATATTTACTCTTTAATATGTTTCATATAAATCTGATCGCACTGATCACAGGTCCAATAATCTCGTCTCACCCAGTACAAGCTGCTCAGGCAATAAGCCACCTCAAGCACTGCCAAAAATCTCGTATGATGCCACAATGTGCCAACAAGCTACAAACTCGACTGTGATACATAAGAAAAAACGAACTCTGGAAAGAACTACTCAACCCACGTAACTAATTAAACAACCAAAAGGATGTTATGAACCTTCCTCAGGAAATGAGAAGCAAAACACGCAATAATAGATATGGGAAGCTGTACTCAATAACACACTGTTGCGGCGTGCAACCTGATCTACACATGATACCGTTGCGGCATGCAACCCGATCCAACCATGATACCCGTGGCGGTATGCCACCCGATCCAAATAACATATCCGTGGCGGCGTGCCACTCGATCCAACCATATACTCGTGGCGGCGTGCTACCCGATCCACACATAATAATCTAAAGAAAACACACATCGAGCAGTAATGCTTATACCCACGAAATGCCCAAATATCAACCATAAGCACGCCAAATGCATAATACAAATCCTGGGGAGACGGGTAGCGTCACGTGCTACAAAACCCAAGCACAACTAAGGTGCGATATATGATTTGCATCTCGAGAGCCATCCTGCTCACATAATACCACAAACCATACAGGATCTCAATACGAGTGCGAATAACAAACCACCTCACAACCCACCTGGTATAATATAGATTACACGGAATAGCTGATGATATAAATAACATCCAAGGCCCGAAGATCCTTCCGAAAACAACGCTATGCTGAGATGAGCACATCCGGCCTGATATAGAGCCCACATTCACATTTAGGTCCATCCACGGACCTCAAACCAATTCTGATCATACCATGCTTGGCTAAATAGCCTCTCAAGGACCCACAATGACCTATTCACAACACATAAGAATAGCCGTCAAATTCGGAACAAACTTCCATATTCCACAACCAAATGAACCGAGCGCCTTCGGGCATAAATTCTCATATTAGCGATAGTACCAAATCTCCATACTTGGTTCCAACCTTTAATCAATCAGGTGACTACATGTCACACTTATGCAATCTTCCTGTGGGGTACGCTCCCACGACCTTCCGCACTAGGTAACAAGTTTTCACATCCATACCACCGGCCACACTAATGCTGTAAAGCAAATCAAGAAGCTGCAAATCAGTACACAAAGCCTCTTACACAGGACACCGATCTCAGGTGACGCTAAAGACAGTACCAGCTGACTCTAACCATCTGAATTATTCCTTGATCATCCGAGCTCGTGACATTCTTGTCAACACCGAACCGTAACCTTGATCCTCAGCTTCCAATTTCCCATGCCGCTCATTGCACCTAACATGCCAATACGTGAGAGCACCAGAATTTCATAATTACCCCTGATCCAGTAATAGGATAAACACTTCATCATATAGAAACATTTTACTTAGCTCATTTCGGAAGAACCAATGCAACATGCAACCTAATTCTCAAACCACAGAAAATACAACCTCATGTCGTAATCTAAACTGCCATAACTCTTCCGGAAATCCCTTTACATAACAAAGCCATACGAGTTGAATACCTCCTAAATCAACCAAGTTGTGGTGGCGGTCAAGCCCAAGTGTACAACCACAAACTACATGTATAACTTCACGCTGGGGAAACTGGCCACTGCCATAACCGTGCTGTTTCAACCATTACCAACCGAGCCACTTCTTCTAATTTACTCGGGACTTGCCCTAGAAATAATAATAGCTCCATTCAAAACATCATGAACCCAAATCCGTACTCATCCTGAGTGACCTTATTTCATGAGACCACGTTGTCTCCAAAATCCATGAACCATCTCATACCCTTTTTATGCGCATATTCGTATCTTCAACTGGTACAACCATCCTGAAAATCCCTCTATGAATTCGAAGTTATTTTCCCCCATTCCTCCAATACCACACCGCAAACCGAAGATAACGTAGAACACTCCAAGCCACTTTTCATAATCCACTTCAAAAGCTCAATACTTAACCATACTACTGGCTCGAAATTTTTAGATACCACACTTTGAATCTTTGAACCCACTAAAACCATTGTTGAGAGTCACCCACTCTGACTTGACCCCGAATATAATCAAATTCCAAGGCTCTAATAGCACATGAACACCCTATCGAAGAAGCAACCGGTTGAATTCCTTTTCTTATACATCACATCTACACGAAGCATAGACTCTGAGTCTACCCAAGACCTGAACATGAACCGATAAGGCCAAAGATAGCACACATTCCTCAAATCCTTTGCTCAAGTTACCACTGATGTTTTCTTTTCTTAGTCGTAATAACCCATCAATACACCGATAACCAGAAACCGCACAAGTTGACAACTACGCAATCCAATCATAGAGGGTGAGGCTCTCCCACTTAGCTTGAAGCTATAATTACATAACTCTGGGACCCGCCAAGGTTCCTCCTTCCCCATTGACATCAGCTAAAAGTCTAACAATGCATTCCAAACTCGAAGTCATGTTGCATCAAAATAAAATCCATGGTCCTAGTCACTGCCCATCACGGTTTCCAAATTGCTCTAAGCTTCCCTCAAGGCGTGTGGCTATCCTACCACAAAACCCATATGCTACTCTGCCACTATCCCACTTTGATTAAACCCTCTCCTATTAGAAACTACTCGACTTCTACTTTTCACACTTGACCTCCTAACAATTCAACCACCGTAAGACACTTCCCACATGTCCTTCCTCATCCTTCACTGCCCAATTGTTGCTCCAAACCCGAATCCATTTCTGTAACATTCGATCACATGAGTCGCCACCAACTCTAAACCTCTTAGAAGATCATATTTCTTGAGCCATCAATACTAGAAGTACCAGTTCGATTCCGAAATCGCTACACTCCGTTATCTCTAAAAATCGCATCTCAGGCACCCTTTTACAACACCCCGCCCTGAAGGAAAATTGAAAAAGACCATAACACCAGCGAACCTTAATGCATTTAACAAGGCGATGACACCACATCACAATTGAGAACTCTACCATGCTCGAAAATATCAAGCCTCATTACTCCATCAACCCCAAACTTGAACGTTCATAGTACGATTACCTTTCCTCCGCCGAAAATAAAATACTGAATCTCTGAATCATGCACTGAGTGAACCTCCTTCCAAGTCATTCACTGCTTCGATGCATAGGCAAGCACCCTACCATTACACATACACTGCACGACAGCAACACACGAATTCGTCATAACAATCAATGCCAACTCTCAAAACCTTAGGTAATACTGATACTGAGCTGAAACGACAAAGCGGCATTCCACAAGGCGACGACAATAGCCCAAAGCAAATACGTAGGGAGAAAAATCCTGCACCACATCTGTAGTATCATCTAAATTCCTAGATTCCCAATTTATAACAAGCGCTTTACGCCGCGTAAGATTGAATAGGACGGAAATGAAGGCACAAGCCTAACAGGAAATCAAATCGCACGATGAGGAATCAAGAAGGGAAGTTTTCCTAAAAGCCTTGTAGCCTCTCGAAGATAAGTACAGACGTCTACGTACCGATCCGCAAGACTCTACTAGACTCGATCATGACTCGTGAGACCTAAGTGAACCTAGTGCTCTGATACCATGTTGTCACGACCCAAAATTTATTAAAGGTCGTGATGGCGCCGGACACCACTGTCAGGTAAGCCAACACTAAATACTTCATTTGGTTCTCGTTTACATATTTTGAAACCATATTTTTCCTTCCAATAAGCAGTAGAAGATGAAATTTATAGAGTAAATGATAATATATTTAACAAATTTCAATAAAAAACAACTCATAGTCACCCGAAAACCCAGTGTCACAAGTGCATGAGCATCAACTAGGAATGTAAAATAAAATACAACATCTATCCGGAATACAAACTTGGACACGGGAAATATAAATACTCTGAAGGAGACTCTGCCGGCTGGGGGTCATAATGTGGAATGCAGATCACGTAAGTCCCCGTATGCATACACACCTCTGCTCTCTCAAGGCCACTAGTCACATATGTACCTGCACAAAAATAATGTGTAGCAAGTATAGCATGAGTACGTAAGCAACGTGTACCCAGTAAGTATCTAGCCTAACTCCAGAGAAGTAGTGACGAGGGGTCGACATCGATACTCACTAGTGGTCCAACAACATAAGGTATAATAAAGAGGTAGCAAGTATGAGGCAGAGTAAATAAATGAAATAAACAAGTATAAAACACGTGATACAAATCCCCCTCTTTCCGAGGAACTCAAGCTCTTCATTAGAAATTACCTCCTTAACCGGAGCATATATATAGATATAGTGAATCTCATCAAGTAGCTTACCATAATTCAAATCTGGGAATTCACTAGATACACTAGCTTCTTGCTAAGTCTTACGCACGATTTCGTGGAGATATGATATAGGAAATGCCGAGGCGTACGGCCCGGTCCAACATAATAATAAAATTGTGCACTGCCGAGGGTCGAACGGCCCGAACCATATGATAAATCAATTAACCTGCCGAGGCGAATGACTCGCTCCCATGAGAGTGTGGTACATAAATCCTGCCGAGGCGAACGACCCGATCCCATAAGAAGTGAAATACATAATCCTGCCGAGGCGAACGGCCCGATCTCATTAGTATAAGAAGCTTTGATGGGTCCTTTACCCCACTCACGAATAAACGTGTGAGTTGTAGTTTATTTAATAAACACCTTTCAATGAAACATATATATATATATATATACCGGAGCCATGCCGTAAGAGGAGGAATATTATCTGATGGCTAATCGTGAACCCGTGAAGTCTCTACAATAGCAAGTCTAGTCTCAAATAGAATGTAAAACATGGGAATCAATAAGCGAGAGACTACTCAAATAGTACAGCTATAGCATGATGTGAACCTAAGTCTACCCGGACAATAACATGAATGTAGCTATGGATGGGCTCTCGTCACCTCGCGCGTACGTAGTCCCCAAAACAAGTAGCACACCTCAAACATATCACCTATGGGTAATTTTCCCCTCACAGAGTTAGACAGGAGACTTACCTCGCTCCGAAATTCCATAATCGGCTCCAAAGCCTCTCTAACACCTCAAATCAATGCCCGTCGCTCCAAACTAGTCAATTAAGATGCAACCCAATCAAAATGTACTCTAATACTCATAATTAATTAATTTATAACAATTTCCAACTCCGCTCGAAAAATCGATAAAGCAGCCCTCGGGCCCACGTGCCCGGATTCCGAATATTTTCGAAGATAAACACTACCCATAGCATTACGAACTCCAATATATAATTTATTCTCAATTACATGCCCAAAATTGTGGTCAAAATCCAAAAATACCAATTTCTAGATTTTTCTTCAAAATTCCAAATTTCTACAAATTTTCATGTCTTAATCCATGTATAAACCTTGTATTTAACTCACAACTAGAAGAAATTACTTACTTCTTGATGATGATGGAACCCCCTCTCAAAATGCTCTCAAAAATCGCCTAAGTCCAAGTGGGAAATGAGAGAAATGAGCTAAGTCTCGGAATAAAAGCCCTTGGCTCCAGTCGCAGATGTCGCATTTGTGACGGGGGTTTCACAAATGCGAATAATCGCAGATGCGACCCTTGACAGAGTTGGCCTTCATCGCAAATGTGATATAGAGTTTGCAAATGCGAACTCTTCAGGCTTCGCAAAAGCGACCATATTGTCGCAAATACGATCCATTCCCTCAGCAGCCCAGGTTCGCAAATACGAACACTTCCTCACAAATGCGATGGTCGCATTTGAGACCAAAACATCGCAATTGCGATCATACCAGAACCAGCAATCCAACTTCTTAACAAAACACTCCGAAGCCACTCCGAAACTCACCCGAGCCCCTGGGGATCCAAACCAAACACCCACACAAGTTTAAAAACATAGCACGAACTTGCTCGAGACCTCAAATAACATCAACCAACGTCGAATTCATGAATCACACCCCATTTTAATCTTAATGAACTTTATAACTTCAAACTTCTACATTCGATGTCGGAACCTATCAAATCACGTCCGATTGATCTTAAATTTTGCACACAAGTCATAATTGATATTACGGACCTATTCCAACTTCCGGAATCGGAATCCGACCCCGATATCAAAAAGTCCACTCCCGGTCAAACTCCTCAAAAACCTTTAAATTCCACCTTTCGCCAAATGACCTCAAAATGACCTACAGACCCCCAAATCCACATCCGGACGTACTCCCAATACTAGAATCACCATACAGAGCTATTCTCAGGCTCGAAATCCCAAATGGATATCAATAATATCGAAATGCACTTCAACCCAAATTTAGAAAATTTTTCCAAAATACCAACTTCCATAATAGGCGCTGAAACGCTCCGGGGTCATCCTAAACCCGATCCGGACATACGCCCAAGTCCAAAATCATCATACGAACCTGTGGGAACCTTCCAATCCCGATTCCGAGGTCGTTTACTCAAAAATCACACTTTAGTCAATTCCTCCAACTTAAGGCTTCGGAAATTAGAATTTTCTTTCCAAGTCAACTCCGAACTTTCCGAAATTAAATTCCGACCACGCGCACAAGTCATAATACCTGAAGTGAAGCTGCTCAAGGCCTCAAATTGCCGAACGACGTGCTAGGGCTTAAAACGACCGGTCGGGTCGTTACATTAGGGATACTCATTTAATTATTCTCCTACTATTTAGGACTTTAATTTTCTATTCCTTCTAATTCTACAAGAAGTGCCTTTTCAAATCCATGTAGATTTAGTAGTATTAAATTTCATGAACTTTCAATTACCACTAGGAAAATTTCCAAAACTTTGTACTCCTTATATGTTTAAGATGATCTTTTAAGAAAATTGTCGTCACTTTCAAACTCCATTTAGTTTTAGATTTAGGATGGTTTTTCACTTTCTACCTCCACTTAAATTTAGAAGTATTAAATTTCAAACACAATTTATATTAGGAAAGTTTTCGACCACTTTGTAATTCCTTTTAGTTTTAGGAGGCTTTTTAAATAAAATTTTGACTCAATTAAATTTCAAGCACTTTCGTTTTATATGAGAAAAGTTTCAACCACTTTGTACTCATTTTAGGTTTAGATTAATTTTTTTATAAGCTATTAGGTAAAAAATAAGCACTTTGAACTCCTTTTTGTTTTAGGACTCTTTATTTTTACCTTACATAAATCTTTTCATGCTTCAATTATATATGTAATGCTTCTATAAAAGAAGCTTTACTATTCTATTGTTTTTATCATCAATACTTGCATAGTTTTACTTTAGGAAGTGTCAAAAAATTTGCAATGAACAAAATAGTCATTTAATTATTTTTTAAATATTTAGAACCTTAGTTATTTCTTAAATATTTAGGACTTCAAAATTAATTAAATTTTATGTATTAAATTTTTTCCTATTCTAATTATGTACTATACCTTATTTGTAAAAGAAAATCACGTTTTCAGATTTAGAAGCTTAAAAACCATATATTACAAATTCATATTAGGATAAGGCACGTAGGCCAAATGCCTTGAAATCATATTTTTAGTTTCGAACATCATTTTTAGGTTTAAGGGTCTTAATTATTATAGTTCTAAAACTTTTAAAGCGGGTAGGCACAAAATATATTTTCACATTTCAATCAAATGTTATTCCTATGATATTTTTGCATAGTGAAGCAAGTATTTGAACAAATTAAAGGAGGAACTACAAGAATAGATCAAATTCCTAAACATGGTTAGCACAATTATCATTTAAAACTTATATTTTTTGTTAATTCTTATATTATAACGTAAACACATCTTTTGAATAATACTTATGTCGTTTTTAAAAATTACCCTCATTAATACGAGGTAACGCTCAACGAACGTATAATAAGATGCAACACACGTACTTTACATCTATCGATACTATATTAAAAGCATGAAACTCCTTAGTAAAATTTTATTCGCATTTTTTATTCTTTAAAACAACTTTCATATTAGAAAAAAGTTATAATTTAAGTAATATTCTATTATTTAAAATTTTAAAATCAAATATTTTTTTATTTATTATTATTTTAATTATATATATAGAAACTCCTAATATTTAGAACTATACATCACCAACAAATTTTCTTTCGCATATTTGACATAAAACTTTACTCTCCAGAATATTGTTATTACATATTTTTTATCTAACATTAAATGTACGTACAATATTTTACTCCTATGATTAATATTTTAGTAATTTACATGTATTTTTTCCCCACAATAATATACATGCATTCTTACTTTTAATATTCTTTATTTGCATCTACTTTAATGTCCTCTACAATTTTATATAACTTGTTCTTTTACATAAATTTTAATTGATTGACGCGATAAACACGTGCAACGCACGTACCCTAAAGCTAGTAATTATTTAAAGCACGAAGGCCCTTAGCGAAATATCGTTCGCCTTTTTTACCCTTTAAAAATCGATTTTACATGGGACAAAATTTTAATTTAATTTACTTTCCTAATATTTAGGACTTAAAATAGATTTTATGTTGGATGAAATTATAATTTAATTATTTTTCTAACTTTTAGGACTTTGAAATCAACTAAATTTTGGTTATTAAATATTTCCTTATCTGCACCATGTAAAAACTCTTAATATTATTTAAACTAAAATTGTCATAATCTGGTTCGAAAATAAGAGTTTACTACTCCTCTTTACAGTAGGAATGAGTGCTTTTACCAATATCAAAAGAATTAAGTTTTCAATTCTATGTTTACCGCTTACCTTAGATTTCACACATGTAACGATACGACCGATCGTTTTGAGTTCTAGTGCGTCGTTCGGCGGTTTGAAGCCATGAGTAGCTTCACTTCAGGTATTATGACTTGTACGCGTGGTTGGAATTGAAATTTCGGAAGTTCAGAGTTGATTTGGAAAGAAAATTCTCATTTCGAAAGCTTTAAGTTGGAAGAATTGACTAAGATTAGATTTTAGAGTAAACGGCCTCGGAATCAGGATTTGAAGGTTCCAACAGGTTCGTATGATAATTTCAGACTTGAGTGTATGTTCGGATCGGGTTTTGGATACCCCGGGAGCGTTTCGGCACCTATTGTGGAAGTTAGCATTTTTGGAAGAATTTCATAAATTTGGGTTGAAGTGCATTTCAATATTATCGATGTCCGTTTGGAATTCAAAGTCTGAAAATAGCTCCGTATGATAATTCTGGTATTGGAAACGCGCCCGAAAGTGGATTTGGAAGTCCGTAGGTCATTTTGGAGTCGTTTGGCGAAAGTTAGAAATTTGGAGATTTTTGAGAAGTTTGACCGGAAGTGGACATTTTGATATCGGGGTCGGAATTCGATTCCGGAAGTTGGAGTAGGTCCGTAATATCAAAGATGATTTGTGTGCAAAATTTGAGGCCAATCGGACGTTATTTGATAGGTTTCGACATCGAATGTAGAAGTTTGGAATTCTAATGTTCATTGAGCTTGAAATGGGGTGCAATTCATGAATTCGACGTTGTTTGATGTGATTTGAAGGCTCGACTAAGTTCGTAATGTGTTTTGGGACGTGTTGGTTTAATTGGTTGAGGTCCCGAGGGCCTCGGGTGGATTCCGGATGGTTAACGAATCGAGTTTGGACTTGAAAGAAAAGATGAGGCAGCCGATATCTGGTGTGATCGCACCTGCGCAATAAGGACCGTAGGTGCGAGCCACTGGTTGCAGGTGCTGTTTGGGCGAAGCTGGGCAGTGACCGCAGGTGCGAAGGATTTTCCGCACCTGCGTGGTCGCAGATGCGGAGGTGCGTCGCAGGTGCGAGAGTGAGAGAAGAATCTGGGAGCGCAGGTGCGAGGGTATGTCCGCACCTGCGGAGGCGCAGATGCAGAAGGAAAGGCGCAGGTGCAGAGTCATGCTAGGCAGACAGAATGCGCATGTACGAGGTTTTGGCCGCACCTGCGAGACCGCAGATGCGACGAAGAGGCCGCAGATGCGAAAGTCGGGCCGGGCAGAATGCTTTTAAGCGGGGTTTGGGTTTATTTCACCCATTTTTCATTTTGGTTGAGCGATTTTTGAGCTTTTGAAGAGGGGATTTCATCATCTATTATGAGATAACTAACTCCCACCTATTTTGAGTCAAATACATGATTTTTATGTGGATTCAAGCATGGAAATTTGGTAGAAATTTGGGATTTTGAAGAAAAACCTAGAAATTAGAATTTTTTGATTTTGACCACGAATTTGGGCATGGAATTGAGAATAAATTATATATTTGAGTTCGTGAGGTCATGGGTAATAGTTATCTTCAAAAAATTTCAGAATCCGGTCACGTGGGCCCGAGGGTGATTTTTATTGACTTTTCGAGCGGAGTTAGAAATTGTTATAAATAGGATTATAATGAGTATTAGAGTATATATTTATGGATCTACTCATTTATTGACTAGTTTTGGAGCGTTGAGCATCGATTTGAATTGATTGAATGGCTTTGGAGCCGGTTATGAACCTTCAGAGCGAGGTAAGTCTCCTTTCTAACCTTGTAAGAGGGAATTAACCCCATAGGTGGATTAAATAAATATTTGTACCTAATTGTGGGGGCTACGTACGTACGAGGTGACGAGAGTCCGTACGTAGCTACTATTATTCTATTGTCCGGGTAGCTTAGGACCCGTATTATGCTATACTTGGAATGTTTGTGCCCTTACTCGCTAATATAATCACTTAGTCATGATAGAAATTGATAAAAGAATTTGTATAAGGTTAAATTCACTTACTTGAAGGTTTGTATGATATACTTGACTGTAAATGAGAAACTTGTGTTTTCTTGAAAATAATTATTATTTGTGGATCGGGCCGAGCGCCTCCGTAGTAAATAGATGCATCTATGGTTCGCGCCATTCGACCCTCTGGCAGTGCACAGTTTAAATATTTATTGGATCGGGCCGTATGACCTCGGCATGATTTGCGCATGACTTAATTGATTGTTTTGGGAATTATTGATAATTGATATGGCCTCATTAGCCGGAGATTTAAATTGTTAAAAGATGATGATAAATTTGGAAATCCCCAATTAACAAGAGAATTATTTACTTGTCTCATGTTATTGTGTTTACCGTTGCCTCATAAAAATTCATAATTTTTCATATCATTGGTATATTGATTATAGCCCATAGTAAGTGTCCGAGTCGACCCCTCTTCACTACTTCTTCGAGGTTAGGTGGGATACTTACTGGGTACACGTTGATTTACGTACTCATGCTACACTTGCTGCATATTTTTATGCAGGTACACATATATTTAGCGGCCTCGTGGGCGCAGAGGCGCGATTATGGCTGGAACTTAGGTGAGCTGCATTCTATATGATGCTCTGCAGCCAACAGAGTCTCCTTCAAAGTACTTATATTTTTTTCTGTCCAATTGTATTCCGGATAATTATTGTATTTTATTTTTACATTCTTAGTAAATGCTCATGCACTCGTGACACCGGGTTCTGGGATGATTATGGGATTATTCAGTATTGAAATTTGCGAAAATATTATTATTTACTCTGTGAAGTTCTTCATTTATTATTTAATTAAAGAAAATTTACGATTTCAGAAATATTAAAATGAGAATTTACTAATTATTGATGTTGGCTTGCCTGACAGTAGTGTCCGACACCATCACAACCTTTCAAGGATTTTGGGTCGTGACAACACCTTAAAGAAAGTATAGATAAAATCCTAATTTACAGAGTTGCGCTAACGATTACCATTTGGAACTACTTAATTATGTTTTAACTTATATAGAAAGTCATAATATTTAGTATTTTAAAATTAATTAAACTTTTAATTATCTTATATAAATTATTATTTTTATTTTAACAATGTAACATAATGATAATTGCTTTCATATTACTATTGATATCTAAAACTTAAAATGAGCTAATATTAAGAATTTGAATCAAAAATTAAAATATTCCTCTTTATTCCCAAATTATTAAAACACCAAAAGAGTCCATTTTTTAAATCTGGCATTATTTGATAATTATTTACAGAATCGTGATAAAAGAATTTTTTATATGCAACTTGTTTGTTTTTTGTATTAGGTCATAGACGCAGTTTTAGAAAAATATTCTCATTAAAGCTTTCAGAAATCACAATAAGATATCAAAGGACTTTTTAGCCAAAATTTCATTCTTAGTGAAGCTAATATTTATTATTTTTAGGAACTTACACTTTTTTGTTTAATTTTTATTGTATAATTCAAAAATATTACTTAATAATATTTATGTGTGATATTTTAAAAATAGATTTACACTAGATAATATATATATATATATATATATATATATATATATATATATATATATATATATAAAATATTTAGGACATGAAAGTTCGTTGAAATTTGGTTATTAAATCATTCATTATTTAAATTACGTACCTTAAATTTAGGACCTTAAGCTCAATTAGAATTTTACCTAATAAATTGTTTAAAAGGTTAATGTAATGATCCAACCGGTCATTTTAACTTTTAGAACCCCGTTCCCTTAAATAAAACTCACCAAATTTGCTTTTACTGATTTATGACTTGCGGGGATGGTTGGTCCTAGATTTGGAAGTGTTCGGGTTGAAAACAGAACACTTAGTTCTTTAAATTGGCTTTAAAATGCCAAGTTTGACTTCGGTCAACACTTTTAGAAAACGACCCCGAAATCAGGATTTGATGGTCCCAATAGGTTCGTATGATGATTTCGGACTTGGGCGTATGTTCGAATCGGGTTTTGGATAACCCGAGAGCGTTTTAACGCTTAATAGTAAAAATCAACTATTTGAAGGTTTAAATTTCTTTAAATTTGGTTTGGAGTAGGTTTTGGAGTAATCGAGGTCCGTTTGAAATTCCGAGTTTGGGAATAGCTCCGTATGGTGATTTAAGACTTGCACGCAAAATTCGGTGTCATTCCGAGTAGTATAAGTATGTTTCGGTGCGTTCGGAGTAAGTTTGAAGAATTTAAAATTTCTAAGTTGAATCAATTTGGTTTGAGGTATGATTCTTAGTTTTGATGTTGTTTTACACGTTCCGAGTATTCGAGCAAGTCCATTTTATGATTTCAAACTTGTTGGTATGTTCGTGCGGGACCCCGGGGGCCCCGAGTGTTAACCAGACGAGGCTCGGACCAATTTTGGAATTTGAAGGAAGAACTGAAGCTTTCTGCTTCTGGTACGATCGTACTGCGCTTGGACAGCCGCAGGTGCAACCCTCGCATATGCGAGTTTTGTTCGCAGAAGCGGAAAAGGGACGGGAAGGCCATCGCCGCAGATGCAGAATTTTGGCGCACCTGCGAACGCGCAGGTGCGAAGCAGTGTGCACAGATGCGACCTTGGTCCAGGCGAGTGAAACTCTCACCTGCGAGGAATTTCCGCAGGTTCGAAGCCGCATGTGCGGTCAATCCCTTCGCAGGTGCGAAAAATCTGCTTGGACAGAACCTTAAAAACGGATGAAGCTGAGTCCATTTTTGTCCATTTTTCTTCCATGTTTGGGCGATTTTAAAGCTTTTTGAGAGGAGATTTTAACTAGCAACTTGGAGGTAAGTTAATTCTACACACCTTGAGTTAAATACATAGATTATGGTCAGATTATAACTGGTAAATCATAGAAATCAAGGGTTTAGATGAAAAACCTAAATTTGTATAAAAATGAGATTTTAACCACGAAAATGGTTATGGAATTGGATAGAAATTATATACTTGAGTTTTTGACATTCTGGGTAACGTTTTCATCCGAAAATTTCCAGAACCCGAGCACGTGTGACCGTGGTGAATTTTAGGAATTTTACCATTTTGGGTTGGATAATTAATTTAATAGTTTAAATTCGAATTATTGATCATGTATTAATTATTTTGTATATCATTTGGATAGTTTCGGATTTTTCGGCATCGAATTGAGAATTTAACGCGACGTGGTGATCGGAAAGTGGACTTTAAGACAAGGTAAGTCTCTTGTCTAATCTTGTGAGGGAAACATTACCCCATAGGTGATTAAACTAACAATTGTTGCTAATTGTGGGGGCTACGTACGCACGAGGTGACGAGATACGTAGCTACTATCTATGCTAAAGTCCGGGTAGTTTAGAACTCAAAGCATGAATTATGTGTGTAAATTGTATCCTTTATTTAATTAAATTATTTGAAATATATTGTGAATTGTTAGGGAAAGATAGTAAAAGATGAAAATCTTATATACTTAATTTTCTGCTTAAATTAATTAATTGTTAAAAGAAATTATTCATCCTCTCGAATTAATCTATAATAAATATACTCTCCTTCCGGAGGTACATAAGAAAATATCCTCCTTTTTTGTGGAGCGAACCGAACACCTTGGCAGTATAAATGCATCTATGGATCGTGTCGCACGTCCCTCGGCAGTATACACGATACTCTGGATCGGGCCGTACGACCTCGGCATAAATTGTGCCTAATAATAATAATAATTATACGATACCTTGGCATTTCAATTGCAGCTTGTGAATTTAATTAATAGATTGGAAATTATTGCATTTGAAAGAATTTAATTATTTCTTTTGGTTAAATAAAATTGTTGTTAACTCTATGAATTATGTTGATTTAAATGCTTCTATTTTTATTTCAATTATTATTATTGACCCTTAGTGAGTGTCAAAGTCGACCATCTCGTCTCTACCTCTTCGAGATTAGGCTTGATACTTACTGGGTACACATTGTTTACGTACTCATACTACACTTGCTGCACTTTTTGTGTAGGACCTGAGACATGTGCTATAGTTGGACCTATCGGCGCACACCCTCGATATCCAGAGGCTTAGTGGTGAGCTGCCCTTTTAAGCCATTCTGCAGCAACCAGTGCCTCTTCCTAAAATTTTCGTTCTATCTATTTTATTTCAGACAGTATTTGGAATCTTTGTATAATCTACTAGATGCTCATATACTTGTGACACCAGGTCTTGGCACACACACTAGTGGAATGTTTGGATTTGAATTTTTGTTCTTTGTTGTTTTAATTTACTAAATTCCTGCAAGTAAGAAGAGTTTAATTACTCAGTTAATTTTAAAAGAATTGAATATGGGTTTAAATTACTAGTTGGCTCGCCTAGCTGTAGTGTTGGATGCCATCACGACCTATAGGTGAAATTGGGTCGTGACAACATGGTATCAGAGCACTAGGTTCACGTAGGTCTCACAAGTTATGAGCAGACCTAATAGAGTCTTGCGGATCGGTACGGAGACGTTTGTACTTATCTTCGAGAGGCTATAGGGTGTTAGGAAACTACCTTTCTTTATATTCCATCATGCAATTGATGTAGTACTAAATATCTTTCTCTTATTCTCTCACAGATATTGAGAACGCGCTCTAATGAGGTTACAGACCAGGGAAGAGCTACTCCCCCAGTTGCTAGAGGTCGAGGGAGGGCTCCAGCCCGTGGTAGAGGGAGAGGATGTCCCAGGACTGTTCTAGTTATGTCGCCAGTGGGTCCAACAGAGAATCCCATTATTGAGGAACAGGGTGAGGTGCCTGTGGTAGAGCCAGCTCCGGTGGATTTCACATCTGCACCGGGATTCCAGGATGTCATGGGTCGTATGCTACGGTTCATGGACACTATGACCCAGGCCGGTTTATTTCCAGCAGACCCAGCCATATCTCAGGCGGGCGGGGGAGCACAGACTCTGACCGCACAGGCTCATGGCAGGCAGCTACTGTATATCAGACCCAGGTTGCACTACCCGTGGGTGGAGCCCAGCCAGTGGCAGCAACTACACCTGAGCCCAGGCCAGCTGCAACTGCTGATCCGCATAAACTATTCGATAGATGGACTAGACTACATTCTCTTGTCTTTGGGGGTGAACGACATGAGGATCCCCAGGATTTCATTGATCGGTGCAGGGATAGACTGTACAACATGAGGATATTAGAGTCTCATGGGGTTGACTTTGTTACTTTTTAGCTAGAGCGCAGAGCCCGTAGATGGTAGAAGTCTTATCTTCTTGGCAGACCAGCAGATTCTCCTCCCAGGACTTGGGACAGGTTCACCCGTATCTTCCTGGACATGCATATTCCACCCTCCCAGTGGGAAGAGTTGCGGATTCAGTTTGAGCAGCTCCAGCAGGGTCAAATGTCAGTGACCGATTATAAGGCTAGGTTCTCTGAGTTATCTCGCCATGCACTTATGATACTCCCTACTGAGGTGGAGAGAGTGCAGAGGTTTGTTGCAGGTTTACATACTGGCATTCAGGCCACAATGGCCCGAGAGGTTGAGACGGGTACTTCTTATGAGCTAGTCGTGGAGATAGCCCGGAGGATTGAGGGTGTGCGTCAGCGGAGCCGAGAGCAGGTTATGAGAGATAAGCGGTTTAGATATTCTGGAGAGTTCAGAGGTGCACCGTCTAGGGGTAGAGGTCAGTTCATGAGAGGGTAGTCCAGCAGACCCCCATATCCAGCACCACCGCCTCCTCGGAGAGCTCCAGTGCGACCTTATTTCAGTGCTATACCCGAGAGTTCTTATCGCTCACCAGCTGTCACGACCCAATTTCACTTATAGGTCGTGATGGCGCCCAACACTACAGCATGGCAAGCCAGCTAATAAGTCAAACGTACATTGGTTAAACTTTTATTCCAAGAAAATAATAAAATACCAACTTCTACCAATGTGTGTGTGCCAAGACCCGGTGTCACAAGTGCATGAGCATCTAGTAGATTATACAAAACTCCAAATACTATCTGAAATGAAATAGACAGAATATAAATATAAGAAGAGACACTGGTAGCTGCAGAATGGCTCAGAAAGGCAGCTCACCACTATGCCTCGAGATGACGTGGGTATGTGATGATAGGTCCTCCACTAGTACCTGTCTCAGATCCTGCATAAAAAGTGCAGCAAGTGCAGTATGAGTACGTAAACAACGTGTACCCAGTAAGTATCAAGCCTTATCTCGAAGTGGTAGAGACGAGATGGCCGACTTTGACACTCACTATGGGTCAATAATAATTGAAATAAAACTAGGATATTTAAATCAGCATGATTTACAGAATTTACAATAATTTATTTAATCAACGAAAATAATCAAATTCCTTCAAATATAATAATTCTCAATATATTAATTAAATTTCTTCAATTTAAATAAATTTCAATTTATCAATTAAATCTCATTTACAGGAGTAACAATTAATTCCTAAACAAGCAAGAATAATAATTCATTAAATTCCAAGAATTTTCCAATTTATTAATTAGCTTCACAAACTGAAATAAATTATTAAAGTATCGTGTAATTATTATTATTAAGCACGGTTTCTGCCGAGGACGTACGGCCCGATCCAGAGTGTCGTGTACACTGCCGAGGGACGTGCGGCGCGATCCATAGATGCATCTATCCTGCCGAGGCGTTCGGCACGCTCCACAAGAAAGGAGGACATTTTCTTATGTGCCTCCGGAAGGAGAGTATGTTTATTATAAGATAGATTTGGGAGGAGAACAATTTCTTTTAACAATTAATTGATTTAAACAAAAATTAAGCATATGAGATTTCCATCCTTTAATATCTTTATCTAACAATTCACAATATATTCATATATATCAATTAATATTAATTAATCAAAGAATACAATTTACACAAGTAAGGCACGCTTTGAGTCCTAAACTACCCGAACTTTAGCATTAATAGTAGCTACGCACGGACTCTCATCACCTCGTACGTACGTAGCCCCCCACAATTTTAGCAACAATTGTTTAATTTTAATCACCTATGAGGTAATTTCCCCCTCACAAGATTAGACAAGAGACTTACCTCGTCTTGCTCCAATTTAATCCACTATAAGGCCTTTTCCACGATTATCCAACTCCGTCTGGCTCGAATCTAGCCAAAATAATTCGATACAATCACTAAATATTATAGGAATCAATTCTATAAGAAAATACTACATTTTTAAGAAAAGATTCCGAAATTAATTAAAATTTCGTCCGCGGGGCCCACATCTCGGAATCCGGAGAAAGTTATGAAATCTGACAACCCATTCAATTACGAGTCCAACCATACCTCTTTCACTCAAATCCGACTCCGAATCGATACCGAAATCTCAAAATTTCATTTCTATGAGATTTCTAAACTTTTCCAAATTTCAATCTCAAAACACTAATTAAATTGTGAATACAATGATATATTTATGTTTATAGACCAAATCAAAGTTAGAATCACTTACCCCAATGTCTTTTCCTTGAAAATCTATCAAAAATCGCCTATGCTCCAGCTCCAATTTGTTAAAAATGGCGAATGGGACGAATGCCCTCTTTTTATAAAACTGCCCAGCAGCCTTCGGAACTGGTCCTCGAACTGGGCCTCAATCGTGGCTCCGATCATAGGCTCGAGCCTAGACCTCGGTCATGGCCTTGATCAGGGCATCGAGATTGGGCCTTCGATCAGGACATCGAGGTTGAGCCTTCGATCATGGCATCGAGCATGGGTCTCGATCCTAGACCCTCGAGCCTTACCTTCGATCATGTCCTTGAGCTGGACCTTCGATCGTGGCATCAATACTGAGCCCCGTCCCTGGCTTTGACTCAAGCCTCGATCGTGGGCTCGATATCTGGGTTCGATCTGGGGCTCGATCACAGCCCAGAATATACAGCAGAAGAGAAAATTGCAGCAGCTTTTTAAGTCCAACTTTTGATCCGTTAACCATCCGAAACTCACCCGAGGCCCTCGGGACCTCAACCAAATATACCAACAAGTCCTAAAATATCATACGAACTTAGTCGAACCTCTAAATCACATCAAACAACGCTAAAACCATGAATCATACCTCAATTCAAGCTTAATGAAACTAAGAGTTTTCAACTTCTACATTCGATGTCGGAACCTATCAAATCAACTCTGATTGACCTCAAATTTTACACACAAGTCATAAATTACATAATGGGAAAATTTTCGCAACTGGATTCCGACTCCGGTATCAAAAAGTTAACTCATCGGTCAAACTTCCAAACTTAAATTCTTATTTTTAGCCATTTCATGCCTAATTTAACTACGGACTTCCAAATAAAATTCCGAACACGCTCCTAAGTCCAAAATCACCATACGGAGCTGTTGGAATCATCAAAATTCTATTCCGGGGTCGTTTTCAGATAATTAGATATCCTGTCACTATTCGAACTTAAACATTTTAATTTTTCTTCAAAATTCCATATCTCGGGCTAGGGACCTCGGAATTTAATTCCGGGCATACGCCCAAGTCCCAAATCACGATACGGACCTACCGGAACTGTCAAAACACTGATCCGAGTCCGTTTTCTCAAAATGTTGACCAAAGTCAACTCAATTGGGTTTTAAAGCTCTAATCCACATTTTAATCTATTTTTCACGTAAAAACTTTCCATGAAATTTTACGGATTGCGCACGCAAGTCGAAGAATGATAAATAGTACTTTTCGAGGTCTTAGAACACATAATTAATTATTAAATTTAAAGATGACATTTTTGGGTCATCACATTCTCCACCTCTTAAACAAACGTTCGTCCTCGAACGGGTTTAGAATTATACCTGAAGTGCTGAATAAGTCTGGATATCTGCTCCACATGTTTTCCTTGGCCTCCCAAGTCGCTTCCTCAACTGGTTGGCCCCTCCAATGGACTTTTACTTCAGAAACCCTCTTGGACCTCAACTCGCGAACCTGTTTATCAACAATGACAATTGGCTCCTCTTCATAACCCAAGCTATTATCTAGCTGAACTGTGCTGAAGTCTAACACATGTGATAGGTCGGCATGATACTTTCGGAGCATAGATACGTGAAAAATCAGATGAACTCCCGATAGGCTGGGAGGCAATGCAAGCTCATAAGCAACCTCCCCAACTCGTTTCAACACCTCAAATGGGCCTATAAACCTTGGGCTCAACTTGCCCTTCTTCCCGAATCTCATAATTCCCTTCATCGGCGAAACCTTCAAGAGAAATTTTTCACCTACCATAAATGAAATATCACGCACTTTCTGATCCGCGTAACTCTTTTGTCTGGATTGTGCTGTACGAAGTTGCTCCTGAATCAACTTTACCTTTTCCAAGGCATCCCTTACCAAATCAGTACCATATAACTTAGCCTCACCTGGCTCAAATCATCCGATAGGTGAACGACATCGCCGACCATATAAAGCCTCAAATGGAGCCATCTCGATGCTGGATTGGTAACTATTATTATAAGCAAACTCGGCCAAAGGCAGGAAACGATCCCACTGACCTCCAAAGTCAATCACGCATGCCCTGAGCATATCCTCCAAAATCTGAATTGTCCTCTCTGACTGTCCATCGGTCTGTGGATGAAAGGCTGTGTTGAGCTCTACATGGGTCCCCAACTCACTCTGTACTGCTCTCCAGAAATATGAAGTAAACTGAGGGCCTCTATCTGATATGATGGAAATTGGAACACCGTGCAACCGAACTATCTCCTGAATATAAATCTGGGCCAACCTCTCTGAAGTATACGTAGTCACAACAGGAATAAAATGTGCCGACTTGGTCAACCTGTCAACAATCACCCAAACTGCATCAAACTTCCTCAAGGTCCGCGGCAACCCAACTACAAAATCCATAGTAATTCGTTCCCATTTCCACTCTGGTATGGTCATCTGCTGAAGTAGGCCACCTGGCCTCTGGTGCTCATATTTAACTTGCTGGCAATTTAGACACCGAGCTACATACTCAACTATGTCCTTTTTCATTCGTCGCCACCAATAATGCTTCCTCAAGTCACGATACATCTTCGTAGCACCTGGATGAATAGAATACCGAGAACTGTGTGCCTCTTCTAGGATCTTTTTCCTCAGTCCATCCACATTAGGAACACATAGATGATCCTGGAGTCGCAGAACACCATCCGCTCTAATAGTAACTTCCTTGGTTCCACCTCGTAGTACCGTTTCACGAAGAACCATCAAGTATGGGTCATTATACTGGCGAGCCTTGATCTGCTCAAATAGTGAAGATTGGGCCACCACATATGCAAGAACTCGACTGGGCTCTGAAATATCCAGCCTCACAAGTTTGTTAGCCAAGGACTGAATATCTGAGGCTAATGGCTTTTCCTCTACTGAACTGAAAGCCAAACTACCCATACTCTCCGCCTTTCTGCTCAAGGCATCTGCAACCATATTTGCTTTGCCCGGATGATACAAGATAGTAATATCATAATCTTTTAGTAACTCCAGCCATCTGCGCTGCCTCAAATTTAGATCCCTCTGCTTGAACAAATGCTGCAAACTGCGATGATCAGTGTAAACTTCTCAAGACACCCCATAAAGATAATGCTTCCAAATCTTTAGAGCGTGAACAATCGCAACTAACTCCAAATCATGTACTGGATAATTCTTCTCGTGGGGATTCAGCTGACATGAAGCATATGCAATAACTTGCCTTTCCTGCATCAATACACAACCCAAGCCAACGCGTGACGCATCGCAATACACAACCCAAGCCAACGCATGACGCGTCGCAATACACTGTATATATTCCCGAACCAGATGGTAACACTAACACGGGTGCTGTAGTCAGTGCTGTCTTGAGCTTCTGAAAGCTTGACTCACAATCATCGGACCATCAGAACTGAACACCCTTCTGGGTTAGTTTGGTCAAAGGTGCTGCAATAGATGAAAAACCTTCCACGAACCGACGATAATAACCTGCTAAACCCAAAAAACTCTTGATCTCAGTCGCCGAAGTGGGACGATACCAATTCTGAACTGCCTCAATCTTTTTGGGATCAACTTTAATACATTCGCCCGATAAAATATGTCCCAAAAATTCAACAGACTCTAGACAAAACTCACATTTATAGAACTTAGCATATAGCTTTTGTTCCCGCAATGTCTGAAGCACTACTCTCATATGCTGCTCATGTTCCTCCTTACTGCGCGAATAGATTAATATGTCATCAATGAAGACAATGACAAACGAATTAATATATGGCATGAATACCCTGTTCATCAGATCCATAAACGCTGCCGGGGCATTAGTTAAACCGAAGGACATCACCAGAAACTCATAATGACCATATCTAGTCCGAAAAGAAGTCTTCGGAACATCCAAATCCCGAATCTTCAACTGATGGTACCCCGACCTCAAGTCGATCTTAGAGAATACCCTAGCACCCTGCAACTGGTCAAATAGATCATCAATACGCGGCAACGGGTACTTGTTCTTAATAGTGACTTTGTTCAATTGGCGATAATCAATACACATCCGCATTGTTCCATCCTTCTTTTTCACAAATAATACTGGTGCACCCCAAGGCGATACACTCGGTCTAACGAACCCTTTGGCTAGTAACTCTTCAAGCTGTTCTTTCAATTCTTTCAATTCTTTCAGAGCCATGCGATACGGTGGGATAGATATAGGCTGGGTATCTGAAGCCAAGTCAATACAAAAATCAATATCACGATCAGGTAGCATACCTGGAAGATCTGACGGAAATATATCGGGGAACTCCCGAACTATAGGCACTGAATCAATAGCCGGAGTCTTTGCAGTAGTATCCCGAACATAGGCTTGATAAGCCAAACAACCCTTCTCAACCATGTGTTGAGCCTTTATAAAAGAAATAACTCGATTAAATGAACTAACATGCGAACCCTTCCACTCCAGCTTAGGCAATGCTGGAATAGCCAAGGTAACAGTCTTGGCATGACAATCTAGAATAACATGATATGGAGATAACAAGTCCATGCCCAGAATAATTTCAAAATCGGTCATCTCAAGCAATAGGAGATCTGCTCTAGTTTCATAACCACAGAATGTAATAATACAAGATCGGTAGATCCGGTTCACAACAACAGAATCGCCCACAGGAGTGGACACATAAACATGAGTACTCAAGGATTCACGAGAAATGCCCAAGAATGGAGCAAATAGAGATGACACATATGAATACGTAGATCCTGGATCAAATAATACTGAGGCATCTTTGCCACAAACAGAAATAATACATGTAATCACGGCATCTAAGGCCTCTGCATCTGGTCTAGCCAGAAAAGCATAGAACCGAGCTGGAGCGCCAACTGTCTTACCTCTGCCTGGCTGACCTCCACCTCTAGGATGGCCCCTACCCACCTGTCCTCTACCTCTGGGTGGTCGGACTACTGGTGGAGCAACTGGTCCGGTAAGCATAGGTTGCTGACCCTACTGTACTGGTCTACCTCGAAGCCTGGGGCAAAACCTCCGCATGTGACTGGGATCTCCGCACTCGTACCAACTCTTCGGTGCGATGGGCTGTTGACTAAGTGTCTGGCCCTAGGGACCTGAATACCCACGGAAAGAACCCTGAATAGTTGGTAGGCGATAAGAACTCTCTGGTATAGCACTGAAATAAGGTCGTACTGGAGCACCTCGAGGAGGTGGTGGTGCTGGATATGGGGGTCTGCTGGACTGTCCCCTCACGAACTGACCTCTGCACCCGGACGGAGCACCTCTGAACTCTCCAGAGCACCTGAACCGTTTATCTCTCATAATTTGCTCTCAGCTCCGCTGACGTACACCCTCAATCCTCCGGGCTATCTCCACAACTCTCTCATAAGAAGTACCCATCTTAACCTCTCGAGCCATAGTGGCCTGAATACCAGTATGTAAACCGGCTACAAACCTTCGCACTCTCTCTGCCTCAGTAGGGAGTATCATTAGTGCATGGCGAGATAATTTAGAAAACCTCGCCTCATAATCAGTCACTGACATCTGACCTTGCTGAAGCTGCTCAAATTTAAACTGCAACTCTTCCCTCTGGGAGGGTGGAATATACCTGTCCAAGAAGATACGGGTGAACCTGTCCCAAGTCATGGGAGGAGAATCTGCTGGTCTGCCAAGAGCATAAGACTGCCACCATCTACTGGCTCTACCCTCTAGCTGAAAAGTAGCAAAATCAACCCCATGGGATTCTAATATCCTCATGTTGTACAGTCTATCCTTGCAACGATCAATGAAATCCTGTGAATCCTCATGTCGCTCACCCCCGAAGACAGGAGGATGTAGTCTAGTCCATCTGTCCAATAGTTTCTGAGGATCGGCAGCTACAGTTGGCCTAGGCTCAGGTGTAGCTGCTGCCACTGGCTGGACTCCACCCACGGGTAGTGCACCCTGGGTCTGATATACAGCAGCTGCCTGTCCATGAGCCTGCGCGGTAGGGGTCTGTGCTCCCCGCCCGCCTGAGATGTGGCTGGGTCTGCCGGAAATAAACCGGCTTGAGTCATATTGTCCATGAATCGCAGCATACGACCCATGACATCCTGAAATCTCGGTGCAGATGTGAAGTCCATCGGAGCTGGCTCTGCCACAGGCACCTCACCCTGCTCCTCAATAATGAGATTCTCTGCTGGATCCACTGGCGGCATAACCGGAATAGTCCTGGGACGTCCTCGTCCTCTACCACGGGCTGAAGCCCTCCCTCGGCCTCAGCCTCAGCCTCTAGCAACTGGAGGAGTAGCTCTTCCCTGGTCGGGAATCTCATTAGAGCGTGTTCTCACCATCTGTGAGAGAATAAGAGAAGGATATTTAGTGCTACATTAATTGCACGATGGAATGTGAAGAAAGGTAATTTCCTAACACCCTATAGCCTCTCGAAGATAAGTACAGACGTCTCCGTACCGATCCGCAAGACTCTATTAGGTCTGCTCATAACTTATGAAACCTACGTGAACCTAGTGCTATGATACCATGTTGTCACGACCCAATTTTACCTATAGGTCGTGATGGCGCCCAACACTACAGCTAGGCAAGTCAACTAATAAGTCAAACGTACATTGGTTAAACTTTTATTCCAAAAAAATAATAAAATACCAACTTCTACCAATGTGTGTGTGCCAAGACCCGGTGTCACAAGTGCATGAGCATCTAGTAGATTATACAAAACTCCAAATACTGTCTGAAATGAAATAGACAGAATATAAATATAAGAAGAGACACTGGTAGCTGCAGAACGGCTCAGAAAGGCAGCTCACCACTATGCCTCGGGATGACGTGGGTATGTGATGATAGGTCCTCCACTAGTACCTGTCTCAGATCCTGCACAAAAAGTGCAGCAAGTATAGTATGAGTACGTAAACAACGTGTACCCAGTAAGTATCAAGCCGAATCTCGAAGTGGTAGAGACGAGATGGCCGACTTTGACACTCACTATGGGTCAATAATAATTGAAATAAAACTAGGATATTTAAATCAGCATGATTTACAGAATTTACAATAATTTATTTAATCAGCGGAAATAATCAAATTCCTTCAAATGTAACAATTCTCAATATATTAATTAAATTTCTTCAATTTAAATAAATTCCAATTTATCAATTAAATCTCATTTACAGGAGTAACAATTAATTCCTAAACAAGCAAGAATAATAATGCATTAAATTCCAAGAATTTTCCAATTTATTAATTAGCTTCACAAACTGAAATAAATTATTAAAGTATCGTGTAATTATTATTATTAAGCACGATTTCTGTCGAGGACGTACGGCCCAATCCAGAGTGTCGTGTACACTGCCGAGGGACGTGCGGCGCGATCCATAGATGCATCTATCCTACCGAGGCGTTCGGCCCGCTCCACAAGAAAGGAGGACATTTTCTTATGTGCCTCCGGAAGGAGAGTATATTTATTATAAGATAGATTTGGGAGGAGAACAATTTCTTTTAACAATTAATTGATTTAAACAAAAATTAAGCATATGAGATTTCCATCCTTTAATATCTTTATCTAACAATTCACAATATATTCATATATATCAATTAATATTAATTAATCAAAGAATACAATTTACGCAAGTAAGGCATGCTTTGAGTCCTAAACTACCCGGACTTTAGCATTAATAGTAGCTACGCACGGACTCTCGTCACCTCGTGCGTACGTAGCCCCCCACAATTTTAGCAACAATTGTTTAATTTTAATCACCTATGAGGTAATTTCTCCCTCACAAGATTAGACAAGAGACTTACCTCGTCTTGCTCCAATTTAATCCACTACAAAGCCTTTTCCACGATTATCCAACTTTGTCTGGCTCGAATCTAGCCAAAATAATTCGAAACAATCACTAAATATTATAGGAATCAATTCTATAAGAAAATACTACATTTTTAAGAAAAGATTCCGAAATTAATTAAAATTTCGCCCGCAGGGCCCACATCTCGGAATCCGGAGAAAGTTATGAAATCTGACAACCCATTCAATTACGAGTCCAACCATACCAGTTTCACTCAAATCCGACTCCGAATCGATACCGAAATCTCAAAATTTCGTTTCTATGAGATTTCTAAACTTTTCCAAATTTCAATCTCAAAACACTAATTAAATTGTTAAAACAATGATATATTTATGTTTATAGACCAAATCTAAGTTAGAATCACTTACCCCAATGTCTTTTCCTTGAAAATCTATCAAAAATCGCCTCTGCTCCAGCTCCAATTTGTTAAAAATGGCGAATGGGACGAATGCCCTCTTTTTATAAAATTGGCCAGCAACCTTCGGAACTGGTCCTCGAACTGGGCCTCGATCGTGGCTCCGATCACAGGCTCGAGCCTGGACCTAGTTCATGGCCTCGATCAGGGCATCGAGGTTGGGCCTTCGATCAGGACATTGATGTTGGGACTTCGATCAGGACATTGAGGTTGAGCCTTCGATCATGGCATCGAGCATGGGCCTTCGATCAGGGCATCGAGCATGGGTCTCGATCCTAGCTCTCGAGCCTTACCTTCGATCATGTCCTCGAGCTGGAACTTCGATCGTGGCTTCGATACTGAGCCTCGTCCCTGGCTTTGACTCAAGCCTCGATCGTGGGATCGATATCTGGGTTCGATCTGGGGCTCGATCACAGCCCAGAATATACAGCAGAAGGGAAAATTGCAGCAGCTTTTTAAGTCCAACTTTTGATCCGTTAACCATCCGAAACTCACCTGAGGCCCTCGGTACCCCAACCAAATATACCAACAAGTCCTAAAATATCATACGAACTTAGTCGAACCTCTAAATCACATCAAATAATGCTAAAATCATGAATCATACCCCAATTCAAGCTTAATGAAACTAAGAGTTTTCAACTTCTACATTCGATGTCGGAACCTATCAAATCAACTCCGATTGACCTCAAATTTTACACACAAGTCATAAATTACATAACGGAGCTATAAAAAATTTTGGAACTGGATTCCGACTCCGGTATCAAAAAGTCAACTCATCGGTCAAACTTTCAAACTTAAATTCTTATTTTTAGCCATTTCATGCCTAATTTAACTACGGACTTCCAAATAAAATTTCGAACACGCTCCTAAATCCAAAATCACCATACGGAGTTGTTGGAATCATCAAAATTCTATTCCAGGGTCGTTTTCAGATAATTAGATATTCGGTCACTATTCGAACTTAAACATTTTAATTTTTCTTCAAAATTCCATATCTCGGGCTAGGGACCTCGGAATTTGATTCCAGGCATACGCCCAAGTCCCAAATAACGATACGGACCTATCAAAACTGTCAAAACACTGATCCAAGTCTGTTTGCTCAAAATGTTGACCAAAGTCAACTCAATTGGGTTTTAAAGCTCTAATCCACATTTTAATCCATTTTTTACATAAAAACTTTCCATAAAATATTATGGATTGTGCACGCAAGTCGAAGAATGATAAATAGTACTTTTTGAGGTCATAGAACACATAATTAATTATTAAATTTAAAGATGATATTTTTGGGTCATCACATCAACTATTCAGGGTTCTTCCATTGGGTATTTAGGTCACCAGGGCCAGATTCTTAGTCAGCAACCTACTGTACCTAAGAGTTGTTACGAGTGTGGGGATCCCAGTCACATATAGATATTCTGCCCCAGGCTTCGGGGTAGACCAGTGTAGCAGGGTCAGCAGCCTATGATTACCGCACCAGTTGCTCCACCAGTCGTCCGACCACCAAGAGGCGGAGGACACGTGGGTAGGAGCCATCCTAGGGGTGGAGGTTAGCTAGGTGGAGGCCAGCCAGTTGGAACTCCAACTCGGTTCTATGCTTTTTCGGCCAGAACAGACGCATAGGCCTCATATGCCGTGATTACAGGTATTATTTCTGTTTGCGGCAAAGATGCCTCCGTATTATTTGATCCAGGATCTACATATTCCTATGTGTCATCTCTATTTGCTCATTTTCTGGGTATTTCTTGTGAGTCCTTGAGTACTCCCGTTTATGTGTCCACTCCTGTGGGCGATTCTGTTGTTGTGAATTGGATCTACCGTATTATTACATTCTGTGGTTATGAAACTAGAGCAGATTTCCTATTGCTTGAGATGACCGATTTTGAAATTATCCTGGGCATGGACTGGTTATCTCCATATCATGCCATCCTAGATTGCCATGCCAAGACTGTTACCTTGGCTATTCTAGAATTTCCTAGGTTGAAGTGGAAGGGTTCGTCTGCTAGTGCATCTAATCGGGTTATTTCTTTTATGAAGGCTCAACACATGGTTGAAAAGGGTTGTTTAGCTTATTTAGCCTATGTTCGGGATACTACTGCAAAGACTCCAACTATTGATTCAGTTCCTGTAGTTCAGGAGTTCTACGATGTATTTCCTTAAGATCTTTCAGGCATGCCACCTGATCGTGATATTGATTTCTGCATTGATTTGGCTCCAGATACCCAGCCTATATCTATCCCACCGTATTGCATGGCTCCGAAAGAATTGAAATAACAGCTTGAGGAGTTACTAGCCAAAGGGTTCGTCAGACCGAGTGTATCGCCTTGGGGTGCACCGATATTATTTGTAAAGAATAAGGATGGTTCTATGCGAATGTGTATTGATTATCGCCAATTGAACAAAGTCACTATTAAGAACAAGTACTCGTTGCTGCGTATTGATGATCTATTTGACCAGTTGCAGGGTGCTAGGGTGTTCTCTAAGATCGACTTGAGGTCAGGGTACCATCAGTTGAAGATTCGAGATTCGGATGTTCCGAAGACTGCTTTCAGGACTAGATATGGTCATTATGAGTTTCTGGTTATGTCTTTCGGTTTAACTAATTCCCCAACAACGTTTATGAATTTGATGAACAGGGTATTCAGACCATATATTGATTCGTTTGTCATTGTCTTCATTGATGATATTTTGATTTACTCGCGCAACAAGGAAGAGCACGAGCAACATATGAGAGTGGTGCTTCAGACGCTGTGGGAACAAAATCTATATGCTAAGATCTCTAAATGTGAATTCTGGCTAGAGTCTATAGCATTTTTGGGGCATATTGTATCGGGCGAGGGCATTAAATTTGATCCCAAAAAGATTGAGGCAGTTCAAAATTGGCATCGTCCCACTTCGGCGACTGAGATCAGGAGTTTTCTGGGTTTAGCAAGTAATTATCGTCGGTTCGTGGAAGGTTTGTCATCTATTACAACACCTTTGACCAAATTAACCCAGAAGGGTGCTCCGTTCCGATGGTCCGATGATTGTGAGGCAAGCTTTCAGAAGCTCAAGACAATATTGACTACCTCACCAGTGTTAGTGTTGCCTTCCAATTCAGGGATGTATGCAGTGTATTGTGACGCTTCACGCATTGGCTTTGGTTGTGTATTAATGCAGGAAGGGCGAGTTATTGCATATGCTTCATGTTAGCTGAAGCCCCACGAGAAGAATTATCCGGTGCATGATTTGGAGTTAGCTGCGATTGTTCACGCTCTTAAGATTTGGAGGCATTATCTTTATGGGGTGTCTTGTGAAGTTTACACTGATCATCGCAGTTTGCATCAGTTGTTCAAGCAGAGGGACCTAAATTTGCGGCAGTGCAGATGGCTAGAGTTACTGAAAGATTATGATATTACTATCATATATCATCCGGGCAAAGCAAATGTGGTTGCAGATGCCTTGAGTAGAAAGGCAGAGAGTATGGGTAGTTTGGCTTTCATATTAGCAGAGGAGAGGCCATTAGCTTTGGATATTCAGTCCTTGGCCAACAGACTTGTGCAGCTTGATATTTCAGAGCCCAGCCGAGTTCTTGCGTGTGTTGTAGCTCAGTCATCACTATTTTAATAGATCAAGGCTCACCAGTATGATGATCTACACTTAATGGTACTTCGAGAAACGGTACTACGGGGTGGTGCCAAGGAAGTTACTATTGGCGCGGATGGTGTTCCGCGACTCCAGTATTGTCTATGTGTTATTAATGTGGATGGAATGAGGAAAAAGATCCTAGAGGAGGCACACAGTTCTCGGTATTCTATTCATCCAGGACCTACGAAGATGTATCGTGACCTGAGGCAGCATTATTGGTGGCGACGAATGCAAAAGGACATAGTTGAGTATGTAGCTAGGTGTCTAAATTTCCAGCAAGTTAAATATGAGCACCAGAGGCTAGGTGGCCTACTTCAGTAGATGACTATACCATAGTGGAAATGGGAACACATCACTATGGACTTTGTAGTTGGGTTGCCGCTGACCTTGCGGAAATTTGATGCAGTTTGGGTGATTGTTGACAGGTTGACCAAGTCGGCACATTTCATTCCGGTTGTGACTACGTATACTCCAGAGAAGTTGGACCAGATATATATTCAGGAGATAGTTCGGTTGCACGGTGTGCCAATTTCTATCATATCAGATAGAGGCCCTCAGTTTAATTCACATTTCTGGAGAGCAGTACAAAGTGAATTGGGGACCCGTGTAGAGCTCAGCACAACCTTTCATCCGCAGATCGACAGGCAGTCAGAGCAGACAATTTAGATTTTGGAGGATATACTCAGGGCATGTGTGATTGACTTTGGAGGCCAGTGGGATCGTTTCTTACCTTTGGTCGAGTTTTCTTATAATAATAGTTACCAATCCAGCATCAAGATGGCTCCATTTGAGGCTTTATATGGTCGGTGATGTCGTTCGCCCATCGGATGATTTGTGCCCGGTGAGTCTAAGTTATATGGTACTAACTTGGTAAAGGATGCCTTGGAAAAGGTAAAGTTGATTCAGGAGCGACTTCATACAGCGCAGTCCAGACAGAAGAGTTACGTGGATCAGAAAGCGCATTATTTATCATTTATGATGGGTGAAAAAGTTCTCTTGAAAGTTTTGCCGATGAAGGGAATTATGAGATTTGGTAAAAAGGGGAAGTTGAGCCCAAGGTTTATAGGCCCATTTGAGGTGTTGAGACGAGTTGGGGAGGTTGCTTACGAGCTTGCTTTGCCTCCCAGTCTATCAGGAGTTCATTCAGTTTTCCATGTCTCTATGCTCCGTAAGTATCATGCCGACCTGTCACATGTGTTAGACTTCAGCACAGTTCAGCTAGAAAATAGTTTTGGTTATGAAGAACAACCAGTTGCCATTGTTGTATAAACAGGTTTGCCAGTTGAGGTCCAAGAAGATTTCTGCAGTAAAAGTCCAGTGGAGGGGCCAACCAATCGAGGAAGCGACTTGGGAGGCCGATGGGGACATGTGGAGCAAATATCCACACTTATTTAGCACTCCAGGTATTATTCTAAACTCATTCGAGGACGAACGTTTGTTTAAGAGGTGGAGAATGTAATGACCCAACCGGTTATTTTGACTTTTAGAACCCCGTTCCCTTAAACAAAACTCACCGAATGTGCTTTTACTGATTTATGACTTGCAGGAATGGTTGGTCCAGGATTTGGAAGTGTTCGGGTTGAAAACGGAACACTTAGTTCTTTAAATTGGCTTTAAAATGTCAAGTTTGACTTCGGCCAACATTTTTAGAAAACGACCCCGGAATTGGGATTTGACGGTCCCAATAGGTTCGTATGATAATTTCAGAGTTGGGCATATATTCGAATCGGGTTTTGGATAACCCGGGAGCGTTTTAGCGCTTAATAGTAAAATCAACTATTTGAAGGTTTAAGGTTCTTTAAATTTGGTTTGGAGTAGATTTTGGAGTAATCGAGGTCCGTTTGAAATTCCGAGTAGTATAAGTATGTTTCAGCGCGTTCGTAGTAAGTTTGAAGAATTTAAAATTTCTAAGTTGAATCAATTTGGTTTGAGGTATGATTCTTAGTTTTGATGTTGTTTTACACGTTCCGAGTGTTCGAGCAAGTCCATATTATGATTTCAAACTTGTTGGTATGTTCGGGCGGGGCCCCGGGGGCCCCGAATGTCAACCAGACGAGTCTCAGACCAATTTTGGAATTTGAAGGAAGAACTAAACCTTTCTGCTTCTGGTACGATCGCACCTGCACTTGGACCGCCGCAGGTGCGACCCTCGCAGATGCGAGTTTAGTTCGCAGAAGCGGAAAAGGGAAGGGGAGGCCATCGCCGCAGATGCGGAATTTTGGCGCACCTATGAACGCGCAGGTGCGAAGCAGTGTGCGCGTATGCGACCTTGGTCCAGGCGAGTGAAACTCGCACCTGCGAGGAATTTCCACAGGTGCGGTCAATCCCTTCGCAGGTGCGAAAAATCTGCTTGGACAGAACCTTAAAAACAGACGAAGCTCAGTCCATTTTTGTCCGTTTTTCTTCCATGTTTGGGCGATTTCAGAGCTTTTTGGGAGGAGATTTCAATTTGCAACTTGGAGGTAAATTAATTCTACACACCTTGAGTTAAATACATAGATTATGGGCAGATTATAACCGGTAAATCTTAGAAATCAAGGGTTTAGATGAAAAACCTAGATTTGTATAAAAATGAGATTTTAACCACGAAAATGGTTATGGAATTGGATAGAAATTATATATTTGATTTCTTGAGATTTTGGGTAACGTTTTCATCAAAAAAATTTCAGAATCCGGGCACGTGGGCCCGGGGTGAATTGTAAGAATTTTACCATGTTGGGTTGGATAATTAATTTAATAGCCTAAATTCGAATTATTGATCATGTATTAATTATTTTGTATATTATTTGGATAGTTTCAGATTTTTCGGCATTGAATTGAGAAATTTAACGCGACGTGGTGATCGAAAAGTGGACTTTGAGACAAGGTAAGTCTCTTGTCTAATCTTGTGAGAGGGAAATTACCCCATATGTGATTAAACTAATAATTATTTCTAATTGTGGGGGCTACATACGCACGAGGTGACGAGAGTCCGTACGTAGCTACTATCTATGCTAAGGTCCGGGTAGTTTAGGACTCAAAGCATGAATTATGTGTGTAAATTATATCCTTTATTTAATTAAATTATTTGAAATATATTATTAATTGTTAGGGAAAGATAGTAAATAATGGAAATCTTATATACTTAATTTTCTGTTTAAATTAATTTATTGTTAAAAGAAATTGTTCATCCACTCGAATTAATCTATAATAAATATACTCTCCTTCCGGAGGTACATAAGAAAATGTCCTTCTTTCTTGTGGATTGGGCCGAACGCCTCAGCAGTATAGATGCATCTATGGATCGCGTCGCACATCCCTCAGCAGTGTACACGATACTCTGGATCAGGCCGTATGACCTCGGCAGCAATCGTGCCTAATAATAATAATAATTACACGATACCTTGGCATTTCAATTGCAGCTTGTGAATTTAATTAATAAATTGGAAATTATTGTATTTGAAAAAATTTAATTATTTCTGTTGGTTAAATAAAATTGTTGTTAACTCTGTGAATTATGTGATTTAAATGTTTCTATTTTTATTTCAATTATTATTATTGACCCTTAGTGAGTGTCAAAGTCGACCATCTCGTCTCTACCTCTTCGAGATTAGGCTTGATACTTACTGGGTACACGTTATTTATGTACTCATATTACACTTGCTTCACTCTTTATGCAGGACCTGAGACATGTGCTATAGTTTGACCTATCGGCGCACACCCACGATATCCAAAGGCTTAGTGGTGAGCTGCCCTTTTGAGCCATTCTGCAACAACCAGTGCCTCTTCCTGAAATTTTCATTCTGTCTATTTTATTTCAAACAGTATTTGGAATCTTTGTATAATCTACTAGATGCTCATACACTTGTGACACCAGATCTTGGCACACACACTAGTAGAATATTTGGATTTGAATTTTTGTTCTTGGTTGTTTTAATTTACTAAATTCCTGCAAGTAAGAAGTGTTTAATTACTCGGTTAATTTTAAAAGAATTGAATATGGGTTTAAATTACTAGTTGCCTTACCTAGCTGTAGTATTGGGCGCCATCACGACCTATAGGTGAAATTGGGTCGTGACAGTTAACTATTTGGAGCGTTAATTTTAACAATCCTATCCTTCTTCAAAAACTTATAATTACCAATTTCGTTGTCTTTGTTTTAAAACATATAATTAATATATTATTTACTACTTAATCTATCTCTACTATATTAAAAATAGGAAAGCCCTTAGTGAAATGTCATTCGCCTTCTTTACCCCATACAACTTGTTTGAATGGTTGTTACATATCATTTCATAATGTATCATATCATATTGTATTATATTGTACTGTATCGTTTGATGAATATAATATTTGGATAGACTGTATCGTTTGTTATCGTTTCATGATATCACGCACCAGCGATATGAAGAATAAATTTGCAATATTATAAAGAAAAATTATGAAATGAGGTAGAATTATTATATAAAAAGATAGGAGAAATGATAAAATAAGATTATTTATTTTAAAATTTTCAAATAAGAGAGATAGAGAGATTTTTTCAAAATTATATATTCATAAATATAGGATACACGCGCAAAGCGCGTACCCTAAACCTAGTTATATTAAAAGCACGAAGGTCCTTAGCGAAATGTCGTTCGCCTTTTTAACCCTTTAAAAATAGAGTTTACATTGTACAAAATAGTCATTTTAGTGATTTTCCTAATATTTAGAACATGAAAATTAATGTATGGTTTACTTATAAATCCTTTTTATTTAATTGTGTAAAAAGTCCTAATTCTTAAGATTTTAAAACCAGCTTATATTTACATTATAGAATTTGTTTTCTTTTAGAGTATGTAACAAAACTATAAATATATGCAACCAGTTTCACGAATAAACGATCAAATGTTCTCAATTTAAAACACTTGAACATATGAATGTTGATCTATCGAAGAATACTTTCAATTTTAAGCCTAATACATTTCCATGTTATATTTAAACTACTTTTCTACTAAAACAATATTTTTCCATTTGTCAACCTTTTAGTATAATATTTAAAAACTACACTCAATAAATAGAATAACTAAATAAGAAAACATTTAAGAATCTAAGAGAGAAAAGTAGTTGTTAAGAGTCAAAAACACTAATAATTCTGCAAACACAAATATCTAAAAATAAATTATAATTTTTATCTTTTAAAAATATATCAAAAGCATGAAGTCCCTTAGCGAAATGTCGTTCATTCTTTTTACCCTTAAAAAATACTGAAAAATAGTTATTTAATTATTTTCATAATATATAGGAATTTGAAATCAACTAAAGTTTTCGTTATTAACTCTTTCCTTATTTATTTAAACCAAGAATTTGTCTATATTATTGTTGAGTTATAGGTTAGAAACCCGAAAGGCTGGGTTAGAAAGGACTATATGCCTCCTTTTAAGAGCTCTAATATCTATTTATTTTATTTTTAACAGTAACTTAAATTAAAAGTATTTTATAAATTCATTTATCCACAACTACAAGACAAAAAAGTCTAAAAGATTTAAAAATAAATATCTTTATTTGAGAAGTGAAAAATGAATATTAACACTAATTTTTATAATAAATTAAAATACTCAAAAAAAATTAGTCATTCAATTATTTTTCTAATATTTAGGACATAAAAATCAATTAAAAATTTAGTTATTAAAGTTTTCTTTATTTGGACTAGATATAAAATCGTAATATTTAAAACTTTAAAGCACTTCAAAGTTTACCATGTATAAAATATTTTTCTTACTTGAACAATCTAAATATAGGTTTAAGTTAAAGAAGGAGGGCATAATTTGTTTTTCCATTGAAGGGTCCTTTAAAGCCAAGATGTTTCAATCTTTCAATGTAAAGGTTCCTTGCCTCATGGTTTAAATGCACCAGCGGAGGAAATTGAAGTGAGGCATATTTTATCGAAATGCGATTGTAGTTTTCTACTTCTATGAAATAAATTTTGTTTTTTGACCTATTCATGAGCCGTTACTCAACTTATCAATTTTTTTTCTGTTTGCCTACAATTCTTGTCAATTGATTCTTCTTCTTCTCACCGAGCCTATATTTTTTGGGTGTTCATAACGCAAACATATGTTAGGTAAGTTTTTAGTTTTTATGTCACTTTACCGTGTATTTACATTAAAAGTTATTCCCTATGTAGTTTATTAGGCATAACTGTATGTAAATGTTCTAATATTTACATTGTACATGCTTCTATGTTTATAATCCAAACAAGTCAATATAGTTTTTAAGTCTTAAAAGTGTTATTCTATTACTGTTTAAAAAGGGCATGACTCTGATTTCTATCATGATGTTAGCCAAGAATTCACTCGCGATGTTCTCTCCCTCAGGTATGAACTTTGTAACATAATTATAATTTCTTTAATGTCAAAGACAAATAAACTCCTTCTTATCAAATAATTATTAGAAATTTAAGAGCACAATATTCTTCTAATTGCCTTCACAATAAATCACAACTGAAGCATACAATTTCGTATAGAAGCTAAGCAATAAACATAACTGTATACGGGTAAAACCGGCCCCACTAAACACCTCGATTTTTCGGTAAGTCAAACGGAGCAGGAGCGTGACCGTAATGAATCAGAGTCAAAGCGAGGAGCCCCTCGTATCGGGGCTCGGGCAAAACACCTGCCCTCGGGAGTATGGGGACCATGTCCTCCGGGTCCGGTTCGAGGATCAAGACTTCGGAGAGAATTACCAAACAATTGCACAGGACTAACCAAGGGCCGTGATGTCCGTGCCCAACCGGATATCACGGCGTGAATCTCGACCCGTATCGGCAGAAAATCAGTGATTAGCGAAACATAAGATTTTTACCTTTCTTAGAATTGTACTTAGGGTAAAACTCCCCTGCTATATAAAGGGGGAGCTTATTATCCATGGGACACATGGTAACACGCATATCAAGGCAATTTATTTCAATTCTCTTTGTTGTTCAAATTTCTTATTTTTGTTCTTGAGTTCTTCATAAGTATAAGCTTGAAATCGAGGGCAGGTTCCTCATCAAGCCATCAACCGAGCTCAGAATCATCCTTATCATTGGTTTGGCCATTTATTACGTCTTTCATTCGCTTAATCAAACGTCATTAATTACTTGTATTGAATTAATCCACATATTCTTAAAACCACATATAAATTCAATTGTTATCCGTTTTTTAGGATAAACAATTTGGCGCCCACCATGGGGCTATGGATAATAATAGTAATTTGATACAAATTTTCATAACGCACTCTATTTTACACTTGTTCTTTGATATTTTAATTTCAGGTCAAATTAAAAATGTCGAACTCTCAATCTGCTCATTTGAATGTTAACGCTGAGTCTGGCCACCATGGCGAGAACAACAATGTAGTTCCCAACAACGAGGTGCCTCCTGTTGACCCCAATAGAGTTCCAGTTGCGGACCTGATCAATGCTGACTCACATGTGGCTATCGACGCAAACTTGCCTACCGACCCCGAAAAAAACGTTCGCAGGAGAGCCCGATCGAAGCCCGGAGTACAAACGTTGGCGAAGGTGATGGGATCAATTTACGGGTGATCTTCAAAATATTACTGGCTCAACAGGCAGCAATAGCCCAGTTGTAGAACCAAAGTCGCGCCCCTAGCAGAGTTGAGCCCGAACCATCTCGGGAAAACACTCGTAGAATTGAACCAGCCACAGAAAGGCCCGGTGAAGTTGAATCCAGGACCAACCCCGAGATAATAAAGATGCTCGAGGAATTGACAAAGCGGGTGGAATCAGGAGAAAAGAAAATCGAAGCCAACGACAAAAAAGTGGAGACCTATAACTCCAGGGTTGATCAAATCTTAGGAGTGCCCCCGATATTGAAAGGCCTGGATTCCAAGAAATTTTTTCAAAAACCTTTTCCTCCGAGCGCATCTCCGAAACCGATCCCAAAGAAGTTTCGTATGCCCGAAATTCCAAAGTATAATGGGACCACGGATCCAAATGAACACATGACCTCCTACACGGGTGCCATCAAGGGGAATGACTTAGAAGATGACGAAATCGAGTCGGTTCTGCTGAAAAAGTTCGGAGAAACCCTGTCTAAAGTTGCAATGATATGGTATCATAACCTGCCCCCTAATTCCATTGATTCGTTTGCTATGCTTGCAGATGCCTTCGTAAAAGCTCATGTCGGGGTCATCAAAGTCGAGACCAGAAAATCGGACCTCTTTAAAGTGAAAAAAAGAGATAACAGAATGCTCAGGGAATTCGTATCGAGGTTTCAAATGGAAAGGATGGACCTGCCCCGGGTTGCGGACGATTGGGCCATTCAAGCATTCACTTAAGGACCCAACCCCCAAAGCTCCTTGGCTTCACAATAGCTGAAACAGAATTTGATAGAGTACCCGGCGGTAACTTGGGCTGATGTCCATAACAGGTACCAATCGAAAATTAGAGTCGAGGATGATCAGCTTTGGGCCCCCTCTGGGTCTGTGTATCCCATCAGAACTAATGATAGGTCTAAAAGAGTCGCCGATAATGAACTAAGACCAAGCAGAGATCAATATCAACTGTATATCAGAGATCGAAGAGGCAGTGGATCCAGACGTAACCCTGTGAGGAATGAAAAAAAAAGCGATCGAGGTCATAATAGTCGGGGACTCATGAGCAAAAATGGTTTCGATAGGCCAATCGGGGCTAGGGAGGCACCGAGGTTATTGGAATACAACTTCAGTGTCGATGCTGCCGACATCGTGTCAGCCATCGGACGCATCAAAGATACCAAGTGGCCTTGGCCATTGCAGTGCGATCCTGCCCAAAGAGACTCCAACCTGATGTGGAAGTATCATGGCACTCACGGCCACATGACCGAAGACTGCCGACAGCTAAGGAAGAAGTGGACCGATTATTCAATATCGGACACCTCCGGAAATATCTGAGTGATTTAGGCAAAAACCACTTCAGGAATAGGGACTCCAACAAATAGACCGAGCAATAAGAACCTCAACATGTCATCAACATGAACATCGGTAGAGTCGACATCCCCCGGGGGCCAATGCTGAAGCGTAATAAGTGTCCATCATAAGGGAAAACGAACACGAGATTACATACCAGATGGGACCATCTCTTTCAATGATGAAGATGCTAAAGGCATTGTGCAACCGCATAACGATGCACTGGTAATTTCTGTACTCATAAAGAAATCTCGAGTTAAGCGTGTATTGATTGATACAGGTAGCTCGGCCAATATCATCAGATCAAGGGTCGTAAAGCAGCTGGGTCTACAAAACCAAATAGTGCCTGCAGTCCGGGTCTTAAACGGATTCAATATGGTATATGAAACTACTAAAGGGGAGATAACCCTGCCAGTGAACACTGTCGGAACCATTCCGGAAATGAAGTTCTACATCATCAAAGGGAATATGAGGTATAACGCTCTATTCGAAATGCCGTGGATTCACAACATGAGGGTAATACCCTCGACACTACACCAGGTGTTGAAGTTCCCCACACCGGGAGGGAGCAAGACAGTTTATGGAGAACAGCCGGCCGCAAAAGAAATGTTCGAAGTCGATGAGGTGATCCCTATGTCCGTTCTCTCGACATCAATGATCCCGGGGTCGGTTAGGAAGGAAGAAACTAAATAGCAATCACCGACACCATTCCCGACTGAATAGGAGAAGAAAGAGGCTGTCGAGGATGATGATTATGGAGTTCCTAGGTCTTTCATCGCCCCTGACGATTCTGATGCCACCAAGTCAATGGTCGAGGAGCTAGATCAAGTCATATTGATCAAATATTTGCCTGATCAGAAGGTATACCTAGGCATGGGGTTGACTCTCGAACTCAGGAAAAAAATCATTAAATTACTTATAGCTAATGTGGATTGTTTTGATTAGTCCCATCTAGATATGACAGGGATCTCACTAGAAGTTACCACTCATAAGCTAAGCTTGGACCCAAAGTTCTACCCGGTTAAACATAAAAGGAGGCCTCATGTCACCCCCCGACTTCGGGGAGCGTGACTGACGCTCAATAGAGTTACCCCAGTTGAGCAAGGCTGCACAGTGCCGTCTACCCAACTCGCCCATGAATAAAGAGAAGAATACATTTCATTAATCAGACAGTAAGAGGTCATGTGAATAACACCAGTTCATTTCCATTAGTTACGTCATTAACAAGTCTCCAAAACAGTACATTGTACAATCATAGTTAAAGTGGAACATATGATACGATTACATCATTTTTAGTTTATCTTTCCCAAAAATAGATACAACCCACACTATGTCTACGGAGCCTCTAACATGGATAAAAGAGTGCTACGACAGTGCCGGCAACAAGGCCTTGGCTATACCTCAAAACATTATGTACAAAGGATAAGAGATACAGGACCCGGAAATAAAGTGGGGCTCACCAAGTCAGTTGAGGAGAGGGTGTGCTTCTATCACTGATCAATACCACCTGCTATGGAACTACCTGCATCCATTAAAGATGCAGCATTCCGGCAAAAGGGACGTTAGAACATATGGAATAGTACTAGTATGTAAAACTAAACACCCTCTCAATAGAACGAGCAACAGTAAACGGAGAATAAAATATGAAATCAATAAGAGACTCAAACAATATCAAGGTGTCAAGTTAGGGGAAAGGTAAATTTCAAGTAAGTTTCAGTAATTTAATTTGGGAGATCTTTAGCACCGATACACCACCGTGTTTTAGCACGGAGTCTGATCTCAGCCCGACCGACTAAGCCGTCTTACCCCGAGTCATACACTCACAAAACCACCATGTGCGCGGCATGGAGTCCGATCTCAGCCTGATCAGCTAAGCTGTCTCACCACAATGCTGTGTGGGTCTACATCACATCACATCTCGCTAGCAATAATCTCATCCCATTTAAGGGGAAACATCTCAACACACCAATCTCATCCCATGTAAGGGGAAACAGTCTCATCACATTAACGCGGGGATTTACCCCTCAATCACTCCTACACCGACACGTATAGTTTCGGGGTTAGGTTGTTTCGACCTACCCTTCCTCGGTGGCTAAACGATACTCCCAAGGCATTTATTATTAAAAAGGATTTACCACTCATTTCATATTCTTTTACACGTCATTCATTTTATTGGCACCATTGGCCATAACGCAATATCATTCTTGGCACGTTGGCTGTACTTCATAATTCATGCTCACTATTTCACTTTCAAACATTATCACGGATTGTCAACAACAAACATTTCTATTCAAGACTCTAAGCACATATCTGAGCAATTTAGGGTCTTAGGCACATGTGATTTCTTACACAATTTGATTTGATCACTTTCATTTGGGCTTGACTTGAAGTTACAATATTTTAATACATACTCATATATATATATATATATATATATATATATATATATATATATATACACACACACACACACACACACATCTGTCGACAACAAGTTTATTCAGAAAGGTCAATTCATAATGGACAACTCGGGACTTACAAGAACATCATGGGAATTCAATTCTAAGAGAGAAGTTTAGCGAACATACCTCGCCTCGAGCTTTTTAAATTATTACAATGTTCCGGAAATCTTAGCCACTTCGATCTATTTAGAGATATAGAAAAATTGAATACAAATTAGGAAGGAGTTCATAGTTCCAACTCACTTGAGAATTTTATCAAACACTAGGCGTGCATTAAGGTTTCAAGGTCCTCCTATGGTGGATTCTTTCATCCCACTACCCAAATTTATCCAAATGAGCTCAACAATATTCCCACTACCCTTGATGGTACATGCATGCATAATGAACAACTCCCATCCCCAAGAATTGCCTTACTCATTACCTATTTCCAATTAAATCCCGGAATTGAGGGCTAAGGAGTAGAATCTTACCTCTAGGATGAAGACCTAGTGAGTTCTTCTTGTAAATTCTTCAACTTTGAGCAAGAATTGATGAATGATAAGCTTAGGAACTTCCCCTCTCACTCTATGGCACTCCCTATCTCTAGAAATATAAGTTTTAACTTTTTAAAATGATCCCTAAGACTGTTTTATAAGAATGGGGTCGAGTTTAAAAATTAAAACAAATGAAGCCCCGATAAAGATCTACGGTCGCATATGTGACAGCATAACGCTTCTGCGGTCCGTAAAATGGGCCGCATAATGGTCCTCCAGAACTGGGCATTTCTGCCTCACTCTGCAACCGGTCTGCGGTCCGCAGACCTAATTTGTGATCGCATAATGCGCCGCAGAACTTCTTACCAGAAATATTTTTGTTGGGTCTGCGATGGGTTATGCGGCCCGCAAAATGATTATGCGGCTGCATAATGGACCGCATAATGGTCCAAACATGTGCCCAGATTTCTGCCTCAGTCTGCGGCAGATCTGGAGTACGCAGATCAGTTCTGCGACTGCAGATTGGGCTGCAAAAATGCCCTGCACTTCCAAAATACTTTCTTCAACTTCCCAACGCACTGTTCAACCCAAAAAGTCCGAACCACGGCGAGCTTTTAGTCAAAACATAAGCCTATTTCGGCACCACAAAACCCCGGGTTTTAGGTAAAATTTTACATACAGAATCGCAACTCAATTCAAGCATAAGTAAAGTAATGAACTTCCAACTTTCAAAACGCATGCCGAACCACATCAAATCAACTCGGAATGACCTCAAATTTTGTATGCAAGTCCCAAATGACATAACAGACCTATACCAACTCCCGTAACCACAATCTAGACCTGATCTCAACAATTTCAACCCTCGGTCAAACCTAACAACCTTTCAGACCTTCAACTTTTGTCAATTCAAGTCAAAACAACCTACAAACCTCCAAATCCAAATTCGAATATACACCTAAGTCCAAAATCACCATACAAAGCTATTGGAACCATCAAAACACCGTTTAGAGTCGTCTACACAAAAGTCAATTTTCGGTCAACTCTTACAACCTAAGCCTCCAATCAAGGGACTAAGTGTCCTAAATCAATCAAAAGTTTCCCCGAAAACACATCAATCACCCCGGCAAGTCACGTAACCACAAATGCACATATGTAATGCATCAAATAGGGGAAATGAGGCTAGAATACTCAAAACGACCGGCCGGATCATTATATAAATTCCATAATGCCTCTCTAAGTTCTAATGTTTGAGTTGCTGAAACTTTTTGTGTCTTTATCGATAAAATTAGTATCCATGCTCTTATATATTAAATAGCTGTAATTTTAAATTTCACAACAAGTTATTTACACAAAATAATATGATGGTTAATTACTTTTTATTTTATTTTATTAAGTTCCAGTGATAAATGTTTGCATAAGCCTTTCTTTAATGTTTCTGGATTAAAAAATAATAATCAAATGTAAGATAGCAAGATGAATCACGAGCTAATTTAAGACTCGTTGGAATAAGTACTAATGATAAAAATATATAAATAAATGTCTCGGATCTAAAAGATATAAAATAATTGAAATACTCTGAATACGCTAGAAAAACTTTAGACGCACTTTAAATATTAGCCCACGTGTTCATACCCGAACCTTGGATTGATATGCTTAAATAATAGCCCATGTGTTCAACATATAAGCCTACTTTGACACCACGAAACTCCGGGTTGTAGGTAAAATTTTACGAGGTCTTACACCTCATTCCGAAGTCAAGCATGCGTTCATCAAAGACGAGGTATCCAAACTCCTTAAAATAGGTTCCATTTGGGAAGTTAAGTACCCGGATTGGTTGGCTAACGTAGTAGTAGTGCCTAAAAATGGAAATAAATTAAGAATGAGCATAGAGTTACAAAGACTTGAACAAGGCGTGCCCCAAGGATTCTTTTCCTTTGCCTAATATTGATCGCATGATCGACGCAATGGTTGGGCACGAGATACTCAGCTTTCTCGACGCCTATTTCGGGTACAACCAAATCCGGATGGACCCGGGCGATAAAAAAAACTTCATTCATCACTAAATTCGGCACCTATTGTTATAATGTAATGCCATTCGGACTAAAAAATGTCGGTGCCACTTATCAACACCTAGTAAACTGAATGTTCGAAAAACAAATAGGAAAATCAATGGAGGTTTACATTGACGACATGTTAGTTAAGTCCCTGCAAGCAAAGGACCATTTGGAACATTTGCAGGAAACCTTCAACATACTGAAGAAATATAATATGAAGATGAATCTGGAGAAATGCGCATTCGGGGTCTGGTCCGGGAAGTTCCTTGGATTCATGGTGTCGAACAAGGGGATCGAGATCAATCTAGACAAAATTAAAGCTATAAAAGACATCACCGTGGTGGACAATGTGAAGGCCGTTCAGAGGCTAACCGGGCGCATTGCCACCCTGGGTTGGTTCATATCAAGGTCCTCTGATAAGAGCCATCAGTTCTTCTAATTATTGAAGAAGAAGAATAACTTTTCGTGGACCCCGGAGTGCCAATAAACTTTGGAAGAACTCAAACGGTACCTTTCGAGTCCACCCTTGCTTCATACTCCAAAGGCAGATAAGCAACTGTACCTATACTTAGTGGTATCTGAGATAGCGGTAAGTGGAGTCTTAGTCCGGGAGGAAGAAGGTACGTAATTTCCTATCTATTATGTTAGCAGGACTCTAGACGAGGCCGAAACAAGGTACCCTCACCTAGAGAAGTTGGCACTCGCTTTGCTCAGCGCCTCCAGAAAGTTAAAGCCATATTTTCAATGCCATCCCATATGTGTCATAACTTCTTACCCACTGAGGAACATAATTCACAAACCCGAGCTCTCGGGACGATTGGCCAAATGGGCTATAGAAATTAGCGGATATGATATCGAATATTGACCTCAAACCACCATCAAATCTCAAATTTTGGCAGACTTTGTGGCCTACTTCACACCAGCATTAATACCCGAGTCAAAAGGGAATTGTTGTTAACCTCGGGGAATTTAACAGGAATTAAGACCCTCTTTACAGACGGTGCCTCGAACGCAAAGGGGTCCGAACTCGGCATCATATTTAAGCCACCTACGGGTAACGTAATTAGGCAATCTATTAGAATTGAGAAATTGACTAACAATGAGGTCGAGTATGTGGCCATGATTGCAGGTCTCGAATTGGCTAAAAGCCTGGGGGCCGAAGTGGTCGAAGCTAAGTGCGATTCCCTCCTTGTGGTAAATCAAGTCAATGATACATTCGAAGTGAAAGAGGAACGAATGCTAAGATACTTGGATAAATTATAGGTAACACTGCATCGATACAAGGAATGGACCCTACAACATGTGCCCTGGGATCAAAATAGCGAATCCGATGCTCTGGCTAACTTGGGGTCATCGGCCGATGATGATGAATTCAGCTCAGGAACAGTCGTACAACTCATGAAATCAGTAGTGGAGGAAGGCCATGCCGAAATAAACTCAACAAGCTTAACTTGGGACTGGACAAACAAGTATATAGATTACCTGAAGACCGGGAAGCTGCCCTCGGATCCTAATGAATCGAGAGCTCTTCGCACGAAGGCGGCCAGGTTTAACCTATCCGAAGGTATTCTATTCAGAAGAACGTTCGATGGCCCACTTGCCATTTGCTTGGGGTCAGGGGACACCAAATAAGTTTTGAGGAAAGTTCACAAAGGTACCTGCGGAAACCATATGAGAGCAGAATCTTTGGTTCGTAAGATAATCAGAGCCGGCTATTACTGGATTGACATGGAAAAAGATGCAAAGGAATTTGTACGGAGATGTGACGACTGTCATAGGCATGCACCAATGATCCATCAACCCGGGGAGTTACTATATTCGGTCCTTTCGCCTTGGCCGTTCATAAAATGGGGAATGGACATTGTCGGTCCCTTGCCATGGGCACCCGATAAGGCTCAATTTATACTATTTATGACTGACTATTTCTCTAAGTGGGTCGAAGCTCAAGCATTCGAGAAGGTCCGGGAAAAAGAAGTCATCGACTTCATCTGAGACCACATAATATGCCGGTTTGGTATACCAGCCGAGATAGTGTGTGATAACGGGAAGCAGTTCATCGGCAGCAAGGTAAATAAATTTTTCGAGGACCATAAGATCAAAAAGATCTTGTCAACACCCTATCACCCTAGTGGAAACGGACAAGCAGAATCTACGAACAAGACCATACTTCAAAACCTTAAAAAAAGGTTGACCGTTGCCAAAGGAAAATGGAAGGAAAGTTTGCCCGAAGTCTTGTGGGCATACCGTACGACCTCAAAATCTAGTACCGGGGCCACTCCGTTTTAATTTGTCTATGGTGCCGAAGCACTAATACCGGCTGAGGTGGGAGAATCGAGCCTCAGGTTTCGATATGCAACCTAAGAATCAAACGGTGAGGCCATGAGCACGAGCCTGGAATTATTGGATGAGAGGCGCGAGGCTGCCCTAGTCCAGTTGACCGCCCAGAAACAGCGGATAGAAAGATATTACAACCGAAGAGCCAACCTCCGACACTTCAATGTCTGGGACTTGGTGTTAAGAAAAGTAACACTGAACACCCGGAACCTGAACGAAGGGAAGCTGGGACCAAATTGGGAAGGACCATATAGAGTCATCGGTATTACCAGTAAGGGTTCATATAAACTCAAAGTAGGAAATGGTGCACAACTACCAAACAACTAGAACGTGACCCACTTAAAATGGTACTAATATTAAGGTACGAGCTCATTCACTTTTTTTAATATTACGAATTGGCCTAACACTTGCAGGCAACAACCAAAGAAGAATGTAGCTGTTAGGTCTGAAAGCACGCGTTGCACTCTTTTTCCCTTGAACCGGTTTTGTCCCAAATGGATTTTTCGGCAAGGTTTTTAACGAGGAAACAGTAAATCGTGCTAACTTAGAGTCGAAGACAAGTGTTAAATCGGAGTCAATGGTCGCATAAACAGTATCCGAGCTCTATCAAAGATCGACCTCGAATACTGAGGGCCATCACCCTCGGGTCAAGATTTTTAGCATGGAAGGAAAATTTATACTTGACTAGTCTAGGCTCGGTAGTTAGGATTTATTGTAAGGACCAAACGGTCAAGTGAATTGTGCCCGCTAGGCCACCTCAGCCATAATACGAGCTTTTACACGCTTACAATCTTGTATGTTATGTACAGAAATGAAAGAAAGTTTCTACCTTGCTAGGAAACATTTTTTGCTTCTTAAAAGTATCGAGCCTGAAGCTATTCCTACCCGGGAACTATCGAGCCCAAGGGACACCCTTATCCGAGCCCAAAGGGCTACCCCCACTCGGGGACTGATGCCCGAGACAAGTTCGGGCTGCTCGGGTTATCGAAACCTAGAGACACAAAACCTACTAGGCAGTTCCTTAACCTAAAAGGCTACGACCACCCTAAAAATGGTTCGGAGACGTCCAAAGCCCGTAATCAAAACATAAGGCCTTCAACAAAATTTTAAACCTGTTCAAAGGTTACCCTCGGCAAATATATAGTCTAAAAACATTTAAGCAAGCATCTTGATGAAATTTTTAGTTACTCCGAGCAAAAATTGCATCGAGGATAGGTCTTGTTCGGACCTCCGAAAAATGACTTATTACTACGTTTGATTCTATGCTAAGGTATTAGAAATGTTTGTAATTGTATAAAGATGCTGCAGATAATAGACTTGAAAATTGCCAAAAGGGAAAAACTTTATATATTCCGGAATATCTTTACAAAGGCCAATAAAAACCGCCTCAACAAAATATATGTACAAGATACAAAAATAAATAAATCCTAAGGCATCTCTGCCTGGTCTTCACCGGAACCCGACTCGCCACCAGAACCATCGGGACCTTCGGATTCTTCAGAGCCCTCGGAGCCCTCTTCACCTCGAGGTTCAGCTAGCCTCTTGGCCTCGACCTCGAGTCTTTTTGCCTCTTCGATCTCAGTAGATAGGTCGAAGCCTTGCATGTATTTCTTTGAGGGTCTCCTTTCGGGAAAGCCGCCACACATAATCAGCAGTAGTCTTCAGGCAGGCTTCGGCTGCTTCAACATCGGCCTTATATTGGGCCACCATCTCGTTAGCATCAGCCGAGGTTGCTTCCAACTAGGACCTCGTTGTTTTGAGCTCCTTGCCAAGGGCATCCTGTTCAGCGATGGCTGAGCCCAGTCGTGCTTGGAGGTCCTCATTTTGCTGAGCCCATGTATCGGCCTTCTCTTTCGTCACCTGAAGCTGAACTTCCACCGAAGACAGTTTGGCCTGGGTGGTCTCCTTCTCCGAGGCCAGCAAGTCCATCTTATTTTTCCACCCGTCTGCCATCACTTGGATCTCATCCATCTCCTTGCGGAGTTAGTCGATCTTCTGCTGGACCTGCGAAGTATTGTTCTTAGCCTCTGCGGCCGGACCTTCGTTTCTAACTTCGAAAACCTTTTCCTTTTCCACCAAGTTGACATGCTCCTGCCTTAAGGCCGATGCCTCTTTTTGAGCTGTATCCAGCTCGGCCTGGATGTTCTTGGCGACCCCCTCTTGCTGCTCGCTAAGAAGCTTGTACATGTCCCTTTGTTGGTCAAGCTCCTTGATCTCGAGCTCGAGTTGATTGACCTCAACCCGGTACTGAAGGAATCTCTCGTGGTGAAGTACCGAGGCCTGCATAAAGGCAAAGAAAACATGAGAAATGTCAAACACAGATAGCTATAGATAGATGGAAGGGAACGATGCCTCACCCGGTTTAACGCCTATTGCGCCCCATTGAAAAGGCATGGCACGTTCACCGCATTTATTTTTTCCTGGTCCTCCTCGGTCACCAGGCATCGGAGGTAGCTAGCTACCCCCACAGGAGCGGACGAAACCCGGGCATCCTCCGGGACGGTCAGTATAATCGATCTCTTGCGACCAGGGTCCACACTTGGAGCGAGGAACTGATTGACCAATTTTCGGCTCGAGTTCGACCCGCCGGCTTTCGAGAAAGTGTCTTTATTCGAAATTTCCAGTCACCCAGACCGGAGAAGTCTTCCAAAGTGGATGAGTCCACTCCATCGAAAAAAGGAGTGAAGGATATCTTCCACACCCTGGCCTCCCTCGTTGGATTTCTCCTTTCTCGCTTGGGCCTCCTCGAGCATAGACTCAGTATAGGAGGGCGTCCCCGAGATCTCAATTACGCCGGGCGCTTCCTTTGGAGCAAAATTGACATCTTGGGAAGTTTCACCCCGGGTATCCACGTCGGTCTTTTGAGTTTGAGGGGGGTCGATATTGCGAGTCTCCTCCTCGGATGCATCCCAGTCATCGGGATAGGTCATCCCATGGGTTACAAAAATAGATTCATCCTCCGGCTCGTCCCTAATCCGGAGGAGGGAGTCGGAGTCTGGCACCCGGGAACTGGGGCCCTTCCTGGGCTTGCGGAGCACCCGCTTCTTTAGTTTCTTCACCTCGGAGCCCGGGGAGCCCGAGGGTTTTCTCTTCATCTTCTTTTTTCCCTCCGTGACAGCAACGGAGGGATCAACGAACGGGGGAACATTTCATCCCCTTCCGAAGGCCTAAGTTCGGTGGTCTTAAGTAAACCTGCAATAACAAAGAGGGAAGGGGAGTCAGTATAATAAAAGGTGAAGACATAGTGTTGGCTACTCGGAAAGAGGCCTTACCATGAGAATGAGCCTCCCATAGGCCCTTCGAGAGTCCGCTCCATGTGCGCTCGAAGTACAACATCTAAGTACAGATACCTTGGATTCACTCCTTTAACCGGGGGACCGCATTCGGAACCCGGGCGACAGCTGCACAACCACAAGCATGAATGAGAAGATAGAAATGGAAGAAGAAGAATTTTTGATGTTGAGAGAGGGAGTTGCACTTACGAGACGCATTCCACTTCTCAGGGAATGACATGTATTCCCGGGGGATCAAACCCTCGGCCTTTACTCAGACAAAGCGTCCCTTCTAGCCTCAGACTCGGTCTTCGTCGATACTCAAAAAGGGGCCTTGCTGGCTTGATGAGGAAGATTGATTAGTCCCCCTCGAAACATCCGAGGACTGTATAATCGAAGCAGGTAGTCAATCATGAACCGACGAGATTCGGTCTTGTTCACAAAGTAGCAGAGGAAGGTCATGATCCTTCATAACGATGGGTGGATTTGCCAGAGGCACACCTCATACCTCTTGCAAAAGTCTAGAATGATCGGGTCTATCGGGCCCAGTGTAAAGGGATAAGTGTAAACACTTAAGTACCCCTCCACGTGGGTAGTGACGATGTCCTCGGGCCCGGGGACTACTTCATTCTTGCCTTCCCAATTGTAGTCCTTACGAACTATGGGAACAACATCTTCAGTCACAAAACATATGTACCTCGAGACTCCTTCACCCCGGTCCTGTTTGCGCGAGGGCTTCTCGACTTTAAAGTCATCTGCAATTGAGCACCCCCTGGGGAATAAACACCGACAAGGGAGGCTCGGCGGCCAGTTTGTTAGCAGCCACAACGGGGGAAGCTGTTTCGAGGGCAGCCACCTCAGGGGCAACTGCTTCAGTACCAGCGGCCGGTTGAGAAGATGAAGAGGCAACTTGTTGAGGAGCGATTTTCGATGTTTTGGCCATTGTCATCTGAGGGAGTGTTTGAAAATTTAAGAAAAGAACGCAATGTTTTGGAAAAACAGGTTTTGTAGATAAAGAACAGAGTATGGAGATTTGAAGAAAATCTGGATAGAAATTTGGAGATTGATATGGAAATTGAAGAACAAGGATGAAGATATGAAGGTTTGAAGAAGATTTGATGATTGCTGGGAAGCTCGAAGGTAGCGATTTGGTCGAAAAGTAGAAAAAGGACAAAAGGAGGAAGATTTTATAGGGAAACAACCAACGCTTCACATTCGGAGGCAACCTGCCGGTGAGCGACATGTGTCCGAAGTCAGAATGACGCGATTGATGGGACATTTCGGCTCCCTCGTCATAACGTACGAAGGAAGGAACCGGAGTCATTTGTCGTTTCCCATCTTTTCGGTAAGCCTATTCTCTGAGAAACGAGGGAACTATCTGTATACGGGTAAAACCGGACCCACTAAACACCTCGATTTCCTAGTAAGTAAAATGGAGCAGGAACATAACCGTAATGAATCAGAGTCAAAGCGAGGAGCCCCTCTTATCGGGGCTCGGGCAAAACACCTGCCCTCGGGGGTGTCGGGAGCATGTCCTCCGGGTCTGGTTCGAGGATCAAGACTTCGGAGAGTATTACCAAACAGTTGTACAGAACTAACCAAGGGTCGTGATGTCCGTGCCCAACCGGATATCACGGCAGAATCTCGGCCCGTATCGGCAGAAAATCAGTGATTAGCAAAACAGAAGATTTTTACCTTTCTTAGAATTGTACTTAGGGTAAAACTCTCCTACTATATAAAGGGGGAAGCTTATTATTCATGGGACACATGGTAACACGCATATCAAGACAATTTATTTCAATTCTCTTTGTTGTTCAAAGTTTTTATTTTTGTTCTTAAATTCTTCATAAGTATAAGCTTGGAATCGAGGGCAGGTTCCTCATCGAGCCATCAACTGAGCTCAGAATCATCCTTATCATTGGTTTGGCCATTTATTATATCTTTTATTCGCTTAATCTAACGTCATTAATCACTTGTATTGAATTAATCCACATATCCTTAAAATCACATATACATTTAATTGTTATCCGTTTTTTTGGGTAAACAATAACCAATAATTATGAGTTTATGATTTCATAACAAAGCAATATTCTTTACAAAAAAGACACGAGAGATTGTTATAGGATCAATATTCATCATTTTTAGAAATTTATAGTTTTACTTTAATTTTTATTTTATGGTTGCATCATATTCTTTAATAATATTTACGTAACTTTTAACAAAATTAGTACCTATTAATATAGGGTGCACACAACGCGCATATCATAAGACTAGTGGATAATAAAAATGCAGGTAAAAAGTTACATGTTAGTTGTTTATTGGTTTAGTATAAATATTGAACAAATATGAATATTAAAATAGAACAAGTAAAAATTAGGAGGCTGACTTTACTAATCCGTACAAGTTAGGAATGTCAACTGTGTATTATCATTTCCCTTATTCTTTTCTTTTACCATTTCCTTTAGGAACGAGTTGTGCGAATTTCCTTTTCTTTTGTTTTTCAGCTTTTGAGTAGTGTAACATTGTTATGTATAACTCGTTCGATGAGAACAAGATCTCTCATTTGCTAAGAACTTGACAAGTAGGAAAGGACAATGGATGTAGGGCCCAATGTGGGGAACATTGTTGAACCAACGGCATGCATTTATGTGAGGTGTGATAAGGACATGCACATTTCGTTAAACAAAAATAATAATATGGCGTTCCAAAAATAGGATATTCTTAAATACCATCTCACTATTCCAGGTGCAAGCAAAAACCTAGGGTCATATTTATTTGTAGAATATTTCTCTTTCAAATATTTTCAAATATCGCACAAGAAATTTTAAAACGTATCACTTCAATTTTTTTCAACAAACTTTATTCAATTGTTTTAACGATTAGCTTAATATATTTTTTAAGAAAAATTATCCGTCTACTCGCACAACGCTCGGAATTTTATTTTTTTTGATTTGTCACTTTTGGTTAGGTACCTACTTTGAAGTATAGGTTAAGCAACACTTTCTGATCAAAAGGATTAAATGAGACAAGCCTGAATTGACTGAATTTAGATGGCTACTAATCCTGGACAAGCAGGGGGAGGTGGTATTCTTAGAAACTACAGGGGTGATCTTCAGATGGCATTTTTTTATCACTATGGGATATGACTTAGCAGAAGCAAGAGCAATGATGTTTGGGATACCCTGATACATTCAGAATCAATATTCATAGTCTATGTTGAATTTGACTCCATGTTAATAGTTAACATGTTAAATGGAGTCATGAAATGAACTTGACAACTCTGAAAAATCATCAAGGACATTAAGAGATATATGGCTATAGGACAGTTTGAGGTTACCCACTACTTCAGAGAAGCCAATATGGTGGCACACTCAATGGCGAACTTGGATGTTACAAGTAAATGCAGGCCAATTTTCACTGTGGCAACTTCTTTGCCTTGACAAGTTAGAGTTGCACCGAAGATGGATCAAAGATACCTCCCCACATTCAGAATCAGGCCAAAAAGGTTGTTGCTATATTGATTATGGTTAATTCCTCTAACTTAGTTCTAGTTCCTTTTTTGAAAGCTCACAATGTAAAAGAGGAGTATTCCTCATTTATTTATACTTCGAGATTTAGTTTAACCTATTTTTGGATAGCTATTAGTTTAGAATCTTGCATAGATCAGATCCTCAAATGTAAAGTGTGACCTAGCTAACCCCACAAATATTATGCGAGGTCAGGCTCTATGCCCCCTTTCTTTTGTACTATTTTATTGGGAAAAATTAAACTGGTAAGGGTTTGCCAAACCCCCTCCAACACAAAGAGTTTTTTTCCTTTAAAAAAGTATATGTGCCAGTGGGTCAGGCCGGTCAGCTTGGTTCAGTGAATAGGTAAATGCCACTAAATGCCACCACTCAAAATCCGTTGTGATGACGGCTAGCCGTATTTGCTTAGCAAGACAACTCACAATCCACAAAAAAATATAACCAGATTTTTTTTAATTAAGAGAGTCATATTATATTTAAAGACAAACATAGTCTCGAAATAATAAAAATATCTGATACAATTATAACAAGGCCTAAACACAGTCAATATAGTATAACTCCTAAGACTAGGTGCAAGTACACGAGCAACTATTGAATACGTTCAAATCTGAATACATGGACAAAGTTGTATGAAATAATAAAATAGACAAGAAATGGCAAAAGAACAGGGACTTGATAACAACAAAATAAATTCATGGAGTGCAACTCACCCTAAGTCTCTGTGCTAACGCCTAGGTTTAATCAAGAGGCTCTGCTAGTACCAACCTGAGGATTTACACAAAAATATATACAAAAGCATAGTATGAGTACACCACAATCGGTACCGGTAAGTATCAAGTCTAACTTCGAAGAAGTAGTGGCGAGGCTATAGGCATCAAGACACTTACAACACAGATATAAATAGCAGAACTTAGAGCTAAAATAATAAATAATCTCATGAATAACAAGAATCAAAGATATCAACAGTCGAAAGGTATAAAGCATGTTTTTCTAATTCCAAGTCAAGAGATAATCATAACACTGCTCATATATAACATTTAACGAAGACATGTTATAACGACCCAACTCCCACCGGAGACGCGACGACGCCTAACACTATTTGCTAGGCAAGCCAACAATTTCACAATAATAATGAATTTAATAAAATAGAATTTAATAAACTCAATAACGAAAATACCATAAAATAACTGCGAAAACAACAGTAATGCTACTACAACCATCTCAATGATCTAGTATCGACGAGTACATGATCACTACTGAATATCAAAATACAAGGCCAAATCCTCAATACAACTGTCTGAATTATAGAACAATAATAACAGAAATAAATGAAAGAGAACTTCAAGGTCTGCGAACGATATAGCATGTCATGCCCCAAACTTAGGGAGCGCGACCGACACTCAACCGAGTGAACCTAGTCGAGCAAGCCTACGTTACATTAACCTCTCATCATAACTCATGCATGATTTATCAAAATATAATTAGATCATGACTTTCATATTGAATACATTTGTCTTAATGGCCCATAAATTCTTTCTCATGATGGTTACACAGCTTTATAAATAGCTATAAATACTGTGAACATAAATACACGACAAAACTCAAATCTTTAATTACATGACCCACAATGTACATGGAGCTTCTATGATAATAGATACCTATACCTAAGTACATAAAATTAACTAGACTCAAATGCCCACTGAAATTATAGCAGGCTCACCATTATCAAAGATACATATCATCCTGTAGAAGTATACCTGCATCCATTAAAAGATGCAGGGCCCCCGGCAAAAGGGACGTGAGTACATATGGAATAGTACTTGCATGTAAGCCAAACAGAAAAACATATGAAATCATGGTAATTCAAATAAGAGGCATACAAAGTACATCAAGAACTACGAAATATCCCATAGATTCACATTTCAAGTCTCGTTATACTTACATCATTTTAAACTTCGTTTAGGATTAACTGAGCCATATGAACTATGCGTGGAATACATAATATAAAGTAATTGAAACAACATGTACAAACAAGACCAATGAATGTGGCACCTAATGTCTACGTTAACAATGCGTCTCACTAGACCGTCCATATCCCTCTCTTACCTTACACCTATACATTTGTGATGATCCAAAATGTCATCTTTAAATTTAATAATTAATTCTATATTCTAAGACATCGAAAAACACTATTTATTATTTCTCGGCTTACGTGCACAGTCCGTAAAATTTTTCGGAAAGTTTTTAGGTAAAAAATAGATTAAAATATGAATTAGAGCTTTAAAACTCAATTGAGTTGACTTTGGTAAATATTTTGAGCAAACAGACTCGGATCATTATTTTGACAGTTTCGGTAGGTCCGTATTGTGCTTTGGGATTTGGGTGTATGCCTGGAATCAAATTCCAGGTCCCTAGCACGAGATATGGAATTTTGATAAAAATTTAAAAGTTTAAGTTCAAATATCGATCGGATGTCAAATTATGTGCTAACGACCCTAGAATAGAATTTTTATGATTAAAACAGCTCCGTATGGTGATTTAGGATTTAGGAGCGTGATCGAAATTTTATTTGGAAGTCCTTAGTGAAATTAGGTTTGAAATGGCTAAAATAGGAATTTAAGTTTGGAAGTTTGACCGGGGAGTTGACTTTTTGATATCGGGGTCGGAATCCAGTTCTGAAAATTTTTACAGCTCCGTTATGTCATTTATGACTTGTGTGCAAAATTTGAGGTCAATCGGACTTGATTTGATAGGTTTCGACATCGAATGTAGAAGTTTGAAATTCTTGAATTTCATTAAGCTTGAATTAGGGTGTGATTTGTGATTTTAGCATTGTTTGATTTAATTTGTGGTTTTAAATAAGTTCGTATGATGTTTTAGGACTTGTTGGTGTGTTGGGTTGAGGTCCCGAGGGCATCGGGTGAGTTTCGAATGGTTAACGGATCAAAAGTGGGACTTAGCTACTGCAAAAGTTGTTGCAATTTTTCTGCTGGAAATGCTGTGAAAATCGGGCTGCCTGTGAAAATCGAGCTGCCTGTGAAAATCGGGCTGCCTGTCAAAATCGGGCTCCCTGACAAAATCGGATACCCTGTCAAAATCGGACTCCCTGTCAAAATCGGACTCCCTGATAAAATCGGACTCCCTGACAAAATCGGGCTCCCTGACAAATCGAGCTCCGTGACAAATCGGGCTCCGTGACAAATCGGGCTCCCTGACAAATCGAGCTCCTTGACAAATTGGGCTCCCTGGCGAATTGGGCTCCCTAACAAATCTGTAAGTTATAAAAACAGTGGACTTTGTCCCATTTGCCATTTTTGACGAATTGGAGCTTGAGGAGATGCGATTTTGATATATTTTCAAGGAAAAACATTGGGGGTAAGTGATTCTAACTCAGATTTGGTCAATATACACGAATATATCATTGTTTTCACCATTTAATTAATGTTTTGAGATAGAAATTTGGAATTTTTTTAGAAATCTCATAGAAACGGATTTTTGAGATTTCAGTGTCGATCCGGAGTCGGATTTGAGTGAAACTGGTATGGTTGGACTCGTAATTGAATGGGTTGTCGGATTTTATAAGTTTCGCCAGATTCTGAGACGTGGGCCCTACGAGAAATTTTTGAGCTAATTTCGGATTTTATTGAAAAATATAATACTTTATTATGAAATTGAATCCTATAATTTTTGTTGACTGTATCGAATTAATTATGACTAGATACGAGTCGATCGGAGTCAGAAAATCGAGGAAAAAGTATAATACTTGGTTAAATTAGAGCAAGTCAAAGTAAGTGACTTGTCTAACCTTGTGTGGGGGAAATTTCCCCTAGGATTGGTATTGATGTGATTATTGAAATATGTTAAAAGTCGTGTACACGAGGTGACGAGTGTGCACACGGGCTAAATGTGAAATATTATATTTTTAAATTGTGTAGATCACTGTTGCGCATTTATTAAATTATTTTATCTTGTTATATTCTTCATTACTGATCTGAAGTATATACCTTAAATTTGTTTGACCCTTTCTTGCTAATTGTTTTACCTGTTTAGTTGAAACTTGGTTTCTTTTATTCTATGCATTATTTGAAGGTTGATTTTCTTTAAATTAAATATTATTAATATGAAGTATTAATAATATGACACTTGACAGGAAAATGTGGAGGTCGAGTATTAGAGTTGTAGGTTAGGATGTAGATGAGTCTTGACTTACTTCGTGCCATTGTGGGACTGGCCACATAGGATTTTTTTTTTAGGGTAGCTAGTGACAATGTTGTATTTTACTACTTCGCTTTTCAGTGCATGTCCTATTTACTAGCTATCGTTTTTGCTTTGCATCTTTCTTTTGCATTTCATAGTGTTCCTACTTTTCTATGATTGTTGTGGTGATACTAATGTTGTCTCCTCTTGTCGTTTTGTCTTTTTGTTTTCTTGAGCCGTGGGTCTTTCGAAAATAGCCTCTCTACTCCTTTGGGGTAGGGGTAAGGTCTGCGTACACACTACCCTCCCCAGACCCCATTAGTGGATTTCTACTGGGTTGTTGTTGTTGTTGTTGTTGTTTTATTATTATTAATATGAAGTATTTGAAAATTTTAAATTTGATATTGAAGCCACGTATTAAAGATTTTGAAATATTATTTTCCTGAATTATTTATTCCTGAATATTTTTGTAAGATTTTCGTACTCATTGTGATGGAGCCGTGAGCTCTTTATTGTGGAAAACTATTATTGATGATTTATTTTGGCATGAGCCGTGAGCTCTTTATTGTGGAAAAATATTGTTATTGAATTATTTTTGTAAGTTAAATTATTTGAGCACTTGAGGTGCAAATTGTGATATATATTGTGATATTGATACGCATACGGTGGTATAAGGTCTGGGTATTGAAACGCATGCGGTAAGATAAGGGTGGCTTGATACGCGTGGCTAGTAGGGGGAACTACTAGAAGTCATGCGGTGTGATAAGAATGGCTAAAACGCGGGATGCTATTTCGGAAAAAATATTTTCTTTCAAATAAATTGTGAAGGCTCCCGCGGTGAGATAAGAAAATGAGATATTGTGAATTTATTTATGATTTGGGACTACGAGGTGGTACCTCGGGAGTGACCTTGTTGATATTGATTTATGGCCGTAGTTGCCTTTGATTATTGTTGTAATTTTCTTAAAGTTGAAAAGAATTCTGTTTTGTTTCCACGAGGTATTTATATGCCATTATTTGGTGTAATTAAATGTGACATACTACTTGATTCATTTCCATTGTCATTTTATCTTATAATATTGTTTAAATATTTTATCATGCCATTATTTATTCTCCAGTAAGACCTGACCTGACCTCGTCACTACTCTACTGAGGTTAGGCTTGGCACTTACTGGGTACCGCTGTGGTGTTCATACTACGCTTCTATACATCTTTTTGTGCAGATCCAGGTACATCTTATCAGACCAAGCATCAGTAAACTAGCTATACGAGGAGACTTCGAGGTATATCTGCCAGCGTCCGTAGACTCCGGAGTCCCCTTCTATCTTACTATGTTGTCTTCCTTATTTGCTTTAGACTCTGATGTATAGAGACATAGAGAATAAATTCTTAGAGGCTTGTGACTTATTTCTACATGGTTTTGGGAGTTGAATTTGTTTGAATTGTAGTTTATTTATTTTCGATATTTAATATTATTCCGCATTGATAGGCTTACCTAGTCTTAGAGACTAGGTGCCATCACGACATCATACAGAGGGAATTTGGGGTCGTGACAAGTTGGTATCAGAGCTCTAGGTTCATAGGTGTTATGAGTCATAAGCAGTTTTAGTAGAGTCTTGCGGATCGGTACAGAGACGTCTGTACTTATCTTCGAGAGTCTATGGAACTGTTAGGAAATATTCATTTCTTTGATTCCTTATCGTGCGACATTGATTTAGCTTGAAACATATATCTTATATTCATTTGTATTCACTCGTGTATGACATTGCACACTCGGTATCAGTTGTGCGCCGATGGTTCATGATGCCGCAGATGGACTAGGAGGGAGCCAGAGATGCTCAAACATTGCATCAACGTGTGGTTTCGACTGAAGATGCGGACGTATTAAGAGATCACCCAGTGAATCATGTAGCAGGGTGCAATGGATGTTGGCATCTGGTTGATTTATACGAGCTGTGAAGGTTATTATTGTGGATCATTGGACTGTGACCTATGACTTCGCGCCGAGTGGGGGGAGTCCACTATCAATGGATGGATTGAGGGGTCATGTGTTATGTCAGTTTTGCCTTGAAATGTATATATGTATGTGGTACTGAAAGGTTCCCTAAATATTTACACATGTTTAAGGCCTGAGATTTTGTAGAGGATAAGGTTGTGACTTGCGGTAGGTCCGCCTCCTTAATAATCATATACTTCAGTACCTAAGGAGTTATAAAAACAACTCTAAATTTGCAGAAGGTCTACTCAGTGTGGATGTCACAGTTGCAGATTTTGGGATGCTTCGGAGGAAGTACAGTTGTTGACGATATTCTGGACTATGTGCTTCGTGCCAATATTTGTCTGTATGGAGCTCTACTTTTGTGATAGTTGTGTATAAATAGGGGTAAGGGTTACCCCAAAGAAGAATCGAAGAGTATGTTAAGAAATGGGTCAGCTCAACAGTATTGAGTCAGCATAACAAAAGAAGAAATTAGCCTTGGGAGAGATAATTCTCCACCGGTGTTCATGCCAAGACTATAAAGAGGGCAGACCAGCCAATGCAATACCGCCTACTTGGCTCAGTTCTCAGAAATGCTTTTGAAAGAGTTTTTTTCCCGGAATCTCCATAATGCGTGGCGCATAGGGTTGAACGGTTGCGTCAGGTCATCATGACGGTGTCAGAATATGCCATCAAGTTCAATAAGTTAGCCCGTCATACTCCTACTTTACTTCCTACAGCCAGAGAGCGAGTCCACAGACTCATTAAAGGACTCAATTATGATCGTAAAATTTTGTACTCGTGAGCTACATGCTGATACTTCATTTCTACTAGTTGTAGAAATTGCCAAGATATTAGAACGTGTTCGGGGTGAGGAAAAAGGAAAACTTAGGAGACTAATAGGTTTCGAGATTCTGGATGATTCAGTGAATTCTACTCTGCAAGTATAAATCATTAGGGCGGGGGCTCGGGCAGTCGGCCAGCCTAGTCTGCACATTAGATTACTCGGGGTGCTCCAGTAAGTTCTTTTAATGCACCACTGACATGAGTTTCCTACAATGGTTATTCCAGTTATCTTGCACAGACTCAATATGAGCAGCCAAACCTGCAAAGGGGTTGTTATGAATACGGTGATACTAGGCACATCATGAGTAAATTATCCCAAACTTGGGAGAGACATATTTCATCAAAGCACTCAGGCTACGTGCCCCATTACAGTTACTACACCACCCACACGACTAGTTAGGGGTGGAGGACAGGCGAGTAGAAGGCGTCCTAGAGGTGGAGACCCAGCCGTTGATATATTTGTTTTACGGTATAGTGGAGGTCGCTACATCAGATGGTGTTGTTACAGGTACGATCTTGATTTAATATAAAGGAATAATTTCCTTAACTTGATTCGGTTCTCAGTATCGAAACGAGTCTTCCTATAGTGCTCCATTTATGAGTGAGCTTCGTAATTCTATAATCTACTTATGTGTTTACTCCTGTTGGGAGATTCTATGGAGATAACTACGCCTATCATTCCATGTTGGTCACTAATAAGTGCTGTGAGGCTAAATGTGGCTTTCTGTTACTCATTTCAGTAAGTTTTGATGTAATTTACGGATAATTCATTACAAATTATGAATTATATGCCCTACCGGTGTGGGGTTCATTATATGTTGTGATTTTATTTAACGGAAATTACTTAAAAGGAGCAAATGGAAAGTTTCGATTGGCACGATGTGCATATTACATGTGATTCTGAACTGAGGACAAGATCCTCATATTTTTATATAAATTGATATGTTTAAAACGGGCTATGAGCTGCGGTAGAAGTTATATAAGAACGAGATCCTTGTGAGGAAAATTCTTGTGTTTAAGTTCTCCCTTGTGAAATTAAATTTGTACTAAAGTAATAATAGGGAGTCATGCCTGTTAGGCTTAGTTGAAAATTCTTGAAATGAAATTCTCTGCGCATACTTGTCAAATTCGTGTTGTAATTATTAATTTTTAACCTACGAGGTAGGTGCCCTCCCAGGTGGCGTTAAATGTGACTCGTTAATTCAGGTAAATAAGTATGAGGTCTTCATGCCTCGCATCTCGATATCAGTATTGTGAAGGTTTGCAATGAGATTTTTGCTAACATGAGGCTAATTGACGATTCTGTAATTGATTATGAACAACTATTAAGACCAGATTAACCCAAGAGGGTGCCCCATTTACAGGGTCAGACGAGTGTGAGTTGAGCTTTCAGAAGCTCAAGATCACTTTGACTACGGCACCAGTATTGGTATTACTTACATGTTCAGGGTCTTATACTGTGTATTATGATGCGTCGCGTATTGGTCTCAACACGGTGTTGGTGCAAGACGGTAGGGAGATTGCCTACGCGTCCAGACAGTTAAAAGTACATGGGAAGAATTATCCTGTACACAACCTTGAGTTAGCAGCTATTGTTCATGCCTTAAAGATTTGGCGGCATTATTTGTACGGTGTCCATTGCGAGGTCTACACCAATCACCAAAGTCTACAACATCTGTTTAAATAGAAGGATCTTAATTTGCGGCAACGGAGATGGTTGGAGTTGCTTAAGGATTATGATATCACCATTCTCTATCATCCTGGGAAGGCCAATATAGTGGACGATGCCTTGAGTCGTAAGGCGGAGAGTTTGGGTAGCTTAGCATATTTACCGGTAGCAAAGAGGCCTTTAGCCTTGGATGTTCAGGCCTTGGCCAACCAGTTTGTTAGACTGGATATTTTCGAGCCGAGCCGAGTTTCGGCTTGTGTGGGTTCTCAGTCTTCTCTTTATGATCGTACCAGGGAGCGTCGATATGATGATCCCCATTTTCTTGTCCTTAAGGATACAGTTCAGTATGGTGATGCCAAGAAAGTCACTATTGGATATGACAGTGTATTACAGATGCAAGGTAGGCTATGTGTACCCAATGTAGATGGCTTGCGCGAGTTGATTCTCCAGGAGGCTCACAGTTCGCGGTACTCCATTCGTCCGGGTGCTGCAAAGATATATCAGGACTTGAGACATCACTATTGGTGGAGGCGGATGAAGAAAGACATAGTGGAGTATGTATCTCGATGTCTAAATTGTCAACAGGTGAAATATGAGCATCAACGACCGGGTGGATTGCTTCAGAAATTAGAGATTCCAGAATGGAAATGGGAGAGGATCACTATGGATTTTGTTGTTGGTCTCCCACGGACTCAGAGGAATTTTGATGTAGCTTGGGTGATTGTGGATAGATTGACCAAGTCAGCTTATTTCATTCCAGTGATGACTACCTACTCTTCCGAGCAGTTGGCTCGAATCTATATTCGCGAGATTGTCAAACTTCACGGCGTACCAGTATCTATTATCTCTGACCGGGGTATGCAGTTTACATCATGGTTCTGGAGGGCAATACATCATGAGTTGGGTACTCGGGTAGAGTTGAGTACAACATTTCACCCTCAGACGGACGGGTAGTCCGAACGTACTATTCAGATACTAGAGGATATGCTTCGTGCGTGTGTGATAGATTTTGGGGGTGCTTGGGATCAGTTCTTACCACTTGTGAAGTTTGCTTACAACAACAGTTATCAATCGAGCATTCATATAGCTCCGTATGAAGTCTTATATGGTAGGCGGTGCCGGTCCCCAGTAGGTCGGTTCGAATCAGGAGAGGCTAGACTATTGGGTACATATTTTGTTCGGGATGCCTTGGAAAAGGTTAAGTTGATTCAGGATCGGCTTCGTACAGCCCAATCTAGATAGAAGAGTTATACGGATCAGAAGGTTCGTGATGTTGCATTCATGGTTGGTGAGCGGGTATTGCTCCGGGTTTTGCCTATGAAGGGTGTGATGAGGTTCTGGAAGAAGGGCAAGTTGAGCCCTAGGTATGGTTGGCCTTTTGAGATTCTTGAGAGAGTTGGAGAGCTGGCTTACAGACTTGCACTATCACCTAGTCTCTCTATAGTTCATCTGATATTCCATGTTTCTATGCTTTAGAAATATCATGGCGATCCGTCTCATGTGTTAGACTTCAGTTCGGTTCAGTTAAACAAGGATCTATCTTATGTTGAGGAACCACTGGCTATTTTAGATAGGCAAGTTCGAAAACTGAGGTCAAAGAAAATTGCTTTCGTGAAGGTTTAGTGGAGGGGTCATCTGATCGAAGAGGCGACTTGGGAGACCGAGCATGATATGCGCAGCTGTTATCCACACTTATTCACCAGCTCAGGTACTTTTTCTAACTTCGTTCGAGGACGTACGTTTGTTTTAGAAGTGGAGAATGTGATAACCCAAAATGTCATCTTTAAATTTAATAATTAATTATGTGTTCTAAGACCTCGAAAAGCATTATTTATCATTCCTCGACTTGCGTGCGCAGTCCGTAAAATTTTTCAGAATGTTTTTAGGTGAAAAATGGATTAAAATGTGAATTAGAGCTTTAAAACTCAACTAAGTTGACTTTGGTCAACATTTTGAGCAAACAGACTCGGATCATTGTTTTGACAGTTTCGGTAGGTCCGTATCGTGATTTGGGATTTGGGTGTAAGCCTGGAATCAAATTCCGAGGTCCCTAGCCCGAGATATGGAATTTTGATGAAAATTTAAAAGTTTAAGTTCAAATATCGACCGGATGTCGAATTTTGTGCAAACGACCCCAGAATAGAATTTTTATGATTCCAACAGCTCTATATGGTGATTTTGGACTTAGGAGCATAATCGGAATTTTATTTGGAAGTCCGTAGTGAAATTAGGCTTGAAATGGCTAAAATAGGAATTTAAGTTTGGAAGTTTGACCGGGGAGTTGATTTTTTGATATCGGGGTCGGAATCCAGTTCTGAAAATTTTCACAGCTCTGTTATGTCATTTATGACTTGTGTGCAAAATTTGAGGTCAATCGGACTTGATTTGATAGGTTTCGACATTGAATGTAGAAGTTGGGAATTCTTGAGTTTCATTAAGCTTGAATTGGGGTGTGATTTGTGATTTTAGCGTTGTTTGATTTGATTTGAGGTTTCAAATAAGTTCAGATGATGTTTTAGGACTTGTTGGTGTATTAGGTTGAGGTCCCGAGGGTCTCGGGTGAGTTTCGAATGGTTAACGGATCAAAAGTGGGACTTAGCTAATGCAAAACCTGCTGCAATTTTTCTGCTAGAAATACTATCAAAATCGGGCTGCCTGTCAAAAATCGGACTCCCTGACAAAATCGGACTCCCTGTCAAAATCGGACTCCCTGACAAAATCGGACTCCCTGACAAAATCGGGCTCCGTGACAAATCGGGCTCCGTGACAAATTGAGCTCCCTGACAAATCGGGCTCCCTGACAAATTGGTCTCCCTGACAAATCGAGCTCCCTAACAAATCGGGCTCCCTGACAAATCGGGCTCCCTGACAAATCGGGCTCCCTAGCAAATCTGTAAGTTATAAAAACAGTGGACTTCGTCCCATTTGCCATTTTTGATGAATTGGAGCTTGAGGAGAGGCGATTTTGATATATTTTCAAGGAAAAACATTGGGGTAAGTGATTCTAACTCGGATTTCGTCAATATACACGAATATATTATTGTTTTCACCATTTAATTAGTGTTTTGAGATAGAAATTTGGGAAAATTTTAGAAATCTCATAGAAACGAATTTTTGAGATTTCAGTGTCGATCCGGAGTAGGATTTGAGTGAAACTGGTATGGTTGGACTCGTAATTGAATGAGTTGTCAGATTTTGTAAGTTTTGCCGGATTCTGAGATGTGGGCCCCACGGGAAATGTTTGAGCTAATTTCGAATTTTATTGAAAAATATAATACTTTCTTTTGAAATTGATTCCTATAATTTTTGTTGACTGTATCGAATTAATTATGACTAGATACGAGTCGATCAGAGTCGTAAAATCGAGGAAAAGGCATAATACTTGGTTAAATTGGAGGAAGTCGAGGTAAGTAACTTGTCTAACCTTGTGTGGGGAAAATTTTTCCTAGGATTGGTATTGATGTGATTATTGAAATGTGTTAAAAGTCGTGTACACGGGCTAAATGTGAAATATTATATTTTTAAATTGTGTAGATCACTATTGCGCATTTATTAAATTATTTTATCTTGTTATATTCTCCATCATTGATCTGAAATATATACCTTAAATTTGTTTGACTTTTTCTTGCTAATTGTTTTACCTGTTTAGTTGAAACTTGGTTTCTTTTATTCTATGCATTATTTGAAGGTTGATTTTCTTTAAATTAAATATTATTAATATGAAGTATTTGACAATTTTAAATTTGATATTGAAGCCACGTATTAAATATTTTGAAATATTATTTTTCTGAATTATTTATTCCTGAATATTTTTATAAGATTTTCGTACTCATTGTGATGGAGCCGTGAGCTTTTTATTGTGAAAAAATATTATTGATGATTTATTTGTGGAATAAGCCGTGAGCTCTTTATTGTGAAAAAATATTGTTGTTGAATTATTTTTGCAATTTAAATTATTTGAGCACTTGAGGTGCAAATTGTGATATATTGTGATATTGATACGCATGCGGTGGTATAAGGTCTGGGTATTGAAACGCATGCTGTGGGATAAGAGTGGCTTAATATGCGTGGCTAGTAGGGGGAACTACTAGAAGTCATGTGATGTGATAAGGATGGCTAAAACGCGGGATGCTATTTCGGAAAAAATATTTTCTTTCAAATAAATTGTGAAGGCTCCCGCAGTGAGATAAGGAAATGAGATATTGTGAATTTATTTATGATTTGGGACTACGAGGCGGTACCTCGGGAGTGCCCTTGTTAATATTGATTTATGGCCGCAGTTGCCTTTGATTATTGTTGTGATTTCTTAAAGTTGAAAAGAATTCTGTTTTGTTTCCTCGAGGTATTTATATGCCATTATTTGGTGTAATAAAATATGACATACTACTTGATTCATTTCCATTGTCATTTTATCTTATAATAATGTTTAAACATTTTGCCATGCCATTATTTATTTTCTAGTAAGGCCTGACTTGACCTCGTCACTATTCTACCGAGGTTAGGCTTGGCACTTACTGGGTACCGCCGTGGTGTACTCATACTACGCTTCTGCACATCTTTTTGTGCAGATCCAGGTACATCTTATCAGACTAGGCATTAGTAAACTAGCTGTACGAGGAGACTTCGAGGTATATCTGCTAGCGTCCGCAGACTCCAGAGTCCCCTTCTATCTTACTATGTTGTATTTGCTTTAGACTCTGATGTATAGAGATATAGAGAATAAATTCTTAGAAGCTTGTGAGTTATTTCTACCAGGTTTTGGGAGTTAAAATTTTTTGAATTGTAGTTTATTTATTTCAGATATTTAATATTATTCCGCATTGATAGGCTTACCTAGTCTTAGAGACTAGGTCCATCACGACATCCTACGGAGGGAATTTGGGGTCGTGACAACATTTCACTTCTGCGTTTCACAGACCGTTCACATTGTTCACTTACACAATACACCTGTGCATTTCATAGACCGTTCACAGTGTTTACTTACATAATACACCTGTGCGTTTCATAGACCGTTCACAGTGTTTACTTACATAATACACTTGTGCGTTTCATAGACCGTTCACAGTATCACCTATACAATACACCTGTGCGTTTCATAGACCGTTCATAGTATCACCTATACAATACACATGTACGTTTCATAGACCATTCATAGTATCACCTATACAATATACATGTGCGTTTCATAGACCGTTCATAGTATCACCTATACAATACACCTGTGCGTTACATAGACCGTTCACAGTATCACCTATACAATACACATGTGTGTTTCATAGACCATTCACAGTGTTTACTTACACAATACACCTGTGCGTTTCATAGACCGTTCACAGGATTACATATACAATACAAATACACATATGCGTTTCATAGACCGTTCACAGTATCACCTATACAATACACCTATGCGTTTCATAGACCGTTCACAGTGTTTACTTACATAATACACATGTGCGTTTCATAGACCGTTCACAGTGTCACCTATACAATACACCTGTGCGTTTCATAGACCGTTCCCAGTGTTTACTTACACAATACACCTGTGCGTTTCATAGACCGTTCACACGATTACATATACAATACACCTATGCGTTTCATAGACCGTCCATAGGGTTTACATAACACCTCATAATTCTCATTTAGGCAACGACCACATTTCAAGTTCATACTATCACTTACTTGTACTTGCCATGGGTGATCATAGAACATTAAGAACATTTAAAATATTTAGGAACACTATAGCCTCTCCTCATGAGGGTGTAGGAGCTTATAACACATTGGGAACATAAGTACAAATACATTCATCTCATAACCTTTCACACCATATATCACTTCACATTTACTTTCAACTACTTACAACATCATTATTTCATTGGCTCCCTTAGCCATACATATTATTCTTCATTTATGGTACTGTGGCCGTATATCATATTCCGCACTTTCATTTCTTTACTTTCAAGGATTATCATCATAAACATCATCATATAGAATACTCTTGAAATACCTTTCCCCAAAAGGGCAATACACAATTTCAACTCATGAATATGTAAGAAATCAAAACATATTGGAAATACCTACCAAGCATAGCAATAGTTAGAACAAACACATTTGGACATGACTTGAGTACATAAGCTTTTGGATAATTCTATTTTCGGAGTCAATTTGGAATAGTTGAATCAAGGCTCATTTCATAATATTTCACACATCATTTCATTTCGTTGGCGCTATTGGCCACAAGTATAACTTTTATTCTTGGCATGGTGTTCACACTTTATATCCCCAACTCACTACTTCACACTTTATATCCTCAACTCACTACTTCACACTTTATATCCCCAACTCACTACTTTCATTTTCAAGCATCTATATAGATTACCGACAACAAAGAAGCATTAATCATGACTTTTAGTACACCTATGAGCAATTAAGAGTCTTATGCACATTGAGACTTCTTACACAATTTGGCATAATAGATGTCACGACCCGAAATTTCCATCTTCGGGAACGTAATGGCGCCTAACATTTTACTTGCTAGGCAAACAAACGTTAGAATATAATTAGCCATTTTAGCACAATTTTTAAATTAATTAATAACAAAGAAATAAATGCGAAAATAAAAGTCTGAAATAAAGTGAATATTCCATAATACTAGCGATGTCTGAATACCATCCCAAAACTAGTGTCACAAGTGCACGAGCTTCTAGAATAATACAAACAAGGGTCTGAATAAAAATAAAGCTGTCTGGAAGAAAACACACAGCCAAAACAAAGTAGAAAGGGACTTCAGAGCTGCGAACGCTGGGCAACTATACCTCAAGTCTCCATTGTTAACTGAATCCGAGCACAATCTACAGTACGCCACTGGGACCAACTCCGAAATCTGCACAAGAAGTGCAGATTGTAGTATGAGTACAACCGACCCCATGTACCCAGTAAGTGTCGAGCGTAACCTCGACGAAGTAGTGACGAGGCTAAGGCAGGTCACTTACATCAACCTGTACGCAATAATAATAATAACAACAATAATAAAAATAAATCAGGTAACTCATTTTAACAGTTGAAGCCAGCTCGGCAGTCATAACGGATTATTATTTCAATCAATTTTATTGCGGCGTGCAGCCCGCTCCAACAATATAATTCTTCAATAAATTTCCGTTGCTGTATGAAACCCGCTCCAACAATATGAACTTAAAATATAATCCGTTGCGGCGTGCAACCCGATCCCCCAATATATTCATTTTCATTTCCGTTGCGACGTGCAACCCGCTCCAACTATATAAAATTAAAAACTCTTGATTGTAATAAAAATACTCCAATAAATACCACATTCAATAAGAAATTATTAGGCAACAAAGCATACAATGATTATAATTTATTCAGGAAACAAGTAATGACAAGTAGCAATTAATTATAAAAAATTAGGGAGAAAATAGGCAAATTCATATTTAATATGCTAAATGTCAAATAGCAATTAAGACATATCAATCAAATAAGCATGCAACAATTATTGCATGAATTCAAGAATTAATATTTGACAAGGAATATGAGAGAAACAATTATTATACCAATTAATTTGTGTCTTAAAATAACTTATGATGTTTAAATAATTATGCAAACAAATAAATTTGACGATGTATAGACACTCGTTACCTCGCCTATACGCCGTTTACATGAATTTGATATAACAAATCATTCAAGGGTTCTATTCCCTCAAGTCAAGGTTAATCACGACACTTACCTCGCTTTGCAACCAAATTAAAGATTCCAATAAGCCTTTGCCTTGGGAATTTGTGTCCGAAATCCTCAAATCTAGTCATAAACAATTTAATATACTCAATACAAATCGTAGGAATTAATTCCATATGAATTTACTAATTTTTCGAATTAAAATCCGAAATTCATCTAAAAAATTGACAGTGGGGCCCACGTCTCGAATCTTGAAAAAACTTACGAAATCCGAACACCCGTTCTGAGATGAGTCCAACCACACAAAAAATACCAAATTCCGATGTCAAATCGACCTTCAAATCTTAAATTTTTGTTTTTGGAAAGTTTTACAAAAATTTCAATTTCTTCCATCTAAATCCAAAATAAATGATGAATATAGACATGGATTTATGAAATATAATCACTTTTGGTTATAGAACACTTACCCAATTCAAAGTCGTGAAAAATCCCTTTGGAATCGCCTAAATCCGAGACCCAAAACTCAAAAATGAGTAAAAATGGCTAACTTCCGATTTTATGGGTTCTGTCCAGCATTTTCGCATCTGCGGACATTTGACCGCATCTGCGGTGTCCGCTTCTGCGAGCCCGCATTTGCAGTCTAAAATCTGCAGGTGCGATTACACTAGAAGGCCAAACTTTCAGATTTTCCTTAAGTCCAAATTTTGATCCGTTATCCATCCGGAATCCACCCGAGGCCCCCGGGACCTCAACCAAATACACCAACAAATCTTAAAACATCATACAAACTTAGTCGAGACCTCAAGTCACATCAAACAACGCTAAAACCATGAATCATACTCCAATTCATGCTTAAGGAACTTAAGAATTTTCAACTTCTATATTCAATGCCAAAACCTATCAAATCAAGTTCGATTGACCTCAAATTTTGCACACAAGTCATAAATGACATAACAGACCTATTCAAATTTTCAGAATCGATTCCGACCCCCGATATCAAAAAGTCAAATTCGTGGTCAAACTTTGAAAATCTTTATCCTTTAAATTACTAGTTTTCATTAAAGGGCTATAACTTGAGCTAGGGACCTCCAAATTAAATTTCGGGCATACGCCCAAGTCCCAAATCACGATATGGATTTACCGAAGCTGTCAAAATACTGATTCGAGTCCGTTTGTTCAAAATATTGACCAAAGTCAACTCAGTTGAATTTATGGCTCTATTTCACATTTTAATTAATTTTTTATATAAAAACTTTTCGAAAAATTATACGGACTACACACGCAAGTCGAGGAACGATGAATAGTGCTATTTGAGGTTTCAGAACACAAAAATTATTATTAAATTTAAAGATGACCTTTTGGGTTATCACATTCTCCACCTCTAAAACAAACGTTTGTCCTCGAACGGAATTAGAAAAGTACTTGAGTTGGTAAAAAGGTGTGGATATTTACTCTGCATGTTCGAATAGGACTCCCAGGTAGCTACTTCTACCGGCTGACCCCTCCATTGCACCCAAACTGAAGGATAACTCTTAGACCTCAACTGTCGGACCTGTCGGGCTAGAATAGCTACTGGCTCCTCTTCATAAGTCAAATCCTTGTCCAATTGGACTGAGCTGAAATCTAATACATGGGTCGGATCACCATCATATTTTTGGAGCATGAATACATGAAACACCGGATGAACTGCTGATAAACTAGGTGGTAGTGCAAGCCTGTAGGCTACTTCGCACACCCTTTCAAGAATTTTGAAGGGTCCTATATACCTAGGGCTCAACTTGCCCTTCTATCCGAACCTCATTACACCTTTCATAGGTGAAACCCGGAACAGTACTCTTTCTCCAACCATGAATGTAATATCACGAACTTTATGGTCGGCATAACTCTTTTACCTAGACTGAGCTGCACGAAGTCGATCCTGAATAATTTTGACCTTATCCAAGGCATCGAGTACCAAATCGATACCCAACAACGAGCCTCTCCCGGTTCAAACCAGCCAACTGGCGAACGACACCGTCTTCCGTATAATGCCTCATATGGAGCCATCTGAATGCTCGACTGGTAGCTATTATTATAGGCAAACTCCGTAAGTGGCAAGAATTGATCTCAAGAACCCTCAAAGTCTATAACACAAGCGCGAAACATATCTTCTAATATCTAAATAGTGCGCTCTGACTGTCCGTCTGTCTGTGGATGAAATGATGTACTCAACTCAACCCGCGTGCCTAACTCATGTTGTACAACCCTCCAGAAGTGCGAAGTGAACTGCGTACCTCGTTCAGAAATGATAGACACGGGCACACCATGAAGGCGGACAATCTCACGAATGTAAATTTCAGCTAACCGCTCTAAAGAATAGGTGACTGCCACTGGAATGAAATGTGCTGACTTGGTCAACCTGTTCACAATGACCCAAACTACGTCAAATTTTCTCTGAGTCCGTGGGAGCCCAACAACAAAATCCATAGTGATAAGCTTCCACTTCCACTCAGGAATCTCTAACTTCTGAAGCAAACCACCAGGTCTCTGATGCGTGTACTTGACTTGTTGACAATTTAGACACCGAGCTACATATACAACTATATCCTTCTTCATTCTCCTCCACCAATAATATTGTCGTAAATCTTGATACATTTTGGCGGAACCTGGATGAATAGAATACCTAGAACTGTGTGCCTCTTCAAGAATTAATTCACGAAGCCCATCCATATTAGGCACACAAATACGACCCTGCATTCGTAGAACTCCATCTTCCCCTACAGCAACCTGTTTGGTATCACCGTGTCGCACCGTGTCCTTAAGGACAAGTAAATGAGGATCATCATACTGCCGCTCTTTGATGCGCTCATATAAGGAAGACGGATCGACTGTGCAAGCTAGAACCCGACTAGGTTCTGAAACATCTAACCTCACGAACTGATTAGCCAAAGTATGAACATCTTCAGCTAACGGTCTCTCACCAACCGGAATATAAGCAAGGCTACCCATACTCACAGCCTTTCTACTCAAAGCATCGGCCACCACATTAGCCTTTCCGGGGTGATACAAAATGGTGATATCATAGTCTTTCAACAACTCCAACCATCTTCTCTACCTCAAATTGAGATCTTTTTGTCTGAACAAATACTGAAGGCTATGATGATCAGTAAATACCTCACACGAGACACTGTAAAGGTAATGCCTCCAAATCTTCAGCGCATGAACAATGGCTGCCAATTCTAAGTCATGAACAGGATAATTCTTCTCGTGAACTTTTAACTGTCGTGACGCATATGAAATCACCCTGCCATCTTGCATAAATACTGCACCAAGCCCAACGCGAGATTCATCAAAATACAATGTATAAGATCCTGAACCTATGGGTAATACCAACATTGGCGCTGTAATCAAAGCGGTCTTGAGCTTCTGAAAGCTCAACTCACACTCGTCTGACCATCTAAATGGGGCACCCTTCTGGGTCAATTTGGTTAATGGAGATGCTATAGATGAAAATCCCTCCACAAACCGGCGATAATATCCTGCCAAACCCAGGAAACTCCGAATCTCTGTAGCTGAAGTAGGTCTAGGCCAATTTTGAACTGCCTCAATCTTCTTAGGATCCACTTTTATGCCTTCAGCCGATAAAACATGCCCTAAAAAGGCAACTGAACCTAACCAAAATTCATATTTTGAAAATTTAGCATATAACTGATTATTCTTCAAGTCTGAAGCACAATCCAAAGATGCTGGTCATGCTCCTCTCGACTGCTGGAGTAAATCAAGATATCATCAATGAACACAACCACAAAGGAATCCAAATAAGGCTTGAACACCCGATTCATCAAATCCATAAATGCTGCTGGGGTATTTGTCAGCCCAAATGACATCACTAGGAATTCGTAATGGCTATACGGAGTCCGAAAAGCTGTCTTAGGGACATCGGATACCATAATCTTCAATTGATGGTAACCAGACCTCAAATCGATCTTCAAAAATACCTTGGCACCCTGAAGCTGATCGAATAAGTCATCAATTCTTGGCAACGGATATTTGTTTTTGATAGTGGCCTTATTCAATTGCCGATAATCTATACACATCCTCATAGAGCCATATTTCTTCTTTACAAATAGTTCTGGTGCATCCTAGGGTGAGACACTGGGTCTAATGAATCCTGATCAAGCAAATCTTGTAATTGCTCCTTCAATTCTTTCAATTCCGGCGGGGCCATACGGTATGGTGGAATAGAAATGGGCTGAGTGCTCGGAGCCAAATCAATACAAAAGTCTATATCTCTGTCTGGTGGCATCCCCGGTAAATCTATAGGAAATACTTCTGGAAATTCACGGACAACTGGTACTGAGTCCATAGAAGGAACATCCGCACTGGGATCGCGAATATAAGCCAAATAGGCTAGATACCCCTTCTCAACCATACGCCGAGCCTTCCTATAAGAAATAACCCTGCTAGTAGAATGACCAGGAGTTCCTTTCCACTCTAATCGAGGTAACTCCAGCATGGCTAGGGTCACCGTCTTGGCATGACAATCCAATATAGCATGATAAGGTGACAGCCAATCCATACCCAAGATGACATCAAAATCTACGATATCAAGAAGTAGAAGATCCATACTAGTCTCAAGACTACCAATAGTAATCACACATGAACGATAGACATGGTCTACTACAACAGAGTCTCTCACCGGTGTAGATACATACACAGAAGCACTCAGAGAATCACGAGGCACAACCAAATATGAAGCAAAATAGGAGAACACATAGGAATAAGTAGATCCTGGATCAAATAGAACTGAAGCATCTCTATGGCAAACTGGAACAATACCTGTGATCACGACATCGGATGACTCGACCTCAAGCCTAGCTGGAAAAGCATAAAATCGGGGCTGGGCCCCACCACTCTGAACTGCATCTCTGGGACGGCCTCTAACTGGCTGGCCTCCACCTCTAATGGCCTGACCTCCACCTCTAATGTCCTGACCTCCACCTCTTGCTGCCTGACCCCTACCTCTAGCTGGCTGAGCAGGTGGTGAAGCAACCGGTGCCGGTATGATGACACGAGAATCCTGCCGAGATCTATTACTCGACAACCTAGGGCAATACCTCCTGATGTGACCAATGTTCCCACACTCATAACACCCATCCTGCTGCTGTGGTTGCTGAAGCTGAAGCTAACCCGAACTGGCCGAATAACCACTGTAGTGACTCTAGAGTGGTGGTGCACTGATAGAAGCTGAATGTGCACTAAATGCTGGCTGCCCAGAGTAAGGCATAATAGGACCGTGACTCCCTAAAGCACCGTGAGATGCCTGAACTGCTGAATGAAATGGTCTGAGAGGATGAGCCCTACCAAAATTACCCCTGCCTCCAGACGAGGCACCACTGAACCCACCGAGCTGACGAGGCCTCTTATCAGACCCTTGCCCTCTCTCCTGTGCAAGAACCATCTCGATCCTCCTCACAACATTAGCAGTAGCCTGAAAGGAAATCTCACTTCCGGTCTCCTTGGCCATCTGAAGCCCAATAGGGTGAGTAAGTCCCTTAAAAAACCTCCTCACTCTCTCTCCCTCAGTAGGAAGTAAAAGGTGAGCATGACGGGCTAGATCCACAAAACAGGTCTCGCATTGAGTAACAATCATACTGCCCTACTGTAGACGCTCAAATTGCCTGCGGAAATCCTCTCTCAATGTGATAGGGAGGAACTTCTCTAAACATATCCGTGAGAACTGCTCCCAGGTCAATGCAGGCAATCCAACTGGTCTGGTCAGCATATAATCTCCCCACCACCCCTTGGCGGAACTCGTCATCTGAAATACTTCAAAATCGACCCCATTGGTCTCAACTATACCCATATTCCTCAATACCTCATTGCAGGGGTCAAGGTAATCCTGTGGGTCCTCGGAAGGTGTACCACTGAAGTGAACTAGAAAGAGCTTAGTAAACTTATCCAACCTCAATAAAGCCTCAGAAGACATGGCGAGCCTATCACTGACTTATGCCGCAACAACTGGCTGAACTACCCCAACTGGCAGGGCTGCTGGAGCCTGATACTGGGGAGCCATCTGCTCCGGAGCTGGAGTAGTGGGAATTTGTGCTCCTCCCCCAGTCTGTGAGATGGCTGGTGCCACTGGAAATGTACCATTCTGGGCCACACCCTCCATTAGGCTCACCAAACGGACTAGAGCATCCTGAAGTACTGGAGTAGTTATGAACCCTTCCGAAACCTGAAATGGTCCAACCGGTACAGTCTGAACTGGAACCTATTCCTGAAGATCCACCTGAGGTTCTACAAAAGATGCTGCTGCTCGAGCTCTAGACTGAGCTCTACCTCTGCCTCTGCCTCTGCCTCTACCTCGGCCTCTAGCGCGACCTCGACCTCGACCTCTACCCTTGGCCATATTTGCCACCGGGGCTCTGGTCCCTATCCGTCGGTAGATATATTACATGTTCTCACCATCTGCGAGAGAATAAGAATAGAATGGTTCAATCATCGATGATAGAATAAAATCGCACGATAGAATAAGAAAGAAGTGATATTGTTCCTAAACTTCATAGCCTCTGGAAGATAAGTATAGACGTCTCCATACCGATCCTTCAGACTCTACTAAGCTTGCTCGTGACTCGTGAGACCTATGTAACCTAGTGCTCTGATACCAACTTGTCACGACCCAAAATTCTCACCTTCGAGGCTATGATGGTGCCTAACATTTCACTTGCTGGGCAAGCCAACGTTAGAATATAATTAGCCATTTTAACACAATTTTTAAATTAATTAATAACAAAGAAACAAATATGGAAATAAAGTCTGAAATAAAGTGAATACTCCATAATACTAGCGATGTATGAATACCATCCCAGAACTGGTGTCACAAGTGCACGAGTTTCTAGAATAATACAAATAAGGGTCTGAATAAAAATAAAATTAACTGGAAGAAAACACACAACCAAAACAGAGTAGAAGGGGACTTCAGAGCTGCGAACGCTGGGCAGCTATACCTCAAGTCCCCACTAGTAGCTGAATCCGAGCACAATCTACAGTACGCCGCTGGTACCAACTCCGAAATCTGCATAAGAAGTGCAGAGTGTAGTATGAGTACAACCGACCCTATGTACCTAGTAAGTGTCGAGCCTAACCTCGACGAAGTAGTGACGAGGCTAAGGTAGGTTATTTACATTAACCTGTATGCAATAATAATAATAACAACAATAATATAAATAAATCAGGTAACTTATTTTAACAGTTGAAGCCAGCTCGGCAGTCATAACCAATTATTATTTCAATCAATTTCTGGTGCGGCGTGTAACCCGCTCCAACAATATAATTCTTCAATAAATTTCTGTTGCAGCGTGCAACCCGCTCCAACAATATAAACTTAAAATATAATCCTTTGCGGCGTGCAACCCGATCTCCCAATATATTTATTTTCATTTATGTTGTGGCGTGCAACCCACTCCAGCAATATAAAATTAACAACACTTGATTGTAATAAAAATACTCCAATAAATACCACACATATGAGGCATCAACAACATGTGAGGAATCAAATAAGAAAGTACTAAGACGGAGATAGCATACACGGATATAGCATCATGGCTGAGAGTATGTGTACAATTAAGGTAAATAGCTCATAAACAACAAGAATAGCACTATCATGTCTCAATCAAATAAGTACATAGCCTAGACATAATTTCTAACATGAATCAAAACCAAAATAATCATACATGTTTAGAAAACACGGATATAACAAGGCATGATAGCAAAACAACTCTCATAATAGTCTAAAAGCCACTCAAAATCATGAATACTCTAGTGCACGCACACACGTTTGTCACCTAATGCGTGTGTCACTCAAATACATCCATTTAACATAGTTCCTAGGGATATTTACCCTTAAATCCAAGTTTAGATATGTTACTTACCTCAAAATATGGGAATCAACACTCCAAAAATCCCTTCCCACACTAATTGGCCTCCGAGCGACTCGAATCTAGTCCAAACAACTTTATATCATCAATAGAAGCCATCAAAAATAATTTCAAATGATAAAGATAAGATCTTGAATCAAATATATAAAGTCTACCAAAAACGTCAACCCCTGGCCCGTACCCCAGAACCTAACCAAACTCACAAATTCTGAAAATTCATACAACTACGAGTCCAACCATACCAATTTTTTCCAATTCCGACCTTCAAATCACCAAATCTCACTCTCCAATAACATAGTCTAAAATTCCCAAATCCCACCTTTAATTCATGAAAATTAGGTGTAATAATCTATGGGTAATCAATATCTAACGCCAAAAGTGAGTAAGGATCACTTACCTCTTCAATTGTGATGAAAAGCACTCCAAAAATTGCCCGAGACCGAGATCCACAATTCCAAAAATGAGAAAAACACTCAAACCCTTCGATTATAAAACATGTCCCACAATCTCGCACCTGCGGTCACTTAAGAGCTTCTGCGGCACCACTTTTGTGGAGTAGTGGCCGCATCTGCGGCTCCCTCCAAGCGCCTAGCCTTCCAATCTGCAGATTACCCAACTCATCTGTGAGTCCGCTTCTGTGAACCCTTAACGCACCTACGTCCAGTGCATCTGCGCACATCCGTCCACATCTGCGAACCCAGCTCCAGCTAGCCGAACTCCGCACCTGCGCACATCTGGCTGCACCTGCAACTCCACATCTATGACCAATCCCACCCCAGATGCGAAAACACCAGAAACCTGATTCTTCAGCAATTTCTCTAAGTCCACAAATGGTCCGAACACAATCTGAAACACACCCATCCAAACATACCAACCAATCCGAAAACATAACACAGACCTACTCGAGGCTTTAAATCACATAAAATAACATCAAAATCACGAATCACACCCCAATTCAAGCCTAATGAGGTAATGAACTTTCAACTTCCAAAATTCATGCCAAACCATATCAAATCAACTTAGAATGATCTCAAATTTTGCAAGAAAGTCCCAGAGGACACAACAGACCTATTCCAACACTTGAAACCAAAATCCAAACCCTATATCAACAAAGTCAACTCTCGATCGAACCTATCAACCTTCCAAACTGTTACGCCCTGCAGTATTACGTCGATGTTACGCTCCGTAGTATTATAATACGATGATGTTATACCCTGTAGTATTGTACGTTAATTTTGTCGTAAAATAATTGATATCAGTTCAAGGACAATATTATTTTGATATTATGAGTATTATGCTATTTCAAACAAGTGACGAGTAAATTCGTGAAGGTGAGAGGGTAAGCAAATCGAAGAAAATAAATTTCGGCGAAGTTTGACATTTTGAGATAAAATACCGTCCAAGCTACAATACCCCGTATTTATGGATTAATGCCATACAAGGTACTACATAACCATGATAGTGTGTTGTATAAGGTGTATTAAAAAATGAGTAGTATTTTAAGTAGTTTGAGATAATTCTTAATTATGTGAGTAATTGATTCATTATTGGGTAATGGGATATTACCTAATTAATTAGGGAATTATTGGATAAAGATTAAATTTCTCAACGTGGCAGCCCACCCTTCAAACTAAGTGACTCATAAATCAAATTGAAAGGTGGAAAACTAAAGTTATAAACAGCAGTCTCTACATTCTTCATTACGTGTAAAACATATACTTTGAAGATTTGTAACCATTCTGCTTCATTTGGTCTTTCGATGTTCAGGTGATTCAATTATAATGTTCTTTCTATTACAAAGACACGTTAGAATGTATTAAGAGAATACATAACATTTTCCTACTACAACACCAAAATAACACACGATGGAGCACTTGATTTCATAGCATCTTAAGCAACGTGAGATTTTGTGATTCTAAGGGAGTACGATGCAATATTTCTCAAGAATATTATACGAATTTTTCCCTACTCCAGGTATGTTAAGGCTAAGCCCTTCCTTCATTTTGGCTCGTAACTACATGTGTTTGATAACGAGGCATAAAGAGAGGTTCATACTCCCAAATTTATATACATTATCCTAGTCTCATAAGTTACAGTATTCTCCCTTATCGGGACTTTATATTCAATTGAGTATTCTCTTCTTCCAGTCAAGAGAGCAGAGGGTCTATATATATATATATATATATATATATATATATATATATATATATAGTATTATAGTATTTTCACCACCATCGAGTTATAATCAATGGGCAAGCCCCTATTAGGCAACCTATGATCAGATGGTAAGTTATATACCAAGCCTACTATGGCCGAGCGCCTTTGAGCGAGCCCAGAATGGCTGAGATACAGAGCCTAATATGGCCGAGTGCCTATGAGCGAGTCTACTACGGCAGAGCAGTTATATATACCGATCCCTATAAGGCCGGACATCTATTTTACTTACTATATTGAGAGAGTTGAGTCAGTATCAGTAGGTAAGCATATCTTCAGATTATCTTTGACTCCCAGTTACTTTCAGTTATTATATTATCAGTTCGGTTTCAGCTTTCAGTTATTCTGTTTCCTTACATACTCGGTACATTATTTCGTACTGACGTCCCTTTTGCCGGGGACGTTGCATTTCATGCCTGCAGGTTCAGACAAACATACGCGTAGACCTTCTCAGTAGATGTTGCCCGAGTTTAGCTTGATCCTTAAGATCCGCGTCCTTCAGAGTTGTCGGGTCTAGAGTTTTACGTACATATTGTGTATATATGTATATATATGTTATGGATAGTTCGGGGCACTATTCCAATCATAGCACATCCATCAGTAGAGGCTTGTAGAGATATTTTGTCAGTTAGTGCAGTATGTTTGGCTTGTAAGCCTTGTATGTATATTTTGTTGGTTTGCCAGCTGTAGTAGTTATGACGGCCTTGTAGGCCCATCTTTATATTGATGTTTAGTCAGCATTCGCAAATTGTCTTGCAATGTGGCCCATGGCCAAAGTATGACAATATATGTTCAGAGTCCCTTAGTCGCAAGTTGTCACGCAAGGATAGGTGAGGTACTGGGTGCCGGTCTCGCCCCCAAGGTTCGGGGCGTGACACAAACTTCAACTTTCTAACTTTTGCCAAAAAGCACCAAACCAACCTACAGACCTCCAAATCAACATCTGAACATACGCCAAGTCCAAAATCACCATCCAAAGCTATTGGATCAATCAAAGCTTCATTTCAGAGTCATCTACACAAAAGTCAAACTCCGGTCAACTCTTACAACTTAAACTTTCAACCTTGGGACTAAGTGTCCCAATTCACTCTACAACCACCCTGAAACCAAACCAACTACCCCGGCAAGTCACGTAGCCACAAATACATATATATAAAGCATAAAATTGGGGAAACAGGGCTAAAATACATAAAATGACCGGCCAGGTCATTACATTCCCCCCTCTTAAACAAATGCTCGTCCTTGAATGGGTCTAGAATCATACATGGGGTCACAAAAAGGTGTGGATATCTTCTCCACATCTCACGATCAATCTCCCAAGTGGCCTCCTCGACTGGCTAACCTCTCAAGTGAACCTTCACTGATGCTATATTCTTCAACCTCAACTTTCAAACCTGCCGATCTAAAATGGAGACCCGCTCCACATCATAAGTCAAATCCCCATCTAACTACACCGTGCTGAAGTCCAAATCATGTAACAGATCACCATAATATTTTTGGGCATAGAAACATAAAACAATGGGTGAACCCCTAATAAACTAGGTAGTAAGGCAAGTCTGTAGGCCACCTCTCCAACTCTCTCAAGCACCTCAAAAGGACCAATATACCGAGGGCTCAACTTGCCCATCTTCCCGAATCTAATCACACCCTTCATAGGCTTAGAACCTTCTCACCCACCATATATACAACATCACGAACCTTCCTATCATCATAACTCTTTTGCCTGGTTTGTGCTGTACGAAGCCGCTCCTGAATCACCTTCACTTTTTCCAAGGTATCACAGACAAAATCAGTGCCCAACAACCTAGCCTCCCAGGCTCAAACTAACCAACCGAAGAACGACACCTCCTCCCATATAAGGCCTCATAAGGATCCATATAAATACTCGACTAATAGTTGTTGTCGTAGGCGAACTCTGCTAACGACAGAAACGGATCTCATGAGCCCCCAAAATCAGTAACTCAGGCATGTAACATGTCCTCCAAGATCTAAATAGTGCGCTCAGACTGCCCGTCTGTCTGGGGATGAAATGTTGTACTCAGCTCGACCTGGGCGCCCAACTCTCACTGCAATGCTCTCCAAAAATGCGATGTGAACTGAGTGACTCGATTAAAGATAATGGACACGAGCACACCATGAAGGCGAACAATCTCACGAATGTAAATCCGAGCCAACCCCTATGAAGAATAGGTAGTCATGACTGAAATGAAGTGTGCAGACTTGGTCAGTCTGTCCACAATAACCCACACTGCATCAAATATCCTCACGGTCTGTGGAAGTCCAAATACGAAATCCATAGTGATACGCTCCCACTTTCACTCTAAATATCAATCCTCTTAAGTAAACCACTAGGTCTCTGATGCTCATACTTCGCCTACTGACAGTTCAAACACCTAGCAACATACTTAACAATGTCCGTCTTCATCCTCCGCCATCAATAGTGATGCCTCAAATTGTGATACATCTTCGCGACACTCGGATGAATGGAATACCGCAAACTATGGGCCTCCTCAAGTGTCAACTCTCCCAATCCATCCAGATTTGGAACACAGATCTGACCCTGCATCCTCAATACCCCATCATCACCAATAGTAACCTCCTTAGCATCACTGTGCTGAACCATGTCCTTCAGGACAAGCAAGTAGGTATCATCATATTGGCACGCCTTGATGCGCTCAAATAAAGAAGACCGTGAAATCATGCAAGCAAAAACCCAATTGGGCTCTGAAATATCCAACCTCACAAACTGATTGGCCAAAGCCTGAACATCCAAAGTTAACGGACTCTCCCAAACTGGAATATAAGAAAGGCTCCACATGCTCTCAGTCTTCTTACTCAAAGCATTAACCACCACATTGGCCTTCCCCAGGTGATAAAGAATAGTAATATCATTGTCCTTTAGTAGCTCTAACCACCTCTATTGCCTCAAATTTAGATCCTTTTGCTTGAATAACTGTTGTAGACTCTTGTGATATGTGAACACCTCACACAACACGCCATAAAGATAATGCCTCCAAATCTTTAGTGCGTGAACAATGGCTGCCAACTCCAAATCATGTATAGGGTAGTTCTTCTAATGGGGCTTCAACTGACGAAGCATAAGCAATGACTCTACCCTCATGCATCAACACACATCTAATGCCAATCTGTGGAGCATCATAATAAACTGTATAAGAACCCGATCCTGTAGAAAAAACCAGAACTGGAGTTGTAGTCAATGCAGTCTTGAGCTTGTGAAAGCTCTCCTCACACTCATCAGACCGCCTGAATGGGGCACCCTTTTGCGTCAATCTAGTCAAATAGGCTGCTATAGATGAAAATCACTCCATAAAACGGTGATAATACCCGCCCAACCCAGGGAAACTCCGGATCTAAGTAGCAGATAACGGTCTGGGCCAACTCCAAACTGCCTCAATCTTCTTTGGATCTACCTTAATCCCCTCACTGGATACCATGTGCCCCAAAAATGCCATCGAATCAAGCCATAACTCACACTTGAAGAATTTAGCATATAGTTTCTTCTCCCTCAAAGTATGTAGCACGATCATCAGATGCTGCTCATGATCCTCCTAGTTGCATGAATACACCAATATATCATTAATGAAAACTATGATGAAGGAATCAAGATACGGCTGAAACACACTGTTTATCAAGTTTATAAAGGTTGTTGAGGCATCGGTTAGCCCAAAAGACATCATCAGAAACTCATAGTGACCATAGCGGGTCCTGAAGGCTGTCTTTGAAATATCAAAAGCCTGAATCTTCAACTGTTGGTACCCCGATATCAAATCAATATTCGAGAAAACCCTAGCACCCTAAAATTGATTAAATAAGTCATCAATATGCGGTAATGGGTACTTGTTCTTGACTGTAACCTTGTTCAGCTGCCTGTAGTTAATATACATCCTCATAAAACCATCTTTCATTTTCACAAATTGAACTGGTGCACCCCAAGGCGACACACTGGGCCTAATGAAACCCTTATCAAGCGATTCCTGAAGCTGCTCCTTCAATTCCTTCAACTCTACTGGTTCCATGCGATATTGTGGAATAGAGATAGGGTGAGTGCCCGACACCAAGTCAATTCCAAAATCAATATCCCAGTCGGGTGGAATACTCGACAGGTCTGCAGGAAACACAATTGGGAAGTCCCTCACTACCAGAACTGACTCAACGGTAGGAAGTTCAGCACTAACATCCCTCACAAAGGCCAAATATTCCAAGCATCCCTTCTTAACCATCCGTTGAGTCTTCAAATATGAAATCACCCTACTAGGAAAGAAAGCAAAAAAGTGAAGTTTCCTAATAGTTCGGTAGCCTCTCGAAGGTCTCCATAGCGATCCGCAAGACTCTACTAAACTTGCGCATGACTCGTGAGACCTAGGCAACCTAGTGCTATGATACCAACTTGTCACAACCCAACTCCCACATGAGCCGTGACAACGCCTAACACTTCTTGCTAGGCAAGCCAACAGTTTCACAATAACAAAAAATTCAAAAAAATAAAATTTAATAAACTCAATAATGGAAATATCAGGAAATAACTTCAAAAACAACATTAATGCTACTACAACCATCCCGGTGATCTGGTGTAGACGAGTATATGAGCACTACTTAATATCAAAATACAAGGCCAAATCCTCAATACAACTGTCTGAACAATTATATAACAATAACAAAAATAAATGAAAGAGAACTTCAAGATCTGTGGACGACATAACAGCTACCTCATAGTCTCCCAAAAGCTGGTACCAACACCACTTTAGCAATCACCACGTCCAAATGTACCTGGATCTGCACACAAAGTGCAGAGTATAGTATGAGTACAACCGACCCCATGTACTCAATAAGTAACAAACCTAACCTTGGGCTAAAAGCAGTGACGAGCTCAGAAGAAACAGTTAGTGAACAATATCAATAACAAACACCAGCTCAGGATATAAAGGAAACAGTGTAAGTAAATAACTCAATGATATCATACTCAACTCGCTCACATTACAGGAATTTAGACATGCTTTCAAAGTATAACAGTTAAAGCCCAACATGAATAAAATATTTCATTTACTAATTAACATGAGGAAATTACATCTCTATGCCTACATGTCAAATATACATGTCAATTCAATATCATCACAGTGAAACCATCAAGAATAACCACACTTAGCACGCTCACAGTGCCCCTGACCATCACACAGAACTGCACTTAGCATTGTACGGGTGCATGGCATAAATGCTCCTCACCAAAGAACGTGTATTTATCATTGTGCCTGCGCTCGCTGTAAACATCAGTCTCCGGAGGGGCGGATCCTGGCCCAAGCGCTAATCAAAATCACATAGCCCAATAGTGGGGCATGGTGCACGCGTCGCCCCAAATCAATACCACTTAGCCCAATATGGGCCTAGCGTACGTGTAACCTCAAAATCAATACCAAACCGGCTGTATGGCCCAAGCTCAATCATCTACCACTCAAGTCTTAGTTAACCACATTTCACAGTACTCAATTCAACAATGTTACATATATGAGGCTGCAAAAACATGTGAGGAATCAAATAAGAAAGTACTGAGACGAAGATATCATACACGGATATAGCATCATGACTGAGAGTATGTTTACAATTAAGGCAATTAGCTCAGAATCAACAAGAATAGCCTTATCATGTCTCAAACAAATAAGCACATAGCCTAGACATGATTTGTAACATGAATCAGAACTCAAATAATCATACAAGTTTAGAACAGTGGCCGCATTTGTGGCTCCCTCCAATCGCCCAACCTTCCACTTCTGGAGAGCACCCAATGCATCTGCGAGTCCGCTTCTACGGACCCTTAACACACCTACGCCCAGCGCATCTGTGGGCCCAGGCCCAGCTTGCCCAACTCCGCACATGCGCACATCTGGCCGCACCTGCGGCTTCGCATCTGCGGCCAATCCCACCGCAAATGCGAAAACACTAGAAACCTGATTCTTAAACAATTCCTCTAAGTCCACAAATGGTTCGAACACAATCTGAAACACACCCGAGGCCGCTAGGATCCCATCCAAACATGACAATCAGTCCTAAATCATCACGGACCTATTCGAGGCTTTAAATCACGTAAAACAATATCAAAACAACAAATCACACCCCAATTCAATCCTAATGAACTAATGAACTTTCAACTTCCAAAACTTATGCCGAACCATATCAAATCCACTCCGAATGACCTCAAATTTTGCAAGCAAGTCTCAAATGAGACACCGGACCAATTCCAACTCCTGGAACCAAATTTTGAACCCGATATCAACAAAGTCAACTCTTGATTAAACCTATCAACCTTCCAAACCTTCAACTTTCCAACTTTTGCCAAAAAGCACCAAACCAACCTATGGACCTCCAAATCCAATTTTTTTACATATGCCTAAGTCCAAAATCACCATATGAAACTATTAGAACCATCAAAGTTTCATTAAGGAGTCGTCTACAAAAAAAGCCAAACTCTGGTCAACTCTTACAAATTAAATTTCCAACCTTGGGACTAAGTGTCCTAATTCACTCCACAACCACCCTGAAACCAAACCAACCTCCCCGGAAAGTCACGTATCCAAAAATACACATATGTAAAGTATCAAATAGGGGAAATGAGGATAAAATACTCAAAACGATCGGCCGGATCGTTACACTTTTTGTTGCAGTTTATTTTCCGTACTACGCAAATTTGTTGTGAACAAATTTTGGCACACCTAGTGGGTCCAGTTCTGCCCTTCCTCTCTTACTCTTACAAGTTGAAAACTATGAACTTCAGATCTAGTGCTGCAATGCCCTTCCAAAAGTATGAAGATGTTCCATGAAAAGATGCTACCACTGCTGCATCCATTGAGCTCAGTCATGTTAGCCTAATTACTCGAAGAAAATTCAAGGCTAGTGGCTTGGATTGATCTGAATACTTCGCCTCGTTGTAGATGGAAGAAAAGCAGATCTCACATCACGACTGCAACCGCAATCTCTGGGGGCAACACCCCATTCTCACTATTTGACGAACTTTCTCAAACAACCTCCAACCTTGGCAGATTTGAGGATTTGGTGGATTCTCCAGTTTCAATGAAAGTTAACACCTTAATGACTGACGTGATTAACATGGATGAAAAGTTTTCCATGATGGAACAAACTATAGAAGTCTTGAAGAAATCTGTTGAAGGCAAAGACCTTCAAATTGTTCAACTCATGAACAAATTGGAGGCCTATGCACTTGGAGAGTCGAGCCACGTCCCTCCTTCTTCACCTCGCAAAAAACGTCTGTTGAGGAATCGCTTGCCAATTTCATCATTCAAAAGAATAATCAATCCATTTCAATCGCGGCATTATCTGTCAAAAATTGCAAGACATGATAAAAACACCATTAGAGCTCAATATGGCGGACCATCGCAAAGTTCGTTGTACTACTCTAAGCCTTATACTAAGCAGATTGATTGTCTAACCATACCAACCAATTATCAACCACCAAATCTATATCAATTTGATGGCAAAGGAAATCCAAGACAACATATTACCCACTTTGTCGACACTTGTAGCAATGCTGGAATGCATGGTGACCTTTTGGTAAAATAGTTTGTTCGTTCGCTGAAAGGGAACATATTTGACTGGTATATTGACTTGGATCCCGAGTCTATTGATAATTAGGGGCAACTTTAGAAGGAATTCCACAATCATTTTTACAATCCCAAAAGAACTGTAAGCATGAGAGAGTTGACAAGCACCAAGCAAAAGAAGGACGAGCCCGTGGTGGATTATATCAATCATTGGAGAGCGTTAAGTTTGGACGACAAGGATCGCCTTTCAGAAATATCTGCTCTGGAGATGTGCATTCAAGGAATGCACTAGTGCTTTTATACATCCTACAAGGAATCAAACCGCGAACTTTTAAAGAACTTGCAACACGAGCACATGACATGGAGTTGAGTATCGCAAGTCATGGAACAGCATCTCCATTTGCTGATCAGAAGGAGTTCCAAAAAAGTGTCGCATCAAAAAACCAAACTAAAGAATCTATGGTGGTGAAAGCCACTTCAATTAAAGTCACGACCAAGCGAAATGTGAAAGAGGAGAAGTCCCTGAGTCAATATCCCAAAGAGGAGAAACGTCGTCCAACCTTGAAGGAACTGGATGCGAAGGTTTATCCATTTTCAAATTCAGACGTACTAACAATCCTTGATGAATTGCTGGCCAAAAAAATCATCGATCTCACCGAATCAAAGAGTCATGAGGAAACTGGTAAAGTTGGCGATCCGAAATACTGCAAGTTTCATCGTGTCATTGACCACCCTATAGAGAAATGCTTAGTCTTGAAGGAGAAAATCACGGCTCTTGTAAGTGAAGGAAAAATCATTATAGACATAGATGAAACATCGGAAGCAAATCATGCCAGTGTCGTGCCCAAGGAAAAGAAGTGTTCAAGGTTGCAGAACGTTTCAAGCAATGCCTTCTTACTATTTGGATATTTCGAGCCTGTTGAAGTTGTTCTTCCAAGGAAAACTATTGAAGGTTCACTAGAGCTGGACAATCACTCTAAAGACAATAACGACGAGGGTTGGACTCTTGTCACTCGCAAGAAGAGAAAACATCAGGCAGTTTTGAGGCTATAAATTCAAAAGCCAAGAGAGATGATGAGTAATGTGGATAAGCTACAACCAACAAGAAATATCAAATCTTCTACTAGCATGAAGATTAATGGTGCCTTATCACAAAAGATCTGAAAGCCCATTACCTTCCATGAATTCTTTCCTGAAAAATTCCTTCATGGAAGTCATGTTGGTGCGACTCATTTAGGTTCTAGCACTGATGAAATAAAGGAAAGAAATTATGAGCTTGATCCACCAAAAATACAAGAACATCATAATAACAAAAAAGTTGTCACATGTTGTGCAATAATTTCCTTCATAGATGATGACTTCTTGTTAGGATGTAAGCCACATAATAGACATTTGCTTGTTATAGGGGCTAATCGGGAACAACATCTTAATCGCATACTTGTTGATGATATTTCAACTGTCAACATCATGCCAAAGATGGTACTAAAAATGCTTGGAATCTCTATCGATAAGCTATCCAAAAGTAACCTAACAATCCAAGGTTTCAAGCAAGGAGGACAACGAGCCATGGGTATGATCCGTGTAGGATTATCCATTGGTGAGATAAGGTTAAACACCCTGATTCACATCATTGATGCTAAAATATCATACAACTTGCTGCTTGGACGTCCTTGGATTCATGAGAATGGAGTGGTCGTCTATTTTGCATCAATGTCTGAAGAACATAAAGGATAGAGAGATAGTCAAAATTGATGCAGACATCAATACTTTCGCCAAGATAGAGTCATACTTTGCATATGAAAAATTCTACCTAGGTTCTTATGAAACGGGTGTGGAGAAACTATCATTAATTGACAAAGTCGATGTCAACTTAAAAGAAGAAAATGAGGCTAAATGGACTGTGGTCAAGCTATCTAAGAATAGAACTGAAGAAATCTCCATTAAGCTATCATCATCTAAAGGTGACAAACATGCAATGACTGATAAGAAGCATCCAATTTTCCCCTATGTTCCGCGTGAGCGTCGAAAGATAGGGCAACCTCTATTAGAGGAATACTCCAAAGAAGCAAATGAGCCATAAATCTATCCAAGATCTGAAGGAACATATGATTGTCCCAGTTGTATAAATCCCATCCATGACTTGTAAGTCTACTAAAGGCAATCCCCAAATTGATAAACTAAAAAGGAACTTTGATCCAAAGCTCTTCGCACTGCTTGAAAAGTCTGGTTACGACTTCTCCAATCTATCAGTGCTAGGAGAGCTCAAAGATGAAGTCATTGGTGAAACGATACATGGTCTTACTGAGTCCCAAATGAGGTTGAGAAAGCAAGGGAACAACGTCGCCACTCCTATGTTTGGGTTAGGATTCATTTTGGCAGAGCCTCTTCAAATTTAATCTAAGAGAGGGAAAGAGATAGCTTCATCACAACACACCTCAGTAGAGGAGATGACGGAAGTAAATGCAAGAAAATAATGGTCAAATATGTCTTTATTCGAGAGGTGAAGTACCCATCATAGATCTCGAATATTGTACCTGTCAAGAAGAAGAATGGTCAAATATGTGTTTATGTTGACTTTTGAGACCTAAACAAGGCATGTCCAAAAGATGACTTTCCGCTACCAATTATTGAATTCATGGTTGATGCTACAACAAGGCATGAGGCTATGTCATTCATGGATGGGTCCTCCGGATACAATTAAATCAGAGTGTCTCCAAAATATGAAGAGTGTGCTACTTTTCAATCTCCAAAAGGGATATAATGCTACAAAGTGATGCCCTTCGGTCCGAAGAATGATGGTGCCACCTACCAACGCACAATGCAAAACATTTTTGATGACATGATTCATAAGAGGGTTGAATTCTATGTCGATAACTTGATGGTGAAGATGAAGAGTAGGCGTTACCACCTTGAAGACCATCGAATTGTTTTTGAAACGTTAAGAAAATTCTAACTGAAGATGAATCCACTCAAGTGTGCATTTGGAATTAACTCAGGAAACTTTCTTGGCTTCATTGTGTGTCATCATGGAATTGAAGTTGATCCAGCAAAGATTGATGCAATTCAAAAAATGCCGGAGCCAAAGAACTTGAGAAAGCTTCAAGGTCTCCAAGGAAACTTAACGTTCATCTAGAGATTCATCTCAAATTTTGCTGGACTGTGTCAACCCTTAAATCATCTATTGAGCAAGGATATCCCTTTTCAATGGGATAAGTCATGGCAAAAAGCTTTTGAAAGCATCAAAAGGTACTTGCTGAATCCACCTGTATTAGGGGCACCAATGCTTGGGAAGCCATTGATACTCTACATCATGGCACAAGAACGTTCACTTGGGGCACTACTTGCTCAAGATAATAAGGAAGGAAAGGAACAAGCCTTGTACTACTTCAGTCGAGCTCAGATAGGAGCTGAGTTTAACTACACACCTATTGAGAAAATATACTTAGCATTACTTTATGCTATAAAGAAGATAAGGCATTATTTTGAAGCATACAAACTCATCTCTCGAGCAGATCCCATGAAGTTCGTGATGAATCGAACTGTTCTTTCTGGACGCCTAGCAAGATGGTCCATATTTTTTAACCAATATGAGATCACATACACACCTCAAAAGGTTGTGAAAGGACAAGCACTCGCTATTTTTCTAGCTGATCACCCTCTTTCGGCGGAATGGTAGATTTCTGATGAGTTTCCAGATGAAGACGTTTTGTTCATTGAAGAATTTCCACCATGGAAATTGTTCTTTGATGGAGCTGCAAGTCGTAACTGTGTGAGGGCAGGTGTTGTGTTGATCCCTCGAGAAAGACAAGTTTTGCCATTCTCCTTTGTTTTAGGTAAAACATGCTCCAATAATGCCGAAGAGTACCAATGTAAGGCCCGTAAAATTTCGCCAAGGAAAAATAATGTTTTTGGGTTGAACAATGCATTGAGGAGTAAAGGAAAAATTTTGGCAGAGAAATGCGTTTTTGCAGTCCATTATGCGACCGCAGATTCACTCTGCGGGCCGCATAATGGCCACAGAGTGAGGCAGGTATGGGTTGGGTTGGATGCCATTCTGCGATCGACTATGCGACCGCAGACCTAGGTAGATTAATTCCAGTTTTTGGCACCAAATTGTGCGGCCGATATACGGACCGCATATCCATTCTACGGTCGCATATGCGACCACATATCCTGTTCCGGAGCTTTATTTTTGGTTTTTATAACCCGACCCTACTTCGTTATATATACGCAAAGGACCTTATTTTGAGCAAAAACCTGATATTTTGGGAGTGAAAGAGTGCCCTAGAGCGGGAGAGTGATCTTCAACAAATTGTCCTTCAATTCTTGCTCAAATCTTTGAAGATTAACAAGGAAAACTCACTAGGTCTTCATCCTAAAGGTAAGATTCTACACCCTAACCCTCAATCTCAAATTTTATCTAGAATTGGGTAATTAGTAAAATAATTCTTGGGTATGGGAGTTGGTTATTTTGCATGCATGTGTTATCAAAGGGTGTAGGAAAATTGTTGAGCTAAAAATGGTAAATAATAAGTTGTGGGTTGATGGAATCCTTCATAAAAGGACTTTGATACCTTAATGGACACCTAGTGTTTGATAAAATGCTCAAATGAGCTAGAACCATGATCATCTTTCTAATTTTGGTTCAAGTTGTTATATTTCTAAAATAGATTGAAGTTGCTAAGATTTTCGGAACATTTTAGAGTTTAAGGAAGCTCAATTGAGGTATGTTGGTTAAACTTTTCTTTATGAATTGGAACCCCAATATCCTTGTAAGTTCAAAGATATTTATTACAAATCGAGTATTCTGAATGAGTTTTGTGATAAAGATGTATGTTCAATTTGTGTTTCAAATGGTCTTATCATATTGTATTATAAATTAAGGATGTGTTCCAAACTATGGATTGTGTATCTATATGTTATGATTCCAAGTTGTGATTTATGTGGAAATTATTATGCTAAATTGTGAAGAGATTGTGACTGGGATTACACCTTCACCAGCATACATTGGGGTGAGGCGACAATGTCGCTTTGTATATGATTTTGGTATTGTTGTTGGACCACCACCCACATATATATATTGGGGTGAGGCGGCATGGCTGCTTTATGTAGGAATTGGTATCGTTGATGCATTTCCACCCATATATATTGGGGTGAAACGGCGGGGCCACTTTGTGTGAAATGGGTATTGTTTTTACACCTCCACCCGCATATATTGGGGTGAGGCGGCAGGGCCACTTGAGTAGAGTTTTGGTATTGTGCTTACACCTCCACCTGCATACATTGGGGTGACGTGACAGAGCCGCTTTGTGTGAAAATGGTTACAGAGGATCTCATCTTAAGTTCTATAAATGTTAATGACAACTCTTGATAAGCTTGCTTTGGTTTAAATGGCTATCTATGTTATTCTATTGTCGCATTGATTCATCATATTCATACTATAATTCTGAGTTCTTAAATTAGTGTATGGTTTTTATATTAGTATTATTCAACATGTACTAACGTTCCTTTTGCCAGGTGCGCTGCATCTTTAATGGATGCAGATGGTTCCACAGCAGAGGATACTGACCAGTGACAGCAGTGCTCATTCTTCCCAGTTGACTTGGTGAGCCCCATCCCACTCCGGGGTTATGCATCTTTTGTTTCATATGTGTTTTGAGGTATAGCCGGAGCCTTGTTACCGGCACTGTCATTGTACTCTTTGGTATTTTTAGAGGCTCCGTAGACTAAGTGTGGGTTGTGCATGGGTGTTGGGAATGTTAAACAAGTTGTGTTATGATTAAATCACTTGTTCCACTTTGAACCATGAAGGTGTGTGTGTATTTTGAGACTTATTAATGGAGTAACTAATGGTAATGAATTGGTACTATAGACATGATCACCTTATTGTCTAATTAACAAAAATATGTATTATCCTTATTCATGGAAGAGTTTGGATAGAAGGAAATTTAACAGGCTTGCTCGGCCGGGTTCACTCGGTTGAGCGCCGGTCGCGCTCCCCGATTTTGGGGCGTGACAAACTTGGTATCAGAGCCTAATATTTTAAAGTGTCCTAGGATGTCTCGGAGCCTTGTCTAGTAGAGTCCTTCTTATCGGTGTGTTGTCGACCACGTCTATAATTAGGATACTACTTGGGCATTTAGGAATAATACCCTTCTTTCATGTTTTTGATCGTGCGATAAAGCTGATTGTAAGATTGTTCCTCTTTTAACTCGTGCGTTGCTCTAAATTTTCAGTACATGGTACCTAAGAAGAAGGCAAAAACTGGCCAAAGAGCCAATATCACCCCGGGAGTGGCAGTTGATCCTATATTTGATGATGCGGGTGAGCACCCGAGGGGTGAGGATATTCCCCCAGTTACTACACTGCCTGATTCTACCAAAACTGATCAGACCGCACCTATCCCTATGCCTACTGAAGGTGAAACGGTTCCTCCAACTGATATCCCAGTTCCACCTCTAGCTCCAACTTCCGATTCTGGTGTGTCTGATGTTGATCTTAGGGGAGCCATATAGATGTTAGCACAGATAGTGGCTTCTCAGGCCCAGAGATCGAGTGATGGGCCTACTTCTTCCAGTCAACCAGGGTAATCTGCAAGTTCCATGGTAAACAAGTTTCTTCAGTTAGATCCTCCAGGTTATGCATGCTATAGAGGCAGAGGGAGTGGAGTTGGCCTCCTACCGCCTGAAACGGGTGGCCTATTCTTGGTTTGAGTTGTGGAAGGAATCCCATAAGAAGGGAAGCCCTCCAGCAAGGTGGGGTGAGATCACTGATGCCTTTATGGATCATTTCTTGCCTGCCGAAACTAAGGCAGCCCATGCCGATGAGTTTGAAATCCTGTAGCAGGGTAGTATGAATGTGTGGGAGTATCATATGGAGTTTGCGCGCCTGTCCAAGTATGCTATTCACATATTGACCACTATGGAGGCTAGAATGTGCCGGTTTGTACAGGGCCTTAGCCCCTTGGTTATTAATGAGGCCGCTACAACTGCCTTGAATTCCGATATGAACTATGGTAAGATGGTGGAATTTGCTCAAGCCACAGAGACCCGAAAATTTAAGAATAAAATGGAGCATCATAGTAGCAGCAAGGCCCGGTCCGCGGGCAATTTTAGTGGTTCTTCCGGTGGTGGTGGTGGTAGGTTGGCATTCAGGGGAGGGTCATCAGGACCGTCTTAATCATTCGCTCAGTCTTCGATGAGTGTACAGTCATCTGGACCCAGTCAGGGCAATAGGGGACCCCACCCGCAGGGTCGGGCCGACAGAAGGTTTCAGCAGCGGGGGCTCCCATGGCCTAAGTGTGGGAGGATGCACTTTTGGTCCTGCTTCATGGACCTACCTGTATGCTATGGGTGCGGTGTGAGGGGTCACATTCATAGGGATTTCTGCTCGTCCCGTCGAAACATGGGCAGAGGTACGGCGCAACCAGCTAATTCTGCAGCTACTACATCCACAACACCTCCAGCTCGAGGAACCCCAGCACCCGCATGGCATGGTGCAGCTAGGGATGGTGCATAGAATTCAGGAGGACCCAACATATTTTATGCTATGCGTAGGAGTCGAGATTTAGAGGCTTCTCCAGATGTTGTCACAGGTATATTGTCTGTCCAATCCCATGATGTATATGCTTTTATTGATCTCGGTTCCACTTTGTCATATGTCACTCCTTATGTTGCTATGGAATTTGGGATAGAACCGGAATAGCTTCATGAGCCGTTCTCTGTATCTACTCTGGTTGGTGAATCTAGTTTGGCCGCGCGGGTTTATAGAGATTGTGTTGTCATGTTGCGTGGTTGGGACACAGTGGCCAGTCTTATTGAATTGAGAATGGTCGATTTTGATGTGATAATAGGGTTGGACTGGCTTTATTCATGTTTTGCCAAGCTTAATTACCGAACCAGAACTGTTAGGTTCAAATTTCCAAATGATCCAGTTATTGAGTGGAAGGGTGATGATGTAGTGCCGAAGGGTAGGTTTATTTCTTACCTTAAGGCCACGAAAAAGACCAACAAGGGGTGTATTTACCATTTGGTCTGAGTTACGGACACCGATGCTGAGGCGCCTACACTTGAGTCCGTACCTATTGTGAATGAATTTCCAGGAGTCTGTCCGGATGAACTCCCTGGGATCCCGCCATACGGGGAGATTGATTTTGGGATTGATGTGATGCCAGACACACATCCTATATCTATTGCACCCTACAAAATGGCACCGGCAGAATTGAAGGAGCTAAAGGAATAATTGAGAGATTTGTTAGAAAAGGGTTTCATCTGGCCGAGTGTGTCGCCTTGGTGTGCACTGGTCCTTTTTGTGAGAAATAAATATGGGTCACTGAGAATGAGTATTGACTATCGGCAGCTTATCAAGGTCAAAATCAAGAATAAGTACCCACTGCAAAGGATAGATCACTTGTTTGACCAATTGCAGGGTGCTAGGTACTTTTCCAAAAACGATATAAGATCCGGATATCACCAATTGAAGATCAGGGAGCAAGATTTTCCAAAAATAGCTTTTGGAACCCGATATGGGCACTTTGAATTTTTGGTAATGTCATTTGGGCTAACAAATGCCCCAACAGCTTTCATGGATCTTATGAATCGAATCTTCAAGCCTTTTTTTTTACTCCTTTGTGATAGTGTTTATTGACGATATCCTTGTATATTCAAGCAACCGAGAGGACCATGCCGATCAACTCAGGGCAGTGTTGCCGACTCTGTATCAGCACCAGTTGTATGCGAAATTTTTGAAATGTGAATTTTGGCTCGAATCTGTTACATTCTTGGGTCATGTCGTCTCCAGAGAATGAATTGAGGTTGATCCTCAGAAAATTGCAGATGTGAAGAATTGGCCGAGGCCTACAACCCCAACAGAGATTTGCAGTTTCTTAGGCTTAGCGGGTTATTACAGGAAGTTTGTGGAGAGGTTTTCTACCCTTGCCTCTCCGTTGACTAAATTGACTCAAAAGGCAGTTAAGTTCCAATGGTCAGATGCTTGTGAAAGGAGCTTCCAGGAGTTAAAATCGAGATTGACTACGGCACCGGTGTTGACCTTACCAGAGGGTGCAGATGGATTTATGGTATATTGTGATGCTTCAAAAATTGGGCTTGGGTGTGTATTAATGAAACATGGCAAGGTGATAGCTTATGCTTCTAGGCAGTTCAAGAATCATGAAAAGAATTATCCAACACATGACTTAGAACTTGCAGCAGTGGTATTTGCGTTGAAGATTTGGCATCATTACCTTTATGGGATCCATGTGGATATATTCACGGACCATAAGAGCCTTCAATATATTTTCAAACAGAAGAAGCTGAATCTGAGGCAGAGAAGATGGCTTGAGTTACTCAAAGATTACGACATTGATATCTTGTATCACCCGGGAAAGGCCAACGTTGTGGCGGATGCTCTTAGTCGAAAATTTATGGGTAGTTTGGCTTACTTGGAGGCATATCAAAGGCCATTGGACAAGGATGTTCATCAATTGGCTAGTTTGGCAGTTCGTCTTGCAGACTCTAGTGAAGGAGAGGTCATTGTTCAAAATAGGGTTGAATCATCGTTTGTTGTGGAAGTCAAAGAGAAGCAATACAACGATCCACTTCTGGTGAAATTGAAGGAGGGGATTCATAAACATAATACTATGGCTTTTTCTCTCAGCTTGGATGATGGTACGCTAAGGTACCTAGGGCGTCTATGTGTTCCAAATGTGGATGGCCTCCGGGAAAGAATCATGACCGAGGCTAAAACTTCTAGGTATTCTGTGCACCCGGGCTCTACGAAAATGTATCATGATCTTAAGGAAGTTTATTGGTGGAATGATATGAAGAGAAATGTAGCAGACTTTGTGGCGAGATGTCCAAATTGTCAACAAGTGAAGGCCGAACACCAACAGCCCCGTGGGTTGGCACAGAACATAGAAATTTTAATGTGGAAGTAGGAAATGATTAATATGGACTTTGTGGTAGGACTATTGCGCACTCCGCGAAGTTTGACTTAATTTGGGTGATTGTGGATTGAGTCACGAAATCAGCACACTTTTTGCCGGTTAAGGCTACCGACATAGCGGAACATTATGCTCAGTTGTATATCAAAGAAATAGCCAGGTTGTATGGCACTCCAGTTTCCATTATATCTGATCAGGGAGCACAATTCACCGCTAATTTTTGGAAGAAATTCCAGCATGGTTTGGGTACTCAGGTGAATCATAGTACAACTTTTCACCCGCAGACTGACGAGCAGGCAGAGCGGACTATTCAGACGCTCGAAGATATGTTGCGCGCTTGTGTTCTAGGCTTCAAAGGAAGTTGGGATGATCATTTTCCACTCATAGAATTTGCCTAAAACAATAGTTATCATGCTAGCATTCAGATGGCACCGTTTGAGGCTTTATATGGAAGGAGATGTAGATCTCCCATTGGGTGGTTCAAAATTGGGGAAGCAGAATTGATAGTGTCAAACCTCGTGCATCATGCTATGGAAAAAGTTAAGATCATTAAAGAGTGGTTGAAGACTGCCCAGAGTCGTTAGAACTCATATTCGGATGTTCGTCGTAGGGATTTGGAGTTCAAAGAAAATGATTGGGTATTCTTGAAAGTTTTTCCCATGAAGGGTGTAATACGATTTGGTAAAAAAGAGAAATTGAGTCCGAGCTATGTCTGACCGTACATAATCATTCAGAGGATTGGTGAGGTGGCGTACAAGCTTGAGCTACCACCTGAGATGTCATTAGTGCACCCGGTATTCCATGTGTCTATGTTGAAGAAAGTAGTTGGAGATCCGTCAGCTATTGTGCCGGTTGAGACCATTGAGGTTAATGAAGAACTGTCGTATGAAGAAATTCCAGTTGCCATTCGTGATAGGCAAGTCCAAAAGTTGAGGAATAAAGAAATTGCCTTCGTGAAGGTGGGGTGGCGAAACCAGCAGGTTGTAGAGGCTACTTGGGAGGCCGAGGAAGAGATGAGAGAGAAGTATCCTTACTTGTTTGTATAAGCTATGTAACCTTTCTATAAAACTGTCGCCTATGGATTCTTGTATCACTTGTTCAGTTAATGTAAATGTGCTTCTTTCTAAATATATTGTATGTGAGGCCACAATTGGTGTTGTTTTGTGTTGTGTTACGTCGTGGGATTATGTATATGTTGTTAGGATGTGTTTCTGGGGTTCTCTGCTAGGTGGATAGGCCCAGTTACAAGGGAGACTCTAGCGAAATGTTTGGAAATTTAGGGAGTTAGCCAAATTTTGAAACTACTAGTGAGTGTGAATTAACAGTTGGGCCACATTTGATGCTAATAATGGATTTTGACCCTCATTCGAGGACGAATGATCCTACGTGGGGGAGAATGTAAGGCCCCGTAAAATTTCGCAAAAGAAAAATAATGTTTCATGGTGTCGAACTAGGCTTACGTGTTTGAGGATTGAAGAAATTCTTCGCGGCGAGCATAGCTCAGACTTTTTGGGTCGTACAATGCATTGAGGAGTAAAGGAAAATTGTTTGGCAGAGAAATGCATTTTTGCGGTCCATTATGTGACTGCAGAATCACTCTGCGGGCCGTATAATGGCCGCAGAGTGACACAGGTATGGGCTGGGTTGGATGCCATTCTGCGATCGACTATGCGACCGCAGAACTGTTCTGCGGTTCATTGTGCGACCGCGGAACAGGTCTGCGGGCTGCATAGTGACTGGAGACCCAGGCAGATTATTTTCAATTTTTGGCACCAAATTGTGCGGCCGATATGCGGTCCGCATATCCTGTTCCAGAGCTTCATTTTTGGTTTTTTATAACCCCGACCCTACTTTGTTATATAGACGCAAAGGACCTTATTTTGAGCAAAAACTTGATATTTTGAGAGTGAGAGAGTGCCCTAGAATGGGAGAGTGATCTTCAACAAAGTGTCCTTCAATTCTTGCTCAAACCTTTGAAGATTAACAATGAAAACTCACTAGGTCTTCATCCTAGAGGTAAGATTCTACACCCTAACCTTCAATCTCAAATTTTATCTAGAATTGGGTAATTAGTAAAATGATTCTTAGGTATGGGAGTTGGTTATTTTGCATGCATGTGTTATCAAAGGGTGTAGGAAAATTGTTGAGCTAAAAATGGTAAAGAATGGGTTGTGGGGTGATGGAATCCTTTATAAAAGGACTTTAATATCTTAATGCACACCTAGTGTTAGATAAAATTCTCAAATGAGCTAGAACCATGATCATCTTCCTAATTTTGGTTCAAGTTGTTATATTTCTAAAATAGATTGAAATTGCTAAGATTTCCGGAACATTTTAGACTTTAAGGAAGCTCAATTGAGGTATGTTGGTTAAACTCTTCTTTATGAATTGGAACCCCAATATCCTTGTATGTTCCAAGATATTTATTACAAATCGAGTATTCCGAATGAGTTTTGTGACAAAGATGTATGTTCAATTCGTGTTTCAAATGGTCGTATCATATTGTATTGTAAATTGAGTATGTGTTCCAAACTATGGATTGTGTATCTATATGTTATGATTCCAAGTTGTGATTTATGTGCAAATTATTATGATAAATTGTGTAGAAATTGTGATTGGGATTACACCTCCACCCGCATACATTAAGGTGAGGCGGCAATGCCACTTTGTGTATGGTTTTGATATTGTTGTTGCACCACCACCCCCATATATATATTGGGGTGAGGCGGCATGGTCACTTTTTGTAGGTATTGGTATTGTTGATGCATTTCCACCCGTATATATTGAGGTGAAGCGGCGGGGCCGCTTTGTATGAAATGGGTATTGTGTTTACACCTCCACTCGCATACATTGGGGTGAAGCGGCAGGGCCACTTGAGTAGAGTTTGGGTATTGTGCTTACACCTCCACCTGCATACATTGGGGTGAGGCGGCGGAGCCGCTTTGTATGAAAATGGTTAGAGAGGATCTCATCTTAAGTTCTATAAATATTAATGACATCTCTTGATAAGCTTGCTTTGGTTTAAACGGATATCTGTGCTATTCTATTGTCGCCTTGATTCATCATATTCATACTATATTTCTGAGTTCTTAAATTGGCATTTGGTTTTCATATTAGTACTATTCAACATGTACTAACGTCCCTTTTGTCAGGGGCACTGCATCTTTAATGGATGCAGGTGGTTCCACAGCGGAGGATACTTACCAGTGACAGCAGTGCTCATTCTTCCCAGCGGACTTGGTGAGCCCCATCTCATTCCGGGGTTGTGCATCTTTTGTTTCATATGTGTTTTGAGGTATAGCCGGAGCCTTATTGCCGGCACTATCATTGTACTCTTTGGTATTTTTAGAGGCTGCGTAGACTAAGTGTGGGTTGTGTATGGGTGTTGGGAATGTTAAACAAGTTGTGTTGTGATTAAATCACTTATTCCACTTTGAACCATGAAGGTGTGTGTGTGTGTGTGTTTTGAGACATATTAATGGAGTAACTAATGGTAATGAATTGGTATTGTAGATATGATCACCTTATTGTCTAATTAACGAAAATATGTATTTTCCTTATTCATGGATGAGTTTGGGTAGAAGGAAATTTAGCAGGCTTGCTCGGCCGGGTTCACTCGATTGAGCATCGGCCGCGCTCCCCAATTTTGGGGCGTGACAACCAAGCATAGATGATCAATCTTGAAATGGCATTAGACATGAAGATTCTACATTTGGAGATCTACGGTGATTTTAAGATGATTATCAACCAACTTTTGGGGATTTACAAGATAAAGAAGGAAGATCTTTTGCCATACCAACAATACGCTTCTTATTTACTTGAAAGATTAGACCAAGTGTTCTTAAATCACGACCAAAGAGAAGAAATTTTCATGTCTGACTCTTTGTTTATGTTTGCCACGGCGATGTCACTTGGAGAGAATGTGTCAACAAAGGTACATATGTGTCATCGATGGGTCGATGATCGGCTTCTTGATCTTCAAATCAATAAAATCCATCATGCGTCTGTGTGAGTGATTGAAGAAAAATATTGGAGGCAACCACTAATAGAGTACCTTGAACATGGAAAGTTACCTGAGGATCCGCAACAAAGAACAGACATCAAACGAAGGGCGCCGCGATTCATTTTTTATTAGGGGACATTGTTTTGCCGCTCTTTTGAAGGAATATTCTTGCAATGTCTTGACAAAGAAGATGACCCCCAAGCGATGGAGGAAGCACATGCTAGGTCATATGGAGCAAAGCAATCTGGTCCCAAGCTCCATTTTCATATCAAGGGGATGGGTTACTACTGGACGAAAATGGTGAAGGATTGCATGGAGCATTCCAAAATATGTCAAGCGTGTCGATTTATTCCAATTACATCCACAAACCTCCAGAGCCTCTTCATCCAACTGTAGCTTCATGGTATTTTGATGCATGGAGGCTTGACGTTGTTGGACCACTTCCAAATTCGTCAAAGGGAAAGATGTATGTATTAGCTTCCATAGACTACTTCTCTAGATGGGTTGAAGTTATTCCACTCAAGGAAGTGAAAAAGGAAACTGTTACCTATTTTATCAAGTCAAATATAATTTGTAGGTACGGCATACCAAGATATATTATCACTGATAATGAAATGCCATTTGACAATAAGCTCGTAAGGAGTATGTGTGAGAAGTTCGGTTTCAAGAAACATAAGTCTTCGATGTATAATGCACCTGCCAATGGCCTTGCTGAAGCTTTTAACAAGACGCTTGGTAACCTTTTAAATAAAGTTGTTGCAAAGAACAAGAGAGACTAGCAAGAGATAATTGGTGAAGCTTTGTGGGCATACCAGACAACCTTCAGAACTGCGACACAAGGACCTCCTTACTCTCTGGTGTATGGCGTAGTAGCATCCTTCCACTGGAGCAATAAATTCCATCATTGCCGATCGTGATCCAAGAACAACTCACGCTCGAAGAGAATGCTCAACTTTGCCTAGCAGAGTTAGAGGCATTGCATGAGAAAATATTGAAAGCACAAAAAAAATTGGAGTGCTATTAAGCTTGACTAGCTAGAGCCTCAACAAGAAGTGCGGCCACGATCATTCCAAGTGGGAGACTTGGTCCTAGCAGTTCGAAGACCCATAATCCTCAACAAACGCATAGGCGACAAGTTTACTTCAAAATGGGATTGGCCATATATTGTTAAAGAAGCATATTCAAGTCTATTTTGTAAATATTCACAGATGGTACACTGAAGGTAAAGAGGAGTACCATTGTTTACACTTTCCAGCCTCATAGGGAAACAGAGAAAGATGAAAGAGCCATGCCGACCATCCAAGGAAGTCAAAGGGAAAAGTCAGACTTTGTGGAAACATCCCATCACATACCAGTAGATGATAGCCCTTGCCTTGATGTTGATGATGAAGTCCAAGAGGCTCCCCCTCAGCTAGAAGATGGCGGGCAATTAACTATAGATGTGCTTAAGGAATTCAATTGAGGCACTCTAGAAGATCCACGCCCAACCTTCATCAGTGCGCTTCTTACGCCTCAAGTGGAGGAGGAATAATTCAAGTTGTTGACCAGGTACAAAGATGTCTTCGCTTGGTCGTATAAGAGATGCCTGGCCTTAGTTCTAAGGTATCCATTCACAATTTGTGGATTAAAAGTGGAGCACGTCTTGTGAAGTAGTCACAACGCATGTTTCGACCCGAGCCAATGCAAAAATATTGAAGCAAAAGTCAATAAGCTCATTGAGGCGCGATTTATTAAAGAGATGATGTAACCATCATGGATCTCGAATATTGTACCTATCAAGAAGAAGAATGGTTAAATACGTGTTTGTGTTAACTTTTGAGACCTAAACAAGGCATGTCCAAAAGATGACTTTCCGCTACCAATTGTTGAACTCATGGTTGATGCTACAACAGGGCATGGAGCTTTGTCATTCATGGATGGATCCTATGGATATAATCAAATCAGAATGTCTCCAAACAATGAAGAGTGTGCTGCTTTCCAAACTCAAAAAGGGATATACTGCTACAAAGTGATGCCCTTCGGTCTGAAGAATGATGGTGCCACCTATCAACGCGCAATGCAAAACATCTTTGACGACATGATTCATAAAAGGGTTGAATGCTAGGTCGATGACTTGGTGGTGAATATGAAGAGTAGGCCTTACCACCTAAAAGACCTTCGAATTATTTTTGAAAGGTTAAGAAAATTCGACCTGAAGAGGAATCCACTAAAATGTGCATTTGTAGTTAATTCAGAAAAGTTTCTTGGCTTCGTTTTACGTCATCATGGAACTAAAGTTGATCTCGTAAAGATTGATGTCATTCAGAAAATGTCTGAGCCAAAGAACTTGAGATAGCTTAAAAGTTTCCAAGGAAACTTAGCATTCATCCAGAGGTTCATCTCTAATCTGGCCGGACGGTGTCAACCCTTCAATCATCTATTGAGGATGGACATTCATTTTCAATGGGATCAGTCATGTCAAAATGCTTTTGAAATCATCAAAAGGTACTTGCTAAATCTGCCTATATTAGGGGCGCCAATGCATGGGAAGCCATTGATACTCTACATCGCGGCTCAAAAATGTTCACTTGGGGCACTACTTTCTCAAGATAATAAGAAAGGAAAGGCAAAATCCTTGTACTACTTCAGTCGAACTCAGATAGGAGCTGAGTTGAACTACACGCCTGTTGAGAAACTATTCTTAATGTTACTTTATGTGATAAAGAAGATTAGGCGTTATTTCGAATCATACACCGTCAAACTCATCTCTTGAGAAGATCCCGTAAAGTTCGTGATGACTCGACCTGTTCTTTTTGGACGCCTAGAAAGATGGTCCATATTGTTTAACCAATATGAGATCACATACACACCTCAAAAGGCTGTAAAAGGACACACACTCACCAATTTTCTAGCTGATCACCCTCTTCCGGCAGAATGGGAGCTTTCTGATGAGTTTCCAGATAAATACGTTTTGTTCATTGAACAATTGCCACCATGGAAAATGTTCTTTGATGGATATGCACGTCGTAACGTTATGGGGGCAAGTGTTGTGTTGATCTCTCCAAAAATATTAGTCTTTCCGTTCTCCTTTATTTTAGGTAAAACATGCTCCAACAATGTCGCAGAGTACCATGCTTTGATCATCGGTCTCGAAATGACATTAGACATGAATATTCTAATTGGAGATCTACGATGACTCTAAGCTTATTATCAATCGGTCGACCTCTGGGGGGGGGGATCGGTGCTCAACTGAGATACGCTGGTTAAGCAAGCCTGTTTGATGCCTTCTACTCAACCTTACCCATTAACAATATAAGAACCAGTACAAGTGATAAACATGAGAAGAGTCAAGTGTTCCACAATCTTTTCCATTACTAAAGGATATTCATTTATGCTTTTCAAAATATTACAATTTTATAGATATGATGAAAAACATGTTTTCCCAAATACCATCACTTACTAGTTTAATTCCCAACATCAAACACAACCCACAACCTATCTACGGAACCTATAAGTACAACAGAAGAGAAGAATGGAAGTGTCGGCAACACGGCCCCGGCTACAACACGGCCCCAGCTATACCTCAAAACATAAAGTACAACGTCAAATGACATGAAGCCCGGAACATAGTACGGCTTAGCAAGATCTGCTGAATAGAGAGTAACTGCTAACGAGGATCAAAACTGCCCGCTGATGAACCACATGCATCCATTAAAGATGCAGCGCCACCGGCAAAAGGGACGTTAGTACATATGAAATAGTACTAGTATGTAAAGATAAATGTCCTCTTTCAAAATAGAATGTCAATATAAGAAAGGGGAAAAACTATGGAAACCACAAGTAACAATCAACAACATCCAAATGCTAAGTTTAAAACATAACAATTTTGAAAATACGGATATAATATATTTTTGGTAGGGGGATCATCATCACCAATATACCATCGTGTTTTTAGCACGGAGTCCAATCACGCCCGATCGGCTAGTCCATCTCCCCACAAACAATGTGGTTTAACATGTGATGCGAAAAAAAGTGTTACCAAGAGTAGTACCACCATGTGCGCAACATGGTATCCGATCTCCACCTGATCGGCTAGGTCGCCTTCCCACATATGCCGTGTGAATTGACTTTCCAATTCATAGCTAATATCAATATCATCCCAATTAATGGAAATAATCACAATCACCTCAATATTTTAATCTCATCCCAAATAAGGGGAATAATCACAATCCACCCCTACACCGACACGTGTAGTTTCGGGTGTGGGCCTTATGACCCACCCTTCCTCGGTTTGCTAATGATACTCCCTAAAATATTTTTATTTTGCACACAAGGGAAAAAAAATTAAAATATATTTGATATTCACCTTTTAACCTTTCACACTGTATATATAGCTTCGTTAGTACTTTCAACAATTCAGAACATCGTTATTTCCTTGGTTCTATTGGCCATACGTATGGTTTTTCATTCATGGCACGGTGGCCATATCTCATATTCCACACTTTCATTTCATTACTTTCATGGATCATCATCAATCATATCAACAAATAAAATATTCCGAAAATCACAATGTTAGGTTTATTAGTGATGAAGACTTTAAACACAATGGATTTCTTTCCAAGAAATGGAGTAAAACGATTGGCAACTGAACCACAAGTTAAAATCATAAACGTGTAACACATCATTTGTTCTTGAAATACTTTTTCCCAACAAGGGCAATACACAATTTCATCTCATAAAGATATAAGAGCTCAAAACACATTAGAAATATTTACAAATCATAGCATTAGTTAAAACAGCCACATTTGGGCATAACTTAGGTACATAAACATTTAGGCAAATCTATTTTCGAAGTCAGTTTGGAACAGTTGAATCAAGGCCTATTTCATAACCTTTCTCACATCATTTCACTTTCTCGGCACCATTGACCACAAGTATAACTTTCATTCTTGGCACGTTGGCCACACTTTATATCTCCAACCCACTTCTTTCACTTTCAATCATCCTTATAGATTATCAACAACAAGGCATTTCTACTCAAGACTTTAAAAACACATTTGAGCAACTAACCAAATTAAGGGTCTTAGGCACATGTGATTTCTTACACAATTCATCATGCTAGTTTTTATTAGAATCACGTTTTCAAATCATAACATATTAATACACAGCCCATGCTTAATCACCTTCTCAAATAGTAACTCAACATAACAAGAACGTTTGGAATAAAAATTGAATGCATATATCTTTTGACACAAGGCTTATTCGAAATAATCAATTTATAATGAGCAATACGAGACATACAAGGCCATTGTGAGGTTGAATTCTAAAAGAGGAGTTTAGCCAACATACCTTGTTTGAGCTTTCCTTAAGTTACCTCAATGTCCCAACATTTCTAGCAATAACAATCTATAGGAAGATAGCGAAAATCGGATAATAATTAGAAGGATTCTCATGGTGTAACTCTCTTAGGAATTTTGTCTAACACCTAGTATGCAAAATGGACTACAAAGCTCTACAATGGTAATCCCTACCTCCCTCAACCAATTTTAATAAAAAAAACTACCCAAACTAGTTCATTAACCCCACATACTACAACCTATTGTCACATGCATGGCCTATTTCCAACCCCCACAATATACTTGAACTCATAACCTCTTGCATGAAAGCTTAGGAGTAGGACTTACCCGGATAGATGATAATATAGTGATTGGCTTCCTTGATTCTTGAAGATTGGTGCAAGAATGGATGATTAGAATGCTAGGTTTCATCCTTCTCTCTCTAAAATACTCTTACCTCTCTCTTAAATCATCAGGCATTTGCTTCAAAATGAGCCCTTAAGGCTATTTATTATAATGGGGTCGGGTTATAAGAGTAGGAAAATGGACCCTCCGAACTCAGGTCTGCGGTCGTAGAATGGACCGCATAACTGATATGTGGCCCGCAAAATGGGCCGCAAAAATGATGCCAAGAACTGGGTGGGCTGGACCGGTCTGCGATAGGTCTACGGTCCGCAGACCACTTATGCGGCCACAGAGTGGATCGCAGAATCACCCAACAAAATTCTTCATGCCAAATCTGCGATGGAAAATGCGGACCTAAGAGAAGGAAGATCTTTTTCCATACCAACAATACGCTTCATGTTTACTTGAAAGATTCGACCAAGTGTTTTACAACCGTGTCCCAAGAGAAGAAATTTGCATGGCTGATGTAAGGCCCCGTAAAATTTCGCCAAGAAATTTAAGGTTTCGTGGTGCCGAGGTAGGCTTATGAGTTTGAGGATTGTAGAAATTCTTCGCGGCTCGCAAGCTTGCCTCGGTATGGACTTTTTGGGTTAAAAAATGCACTGAGGAGTTGATGGAAAGTTTTGGTAGAAGAAGGCAATTTTGCGGTCAGTTTCGCGGCCGTAGAACCACTCTGCGGGCCACATACCCGTCGCAGAATTGAGCAGAAAAATGGTTGAATTCTGAAGGTCGTTTTGCGGCCCATTCTGTGATCGCCTATCCATTTCGCGGTCCGCATATTCCATCACAGTTTTGGCATGAAGAATTTTGTTGGGTGATTCTGCGATCCACTTTGTGGCCGCATAACTGGTCTGCGGACCGTAGACCTATCGCAAACCGGTCCAGCCCATCCCAGTTCTTGGCATCATTTTCGCGGCCCATTTTGTGGGCCACATATCAGTTATGCGGTCCATTCTACGACCGCAGACCTGAGTTCGGAGGGTCCATTTTCCTACTCTTATAACCCGACCCCATTTTAATAAATAGCCTTAGGGGCTCATTTTGAAGCAAATGCCTGATGATTTAAGAGAGAGGTAAGAGTATTTTAGAGAGAGAAGGATGAAACCTAGCATTCTAATCATCCATTATTGCACCAATCTTCAAGAATAAAGGAAGCCAATAACTATATTATCATCTATCCGGGTAAGTCCTACTCCTAAGCTTTCATGCAAGAGGTTATGAGTTCAAGTATATTGTGGGGTTTGGAAATAGGCCATGCATGTGACAATAGGTTGTAATATGTGGGGTTAATGAACTAGTTTGGGTAGTTTCTTATTGAAATTGGTTGAGGGAGAGGGATTACCATTGTAGAGCTTTGTAGTCCATTTTGCATACTAGGTGTTAGACAAAATTCCTAAGAGAGTTACACCATGAGAATCCTTCTAATTATTATCCGATTTTCGCTATCTTCCTATAGATTGTTATTGCTAGAAATGTTGGGACATTGAGGTAACTTAAGGAAAGCTCAAGGTATGTTGGCTAAACTCCTCTTTTAGAATTCAACCTCACAATGGCCTTGTATGTCCCGTATTGCTCATTATAAATTGATTATTTCGAATAAGCCTTGTGTCAAAAGATATATGCATTCAATTTGTATTCTAAACGTTCTTGTTATGTTGAGTTACTATTTGAGAAGGTGATTAAGCATGGGCTTTGTGTTAATATTTTATGATTTAAAAACGTGATTCTAATGAAAACTAGCATGTCGAATTGTGTAAGAAATCACATGTGCCTAAGACCCTTAATTTGGTTAGTTGCTCAAATGTGTGTTTAAAGTCTTGAGTAGAAATGCGTTGTTGTTGATAATCTATAAGGATGATTGAAAGTGAAAGAAGTGGGTTGGAGATATAAAGTGTGGCCAACGTGCCAAGAATGAAAGTTATACTTGTGGTCAATGCTGCCGAGGAAATGAAATTATGTGAGAAAGGTTATGAAATAGGCCTTGATTCAACTGTTCCAAACTGACTTTGAAAATAGATTTGCCTAAATGCTTATGTACCCAAGTTATGCCCGAATGTGGTTGTTTTAAATAATGCTATGACCTGTAAATATTTCTAATGTGTTTTGAGCTCTTATATCTTCATGAGATGAAGTTGTGTATTGCCCTTGTTGGGGAAAAGTATTTCAAAAACAAATGATGTGTTACACGTTTATGATTTTAACTTGTGGTTCGGTTGCCAATCATTTTACTCCATTTCTTGGAAAGAAATCCATTGTGTTTAAAGTCTTCATCACTAATAAACCTAACATTGTGATTTCCGAAATATTTTATTTGTTGATTTGTATGATGATGATCCATGAAAGTAATAAAACGAAAGTGTGGAATATGAGATATGGCCACTGTTCCATGAATGAAAAACCATACGTATGGCCAATAGAACCAAGGAAATAATGATGTTGTGTATTGTTGAAAGTACTAACGAAGCTATATATACAGTGTGAAAGTTTAAAAGATGAATATAAAATATATTTTAATTTTGTTTCCCTTGTGTGCAAAACAAAAATATTTTAGGGAGTATCATTAGCAAATCGAGGAAGGGTGGGTCATAAGGCCCATACCCGAAACTACACGTGCCGGTGTAGGGGTAGATTGTGATTATTCCCCTTATTTGGGATGAGATTGAAATATTGAGGTGATTGTGATTATTTCCCTTAATTGGGATGATATTGATATTAGCTGTGAATTGGAAAGTCAACCCACACGGCATATGTAGGAAGGCAACCTAGCCGATCGGGTGGAGATCGGATGCCATGTTGCGCACATGGTGGTACTACTCTTGGTAAAACTTCTTTTTTGCATCACATGTTAAACAACATTGTTCGTGGGGATATGGCCTAGCCGATCGGGGGTGATTGGACTCCGTGCTAAAAACACGGTGGTATATTGGTGATAATGATCTCCCAACCAAAAATATATTTTATCTGTATTTTCAAAATTGTTAGGTTTTAAACTTGGCATTTGGATATTGTTGATTATTACTTGTTGTTTCCATAGTTTTTCCCCTTTCTTATATTAGAATTCTATTTTGAAGGAGGACATTTAGCTTTACATACTAGTACTATTCTATATGTACTAACGTCCCTTTAACTGGGGGCGCTGCATCTTTAATGGATATATGTGGTTCGTCAGCGGGCAGTTTTGATCCTCGTTAGCAGTTACTCTCTATTCAGCAGATCTTGGTAAGCCCTACTATGATCCGAGCTTCATGTCATTTGACGTTGTACATTATGTTTTGAGGTATAGCCGGGGCCGTGTTGCCGACACTTCCATTCTTCTTTTCTGTTGTGCTTAGAGGTTCCGTAGACAGGTTGTAGGTGGTGTTTGATATTGGGAATTAAACTAGTAAGTGATGGTATTTGGGAAAACATGTTTTTCATCATATCTATAAAATTGTAATATTTTGGAAATCATAAATGAATATCCTTTAGTAATGGAAAAGATTGTGGAACACTTGACTCTTCTCATGTCTATCACTTGTACTGGTTCTTATATTGTTAATGGGCAAGGTTGGGTAGAAGTCATCTAACAGGCTTGCTTAACCAGGGTATCTCAGTTGAGCACCGGTCCCCCCCTAGAGGTCGGGGTGTGACAGCTAACACTTTGACTAACGTCGCTACGACGATTGCACTTGGAGATAATGAGTCAACAAAGGTACATATGTGTCATCGATGGGTCGTTCCTAGACTTCTTGATCTTCAAATCAACAAAATCCATCATTCTTCCGTTCGGTTGATTAAAGTAGAAGATTGGAGGTAACCATTGATAGAGTACCTTGAACATGGAAAGTTAAATGAATATACGTGACAAAGAACATACATCAAGCGAGGGCACCACAATTCATCTTCTATAAGGGGACATTGCTTTGCCGCTCTTTTGAAGGAATATTCTCGCGATGTCTAGATAAAGAAGAAGCCCACCAAGCAATGGAGGAAGAACATTCTGGATCATGTGGAGCAAAGAAATCTGGTCCCAAGCTCCATTTTCACATCAAGAGGATGTGCTACTAGTGGACGAAAATGGTGAAGGATCGCATGGAGCATTGATGAGTAGTGATTTTACCATTTATTCAAGTCTCTTTTCTTTAGGTTTTGTGTCCTTTAATTATAAAATGAGGGCGATTTATGGTGTGCATTGCTAGATTTTTAGGTAAATGAAGTCTTGAAGAGAATTGAAATTAAATGAAGTGGATTCATGCAAAAAGAGTGAAAGAAGTGCAAAATTCTCAAGTGAAATCGCATCTGCGCAGAACCATCCACATCTACGAGAAATGGTCTGCATCTGCGGAACAATACTTGCAAGGCAGAAATTGAATCTGCAATTGATGAACCACTTCTACGGTTGAAGACCGCTTATGCGGATGTGCTTCTGCGCTCTTTTAGCCGATTCTACGGAATAGCCATTTCCACCAAAAATCACTTCTGCGAATAGGTATCCGCATCTGCGGAACCGCACCTGCGAGGATTCTTCCGCAGGTGCGGCCAACGGGCTTCAGCTCTGGACAGATTTGGCAATTCACATTTCCCTATCCCAAACCCTCAAATACACGACTTATCTTATTGGAAACAGATCTTTGGCTAGTCTCTACACATCTTTGACATATCTTGAGAAGAGAACACAAGTTTTGGAGCTAGGGTTCTCGCACACACACTTGGATCTTGAAGATTTGAAGCTTTTGGTTGAGAATTTCTTACCCATTTATGTTCATTTCTTTATTTTCTTGCTTTGTATTGAATATCTAAGTGTGTAGTATTTCTTCCAACACTTTAATCTTATTTATGGGAATATTCATATTTAAAGTGTGGATTAAATATCTTGGTGTGCTTATGTATTGAACGATTTTAATTTATTATGAAGTGAGTCATTGTTTCTTTAATTATTCTTGTTCTTTAATGTTTCCAAAGTGATCAGTTAACCCTAGGACTTGCCCATTTACTTCGAATTAATTTTGGAAAAGATAATTTGGGGTTGTGAAAGATTAATTAACAAGAACTTGAGGCGTTAACCCTCCCTTTATCGATTCTACCTAGGGATAGGATTGAACTACATATAGTCATGTTCGGGTATGCTTAATCTCTTAATTGTTTTAGGGATAATTCAATTAGGAAGTATTGTTAGTCTTTGAAAGAAGCTAATATAAAATTATTACCAGAGGCTAATTAACATAAACTCACTCATATTTGTAAAATCGTGAAATACATTGGATCGTTACTTGAGTGTAATTCCCCATCCATGCTTGTAGCCATTGATCATTTTATTTGCTTTCTAGGTTAGTTTACATTTTTGCATTTAGACATAAATATTTTCTCAAAACCCTTTTAAGTGTTTGGCTTAGCATAATAAGTGATAATTCTGTTACACGCCTAATCGCCTACATATTGTTCTCTGTGGGATTTGACCCCGACTCATAGTTGGGTAAATTATATTGTATGTGACCGTGTCCATTTACTTTTTAGTAGGTGCGGCCAACGGGCTTCAGCTCTGGACAGATTTGGCAATTCACATTTCCCTATCCCAAACCCTCAAATACACGACCTATCTTATAGGAAACAGATCTTTGGCTAGTCTCTACATATCTTTGACATATCTTGAGAAGAAAACACAAGTTTTGGAGCTAGGGTCTTGAAGATTTGAAGCTTTTGGTTGAGAATTTCTTACCCATTTATGATCATTTCTTCATTTCCTTGCTTTGTATTGAATATCTAACTGTTTAATATTTTTTCCAACACTTGAATCTTGTTTATGGGAATATTCATATTTAAAGTGTGGATTAAATATCTTGTTGTGCTTATGCATTGAACGATTTTTATTTATTATGAAGTGAGTTGTTATTTCTTTAATTATTCTTATTCTTTAATGTTTCCAAAGGGATTAGCTAACCCTAGGACTCACCCATTTACTTCGAATTAATTTTGAAAAAGATAATTTGGGGTTGGGAAAGATTAATTAACAAGAACTTGAGGCGTTAACCCTTACTTTGTAGATTGTACCTAGGGATAGTATTGAACTACTTGTAGTCATATTTGGGTGTTCTTAATCTCTTAATTATTTTAGGGATAATTCAATTAGGAAGTCTTGTTAGTCTTTGGAAGAATCTAATATAGAATTATTACCCGAGGCTAATTAACACAAACTCGCTCATATTTATAACATCGTGAAATACATTTGATCGTTATTCCCAATGCATCCATGCTTGTTGCCATTGATCATTTTATTTGCTTTCTAGGTTAGTTTACATTTTTTTGCATTTAGACATAAATATTTTCTCAAAATCCTTTTAAGTGTTTGGCTTAGCATAATAAGTGATAATTCTCTTACACGCCTAATTGCCTACATATTGTTCTCTGTGGGATTCAACCCCGACTCATAGTTGGGTAAATTATATTGCATGCGACCATGTCCATTTACTTTTTAGTAGTGGATTTGGACGTTACCAAGCATGTCAAAAGATGTCGAGCGTGTCAATTTCATGCCAACTATATCCACCAACCTCTAGAGCCTCTTCATCCAACTGTGGCTTTATGGCCTTTTGTTGTATGGGGGCTTGACATTGTTGGCTCACTTCCAAAGTCGTCAAAGGGACAAATGTATATATTGGCTGCCACCGACTACTTCTCTAGATGGGCTGAAGTTGTTCCACTCAATAAAGTGAAAAAGGAAACTGTTTTCGATTTTATCAAGTCAAATATAATTTTTCAGTACGACATACCAAGATATATAACCACTGATAATGGAACGCCATTTGAAAACAAGCTCGTAAGGAGTCAGTGCAAGAAGTTTGGTTCAAGCAACATAAGTCTTCAATGTATAATGCACCCGCCAATGGCATTGCTGAAGCTTTTAACAAGAAGCTTGGTAGCCTTTTAAAGCAAGTTGTTGGAAAGAACAAGAGAGACTGACATGAGAAAATTGGTGATGCTTTGTGGGCATATCGGAAAACCTTCAGAACAGCTACAGAAGCAACTCCTTACTCTCTGGTGTACGGTGTAGAAGCAGTCCTTCCACTGTAGCAACAAATTCTATCTTTGCGGATCGCGATCGAAGTACGACACACACTCACAGTGAATGCTCAACTTCACCTAGAAGCGTTATAGGAATTAGATGAGAAAATATTGGAAGCGCAACAAAAATTGGAGTGCTATCAAGCTTGACTAGCTAGAGCCTTCAACAAGAAAGTGCGGCCACGATCATTCCATGTGGGAGACTTGGTCCTAGCTATTTGAAGACCCATAATCCCTAACAAACGCATAGGCGACAAGTTTACTTCAAAATGGGATGGGCCATATATTGTGAAAGAAGCATATTCAAGTGGCGCATACAAAAGTTTTGATAAGGATAGTCTCAGAGTTGGTCCAATCAACAGCAAATTTCTGAAGCACTACTTCCCTTTAAAGTCACCTATGCTCCTCAATGCATGAGCCTAAGCTGCACTCACAATGCTCCTTTACGCATGAGCCTAAATTGCACGTCACAATTCTCCTTTATGCATGAGCCTAAACTGCACGTCCCAATTCTCCTCGACGTATGAGCCTAAACTGCAAGTCATGACGCTTCTCGACGTACGAGTCTAAACTGCAAGTCATGATTCTCCTTGATGCATGAGCCTAAACTGCACGTTGTTACACTGCTGGCCCACATGAGTCTAAATTGTGTACGGCCAAAAATAAGGGGAAAAATCCACTAGGTTGAAAACCTCGCAAGAAGCGGCCTAGGCAAAAGTTAGGACAAAACAAAAGTGTCTGTTAGGTTGAAAACCTCTTGAGAGGCGGCCTAGGCAAAAATTTAAGACAAAAAAACTCATCTCTCTGAACTACATTGTGACTTGATCCTCTTCATCGAGGTACGTAAGCAGCTTAGAATTTTATTCTAAGTCCAGTCGCATGAATTTTTTAAAAACGAGTTTGGCATTATGGGATCATCATATTAATTCTTTCAAATGTAGAGGCATAAGTAATTAAGAAAATGTAGACAATTTGGCACCAAATCATAAAAGATATTTTATTGCGGAGCTTACAATTGCAAAACCCATGTCGCAAATGCGAACTGGCCCCCCTGAGCCCAAAAGTCGCAAATGCGACACACCCATTGCAAATGCGACACCAGCTTTGCAATTGTGAAGCTTGTATTCCATCCCCCTATTGCAAATGCGAGGTCAAGTCCACAAATCCGAACCGCGTATTTGCGAGCAGATCATCGCAAAGGCGATGCTGCAGCACCAACAAACTCCAAACTTAGCAAAACAGTCTGAAACCAATTCGAAACTCACTCGAGCCCCTTGGGCCCCATTCCAAACATCCATACAAGTATATAAACCTCATACAAACTTGCTCATTAGCTCAAAACATCAAAATAATATCTACAATCAAGAATCAAGCGTCAGACCACAAGTTGCACTTCCCTAAAGTTCATGAACTTCTAAACTTCCAACCAAGCATCCGATTAATGCTTAGCAAACTCGGATCACAACCAAACTTTGCATACAAGTTCCACACAACAATCAAACTTATTCCAAGTTCTAGAACAACATTCAGAGTATGATATCATAAAAGTCAACTATCAATCAAACTTAAAAACTCTCAAATTCTTCTGATTGCCAACTTTCAGAAAATAGACTCAAAATATTCTAAGAACCTCCAAATCCGAATATACCCTTAAGTCCAAAATTTCCATACAAACTTATGGGAATCATCAAATCACCAATCCGAGATTGTTTATGCAAAAGTCAAACCTTGGTTAAATTTTCCAACTAAAGGCTTCCAAAATGAGACTAAGTGTTCCAATTCACTCCTGAACCTTTCCAAAGCTAAGCCAACCATGCGTATGTCACAAAACAACAAGAAGAATCAAATAGGGAAACATGGCTCAAATACACAAGACGACCGGTCTGGTCGTCACATTAAGGTAGAAATCAAATTTTCTAGAGATAGTGTTATTCCATTGGTTACATATAGTGAAATCATGGTAATGGTTTGATATCTATTTTTGTAAGTATTGGAAGGGTAACTTTTGACTTTTAGAAGATTATTTACCTATTTTGAAATGGTTTGAATCAGTTTGGGGGCCTACTGGTAGTACTACTAAATATATATTATACGTTGGATCAGATTTTCTTATGCGGTGCAGTGTTTACCACATATATATTATCAGGAAATGTTATATGTTATCTAGGAGGTTGTACATTATTCTATAAGATTTACTGGAGTGTGTGCTCATCATATGACTTTGACAATTATGTCCCTGCAGATTTGGATGTTCGAGCTGAGTGGAGTCAATTTGCTGAACAATTACTTGATAAATAGTTTGAGCAGGGGATGTAAGATGTTCATTGACTTGTTGAGAAGGAATCCTACTACCTCGAGGAGTCATTGGGAGATAAGTTGCCATTCTCGTAGATTCGTCATATTTGGCTTATTGCTTGAATGGTGTACGACCCGCGTCGTATGAGGTTCCATGTGGTATTTGGTGTGACTTTCTGGTCGAGTAGCTTGTACTGGATGAGATGAAGTTAACCAATGTTGAATTAGCATGACCAAATTTTGATAAGGTATGCTTGGAAGAAGAATGCCATTAGGCAGCTTAGAAATTGACAATGGTTCTTATCAGATGAGAGACTCAATGACTTGTTTATATGATGGGTGATTATGAGTTTTTATAAGTTTCTTTTATCTTTAGTAGTATTGTGAAGGATTGAAATGAGGATCTATTCGAGTTGCGGCATAACGATTGGTACTTGATTTGGCTTTGAGCAACATTAAGACCAATATACATGGCCAAAGATATGAATGATGTGATATGTATCATGCAGTTATGTTTCAGTAGTTCATCTATGACCTTATAGAGGTTATTGAAGTTAATGTAGTAAAGGTATATGCGAGAATAAGATTTTTGAAAATATTTCAGGTATTGAAATTGGGCTTAAAGGCTTACAAATGGAGGTTGACAGAGAAGATCTTCAGTCAGGATGTGTTAGTGGATTTGTATATGGGGGTGACACGGGATCACTATATGTGTATGACGTGTTTATAAAACTATTTGATAGTTTTGGAACAACTCTTTGCATGTTCCAGGACGAACACATGTTTAATTGGAGAGAATGTAACGACCTGACTAGTCGTTTTGCGTTCTAGCATCTCATTTTATGATTTGAGACCTTGAATAAGTTTATTTGACATTTTATGACTTTATCATATGGTTGGTTTTGATTTCCAAGAGGTTCATGTGTGTTTTGGAAGATTAATTCGTATTTTGGAAACATTAAGTTATAAGATTTAACTAAGGTTTGTCTTTTGAGTAAATGATCTTGGATTGATAATTTAAAGGTTCCAATAGGTTTGTATGATGATTTTGGACATGTAAATATATTCTGATTAGATTTTGGATATTCATAGACGGATTCGACACCATTTGTCAAAAGTTAGCATTTTGAAAAACTTAAGAGTTCATAAGTTTGAAAAAGAATTGACTTTGATATTATTGGATGCCAATTGTTGTTTCGAGATTTTGTATAGTTCTATATAGATGAATTGAACATGTGTGCAAAGTTTGGAAGTAATCCAAAGTGTCTAAGTGTGATTCCATCACTCTTTTTAAACACTGAAGATTTAAAACTTAGGAGAAATTCTATTTAGTTTGAGCCTTGATTCTTTGTTGTGATGTTCCCGTGGGTATTTTGAGCATTTGGACAAGTCCATATAGAGTATTAGGACTTGTAGGAATCATTGGATAGAGTCCTGATGTAATGACTCAACCGGTCATTTTGAATTCTAGCATTTGCTCTTTAATTTGAGACTTTGAGCGGCTTTTTTATGGTGTATTATTACTTGCATGCCTGGTTGGTTTTGATGTTTGAGTGGTTTGGAATTGTATTAATAGAGTGATTCTCAATTTGGAAGATTTAAGTTTGAAGAGTTGACCAAGATTTGACTTTTGAGTAAACGACCTCGGAATTGAGATTTTTTTATTTTAGTAGGTTCGTATGGTGATTTTGGACTTGGGCATATGTTCGGATTTGAATTTGGATATTCATAGAAGGTTTTGGCTCTATTTGTCGAAAGTTGGCAATTTGAAGAATTGAAAAAGTTTATAGATTTGACCGGAAGTTGACTTTTATGTTATCAGACTACTATTTGGGTTTTGTGACCTTGTATAGGGTCGTTTGGTTGATTGGAACTTGTGTGCAAAGTTTGGTTGTGATACGGAATATTTAAGTGTGATTTGAACGCGTTCTATCATGCCCCGACCTCGTGGAGCGCGACCAACGCTCAACCGATGTAACCTGGCCAAGCAAGCATGTACAATGCCTTCTATCCAGACTCACCCATGAATAAAGAGAATGTATATTTCATTAATTAGACAATGAGAATGTTACATGAACAATCCAAATTTCATTACCGATAGAACTTCATTCAAGATTCCCCAAAATATTACATTACACATTCATAGTTTAGAAGTGGAAACATATGATACAAATACAACATTTCTAATTTGACTTCCCAAAACAAAGGTACCACCCACGCTATGTCTACAGAGCCTTTAATAGATACAAAAGAGTAGCATGATGGTGCCGGCAACAAGGCCCCGGCTATACCTCAAGACAATATACATAGAGGACAAGATATAGAAGACCCCGAAATAAAATGGGGCTCACCATGTCAGCTGAGAAGAGGGTGTGCTGCTATCACTGATCAATACCGCCTGCTATAGAACCACCTGCATCCATTAAAGATGCAGCTCCCTCAGCAAAGGGGACATTAGTACATATGGAATAGTACTAGTATGTAAAACTAAGCAACCACTCAATAGAATGAGTAACAGTAAAAGGAGAAGGAAACATGAAATCAATAAGAGCCTCAAACAATATCAAGGCGTCAAGTTAGGAGAAATCTCATCCCGATCTACTAAGCCATCTCACCCCGAGGCATCCACTCAAAACACCATCATGTGCACGACATGACATCTGATCTCAGCCCGATCGGCTAAGCCATCTCACCACAATGCCATGTGGGTCGACATCACATCACACCTCGCTAGCAATAATCTCATCCCATTAAGGGGAAACATCTCAACATATCAATCTCATCCCATATAAGGGAAAACAATCTCATCACATCAATACAGGGATTTACCCCTCAATCACTCCTACACCAGCACATGTAGTTTCGGGGTTAGGTTATTTCGACCTACCCTTCCTCGGTGACTAAACGATACTCCCAAAGTATTTATTATTTAAAGTATTTACAACTAATTTCATAATCTTTCACACGTCTTTCCATTTCATTGGCACTAGTGGCCACAATTGTAATAGCATTCTTGGCACGTCGGGTGTATTTCATATTTCATACTCACCCCTATAACTTTCGAGCGTTACCATGAATTACCATCAATACGAGAATTTTCTATCATGATTTTAAGCACACATATGAACAAACAAGAGTCTTAAGCACATTGAGTTTCTCTTCCACAAATAGGCATACCAACTTGCAATTGAAACATGATTTTAAATCACAACACCTTTGGTAGATTGATCATACTAGATTACATTCTTGGAGGGAATCATGATGTGATAGGAACATTTGGAACACATTTTGAGTATATTCATCTTTTAACACAACCCTTATTTTAGAACAATCAAATCTATTAGGGAGGACTCAGAACATGAGAAATAGAAATTGAGCCAATCATAATTGCAACTTATGAGGACATCATGAAAACATACCTCACTTGAGCTTTCTTAAATTACTACAATGTTTTGAAAATCCTAGCGACTTAAATCTATTAGAAACATGACAAATTTGAACCATAATTTGGAAGATACTCGGGGTTTCAGCTCATTTGAGCATTTATTCAAGCATTAGGTATGCATTAAGGTTTCAAGGTCCTCCTATGGAGGATTCCTTTACCCGACAATCAATCCCCACTTCAATAGGCCACCCACAAATACTCAACAACCTTCCTACCACCTTTATTAGTACATGCATGCATAAATAACAACTCTTATTCTCAAAACCTTCTTCCCCATTACCTATTCCCAACCCAATTTTCGAAATTGAAGGCTAGGGATAGAATCTTACCTCTTGGATGAAGTCATTGTTAGTTATCCTTGTAAATTCTTCCAGACTTGAGCAAAGATTGATGAACAAATAGCTTAGGAATTCTTCTTCTCACTCTAGACCACTTTCCTCTTTATAAAATATCAGTTGAACGTTCTAAAATGACCCCTAAGGTTGTTTTATATAAATGGGGTTAGGTTTTAAAACTAGAAAATGCTCCCTTTGAACTCAACTCTGCAGTCGCAGAGTACACCGTAGATCAGGTCCGCGGCCTGCAAAATGGACTGCAGAAACGACCCCAAAAATTAGGCTGGTATGGTCCAGTCTGCGGCTAGGTCTGTGGCCCGCATATCAATTGTGTGGCCGTAGAATCTCCCTCTGGAAATCTTCATGTTGGTTCTGCGACGGATGTGCGTCTCATGAAATGATTATGCGGTCGCATAGTTGACCGCAAAACAACCTCCAAAATTGGCCCATTTCTCTGCTTCACTCTATGGTGGATCTACGGTCTGCAGATCAGTTCTACGGTCGCATAATGGACAACAAAAATGTCCTGTCCTGCAAGAATTTTCCTCAACTCCCCAACGCTTTGCTCATCCCAAAAAGTCTGTACCGCAGAGAGCTTGCTCGCCGCGAAGATTTTCTACAACCCTCAAATACATTATCCTACCTCGACACCATAAAATCCTGAATTTTAGGTGAAATTTTACGGGGCCTTACACGTTTGGCTAAGTTTGAAGGTTTGAAAGTTAAGAGTATGATCTTGATCTTCGATTCTTGGTTTTGATGTTATTTATGATGTTTTGAACTTTTGGATAAATTTGAATAATCTATTTGGACTTGTTGGTATAATTTGACGGGGTCCCGATGGGCTCAGGAGAGTTTCGGTGTGGTTCAGACCATTTCAGATGATGTTAGCATCGCTGGTTTTTTTATGTCTCTGATGTTCTCCACGGTCGCAAAGGACTAACTAAGTTCGGATATGGGCTATAGGAACTTGGTTCTATGCACTCCCATTGGTTTACTGCTTTCACGGAGGGGAAGGTCAGTTGTGCATTGCAAACGTGATGGTCTAGCCGTGTTCATGAAGAAAAATTGGAGGGTCGGTGCGTTTTGTGCTTCGCATTCGCGATGTGTTGGCCGTGAATGTAATGAAGGATTTCGGTCAAGGGTATATTTTGTCCAGAAATTCAGGAATTCGCTCATTTTTCACTATTTTGAGTTTTGGAGATCCGGGAGAGGCACTTTTGGAGAGGATTTTCACTACTACTTTGTGGGTAAGTAATATCTACTTGGATTTAATTATATATCTTGGTTTTCCATTGATTTACACACTTTAATCATGAAATTTTAAAGGAAAAATTAGGATTTGTACCTACACTTTAAGAGAGTGTATTTCGAGGATTTGTGTACAGATTTGAACTCAGTTTTGGAATCAAATCATATATTTGGATTCGGCAGGTTATGGGTCATCGGAATTTGTATTGATTTTGGATTCCGGGCACACGGCCCGGGTTGACTTTTGTTGAATTTTTGGAAATTCATCAAAGATCGAGGCTTTATGGATTGGGATCATTTTCTATGGCATTGGTGGACTTCCTTGGTTGATGTTTGGCTAGATTTGATCCGGTTAGAGGTGATTTCTCAAGAAATATAATTTTTGGAGCTTCGGACTATCCTAGATGAGGTAAGTATCTTGCCTAACTTGTTGAGGGAAAACCCTCAAGAAATGAATTTGCTTGCCTAATTGAAAGGAGTGTGATGCGATGTATATCCGAGGTGACGAGTGTATATACGAGTGTTATGTGTGATTCATGACCAGACTAGTCTTTAGGCTGTGCTATGCCTTGATTTGGATAATGTGCTTCTTGCTATCATGTTTTATATGTTTGTATGACTACGTGAACTTCATGAATCATGTTAGATCATGTGTAGGGGTTGATTCCCTGTTTGAACATGATATTCATAGTTGTATGGTGTATCCTCCTAACCCGAGCTATAATTGTATATTTCGCACATGCATACACCTTAGCATGCTATTTATCAGTCCACGGGTACGTGATTTGATATTCGTTGATTGTATACATGTATTCTTGCATATGCTTTATGTGTGATGGACTAGATTGTTAGCACATGAGTTTTCAGTGCGGTTCCTAGGCTTATGGCACCTGAGTTGTCCATGCGATGGTTATGATTATGGCATGTGAGTTGTCCGTGTGGTGATTAAGCACGTGAGTTGTCCGTGCAACGTGTGGATAAGGATTCATTCCCCCTAGCGTCATCCTCTCATGTTTCTCCTCAATGACATATGTCACACCTCTTTTTATTCACATAACCTTATTACGAGGTTGAGTTAGAAGAGTTTTCCCAATTAAAGTGATATTTTGGAGTCAGTACTTGGAATTGAGTTTTGGTTTTCCAAGTCACCTTTTATTTGAATCCCTCATCAAACAGAATGTTTGACTCCTTATTTATGGTCTACGAAAATAGAAGACAGAGTAAGGAATTTTGACCAAGGGGAAGGTGTGAGGCACCTCTTGAGTCTTGTGGTTCTAGCACAATCAATTTTATTGACTTATGTCCGGCTTAAATCAATTCTTAGCTATTCATGTATTTTATTATTTATGGGTTGCCTATTACCACTTAATTTATTATTGTATTTTATTAATTGTTCTGACCTAGATGCGGTACATACACAAGGTACTTCTTTGAAGTTGGATGTTAAACCAAGGTACAAAATGTATACATGGTTAAAATATAATTATTTTAAATTTAAAGTTTCCAAGACGCGGGAATCCGCACATGATCCTTTTATTATTTAAGCATATCAATCCAAGGTTCGGGTATGAACACATGGGTTAATATTTAAAGTGCGTCTAAAGATTTTCTAGCATATTCAGAGTATTTTAATTATTTTATATCTTTTACATCCGAGACATTTATTTATATATTTTTATCATTAGTACTAATTCCAATGAGTCTTAAATTAGTTCATGATTTATCTCGCTACCTTACATTTGATTATTATTTTCTACTCCAGAAACTTTAAAGAAAGGCTTATGCAAACATTCATCATTGGAACTTAATAAAATAAAATAAAAAGTAATTTATCATCATATTATTTTGTGTAAATAACTTGTTGTGAAATTTAAAATTACAGCCATTTAATATATAAGAGCATGGATACTAATTTTATCGATAAAGAGAAAAAAAGTTTCAGCAACTCAAACATTAGAACTCAGAGAGGCATTATGGAATTTATGTAATGACCCGGCCGGTCGTTTTGAGTACTCTAGCCCCATTTCCCGTATTTGATGCATTACATATGTGCATTTGTGATTACGTGACTTGCTGGGGTGATTGGTGTGTTTTCGAGGGAGTTTTGGATTGATTTGGCACACTTAGTCCCTAGGTTGGAGGCTTAGGTTGTAAGAGTTGATCGAAGATTGAATTTTGTGTAGACGATTCTGAACGGTATTTTGATGGTTCCAATAGCTTCGTATGGTGATTTTGGACATAGGTGTATGTTCGAATTTGGATTTAGAGGTATGTAGGTTGTTTTGACTTGAATTGACGAAAGTTGAAGGTTGTTAGGTTTGACCGAGGGTTAAAATTATTGAGATCGGGTCTGGATTGTGGTTACGGGAGTTGGTATAGGTCTGTTATGTCATTTGGGACTTGCATACAAAATTTAAGGTCATTCCAAGTTGATTTGATGTGGTTCGACATGTGTTTTGAAAGTTGGAAGTTCATTACTTTACTTATGCTTGAATTGAGTTGCGATTCTGTAAGGCCCCGTAAAATTTTACTTAAAACCCAGGGTTTCATGGTGCCGAAGTAGGCTTATGTGTTGACGAAAATCTCGCCGCGGTTTGGACTTTTTGGGTTGAACAGTGCGTTGGGGAGTTGAAGAATTGTTTTTTAGAAGTGCAGGGCATTTCTGCTGCCCAATCTACGGTCGCAGAACTGATCTGCGAACCGCAGATCTGCTGCAGACTGAGGCAGAAATCTGGGCACATGTTTGGACCATTGTGCGGTCCATTATGCGGCCGCATAATCATTTTGTGGGACGCATAACCCATCGCAGACCCAGCACAAAAATATTTGGAAGGAAGTTCTGCGGCGTATTATGCTACTACAGAATAGGTGTACGAACCGCAGACCGGTCGCAGAGTGAGGAAGAAATGCCCAGTTCCGAAAGACCATTATGCGGACCATAGAAGCGTTATGCGGTCACATATGCGATCGCAGATCTGTATCGGGGCTTCATTTTTTCTAATTTTTGAACCTGACCCCATTCTTATAAAACAGTCTTAGGGATCATTTTAGAAGGTTAAAACTTATATTTCTAGAGAGAGGAAGTGCCATAGAGTGATAGGGGAAGTTCCTAAGCGTATCATTCATCAATTCTTGCTCAAAGTTGAAGAAGTTATAAGAAGATCTCACTAGATCTTCATCCTAGAGGTAAGATTCTACTCCCTAGCCCTCAATTCTGGGATTTAATTGGAAATAGGTAATGAGTAAGGAAATTCTTGGTGGGAAGATTGTTGAGCTCATTTGGGTAAACTTTGGGTAATGGGATGAAAGAATCCACCATAGGAGGACCTTGAAACCTTGATGCACACCTAATGTTTGATAAAATGCTTAAGTGAGCTGGAACTATGAACTCCATCCTAATTTGTGTTCAATTTTGCTATATCTCTAAATAGATCGAAGTGGCTAAGATTTTCGGAACATTGTAGTAATTTAAAAAGCTCGAGGTGAGGTATGTTGGCTAAACTTCTCTCTTAGAATTTAATTCCCACGATGTTCTTGTAAGTCCTGAGTTGTCCATTATGAATTGACCTTTCAGAATAAATTTGGTGTCGAAAGATGTATATATATATATATATATATATATATATATATATCAATATGTTCTAAATGTGTTCCGGAATATTCTTATCATATTATGTTATTCTTCGGGAGCGTGTTCAAAGTATGAGTATGTATTAAAATGTTGTGACTTCAAGTCAAGCCCAAATGAAAGTGATCAAATCAAATTGTGTAAGAAATCACATGTGCCTAAGACCCTAAATTTCTCAAATGTGTGCTTAAAGTATTGAATAGAAATGTTTGTTGTTGACAATCCGTGATAATGTTTGAAAGTGAAATAGTGAGCATGAATTATGAAGTACTGTCAACATGCCAAGAATGATATTGCGTTATGGCCAATGGTGCCAATAAAATGAATGACATGTAAAAGAATATGAAATAAGTGGTAAATCCTTTTAATAATAAATGCCTCGGGAGTATCGTTTAGCCACCGAGGAATGTTAGGTCGGAACAACCTAACCCCGAAACTACACGTGCTGGTGTAGGAGTGATTGAGGGGTAAATCCCTGTGTTAATGTGATGAGACTGTATCCCCTTATATGGGATGATATTGGTGTGTTGAGATGTTTCCCCTTAAATGGGATGAGATTATTACTAGCAAGATGTGATGTGATGTCGACCCACATGGCATTATGGTGAGACAACTTAGCCGATCGGGCTGAGATTGGACACCATGCCGCGCACATAGTGTTGTTGTGAGTGTATGTCTCATGGTGAGACGGCTTAGCCGGTCGGGCTGAGATCGGACTCCGTGCTAAAATACGGTGGTGTATCGGTGCTAAAGATCTCCCAACTGAAATTACTGAAACTTACTTGAAATTTACCTTTCCACTAACTTGACACCTTCATACTGTTTGAGTCACTTATTGATTTCATATTTTATTCTCCGTTTATTGTTGCTCGTTCTATTGAGAGGGTGTTTAGTTTTATATACTAGTACTATTCCATATGTACTAACGTCCTTTTTGTCGGGGCGATGCATCTTTAATGGATGCAGGTGGTTCCATAGCAGGTGGTATTGATCAGTGATAGCAGCACACCCTCTCCTCAGCTGACTTGGTGAGCCCCACTTCATTTCGGGGTCCTTTATCTCTTATCCTTTGTACATAGCATTTTGAGGTATAGCCAGGGCCTTGTTGCCGGCACTGTCGTAGCAGTCTTTTGTCACTATTAGAGGCTCCGTAGACATAGTGTGGGTTGTATCTATTTTTGGGAAGGATAAACTAAAAATGATGTAATCGTATCATCTGTTCCACTTTAACTATAATTTTACATTGTACTGTTTAGGAGACTTGTTAATGACGTAACTAATGGAAATGAACTGGTGTTATTCACACGACCCCTTACTGTCTGATTAATGAAATGTATTCTTCTCTTTATTCATGGGCGAGTTGGGTAGACGACACTATGCGAGCTTGCTCAACCGGGGTAAGCCTGTTGAGTGTCGGTCGTGCTCCTCGAGGTCGGGGCGTGACAGATTCGTAGTTTTTATGTTGTTTGGGATGATTTGGGACATCGAGTAGGTTTGTGTTAGGTTTTAGGACTTGTTGGTATGTTTGGACGGGGTCCCGGGTGCCTCAGGTATGTTCCATATTGGTTTTGACTTGTTTTGAGACATGGTTGCATTGCTGAGGTCTGATCAGTTTTGGTGCTTTTGCACCTGCGACACTTGGACTGTAGGTGCGAGTTCGCAGAAGCGGACAGTAGACTGCAGAAGTGGTGGTTGGTCAAGCTCTGGTAGTTGAGCCGATGCGGACATGTGTATGCAGAATCGCGATCGCATAAGCAATTCTTGGACTGTAGGATCGGCGCCGCAGGTGCAACTATATGACCGCAGAAGCGGGATGGTGGGACTTAAGTGAAGTCCGCATCTGCGCTTATTTTTCAGCAGAAGAGGCATCACATATGCGACTATTGGACCGCAGAAGTGAAAAGCCTGGGCAAAATATAACTTGGATGAGGGATTAATTTCATTTATCACATTTGAGTTAGTAAGCTCGATTTTTGGCGATTTTGGAGTACATTTTCGCGATTTGGATTGGGGCAAGTGTTTTTGACTCGGATTTATTATTATTTCATGAATCGAACTTCGATTTTAGTGTTTGTTTACTGATTTGGATTGGAGAAATTGGGGATTTTGGTAAAAACGTTTCTAAAACATAAATTGATGATTTGAAGGCCGATTTGAGATAGGAATTGGATGATTTTGGTATAGTTTGACTCATGTCAAAATGGGTGTTCGGAATTTGTGAGTTTGGTCGGGTTCCACGGTGCAAGCATGGGGTTGACTTTTTGATTTTAGTTAAAGATTGAATCTTTATTATCCAGAATTGTATCCTATGGCTTTTATTTATGATATTAATTTATTTTGGCTAGATTCGAGCCGTCCGGAGGTGAATTTGCACGGGAAGGGCTTATTAGTGGACTGATTTAGCTTGTACGAGATAAGTATCTTACCTAACCTTGTGGGGGAGAGGGGAAATACCCCTTAGGTGCTAGCTCTAATTATTGATTTCTATGATGCGTTAAGTGGCGTGTGCATGATGTGACGAGCATGTATACGGGCACTATGTATTGTTTTGACCGGAATAGACCGTAGGCTATTAATATTCCTTAATTGTGATAATTAACATTATATGAAACTTGTGAAATCACTTTATTACTATTTGATCATGCTCATTTCATTGACTTAGCCATAGACATGCTTTATCTATTGAACACCCCCTCCGCTTCTCTAATTATTTGTTATGTCATCGTGACTGGTTGTTGAAAGTTGTGAACTTATACTGTGATGATACTTTGATACTATTGTTGTGATATTGTAGCACTTTGCATATTATTTTTTATGCACATGCGGCATAATAAGGGTGGAATTTTGATGATGTTATTTGATATTTCGGGGTGTTCTCATTGTTGTTGTGTTTGTGTTGAGATGGGGCTGTTATTCTTATTTCATAATTGTTTCTGAAAGCTTACGTTTGGAACTTACCTGAGTTTATGGCTATATTTGATATTTCATCATAGGCCTCACCTCTATTTGATGTTTCGTGATCAAAATGGGTTTTACTACATTGAGTTGTTACTACATGTTCTAAAGGGGTTGTGATTATTGTTTTCAGTTATGTTTCAATTATTAGTTTTATTCCATATATTCATTGCACATGTTATTTGTCTAGTGAGTATCACACGACTTGAACCTCTTCACTACTCCACCGAGGTTAGTCTTGATACTTACTATGTACCGATTGTGGTGTACTCATGCTACGCTCCTGCACATCGTTTTGTGCAGACCCAGGTACTTCGGAACAGACTGATTGGTAGTGAGGCATTGCACACGCCGGAGACTTCAAGGTATCCATGCATGATCCGACCGCAGCCCTCGTAGTCACCCTCTTGTTTATTTCTACTATTTATGTATTCTATTTTTAGAATGATTTCGTGTTTTCAGTTAGAGCTTGTAACTCTGTACCACCTAGTTATGGGATATTATGTTGAATATATGTCGCTTTGATCTGTATTACTCTTATTTTTAAATTTATCTTAAACTCCGTTTTTGTTGATTCATGTTTTCATTGTTTGAAATAATGTTGAGTGACCGTCTTACCTAGTTGGGAGACTAGGTGCCATCACGACTCCTAAGGATGGATTTTGGGTTGTGAAAAGTTGGTATCAGAACACTAGGTTCATAGCTTCTACGAGTCACAAGAAGGTCTTGTAGAGTCTTGCGGATCGTACAGAGACTTCTGTACTTATATTCGAGAGGCTATAGAACTGTTAGGAAATTTCACTTCTTTCATTCCTTTTCGTGCGAATTTATTGATTTTCAAGCCTGAGCTTTTGTCTTTCTATTCTCTCATAGATGTTGAGGATACGCACTACTAGATCAGACGAGGAGACACTCGTTCCCCCTTCTAGAGTCGTGATAGGCCTGGTCGATGTAGAGGCCGAGCAGGGGCACATGCTACAACTAGAGCACCTGCCAGAGCAACGACCAAGGAGCCACCAGCAGCCCCAGTTGGAGAGCAGGCACCTAGATGCCTACTACTATCCTTCGACTCCAAGAGACTCTGGCACAGATTCTGAGCATGTTCGATACTATAGCTCAGGCGGGATTGATCCCAGTTGCACCAGCTACTTCTCAGGATGGGGGAGGAGCATAGACTCCCGCCACCCGCCACCCAGTGCCCGCGGGTTCATGTTGATTAGGTTCCGGATGTTATGCCAGCATAACCCATTATCGCGGTTCAGCTTGAGGTCAGGCCAGTAGCATCGGAGGAGGAGAAAATGAGGCTTGAGAGGTTCAAGAAGTATGATCCTCCTACTTTCAGTGGCGTAGTTTCTGAGGATGTACAGGGTTTCCTAGACCAGTGTCACCGTATTCTCTGTGCCATGGGAATTATTGAGGTGGGCGGAGTCACCTTTTCCACATTTCAGCAAACGGGGTCGGCATATAGGTGGTGACTGGCTTTTGAGGAGGGTAGGCCAGTTGGTACAATATCACTCACTTAGGCTTAGTTTCTGATCTATTTTTGAGAAATTTTGTCCCACAAACCCTCCGGGATACGTGGCGCACAGAGTTCGAGCAGTTGCATGAGGGGACTATGATAGCGTCATAGTATGACATGAAGTTTAGTGAGTTATCCCGCCATGCACCTGCTTTGGTTTCTAAAGTCAGAGATCAAGTCCGCAAATTTATCGAGGGGCTCAATTATGGTATTAGATTCAGTATGGCATGGGAGTTAGAGACTGATAGTCTATTCCAGCAAGTTGTGGATATTACGAGGAGGTTAGAGTGTATTCGTGGTCAGGAGAGGGAGGATAGGGAGGCCAAGAAGCCTCGTGGTTTTGGAGGATTTGGGGGCTCCTACTCTAGGGGCAGGATCCGTCATGGCAGAGGTTTTATCAGTCGACCAGTTCAGTCTACACTTTATGCCACTCGTAGTGCCCCAACTATTCAGGGACCTTAGAGTACTCATTTTTCTCAGCCATATTCCAGCGCACCTCTTGCATGGAATGATACAACGGTCATTCTAGCCGAACTAGTTAGATTCAGTTCCAACAGCCATGCACCCTAAGAGGTTGTTTAAGTGTGGTGATACTAGGAACATTACGAGGGATTGTCCCAGACTTAGGAGGGGTGGACCTCCACAGGGTACACAGTTTATGGTTGGTGCTCCAGTTGCTCAGTTGCTACTCCACCTACACATCTAGTCAGGGGTAGAGGACATGCGGGTAGATGTCGTCCTAGAGGGGGATGCCAGGCATGTTGTTATGCTTTTGCGGGTACGACTGAGGCTGTTGCATCCGATACGGTCATCATAGGTATTGTTCCGGTCTGTCATAGGGATGCATCCGTTTTATTTGATCCTAGTTCTATGTATTCGTAAGTGTCATCTTACTTTGCTTCATATTTGGATAGATCTCGTGATTCTTTGAGTGCCCCTGTTTATGTGTCTATGCCTGTTGGGGATTCTATTGTGGTAGACCGTGTCTATCGGTCATGTTTGGTCACTATCGAGTGTTACAAGACCAGGGTTGACCTTCTGTTACTCAATATGGTGGACTTTGATATGATTTTGGCCATGGCTTGGTTGTCGCCACATGTCTAATGCTTCAGTGTTTATTGAAGCATTAGATCCGTATTAAAATTACGGAGCCATAGAAAAAAGAATCGTCGAATTCAAACATCGTATGAGAGAGTTATACCCATTTCCGGGCGAAATAGAAAAGATTTCCCATCGCCAGTGCCCAGGGTAGTGTGGGGTGCTAGGATTTTTGAGGTTCTGGAAATTGGGCCACATGTAGCGCCCCACGCTGCCTGTGACGCCCGAAATGCTATATACTCATTCAGGGTTCATTTTACCCCATTTTTCTTGACCAAACTTTGAGGTTTTCCTCCACTCTCTCAAGACCTCCAACTCCCCCAATCTTCAAGGTCAGTAATCCCTACTAATTTGGTGTTTCATTCCATAAATTCCACCCTAAAACTAACTCAATCCTCCATAAAATACATAGATCTTCAAGAAATTTCTTCAAGAACTCAAAGGAGGGTTTTTGCAAGATTTCTTCCAAAAGGTAATCCTACACCCTTAGACTTACATGTATGGATATATTATGAGAATATGAGTATGAATTAAGTATTAGAACTTATGGTATGGTAATTGAAAGCCATAAGTTCCCAATTTAAATACATAACCATTGTAGAGATTGAAAGGTGATTACTTGATGGAATTTTGTTAGTTGAGGGTGGATGGATGGTCATGTATGTGATGTTTGGAGTTATGGATTGTTCAAGAATGATGGTGGGATAAATTATTGGTAAATGGTAGTAATTGGATGAACTAATTTTATGGGTAAGAGATGTAGAGATTCATGCCTACTAGGTGTTTGATAAAATGCATAAATGCCTACTAGAAAGCCTTATTGTTGTTGATAATGATATTTGAATGTGGAAAAGGGGACTGAAATTATGAAATACGGCCAAGTGCCAAGAATGATTTTGTAATCGTGATTACTAGTGCCAATGAATCGAAAGAATATGAAAGAACTATGATGTGAGATAATTGAAGTTGTGGTTATAGTTGATGTCTCAGGTGAGATGGCCTAGCTTATCGGGCCGTGATCGGATGCCATGCCGCACACATGGTGGTAACTGTGTTGGAAATGATAATTGAAATTGTGGATATGGGTTATGTCTCAAATGAGATGACCTAGCCGATCGGGTCGAGATCGGACTCCATGTAAGAACACGGTGGAATTGTGGACTGTGGCATATGGCACTAAAGATTACCCAACCTAATAAGATGGAAATTAACTTGAGAACTTATGTGATCCTTACTTGATGTTTTAGTATTGTTTTAAAGCTTTTATTGAACTCATGACTGTTTCCCCCTTGTATTATTGTCCATTCTATTGATATGGTGTTTTAGCTTTACATACTAGTACTATTCGACGGTACTAATGCCCCTTTTGTCGGGGGCGCTGCATCTTTAAATGGATGCAGGTGGTTACATAGCAGACAGCGTTGGTCGCAGTTAGTGTTACATCATCATCTTCTCAGTAGACTCGGTGAGCCCCATTTCATTCCAGGGTCATGTATTGTACCTTTTGTTTATATTGTGGTCACTTTTGAGGTATAGCCGTGGCCTTGTTGCCGGGTTGTATATGGGTGTTGGGAATGTTGAACCAGTTATGTTGTGTTTGATCACTTGTTGAATTTGAACTATAAGAAATATGTATTTTGAGACTTAAAGGCGCAATGGCTAATCAAATGATTTAGCATCGTATGTATGAACTTCTTACTGTATAATTTATGAAATCATGTCTTTTCTTGATTATGGGTGAATTGGGGAGAAAGAATCTAACAGGCTTGCTCGTCCGGGTTTACTCGGTTGAGCGCCGGTCACGCTCCTCGGTTTTGGGGCATGACAAACTTGGTATCAGAGCCTAAGGTTTTAAAGCATCCTAGGATGTTTCGGAGCCGTGTCTAGTAGAGTCCTTATTATCGGTGTGTTGTCGACCACATCTATAATTAGGATGCTACATGGGCATTTAGGAATAATACCCTTCTTTCATGTTCTTGATCGTGCGATAAAGCTAGTTGTAAGATTGTTCCTCCTTTAACTCCTACGCTGCTCTAATATTCAGTACATGGCACCTAAGAAGAAGGCAAGAACTGGCCAAAGAGCCAATGTCACCCCAGGAGTGACAGTTGATCCTATAGTTAATGATGCGGGTGAGCACCCGAGGAGTGAGAACATTCCTCTAGTTACTACACTACCTGACTCTACTACAACTGATCAAACCGCACCTATCCCTACACCTACTGAGGGTGCAACGGTCCCTCCAACTGATATAACAGTCCCATCTCCAGTCCCAGCTTCCGATTCTGGTGTTTCTGATATTAATCTTAGGGGAGCTATCCAGATGCTGACACAGATAGTGGATTCTCAAGCCTAGAGATCAAATGTTGCACCCACTTCTTCTAGCCAACAAGGGGATTCTAGTGGTTCCAGGGTGAAAAGGTTTTTTCAGTTGGATCCTCCGGTGTTTACGGGTGCTAATCCCGAGGAGGACCCACAGGACTTTATTGATGAGATGCATAAGACTCTTCGGGTTATGCGTGCTACTGAGATGGAGGTAGTGGAGTTGGCCGCCTACCGCCTGAAAAGGGGTGTCCTACCCTTGGTTTGAGCTATGGGAGGACTCTCGGGAGGAGGGGAGCACTCCAGCAAGGTGTAGCGAGTTTGCTGACACTTTCATGAACCATTTCTTACCAACCGAGACTAGGGCAGCTCGTGCCGCAGAGTTTGAGAATCTTAAGCAAGGGAGTAGGAGTGTGTGGGAGTATCACATGGAGTTCGCAGGCCTGTCAAAATATGCCATTCTAATGTTGCCTACAATGGAGGCTAGAGTGCGTCGGTTTGTGCAGGGCCTTAGCCCCTTAGTTATCAATGAGGCCGCTTTAGCTGCCTTGAATTCAGATATGAACTATGGGAAAATAGTAGCATTTTCTCGGGCTATAGAGGACCGTAAGTTAAAGAACAGAAGGGAGCGAGAAAGTACTAGCAAGGCCCGGTCCGTAGGCAACTTTGGGGAGTCATTTAGTGGGGGAAGATTAGCTTCCAGGGGAGGTTCAACAGGGCCATCCCAGTCTTTTGCTCAGCCTTCAGCCAGTGCACCACTAGCAGGGGCTTGTCAGCAGCAGGCGAGTCGTTTCAGGCCCAATCAAGGCAGTAGGGGACCCCACAAGCAGGGCCGATCAGGAGGGAGATTGCAGCAGCAACGGAGGGCCCCATGCCCCAAGTGTGGGAAGATGCATTTGGGAATCTGCAACATGGACCTACCAGTATGTTACAGGTGCAGATTGAGGGGTCATATTTAGAGGGAATGTCGTGCATCCCGCCAGGATGCGGGCAGGGGCACAGCACAGCCATCCAGTTCTGCAGCTGCTACATCTTTAGCACCCCCTCCAGCTCGACGCGACCCAGCACCAGCAGGGCATGGTGCAGCTAGGGGTGGAGCACAGAGTTCGGGAGGATCCGGCCGTTTCTATGCTATGAGAGATCGCCATAATTCAGAGGCTTCTCCAGATGTTGTCACAGGTATATTGACTGTCCAATCTCATGATGTATATGCTCTTATTGATCCCGGTTCCACTTTGTCATATGTCACACCTTATGTTGCTATGGAATTTGGGATAGAACCAGAACATCTTCATGAGCCGTTCTCTGTATCTACTCCAGTTGGTGAGTCTATTATGGACGCACAGGTTTATAGGGATTGTGTTGTCACGTTGCGTGGTCGGGACACCGTGGCCGATCTTATTGAATTGATAATGGTCGATTTTGATGTGATAATGGGGATGGATTAGCTTTATTCAAGTTTTGCCAAGCTTGACTGCCGAACTAGAACTGTTAGGTTCGAATTTCCAAATGAGCCAGTTATTGAGTGGAAGGGTGATGATGTAGTGCCGAAGGGTAGGTTTATTTCTTACCTTAAGGCCACAAAAATAATCAACAAGGAGTGTATTTACCATTTGGTCCGGGTTACGGACACCGACACTGAGGCACCTACACTTGAGTCCATGCCTGTTGTGAATGAATTTCCAGGAGTCTTCCCGGATGAACTCCCTGGGATCCCACCAGACAGGGAGATTGATTTTGGGATTGATGTGATGCCAGACACACATCCTATGTCTACTCCACCCTACAGAATGGCAGCAACAGAGTTGAAGGAGCTAAAAGAACAATTGAGAGATTTGTTAGAAAAAGGTTTTATCCGGCCAAGTGTGTCTCCTTGGGGTGCACCGGTCCTTTATGTAAGTAAGAAAGATGGGTCTCTAAGAATGTGTATTGACTATCGGCAGCTCAACAAGGTCACAATCAAAAATAAATACCCACTACCAAGGTTAGATGACTTATTTGATCAATTGCAAGGTGCCAGGTACTTCTCCCAAATTGATTTAAGATCCAAGTATCATCAATTGAAGATCATGGAGCAGGATATTCCGAAAATATCATTTAGGACACGGTATGGGCATTTTGAGTTTCTAGTGATGTCTTTTGGGCTAACAAATGCACTGGCAGCCTTCATGGATCTTATGAACTGAGTTTTCAAGTCGTTCCTCGATTCCTTTGTGATAGTGTTCATTGATGATATTCTTGTATACTCACGAAGTCGAGAGGACCATGTTGATCATCTTAGGGTAGTTCTGCAAACCCTACATCAGCACCAGTTATATGCAAAGTTTTCAAAGTTTGAATTTTGGCTTGAATCTGTCACATTCGTGGGTCATGTTGTCTCTAGTGAAGGGATTAAGGTTGACCCTCGGAAAATTGCAGCTGTAAAGAATTGGCTGAGGCCTACAACTCCAACAGAGATTCGCAGTTTCTTAGGCTTAGCTGGATATATACAGAAAGTTTGTGGAGGGGTTTTCTACCCTTGCCTCTCCATTGACTAAATTGACGCAGTAGGAAATTAAGTCCAGTGGTTAGATGTGTGAAAGGAGTTTCCAGGAATTGAAAGCAAGATTGACTACGGCACCGGTGTTGACCTTGCCAGAGGGTGCAGATGGATTTGGGGTATATTGTGATGCTTCAAGAATTGGGGTTGGATGTGTATTAATGCAACATGGAAAGGTGATAGCTTATGCTTCTAGGCAACTCAAGAATCATGAAAAGAACTATCCAACACATGACTTAGAACTTGCGGCGGTGGTATTTGCATTGAAAATTTAGCGTCATTATTTATATGTGAAGGCATCGTACAACCACATATTGATGCACTGGTAATATCTATACTCATAAATAAATCTCGAGTTAAGCATGTGTTAATTGATCTAGGTAGCTCGGCCAATATCATCAGATTGAGGGTCGTGGAACAGCTGGGTCTACAAGACCAAATACTACTTGCAATTCAAATTTTAAACGGATTTAACACGATATGCAAGACCAATAAAGGGGAGATTACCCTGCCAGTAAACACCACCGGAACCGTTCAAGAAACAAAGTTATACATGATTGTAGGAGATATGAGATACAATGCTCTATTCGAGAGGCCATGTATTCACAACATGAGGGCAGTACCCTCGACGCTACATCAGGCGTTGAAATTCCCCACATCGGGAGGAATCAAAATAGTTTACGGGGAGAAACCGGCCGCAAAAGAAATATTCGCGGTCGATGAGGTGGTCCTAATATCTACACTCTCGATGTTAAAGAACCCGAGTTTGGTCACCAAGGAAGAAACCAAATAGCAATCATTGACACCAGACATGACCGAGCCAAAAAAGTAGGAGACAGGTGAGGACGGCGATTACGGAGTCCCTATGTCTTTCATAGCCCCTGACGATTTTGATGCCACCAAGTCAACAGTCGAAGAACTGGAGCAAGTCAGATTAATCGAGCACCTGCCCGATCGGAAGGTATACCTGGACACGACGCTAACTCCCGATCTCAGGAAAAAACTCATTCAATTACTTATAGCTAACATAGATTGTTTCGCTTGGTACCATTTTGACACGACAGGGATTCCGCCAGAAATAACTACCCACAAACTGAGCTTGGATCCGAAGTTTGATCCGATTAAACAGAAGAGGAGGCCTCAGTCCGAAGTCAAGCATGCATTCATCAAAGACGAGATATCTAAACTCCTTAAAATAGGTTTCATTTGGGAAGTTAAGTACCCGGATTGGTTAGCAAATGTAGTGGTAGTGTCTAAAAAGGGAAATAAATTAAGAATGTGTGTAGACTACAAAGAATGAACAAGGCATGTTCTAAGGACTGTTTTCCTTTGCCTAACATCGATCGCATGATTGATGTGACGACCGGCCATGAGATACTCTGCTTTCTCGATGCCTATTCTGGGTACAACCAGATGCGGATGGACTCGGGCGACCAAGAAAAGACTTCCTTCATCACTAAATACAGCACCTATTGTTATAATGTAATGCCATTCAGACTAAAAAATGCTGGTGCCACTTACCAATACCTAGTAAATTGAATATTCGAAAAGCAAATATGAAAATCAATGGAGGTTTACATTGACAACATGTTAGTTAAGTCTCTGCGAGCAGAGGACCATTAGGAGCATTTGCAGGAAACCTTCAACATACTGAAGAAATACAATATGAAGCTGAACCTGGAGAAATGCGCATTTGGAGTCGGGTCCAGGAAATTCCATGGATTCATGGTGTCCAGCCCGAGGATGAAGAAGGCTTCGAGGGCTCCGATGAACCCGAAGGTGAAGAAGGCCCCGACGGCTCTGGTAACGAGGCGGGTTTTGGTGAAGATCTGGCGTAGGTGCCTTAGGAATATTTGTCTTTCTTTTTGCACCTTGTACATTTATTATTTTGAGGCCGTTTTCATTGGCCTTTGTAAAGACATTCTGGAATGTATATATAAAGTTTTTTCCCTTTTGGAAATTTTCAAGTCTATTACCTTTAGCATCCTTTTTACAATTGAAAGGATTTCAAATGCCTTAGCACGGAATAAAACGTAGTAATAAGTAGTTTTTCGGAGGTCCGAACAAGACTTGTTCTCGATGAAAGTTTTGTTTGAAACTTCTGGGGGCTCGAAATGACCGGAAGCTTTCCCCAAAATAGTTGTTTAAATGTTCTTAGACTATAATTTTGGCCAGGGTAACCTTTGAACCGGTTTGAAATTTTGAATGCCTTATGTTTTGATTACGGGCTTCGGACGTCTCTGAGCCACTTTTAGGATGGTCGTCGCCTTTTAGGTTTGGGCACTGTATAATTGGTCTTGTGCCTCTGGGTTTCGATAACCCGAGCCATCTAAACTTATCAAAGATGGCAGTCCCTGAGTGGGGTAGCCCTTTGGGCTCGGATAGGGGTGGCCCTTGGGCTCGATACTTTTAAGAAGCAAAATATGTTTGTTAGCAAGGTAGAAACTTTCTTTCATTTTTGTGCGTAACGTACAAGATTGTATAAAAGTTCGTATTGCGACCGGCATGACCTACGCGGGTATTGTTCATTTGACCGTTTGGACCTTGCAATGAATCCTAACTACCGAGCCTATACTGATCGAGCACAGAGTTTCCTTCCTTGCTAAAATTAATGACCCGAGGGTGAATGACCCCTAGTATTCGAGGTCGATCATCGAGAGGGAATGGATACTGTTGATGTGACCATCTAGTCCGATTCAAAATCGGTCTTCGATTCTAAGTTAGCACGATCCATTGTTGCCTCGTTAAAAACCTTGTCGGAAAACCCATTTGGGACAAAATCGGTTTAATGGAAAAAGAGTGCAATACGTGCTTTCAGGCCTAACAATTACATCTTCATTTGGCCGTTGCCTTGAAGTGTTAGTCCAATTCGCAATATATATATATATATATATATATATATATATATATATATATATATATATATATATATATATATACACACACACACACAAACAAATGAATGGGGTCATACCATAGCAGTAGTATCGTTATAAGTGGGTAACGTTCCAGTTTTTTGGTAGTTGCTCACCGTTCCCTACTTCGAGTTTGTACGAACCTTTACCGGTAATCTCAATAATTCGATATGGACCTTCCCAATTCGGTCCCAGCTTCCCTTCATTCGTGTTCCAGGTGTTCGGTGTCACATTTCTTAACACAAAGTCCCCGATATTGAAGTGTTAGAGGTTGGCTCTCCGGTTGTAATACCTTTTGATCTGCTATTTCTGGGCTGCCAACCGGACGAGGGCGGCCTCATGCCTCTCATCCAATAGTTCCAGGCTTGTGCTCATGGCCTCACCGTTGGCTCTTCATTCGTATATCAGAACCTAAAACTCGGTTCTCCTACCTCGACCGGTATTAGTGCTTCGGCACCATAGACCAACAAAAATAGGGTGGCCACGGTACTAGACTTTGAGGTCGTACGGTATGCCCACAGGACTTCGGGCAAAATTTCCTTCCATTTTCCTTTGGCATCGGTCAACCTTTTCTTAAGGTTTTGGAGTATGGTCTTGTTTGTAGACTCTGCCTGCCTATTCCCACTAGGGTGATAGGGTGTTGACAAGATCCTTTTGATCTTATGGTACTCAAAAAATTTGCTTACCTTGTTGCCGATGAACTGCTTCCCATTGTCACATACGATCTGGCCGGCATCCCGAACCGACATATTATGTGGTCCCTAATAAAATCAATAACTTATTTTTCCCTAACTTTCTCAAATGCCTGGGTTTCAACCCAGTTAGAAAAATAGGCAGTCATAAATAATATAAATTGAGTCTTACCGGGTGCTCATGGCAGGGGACTGACGATGTCCATTCCCTATTTCATGAATGGCCAAGATGACAAGACCGAATGTAGTAGCTCCCCGGGCTGATGGATCATTGGTGCATGCCTATGACAGCCGTTACATTTTTGCACGAACTCCTTTGCATCTTTATCCATGTTGATCCAGTAATAGTTGGCTCTGATTATCTTACGAACCAATGATTCGGCCCCCGAATGGTTCTCACAGGTACCTTCGTGAACTTCTCTCAAAACATATTCGGTGTCTCCCGATCCCAGACATATGGAAAGTGGGCCATCGAATGTTCTTCTGAATAGGGTGTTATCTTCGCACAGGCTGAACCTGGTCGCCCTCGTGCGTAGAGCTCTCGATTCTTTAGGATTTGAGGGCAACTTCCTAGTCTTAAGGTAATCTATATACTTGTTTCTCTAGTCCCAGGTTAAGCTTGTCGAGTTTATATCGGCGTGGCCTTCTTTCACTACCAATTTGATGAGTTGTACAACCATTCTCGAGCCAAATTCATCATCATCAACCAACGACCCCAAGTAAGCCAGAGCATCGGCTTCGCTATTTTGATCCCGGGGCACGTGTTGTAGGGTCCATTCCTTGAATCGATATAGCGTTACCTGTAGTTTATCCAAGTATCTTCGCATTCGTTCCTCTCTTACTTTGAATGTCCCATTGACTTGATTCACCACAAGGAGGGAATCACATTTAGCTTCGATCACTTTGGCCCCCAAGCATTTAGCCAATTCGAGACCTGCAATCATGGCCTCATACTTGGCCTCATTGTTAGTCAATTTCATAGTTCTAATAGACAGCCTAACTACATTATGCGTGGGCAGCTTTAACATGATGCCGAGTCTGGATCCCTTTGCGTTCGAGGCACCATCCGTAAAGAGGGTCCAGATCCCCTGGGAGGTCCCCGAGGTTAACAATAATTCCTTTTCGACTTCGGGTATTAAGGCCGGCATGAAATCGATCACGAAGTTTGCCAAAATTTGAGATTTGATGGCAGTTCGGGGTCGATATTCATGTGGTAGAAGTTTCAAAAATACATGAAGTTGTGTTATGCTCTTAACAGTGTGTGTGCTGTTATTGTTGAAAAGAATAGGGGAAGTCTGAGTACCCAATTGCTTCAAAGAATCAAAAATCACTCAGTTCTTGTCATGTGTTCGACAAATTGTCCGAAAGAAATTTTGTTGCTAAGTACCTTAAAATCATGTTTAATCAAGTCGTATGTTCATGTAGTGAACTAATTTAGAATTCTTGAGTATAAATTATGTGCCAAAATCATGTTTGGAATTGAAAAGAATCGGCAGTAGCTAGGTTTGTGAAATACCTGATGAACACCGTAAAAGCAAAAACAATTGCCGCAGATGCGGCCTCGCACCTGCGATGCCTCCTTTGCAGGTGCGATTTCTGGTCAGTTATGCAAGTTCGCAGAAGCGACAGAATTTTTGCAGAAGCAGAACCGCATCTACGAGGCTTTTCCGCAGGTGCGCTGACTGGGCATTTTGTGCAAAAATAGTTGCTATGCAACCTTGGCATGCTGAGCCCGTTTGGCTGGATTGTTTGTCCTAATTGCATTGTTTTGAATTGCTTAACATGATTCTAATGCCCGACTAACTTTTATTTTGAATTTTTTAGGTACTTTGAGCTTAAAATGGACCCGAACATAAATGAAAATGCGGCGGTTGATCATGAAATTGAAGAAGTGGTCGAGGATTTAAACTATGATGCCAGCAGATTCATGTCTTCAGAATGCGAAAACCGATATTATGATGATCTCCTTACGAAGAAGCTCAAACTTGAGAAAGGAATTACCGACGACAAAGTAGCCGAGCTCCTTTCGGATTTCAATGGCCGGCTAGTTTCAAGCAGCTGGACCTACGTCAGCCTCACTCCATGCAAGGCTAATGAAGAATGGGTTAGGGAGTTTTACGCCAAATTAAGGCGTACACATTCCCAAAACCATGAACTTACAATAAGGGGCAAGATTGTAAAATTTGGAGTTGAAGAGATAAATGATGTCTATGGTCTTCAAAATCATCCGCTTGAGCCAGTGCAAGAAAACGGATACAACCGACAATGGTGATTGGCTAGTCTCAAAGCTTTGTCCTACAGGTCAAACAATGACTTGGGCTAAGAAGAAAAAGACATCAAATGTGGTGATTTCACAGCTGAAGCAAATATATGGTTGTATATAGTTGCGAGCAGAGTGTCTCCTTGTGGGAACGTGTCTGATGTCACATATACTAGAACCCAGATAATTGCTTGCATCGTTGATGGCATTCGAGTGAATGTTGGTCATTACAACGTTCAGGAGATGAAGGAGTATGTTCTTCAAGGTGGCTCGACATTGATATTTCCATCATTGATTACAGAGTTGTGCAGGCGTGCGGCAGGAGAGGAAAATGTGGTAACAGGAGAAGGCAGTGTGGTAAAAAGCAAGAAGAGGAAAATGAAGATTCCTGTAGGTGAGGGGTCCTCCTCACAGGCAGCACTGCCTGAGGGACCATTTGGGATGTTGAACTCACAGCTTGTCTCCATCTGTGACTTAGTGTCATAGCTCACTCACTAGTGGGCCCTCACCCTGCCAACCTACGCCTGAGTATTTTACCAGGGAAGAAATGAAGACCTACCTGGAGAAACAGAAGAAGCAAGCAGAGTCGCACGAGAAGTTGGTAGCTTCTCTTAGCAGGCTCAAGGCAACCTATGGCAACATGGCCAAGGCACATGTAGATCTTCAGGAAGACTTCCACAAGGAGAAAGAGAAAAATAAGAAGAAGAGCAAGTTCATGATAAAGATGTGGAGAGGCATCAACGCCATCTTCAAATGGGGGCAGCCGAACAGGAAGATACGAGTCGAGGACAAAGATGACAGTGAAGAGTATTCCTTCCCATCGAGTGTTGCTGATGCTGATACTGATGCTACCGATGATGATGAGGCCGAGAGCTCTACACGCCAGTGATTAGCTTTTTCTCGCAGTCTGCTAGTCTGATGTAGACCTCAGGGAGACCCTCAAACTACTCTTATTGTATCTTGATATTGTGCAGTGAGGACACTGCATTGTTTTTAGTTGGGGGTGGCTTTAGGGAATATACTTTATTTTTACATTGATGCTTAACTTGTGCCCTTTCCGGGCTTATGCTTTTGTATGGATATTGTCTGCCCTTGCCGGGCTTGTTTTACTATTGTTTATCATGTGCCTTTGCCGGGCGTAGTTTGTGATTTGTGGTACAATTGTGGATTAGTCGCTTTTGTTATTCTATTTTATTTTTATTTATTTATTAATTTTCTTTAGTAGTTTTTAGTTTATGTTATTTTTATTCCGTTAGTATTAGTTGCTTTTGTTATTTTATTTTCTTTAGTAGTTTTTAGTTATTTTATCTTCATTCTTTTAGTGTTTATTTTATTTTCTTTAGTAGTATTTAGTTTATATTATTTTTATCTCTTTAGTAGTAATATACTTTTCAATAAATTTCCTTGGGTTTTCTTTATGCTATGGTTCTTTCCCGAGGAATAGTTTTGCGTTGAACCAGGTGACGTTTCCCTATGATGGATGGCGTGACGACTTTCTTAAGGGAATTTATCTTGTTTTGTTATGTGGAGACTTTTGGATTGTTTGGTACTAATAAAATTAGTATCTTGTATGTGAAGTGTGAATTAAGAATACCCCTCCGAATTTTGATTGTAAATTGAAAAAGTAAGTTGCATGGAGAAGAATAATTTTTGTGATAGCATTTTGGCTCATTTTGTGACTCTTTGCCCAATAGTTGGCATGATATTGCTCTAATTGCTCTTATTAAGATGGTAAATTGATCCGTCTTGATTAGTTCATGTGCCATGTGTATTAGTTTTTGTTAAAAATAATTCTTGTGTTTACTTTTATCATCTAGAACTTGCCCGCTTGGTCTTTCAATCCTAATGTTAATTATGTTTGGTTTGAGGGATGACCTTAGGCATTCTTTGTAATCCTTGAAAGCCTCTTTAGCCTTTCAAGCCTACCATTGCATAAATATTATCACTAGTTTACCCCATTTGAGCCTTTAACCTTTTCTTTGGCTACCTCATTACAAACATTTACCCTTTTGTGAAATAATTCCCTCTTTTTAACCCGTTCCGCCTTGAATGTTTAGAATTAGGCTAAAAGCCTAAGTTGGGGGTGTTGGTAATATTTGGAAAATGGCGAAGATGTACATTGTGTGTAGAAGAAAATACCTCAAAATTGTGTTAGATGAAGATACTCAAGCTCCAATACAAAAGCAAAAGAAAATATATGTATAATTAATGGAGTCTTGAGAAAATTAGAGAGGTACTTTAAGATGGTTCTATGTTGGTAACTAGATGTCAATAAGGACTATGTGGTATAAAAAGAAGCAAAGTGCAGAACGAAAGACAAATGGGAGTAGTGTTTAAGGAGGGAGTAGTCACTTGTATCCCAAATGCTTATCCTACCCTTCCTTAAGCCTACATTACAAGCTTGAAAAGTCCTTATGGGATCTCCAGCCGAATGTTCTTGAATAGGCAGCGAATTAAAATAAGGGTAAGCTTATGGCATGATATTTTGTAACACTTAAAATTCTTTGTTGAGAGTAAGTGTCTTTGTACATTTATCCCTTGTGTTGTTATTGTAAATATGGTGATTTTGGGATTTTCTTTCTTGTGAGGGCACATGGATTATGATGGATTGGTAACATTGATATATTCTGAATTGAGCAAATTGAGCATATGTAGTAGACTAGTGCTTTTGAGTCACTTCTTGAGGCTTGGTTCTTGTCACTTGATAAATTTGAAACTCCATTGCATTCTTGAGATTGAGTTTTAAATGAGGGAGTTATTTGGTTGAGTCACATGCTTGAGCCTAATTATTAGTACCAACCAAAACCAAAAGTGTTGTGCTTAATTGGAGAATGTGATTTGAAGATGATAGCGATGCTAATTGAGCTTTAAATGTTAGAGCCTCATTGAGTATTTGGTTTTGATTTGCTTGAGGACAAGCAAAAGCTTTAAGTTGGGGGTGTTGATGAGTGGTGATTTTACCATTTATTCTAGTCTCTTTTATTTAGTTTTTGTCTCCTTTAATTATAAAATGAGGTGATGTATGGTGTGCATTGCTAGATTTTTAGGTACAATGATCCTTGAAGAGAGTTGAGATCAAATGAAGTGAAATTGTGCAAAAAGAGTAAAAGATGTGAAAATATTTCCATTGGAATAGCATTTGCACAGGCAGGTCCGCATCTGTGAGAAAAGGTCCGCTTCTGTGGAATGAGACTTGTAAGACAAAAATTGCATCTGCGATTGATAAACCGCTTCTGCGGTCGCGCTTCTTCGCATGAAGACTGCTTCTGCGGACGCGCTTCTGCGTTCTTTTTACCGCTTCTGCAAAAGCCATTTTCCACCAATCATCGATTCTGCAAGCATGCATCCACATCTGTGGAACCGCACCTGCGAGGGTTGTTCCGCAAGTGCGGCCAACAAGCTTCAACTCTGGATTAGATTTGGCAATTCACATTTTTCCTATCCCAAACCCACAAATACACGACCTAGCTCATTTGTAAAGGATCTTTGGAATATCTTTGGATTATTTTTGAGTCTCTTGACTAGAGAACACAAGTTTTGGAGCTAGGGTTCTTGCACACACACTTGGGTCTTGAAGATTTGAAGCTTTTGGTTGAGAATTTCTTACCCATTTATGTTCATTTCTTCATTTACATGCTTTGTATTGAATATCTAAGTGTATAGTATTTTTTCCAACAATTGAATCTTGTTTATGAGAATATTCATATTTAAAGTGTGGATTAAATATCTTGTTGTGCTTATGCATTGAACAATTTTTATTTATTATGAAGTGAGTTATTGTTTCTTTAATTATTCTTATTCTTTAATGTTTCCAAAGGGATTAGCTAACCCTAGGACTCGCCCATTCACTTCGAATTAATTTTGGGAAAGATAATTTGGGGTTGGGAAAGATTAATTAACAAGAACTTGAGGCGTTAACCCTCACTTTATAGATTCTACCTAGGGATAGGATTGAACTACTTGTAGCCATATTCGGGTGTGCTTAATCTCTTAATTGTTTTAGGGATAACTCAATTAGGAAGTCTTGTTAGTCTTCGAAAGAATCTAATATAGAATTATTACCCGAGGCTAATTAACATAAACTCGCTCATATTTGTAAAATCGTGAAATACATTGGATCGTCACTTGAGTGTAATTCCCAATGCATCTAAGCTTGTAGCTATTGATCATTTTACTTGCTTTCTATGTTAGTTTATTCTTCCGCATTTAGCTATAATATTTTCACAATCACCCTTTAAGTGTTTGGCTTAGCATAACAAGTGATAATTCTCTTACACGCCTAATCGCCTACATATTGTTCTTTGTGGGATTCGACCCCGACTCATAGTTGGGTAAATTATATTGCATGCGACCGTTTCCATTTACCTTTTAGTAGTGGATTTGGACGTTATTACCAATCACCATTTAGTGAACCGAATAATCCTTCTCATGGGGCTGCTATTGCTGCAAGCATAACCAATCACCCTACCATTCTGCACTAGCACATCATCAAGACCAACACGTGAATCATCACAATACACTATATAAGCCCCCAAACCTGTGGGTAATACCAATATTGGGGCTGCAATAGACAGCAAAGTGACAATAGTAGTCTAACCACATACACATAGGAAAAGTATCCCACACCATATTCGTATCATCAAAGCTCGCTGGTGTCCAACTGATATCGAGTACTCAAAATCACGTTTGGTTAGTAGAAAAGAATCGAAGATAGAGGCTTCATGCCGAGATGAAGTCGCACGACATGGAATCAAGAAAGGGAAAGATTCCTAAACGCCAATAGCTTCTATGAGATAAGTACCGACGTCTTTGTACTGATCCGCAAGACTCTACTAGGCCTGCTCATGACTCATGAGACATACAAGAACCTAGTTATCTGATACCAACTTATCATGACCTAAAATGTCGCCGGAGCTGTGTTGGCGCCTAAGACAGCTTGCTGGTAAGCCAACAATACATATGCAAAAATAAACTTCAACAATGATAGAAAATAGCATCAAATACGGTATAATATAAATTACTGAATTCAAAATAGCAATACAACAGAAAAACCATTCCAAAATCTGGTGGCATCGAGTACATGAGCTCTATTGAATACTAAATACAGAGACTGAACAAAAATGCGATACTGTTTGAATGAATAAATTGTAGTAATAATAGATCGACGATGGGACTTTAAGGCCTGTGAATGTGACAACAATACTACCTTGAAATCTCTAACAAATCTGGATATGGCTCATTGCCAACCACCAAGATCAGCAACACCTGGATTTGCACAAGAAGTGCATAGTGTAGTGTGAATACAACCAACCCATGTACTTAATAAGTAGCATGCTTGACCTCGGGCTGAAAGCAGTGACGAACTTAACAAGGTTTGATGCTCACACAGCCAACAACAACAATAATAGCAGAATAATAGCAGATAGGTGAAAAATAGCTCAAATAATAACAGATTCAACTTTAATACAATAACAGGAGAAAAAGCATGCTTTTCAGGAATATTAGTCAAGGCATCAGCTTTTCCAGAGAAATCACTTAGATAGAGTCTTATCAAAGAAAAACTATGATTTCAAACTCTAAACATCTTGTAGAGACATCAAATACTAAATAGCATAAGGAAAGTACAACTTTATGCATGCATGTCATATATATATGGAAAATCAACAACTATCACAATCTAATCGTCAAGTATACACAATCCTTATCACATCCTTAGAGCCTAGCACAAGTACCCATAAGTCATACTATGACTCTTAGGACTCTCACGGTGCCTGGCAAATTTCCCATGGATCCTCAAACACAAACACATACACACACTCAACACTGTACGGGTGCCTGACATAAGTCCCTCACCAAGCACGTAACATGTGCTTGTACTCACAGGATACAAAGTAACATGGGTTATCACTTGACTTCGGAGGGACGGATCCTTTCCAAAGCATTGATTGGATCAAAGTCAATGATCATCGTAACTCATCCCAATATGGGGCCCGGCGCATGCGTTACCTCACTATTAATACCACTCAGCCCAATATGGGGCATGGCATACACGTCACCTCACTATCAACAACAACATGACTCTACAGCCCAAGATCAACCATCAATCCGCTCAAGTCTCCATATGCCAACATCTCACAAAATAACAATCAATATACCGTATAGAATATACCCACATGCTACAACTCAGCTCAAACCCGTGTCACACGCAAAGACCCAACACATGTGAGATGACATATAAAAAGTGCACGGAGATAAAGTTATAACACGTGGATATAATATTATAACTAGAAAATATGACTATAGCTATGACAACAACTCAACATAGAAAAAATAACCCAATCATATTTCAAATAGATAAGCACAAACCCTAGACATGATTTCAAGCATGAATAATAGCCGACGTAGTTACAAGTAGAGAAAACACGATATCAAAGAAGCATGATAGCAAAATAAGGCATATAATGGCTCAAGAACTTCCCGAATCACGAATAACCATGGTGCACACATATACGCTCGTCATCTTGCATATACATCACCCTCGACACATAACAAATATCAGATCCAACGGGGAAATTACCCCCAACCAAGCTTAGACAATATACTTACTTTATTCGTGCTAGTCTTCATCTTCGAATTGCATCAAAACCTTGACCTAGCTCTCCAATCGCATATATCCAAGCCAAACATCATCCAAGGGAGTCCAAAATACCACAGGAAGTGATTCTAATCCATAAAGCTTCGATATTTGAAGAAATTCCCAAAAGTTAAAAAAATAAGTCAACCAGGCCTCACGTGCCCAAAATTCGAAACCAATACCAAAACTCGGTGATCCAAAACTTGTCAAATACAAATATGTAATTAGATACAAAGTTGAGTCCAAATTGGTACTCAAATCCCAAAAATACACACTCTTAAAGTGTAGACAAAAATACCAAATTGTATTCCTTAGATTCGTCAATGAAATGTCAAAGTCGAAGATAGAATCATGAATAATAATCAAATCTGAGTTAAGAACACTTACCCAATCCACATGGGTGAAAATCACCTCAAATATTATTCCAATCCGAGCTCCCAATCTCAAAATATGATAAATTAAGTTTACCCTCGAATATAATATTCTCCCAGGCATTCTCGCTCCTGCGAAACTCCAGCTCGCTTTTGCGAGTCCCCTGCTCGCTTATGAGACTTCCAATAAAATAGGCCCTCATTGCATTTTTAGCCCTACTACCGCATCGACAAAATGCAGGTGCGACTCCACAAATCCAAATACAATATCCAAACTTATTCGAAATCTCACAACATCACATTTCACATCAAAATTCAAGAATCAAAGATCAAAATTATTCTCTTAACTTTCAAACAATCCAAATTCACCGAACTCGTCCGAATCACATTTAGACGTTTCAGATCACAACTAAACTTTTCGTACAAGTTCTAATCAACATAATGAACTTAAAACATGGATAAACTACAATCTGAGCCTAATAACACCAAAACCAACTTTCAGTAAAACCTATAAACTTTCCAATTCTTAAAATTGACAACTTTCGGCAATGGAGCCAAAATCTTCTACGAACACCCAAATTCAAATCCGAACATATACCCACTTCCAAATCACCATACGAACCTATTAACATCAAATCACGATCCCAAGGCCGTTTACTTAAAATTTAAATCTAGGTCAACTCTTCCAACATATTGCTTCCAAATTAAGAATTACTCTTTCAAATCAACTCCAAACCTCTCAAAAATTATAACCAACCATACACACAAGTTAAAATGCGTCATACAAAGATACTCAAAGTCTCAAACTATCAAACGAAATGCTAAAGCTCAAAATGACCGATCAGGTCATTACATAGATGATTTGAATAGTGTGAGATACTTGGGAACATAGAGACTTGTGTACAGATTGAGTTGTTATGGAAAGTGAGTTGTCCATGCAGATTATTATGATTGGATTTGGTTGCATCTCGCAATGATATTATATTTGAATCGGGTTGCACGCTACAACAACGTTTGGACGTGGATTCGTCCCCCCGGATTCAGGTGATTACCCCTATTACTTTGGGCCTGTAAGCGCACACACATGGATTTGTGCTTAGCGAGAGGTAATTATGTCAGGAATGCATATTGTATTGGGTGATTGTGGATTAGTATTGGTTTAGTGCTAAGGATTGATTATTGAGCATGCATTGACATCCTAGATTGTGTAGAAACAATTATATACATTATTGACATATGCATATTCATATGTATATGGCTTGCTAGCATATTTTTGGACACCTACAAAGTGTCAGATTTTATGTACATGTAGAGTCTTTATCATGCAGTGACACTTAGAATTATGTTGGACCATTCATATAAGTGTTATTTGGAAATTACTAAGAAAATGGACCTTTATCATGTGTAAGTCCTTTGAGATCATGTAAGAATACTTGAACTAAAGATACTTGGTAAAAATTGTGTTGATACATGGATTTGGTACATTTGTACATGCTTTGATCTGGTTATTTAAAGTCATGCTTATTGCTTTTTTCTTGAATTGTGCACCTTATTGTTGGCATCGGATGTTATTTGGCTGCTCCTTGGATATTTCTTTGCTATTATACATGGTAATGAACTGCACAGGTTATCTATATCTTTTGAGTAAACCTCGCCACTACCTCGTTGAGTTTAGTCTTGATATTTGCTGAGTACATGAGGTTGGTTATACTCATACTATATTTCTACATCTTGCTTCTAGATTTTGGAGCTGAGGTATTGTGGAAGACGAAGTATGATTATTAAAATGTGTCAGGGTACTAGTTGCCAGCTACCATTTTGTTCATGGTAGTTCAGAATTTATACTTCTATTTATGGACATTCAACAAGATATTGTACATTTTACGTACCATTATTATAAATTTTAATCTTAGTAGGTCATGACTTGTACTACCAGTTATTATGCATAGTTGTATTGATTTTTTGCATTCTTATTATATTATTTATGGGATGGCCTTCAGTTCGAACTGTGCTATATCTTGGTTGACTTACCTAGCATGTTGGGTTAAGTTTCATCATGACTTAGTGGGATTTTGGATCATGACTCTTTATTATGTGGATGATGTGTGCTCTGGAAGTGCATTACTTAATCAAGGTTCTTTCTGCCCGAAGAAACATCATATTTTGATGTGGCATCAAAGACTAGGTCATTCTTCATTTGGTTACATTAAGTATTTGTTTCCTACATTATTTTCATATTGTAATCCTTTGAATTTTAAGTGTGATGTTTGCGTGTTAGCAAAGAGTCATTGTGCTTCTTACCTATTGAGTTCTAATAAAATATTTAAACCATTTTCTTTGATTCACTCTGATGTATGGGGTCCTGCTCCTATCCTTGCGTTATCAGGATATCGTTGGTTTGTGATTTTTGTCGATGATTGTAGTCGTATGACTTGATTATAATTAATGAAAAATACGTGTGATATATATATATATATATATATATATATATATATATATATATATATATATATATATATATATATATATATATATATATATATATAGCTTTTGCCAATTTCATAAGATGATACAAACTCAATTATCTACTAGTTTTAAAGTTGTATGATCGGATAATGGTGAAGAATTTATAGCGAAGGTATTACAATCTTATTTTCAAGATCATGGTATTATTCATTAGACAACTTGCTCTTTTACACCTCAACAAAATGGCGTGGTTGAAGGACAAAATTGCCTTATTCTGGAAATTACTTGTCCTAGTGGTGCTAATATGGAATCCTATGCTTGGGAAGATGCTATTTTGTATATTTTATATTTGATGAACTGTCACAACCCCAATTTTTCTCCGTAGGATGTCATGATAGAACCTAGTCTTTACGACTAGGTAAGCCTAACATTCAATAATAGCTTGACTGAAATAATTAACAGAAATACCAAAAGAGGTCTAATAAACTAATAAAATCTCCCAAAAAAGAATTCAACAAGCACTTTCCCCAAAACCGGTAGAACTGAGTCATAAGCTTAATAGAGTAAGCTAAAATGTCTACTACATCACCATCTGAATGAAAAATACAAAAAGAGAAAAGATAAAGGAAGGTGACTCTGAGGCCTATAGACGGCAAGAAGGCGTACATTGAAGTCTCCGTAAGTAGCTAACAGACGATTACTAATGTCCGGCACGAGCAGATGTACATGGATTTGCACAAAAAGATGTGCAGCAGCGTAGTATGAGCACACCATAACGGTACCTAATAAGTATCGAGCCTAACCTCTGTACAGTAGTAACGAGGCCATGTCAAGACACCTACTAGGCTATAAATGAGCAGTATGAAAACATAATAAGGATAAATAATAGAAGCCATAGAAATAACTGATACGAAATAAGTTAATAGCATGAACTAATACCGGAATTGTATACATGGATATAACATAATGAAATCAATTAAAGAGAACCACAATGATCATATACAGACAATAATTGATAGAACAAGGAAGGAAAAAACAACAAGAAGTATTCCCATCAAAACTCTTCACAACATGAGATAAACAACAAGAATCACAACGATGTACCGCCTCGTGTACAATAAGAATCACAACCTCAATCCCAATCTCTCCTTATACCGCCACGTGAGCCATACATATAAATAGTTTTGAAAACGTTTTTTTTTCAAAATAGCTACATGTACATTAGCCCACATTATGACACCGCGTGGCTTCACGTAATTCCCTTACAAGCAACACGCACATAAGTCCCACCTTATGATGCTGCATGCACATTAACCCCTATCCTTATACCGCCGCATACACATCAATATCACATCACAACAACAACTCGCACCACAAGTGCCCATATGTCACAACTTGCCAAAAATCTACAATATCAATGTTTCCACAACAATAGCCCATGGCTCCACCACAACATGTACAAGAATATCAACAATAACAATGAATGCAGAATCCTCAACAAGAAAGATATCTCAAAAATTAAAAACTTCGCCTCGATGTGATACGGCTTTCACAACTTCAATACCAATAACTCAACAATGAGAAAGATAATGTGTAACCACGAAACCAAATACAAATAACTCACAACGGAAGAGATAACATGACTTCAAGTAAGAATAATAGTAATGAAAGAGATAACTTGTAACAATAACTTCAAATAATGATAATCGACAATAAAAGAGATGACACGTACGATGGCTTCAAACAATGATAATCAACAACGAAAAAGACAACATGTAACAATAAAAGAGGCAACAAGTTCAACTAAAGCATAGGAGAAAATTATCGAGTAGGATTTAGAACAAGTGTTAACAAAGTCATTTAAGGCATGGAAGGATAGACTAACACAAGTAAGAATAGATTGACTATGAGAATTTAGAATATGATATGACATTTCAATTAAAGCATGGAAAGAGTCTAAGTAGCCTAAACCGGTCAAATATCACATATAACCCATGTACCCACTCATCACCTTGCGTACACAGTTTTCACATAACACAAATGGCACAATCAATCCCAAATCATAAGGGGTAGTTCCCCCATACAAAGTTAGGCAAGATACTTACCTCAACTAGGCCAATTCAACCCTAAGAAATAGATTTTCCCCTAAAATTCGCCTCCACATGGTTCAAATATAACAAAATAGACTTAATATCATCAAAGAATACAAGGGAAATCAATTACAATAGATAAAGTTAAGATCTTTACACTTTTCCCAAAAAGTCAACAAAAGTCAACCCAGGCCCGCCCGGTCAAAACCCGGGTCCAATGGTAGATTTCAACTATCCATGGCCCTATTAGTTCATATATGTGATTAGTTTCAAAATCCGAGTCCAAATCGACTCTCAAAACCCAAATTCTTATTTTTCAAAGACTCAACAAAGTTTCACAAATTTTTACTTTGATTTACATTATTTTGATGTTAAAATCTAAGATATATTGAAGGAATATGATTAGACGCAGATTAGAATCGCTTACCCAAAGTTTGTAGATGAAACTCCCCTCTCCAAATCTCCTCCTATCGAGTCTAGGTTTCTAAAATGAGAGAATGTGTTGAAAAATCCCATATCCCAGCCCTTTGGACTAGCTGCAGTTGTCGTATTTGTGACACAGGGTTCGCATGAACCCTCGCAATTGTGGACCAGGGCTCGCATCATCAATCATCAACGCAATTGCGACAAAAGGCTTCGTAATTGCGAAGCTGGCAACCTTGCAAAAACGAACAAATGTTCGAAAATGCGAACCAAGCCAAAATCCTGTTGACTTTGAAAATGCGAAGGGGAAGGCGCAATTGTGATACCTGAGCCCCCACTATCACCTTCAAAATTGCGAGGATGGTGCTTGCAATTGCGATAACTAACGAATCGAACACTAAAATTAACAACCTCGCAAGTCATAACATCATACGAGCCCTCGCGCAAAAAACTCATCCGAGCTCTCGCTGCTCTAAACCAAACATCCACACAAGTCTAAAAACATCATACGAACTCACTCGCACAATCAAAGCACAAAAGTAACATCTAAAACTAAGAATCGAACGCTAAAATGCATAAGTTTCAAAGTAAATTTCAATAACTTCTAGAATTGCAGCAAGACGTCTGAATTCTATCAATTCAACTTGTAGACAAGTTGTAAATAACATAACAGACCTATTCCAAACTCGATAGATAAAATCAACCTACAGTCAAACTTTTCAACTTCAAATTGACAAATTTCGGCAAAACAACACAAATCAACCTACGGACTTTCGAAATCAATTTCGGGCATACGCCTAAGTCCGAAATCACGATACGAAGCCATCGAAGCCATCAAAACACCGTTATAGGGTCATTTTCATAAAAGTCAAAGTTTGGTCAATATTACTAACTTAGGCTTCTAATTCAAGACTCAAAGGGTCCGAATCAACCCAAAAGCTTCCTGTAATGAAACTAACCAACCTCGCAAGTCATAAAATCATAAACATACATGTATGAAGCATAAAAAGGGGTAACAGGGTAAAATTACTCAAAATTACCGGTCGGGTCATTATATTTTCCTCCCCTCTTAAAACAAACGTTCATCCTCGAACATGCATAAGGACATACATGAAGTGATGAAAAGATGAGGGTAATGACTCTGCATGTCGTGCTCGGTCTCCCAGGTCGCCTCATCGATCGGATTACCCTTCCATTGAACCTTCACTGAAGCAATGTTCTTTTATCTCAACTTCTGAACCTGTCTGTCCAAGATAGCCACCGACTTCATAATATAAGTCAAATCCTAATCCGATTGGACTGTGCTGAAGTTTAAAACATGAGACGGATCACCATAATACTTCTGGAGCATAGAAACATGGAACACCGGATGAATCATAGATAAACTAGGTGACAATACAAGCTTCTAGGCCATCTCACCAATCCTCTCAAGGATCTCAAAGGATTTGATATACCTAAGGCTCAACTTGCCCTACTACCCGAACCTCATCACACCCTTCATGGGTGAAACTTGGAGCAAGAATCGCTCTCTAACCATGAATGCAACATCACAAACCTTGTGATCCGCATAACTCTTCTGTCTAGATTGGGCTGTACGAAGCCGATCCTGGATCAACTTGACCTTTTCCAAGGCATCTCGAACAAAATCTGTGCCTAATAACTTAGCCTTTCCTGGCTCAAACCAACCAACTGAAGAATGACATCGTCTCTCCTATAAGGCCTCATAAGGAGCCCTCTGAATACTCGATTGGTAGTTATTGTTGTAGGCAAACTCCACAGGCAGCAAGAACTGATCCCAAGAACCCCCGAAATCCATAACATAGGAACAAAGCATATACTCTAAAATCTGAATGGTTTGCTCGGACTGTCAGTCCGTCTGGGGTGAAATGTCGTACTCAACTCAAACCATATGCCTAGCTTGCACTGTACAACTCTGCAGAAATGCGATGTGAACTGCGTACCCCAGTCAGATATGATGGATACCGGCATGCCATGAAGTCAGACAATCTCGCGGATACCAGCATGCCATAAAGTCAGACAATCTCGCGGATACCAGCATGCCATGTAGTCACTACCGAAATAAAATGAGCCGACTTAGTTTACCTGTCCACAATCACCCATACAGCGTCAAGTTTCTTCTGAGTCTGTGGGAGCCCAACAACAAAGTCCATGGTAACACGCTCCCATTTCCACTCAGAAATCTCAAGTCGCTAAAGCAAACTTCCAGGCCTTTGATGCTCATATTTCACTTGCTGACAATTTAGGCACCGAGCTACATAGTCCACTATGTCTTTCTTAATTCTCCTCCACCAATAGTGCTGCCTCAAATCATAATACATCTTAGAAACACCAAAATGAATGGAGTACTGCGAACTGTGGACCTCCTCAAGAATCAACTCACATAGCCCATCCACATTGGGCACACATAAACGGCCCTACATTCGTAACACACCGTGATCTGCAATAGAAACCTCCTTGGCATCGCCATGATGAATCGTGTCTTTTAGGACAAGCAAATAGGGTTCATCATACTGACGCTCTGTGATGCGATCATATTGAGAAGACCGAGAAACCATGCAAGCAAGAACTCAACTAGGCTCTGAAACATCCAATCTAACAAACTGATTGGCCAAGGCCTGAACATCCAATGCTAATGGCCTCTCCTTTGCCGGTAGATATTCTAAACTGCCCAAACTTTACGCCTTTCGACTTAAGGCATAAGCCACCAAATTGGCCTTCCCGGATTATATAGAATGGGGATATCATAGTCCTTAAGCAAATCTAAACATCTCCGCTGTCGCAAGTTAAGATCTTTCTTTGTAAACAAATGTTGTAGACTCCGGTGGTCAGTAAAGACCTCACTAGGGGACACCGTAAAAATAGAGCCGCCAAATCATCAAGGCATGCACAATAGCTGCCAATTCCAAGTCGTGGACCAGATAATTCTTCTCATGGACCTTTAGGTGTCTAGGCGTATAAGCAATCACCCTACCATCTTACGTCAACAGTGCGCCAAGGCCAACACGTGATGCATCATAATACACAATGTAAGACCCTGAACCCATAGGCAACACCAACACTAGCTTGTAGTCAAAGCAGTCTTGAGCTTTTGAAAGCTCGCCTCACACTCCTCGGACCATCTGAAAGGAGCACCCTTCTAGATCAATCTGGTCATAGGTGCAGCAATAGATGAGAAATTTCTATGAAATGATGATAATACCCAGCCAAACCAAGTAAACTCTGAATCTCAGTAGCTGAGGATGGTCTGGGTCAACTCTTCATTGCTTTAATCTTCTTCGGATATACCTTGATCCCCTCACTTGATACAACATGACCCAAAAACTCTACCGAATCAAGCCAGATTTCATACTTTTAGAATTTTGCATACAACTTCTTCTCTCTCAAGGTCTGAAGCACGATCCTCAGGTGCTACTCATGATCTTCCCGACTGTGGAAGTACACCAAGATGTCAATAAACAAAATGATGAATGAACCAAGATATGGATGGAACACACTATTCATTAGGTGTATAAATGTTGCTAGGGTGTTGGTCAGCCCAAATGACATCAGAAGGAACTCGTAGTGGCCATACCGAGTCCTAAAGGTAGTTTTTGGAATATCCGGATCCCGAATATTTAGTTGATGGTAACCTGACCGCAAAATAAATCTTTGAGAACACTCTAGCACCCTGTAGCTGATCAAATAAGTCAACGATACGCGACAATGAATACCTGTTCTTCACTAAACCTTGTTCAACTGCCAATAATCAATACACATATGCATAGAACAATCATTCTTATTCACAAAAAAGACCGGAGCACTCCACGGTGACACAAATGTAATACCATACTTGGCACGTCGGCCGTATTTCATATTTCATGCTGGCCCTTTTCATTTTCAAATATCATCATGGGTTATCAGCAACAAGGCATTTCCAGTCAAGATTTTAAGTACGCATATGAGCAATTTAGAGTATTAAGCACATTGAGTTTTCTTCCACAAGGAGTTCATAATAACTTTCATTTGAAGCATGACTTGAAGTCATAACATTTCAACACACAAAACATACTTTGAGCACATTCTCGAATGATAACATAATATGACGAGAGCATTCGGAACATATTTTAAACATGTATATTTCGACGCAATACTTATTTGGAATAGACAAATTTATAATGAATAACTCTGGACATGAGAAATAAGGAATTGGCCCATCGTACTTGAAGCTTACGGGAATATCATGGAATTCGATTCTAAAAGAAACGTTTAGCCAACATACCTCGATTGAGCTTTTGGTAGAATTATTACAATGTTCTGAATGTCACGACCCAACTGGAGGGTCATGACTAGCACCCGGGCCATACTTGGCGAGCACCAACGTACATTTTATCTAACCTTCCTTATTATCTTTAAGGGCCAACAAGATCAATATAAATAGTAGACATGGATCATGAACATCCAACAATGAAAGATAATGTCATGAACATACATAACATGGGACGACAAGACTGTCAAGAAACTATATATAAGGTACGAGCTACCATGATGCCATAAAAGACTATACAACAAAAATCAGCCGACAAGGCATTCTAAACCATACATAAGTCGACACCTGTCTATGAGCCTCTAAAAGAACATAAATGCTACAACATTGCCGGAACAGGGCCCCGACATACCCATAATGTCTATAACAAAAATGCATACCAAGACCACGGCAAGTCCGGAGAAGGGATCTCGCCAATAACCGCTGAACCGGATAGCCTACTGTGATGGGGGAGCTGCGTCTACCCGTCTATCAGGACCTGCAGCACGACATGCAGCGTCCACAAATAAAAAGGACGTCAGTACGAATAAAGTACTGAGTATGTAAGGCAGGAAAGCATAAGTGAGAACAGTAATGTAAACAGGGATAGGGAATATACAACCTGTGACATCTGGGTACCTCTGAGGGCTACTGACATGAAATACATGATACACACATATATATATACATAAACTTTTAAAACATACGCCTTTGTGGGCATCACCATCATCATATCGTACCCGGCCGTAATAGGCTCGGTAAAACGTACCCGGCCATCATAGGGCTCGGTAGAATCGTACCCGGCCACGTGGAGCTCGGTAAAACCCAACTGATCAGTGGTTGCACAATAGGTGCCATACCCGGCCGACTATAGTGCGGCTCGGTAGAGTAAAACAGATACATATATATGATGCATGCTGGACTCATTGGAATCACATTTTGAACCTTTCGGAGTGACGTAAGGTCGGTATCCTTCGTACATGTTATTAGGATTAACTCTTCATCAAGAATCTTATAAGAATAAGGAACTACCAACAACATTGATAATATAAGAATAAGAGAAGTAACATCAATATCAATCGTTTCATAAGAAGGGCAGCAATGTAAGTACTGCTAGCTTCTAAGAGTAGAGTATCTTTGGGAGCTCGTTCATTACATTATGTACAATCGGAGTCGTGCAAAAGAATGAAGGGGATAGCCTCACATACCTTGTATATACTGCCCAACCTCAAGCTATGCAAATGTCACGACTCCTTAGTCTACAATAAGACAAATGACACTATCATTATCGTTTAAGCATCGTAACTATTATGTATCGACCACAACCTATTTTACGATGAAACGGACAGAACCTCCCCTATTTATATGACTTCCCATAAGTCAATACAATCACCAAACAGCCCAAACAACATCATTAATAATCATATTGAGCCTCCAAAACAGTCCACCAACCAACAACATTACGACCAAGCCTTTCGATATATATTTCACAAGTTCTAGCTTCAACGACTTAGCTGCAACTTGCATAATCTTAAATATATATAGAGTAAGAGGTTACTTACCTTTAAACAGAAAGAACAACTCCAATTTGACCTTAATTTTCCACGAAATATCCCTTCAATTCTGCCACAAGAATAAGGAAGCAAAACTAGCAATTAATTCGGGTTTTTTCGGCACTAGAATTACTTTAGAAGACTTGAAATCACCTAGGGTTGATATTAAAAACTTGAAGGTGTATTTACAGGACATAAAACACTTAAAACAACCCCCCACACGAGCTGGAACAACACAAAAATCAGCAACAACAAGAAGAACAAAAAACTTACTAGCGCCACGGGATTCCTGACATTTGATTTGTGTTGTTTGCCCTTTGTTTGGTTCTTGGATCATGAGAGAACCTTGAGAGACTGATTTTAGGGTTATAAAGTCTGAATATACTGAAAAATAATGACTTAAAACGGGGTTGAGGTATCTGATATATGTCCATATGTCTTAAACCGCCTTTGTGGGCCCCATAGAGAGCAGCTTGGCGCACTCTCGCGAAAATGCGAATATCTCTCTATTCCGAGATCGTATCGATGAACGGTTTAATGAGTTGGAAACTAGACTCATAGATATTCAAGTTGATAGGTAGATCACCCCATAATTCTAAGCACATTGGGAGAAAAATGCAGTAACATTTGACCTAAAGTTTAAGTAAAATTATAAACCTAAGTTGCGACAACTTTTATCGACTTTTGTTTCATAACTCGCTTGACTTCAAGACTTATGATGCGGATATTATATGATTCAAATACATTAAAACAAGACCTCTTGGGACAGTTAATCACCTCTAGTGTTACCCGAAAATATGGGTTACAACATCCTTGATTCGTTTAACTTCTAATATTTGTTAACCACTCTTATACACCCTTGTATCGTTTAAGACCAATAGGATTAACTTCTTATCATCTCAAAGATAATCTCTTCTTGGATTTACGTCGACTAACTTACGGCGTGATCTATGGTATGCGAATTTGGGTTGTAACACCCTCTCCCCCTTAGGAACATTCGTCCTCGAATGTAAGGGTTTATGGGGTGTCTAACTCATCGTGGATTCCGACGGAGATTTCCGGCTGAGTTTCCCCCATAAAATGGACACTAGCCAAACTTGCAAGCAGTTAAACCCAACCTATGGCCTTACAAGACTATACAAAGCATTATGGATATGTACATTATCTGCATATCACCATTTTGTATTAAAAAAAAGAGTATTCACAAGCTATTGCTTACCTCATAGAGCCGTTTCACCTTATAATGCGTCCTTCTTTCCCCCGGCATCCTCGTTATCTTCACTCTGGAATAGGTAAGGGTATTTAGACTTCATCTCCTCTTCTGCTTCCCATGTCATTTCTTCTATATTCTTGTTCCTCCATAATACTTTCACGGAAGCTACATCCTTTGTTCTCATCTTGCGGACTTGTCGATCGAATATAGCCACTGGCACTTCATCATATGATAGATCCTTTGTATCTTGTACATCTTTGATAGGGATGACCCGAGAAGGGTCTCCAATACATTTTCTCAACATAGATAAATGGAATACCGGGTGGACAAATTCCAATTCAGATGGCAATTCTAACTCGTAAGCAACCTGTCCAATTCGTCGAAGAATTTTGTACGGCCCAATATACCGCGGAGTCAACTTACCCTTCTTTCCAAAACGCATAACACCCTTCATCGGCGAGATCTTCAGGAAAACCCAATCACCAACCTCAAATTCCAGATCACGACGCCGGACATCGGAATAAGACTTTTGCCTGCTTTGTGCCGTCCTCAGTCGCTCTTGTATCACTTTCACCTTCTCAATGGCTTGGTGAATCAAATCTGGCCCACATAATTCTGTCTCACCGACTTCAAACCATCCAACTGGTGATCTACATCTCCTCCCGTACAGTGCCTCATACGGGGCCATTTTAATACTGGAATGGTAGCTATTATTGTAGGCAAATTCTATAAGTGCCAGATGGTCATCCCAATTCCCCTTGAAATCTAGAACACATGCTCGTAGCATATCTTCAAGCGTCTGGATGGTACGTTTAGCCTGTCCGTCAGTCTGCGGATGGAATGCAGTGCTGAGATTTACTTGTGTACCTAAACCCTTCTGAAAAGACCTCCAAAAGTTAGCCGTAAATTGAGCTCCTCGGTCTGATATAATAGATACCGGCACACCATGAAGCCTAACAATCTCCTTGATATATAACTTCGCATAATCTTCAGCCGTGTAAGTTGTCTTAACTGGTAGAAAATGGGCAGATTTTGTAAGTCGATCAACTATCACCCAGATGGATTCAAACTTATGATAAGAGCAAGGTAATCCAATAATGAAGTCCATATTAATCACCTCCCATATCCAGGTCGGAATCTCTATATTCTGAATCAATCCACTAGGTTTCTGATGCTCGATCTTTACTTGTTGACAATTAGGACACTGGGCTACAAATTCTGCAATAGACTTCTTCATGTTATCCCACCAATACTGCTCCTTAACGTCATGATACATCTTTGTCGAGCCAGGATGGATAGAATATTGGGACTGGTGAATCTCAATCATAATCTTCTCTCGCAACCCTGCCACACTAGGTACACATAATCGGCCCTGGTATCTCAGTGTCCCATCTCCTCCGATCTTGAAAGCTGTAATCTTACACTGCTGAATTCCCTCTCTCAATCTTACTAAGGTAGGATCTTCATATTGCCGTGCTTTTACCTCGGCTACCAAAGATGATTCTGCTGTATTCTGTACAGTAACACCTCCGTCATCAGAGTCCAACAATCTGATTCTCATATTGGCCAGCTGGTGAAGCTCTTTGGTCAACCCTTGTCTACCTGCCTCAATATGTATTAAGCTTCCCATTGACTTACGGCTGAGAGCGTCTGCCACAACATTGGCTTTACCGGGATGGTACAATATCTCGACGTCATAGTCTTTCAGTAATTCAAGCCACCTACGCTGCCTCAAATTCAACTCCTTCTGCTTGAAGATGTATTGTAAACTCTTGTGATCTGTGTAGATGTCAACATGGACGCCGTATAAGTAGTGCCTCCATATCTTCAAAGCATATATTACTGCAGCCAATTCCAAATCATGAGTCGGGTAATTCTTTTCATGCTTCTTCAATTGTCTTGATGCATAAGCAATCACCTTCCCACGTTGTATCAATACGCACCCCAAACCTATACCTGAGGCATCACAATATACCACATAACCTTCTGTTCCTTCTGGGAGAGTGAGCACTGGCGCGGATGTCAATCGATTCTTTAGCTCCTGAAAACTATGTTCACAAGCATCAGACCACTGGAACTTGGTAGCTTTCTGTGTTAACTTAGTCAATGGTGCTGATATAGAGGAAAACCCTTCTACAAACCGCCAATAAAATCCTGCTAGCCCAGGAAGCTGCGGACTTCTGAAGGTGTTGTCGGTCTCGGCCAATTCTTCACTGCATCGATCTTCTGAGTGTCGACACTAATACCCTCATCAGATATCACATGGCCAAGGAATGCTACTGAGTTCAGCCAGAATTCACATTTAGAGAGCTTAGCATATAACTTATGATCCTGAAGGGTCTGTAATACTATCCGCAAGTGGCCCGCATGTTCCGCCTCCGAACGAGAATACACCAGAATGTCATCAATGAATACGATCACGAACACATCAAGATAGGGCCTGAATACACTATTCATGAGATCCATAAAAGCTGCTGGGGCATTTGTTAGCCCGAACGACATCACCAAGAACTCAAAATGCCCATATCTTGTCCGGAAGGCCGTCTTTGGAATATCTTTCTCCTTAACCCTCACCTGATGATACCCTGAATGCAAGTCAATCTTGGAGAAATACTTGGCACTCTGGAGTTGGTCAAACAGGTCATCAATTCTTGGAAGTGGATACTTGTTCTTTATTGTAAACTTATTCAACTTTCGATAATCGATACACATCCTTAACGACCCATCTTTCTTCCGCACGAACAAGACTAGCGCACCCCAAGGTGAAGTGCTAGGCCTAATGAAACCCTTATCCAGCAAGTCCTTCAACTGTGCTTTCAACTCTCGCAACTCTGCCGGGGCCATCCTATATGGAGGGATAGAGATCGGTTGAGTGTCAGGCAATGCATCAATGCTAAACTCAATCTCTCTTTCAGGAGGAAGGCCTGGGAGTTCATCTGGGAAAACATCTGGAAATTCATTGACCACGGGGATTAATTGTAGAGTAGGCAGCTTCGCCTCCGCATCCCTAACGCGAACAAGATGATAAATGTAACCTTTTGAGATCATCTTCCTTGCCTTAAGATAGGAAATAAACCTACCTTTCGGCGTAGCAATGTTCCCCTTCCATTCAATGGCGGGTTCACCTGGAAACTGAAACCTAACCATCTTCGTACGACAGTCAACATTTGCATAGCATGAGGCCAACCAGTCCATTCCCATTATCACATCAAAATCAACCATTTCTAACTCAAATAAATTTGCCGAGGTTTGACGACTACAAATCATCACAGTGCAACCTTTATAAACCCTTCTAGCAATCACAGAATCTCCTATCGGAGTGGATACCGCAAGTGGTTTACTTATCAATTCAGGTTCAATGCCAAACTTATTAGCCACAAAGGGTGTAACATATGATAAGGTAGATCCTGGATCAATTAGCGCATATACATCATAAGAAAACACAGACAATATACCTGTAACAACATCCGGAGATGACTCGAGATCTTGTCGACCTATTAGAGCATAGGTTCGATTTTGAGCACCACTCGAACTCGGCACTGAACCTCTACCTCTACCACGACCTGTCGACTGTTGAAAACCTTGTGCTGGAGGTCGAACTGATGAGGAAGAACCAGACACAGATCCAGTCGGTTGAGCCATACCACCACCTTCTCTGTTAGGACAATCCCGCATCATATGGCCACGCTGTCCGCAATAATAGCACGCATCGGAACCTCGACGGCACAGTCCAAAGTGGGCCTTTCTGCACTGATCACAACGAGGTGTTGGGGGTCTCGTCTGACTAGTATCTCTATGAAATTGTGAGCCTGATGCCCTCGAACTCTGACCTGAACCATAATAGGTAAATCGATCATACCGAGGCCTCTGAAACTGTGGAGGAGCACTAGCTACAGGTGGCGCCGAACTCCTCGAAGATTGGGGCCTGATACTGCCTCTGAACTCATCAGAATACCCTGCAAATCTCGCCCTCTTATGCTGGCCCCTATCCTGCTCCCTATCTGCCCTTTGCTGGCGCTTACGATCCTCTAGGGTCTGGGCATAAGCCTGAATACGGGAAATATCCATGCCCTCTACCAAGGAGGCTGTTGTGCACTCATTTATCAGATGTGGTCCCAACCCGTTCACGAACAGATGCACCCTATCACTCATCTCTGACACCATATGGGGAGCATACCTTGCTAAAGAATCAAACTGTATACTATACTCTCGTACACTCATATTACCCTGTCGAAGGTTCAAGAACTTATCAGCTCTAGCTCGTCGTATCTCAACTGGCAAGTAGTGACGAAGAAAGGCCTCAGAAAATTCCTTCCACACGGCTGGAGGAGCGTTCGGACCCCTAGATCTCTCCCAACTATCATACCAAAAAACCGCTAAATCCTGTAACCGATAAGAAGCCAACTCTACTGCCTCCGTATCACTAGCATGCATAACCCGCAATGTACGATGAATCTGATCAATAAATATTTGTGGGTCCTCCTTGGGGTCTGATCCGGTAAACACTGGAGGGTCTAGATTAATAAAATCATGAACTCTCACACTAACCGGTTTATCAGCAGCACCGGTACTCTGCCTCTGAGCTTGAGCAGCTACCAAGCTAGTCAACAATTGCACCGCACTGCGCATATCGTGGTCTGTAGTGCCAGACGGAGGAACTGGATGTACTGGGTGCCTCCTAATATCCTCTGGAGGAGACGGAGAGGTATGAGACGGCATCTCACTCTCAGCCTCACTCTGGCCTGCTCTGGCTGGAGGCACCTGAATGTTACCCTCTCCCACAACTGTATCAAGCCATTTACTAATCGCTTGCTTCCTAGTCGAAGGCATCGCTGAAAGAAAACAAGGTGAATATTAGATATGAACACTTACTACTCAACTCTACGCACGATCTAGATTCAGGAAGAAGGTAACAACCCTAGATGTCATGTAGCCTCCTGATTATAAATGTGGCGCGCTACACATCCATAATCAAAACTCTACTAGACACGGCTCATAGACAACCCCTAGGACAGACTTGCTCTGATACCAAGTTTGTCACGACCCAACTGGAGGGTCATGACTAGCACCCGGGCCATACTTGCCGAGCACCAACGTACATTTTATCTAACCTTCCTTATTATCTTTAAGGGCCAACAAGATCAATATAAATAGTAGACATGGATCATGAACATCCAACAATGAAAGATAATGTCATGAACATACATAACATGGGACGACAAGACTGTCAAGAAACTATATATAAGGTACGAGCTACCATGATGCCATAAAAGACTATACAACAAAAATCAGCCGACAAGGCATTCTAAACCATACATAAGTCGACACCTGTCTATGAGCCTCTAAAAGAACATAAATGCTACAACATTGCCGGAACAGGGCCCCGACATACCCATAATGTCTATAACAAAAATGCATACCAAGACCACGGCAAGTCCGGAGAAGGGATCTCGCCAATAACCGCTGAACCGGATAGCCTACTGTGATGGGGGAGCTGTGTCTACCCGTCTATCAGGACCTGCAGCACGACATGCAGCGTCCACAAATAAAAAGGACGTCAGTACGAATAAAGTACTGAGTATGTAAGGCAGGAAAGCATAAGTGAGAACAGTAATGTAAACAGGGATAGAGAATATACAACCTGTGACATCTGGGTACCTCTGAGGGCTACTGACATGAAATACATGATACATACATATATATACATAAACTTTTAAAACATACGCCTTTGTGGGCATCACCATCATCATATCGTACCCGGCCATAATAGGCTCGGTAAAACGTACCCGGCCATCATAGGGCTCGGTAGAATCGTACCCGGCCACGTGGAGCTCGGTAAAACCCAACTGATCAGTGGTTGCACAATAGGTGCCATACCCGGCCGACTATAGCGCGGCTCGGTAGAGTAAAATAGATACATATATATGATGCATGCTGGACTCATTGGAATCACATTTTGAACCTTTCGGAGTGACGTAAGGTCGGTATCCTTCGTACATGTTATTAGGATTAACTCTTCATCAAGAATCTTATAAGAATAAGGAACTACCAACAACATTGATAATATAAGAATAAGAGAAGTAACATCAATATCAATCGTTTCATAAGAAGGGCAGCAATGTAAGTACTGCTAGCTTCTAAGAGTAGAGTATCTTTGGGAGCTCGTTCATTACATTATGTACAATCGGAGTCGTGCAAAAGAATGAAGGGGATAACCTCACATACCTTGTATATACTGCCCAACCTCAAGCTATGCAAATGTCACGACTCCTTAGTCTACAATAAGACAAATGACACTATCATTATCGTTTAAGCGTCGTAACTATTATGTATCGACCACAACCTATTTTACGATGAAACGGACAGCACCTCCCCTATTTATATGACTTCCCACAAGTCAATACAATCACCAAACAGCCCAAACAACATCATTAATAATCATATTGAGCCTCCAAAACAGTCCACCAACCAACAACATTACTACCAAGCCTTTCGATATATATTTCACAAGTTCTAGCTTCAACGACTTAGCTGCAACTTGGATAATCTTAAATATATATAGAGTAAGAGGTTCCTTACCTTTAAACAGAAAGAACAACTCCAATTTGACCTTAATTTTCCACGAAATATCCCTTCAATTCTGCCACAAGAATAAGGAAGCAAAACTAGCAATTAGTTCGGGTTTTTTCGGCACTAGAATTACTTTAGAAGACTTGAAATCACCTAGGGTTGATATTAAAAACTTGAAGGTGTATTTACAGGACATAAAACACTTAAAACAACCCCCCACACGAGCTGGAACAACACAAAAATCAGCAACAACAAGAAGAACAAGAAACTTACTAGCGCCACGGGATTCCTGACATTTGATTTGTGTTGTTTGCCCTTTGTTTGGTTCTTGGATCATGAGAGAACCTTGAGAGACTGATTTTAGGGTTATAAGGTCTGAATATACTGAAAAATAATGACTTAAAACGGGGTTGAGGTATCTTATATATGTCCATATGTCTTAAACCGCCTTTGTGGGCCCCATAGAGAGCAGCTTGGTGCACTCTCGCAAAAACGCGAATATCTCTCTATTCCGAGATCGTATCGACGAACGGTTTAATGAGTTGGAAACTAGACTCATAGATATTCAATTTGATAGGTAGATCACCCCATAATTCCAAGCACATTGGGAGAAAAATGCAGTAACATTTGACCTAAAGTTTAAGTAAAATTATAAACCTAAGTTGCGACAACTTTTATCGACTTTTGTTTCATAACTCGCTTGACTTCAAGACTTATGATGCGGATATTATATGATTCAAATACATTAAAACAAGACCTCTTGGGATAGTTAATCACCTCTAGTGTTACCCGAAAATACGGGTTACAACATCCTTGATTCGTTTAACTTCTAATATTTGTTAACCACTCTTATACACCCTTGTATCGTTTAAGACCAATAGGATTAACTTCTTATCATCTCAAAGATAATCTCTTCTTGGATTTACGTTGACTAACTTACGGCATGATCTATGGTATGCGAATTTGTGTTGTAACACTGAAACACCTAGCGACTTCAATCTATAGAAACATGACCAAATTGGATCATCATTAGGAAGGGGTTCATAACATTCAGCTCACCTAGGCCTTTTATCAAACATTAAGAGTGCACATTTCTGTACAACCTTCATTGATGATATTTCTTTATCCAATACCCACTTTTTCCCCCACCAACACATGTTACAACCACCCTTTAATAGTTTAGGACCTCCAACAACGTATTCATGTCTTACCATCCATCCCCAACCAACCAATTCATCAAACAAATCACTTTTCATTCCCTACAAATTCTAAAAATTCCAATTGGTGAAATTATGGCTTCCAATTACCATGCAATAAGTTCTAGCTCTAAATTGCTACTCATATATTTATTATTAAGTCATGCATGCAAGTCTAAGAAGATGGAATTACCTTTTGGGGTGAATCTTGAAAAGTCCTCACTTGAGCTCTTGGGAAGATTCCTTGAAAATCTAATGATTTCATGGTGGATTTGGTTAGTTTTGGGGTGGAATTGATGGACTGAAACACCAAACTAGTAGAGATTACTCACCTTGAAGATGGGAGGATTTGGGGGTCTTGAGAGAGTGGAGAGGAGCTCCAAATATCGGCGAAAGGGAGTGGGAGAAGTGAGCTACCGAACTGCTCTTTATGAAGTCTTCAGACCTAGCTTGTCCATCCTCGTGCATCGTGCGGACATGGACGAGCTCTCGTTCAAGTTCGCGTGCTGGGGCAATACTTTGCTGTTTTGTTGAAATGACTGGGGGTCTTTGGTCGTTCAAACCCGTGCGGCGCACGAGTTCAGACGAGGCCCCTAGATGCATCCTTCCTATATTTCTTGTTTTCAAACTTACCCTCCTTCGATACCTTGCTATGATGTAGCCCCCAATTCACTTTCAACCTTTCAAGCAAAAAGTGGAGATCTCGAGGTACGATTTAAGGCCTTAAACCCTTAGCAAAACTTTTCTTGTCCCGCCTGCCTTATTTTAGTAATTTGATCATAACTTCTTGTAGAAATATCTAAATAACAAATGATTTGATGAGTTTGAAACCAGACTCAAAGGGCTATTCTTTAATAACAAAATTCATTTAAAATATCTTTTTTCTATGAGAGTAATTCCCGCTTAAAATAAGGTATTGTGCAAATTTGGACATCATTTCCACTAAAAGTATCCAACTTGTTCCACACAAATTCGTCCCACTCACAAACCTCGTTAATATGTTCCTACACACCTTAAACATATATTTTCATTTCAAAATTATGTGGTTCTATCCCATAGGTCTCCTTTAATACTCGAAAATGTTATTCCCAAATACTGCTGACGCACTTTAAAATCTCAAATCAATAGGAAATTTTAAGGGGCCTTACATTCTCCTCTGCTTCGGATCATTCATCCTCGAATGAGGGTTAGAGTCCGCCATAGACACCCAGTGTGATTTAAATCTTCATCCACATACCAAAAGGTCCAAAACTTGGCTAACTCCTCAAATTTCTAAAAATTTCGATAGAGTTTTCCCTGTATTTGGGCCTATCCACCTATCAGAGAGCCCCAGAAACCCCTATTAAAAACATATCCATAACCTAATGAAATATCACAACATACAAATAACACCAATCTCAGCATTACAAGCATTACATCACAAAAAATGGGTAGCTCAACATAAGATATACATGTTTAAATCATAACACATAGGAAGTTCTTTTCTAACCACAACCATTTGGTTATACAAACAAGTGAGAATATTTTATTTTCCTAACACCCTCGGCCCTCGAGGTGTCATCCTCGATTCATAGAATTTGCCACAGCAGTTTGACAGAGACAATCTCAACTTCTGGACTTTGCCTAACAAGGATAAAAATTAGGTACCTCTCATAAGCCAATTATCCATTCACTTCACCATCAATAACCTCTACGAGAATGATAGACAAGGGATTTCCAACTACCTTCTTGGACATAGACACATGAAGCACCGGTTGCATGGAGGACAACGATGGAGGACATCATACTCACAGGTTAGCCTTATTTCCTTCAAGATTCTATAGGATTATAGACTTAATTTTACTAACCGTTATTATACTTATTATACCATGTATATTTTGAGAAATTATGTGTTATTAATTTTAAAATGCTTCACTACATTTATTGTTGATTAAGCCGGCTAGGCTCCGAAATATCCAATCTGACAAGCTGGCCCGCTAAGGCTTGAACATCCAATGCCAAAAGTCTCTCTGTTGCTGGAAGATATGCTAAACTCCCCAAACTCTCTGCCCGACGACTCAAAGCATCGGCCACCACATTGGCCTTCCCCGGATGATACAAAATAGTGATAGCATAGTCCTTAAGAAGCTCCAACAATCTCCACTGACGAAAATTAAGATCCTTTTGCTTTAACAGATACTGCAAACTCTGGTGATCAGTATAGATCTCACAATGAACCCCATACAAATAATGACGCCAAATCTTCAAGGCGTGAACAATGGCTGCTAACTCAAGATCATGGACAGGATAGTTCTTCTCATGGGTCTTCAACTAGAGCGAGGCATAGGAAATCACCCTACCCTCTTGCATCAACACACAACCAATGCCTATCCTTGAGGCATCACAATACACGGTGTAAGAACCTGAAGCTGATGGCAGAACTAACACTTGAGCTGTGGTTAAAGCAGTCTTGAGCTTCTAAAAGCTCTCCTCACACTCATCCGACCACCTAAATTGAGCCCTATTTTGGGTCAATTTGGTCAAGGGCGATGCAATAGATGAAAATCCCTCCACAAAGCGACGGTAATTACCTGCCAAACCCAAAAAGCTCCTAATCTCCGTGGCTGAGGACGGTCTGGGCCAACTTTACACCGACTCTATTTTTTTCGGATCCACCTGAATACCCTCACTGGACACCACGTGCCCCAAGAATGCTACTGAATTGAGCCAAAACTCATATTTGGAGAACTTTGCATAAAGCTTTTCCTCCCTCAATCTCTGTTATACAATTTTCAAATGCTGAGCGTGCTCCTATTGGCTACGAGAGTACACCAAGATGTCATCAATGAATACAACAATGAATGAGTCCAAATAGGGCTGGAATACACTATTCATCAAATGCATGAACGCTGCTGGGGCATTGGTCAGCCCAAAATACATCACCAAGAACTCATAATAGCCATATCGGGTCCTGAAAGTTGTCTTAAGAACATCTGAATCCCGAATCTTCAGTTGGTGATAATCGGACCTCAAATCGATCTTGGAGAACACCATCGCTCCTTGAAGCTGGTCGAATAAATCATCAATACGAGGCAAAGGATACTTGTTCTTGATTATGACCTTGTTCAACTGCCTGTAATCAATACACATTCTCATGAAACCATCCTTCTTCTTCACAAATAGAACCGGTGCACCCTAAGGTGACACACTAGGACGAATAAACCCCTTATCAAGGAGTTCCTGAAGCTGTTCTTTCAATTCCTTCAACTCCGCCGGTGCCATATGATACGGTGGAATAGGAATGGGCTGAGTGCCCGGCACCAAATAAATACCAAAGTTAATATCCCTGTCAGGAGGCATGCCCGGCAGGTCTGCAGGAAACACATCCGGAAAATCACGTACCACCGAAACAAAATCAATGACAGGAGTCTCTACATTAAAATCCCTCACAAAATCCAAATAAGATAGGCAACCCTTCTCAACCATGCGTTGAGCCTTCAAATATGAAATCACCCTACTTGGTACATAATCTACAGAACCGCTCCACTCTACCCTCGGAATTCCCGGCATAGCCAACGTCACCGTCTTAGCGTGACAATCTAGAACAACATGACATGGAGATAACCAATCCATACCCAATATCACATCAAAGTCAACCGTACTGAGCAATAATAGATCCACTCGGGTCTCTAGACCCCCAATAGTCACCACACATGACCAATATACGCGGTCAACAATAATAGTATCACCCACAGGAGTAGATACATGTACAGATGAAACTAAGGACTCACGGGGAATATCTAGAAAATGGGCGAAATACGAGGAAACATATGAATACGTGGAACCAGGGTCAAATAATACTGAGGCATCTAGGTGACAAACTGAGACAATACCTGTAATCACAGCATCTGAAGCAATAGCATCTTGTCTGGCAGGGAGAGCATAGAAACGGGCCTGACCACCCCCTGATCTGCCTCCCCCTCTTGAGCGACCCCTAGCTAACTGACCTCCACCCCGAGCTGACTGGGTGGGTGGTGAGGTAACCAGTGCTGTAGTCGGAGGCTGACTCCTCTACTGAGATAGACCTCCATGACGATGAGGACACTGCCACCACATATGCCCAAGCTCCCCACACTCAAAATAACTCCCTGGTGCTGGCAGCAGAAACTGAAGAGAACCCCTAGCACCGGGATGACTGGTAGAAGAACCTGGCATGGAAGAGCCCTAAACAGGTGGAGCACGAGCGAACTCTGAACTGGAAGGGCACTAAGTGATGAGTTGCCCTGATGAGAACTGTGAGAACCATGGCCAGATAATGCACCCCGATTCAACGGCCGAGCTGATTGAGCCTGACTGAAATAACGACCTCTACCGTGCTGGAACTGACCCCTAAAAGGAGCACCACTAAATCCACCCTGACCATGAGGCCTCTTGGCCTCTCTCTCAACCCTTTCCTGATGGTGGACCATCTCAATCTATTGAGCAATGTCGACAACCTCATCAAAGGTAGCACCCGAAACCTGCTCCCTAGTCATGAGCAATTATAGCTGATAGGTGAGGCCATCAATAAACCTTAATATCCTCTCTCTGTCCGTGGGAACCAACCAGATCGCATGACGGGCCAACTCAGAGAATCGCATCTAATACTGTGTCACAGACATATCACCCTGGCGAAGCTGCTCAAACTGTCTGTGTAGCTCCTCTCTGCGAGATCGAGGCATGAACTTCTCCAAAAAGACCACAGAGAACTGGTGCCAAGTAAGGGGTGCTGCGCCAATAGGCCTACGCCTCTCGTAAGTCTCCCACCATCTGAGTGCAGCCCCAAAAAACTGAAAGATAGTGAGTGAGACCCCACAAGTGTCCAGAATACCAGCAGTACGGAGTATCCTCTGACACCTCTCCAAAATGTCCTGAGCATCCTCTCTCTCTATGCCACTGAAAGGTGGTGGCTAGAGTCTCCCAAACCTCTCCAACCTATGCTGATCATCCTCAGGAATAACAGGAACCACATAATCCTGAGCAACTACAACCGGCTGGGATGGTGGTGCCTCCGGTGTCTGAAGTCCCTGAATAACCTGCTCGGGTGTGCGAGCGGCGGGAGTCTGAGTGCCTCCCCTAGCCTGAGAAGTGGCCGCGGCCGTCGAAATAGAGACCGCCTGAGCAAGGCCAGTAGACGCTGTCAGAATCTGAGCTAGGGACTCCTGAAGGCCTGGAATCACAATAGGCACAAGTGATGTCTGAGCTGGTGCATCAACAACTAGAACCTGGTCCTGATCTGGGACAACCGGTGGATCTGCAGGTACTGCTCCAGCTACTGTACGGTCTGCACCTATGCCCCTACCACGGCCTCTACCGCGGCCTCGGCCTCTCACAGCCCTTGCTTGTGGTACTGGTGGCTAGCCCTCCTGACCGGTAGTACGAGTCCTCACCATCTATGAGAGAATGAAACAACAGATGTTTAGTTACTAGAATCAACAGATTCGCATGACAAGAATTCAAGAATGTGGAGTTTCCTAAAGGTTCTGCAGCCTCCTAAAGATAAGCACAGACGTCTTACCGATCTGCAAGACTCTACTAAACCCGCTCATGACTCGTGAGACCTATGTAACCTAGGCTCTAATACCAATCTATCACGACAAAAAAACCTAATCTGCCATGATGGCGCCTATCGTGGAGCTATGCAAGCCGACTCATTTCCAAATAAACCGATATTTTCATTTCAAAGATTCAATACTATTTAACATAAAACCTTCATTTAAGGAGTTCAAATCAAAGAAAAACAGAAGTGCAGAAAAGAAAAAAAAAACTGACATCGGGGTGTCACTAGTCATGAGTATCTACTACAAAATGTCTAACAATATCAAGGCTAACTCAGCCTAGAAAATAACTAAATACAACTAGAGGAAGATAAGAGGGAGAAGAGCAGGGGCTGCGATCGCCAAACAGCTACCTTGATATCTCCAAGAAAATCTACAACTAGAACAATCAACAACCGTTACCGTGTCCAGCTACACCTGAATCTGCACACAAGGTGCAGGGAGTAACGTGAGTAAGCTAACTCAGTAAGTAACAAAAATAAATAAAGACTGAGCAGTAGTGACAAGCAATAAAGCATATAACGTTCATATCATGAAATCTCAGTAAAGTACAACATGCTTTAAAAATCAGTGTTTGAATCAAATCATCTCGTTTAAACTTGGTTCCAGTAAAAATCATTTAAAGATATTTTTCCAACAGTTTTTCAAACAAAGGGTCAATGCAAAGGTGAGCAAAAATGATGAAATCATAAACAACCCCTCAGGCAAAAACATCACTCATATACAGCCCCTCGGGCAAATCTCACAGTCACTCGTGCCATTCGGGCATACCTCACAATCACTCTTGCCACTTGGTCATACCTCACAATCACTCATGCCTCCCAGTCACTCAGCACTCAGCACTCGGCACTCGACACTCGCATTCAGTAGGTACTTGCGCTCACTGGGGGTGTGTACAGACTCCGGAGGGGCTCCTTCAGCCCAAGCGCTATAATCTGCACGGACAACTCACGTGCTGCATGGACAACTCACGTGCCATAATAATAAAGTATGCTGCAGGCGGGCAGCCCCGATCCACACTCATCCTCACAAATCAGGCCCTCGGCCTTACTCGGTCGTAGACCTCTTAAGCCACTCGGGCATTTCAATAAAACAGGGCATTCGGCCCAAAACATTTATATGCATCAAAATAGAGTCATAAAACTGAGTTATGCGGTAAACAAGTATAAACATGACTGAGTATAGATTTTCAATCGAAAGTAATGAGAGGATGGTAAGAAACAGCCCCTAAGGGTCCAAACAGCATTGGCGCAAGGCCCAAACATGGCATTCATCCCAATTTACAGAAAATCTTTCTAAAACATATAAGTATCATATGGTTTCAACAAAGTATACAACTTTACAGTTGTTACGGGACAGACCAAGTCACAAATCCCCAATAGTGCACGCCCACACGCCCGTCGCCTAGCATGTGCGTTACTAAAAATAGTAGAATGATATAAAATCCGGGGTTTCATACCCTCAGGACTAGATTTACAATCATAACTTACCTCAAACCGCAAAATTTTTATTCTACAATGTCCTTTCCTCGTGAATTTGTCTCCAAACGCCTCGAATCTGGTCATGAATAATTCGTTTCAGTCAATAAAATTCATTGGAATTAATTCCATAAGAAAATAATGATTTTCCATAAAAATCCGAAAATTAGCTCAAAAATCGCCCGTGGGGCCCATGCCTCGGAACTCGACAAAAGTTACAAAATCCGAAAGCCCATTCGACCACGAGTCTAACCATACAGATTTTACCAAAATCCGACCCCAACACGACCCTCAAATCTTCAATTTAATCCGAGCTCTAAATCGTAAAAAACGGAAAATGGGAATTTTTCTTCTTCGCGAACGCGGTCAGTGCCTCGCGTTCGTGAAGCGCAAAATGCTTCTGCCTCAAGCCTTCTACGCAAACGCGTTCAACCCATCGCAAACGCGATGCTTCGTTCCCCCTCATTACCCGAATGCGACAACCCCCTACGCGAATCCGTAGACAAATTGCCTGGGGTCTTCGGCTGCTTCCTCTCTTCTTCGCGAACGCGTAACACCTCTCACGTTCCGGTTCTATCCCAAAGTTTGTGGCAACATAAGGAGTAACATAGGACAAAGAAGATCGGGGATCAATAAGGGCATACACATTATGAGATTGAACAGTCAATATACCTGTGACGATATCTGGGGAAGCCTCTGCACTCTATCGACCACTCATAACATAGAATCGGCTGGGTCCTCCCGAACTCTGTGCACCACCCCTAGCTGCACCACGCCCTGTGGGTGTTGGAGAGCCTCGAGCTAGAGGGGGTGCTGAAGATGTAGCAGTTGTAGGACTGGATGACTGAGCTATGCCCCTGCCTGTACCCTGATGGGATGCACGACACTCCCTCTGAATACGGCCTCTCATTCTGCATCCGTAACATACTGGCATGTCCAGGTAGTAGACTCCCGAATGTATCCTCCCACACTTAGGGCATGGGGCCCTCTATCACTGCTGGAATCTCCCTCATGATAGGCCCTGATGGTGGAACCCCTACTGCCCTGACCGGGCCTAAAGTGACTCCCCTGCTGCTGACCGTGCCCTGATAGCGGGGCACTAGCTGAAGACTGAGCATAATACTGGGACGGCCTTGATGATCCTCCCCGAAAAGCTGATCTCCCACCTCCGAATGAATCCCCAAGGTTGCCCGTTGATCAGGCCCTACTACTACTTTCCCGTTCTATCCTGAGCTTTAACTTTCGAGCCTCCGTAGCTTGGGCAAATGCCACCTTCTTTCCATAGTTCATGTCAGAATTTAGAGCAGCTGTGGCAGCCTTATTAATAACCAAAGGGCTAAGGCCTTGCACAAATCGACTCCCCGTAGCCTCCATAGTCGGCATCATATGAACATCATACTTTGACAGGCGCAAGAACTCCATGTGATACTCCCACACACTCTTACTACCCTGTTTAAATATCTCAAACTCCACGGCACGGGCTGCCTTAGTCTCGGCAGGCAAGAAATGGTCTATGAAGGCATCCGCAAACTCACTCCATCTCGCCGAAGGGCTCCCTTCCTCACGGAATCTTCCCACATCTCAAATAAGGAATATGCCACCCCTTTCAGATGATTGGAGGCCAACTCTACTCCCTCTACCTCAGTAGCACGCATAACTTGGAGGGTCTTATGTATCTCATCAATAAAATCCTGAGGGTCTACCCCGGGATCAGTACCTGTGAACAGTAGAGGGTGTAACAGAAGGAACCTGTTTACCCTGGAACCAGAAGAATCCCCTTGCGAGCTAAATAAGGTGGGTGCAACATTTGAACTCTGGGCCTGAGAAGCTACTAACTGAGTCAGTATTTGAATAGCTCCCCTAAGATCTCCATCAGAAATACCGGGACTCGGGGCTGGGGCTGGAGGTGGAACAGGTGTATCGGCGGGAGGGATTGTGGAACCCTCTGCGGGTGTAGGAACTGGGGTAATATGTCCTGGAGTAGACGAATCAGGCAATGTGATAGTAGGGGGACTATCCTCACCCGCATTATCAAGTAAGGGATCAACAGCCACTCCTGGGGTGGCATCGGCTTCTTGGCCAATTCTCGCTCACTTCTTAGGTGCCATTTACTGAAAGTTAGAACAATGCATGAGTTAGGGGAAAACAACCTCACGTTCCGCTCTCTTGCACGATATAGAACAACAATAAAGGGTATCATTCTTAAATGTCCAAGTAGCCCCCTAATTATAGATGTGGTCGACAACACACCGATAAGAAGGGCTCTACTAGACACGGCTCCAAGACATCCTAGGACACTTTAAAACCTTAGGCTCTGATACTAAGTTTGTCACGACCCAACCTCGGGGTGAGAGACCGGCGCTCAACCGAGTGAACCCGATCGAGCAAGCCTATTAAACCTTTCCTACCCGACTCATTCATAATCCAAAAAGGTAACGCATCACCATTTGGAAAATAGGGGAGAGATCAGTTATATAAATATATAAACGTTGCTAGTTCATTTTTCCTTATATACATTATGCCATAGTTGAGTTTCCACAATACAACTCGATCCAACGACCACCTCAACATACATACATGACCCACATAACGTCGACGGAGCCTCTAAGGGTACAAAAGAGCAACACCACAATGCCGGAAACAAGGCCCCAGCTATACCTCAAAATATTAAAACTTATACAAAAGAAGGACTACATGACCCCTAGGAGAAATGGGGCTCACCAAAACTACTGTGAGGAGAGAAAGAGAGCACCACTATCTACGATGGAAACACCTACATCCATTCAAAGATGTAGCGCCCCCGGCAAAAGGGACGTTAGTACTATCGAATAGTACCAGTATGTAAGGCAAACACCAATCTTAGTAGAATGAACAGTGAAACAAAGAGAAGGCAGTCATAATAATCAATAAGTACTTTATAGAAATACAAAGAAACACCAAGTAAGGATCACATAGTTTCCAATTCAATCTTTCCATCTTTTTAGGTTAATAATCTTTAGTGCCAAATGCCACAACTCACAATGCCACCGTGTTTTTACATGGAGTCCGGTCTCGGCATGACCGGCTAAGCCATCTCACGTGATACATATCCATATCCACAATGTAAATCAATAATTCTAACACAAATGCCACCATGTGTACAACATGGCGTCCGATCTCGTCCCGATCTGCTAAGCCATCTCACTTGAGACATAACCTCTATCAATTGTTCACTCAATTCACATTGCTTTCCCATCTTTCGTTACATGGTACAAACAGCCTCATTTATTAAGTAGTTCTTGGCACTTGGAAACATTTTACAATTCAAGTTTTTCCCTTTTTATTCATTAAAATAACATTATCATTCATGTCGATATGTACAATCACATAAGGCATTTCACACATAAGGGAAGGAGCTTGGAAAATCATAATTACGTTCTCAAATAGCACGATGACATGGTAACCAACTAAAATAATTAGGGAACATGAATGTTTTAATCCAACACACTAAGGCAAACAATTCTAGTATGATCAAGTTGGAACTTACACCCATTATTCGGACATCAGGAGTTCGATTCTAGGAAGAAGAGAGTTAGCCATACATACCTCAATTGTGCTTCTTTAGACTCTACAATTATCCGGAACCCTTAGCAACCTCAATATATTTTAGCAATATACAAATTGAACCCAAAATTAGGAAAATGTTCATGGTTCTAGTTCACTTTTCCACACTCTTTTATCACACATGCATGCAAGATAAACAACCCTCGTACCCATGGACCATCTTATTAATTACTCATTTCAATATAAGTTTCAAAATTTAGGGCTTGGGTATAGATTCTTACCTATAATATCAGAAAATGAGCTCAAAATAGACAAGGGCATATGTTATATCGAAACAGGGTCGGGTAAAAAAAATTAGAAATTAGGAGCCCCGACACAGATCTGCGGTCCGCAAAGTGACAACAGAAATAGCCCTTAGGGGCCTGAACTTTCGGCCCAGGTATGTGACCAGTATGTGGTCCGTATACTTGTTCTGCGGTCGCATAATGCACCGAAAAACTCCCTCCACATAAACCCAAGAGGAATTATGCGACCAATATGCTGTCCGCATATCGATTATGCAGTAGCATAATCAACCGCAAAGCTGACCTCAAATTAGCCAAACTTTCGGCTTCACTCTGCGGCCATTATGCGGTTTGTAGAGTGATTATGCGGCCGCATAATGGGCTGCAGAAATGCGTTCTTCTGTGAAACATTTTCCTCTAAGTCGTAGGGTACTGTTCAATCCAAAAAGTCCGAAACCCTGAGTTTTTGGTTTAAATTTTTACGGGTCCTTGCATCCTCCCCCACTTAAGATCATTCGTCCTCGAATGAGGATCAAGGTTCACTTAACACAGTTTCAGTTATGCCACATTCCATCAGCCCCAAATTTGCCTAACTTCCTAACTTTCTGAAAATTTCGCCAGAGTTTCCTTTGTATTTTGGCCTATCCACCTGTCAGAGAGCCCCCGAAACACACCTTAGCAACATACATAGAATTAAATGACACAACAAAATGCAAAATAACACCAACCGAAGCCTCATGGGGGACATATAACTAGAAAGGAGTGTCGTTATATTAGCCGAACAAGTGATACAAAATTTAGGGGGGCAACTTTATAGAGCTATTACATGGCACCACGAAACCCCAAGTTTTTGGTTTGAATTTTTATGGGTCCTTATACAATGAAATTAAATGATTTGAGAAAGATTAGGAAATGGGTTTTGATTCAATTGTTCCGAAATTGACTTCGAAGATAGAATTTCCTAAAAGGTTATGAACTCAAGTGATGCCTGTATGTGGTTGTTTTAACTAATGCTATGCTTTGTGAGTATTTTAATATGTTTTGCGTTCTTACATATTCGTGAGTGGAAATTGTGAATTGACCTTTTTAGGGAAAAGGATTTCAAGAATAAATGGTGTGTTACTTGTTGATGATTTTAACTTGCGCATCAATTGCCAATTATTTTATTCCATTTCTCGGAAAGAAATCTATTGTGCTTACATTGTTCATTTCTAATGAACTTAAAGTTGTGATTTCCGAAATAGTATATATGTTGATATTTATGATGATGATACATGAGAGGGAAGAAATGAAAGTGTGGAATATCAAATACGGCCACCGTGCCTTGAATAAATAATCTTGTGAATGACCAAAAGAGCCTAGGAAATATTGTTGTTGTTATTGGTTGAAAATACTAGTGAAGATTCATACTATGTGAAAGATGATGAGGTAAATACATTTGTACCTATGTTATTTTTTTTAATTATTCCCCTTAATTGGGATGATATTGATTGATAGAAAAGGATGATGTCAATCCACACGACATTGTGGTGAGACGGCCTAGCCGATCGGGTCATGATCGGACACCATGTCGCATACATGGTGGTGATTGTACTGAAAATTGTAATTGAAATTGTGATTATGGTTGATGTCTCTAATGAGATGGCCTAGCCGATCGGGTCGTGATCGGACTCTGTGTTAAAAGTACGGTGGTATTGGTATTGAGAGTGATTGTGGTTGATCTCTCTAATGAGATGGTCTAGGCGATCGGGTCGTGATCAGACTCCGTGTTAAAAGTATGGTGTTATTGGTATTGAGAGTGATTGTGGTTGATGTCTCTAATGAGATGGCCTAACCGATCGGGTCGTGATCGGACTCCGTGCTAAAGGTATGGTGGTATTGGTATTGTGAACATTGATATTGTGAATATTGGTATTGTAAAAGGTGATATTGTGAACAGTGATATATCGATGCTAAAGATGTCCCAACCAAAAAGAATATTATCATCATATTTTGATTATCACTTCATAGTGTTATCTTCATATTTTTGAAATTATTATGTTTTAACTTGGCATTTGAATATCGTTGATTGTTGATTGTTGTTTCCACAGTTTTCCTTTTCTTACATTGGCATTCTATTTTGAAAGAAGACAGTTAGCTTTACATACTAGTATTATTCCATATGTACTAACGTCCCTTATGCCGGAGGCGCTGCATCTTCAATGGATGCAGGTGATTCAGCAGCGGGCAGCTTTGGTCCTCGATAGCAATTACTCCCTATTCAGTAGGTTTTGGTGAGCCCTACTCTATTCCGGGCCCGATGTCACTTGATGTTACACTTTGTGTCTTGAGGTATAGCCGGGACCTTGTTGCCGGAACTTCCATACTATTCTTCTATCATACTTAGAGGCTTCGTAGACAGGTTGTGGGTGGTGTATGATGTTGGGAATTGAACTAGAAATGTTGTTATTTGACAAACATGTTTTTCATTATATCTATAAATTTGTAATACTTTGGAAATTATGAATGAAGTTGCTAATGGAATGAAATGGGAGTTGTTAATAAAATATTTTCAGTATTTGATTAATAGAGTGTATCTCCTCTTTATTCATGGATGAGTTTGGGTAGAAGAAAATCTAATAGGCTTGCTCGGCCGGGTTCACTCGGTTGAGCGCCGGTCGCGCTCCCCGAGTTTGGGGCATGACATCTATAACTCACACAAACCTTGTCTTACTGCAAAAAAAGCCAATGGTCCAAACTTACTCTAATCTCAGACCTATAGGTTTGAGCAATTTCATAAACAAAGTGATCTCGAGATTGGTTCATGATAGGCTGGAGAAGATACTATCTGTTTTGATCTCTTCCAATCAATCAGTCTTTGTCAAGGGAAGAAGTATATTTGAAAACATTTTGTTAACTCGGGAGATTGTTACTGACATAAGATTAAGGGGAAAACCTGCCAATGTTGTCATCAAACTTGACGTGGCAAAGGCATATGATAGAGTGTCGTGGAAGTATTTGATGCATGTGTTGAGGAAAATGGGGTTTGCAGAATGCTTCATCAACATGGTATGGAATATACTTGCGAATAACTGGTACTCAGTTCTGATTAATGGTCAAGCTTCAGGTTTTTTTCATTCAATAAGAGGTGTCAAACAAGGGGATCCTCTGTCTCCAGCATTATTCATACTTTCAGTAGAAGTATTGTCTAGTTCTTTGAATAAGCTTTTTGAAGACATGAGGTTTAAAGGCTTTGGCATGCCTAAGTGGACTGATCCATTGAATCATTTAGCTTATGCTAATGATACTATAATCTTTGCTTCTGCTGACTCTTACTCTTTAGAAAATATTGTAGAAGTTTTGTCCAAGTATGAGCACACTTCTGGCCAAATGATCAACAAGGCAATGAGTTCTTTTTATATGCATTCTAATGTGGCCGGAACATTGTTTAATTTTGTGGGTGCTATCACTCGATTCACAAGGGGTGAGATTCTATTCACCTATATTGGATGTCCAATATCCTACACAAGAAGAAGGAAGGATTACTACAATGATCTGATAAAGAAAGTGAAGGCAAAGTTACATTTTTGGAAAGAGAGTTACTGTCCTATGGTGGAAAAGCTACTTCGATATATAGTGTCCTACAAAGCATGCCTACAAACATACTTTCTGTACTTGATCCACCTAATAATGTACTTGAACATCTACATAAAACCCTTGCTAGGTTTTTCTGGAGTAACAAGGAATAAGGCAGAAGCAGACATTGGACAAAAAGGCAAAATATGTGCCTACTTATTTGCCAATCTATGGTAGAAGTTTAGGACTTCAAAGTCCTTATGGTCAAAGTTTATGTGGAATAAATACTTTAAGAAGGAGATGCCAATTGTAGTTTAATTTAGAAAGGGGTCACATGTATGGAGGAAAATGTTGGAGGCTAGGGAAGAGGTTGAACATGAAATACTATGGGAAATAAAGAGGGGAGTAACTAATGTTTGGCATGAGAATTGGACTATATTAGGAGATTTATATCATGTTGTTCCTCCAGACTTTCCAATCAATGAAGAACTGCAGGAAGTAGCTGAATTGAGAGATGATGATGGATGGAATGAAAAACTCCTTGAGCAGTCCTTCCCAAGGGATATTGCTGATCATATTAGACTAGAAGTACATTTTGACAATACAGATGAATACTGGGATACTCCAAGGTAGATGCCTACCCCTTCATAAAAATTCTCAGTTAGTAGTGCTTGGAGAATTTTAAGGCATAGGGAACCACCTAATCCCGAGTTCAACAAGCTGTGGACTAAAGGTTTACCATTCAAGATCTCCTTCTTCTTATGGAGATTTTGGAGAGGTAAGATCCCTACTAATGATTTGTGGAGGAGAAGTAATTACATGGTGGTGTCAAAGTGCTGGTGTTGTGTGCAACCAAAAGAAGACTCATTTCAACACTTGTTTTTAACAAGTGATACTGCAACTAAAGTGTGGAAGACATTCCTTCAGGCAAAAGGATTTGTAGTGAATTTGGTGCAGGTTCATCAAGTAATAAGGGCATGGTGGAATGCACCATGATGCCCCAAACTTAAGCCATTGTTTCAGCAAGCTCCAACAGTCATTACATGAGAAATTTGGAAGAGGAGAAACACTATGAAGTACGGAGGTTCAGTGTCTTGCAATAGGGTAATTCATTAGGTGAACAAGACATTACATTATCTAGAATGAGTGAGGTATCTATGGATCCCAAACATTCCTCGGTTATGGCCAGATATGATCATATTCTTTGAAGGTTACAAGCCATCCATTGTACCCAAGAGAGTAACATGGCAACTCCTTTATGAAGGGTGGTTCAAATGCAACACTGATGTGAGAGATTGTGCTGGTAATGTGGTATATGCCAAGGCTGAGGTGATAGGGGAAACAACAAATATTGTGGCAGAAGCTAAGGCTATATTAGAAAGGCTGGTATATTGTGTTGAAAGGCGGCACCTCTTATTATGGAGACTGATTCTTTGGTGATGAGGAAAATTATTGATGGAGAATAGGAATCTCCTTGGTGTATAGGGCCAGAAGTAAGGATGATAAAGGAGATCAAGAGCAACTACAATGTACTATTTCAGCATGTGTTGAGGTAGGGCAATGCAGTTGCTGATTTTTAAGTTAACTTGGTTTTTTATTTTGCAGGAACAGTCACATATCACTCTTTTCAGGATCTACCTATTGAAGGAAAGACACTGGTGAACACGGACAAAGATTAAATTCCTAACCTTAGGGTTAGGATTGCCGAAAGAAAAGCCCCAGACTGATGAAGGAGTCTCTGAGTTCACTGCTTGTTCTTGTCATTGCACTTTGTTCACTGCTTGTTCTTGTCATTGCACTTTCTTCTTCTCTTATCTGTATAGTGTGCAGCTACATTCTGGTGGTATTAGTTAGGCAACATGCTCAGTCTGGAGGTAGTTTTACACTATGTAGAACATTAGGGATAACAGGAAAGTCACTAGATCAAATGCAAACTTACAAAATGATATCTCCTATCTTATTAGAGCTTCGTACTGTCTATTATATGATGCAACCAATGCATGAAGTACAGTCATTACTACACATTCTGTGTATGATTCAACTGTGTGGATGTAGACTGGACGGTGGCTTTTATGCTAAGACACAAAGACTACTAATGCATATTGTTATAGACTTCATAGGGGGTATATTGCTCTATCATTTTCCAGTAGTATTAGTGTGTTTTCATGCTCATTATGGAGATGAGAAGGCAGTATATACCTCTATGGTGTTAAGCTGGCAGTTGGTGTGTTATACTGTTGTATGTACAGGTTAGAGAAATTGTCTTGCAAGTGTTATGACTGAGTTTAAAGATGACTTATTTTCTGTGAAATGGAGATCAAGATGGGAGAGATCAAGCTTGATAAACACACAGATTGGGAAGTTTGGGATTGCTTCTATACATTGGTGTATGTATCTGGAATCCACATTAGCCTTGTCCATTGGAATCTTGTTCAGTAGAATGCATACCCGGGCGCCTTGTGAGAGCATTAGACATCTTGTAAAGTTTAGACCTATTTTTGGGATTATATTTATATATTAACCACTAGGCAGCTAGCCTAGTGGTATATTTGCTAAAAAAAGATTAAAACATGCTACAATTACAATTAGTATGTTTTGATTAAGTGTCCATGGGATTAATTTAAGTTTCAGCTCATTCTTCGAATACCTAATTAAAGCCATCAAAAAATGCTCTCTACATAGGCGACAAACAAGAACTAACAGGAACAGTAAAAACACAGACAAAAATGATCGGTGCTCCTTCGTCTGGTGGTGAAAAGCCACCGGACCAGACCCAACAATTGCATAACGACCCTGCACACAAACCCCATGTAGGCGCCTATAAGGCCCCATAAAATTTTGGAAAAGAAAATAATATTTCGTGGCTCGGACTTTCTGGGTTGAACAATGCACCAGAAGGTAAAGGAAAGTTTTTGGCGGAAAAGTGTATTTCTGCGGTCCACTATGCGACCGCAGAATCACTCTGCGGACCGCATAATGGCCGCAGAGTGAGGTAGTTTATTGGGTCAGTTAAAAGCAATTGTGCGGTCGACTATGCGACCGCATAACTTTTATGCAGTGTACTATGCGACCGCAGAACAGTTATGCAGACCGCATAGTGACCGCAGACTCAGGCAGATTTTTGGTCATTTTGAACACCAATTATGCGATCGATATACGGTCCGCATAACCATAATGCGGTCGTATATGCGACCGCAGAACCTGTTTCGGAACTTCATTTTTGGGTTTTTAAAACCCGACCCTACTTCAGTAAATACACAATTTGGGTCATTTTTTAGATATAATCTGACATTTTAGAGTGAGAGAGAATGCCCTAGAGTGAGAAGGTGTTCTTCAATAATTGTTCTTCAATTCTTGCTCAAGTTTTGGAAGATTAAGAAGGCAAGCTCACTAGGTCTTCATCCTAGAGGTAAGATTCTCCACCCTGAACCCTAATTTTGAAATCATCTGAAAATGGGTAATTAGAAAGATAATTTTTGGGCATGAGAGTTAATTATTTTACATGCATGTGATATCAAGGGGTGTAGGAAGATTGTTGAACTAAGCATGGTAAAGATTGGGTTGTGGGATGATGGAATCCTCCATAAAAGGACCTTGAAACCTTGTGCACACCTAGTGTTTGATAAAATGCTCAAATGAGCTAGAACCATAATCATCTTCCTAATTTTGATTCAATTTGTTATATTTCTAAAATAGATTGAAGTTGCTAAGAATTCCGGAATGTTTTAGAGTTTAAGGAAGCTCAATTGAGGTATGTTGGCTAAACTCTTCTTTAAGAATTGGAATTCCCAATATACTTGTAAGTTCCGAGATGTTTATTATAAATGGAGTATTCCGATAAGTTTTGTGATGAAGATATATGTTCAATTCGTGTTTCAAATGCTCTTATCATATTGCATTATAAATTGAGGATGTGTCCCAAATTATGGATTATGTATCCACATGTAATTTCTAGTCGTGATTTATGTGAAAGTTATTATGCCAAGTTGTGTAGAGATTGGGATTGTGATACACCTCCACCCGCATACATTGGGGTGAGGCGGCATGACCGCTTTGTGTGGGGATTATGGTACAGAGATTTTGATTATGATACACCTCTACCCACATATATATTGGGGTGAGGCGGCATGACCGCTTTGTGTAGGGATTATGGTATTGTGGGACTGCACCTCCACCCGCTTACATTGGGGTGAGGCGATACGATCGCTTTGTGTATAGTTTTGGTATTGTTGTGGCACCACCACCCGCATACATTGGGTGAGGCGGCATGGCCGCTTTGTGTTGGTATTGGTATCGTTGATGCATTTCCACCTGCATACATCGGGTGAGGCGGCATAGCCTCTTTGTGTAGGTTCTTGGTACGGTGGGTATACATCCGCCTACATACATTAGGGTAAGGCGGCAGGACCACTTGATTAGAGTTGTGGTATTGCACGTACACCTCCACCTGCATACATCGGGTGAGGCGGCGGGGCCGCTTTGTGTGAAGATGGTTACAAAGGATCTCATCTTAAATCCAATAAATGTTATTGATAGCTCTTAATAAGCTTGCTCTGGTTTAAATGGTTATCTATATTATTCTATTACTGCACTGGTTCATCATATTCATCTTGTATTTTTGAATTCTTAAATTGGTGTTTAGTTTTCATACTAGTACTATTCAACGGTACTACGTCCCTTTTGCCGGGGGCGCTACATCTTTAAATGGATGCAGGTGATTCAATAGCAGGAGATATTGATCAGTGATAGCAGTAGACCTTCTTCCCAGCTGACTTGGTGAGCCCCACTTCATCCCAGGGTCATGTATCTTTTGTTCTTTGTGTATTCTATTTGAGGTATAGCCAAGGCCTTGTTGCCGGCATTATCATTGTACTCATCTTTACCTATAGAGGCTCCGTAGACATAGTGTAGGTTGTATAATGGTGCTGGGGAAGTCAAACTCGTGTGTTGTGCTTGAATTACTATTTCCACTTTAGATTATCAAAAAATGTGTTTGGAATTGAGACTTTAAAATAAAGTAACTGATGGTAAGAAATTGGTATTGCAGACATGATCACTTTATTTGTTGATTAACGAAAACATATATATTCTCACTATTCATGAATTAGTTTGGGTAGAAGGAAATCTAAATAGGCTTGCTCGACCGAGTTCACATGGTTGAGCGCCGGTTGCACTCCTCGATTTTGGGGCATGACAGCTCCCCTATTGAGTCTTCCCCATCTGCTGCAACAGTCAACAATGGCTGAACTGTTAACTTGTCAACAAAATGACTAGAGACAGCTACAACTCACTGCACTGAATCTGAACCAAATTAACTGATTCAAAGCCATGGAGATTGCCCAACACCTCGATTACAATCGATACACATAGTTTCAGACAACATCAATACACGAATCAATGATTCTACACATGTGAACAACGACAACAATCAGTTGTTGGTCGCGCATGGGGTTACAGATATCCAAACTGCTCAAAACCAATGCAACTCTACTCCAATTAATCTGGATACTGATCCCAACCCCTCAAACAACAACCATGATGAACAATTTGATCCAACATGGCAGAACATAATACACACAGAATCGCACATGCCATATGTTCGACGAAATGCCAAGGTCAGCTTTGATGTCAATTTTGATGAATATATGAATGGTTGAGCTTCACAAAGTCATGTTGAGATTAGTCATCAAGAGACGTTACAAGAAAATACAACAAATGAGGGTGATCAAAGGCAGTCACCTACAGCAGCACATGTTGCCTATGGAGTTCCTGGTATTTCAACTGGCCTATCCCCAGTTGAAACTCAATTGGACAAAAAACATTCTCCATATGTTGCTAAAGGTCGCCCGCAAGTCTAGTTTCAAACTCCAGCTGAGATCATTGATGCTCGACCACTAGCTGAAAATTTGAGAGTTTTACTGACTGCCCAAGGAGTTCCTGGTGTTTCAACTGCCTTAACACCAGTCGAGAAAATCTCTATTGATAAGGAAAAGGAACTCGCAACAACTCCTACTACTCAAGTGCAGCCAATCCCTACAACAACAAATTTGGCATCCTCATGTAATGTCTCTGCAGCACATGTGTCTAATACAACAACTACTGATTTACCTAGGAATGTCAATATTCAAATGAATCACCAACTCAATCGAATACCAATGCCAGCAAATTTTCTAAGATCTCCACCAACTTTGATAAAGCACCTACTTTCCAGAATAAAAACACAACTAAGACTAAGCACGATCACACCAAAACTCAGATGTTAACACCAAAAGAAACTACACAACATACCAAACACCATAGACAAACAATTAGTACATCTACTGCAAACACTCATCCAAACATCTTAACCAGTTTTCATATACCAAAGCACACACACTCATTACAACCATCTGCAAATGTTCACCAAAGTACCCAGTTTTACTCCACAAAATCAGCAACCACACTAAACCAAACAGAAGCCACTGCCCAGCCACCTAAACCAACTAACTATCCTGCCCCATCATCTCCTACCATAACTCATTCACTTGCTACAAAATTAAGAGCAAGGTAGGCAGAAGAAATTGCCCTAATAGAGTTCACACCCCCAAAACTAACTACCAAACAAGGCCAACCAGCTGTCATCTTCACTAGGAAGGACTACATGATCACACTTGCATCCAGATGCCAATATACAATTATAGGGAAATTCCTTAACACAATGCCTCGAATGGAAGTGATCAGGAGAATTTGCTACATCATGCAGAAATCATAGTGGCCAATTGTGGTTACAAAATTCTAGAAAAACACAGGAAACTGGGATAAGGAACTCGCCTTTTAACTTATTTGCTACATTGTGCCGGTTAAAAATAAAGGCTAAGCTAACTGAGGCAATGACAGGGAGTTGTCGCGCCCCTCTTTCTCGCGAAATCGGGTTTCGACACATGACAACTCTTTTAAAGTAAGGTGTTAAAAGAGAGAGTCGCCACCTAACGGGTTTGAGGTATGTTAGGGCTCCTATTTGCAAATAACTCTGGTTTAACCAGTTTGCGTCACCAAAGATCGGGTAAGGGCTCAAATTACCTCGAAGAGAAGGTGTTAGGCTCTCTTCGAGGTGCACAACTGTGGGTCCCGACCAAACTTGAATTATATGAATTAGTCAAATAGCAAGAGAGAAAAACAAGAAGTTTGAAAAAAAATCATTATTAGAAAGTCCTTGAGTAAACACAGATAATTGGTTTAAAGACAAGATGGGGGGTCCAAAGTTTTTTAACCTAAAGGATCACCCCGTGCAATATAAATAATACTTCATAACTCCCTTGAGGTGGGGTGTTACTCGTATTATTCAGCGGGCACAGACTATCATCTCCTGCTACCCGATTACTATCTTTAAGTTTTTACCTAAAGCGCACTAGTTGATTCTAAACCGTGCCCTATGCGTGCACTACTCGTCCCATGCCTATGGCCCATGAGGCGTTTGGACCTCTATTTTGGATGCTTTCTAGACTTAGCTTAGGCTGCTCAGAAATGATTAAACTAGGCGACATACAAAACAAGTTGGACTTCATGTAAAAGCAATTAAGGGCTCAAGTTAGCCTCCACACTTAGACAACAAATGCACGCGAAGAAATTTTCACATTAAACGTTAGACAATTTCAGGATTGAGGCAAATTAAAGCCATTAGGCCCTATAGACATGGTTTCTATATGACCTGGATTTTGAACGTGCAGACAGTTTTGTATGCAAAGTATAATTTCTAAGTGACTACACAGTTGCCTACTAATTACAGGTTATAAGCGATTAAACCTATAGACATGCTATCTAGATGATTTACGCACTAATTGGCAGTGATAATAACAAGAGATATTCAGAATTACTTAGTTTTCTCCTATAGGCATGCTTTCTAATAGTGGCAACGAAATAGTGTTGAAAGTTCAATTTTAGCACTTAAAGCAAGATTTCTACGATTAGCGATTAAAACTGATTTTAGCTCCTATAGTCATGTTTCCTAAATGAGCAATTATGACAAAAGAACATTAACCAATTAAACCCTATAGGCATGATTTCTAAAATGCAGATTTGGTAGAACATAAATTAACAGAACCCTATGGTCGTAGCACCTAATGAATATGTTGTAATGCACATTGAGACATTGGTCATTTTATTTTCTATAGGCATGACAACTAACATGTAGAAATATAATATGTGAAACGAATTAAATACCTATAGGCAGGTTATCTAATACACACAATAGCAGAACATGTTCGAGCAAAGTAAACACCTATAGGCAGGATTTCTACCCGTTTTATGCAAATATTAAAATAAACTCCTTTTCCCAATTTTACTAACACCCCAATTGTTATTATAACATTATTACAAGCCCAATGAGTGAAACAAATTACAGAATTACAGAATAGCTATAGTGGGCCTAAGGCAGGCCAAATGTATACCTAGCCTAGCTAGGCCTTCAACACAATTTCACAACAGCCCATAAACAATCTCCAGTCACACAAAATAGCCCACATCCAGTAGCCATCAAAAGTCCCAGAGGTATAGCCATTTACTCAAACCAACTGGTTTATCCAGTAGGTGAGAAGAGGGGGCAAAGTTGAGCAATTAGGAAAAATGTGGCAAAGAACCTTGGACCCTAGTATGTCAGAGTTCCCAAGGGCTTCAAGAACTCAGGGCAGTGGTCACACTAGGGAGGTTGATAGAGGAGACTTAGGGGAATGGCTTTGGCTTTCAGCCAGCCCCATAACTAAACAAAAAACAACCAGTGAAAATAGTAGTAGGGTAATAGGTTTGGAAAACATTTGCAATCTTGTAAGATAATCACATAATGAACTCCAAAAGCAAATTAACACACTGGGCAGGGTGACATATGATAAGGAACAAGGAGCCTGGGATTGCAAGTTAATAGGCAATGGTATTAGACTATTAAAACCAAATAATGCAACTAATTTAGGACTTAAGGGATCATATTATACCAAAACATAGGAGTTAAGCATTATAATACAAACAGGATCAGGTAACATAGAGAGTGTCAGTTAAGGCAGGCTAGTTTTAAAGGATCGCAAGTTGTTAGAGGTACAAATTGGATATGGCAAGAATACATAGGGTGATAACCATAGTCATAAAAGCAATATAACATTCAGATTAAAGGTCTTAAACAAGTTAGGGCATACTAATAACATCAAATTGGTCATTATAAGTTCAGAATTAGGCAGAGAACATAGATTGAACCATATAGTTAAAATAGATTTTTCAGGTTATCACAAACAAAACTAAGCATGCTTCATTTTATCTAAATTAATTAGGCTAGGTGCAAAGCATTATTAAGCTAGAAATCACAAGAAGAATTAGGCACAAAGGAGTCAAAGAAATGCACTAGATCATGCAGTTCAGAGAACATGCTAATTAGAATATAATAAACATTGCGAAAGTTAGAAACTAACCAGTGACTGTTCGATGAACAAGAAAAAGATTGCAGTAAGGACCCAGAGTCCTAAATGTGTCAAGTTCCAAGGGTTTCAAGAATCCAGGCAGTGCTCACAACCAAGAGAGGTCAGAAAAAGTAGAAGTCCGGTGGCCTTGACTTTCAGCCGGCCAAGAACCAAACAGAATCGAATAATGAACCAGTATAGAGTAGAAAACTTCAGTTTTTAGTGAGAAAATAGTGATTCCAGTTCTGTCTAAAGGGGGAAAGGGGATGGATTTATATAGTGGTAAAAATTAAACACACAGACAAGGAAAACAAACAATCAACCTCAAAAGAAAAGGAAAGAATAACATGCAAAATTGATTGAGAATCAATTTAGGAGAAGTCAAGCAACCCTAGTTTTTAGGAAAACAAATATTACCAGAATATATACAAAAATAATAACATAGGATGAATATAGACCCAAATATCACTAAACATCATAGGGTCAAACATATTTTGGTCTGATTTAAGAAAATCTGAAACCCTAATTTTAGGATAAGAAAAATATAATAAAAACAGGCCATAGTAGAATATAGGACGAATATGGACATAATAATACTTAAAATCAGAGAATCGAACCTATTTTGGTTCGATTAAAAGAGATCTGAAAACCCTAATTTTAGGGTAAGTAAGAATCAATAAGAGATACACAAATATTCGTACTTACAAAGAGCAAGATGATGAATGCGAACAGAATATCGGAAAAGTCAAGGATTTGAACCGATTTTGGTTCGATCCTTCTGAGATCTGCTTGCCATGTTTAGGGAAGCAGTATAGAAGATGAACCAGTACCAAAGAGAGGTCGTATATGGCAAAGGGTAGCCATAGAATCCCATATCGTGTGGGATTAGGACAGATTTTAGGGGGGCGGCGACTAGTTTCTTAGGAGGGAGAAGGGAGGTGGGATATGGGGGCGGAGGACGGTGGGAAATGATTAGGGTTAAGGATGAGGGTGGTAATTAAAAGGGAAGGTTTAATGTGGGACGTTGATCTTAGGGATCAACGGCCACGATTAGAGAGGAACTGGGTCGGGTGGTTAAAACGGGTCACGACCGGGTAGTGGGGTTGGGTTAATTGATTTGGTTTGGGGGTTATTTGGGCTAGGGTATTAGATTTTGGGCTAGTAATTGGTCCGAAAATAGGTAGGATTTTAGGCTAGTTTTTAAATACACAATATTTAATAAAATAATAATTTATAAAAGTAATTAATAAATAACAAAATATTATTTATGCACTAAAATGATTAAAAATAATTACTTAACATTATAAAAATATAAAGAGTCATTTTCGCATAAATAATGTAATTAAACATGAATATGGGCTATGAGTGCAAAAATGTGCAATTAGCCCTAGAAATGCAAATGTAATTAAAAAATGCTCTGAAAATATTTAAAATATCATGTTGGTGTAAATGATAATTTTAGATGATTAAATCATCATAAAAATAACTTGAAGGACAATTGCTGGGTATAAAAATGCGGAAATAAATCGATTTAAATCTTTTACAAATTATGAAAAATACTTGTATATGCTTATAAACTAAATGATGATGCATATGTACTATTTTGGAAGTATATATATATATATATATATATATATATATATATATATATATATATATATATATATATATATATATATGAGGGAATAATTGGGTATCAACAACTGCTCCTCTTTACCGGGGAATGATGAAAGAGTTGCCGGGTAAAGAAATGATGACCGATTATGACCGAATGGGGTGATTTGGAAAAATATAGGCAGAACTCCAGTTTCTGAGTTGCCTACATATCCCTGGTTTTATGGGAATCAGGCCGTGTGTTGCCCTAGATCCAACGATGGAATAAGCCGATGGAGTTGTCATAGGAACGGACAAGCTCTTCTGGATAGGACGATATCAGAATCGTGAATGAATGTACCTTGAAATGGTTATGGGTATTTGAACAGTCATCAAGTGGAAACGGGTAACGGATGGTGGTTGCTTGTATTTGAGGTAGTTACAAGGTGTGAATATTGAATGGAAACTGGAGCAAAGATTGCTCCCGTTGGGAGAACGGTTACCTCCTGGATTACATGCAAAACTTAAATATAATGCATGCAGGTGCATATTGCGATACTTTAAACATGATGCGAATTCCCTTTAGATCATGAAAGTTGTCTTTGGATGATGGGGATGATGTCCTTAGACCATGATGTCCTGGGCCATGAATTGCGTGATAAGGGATTCGCAGGCCATGAAATGATGTTCTCGGGCCATGAAAATGATGCCTCTGAACTATGACGCCTTTGAATAATGATGTGAAATATTGAGAGATCCTCAGGCCATGGCATGATGTCTTCCGGCTATGAGGATGATGCCTTCGGACTATAATGCATTTGGACAGAATGGCGATGTTTCAGCCTTTGAGATGCAAATACATGATGTTTGGTCATATGCGAAGCGAAACAAGATAGAGCTTAGTCTTGTGTAAGACCGGGGGAAGAGCTTAGCCCCGAGAAAAATAGAAAATAATGCTAGATTTCAAGTAGCATAGCATTTGGTGGTATGCAAGGAAAGGCAGAGCTTAGCCTTATGCAATTAGGGAGGCAATGCTTAGTCTCATGCGAAATGGGAGACACTGCTTAGTCTCATGCAAGGAGGAAGCAGGGCTTAGCCTTATGCAAGATGGGAGACAATGCTTAGTCTCATGCAAGAGGAGGCAGTGCTTAACCTCATGCAAGTGGGAGACAATGCTTAGTCTCGTGCAGGGGAAGGCAATGCTTAGCCTTATGCAATTGAGGATGCAGTGCTTAGCCTCATGCAAGCGGGAGACAATGCTTAGTCTCATGCAGGGGAAGTCAATGCTTAGCCTTGTGCAATTAAGGAGGCAGAGCTTAGCCTCATGCAAAGGTGGAGACAATGCTTAGTCTCATGCAGGGGAAGGCAGTGCTTAGCCTTATGCTATTAAGGAGGCAGGGCTTAGCCTCATGCAAAATAGAGACAATGCTTAGTCTCATGCAGGGGAAGGCAGTTCTTAGCCTTATGCGATTAAGGAGGCAGGGCTTAGCCTCATGCAAAAATGGAGACAATGCTTAGTCTCATGCAGGGAAGGCAATGCTTAGCCTTATGCGATTAAGGAGGCAGGGCTTAGCCTCATGCAAAAATGGAGACAACGCTTAGTCTCATGCAGGGGAAGGCAGTGCTTAGCCATATGCGATTAAGGAGGCAGGACTTAGCCTCATGCAAAATAGAGACAATGTTTAGTCTCATGCAATGAATAGATAATAAGTGATAGCAGAGTATTTTTAAGCTGGAGATATGTTTGCGTTTGGCAGCTTTGTCGTTATGAAGATAGTGATTCTGAGGTGTGCCTGAATTTGAGAATATTTCTTTTTCCTGCATCCAAAGGGAAATCATGAGTTTTACGGGGGAAGGTTGGTTCATGCCTCCGCCTGCCTGCTTTGCTTTGCTCTGTATCGAAGTCTTGCTTGAGTTACTATGGGTAGTATCTGGCTGTTTCATAAAAATAAAGTTTTCAAAAATGTGCGTGTATATGATGAATGTAGTTTTTTAAAATACATTAGTATGCAATATCGGATAAATTAGATGAACCAATAACTGTCACACTTTAGAGACATTGCGACCTCCTCAAAATTCTGCCCTAGTTTACTTAGGCAATTCTCTGACCGTTCTGCATATGATGACGTTGGCTGGACTTGCTCCGGAATTTTGAGGGTCCTCCTCAAAATTCTGCCCCAGTTTCTGGTTGTGTGGAAAATGAAAATTTTATTGAATTGTGACCGAATCCACATGGCTGCCTACATATCCCTTCTTAAATGGAAATCAGGTCGAGCGTAGTTCAATTACATCAGATGAAGAAATGCAAACTTTCTAAACATAATACCTTTTGACTGTGTCTAAATTGATAGGCTTTGGCCAAACCATTCCGTCCATTTCTGCGAGTATGAGTGCTCCTCATGTTAGTACTGTGTGAACCATATAGTGCCCTTGCCAATTGGGCAAAAATTTCCCTTTGGCTTCATCTTGATGCGGGAAGATCCTTTTCAGTACCAGCTGCCCCGGTGCGAACTGTCTAGGTTTGACCCTTTTGTTGAAAGCTCTGGACATCCTATTCTGATAGAGTTGACCATGACACCCTGCATTCATTCTTTTCCCGTCAATGAGAGGTAATTGTTCATAGTGGCTTCTTATCCATTCTGCATCACTGAGTTCAACTTCTTGTATAATTATTAAAGAAGGAATTTCAACCTCGGCAGGAAGGACAACTTCGGTACCGTAGACCAACAAATAGGGAGTTGCCCCGGTTGATGTGTGGACTATGGTACGGTACCCCATTAAGGCAAATGGTAACTTCTCGTGCCATTGCTTGTGGTTGTCTGCCATTTTCCTCAGTATTTTCTTGATATTCTTATTTACGGCCTCCACGGCTCCATTCATTTGAGGCCTGTATGCTGTGGAATTCTTGTGCTTGATTTTGAAGGTCTCGCACATAGCTTTCATTAGGTCACTGTTGATATTGGTGGCGTGGTCGGTGATGATGGACTCTGGAACCCGGAATCGGCAAACAATACGATCTCTGACAAAATCTGCGATGACTTTCTTCATTACAACTTTGTAGGATGCAGCTTCGACCCATTTTGTGAAGTAGTCTATGGCCACTAAAATGAACCTGTGCTCGTTTGAAGCGGCGAGCTCGAGTGGTCCACTGACATCCATTCCCCAAGCGGCAAAAGTCCAAGGTGCATTCATTACATTGAGTTCATTCGGCGGTACCTGTATCATATCTGCGTGTATTTGGCACTGATAACATTTCTGGACATACCTGATGTAGTCTGTTTCCATAGTCATCAAAAAATAACCTCCCCTCGGTATCTTTTTGGCTAAAACGAAACCATTCATGTGTGGTCCGCAAGTTTCAGAGTGTATCTCTTCGAGCAGTTTGGAAGCTTTTTTCGCATCAACACACCGTAATAACCCTAGGTCCGGAGTCCTTTTGTACAGAATTCCTCCACTTTGGAAGAAATGGTTGGACAATCTTCGGAGCGTACGTTTTTTATTATGATTTGCATGCTCCGGGTACTCTCCTTTTGCAAAGTACTCCTTGATATTATGGAACCATGGATTCCCGTCTTCTTCTTCTTCAACACGAGCACAGTAAGATGGCTGATTATGAATCCTTACCGGAATGGGGTCGATGAAATTCTTGTCTGGATGCTGTATCATGGAGGACAAAGTGGCCAAAGCAAACTCATTCTGGATTCTCGGGACATATCTAAACTCTATCTTCGTGAACCTCTTCATTATCCCTTGCACATGATGTACCAGAAGATCTAAATCACAAATTACTAGTAATTCCTGGATATTCATGTCAACGGCCAAATTGAGCCCCAATATGCAAGCCTCATATTCTGCCATATTATTGGTGCACGAAAATCTAAGTTTCGCATATACCGAATAATGTTGACCTGTTTCTGACACCAAAATGGCTCCAATACCCACTCCTTTGAAGTTTGCGGCTCCATCGAAAAATATTCTCCATCCGTCGCAGGCTTCGGCGATATCTTCTCCTACGAATGATACTTCTTCATCAGGAAAATACGTTTTTAGTGGTTTGTATTCTCCTCCTACAGGATTTTCCGCAAGATAAACTGCTAATGCTTGTCCCTTTATCGCCTTCTGAATCACATAGATGATGTCGAAGAAACTCAACAATATCTGCCATTTTGCCAGCTTCCCTGTAGGCATGGGTTTCTGGAAGATGTATTTCAGAGGATCCATCCTTGATATGAGATATGTGGTATAGGCACAGAAGTAGTGCCTCAGTTTCTGGGCTATCCAGGTCAAAGCATAGCAGGTGCGTTCCAGCAAAGAATACCGTGCTTCGTAGGGTGTGAACTTCTTACTCAGATAGTATATGGCATGTTCTTTCCTTCCCGTCTCATCTTGTTATCCCAAGACACAACCGAAATCCCCATCTAATACAGAGAGATAGAATAGCAGTGGTCTACCAGGTTCTGGCGGGACCAGGACTTGCGGTGTGGACAAATATTCCTTGATTCTGTCAAAAGCTTTCTCGCAGTCGTCAGTCCAACTGGTTGCGGCATCCTTCTTTAACATTTTGAAAATTGGCTCACAGATCACGGTTGATTGTGCTATGAAGCGGCTACTATAATTAAGACGTCCCAAGAAGCTCATCACATCTTTCTTATTCTTTGGAGGTGGCAAATCCTCGATAGCCTTGACCTTTGATGGGTCTAGCTCAATTCCTCGGAGGCTGACGATGAATCCTAACAACTTTCCTGCTGGGAACCCGAAGGCATATTTTGCGGGATTGAATTTCAAATTGTACCTCCGAAGCCAAACAAAGAATTTTCTCAAGTCTGCTATGTGATTTGTACTCTTCTTGGATTTGATGATGATGTCATCCACATATACCTCTATCTCCTTGTGTATCATGTGGAAAATAGTTGTCATGGCCCTCATATAAGTGGCCCTAGCATTCTTCAGACCAAACGGCATCATTTTATAGCAGTGCACCCCCAACAGTGTAATAAAGCTGTCTTTTCGGCATCCTCTTCAACCATCCAGATCTGATGAAATCCCGCGAAGCAATCCACAAAGGATTGGAGTTCCCGCTTGGCGCAGTTGTCGATCAGTATGTGTATGTTGGGTAATGGGAAATCATCTTTGGGACTTGCTCTGTTTAGGTCCCGATAATCGACGCATACTCTAACTTTCCCATCCTTCTTCGGAACTGGCACGATGTTAGCCAACCAAGTTGGATATTCAACCACTCTGAGAACCTTAGCTTTGATCTGCTTGGTGACTTCTTCTTTGATTTTCAAACTCATATCTGGCTTGAACTTTCTGAGCTTCTGCTTTACCGGCGGACTCATTGGATTGGTAGGTAGCTTATGATCCACTATAGATTTGCTCAAACCAGTCATATCATCATAAGACCATGCGAAAATATACTCATATTCTTTTAGGAAATGGGTGTATTCTTCTTTTTCTGATGGTGATAAGTGAATGCTTATGCGAGTTTCTTTGACTGATTCGGAATCTCCCAAATTGACTATCTCAGTTTCGTGCAGGTTAGACTTAGGCTTGTTCTCAAAATCTTCAAAATTTCTAACAATTTCCTAAGGTATTATATCCTCTTTTTCTATTTCTTTTGAGTCACTATCCTTATGTTGCGTTGTCTCATTACATGTCACAGTTGTTGGTTCATCACGATAAGAAATAGTAATGTTGTAGAGAGAAAAATATAGAGAATAGTAATAAATAATAAAATAGCAAACCATTGATAATTATCAAGATGTCAAACAAAAGCGATTTTTAATGATTCAAAACAAAATACTGAAAAATGTTTTTAAAATGCTCATAATAGTTGTTTTCAAAATATATGACACTAGCAGCCAGGCTACCCCGGAACTCGGTGGGCCCTTGATGGTGTGGCAGTCCAGTTCCTGAGAACAACACCCTTCTCCACTGTCTGGATGACGAGCCCTTCTTCCTCCTCCTTCTCAACTATTACACTACAGTCCATGTCTTCAGCTTCCAAGAATAGATTCCTTAAACCAGCTAGCGCTTCATCTTCTTTGGATCCCCACATCATATCAGCCTGTTGGAAGGATTGAGAGGGTAATAAGGACCACGACATGGTGGTGATCAATTCTGATGCTCGTGCTAGGTATATTGATATCCCAGTCCAAAGGTCGTGCCGTGACGTTTTAACTGTATTAGTTTGGTGATACCTTGGAGAATCTTGCCGAGACCCTTGCCGGGTTCATACCCTGTCCATGCCAATATGCTTTCTATTTAGCTACTCTACCATTTTTCCTTCTCGATCGCGTTAACATGCTCAATGCAATGGTAAGTCTCTCCATAACTTCCTTTTATTCTCCACAACCAGGACAGTCTGGTTAGTGTAAATAGGGTTGCTCCCGTCTCCATGAATGATCACCTCCTTATGATTCCATTCAAACTTCACATCCTAATACAAAGTAGATGCTACAGCCCTAGCGACGTGTTTCCAAGGTCATCCCAATAGCAGATTGTATGAGGCGGATATGTCAAGCACTTGGAATTCAACATCAAACCAAGTTGGACCCATTTGTAAGTAGAGGTTGGTTTCTCCGATTGTGGCCCTTTGAGAACCATCGAACGCTTTCACGTTCATAGTTCCTGCTCGTATCTCATGCAAACCTTTACCTAACCTCTTCAAAGTAGTCAACGGGCAGATGTTGAGACTTGAACCGCTATCTATCAAGACCCTGGCAATGAATTTGTCTTCGCACTGTACAGTGATATGCAACTCCCTGTTATGGCTCAACTATTCTGGTGGCAATTCATCTTCGTGGAAAGTGATCTTATGGCTTTCCAATACTTATCCTACCATGTTGTCCATCTCTCCACTAGCAATGTTGTTGGGTACATAAGCCTTATTCAACACTTTCATCAACGTGTTCCTACGTGCCTCAGAATTTTGCAATAGTGATAGAATGGATATCTGAGCAGGGGTTTTGTTCAAATAATCAACCATATAATACTCCCTTGCTTGCACCTTTCTCCAAAGATCATTCGGGTCGGTTTCAATGATAGGCTACCTAGAAGCGGCTTCTTTACTTGTTCCCCCCCTTCCCCCCCAAATGCTCGGGCGTGTAAACCCTACCAGTTCTGATCATACCTTGTGCTGCACCAGTTTCTTCCATTTTCCCATTTCCTTTCCTTCTCGCTTTTGCAATATAGTCCAGGGCACATCATTGGAATTAAAGGATGGTGTGGGTGCTACCGTTACGGTTAATGGTGTGGTCACTTCTACTTCGAACGGAGTTGGCGTGGCTGAGGGCGTTGTTACTTCAACCTCGAACGGAGTCGGTGAGGCTACCTCAACTTCAATCGGTGACTGTATTTGTACCACAATAGGCGTGAGAGTGACTGGAGGCATTTTGGGATCATCCTCTTCTCGAATGAGCCCAATTGACCCCTCCGGGTCCCATTCTTCATCAGTTTCTATCACATTTACCCCCTTGCCCCTGTGATTCGAGAGGGGATTGTTGCGGACATTAGGTGTAGTCTCCTTTGCCTGTATAACTTTGGTATCAATCAGCGTTTGGATCTTATCCTTTAGAGTGCGACATTTATCAATAGTGTGACCCTTCATGCCCGAATGGTAGGCACATGTCTTATTCGGATTGACCCATTGAGAGGAAGTTTTCATGGCGACAGCGGGAATGGGAGTGACATAATCGACAGCTTTCAATCTCTCATACAACTGGTCAATAGGTTCGGCAATAGGAGTGTATTGTCTAGGCGGCCTACGGTCGAAATTTGGTCTGGGTTTTTGGTAGTTTTGGTGGGCTGGTGGTGAGTGGTAATATGCTGGCTGAGTGTTATAAGTGTGGTAGGTGGTAGCGGGTTGTTGATATCTAGGAGGTGAAGGCTGATATATGGGTGGAGGTATTTGGTATGTGTGAGTTCTTTCATTTTAGATATTTTTAGATATACCCCTCGACTTCAAGGCTTTGTTCGTAGCCTGGAGTGCCTCAAAATTTGTTACCATCCCACTTTTGATTCCCTCTTCTATTCTTTCTCCCAATTTGATGATGTCGGAGAATTTATGATTTTCAATAACCATCAACCTCTCACAATATTACGGATCCTGGGCCCTAACAAAGAATTTGTTCATTTATTCTTCTTCCAATGCTAGCCTTACTTTTGCATCCTCTGATCTCCACCAAGTAGCATACTCGCGGAAAGTTTCTGTCAGCTTCTTCTTAAGATTCTGGATAGAGAAGACATCTGGGGCATTCTGTATGTTTAATCTGAACTGATCCATAAAATCGGACACTATGCTTACCCAATTAATCCACTTCTTTCGATTTTGACTGATGTACCAGGATAGGGCGTCTCCAATGAGGCTCCTTATGAACAGCTTCATGCGGATTCTTTTATCTTTACCAACCCCTACGAGCTTGTCGCAATATGTCCTTAGATGTACCTTTGGATCACCTGTCCCATCGAACATTTCGAACTTAGGAGGTTTGTAACCCTCTGGCAGTTCTACGTCCGGTTGAATATATAAATCCTCATAGTTCAAACCTTTGATGCCTTTACCACCTTCAACACCTTGGACTCAACTTGTAAGATTCTTAATTTCCTCCGCCATGTTCTTGATGAGCAGGTCCTTCTCGGCGGATTCCGGTGTATACGGGATTTGTTGTGAAGTGTGGGGTAAGGTTTCCACGTATATGGGGTTACTTTGGTAGACTCTAGGGATTTGGGTGTAGTGGTGATCATTGATCGAGTTTTGGGGATCAAGAGTAGTTTGTGGTGCATTTTATGGAGTGTGGTAGGTTGTAGTTTGTGGGTACTGGGTTGGATGATGATGATGCCATGGAGGAGTTGGTACTGGTGGAGGATTAGGATTTTGGGGAGGCATGGCGCATTGATGAGGTGTGGGAGGATTTTTCGGGTGCTGGTTTTGTGTTTTTTGAGGAGGTGTTGGGTTTTAGGCATTTTGTTGGTTGATGTCGGGAACATTCAGGGTAATGGAAAGGTTTGCCAAGTTACAGACCTGCTCAAGTTCTCCTTGTAACTCCAGTATCTTTTTCTCTAACCGTAAAACCAAGTCATTCTGTGCCGAAGTACCTCGACCATCTGAAGTTTCGACATTCTCGGCGTGCGCATCGTTGTCTTTCCTGATACCACTCATATCGTCCATCTTAGCTTTTCCTTTATTCTTGGGATCACTTGGAGGAGGAGGAGGTGGAGGACCTCTAGATCTGGTATGATATGCTGATGATGCCAGTATGCACAAACCAACCTTAGGGGATGGGAATAAACAAAGAAAAGAAGAAAAACAAAAGGTAAGTAAGTAAGGAGTATTAAAAGGATATTTACGATATCTAAACATGTATTGTAGAATTATAAATTCGCGTCCTAATTTGGGGACCTCATCATGCCCGAGGTAGGCCTAGCGACATATAGCTTTGGAGAAAACTCAATGCCGATAACTGCGTCATTTCATTAATATGATAAATAGACCAAATCTCTACTAAAACGATAATAATTATAAAGAGTCACTAGTGACATTTGCCTTATTACAATCAAATTCTAAAACAAATCTAGAAAACATCATTCCTAATCTACTCAGTCCCAGAGGGACCTTCTCCAAGCTTGGCCTTCTTAGCCCCCTCAATCAGATTCCCCAGGTTGCGCATGTCCAGCAGCAGATACGCCCTTGCTAGATGTCCTCCTTCACTGCCCTCTACGTTCTGACAATCCGAGACCCTTTTCCTCATCTTTCCCTCAAGTTCTATCAAACCCTGCTCCAAATACTCCAACCTTTCTGTTGATTTAGTAGCGATTCCCCTCCATTCATTGATTTCTTCCACGTACACTTTATGTTTTTCCAAATGCATGGCCTTAGATTCAAAGACCCTTTTGCGAAACCTCCTGTATTTGACTTATGCTTCAGCAACGTCATCTATGACCCTATTTCTCAAATCAACCCCTGGCTTGACCTCTCCTGCTATGTCATCCACCAACCATGATGGGTAGAAGTACACATGGCCGACAAGATAATCTTTTGATGCCACATGTGTTGTGCCTCGAACTTGAATGGAATGTCATTCCCTTGGACGTCTGCTTTGTAATGAACAATTTTGGAAACTCGTGGTATAACCTGTTTTCTCCCAACTTGCCTCATGACTTTGATAGTAGCATAAGGATAGATTCCCCCTAATCCGATTAGCACTAGATGAGGAACATCTCTCGACCTGATGATGAATTCACTACTAGGGAACCACTCGAACATCCAATGTACCTTGTCATAAGTCCAATTGCTAAAGAAATGTACCCATCTCACAGCGTTTCCCGGTTGCAAAAACCTGTCTGGGATAAAAGTTATTCTCTTCCGATGGTGATAAGCTATGTGGTCATTCCATGGTCGTCGTGGAAGTTCTTGATGGTATTGTCCTCTCTGAAGGTGTTCCAACAACCATATTTGCAGTAACAGATTACAACCCTCGAAATGCCTATATCCCTTTTTGCAATGGTCTAAGGATCGGTACATCTCAGCCGCGATCATTAGGACAATAGTGTAAGTTTGCCCCTCAATTCTTCCCATTAGGGTCTTAGTGACCATATATAGGAGAGTGTGGATCTTTTCTCCTTGTATCGGGAATATCAGCATTCCCAGAAAACAGACAATGAATACAAAAACCCGGCGGTGACTCCAACCTAAAGAAGTGATGGAAAATTCATCATGGTAAAGACAATATGACTTGCTGTGACCATAATGGTCGTAAAGGAATTCGAATGGTATGTAAGATTTCTTCAGACAGACTAACTCATCATTTTTTTTTGAAACCCATAATTTTTAGCAAACCTCGAGAAGTAAGGTTTTCCAGTACCAACAAGCCAGGGCTATCCCATGGGAGCCCAGCGATGCCTCCTATTTCCTCTAGAATGGGAGTCATTTCTATATCACCAAAATGGAAGATGGCCATCTTCTCATCCCAGAACATGGTGGCAGCCTTAATTACCACATTGTTCGGCTGAATATCTAACAAAGAAGGTAAATTCCCGAGAACTCTTTTCACATGGTTTTTGTCACGTGGCGAGAGATTTTCCCACCAATCTAGAAACAAAGGTGGGATACTTCGAACCATGCTGAACCTGGGGACTTCGTGCCTCATTTCTACAAAACAAATAAAGTTAGCCCTTTCCCCCTCCGGAATCGACTATTTACACATTAATAATTAGCATATCGGCACGTTTTCTCCAAATAATGCACATATCATGATTGTACCCATTGGGATTTAAGGAAATCCTGGCGGGCTTTGGACAAGGCTTGCTTAGAGAGTTATTACGCGGACATCGTTCTAACCCATACTATGTTTAGACATGATGCATGCACAGTTAATATTAGAGTGGGGGTTTCTAGAAGAGTCTAGACCTGTACCCTCAAGTGGACAACTTGAGAGGAGAAGGCACGGAACTGTCGATTGCACCGCTGATCGACTACTTTTACAGCAAATAAGCATTTCTAAATTTAAAAGGGTGATTTAGGAAGAGCGCGAACACTCATCAAGCACCGCTATGATATTAATTACGCACGAGTGGAATATGATATGGAGCATGCTTTATGCAAAGATAAAATAACACGTTGTCAAATATTTTGCATGATGAAGACGGTAAATGCAGTATTAAATGAAACATAAAGACATAAAAAGAAAGGAAAACAAGGAAGAAGTTAGTTCGCGCAATGTGAAAGAATTGCAATAAAGCAAACAAAAGGGTAGGGATGGGGAAAGACATGATATAGAAAATTTTAAAAAAATAATTCGGAGCAAGTGAACATAACTGGAAAATAAAGGGAAAACGCATATTGTAACCAAATTAGGCAAAAATTTGCATATTAATATGAATTCACATAAAGGAAAAATAGGGAAAAGGATGTGCAGGTAGTAATAAAAGGGAAACGGGAGCGGGATATTCATGTAACAACAAAATAACAAAGACACGCTTATCAGAGAAGACTAATTCATATAGACCAAGTTCGCTATGGTAAGAGCTTAAAAACATATCCCCAGTAGAGTCACAATGTTGTCGCGCCCCTCTTTCTCGCAAAATCGGGTTTCGACATGTGACAACTCTTTTAAAGGAAGGTGTTAAAAGAGAGAGTCGCCACCTAATGGTTTTGAGGTGCGTTAAGGCACCTATTTGTAAATAACTCTGGTTTAACTAGTTTGCGTCACCAAAGATCGGGTAAGGGCTCAAATTACCTCGAAGAGAAGATGTTAGGCACTCTTCGAGGTCCACAACTGTGGGTCCCGACCGAACTTTAATTATATGAATTAGTCAAAGAGCCAGAGAGAAAAACAAGAAGTTTGAAAAAAAATCATTATTAAAAAGTCCTTGAGTAAATACAGATAATTGATTTAAAGACAGGATGGGGGGTCCTATGTTTTTTAGCCTAAAGGATCACCCCGTGCAACATAAATAATACTTCATAACTCCCTGGTGGTGGGGTGTTACTCGTATTATTCAGCGGGCACAGACTATCATCTCCTGCTACCCGATTACTATCTTTAAGTTTTTACCTAAAGCGCACTAGTTGATTTTAAACCGTGCCTGTGCGTGCACTACCCGTCTCATGCCTATAGCTCAGGAGGCGTTTGGACCTCTATTTTGGATGATTTCTAGACTTAGCTTAGGCTGCTCAGAAATGATAAAACTAGGCGACATACAAAACAAGTTGGACTTCATGTAAAAGCATTTAAGGGTTCAAGTTAGCCTCCACACTTAGACAACAAATGCACGCGAACAAATTTTCACATTAAACATTAGACAATTTCAGGATTGAGGCAAATTAAAGCCATTAGGCCCTATAGACATGGTTTCTGTGTGACCTGGATTTTGAATGTGCAGACAGTTTTGTATGCAAACTATAATTTTTAAGTGACTACACGGTTGCCTACTAATTACAGGTTATAAGTGATTAAACCTATAGACATGCTATCTAGATGATTTACGCACTAATTGGCAGTGATAATAACAGGAGATATTCAGAATTACTTAGTTCGCTCCTATAGGCATGCTTTTTAATAGTGGCAACGAAAAAGTGTTGAAAGTTCAATTTTAGCACTTAAAGTAAGATTTCTACGATTAGTGATTGAAACTGATTTTAGCTCCTATAGTCATGTTTCCTAAATGAGCAATTATAACAACATCACATTAACCGATTAAACCCTATAGGCATGATTTCTAAAATGCAGATTTGGTAGAACATAAATTAACAGAACCCTATGGTCGTAGCACCTAATGAATATGATGTAATGCACATTGAGACATTGGTCATTTTATTTTCTATAGGCATGACATCTGGCATGTAGAAACAGAATATGTTAAACGAATTAAATACCTATAGGCAGGTTATCTAACACACACAATAACAGAACTTGTTCGAGCAAAGTAAACACCTATAGGCAGGATATCTACCCGTTTCATGCAAATATTAAAATAAACCCCTTTTTCCAATTTTACTAACACCCCAATTATTATTATAACATTATTATAAGCCCAATGAGTGAAATAAATTATAGAATTATAAAATAAACCCCTGTTGGTTTGCATAATATTCTCTTTTCTTTCTTTCGCTTCTGTGAAGTTCAATTGTTTGGAGTCGGTTGTCAATGCTGGTTCTTAATGGCTAAATACAATTACCTTGTTTGCTGCCCTAAGGATGGTTAATAAATCTCTAATCTTATTTCAATAATCAGATTTGTTTCAGTCTTCCCATGTCATTTCTACATAGCTATTTGATGTTTCTTTGTTAATAATGTGTTTGATTTCTTATGTTATTCTTCTATCCAACAAATGCTTCTTGTCGACAATTGTATTTTATCTCTCATGTTGTTTCTACCTAGCTGATCGATGTTCCTTGTTAATAGTTATGCTTCTTTCCTATGTTGTCCTGCTTAGACAACACATGTTTCATGTAGACAGTTGTATTTTGTCTCTCGTGTTGGTTCTTTCATAGCCATTGATGTTCTTTGTTGTCAATCGTTTAGATTCTCCCAATGTTCTGCTTAGCTGACTGATGTTTCTCATCAATAGCATGTTTGTTTTAATATGTTGGCATGCTTAGCAAATTGACATCTCTGTTAGCAATTGTGCTTGTTCATCATGTTAGCATGGATATGAGTATAGCGTATATGATGAGATTTGACCGCCTGTCTTAATATGTTCCACTTTATGGTTTAATTGTATTCCTGTTTTCTTTAAGTTAAATGTCTGTTGACTTGAAATCATACTTGTTATTCTTGCTACCATATTGAATATTTGTGGTTGTGAAGACTATGTTTAGAACACCTTCATTGGCATAAGATTACACTGTCTGGCCTATTGATTGAGCACTATTGATCCAGGATGCTAGATGGTTTAACTAAATGCTATTTTCTCTTAATGTACACCATTATGTTATAGATACCATGCGTATGTGGTCCAAATTTGAGATTAAAGTTGAGTAATCCATCATTTAGAACAGTTCATGACTCCTGTCATCATCACTGTTAGTATGGTTTCTTGTGAAGGCTGATTTTGATGATTAAAATGTTTGAGTTGTGTTGCCTAATATAAGATATAATTCATGATCTTTTGACTATGTGAGTTTGGTCTTGTATCCTAGTGTTTTATTTTGATGATTTAATCCTTTTTTAAAGAAAACCATGTCGAATCATGTTCTTATGAGGTATTAGACCTATGTGGAAATCATAAGGATAAGTACAAGTCTGCACATAAGCTTCTTGTCAGCTTTTGTGACACCTTAGATTAAGTTTAGTATGACATTTTACCACTTGAAAACGTTTTTGATGTAGTGAACATGCTTATAAGGGTAATTGTCTACTAGCCTTCATTCTGTGGCCTGCTTCTTGATCTTGTTTGACTGAAACAATGATTCCTAAGAATATTATGTAAATGCTATGACATGTAGAGTAATTTTGAGTTTAGTCTAAAGCTTTTGTAGTCTTCTTAAAATCCTTAAGGTTTTGTGTGTGAAGATACAATCCTATGCCATGTACCTTAACAGTGGTCATTCATAAAGATTTTTGAATCAAAAGTTTATGCTAACGCGCTGATCTTTCAATTTCATTTTGTCTAACTGGTTGTGTAATATCAATCTGGTTGTCATTTGAGGACCATCAGTGTAAGAAGTTTGTTTGTGGCTGTTTGTTTGATGTTCTAATTAGTCTATTTGCTCAAGGCACTGAGTGAAGGTTTTTCTTTAAACATCTATGAAAGAACAAGGCTCAATGACTAAGGGTATTTGTTGTGAACCTAATTCTATCATCAAGGGACCCCTCCCTGACACAAGCACTAATCGGGGTCCAAGAAACCATTTTGAACTCTGAAATTCTAGGGGCTTATAGGGGAACCTCGTAAATGAATATGGTTCACTCTAGCTAGTAGTTGTCGACTTTGATTAATCTTTTGGGGGTTGTCGCAAACAAAAAATGGATATATTTTTTCATTTCATATCAGAATTATGTTCAGGATATTTTCTGTTATTGCTTCCTATATGCAGTGCTAATTCATTTCCTTTCTTTCTTTGCATGAACTCATTTGGGTTTGTGAAGTTCATGGTGAACTCTGGCCCATAGCCACTGAGTTGGGCCCTCTCCTTTGTTTACATTCGTTGTCCATTGGATCTTTATTACTGCTTAAAATTTGAAATTGGATCTGACTGATTGACATCCCAACAACAGAGTCTACTCCTTTCCACTTGCTTTATATTCTTGCCGTTGTAACTCTTTATAGATATATGTTGAATTGTAGAGACGAACATTGATGTTATGTGAGTTTATTCTTGTTGTGGTTGCTTAGGAAATATCCTTGAATAATCAAATCTCGTAGGATAAAAAGGTAACGTGATTTAAATTATCCGTCATCTTATAAGACTAATAATTTTCATGATCATGATATATTTCAATTGCCTTGTTCATCAGTTACGTTTTTTCGCTAAACTACGCATTCTAACAAATCATACTGTGAAGGGGATTTGCAGAATACAAATGAAAACTATTTTGGAAAAATTCCTTCAAATCAATCACTTAAGCAAAATTCCATAGTTAAATTATTTTGCAAAGAAAGCAATTGCGAATACAAGCCAGATCTAGATTTTACAAGGATGAAAAACTCACTTTGGGAAATCAGACAATTTATACTAAGCGAATATTTGATGGTAGGCTATAATTACGTGTTTTAGTCACTTATTGCACTCCAATTCACTGCAATTTATTTGGGTTTAAGCTTTAATTTATAATATTTTGCACTTATTGTGTGTTTTATTTGTATGAGTGATTCCGAGCAATGTATATGTTGTGGAGCTAATTCGTGCTGTTTGGAGCTTTGAAGTCTGAGTAAAATCCCAAGGGGTTAAGCCGGGATCGTGTTCGGGGGTCAAGGACCAAGTATGGACGTCAAAAATCAAGCGAACTTCATACTACGAGAAAACATCACAACCGTGGTGCATGGGGCGACACGTGGTGCGCCGCAGCTACCCAAATCCTGCTGCCTGTCAATTACTGAGCTCTCTGGATTTCCCCACTAATGCCCGTATGGCGCATCACCCCATGCGGTGCGCCTGTGCAATTTTTACAAAGCCAATGTCTTATTTTGACTAGGAGCCAAGGTAATTTAGTCTGGGCCCGACCCTACTTGGTATAAATACATGAAAAATATTATTTTCTAGACCTTTGACATACTTAAGACCAAAGGAAGCTAAGGAGGACTTGGATGAGAAAAAGCACAAGAATTTCATCATTCCTTCCTCACTCAAGACCCGAGTTTAGATTGAATTTATGTTTTCCTACACTTTAATTTTATTTGTGATGAATTGCTGCATATATATGGAGTAGTTCCATTAACGGTTTGATGGATTTGGTGTGTTGATGATTGTTTGTGGATTATAACTCTAGTTTTATATATTCAATCATTTTGGATGATTTAATTGTTGCATCTATATTCACTAATTCATGTAATCGAGAGAGGCATAACATGTGATATCTTTGCATTATACTGTTGGTTGAATTCACTAATTCTTCTTAGTAATCGAAAAGGGCTAGTTGAATCATCAATTAAACCTAGTTAGGACGATAATCGAGAGAGGTTCTCCCAAAGACCAATCCACTGCGCATTCTTGCATATTTTCATGTGCTTAAATTGGTTCATCTCGCGAGGTTGAGACTTAATCGAGATAGGAGTTTCTGCTAAACGTGTGAACTAATAATTGAGTGAATTCGAGAAACTCACTTAAACATTATAAGCGAATTATCTAGAGTTAGGTCCCAAACATTTATCCTGCACCTATCCTATCAAAACCCTATCTTCTCCCATTGATAACCTTCTTTGCTTGTTCCTTGTTTCGACTGTCATTAGCCAATAGCTTCAGACTCTTAGTTAGTTTTAGTTAGAAATCATATAAATCTCAATTGTTGATCAACTTGGAAGAAACCAAGCTAAAAACCACGAGAATACTGTTTAAATTCAATCCCTGTGGATACGATATTATAATATACTATCTTTGATTAGCGAGCATAATTTAGGTGTGTGTTTCGAGCTCGTCAAATTTTGGAGCCATTGTCGGGGATTGAAAATCAATTGTGTTTGAAATAGTTTGTAGTTCTAATTTAGGATTTTTTAATTTCTATTTTCTCTTTTTACGTTTGGTGTTCGTTGACTGTGCATAGGTTACAGGTTTAGATTGGTGCATGACTCGATCTTCTGCGAAAGGTGTTCTACTATACGAGCCCGAGATAGAAAAACAATTATGACAGATGAGGAAGGAATGAAATCTCACCGAAACTTTAGAAAAGGTTTGTCATTTCTCAACCAAAGAACTTATGGCTGGAAACGGTAATGATAATGTAGATTTGGCTGCAAGGGAGGTAGCCCAACAATGATAAAAAGCTGCATGGGATGCTGAGAAAGCAGCTGTTAGAGATGCACAGATTATATATGAAGAAGAGAGGGGTCGGAGAATTGATCAAAATTAACCCTTGGTTGCTGACCAACTTGAAAATATACCTCCCAGCCCAGGGAGATAACTTGGTAATTATACTAGACCAATCTACAATCAAGGCCTACCAAGTGTGAGACCACCTCCAATTGCAGCAAACAATTTTGACTTAAAGCAAGGGTTGCTTTAAACCCTTCAAAAATTTTGTGTCTTCAAAGGGAAGATGAACGAAGATCAAAATACACACATAATGGACTCTGAGGAGATTATGAACACCTTTCAATACAATAGTATGTCACAAGATGTAGTGTACTTAAGGGCATTCTCCTTCACACTCAAAGATGATGCAAAGCAGTGGCTTCAAAGCTTGCCCACAGGATCGATTAGAACATGGGAGGAGATGAACATAAAATTCCTTGATAAATATTTCTCCTTATCTAAAACGGGCAAGTTTAGAAGAGAAATCCATATCTTCTGGCAGAAAGAGACTAAAACTGTTTTTGAAGCATGGAAGAGGTTTAAGAAGATAATTCGAAAGTGTCAACATAGTGGAATTAAACTCTGGATGCAACTCCAGTACTTTTGGGATGGATTGGCACCGGCCTCACATAGAACATTGAGAAATGCACCTGGAGACCCATTGATGAAGAAGACTCCAGAGGAGATATTTACTATTCTTGATAAGTTGTTTGAGGATGCAAATCAGTGGTCCTCTGAGAGTACTGAAAGAAGAAGATCAACTGGTGTTCACCAAGTTGATGCTAGTACATTTGTGCAGGCACAACTTGATGCTATGGCTAAAGAAATATGATAGATGACCTTGGATACAATACAAAGTGAGCCACATGTAGCGTGTGATATATCTGGAAGAGGACACCCTACTGTCAAGCCTCAACTGAGGAAGTGAATGCTGTGGGAAATTATAATTTTAATGCAATGGGTCAGAAGCACCCCGAATTTTCATGGAGTTCACCTGGGTTTCCGCTAACACATGGAAAAAAAAAATGAATTTCAGGGACAAGGAGCTCCTAGTTTTGTGAATCAGTCGAGGCAATATCTTTAGCCCCAATAGCTCAATTTGCCTGGTCTACAAGATCTCATGAAGGCCTTCATCATGAAAACTGATGAAAGATTTGATGTACAAGGGGCAGCAATTCGAAATTTAGAGAAGCAAGTGGGACAAATTGCAACAATATTATCTGAGAGGTTCCAGGCAATCTCCCTACTGATACTGAGAGAAATCACAAAGAAATAGTGAATGATGCAACCTTGAGAAGTGGGCATGCGTTGAAAGACCATCCCTATCCAAAAAGATGTGATACTTGAAAAAGAAAGTGGGGAGCAGCTGAAAAGTGACGATGACAAGAAGAAGAAAGGCCCGATGAAAGCTGAGAAAAAGAAGAAGGAAGAAAAAACGAGAAGGGAGGAACATGAGGAAAGCAAGCATATGCCTGCTTTACCTTCCCCCGAAAGCTATATAGAGAAAAGCTTGACAAGCAATTTGAGAGATTTCTGGATGTGCTGAAACAGGTTCACGTGAACTTATCATTCACAGAAGTGCTCTCACAAATGCCTTCTTATGATAAATTCTTGAAAGAGATACTTACAAAGAATAGGAAGATAGAGGAAACCTCAGTTGTCAAGTTCACAGTGCATTGCAGCGCGATATTGCAAAACAAACTCCCATGAAAGTGTGGAGATCTAGGGAGTTTTACTCTACCTTGCTCTGTAGGAACTATCCATTTTGATAAATCATTATGTGATTCCGATGTCTCAATTAATTTAATGCCTCTATCTATTTACATGAAACTAGAGAAGGAGATCATAGAGATAATGTCTGCACCAATATCGTTGCAACTAGTAGACCAAACGACTTTAATACCCGAGGGGATAGTGGAAGATATGTTAGTTCAGGTAAGTTCGTATTTCCTATGGATTTTATAGTGGTGAATATGCAGGAAAACAAGGAGGACCCCTCATCCTAGGAAGACCATTCTTAGCGACGGATAAAGCTATATTAGATATACACGAGAGAAAACTCATGCTTAGAGTGGGTGAGGAGACTGTGACTTTTGAGATGAATATAGCAAAGGGGGCACCAAAGGACAACCAAGCTGTGAGTGTTGAGTGGAAAGTGAAGGGCTCGAAAGACAAGACTACAGTGAGCGAGAAAGATAAGTGTGAAGTGTATCCCACGAAGGCTGGGAAGAAGTTATCTGCATGGATTAGTGCATTAGTTCGGGGGCGGGGAATGGATCCCTACTTTGATTCAGACCTCGACTAGATATTCACGAAAGTTCCTTTACCTTATGCTTTTTAATTGTGTGTCATGGGGACATGTCACAACTTAAAGTGTGGGGTGGGGAATATTTGTATGTATGTATGTATATTATTTTTCTTTTTGTTAGTTGTAGTAGTTGGAGATAGAAAAAATTAAAAATCGAGAAATGTTTTTTAATCTTTTTGATTTTTTTCGATGATGGATATCATCGACAAGGTTCTTGTTTCATTCCCCACAGTTGTTCTTTGTGTCGCGGTTCTTTTTCAAGGGTTTTGTTTAAACCAGGTGTAGTTAGTTTTTATTTGTTTTAGGAGTAGGAAACCTTATGCTGCGATTTGAAATGAACGAAATATCTCTTAACTTTATTATACCTTGATAATAGTGAGCGCTTTAGTTGTGAGGTTTAGGCTTAGTTTTTAACTCTTGTATAAGTACCTTAAACTGTATGAACTTAAATTTTCTTAACTGCTTTGACTATAGTGTTGTGATAGTCCAATCCTGAGTAAGTTACGTGTCATGTGTGTGTGAGGTTTTGTGTTATTCTGTGCATTGCATTTGATGTCTAAAACTTGCCCCGTGTGTTTGCAAAGTGAAATAGTAGTTTATTCAGTTTCGGAAATGATATAGGCATTTCTTTGTTGAGCCAGTTATATGCTTTTGCCCATATAATTGTTATATATCTTAGTTAACCCCGTTGAGCATGTAATCATATTTCTTTGGTAACCACATTACAAGCCCTACATATTTGTTTGAATTGATCATCTATTTGAACCTTGTACCTCTCGTGAGCACTTGAATTTGTTATGAATTTTGTAAAGGTTAAAGTGTGGGGTGGTTGGTTTGGCTTTTGAGTGGAACTATTGAAATAAGGAGAAAGGTGTAATGTTTTGAAAAGTAAGGGCCACATGAATTGAAAAAGAAAGAAAAAAAATAAGTGTATGATTGTGAAAAATATTCCTTGATAGTGGTAACTTGATGTAATTGTGCTTAAAGAAGTACGAAGTTATTGTATATTGATGTGAAGGTAGAGTTATGGCTTGACATAAGTCTGGGATTTTGAAGTGTTAATTTATGTATTAAAGTGCTTAGGGAGGTGTAGTCACTCTTATATCCAAATGTATTCTACTTATACTGCAACCTACATTACAATCGATTAAAGTCCTACTTGATCGTTGACTGAATGAGCTCAATTAGTAGAGTAGTACACTATGGGAAAGCCTATGGTATGTCTTTTGTGGCATATGAATGTTACTTCTGAGAGTGAGTGAATTCTTTCTATCTTGAGTTCCTGGTTGTTTTTAAATTTTATTATGTGTGGAACTATTTTTTATTGTTGTGTGAGGGCACTTGATTCATGAAGGAAAGGTAAAGTCATTGACCTCTGTGTTAGTGTAAGTGTGCGGGTTGTGAAAAACATGCATGGTGCTTTTGAGTCAAATCTTGAGGCGAGGATGTTACGATATTGTACTTAATCTGTTTTAAATATTTTTGGTGTGATGAGTTATGAGAGATGATGAAAAAGGTCGTGTCTATAAGAAGTGTAATTTCATTGCTAGAGGACGAGCAATGGTTTAAGTGTAGGGTGTTGATGGTAGGCTATAATTACGTGTTTTAGTCGCTTATTGCACTCTAATTCACTGCACTTCATTTGTGTTTGAGCTTTAATTGGTAGTATTTTGCACTTATTATGTGTTTATGCCTTGTAGGAGTGATTCCAAGCTATGTAGATGTTGTGGAGCTAATTCGTGCTATTTGGAGCTTTGAAGTCTGAGTAAAAACCAAAGGGATTAAGCCAGGATCGTGTTCGAGGGTCGAGAACCAAGTGTGGACATCAAAAATAAAGCAAAACCCATACTCTGAGAAAACCTTGCAACCGCAGTGCATGGTGCGCCGCGGCTGCCCAAATCCTGTTGCCTGTCAATTGTTGAGCTCTCTGTATATCCACACTAAATCCTATGTACGTTTTACAGAGCCAATGTCCTATTTCGTCTAGGAGAAGGTGGTTTTGTCTGGGCCCGACCCTACTTGTTATAAGTATACGGAAACACGTTATTTTCTGGACTTTTGACATAATTTAGACCTAAGGAAGCTAGGGAGGAGTTGGAGGAGCAAAAGCACAAGAATTTCATCATTCCTTCCTCACTGAAGACCCGAATTTAGATTGAATTTATGTTTTCCTACACTTTAATTTTATTTGTGATGAATTGCTCTATATCTATGGAGTGGTTGATTTGATGGATTTGGTGTCTTGATGATTGTTTGTGGATTATAACTCTAGTTTAATGTATTGAATTGTTTTAGATGATTTAATTATATGCATCGATATTCACTAGTTTATGTAATCGAGAGAGGCATAACTTATGATATCTTTGTATTATACTGTTGGTTGAGTTCATTAATTCTTCTTAGTAATCGATAGAGGCTCGTTGAATCATTTATTAAACATAGTTAGGAGGATAATTGAGAGAGGATATCCTAAAGACTAATCTACTATGCATTCTTGCATATTTTCACGTGCTTGAATTGGTTCAGCTGGTGAGGTTGAGACTTAACCGAGAGAGGAGTTTCTGCTAAACAAGTGAACTAATAATTGAGCGAATTCGAGAAGCTCACTTAAACATTAGAACTGAATTATCTAGAGTTAGATCCCAAACAATTATCTTGCACATATCCTATCAAAACCCTATCTTCTCCCATTGATAACCTTCTTTGCTTGTTCCTTGTTTCGATTGTCATTAGTTAATAACTTTAGACTCTTAGTTAATTTTAGTTAGAAATCATATAAATATCAATTGTTGATCATCTTGGATAGCAACCCAGCTAGAAACTACGTGAATACTGTTTAAATCTAATCCATGTGGATACGATATTATACTATACTATATTTGATTTACAAACATAATTTAGGTGTGTGTTTTGAGGTTGTCAATCTTCAAAAATATGCAAGGTACATCTCATTTCACACTTCTTTGGGGACAAAAAGGTTAAGTAGTAACAGACTTACATTTAAATCAAGCCCTTATTTTGAATAAATATTATAACATAGTTTTGAAACAAAACACTCTTTTCTAAAGTTACAAATCTATTTTGAAACAAGTACTTTTCAACGAGAATAAACCATTTTATCTTTTAATTAAGTCTTCATATAGACCCATTTATGATATATACAATTCTTTTCCCCATATTTAGCCTAAGTTTAAGGCACTACTTAACTTAGATTTTAAGTGATGCCTAACACCTACCCCTTAGAATAAATAGAACCCTTACCAGATTCTAACTGGTTTAGCGAACCATTAAGGTAATGATATTTATAGATTTATAGGTACCCTAATATACCTTTAAATATTATAGGTGGCGATTCTTCCTTTATCAACTTCATTTAAACCACAAGTTGTATTATGTTTTGACCTATGCAAAATAGGGTGCAACAAGGTGGCGACTCTACTGGGGATTCTCTCACTTAGGTTATGACCTTAGCAGACTTAGGCTGGATTTTAAATGCTTGGAGAAGTCTATTTATTTTCTATTCGCTTAACACTTCACTATATGTCTACATGTCTTCATAATTTGAAATTATGTGTTTACTTGATTTATTCCTGATATTGTCACTGATTTACCACAGTTATTTATTGCTGCTTTTATAAACTGTCATCATATTTTCTTATCGAGTCTTGGTCATATAAAAATCACACATAAATTATGCAAGGGTTGTCTTTTCACCCCTCCGAATCTTCTTTTGAAAACTCTCTAATTTTAGAGAATGACATTGTGAGGACAACTGACATGTCATCTCGCAATTACTCAGTCCTACTCAAAAGTTTATGAAACACTCTACTGTTAGTAAACATAGGTCATGATGCATAGATCTTATGTGAGTTGATCCTTGGAATCGACTCACAAGTAGGAAAGCTTCCCTAATGTCAAAAGGTCATGAACCTAAAGACACACCCTCTATAAAATGACAAATCAATCCAGATTAAGACACTAGGGATTCGAAGAAAAACCCTTACCTAGACTTTTTCTCCTCTTTTAGATGGAAATCAACAACAACATCCCTGAAATTAGCATGGTCATGGGAGTGCCCCAAAAGCTAAAACAATGGTGGTGAAACATCTGGCGAGCACATGGAGATGGGATTAGGACACATCTTGGAGTGCTGACTATGTTGATGAATGTTCGGGCCAATAGAGTGCTCACCAAGTTGTTGACAGAATTCTGGGATTCAGCCAAAGCGGTTTTTTGAAGTTCGTTAACTATGAGATAACACCAATTCTCGAGGAAGTTACCAGTTTTACTGAGTTACCATTCGCTGGATGAAATCCTATACTACCACTCATTATTTTGGGTCATATGTTTCTTTATGCATTGGGATTGCAGAGCAACATGAACCTAAGGAACGTCGAAGACGGGTGGAAAAGCCTAAACCAACTATTCAACAGATTTGGGCATCTAGACTACATCATGAAACGTGAGAGAACCTCCGTCCTTTGAACTTCTCTTTGGCATTGTTGGGACTTCTGGTTTTTCCATATCGAAAGGGGCAGATTAACATCAACATGCTACCTCTAGTCTTAGCCACATTCCGGGGGAATTTGTGGGTCATTCTTGTCCCAATGCTATCGACAGAAATGCTCAGGGAAGTATCAACATGTTAGAGGGGATATAACTTATTCAAGGGTTGCAGCCTGTTGTTGCGAATATGGGCTACGGAGCATTACTTTTAAAGAGAGCCGACCATCGATTACTTCGTCAGTACTAGAAATTTGATCTGTAGTCATGAAGAGAGAATGAGGCACTAGGGGACACCCTATGTTCAAAGAGAATAGTGGGAAATTTTGACTCACTTAACTAGAGACTTCATCAACTAGAAGTTTTATTGGCTAAACGGAAGAGCAATTGTAAGGTGGGCAGAGAAATATTTCATTGAGTTGATGGGTTTGGAATGAATTCAGTCATATGCATCGCATAGAGTCCTGAGATAGTTTGGTCTGATCCAAGATGTACCCTTGTAGTCCTGAATGGCTTTGTATGAGGACGACTACCATGGACAGATCCCAATTTCGAGAGTAAGACGGCTCCAAGATGAGTGGAGTGATTTTATCACAAAGGGTATGGGACAAAGCGCATGGTGTACGTCGTAATACTTTTGTGAATTTTTGAAGAAGTTCAGTTGTCCAGGTCTAGTCAGGAAGGGTTTGCCGGGTTGGAAGATGATAGAGCAGCTTTGCAAGTATACCACGATATTCTACCTTACTACCTTGTCACATCTACTATGCACCGACAGGCAGTCCCAAGATCGGTTGACCATATACTACCACTGCCTGATGATGACAATCAGATAGTAGAGTACATATAGATTAAGTCCGAAAAAGAACCGGAAGAGGATCTGAAAGAGGAGCCAGAGTATCATCTTGAGGACGTCGAGGAAGAAGTCAAGCAAGATGTTGCAGAAGACCCAGAGGAGGAGAGCCTCAGAGGAGATTCGGGGGATGATAATTGAGTTGTTGGTTGATTTCTATTCTGCAACGTTTTGTTAAAAATCCCTTAGGGCAATCCTTTAAGCCCATGAAATCTTTGTAAGCCTTGGAGAGGTCACATTGCAACATTTGGCAATTGTTCCTTATCTTTGTGTCGGTGATGTAAAAGCTTTGAAGCCTTTATAGCCCATGTTATAACCATAAAAATGCCTATCAATAAAAAACAAAATTCCATTGGATCTAAACGTGTCATATAATTTGGATATTTATTACCACTTGTGATGTAGGCCTACCTCTAGCAAAGAGAGGCCCCCGAATATTTTAGGAATTCACTTGTTCAACATGTGAATTAACTGCTCTGTGTGATTATATATGTGCACTCCCTGAGCTAAATTCTACTTTTATTTTGTTTTCATGCTTTATTATTTTATTTATTTCTCCCACAAACAGAGGTTGGTTTTTGTTGATATTTAAACTGGCCAAGACACCGTATAACCTAAGGTCCAAAGGGAAGATGACCACTACAGATAAACCAGCTGAAAATGATCTGGCAGTAACTGATGCTCCAAGGGGTTCAAGGGGATGGAATGGAACTCAGAATGATGAATATGTCACCTGGATGGAGCAAGAAATGGAGTCATTAAGAGATGAAGTACTGTAGATCAGGGAATTGGCATATCTTGCTATGACGAAGCTTCCACTACCACCATGATTTCCATCACTAGACTCAATCCCTAACCACTTTCGTTCATCAACCCGGCGACCCACCAATACCCCAGCTACCACCACTTGTACTATAATACCTGCCATAGCTCAGGTCATACCATTAGTTACCCCCGCAAATCCACCAAACACTCATATACACACTCCTTATGCCCAACTACATTCAAGCCCCGCAAAATCTCCCAACCACAAATAACCTGGCTCAAACTCCCCCTTGTGACAATGTCACCATTGCAAATACCCATACGTAGTATGTACTCGTAGCACACACCGCCTCCCATGATCGGTATATTCCATATGTATATACCGTAGAAGAACTTACTTTCACCACCTCCGCCACAGTCAGGATGCCTTACCAGATTGATCAGTATGCTGAAATTGAAAGAGAAGCAAGATCCAAGGAAGATGAGTCTATGTCTGAACAATTATGGGTCTTGAGGAAACAAATGAAGAACCTACAAGTTGCTTGAGGGAGCGAAGCTTAGTTTATGAGGATTTGTGCAAACATCCAGACATCGATATGCCCGTAGGGTACAAGCCCTCAAAATTTGATATCTTTGACAGGACAGGCGATCCCCACATCCTCTTGAGGGCATATTGTGATAAGCTAGTAGGAGTGGAAAGGAACGAGAAGTAGAGGATGAAGCTATTCATAAGAAGTTTGACAAGGGAAGCACTCACCTAGCAAAATAGATGGGGCCCCATGAATTGGAGAGAGTGGCAAGACATGCCTGAATATTTCATGAACCATTTCAAGTTCAATACCGAGACTACACCGGATAGACGCGCATTGGTGAACATAAAAAGGAATCCTTCTGAGCCAGCTCAAGAGTATGCTAATCGTTGGAGATTAGAAGCGGCTAGAGCACAGCCCCCGCTGGATGACAACGAGCTGACCAATTACTTTATTCTCACCCAGGAATGAATCTATTTTGAGAAAATGATGGGGATGATGGGCCAGAAGTTTCCGAGCTAGTCAAAATGGGAGATTTCATAGAGGAAGGTATCAAATCTAGGAAGATACAGTCTATGGCTGCGCTACAAGCTTCTAGCAAAGCTATACAGTCTGATTCCATCAACAACGGAAAGAATAAGAAAGTAGAAGTGACGACAATTGTCCCTTGCTATTAACCAAGTAATTCTTGTCGAACCAATCCATACCCAATAAACACTCATCCTCTAAACCAGCCCACGTACACCCGAACCTACTATGCACAACCATACTACAATACCCAACCATATTAGAATCAACCCCAAGCCAATATACATCCAAACCCACCACGTCCGTATGCCTTTGTTCAAACCACTGCCCATCAAAATAGACATGCATATGCTCCTTAACCACGTCCCAATATCGAAGCATGGAACCCCAGAAACTTCACCCTAATTGCCGAGCCTCTGGCAAAATTATTTGAGAGGTTGAGAAGAGTCGAATTGTATTCCCAACCCAAGGAAGAATCCCATACCAACCCACTAAGTATTTGATGCAAGAAATCGTTGTGCCTGTCATGCAGATGTTCCAGGAGATGACACCGAAGACTTCTATGGTCTGAGGCACGAGATCGAAATGCTAATTAAGAGTGGAGCTATCCAATGCACCCCAGATCCACCAAATATAAGCCATAACACATTACCAAACCACAAAAATCAAGGGGCAAACATGATCACCTTGGAGGAGGACTATGATTTAAAGGGAACCATTGTTACCATTTTGAATACTGAAGCAACAAGAACAACTCTTTGGGCAGCCTCGTTAATCACAGTGCAATTGAAGCCGCCAGTAATGATGCATACATATCAGTCACAGCCTGCCACAACCGTCAAAGGGGATTAGAATCATAAGAATAAGGTAGTTTCATTGGCCTACCAATCAAAGGGAAAGGGAAAAATGACAAAAATTGCAGCTGCTCATGGGATGACTCGACCCGGAAGATGTTACACTCCAGAAGAACTGAATCGAGGTAATCCAAATATAAAACACAACCAAAAGAAGAATATAACTGATGCATGGGTGGTAGAGTTCTGGAGGAAGATGACAGTTAAGGAGTACTCGATCGAAGATGTCACACCGTAACCTCGGGAGGTGCGACAGACACACGATGCATGAAGGGCCGTGTGAGTAAACATCCAGACTTAACCCCTTCAATATGAAGTTTGGGACAATAAGGCCTCTAAGTATAATACCAAAATAATAATAAATATATGTTCCCAACTGACTGCGGAAGAAACTTCAACATTTTATATATACACAACTAATGCCAATGGAGTCATAACAATATTTACATACATCTGGACGCTAGTCTACATGCCTCTAAGTGTACCATGATACATAATTTGGTCGGGACAAGGCCCCATCATACCCAAAATGACTGAAACATATACTTTAGTACTTATCGGCTTTTGTACAGCTACTCCGAAAATGTGGAGTGCAATAACCAACAACTGAAACGTGCACCCTACTGAGGAGGAACATCACCGGGTCTATCTATACTTGTGGGCATGAACACAACACCTAGAAGAATGGGGCTTTATTACGAAAGATGTACAAAATATGTAAGGTTGATAATATATGTAAACCAAATACATAACATAAGGAATGCAAGTTTTATAAAAATCAAGCCACTCATTGGGGCTATGCATTAAATATAATATAATAATATTTCACCGCCCTTGAGGCATATCATCTCATATCATCTTCAGCCACTCTTTGCGGAATATCACATCATATCATACCTGACCTTGGAGAGGACTAAGTAAAGTCTCATGTCTTTAACCTATCATACCCGGCCTCATGAGGTCTCGGCCATACCCAGACTCAATCGAACTCGGCGTCACTGGCCTCAAGACCTTAGGATATATCCAATGTACTTGGTCTCAATAGAACTTGGCATACCCGGTCTCAGGAGGACTCCATAGTGTTTCATATCACATTATTACGTACCTGGCCTCATAGAGGACTCGATGGTACCCGACTCGATAATGTCTCATATCATACCCAACTGATCAGTGGTTGCACAATATGTGTCGTACTCGACCGATTATAATGCGGATTGTTAAAATAAAATAGATACATATGTATAAGTGAAATGAAAAATCAATTTCAAGAGATATCAAGATTAGACTTTAAATAAATGATAGTTGTTAACCTCAAAATAACACCTAGGAACATCCTATACATGTAAGAAAATACCACCGGCAAAAAACGTACAAGAATATGAACAACATCATCAAGAAAGGCTTAGAACAATTCAGTCTTACAACATAAGGATCAGTAAGAATGAAACACTTAAATGAAGTCATACCAAGAAAGAAAGATGTCTTACATACCTTGTTGAAGGACTAACTACACTTTTTGGGTTCTTACAATTCTATGGTGATTATCTTCACTTCCAAAGAATCTCCAAAAGCAGTACAACAAGAAGACAAATGATACAGTGATGATCACGAGATTCTTTACGTTAATTTTCACTAGATTTGCCTTTGATTTTGCCTTGAATAGTTTAAGAGTTCTTAGAAAAGTTGAGAGCATTTTTGGGAAGGCTTAAGGATAGTAGGATTACATATAATGAAAGGGAGAGAAACTATGCTACTTTTTATATCAGGTCTGAATTTTCATCACCCCATTTTCCAAACGGCTCGCCATGCACTGGCCACTGCATCCGTGGGGCATTTTGCACAATTTTGATGAATTTGTAATCATGCCTTGTTCCTCTAACGTGTCACCGACGGATTGGTTTCACAAAAATCCACATAATCATCAACTACATGTATGGGGGGAAAGTGTGGGGGTGTAACAGAAGAACAACTTAGAAAGACCCCTGCTTCTATTATGAGTTTTGACAGTCATAAGGATGTTGTGGTAAAAATATTAAGTGGAGTAAGCGTGCCAAATAATACCACTAGCGAGGCACTACCAGTGATTATCGAAAAAATGGTGGACCCTAACAATATCTCTTTTCGAAAGGATGAGCTTACTGTGGAGGGAGCAGATCACAACAGAGCTCTACACATCACTGTCAAGTGTGGATATAAGGTTGTATCACCGGTACTGGTCGACGGGGGATCTGGAGTGACCATTTTCTCGTTCTTCTCTATTGAGAACTAGGTATTCATATAGGAGAGGTAAAAGAAAGCCATGTGAGGGTAAGGGCTTTTGACGGGCCGCAAAAAGACAATATTGGGGAAACTTATCTAGCTTTACAATTGGGTCCGTTGAATTCCTGGTGTTGTTCCAAATGATTGATATCTCGTATTCTTACAATTTGCTACTGGAAAGGACATGGATACACATGGGGGGAAGTTCATTCCACTCTCCATCAATGTATGGAGTTCGAATGGAATTGTTAACAAGTAGTGATACATGGGGAATGGAATCATTCACCTTAATTAGAACATGCAGTTCCTTTTATAGAGGGACTGGATGGGGTCCCTTTTATGTGATAGAGATCATGCAAGCAATAGAAATAGAGAAGGATGAACGGAACCACAACATGCAGTCGCCCTATGGGTCAGGTATGGAGATCCGAAAAATGATGTAATACAAATACATGCCAGGATTTGGGCTGAGGGCCATATCAGATGGGATAACTAAGCCAATCCAACTAAAGCAGTAGAAGGGCACCACCGTCTTGGGATAGCAGCTCACAATTGGAGGAGTCCACAACAGCGACCATGGGAAGAATGTTTTCGTGCAAAAGCATGTTCCGAGTATGTGTCGGAGATCACTATAAGAAGAAGAAATCATCGATGGGATCAGAAAGTCATTCGTGAAAATGATTGACGAGTGTTGCGGCGAAGCCGACATTAAGACACCAACAATTAGGGAAGCCGAACTAGGAGAGACTTTGCGGAATTGGAAAACTAGTATATCTTTGGTTTGCCCAGAGTCTTGGTAGTATGAAATTGTAGTAATTTTTTAAAATTACATGGTCAATTAAGGCTTGAGTCATGTCGATGCTTTTCTTGTTAAATCGCCTCTTTGAACGTTGAGAGTTCATTTCAATGAAATAAAATGTTATTTTTTTAAAAGTATCACGCAAACTTGTCTTTATATTAATTCATACGTGCCTTTTCTTTTTAGTGATCAAATTAATAAAAAACTGTGTTCCACGATTATTACATGTAACGAAACCCTAGAATATAACAAGCCCGATTACGAGGAATATGCTGAGAGAATGATGCTGCTGAATCTATCGCTGGAGATTGAATAATTAGAAATCTAGAAGAAGCCTAACCTCGAGGAGACAGAAGCGATCAATCTGTTAAATGAGGTACATGTAAAGGAAACTCGAATCAGCATGCACCTGGAGCAGAATAGAAGAAAGAATTGGTAGAGCTACACCAACAGTACATTGGCATATTTTATTAGTCGTATGATGACATGCCTGGGTTGAGTACTGACATCGTCTCACATCGACTGCCCAACGATTCTGCCAAACCACTAGTCAAGCAGAAGCCTAGAAGGTTCAAGCCTGTTTGAGTTTGAGAATCAAAGATATTTTCACCAAGGAAATAGAGGTCAATATGGTAAGAGTCACAAACTGCCCATATGGTTGTCTAACATAGTACGAGTGCCTAAGAAGGATGTGAAGATTAGCATATGTGTGGATTACCAAGATCTTAAGAATGCAAGTCCCATGGATGACTTTCATTTACCCAATATCCACATCCTTATTGACAACGGTGCGAAGCACGATTTACGATCGTTCGTGGATTATTTCTCCGAACATCACCAGATCTTGATACACAAAGTAGATGTAGAGAAGACAACATTCACCACACCATAGGCAATTTACTGTGAGAGGGTCATGCCATTTGGCTTCATGAATCCCGGTGCCACCTACAAGAGGTCTGTGACAACCATTTTCCATGACATAATCCACTAGGAGATTGAAGTATAAGTGGATGATGTCATCATCAAGTCACAAAAGAGTACGAATCATTTAAGTGACCCGAAGAAGTTCTTTAAACGGTTGTGAAGATACATATGAAGTTGAACCCTGCAAAGTCTGCATTCGGAGTTGCCGTAGGAATATTGTTAGGTTTTATCATCAACAAGAAAGGAAAAGATTTAGATCCCTCAAAGATCAAGGCTATTCAAGACTTACCTCATCCTAAAAGCAAGAGGAACATAATGAGATTCTTCGGGAGATTAAATTACATTAGCTTGTTTATAGCTCAGTTAACGGTAATCTGCTAATTAATTTTCAAGCTATTGAAGAAAGAGGCTGCCATGAATGGACAGAAGAATGCCAAAAGGCTTCTGGTAGAATCAAGGAGTACTTGTCTAGCCTGCCAGTATTGGTTTCTGCTGAACTAGGGAAGCCATTGTTACTATATCTATTTATTTTGGAGAATACGTTTGGATGCGTTTTGGGACATAACGATGAGATCGGAATGAAAGAGTAGGCTATTTACTACCTGAACAAGATATTCACGCCATACAAAGCCAGATACACCTTATTGGAACTGATGTGTTGTTCTGTAACTTGGATCGCCTAGAAGTTGAGACACGCATATCTAATATCTAGACTCGACCCGCTCAATTACATCTTCTAGAAGCCAATGCCAACCGGAAAGCTAGCAAAATGGCAGATCCTTCTCAATGAATTCTACATTGTGTACGTGACGCAGAAGGCTATTAAAGGACAAGCTCTGACTTATCACCTCGCTGAAAACTCGATGGACAAAGAATATGAGCCACTTATTACGTATTTCCTAGATGAATTCATGGGAGAAGACATTTCAGAGTCTTATCCAGAGTGGAAGATGTTCTACGATGGAGCTAAAAATTTCAAGGGAGTAGGAATCAGGCAGTCTTACTCTCCGAATCGAGACAAGATTATCTAATATTTGTTGATCCACCAAGTCCAAGGAGAATGGACCACCTAGAACTTAAAGGTCCTTCCATACTTGCATTGTGTAAAGGAATTGTACAGGAAGTTCACCAAGATCTAGTTCAAACATGTTCCTAAAATCAAGAATGAATTTGTTGATGCTCTTGCGACGTTGTCATCCATGTTTCAACACTCGAATAAGAATTTCATCGATCATATTAAAGTAATGATTCAGGACCAACATGAATATTGCTTTCACGTAGAAGAAGAGCTAGATGGAAAACCTTGGTATCATGAGAGGTTCCTTGAGACAATAGAATACCTAGAGAGTGCTACTACTATTCAGAAATGGGCTTCAATAAGACTCTCAAACAATGTTTTTCTTAACGGGGAAGTCCTATACAGGATGACCTCCGAAGTTGGGTTTGTTAAAACGCGTAGATGCTGCTGAATCAATGAGATTGTTGGAAGAGATACATGTAGGGATGTGCGGGCCTCACATGAATGGTTTCACCTTAGCCAGGAAACTTCTAAGGGCATGATATTCTTGGATGACCATGAAAAAGGATAGTATTTGCTACGTATAGAAATGTCATCAATGTCAGATTCACAAGGATTTCATTAGGGTTCCACCGAATTACTTAAATGTGATGGGTTCTCCTTGGCCATTCGTCGCTTGGGGAACGGATGTAATTGGACCCATAGAACCAGCCGCATCAAAAAGGCATCGATTCATCCTAGTAGACATTGATTATTTTACCAAATGGGTTGAAGCTTATACTAACAAAGCCATTACGAAAAAGGTGGTGGAAGATTTTGTCCGCAACAAAATAGATTGTCGATTCGGGATCCCAGAGTCAAATATAACTAGCTATTGCATCCGTGCATGTTGATTAGCATTCGAAAAGAGCTGCAGGCAGTTGGCAATAGATGTTGGTGTTCGCATCTTGTCATGCATTCACGGAGAGCTACGGGAGATGGCTATCACATTCACACACATGGATTCACGTTCATGAAGAGTATGAGAAGGTTGGGCAGTAGATGTTCGCGTTTGTGTCTTGTTCCTCACTTTCACGAACTTGAGAGGCTAGTTGGCCTTCATGTTCACTTGGATTTGGCCTTGTTCAAATATAAGGGTCCGAGGTAGTGTTGATTTATGAATCGTGATCGCAATGGTTGTGACATGATCGCGATGTGTAGTACTTGGCAGAGTATATAAGTGCCATTTTCAGAATTTTTATCATGCTTTCATATTTTGAGCCCTAGACTTCGAGAAGAGGAGAATTTGAAGAGATATTTCACCACAACATTGGAGGTAAGGAATTTTAACTTGGATTAGGTTTCATATATTAATTACCCATGGATTTATACACCTAAAACATGGAATTTTGAAAAGAAAATTGGGGCTTTTTTCTACTCTTTAAGAGAGTGGTTTTGAAATTTGACTACCGATTTGGACTCAATTTTTGAATCTAATTATATATTTGGACTCGGCAGGTTATGAGTTATTAGCTTTTGCAATAGGTTTTGGATTTTGGGCACGTGGTCCTGGGTTGATGTCACGACCGAAAATCCCACCAAGTTGTGATGACACCTAACCCAACCCGCTAGATAATCCAAATAGTATAAGTTACAACTATAATGGGAAATAATTAATATTAATAATAAAGACTGCAAAAGAATTCAATACAACTATCCCAAGGACTGGTAGTACAAGTCATGAGTCACTATAATTTAGATTTACAAAGCTAATAAAAAGAATAAATACAACATCCGTTTGAAATTTACATAAACAGAAATAAAATCCTAAAATACCATGAATAAAAGTTAGCTTGAATCTGAAACACTGGTATGTCTCCAATGCAAGACTTCTTCCTCCACAACTACTCAGCTCCAGAACCTGCACGGAAGGTGCATAAGTATAGTATCAATACAATCGGTCGCATGTACTCAGTAAGTATTTTGACTAACTTGAGAGAAGTAGTGATGAGGTTTTTAAGTCCAAAAGATACTCACATGACCTTTGCAGTTCAATAACATATATAATACAGAGAAGAATCCTAGGAAGCTGTCACATAATAACGGATATCAAAAAGTAAAAGTGCATAACTGAGTTAAGGATAGTAAATTGGTTTCTCCAATTACACAGATCATGAAATTACAACTTGTATATACCCCGCAAAATAAGAGACTTTCATCAAATAGCATGTGCTCAAATATAACCATAGGGTGTCGGTGCATAGCAATGTCCAAATTCCGTATTAATTACCAAACAATATCTTAACTAGAACTTTGCAATTATCCAATATATTATTGCATGATGACTGATAACTTTCTTTTTTTACATCAATCTGATACGCTACCGACACTCCACAAACATAAGATAACAACCTAACATAGGGAAATCCAACTTGACAACTAAATTGTCAAATAATAACATAGGCATAGGATATCATGTTAGTTTCATCAAAAGAACATGTAAAATGAATGACAAGGCATAAGGAATTCACTTGCATAATCAAGAATGTTACCCTCATACTCCACATTTAATCATAGTAAAAATATCCATCCTTATCGCTCCATACTCCTTTACAATAACAATATTCACCCTTATCACTTTGTAACAACAATATCCACCCTTATCTCTATCAACCATTGTCGCTCCTTAATAACAATATCCACCCTTATCACTCCACGCCCCGATACAATAAAAATAACAATCACAATCGCAAAGGAAATTCTCATGCCAACAGTCAATCAACATGAAGACATGTGCCATAATCATAAAAATTCAAGACAATGACAAGCTCGAAACACACACTTAAATTATGCTCGCTAATTAAATATAGTATAGTATAATATCGTATCCATAAGGATTGGATTTAAACAGTATTCTCATAGTTTCTAGCTTGATTGCTATCCAAGATGATCAACAATTGAGATTTATAAGATTTTTATCTAAAATTAACTAAGAGTCTAAAGCTATTGACTAATGACAATTGAAACAAGGAAGTTATCAGTGTGAGAAAATAGGGGTTGATAGGATAGGTGTAAGATAATTGTTTGGATCTAACTCTAGATAATTCACTTCTAATGTTTAAGTGAGTCTCTCGAATTCACTCAATTATCAGTTCAACCGTTCAGCAAAAGCTCCTCTCTCGATTAACTTTTAACCTCACAAGATGAACTAATTTAAGCACGTGAAGATATGCACGAATGTGTAGTGGATTGGTCTTTAAGAAATCCTCTTTCTATTATTCTCCTAACTAGGTTTTATCAATGATTCAACTGGCCTCTTTCGATTACTAACAATAATCTATGAACTCAACCAACAAAATAATGCAAATATGTCACAAGTTATGCCTCTCTCGATTACATAAAAAAGTGAATATAGATACAATAATTAAATCATGAAAAAATGCTTCAATACATAAAACTAGAGTTATAATCCACAAACAATAATCAACACACCAAATCTATTAGACCATAAAGGGAACTATTCCATAGATATAGAACAATTCATCACAAATAAAGTTAAAGTAGATAAAAACATAAATTCAATCCAAACTTGGGTCTTAAGTGATGAAGGAATGATGAAATACTTGTGCTTTTGATCTTACCACTCCTCCTTAGCCTCCTTAGGTCGAATATGTGCCCAAAGTCAAGAAAATTACATTTTTCCATGTATTTATACCAAGTAGGGTCGGGCCCAAATCAAATCACCTTTTCATAGTTGAAATAGGACATTTACTCTATAAAAATTGCATAGGCGCGCCGCGCATGCGGGGCAATAGTGGGGAAATCCAGAGAGCTCAACAATTCAACAGGCAGCAAAAATACACTGATGCATCGCACTAGTGCAAATTTCTTAGACTACGTCTCAAATCTTCCATTTTGACGTCTAGACTTGGTCCTCGACCCCCGAATACGATCCCGACTTAATCCCTTGGGCTTTTTTCAGACATCAAAGCTCCAAATCGCTCGAATTCATTCCATAACATCTACATAGCTCTGAATCACTCCTACAAGGCATAAAACAAACAATAAGTGCAAAACACTATCAATTAAAGCTCAAATACAAGTAAAGTGCAGTTAATTAGAGTGCAATAAGCGACTAAAATACGAGATTATAGCCTACCATCAATACCCCAAACTTAAACCATTGCTCGTCCTTGAGTAATAAAACTACACTTCACATAGTCGCAACGTTTTTCAACAACTCTCATAACTCATCACATCAGGAATATTTAAAATAGATTAAGTACAATATCATAACATCGTAGGAACAATATATGAATCAAAAGCACCATGCCTTATTTATAACCCGCTCACTTACTCTAACACAGAGGTCAAGCATTACCTTTCCTTCGTGAATCAAGTGCCCTTACACAAAAATAGAGAGTAGTTCCACACACAATAAAATTTAAGATCAATTAAGAACTCAAGATAGAAAGAATTCGCTCACTCTCAGAAACAACATTCATGTGCCATAAAAGATGTACCATAGGATTGCCCGTAGTGTACCACTCTACTAATTGAGCTCATTCAGTCAAGGATCAAATAGGACTTTATTTGGTTATAATGCGGGCTACGGGACGGGTAGGATACATTTGTATATAAGAGTGACTGCACCTCCCTAAATACTTTAATACATACATTTTATTATTCAAAACCCCACACTTATGTCAAACCATAACTCCACCCTCACATCAATATATATTAACTCCCTACTTCTTTAAGCACAAGTACATCAAGAGTCACCACTATCAACGAATCTAATTTTTTATTTCTTTTCTTATTCAGTTCAAGTGGCTCTTACTTTTTCAAAATAGTGCACCTTTCTCTTTATTTCAATATTTCCACTCAAAAGCCAAATAAACCACCCCACACTTCAACTTTTACAAAGTTAATAAAAAATTCAAGTGCTCATGGGAGGAAAAAGGTTCAAATAGATGGTCACTTCAAACAAATGGGTAAGGCTTGTAATGTGGTTGCCAAAGAAACAAGATTACAGGCTCAACGGTGGGTAAAAGCATATAACTGTCTTGACAAAGAAATGCCTATATCACTTCCAAGACTGAATAAAACTACTATTTCGCTTTGCAAACACACGGAGCAAGTTCTAGACATCAAATGCAATGCACAAAATAATGCAAAACCTCACACACACCTGGCACATAACTCACTCAAGATTGGATTATCAATACACTCTTAATCAAAGCAGTTAAGCAGAGTTAAGATCATACAATTTAAGGTACTTATACAAGAATCAAAAACTGAGCCTAACAGTCACAACTAAAGCACTCACTATTCTCAAGGCATAATAAAGTCAAGAGATATTGCCTTCCATTTAATTCATAGCACAAGGTTTTCTACTATTAACAACAATAAAAACTAACTACACCCAGTTTAAACAAAACCCTTGGAAAAGAACCGTGGCACAAAGAAAACCCAAGGGGGAATTAATACACTACCTAACAAAAGAAAATCTTTATTTCTTTTTCTTTCGACTTTAATCCCCCAAGAAACCTGTCGTTGATATCCATCATCGGGAAAAATCGAATTTTTTAAAAAATTATGGTTTTTTTATTTTCGAATTTTTTTTCCAATTCTTAACTACTACAACTAACAAAAAAGAAAACTAAAACTAATATACATACATACAAACATATATCCCCCACCCCACAATTTAAGTCACGGCATGTCCACATGACACAATTAAAAATCATGAGGTAAAGGAAACGTTCCTGAAAATCTAGTCAGGGTTTGAGTCGAAGTCAGGCTCCATTCCTCGTGCCCGACCTAATGCACACATCCATGAAGACAACTTCTTCTCAGCCTTTTTGGAGTACACCCCACACTTATCTTTCTCACTCAGTGTAGCCTTCTCATTCGAGCCTTTCACTTTCCACTCAACACATGCATCTGATTTCTCTTTTTGCACCCTCTTTTCTACATCCATCTTGAAAGTCAAAGTCTCCTCACCCACTCTAAGCATGCGTTTCCTCTCGTGTAAATGTAATATAGCTCTACCCATTGCTAAGAATGGTCTTCCTAGGGTGAGGGGGACCTCCTAGTTCTTCTCCATATTCACCACTATAAAATCTACAAGAAATACAAACTTATCCACCAGAACTAACACATCTTCCACTATCCCCTTGGGTATTAAGGTCGTTTGGTCTGCCAGCTGCAAACATATTGGCACCGACCTTATTTATCCAATCTCCTTCTCTAGTTTCCTCTAAATAGTTAGAGGCATTAAGTTAATTGAGGCACCAGAATCACATAAAGACATATCAAAATTTATAGTCCCTAATGAGCAAGGTATAGTAAAACTCCCTGGATCTCAACACTTTTGTGGGAGTTTATTTTATAATATAGCATTGTAATGCTCTGTGAACTCGACCACTGAAGTCTCCTCTATTTTCCTCTTCTTTGCCAGGATCTCCTTCAAGAACTTAGCATAAGCCGACATTTGTGAGAACACTTCTGTGAATGGTAAGTTTACATGGACTTGTTTTAGCAAATCCACAAATCTCCCAAACTGCTTTTCCAGCTTTTCTCTACATAGCTTTTGAGGGAAAGGTAAAGAAGGCATATGTTTGCTCTCCCCATGTTCCCCCCTTCTCAATTTGTCTTCCTTCTTCTTTTTCTCAGCTTTCATTGGGCCTTTCTTCTTTTTATCATCATCACTTTTCAGCTGCTCCCCATTTTCTTTTGCAATTATCATATCTTTTTGGATTGAGGTGGTATCCTTCAACACTTGCACACTTCTAAAGGTCACTAAATTCACCCTTTATTTGGGATTTTTTTCTATATCAGCGAGAATAGTGTCTGGGACCCTCTCAGATTTTATTGTTCCAATCTGTCCCACCTACTTCTCTAAATTTCTAATTGTTGCCCCTTGTATTTCAAATATTTCATCAGTTTTCACAATAGAAGCCTTCATGAGATATTCTAGACCAGGCTGATTGGGCTGTTGAGGCTGAAACCACTGCCTCAGCTGATTCATAAAACCAGGAGCTCCTTGTCCCTTAAATATGGGGTTGTTTCGTTGCCACGCATTTGCAGTACCCCAAGCTGAACTGCATGAAATATCGGGGTGCTTCTGACCTATTGCATTAAAATTGTAGTTTCCCACAACATTCACTTCCTCAGTTGAGGCTTGACACTCATGAGTAGGGTGTCCTCTTCCACATATATCACAAGATGCATGAGGCTCATTTTGTATCGAGGCCAAGGTCAACTTTTGTATTTCTTTATCCATAGCATCAAGCTGTACCTGCACATATGTGTTAGCATCAACCTGGTGAACACCAGTCGATCTTCTTCTTTCAGCACTCTCAGAGAGCCACTGATTTTCTTCTTCAGACAACTCATCGAGAATTGTAACTATCTCCTCTGGAGTCTTCTTCATCAACGGGCCTCTAGCTGCATTGCTCAATGTTCTACGTGAGGCCGATTTAATCCATCCCAAAAGTTCTAGAGTTGCATCCAGAGTTCAATTCCACTGTGTTGACACTTTCTAACAATCTCCTTAAACCTCTCCTAGGCTTCAAAAATAGTTTCATTCTCTTTCTGGCAGAAGTTATAGATTTCTCTTCTAAACTTTTCCGTTTTAGCTGAGGAGAAATATTTGTCAAGGACTTTTCTAGTCATCTCCTCCCAAGTTCAACTTGATCCCGCAAGCAAGCTTCGAAGCCACTGCTGTGCATCACCTTTGAGAGAAAAGGGGAATGCCCTTAAGTACACATCTTCTTGTGACACCCCATTGTATTGAAAGGTATTCATAATCTCCTCAAAGTCCATTAGATGTGTATTTGGATCTTTATTTGGCTTCCCTATGAAGACACAATTATTCTGAAGAGTTTGGAGCAACCCTTGCTTCAATTTAATTTTTTTTGCTGCAATTGGAGGTGGTCTAACACTTGATAAACCTTCATTGTATACCGGTTTAGCATAATCGCCCAGTGGTCTCCCAGGCCCGGGATCTATGCATCTCTAATAGCTTCTTCCTCAACGTCCTGTGCAGCTTGTTCTCGTCGTTAGGCTGCTTCTCTCGCAGCCAAATCTACATTATATTCATAATTTCTAGCCATAAGTTCTTTGGTTGAGGATTGCCCAACCTTTTCTGTTGTCTCGATGATATTTTTTTCCTTCCTCAGCTGTCGTAGTTGTTTTTCAGTTTCTAGCTCGTATGGTAGCACTTCCTTCGTAGATGTTCGAGTCATGCACCAATCTTAACCTGTAACTTGTGCACAGTCAAAAGAAAACAAAATGTAAGAAGATAAAAATAAAAATAAAAATAAAAATTCCTGAATTACCACTAAAAACTATTTCAAACATTGTTCATTGACAATCTCGAGAACGGCGCCAAAATTTGACGAGCTCGAAATAGACACATAAATTATGCTCGCTAATAAAATATAGTATAGTATAATATTGTATCCACAAGGATTAGATTTAAACAGTATTCTCGTAGTTTCTAGCTTGATTGCTATACAAGATTATCAACAATTGAGATTTATATGATTTCTAACTAAAATTAACTAATAGTCTAAACCTATTGACTAATGACAATTAAAACAAGGAAGTTATCAGTGGGAGAAAATAGAGGTTGATAGGATAGGTGTAAGATAATTATTTGGGATCTTACTCTAGATAATTCACGTCTAATGTTTAAGTGAGTCTCTCGAATTCACTCAATTATCAGTTCAACCGTTCAACAAAAACTCCTCTCTCAATTAAGTTTCAACCTCACAGGATGAACTAAATTAAGCACGTGAAGATATGCAATAATGCGTAGTGGATTGGTCTTTAGGAAAACCTCTTTCGATTATTCTCCTAAATAGGTTTAATCAATAATTCAACTGGCCTCTTTTGATTAATAAGAAGAATCTATGAACTCAACCAACAAAATAATGCAAATATGTCACAAGTTATGCCTTTATCGATTACATGAACAAGTGAATATAGATGCAACAACTAAATCATCCAAAAACGCTTTAATACATAAAACTAGAGTTATAATCCACAAAAAATCATTAATACACCAAATCCATTAAATCCTAAAGGGAACTACTCCATTGATATGGAACCATTCATCACAAATAATATTAAAGTAGAGGAAAACATAAATTCATTCCAAACTCGGGTCTTGAGTGAGGAAGGAATGATGAAATCCTTGTGCTTTTGCTCTTCCCACTCCTCCTTAGCCTCCTTAGGTTGAATATGTGTCCAAAGTCCAGAAAATAATATTTTTCCATGTATTTATACCAAGTAGGGTCGGGCCCAAATGAAATCATCTTTTCCTTGCCGAAATAGGACATATCATCTATAAAGAATGCACAGGCGCTGCATGGGGCGACACGCCATGCGGGGCATTAGTGGGTAAATCCAGAGAGCTCAACAATTCAACAGGCAGTAAAAATACACTGCTGCGTCGCACTAGGCCTCACACCCTGCGTCACACTAGTGCAAATTTCTCAGAGTACGGCTCAAATCTTGCGTTTGACGTCTAGAGTTGGTCCTCGACCTCAGAATACGATTGCGGCTTAATCCCTTGGGTTTTTACTTAGACTTCAAAGCTCCAAATCACTCGAATTCATTCCATAACATCTACATAGCTCGGAATCACTCCTACAAGGCATAAAACACACAACAAGTGCAAAACACTATCAATTAAAGCTCAAACACAAGTAAAATACAGTTAATTAAAGTGTAACAATCGACTAAAATACGAGATTATAGCCTACCATCAGATAACAAATTATCATCAAGAGGCACATCCTCATAATTCATCAATAAAGTGCACAAGGACATAAAAATAATAAAGTGTGGATGTGTGCTAAATATATAAGACAAGACTATGGCTAATTCATTTTGCAATGATTCCACATATGCCCATATTGGCTAATTAGGAAATAACTATCCTAAAACATGATCTCTAGCACGAATGGATAACTCGTGTAGTCATAAAAAAGATGGCACAAGTATCACATAGAGCACACGTTCAAATCAAGGCACAACACAAGATCAACAAGTACAGTTGTGAGTACATTACATGTGACTATGTCCTAGGCAAGTATAGCATCAATCTCAAGATTTATTTTATAATGTTCCGAATAATGTACTTTTAGCCTCACATTAGTTCTAGCATGATTTATCGTGCTCAACTGGTCAATCAATTGAGTAAAACATAGAATCGTGTAGAACGCAAAAAAAAACTATCGCGACCCAAAATCCTAACCTATCGTGATGGCGCCTATCGTGGTACTAGACAAGCCGACATTTATGAAATAACTCCAACACTTAACAGAAACTGATTTAAAATAGTTTAAATGATGACAACTTCTCATAAACAGGATAGAAAATCCAAAATACATCACGGAAATTCCCAGCATCGGGGTGTCATTGAGTACATGAGCATCTATACATCACAAGTCTGGAAAACACTGTCTAATATAGTCTGAAAGCAAATACAATAAGTGGAAAGATAGGGAAGGAGAAACAAGATGTGCGAAACGCCAACAACTACCTCAAAATCTCTAGAAGACCAATTGTGCGCAGCAATCAACACCCACTGTATCTGGGAACACCTGGATCTGCACACAAAGTGCAAGGTGTAGTATGAGTACAACCAACTCAGCATGTAACAATACTAAATAACGAACTGAAAGTAGTGATGAGCTTTACAGTTATAGTTCAATTACAGTGATTTTAACGTGGAAGGTAGGCATGCTTTCAGTTTGACAATTAAGGCCAAAACAGTAATTTCATGTCAAGTTCAAATGAAACAGAATGCATTATCTTTCAGAAATTATCAAGATAGTGATACATGGCAGCTAAGTGCAACGAATATGAAATCAAATGCATCTTCTCATGGCCACAACCACTCAGCCCTCCCATTTACTCAGCACACAGCACTCGGCACTCACACTCGCACTCAATAGGTACCTGTGCTCACTAGGGGTGTATGCAGACTCCTGAGGGGCTCCTACAGCCCAAGCGCTATAATTCGCACGGACAACTCACGTGCTTCACGGACAACTCACGTGTTATAATATAATATCTGGACCCGCACGGACAACTCACATGTTGCACGGATAACTGACATGCTATAGTATAATATCTGAATCTGCATGGACAACTCACGTGCTGCACAGAGAAATCACGTGCTATAGTATAATACCTCACAATCAGACCCTCGGCCTCACGCAGTCATCAACCTTACCAGTCTCTCGGGCTCTCATAAATCATAATAAGCAGCCCAGACAGCAATGATATGATGCATCAAAAATGAACAATATAGACTGAGATGTATTATACGAATACACTGTGACTGAGTACAAGACAGCAATTTAGCAGATAATTCTACATGTACACGACCTATGTGGGTACCTACAATGCACACACATAGTCTAAACATGATTTGTGGTTCAATTTCTCTAATACATTGAGAATAAATATATAATAACAGATTATTCACTAAACAGTCCCATGGAATTTGACCAAGTCATAATTCCTACAGTGCACGCCCACAGAACCAAATTTAGAACTGTTACTTACTTCAGTCCGATCAAATCTCTACTCCAACACACCCTTGCCTCGCGGAACGGCCTCTGAATGCCTCTAATCTAGCCATAAAAAATGAGATATAATCAATACGGGCTAAAGGAATCAACTCCATAAGCAAATGCTAAGCTATTAATCAAAATCAAAAATAGGCTCAAAAGCCGACCCCCAGGACCACGTCTCAAAATTCAATAAAAGTCACAAAACCCGAAAGCCCATTCAACCACGAGGCTAACCATACCAAATTTATCAAAATCCGACACCAAATCGCCACCCAAATCCCCATTTCAAACTCTCCAAATCCCCAGCCTCAAAATCCCAATCAACCCTCAAATACACACCAACTAGGTGGGAAAATTAATGGGGAAGCAATATTATTGATCAAAAATAAGCACAAGGGACTTACCTCAAGAATCCCTTCGAAAACCCTCGAAAACATCGTCTAAACCTTGCTTGAAATGGTGCCAAAATCGTGAACCCTTGTTTTAATAATCTCCATAAGTTTTACGCACCTGCGGCCCCATATCCGCACCTGCAGAATCGCGAGAAACCACTTAAATCCCCCAGGCCGGCATCTGCGCTCCATGCTCCGCACCTGCGAAGGTGCTTCTGCGGCCATCTACCCGCTTCTGCGAAAATAAGCCCCTCTCTCAATTCCGCATCTGCGGAGCCTCGCTCGCACCTGTGGGCTTGCAGATGCGGTATATCCCGTGCACCTGCATCCCGCCCAGGCCAGCCCAGCTCCGCTTTTGCGTAACCCAAGCCGCATCTGCAGCATCGTAGGTGCGGAAATGACCTTGCACCTGCGACCTCTGCTCACCTCAACCCTGGCCGCTTCTGCGGTTCACCTCTCGCTTATGTGAGATTGCACCTGCGATCCCCACTCCGCAGGCGCAATTACACCAGAAGAAGGTGAGCTTCAGCACTTCTCTCAAACTTCAAGTTGATCTGTTAACCATCTGAAATCAACCCGAGGCTCCCGGGACCTCAACCAAACCTACCATCAAGTCCCTAAACATCATATGAACTTAGTCGGGCCCTCAAATCACCTCAGACAACATCAAAAACACGAATCACACATAGATTCAAGCCTAATGAACTTTGAACTTCCAATTTCTACCAACGATATCGAAACCTATCAAATCATGTGCGATTGACCCCAAATTTTGCACACAAGTCACACTGGACATTACAGACCTACTCAAACTCCAAGAATCGAAATCCGACCCCGATATCAAAAAGTCCACTCCCGATCAAATTTTCCAAAATTCAACTTTTGCCATTTCAAGCCTAATTCTACTACGCACCTTCAAATCACAATCCGGACATGCTCATAAGTCCAAAATCACCTAACAGAGATAACAAAACCATCAAAACTCTGTTCTGGAGTCTACTCAAAGATCAACATCTGGTCAATCATTTCAACTTAAGCTTTCAACCTTGAGACTTAGTGTCTCATTTCATTCTGAAATCCCACCGAATTCAAACCGACTACCCCGGCAAGTCACGTAACTGCTATAAGGCATAAAATGAGCAGTAAATAGGGGAATAAGGCTACAACCCTCAAAATGACCGACCGGGTCGTTACATCCCCCCCTTAAAACAAACGTTCGTGCTCAAACGTGTCTATAAATATACCTGGATTCTCAAATAGGTATGGATATGTGCTCCACATCTCCCACTCGATCTTCCAAGTAGCCTCCTCAACCGGCTGACCTGTCCACTGCACCTTTACTGAAGTTATGTCCTTTGACCTCAACTTTCGAACCTGCCGATCCAAAATGGCTACCGGCTCCACATCATAAGTCAGATTGCCATCCAACTGAATTGTGCTGAAATACAAAACATGAGACGGATCTCCGACATACTTCCGGAGCATAGAAACATGAAATACTAGATGCACACTCAACAAACTAGGTGGCAAGGCAAGCTTGTAAGCCACCTCCTCAATCCTTTGAAGTACCTCAAATGGCCCAATATATCGAGGGCTCAACTTGCCCTTCCTCCCGAACCTCATAACACCCTTCATGGGTGACACCTTGAGTAGTACCTTCTCCCTAACCATGTAAGCAACATCACGAACCTTCTTGTCGGCATAACTCTTCTGTCTAGACTACACCGTGCGAAGCCGCTCCTGAATCATCTTAACCTTGTCCAAAGGAACCTGGAGAAAGTCAGTACCCAATAGCCTAGCCTCCCCAGGCTCAAACTAACTCACCGGAGATCTACACCGTATCCTATACAAAGCCTCATACGAAGCCATCTGAATGCTTGACTGGTAGTTGTTATTGTAGGCAAACTCCACGAGTGGCAAAAACTGATCCCAAGAATCCCCAAAAGCGATGACACAAGTGCGTAGCATGTCCTCCAATATCTAAATAGTGCTCTCGGATTGTCCGTCCGTCTGAGGGTGAAATGTGTGCTCAACTCAACCTGGGTACCCAACTCTCGCTACACGACCCTCCAAAACTGTGATGTAAATAGCGCGCCCCGATCTGAAATGAAGGACACCGGCAAGCCGTGGAGGCGAATAATCTCTCGGATATAAATCTAAGCCAACCACTCCGAAGTACAAGTAGTCCCAACTGGAATGAAGTGCACGGACTTGGTTAGCCGATCTACAATCACCCAAATATCATCGAACTTCCTCGAAGTCCGTAGGCGCCCAACTACAAAATCCATGGTGATCCGCTCCCATTTTCACTCTGGATTGTCTAACCTCTGAAGCAATCCGCCCAGTCTCTGATGCTCGTACTTTACCTGCTGACAGTTGAGGAACCAAGCTAGAAACCCCACTATATCCTTCTTCATTCTTCTCCACCAATAATGTTTCCTTAAGTCCTGGTACTTCTTCGCGGCACTCAGATGAATGGAATACCGCGAACTGTGGGCCTTCTTAAGAATCAACTCACGTAGCCTATCCACATTAGGCACACAAATAGTAACATCTCTGGCATCACCGTGCTGAACCGTGTCCTTAAATACTAGCAAATGAGAGTCATCATGCTGGCGCTCTCTGATGCGATCATATAAAGAAGACCGAGAAACCACACAAGCCAAAACTCTGCTCGGCTCGGAAACATGCAATCTAATAAACAGGTTGGCCAAGGCCTGAACATCCAAGGCTAAAGGCCTCTCTAATACTGGTAGATATGCTAAACTCCCAAAACTCTCCGCCCTGCGACTCAAGGCATCCTCCACCACATTGGCCTTTCCGGGATGATAGAGGATGGTGATTTCATAATCCTTAAGCAGCTCACACGATCTCCATTGCCGCAAGTTAAGATCCTTCTGTTTAAACATATGCTGCAGACTCCGGTGATCGGTGAAAACCTCACAAGGAACACCATACAAATAGTGCCGCTAGATATTCAAGGCATGAACAATAGCAGCTAACTCACGGTCGTGGACATGATAGTTCTTCTCATGCACCTTCAGCTCTCTAGATGCGTAGGCAATCTCCCTACCATCCTGCATCAACAATGCGCTGAGACCAATGCGCGACATATCACAATATACGGCATAGGACCCCGAACCAGTAGGCAACACCAACACTAGGGTTGTAGTCAAAGCATGAGCTTTTGAAAGCTCTCCTCACAATCTTTGGTCCACCTGAACGGAGCACCCTTCGGGGTCAATCTGGTCATAGGTGCTGCAACGGACGAGAAACCCTCTACAAATCGACGGTAATACCCTGCCAAGCCAAGAAAACTACGGATCTCCGTCGCTGAGGATGGTCTAAGCCAACTCTGAATCGCCTCTATCTTCTTCGGATCTACCTTGATCCCCTCACTCAATAGCACATAGCTCAGAAACGCCACTGAATCTAGCCAGAAATCAAACTTTGAAAATTTTGCATACAACTTCTCTTCTCTCAAGGTCTGGCACACAGTCCTCAGGTGTTGCTCATGATCCTGCCGGCTCCGCGAGTACACCAGAATGTTATCAATAAACAAAATAACGAATGAGTGAAGATAAGGCTGAAATACATTGTTCATCAAGTGCATGAATTCTGTTGGGGCATTGGTCAGCCAAAACTACATCACAATGAACTCGTAATGACCATACCGAATCCTGAAAGCAGTCTTCGGGATATCTGGATCCCGAATCTTCAACTGATGATAGCCTGAACGCAAGTTGATCTTAGAGAACACCCTGACACACTGAAGCTGATCAAATAGGTCATCAATATGTGACAATGGATACCTGTTCTTCACTATAACCTAGTTCAACTAGCGATAGTCAATACATATTTCCATAGAACCATCCTTCTTCTTTACAAACAAGACAGGAGCTCCCTAAGGCGACACACTAGGCCTAATAAACACCTTATCAAGGAGTTCCTGAAGCTGCTCCTACAATTCCTTCAACTCAGTCGATGCCATAGGATACAGTTGAATAGAAATGGGCTGAGTGCCCGACGGCAAGTGAATACCAAAATCAATATCCCTGTCGTGCGGCATGCCCTGCAAGTTTGCAGGAAACACGTCCGGAAATGCTCGCACCACCGAAACAGAATCAATAGCAGGAGTATCACCTCCAACATCCCTCACAAATGCCAAATAAGATAAACATCCCTTCCCAACCATCCGCCGGGCCTTCAAATATGAAATCACTCTACTGGGAACATAGTCTAGAGAACCTCTCAACTCGATCCTTGGCAACCCCTGCATCGCCAACATCACGGTCTTAGCATGACAATCCAGAACAGCATGACATGGATACAAATAATCCACACCCAAGATCACATCAAAGTCCACCATACTAAGCAATAAGAGATCAACTCTAGTCTCCGGTCCCCCAATAGTCACTACACACGACCGATATACAGGGTCCACAATAATAGTATTGCCTACTAGTGTAGATACACGGATAGATGAAACTAAGGACTCACGGGCATATCCAGTTAATGAGCAAAATACGATGATACATATGAATATGCGGAACCAGGGTCAAATAATGCAGTGGCATCGCTATGGCATACTGACACAATACTTGTGATCCCTGCATCAGATGCAACAATATCTTGTCTGGCAGGGATAGCATAGAATAGGACCTGACCGCCCCCTGCTCGACCTCCCCCTCTAGGGCGACCTCCAGCTGCCTAGCCCCCACCCCGAGCTAGTTGAGTGGGTGGCGTAACTGTTGGTGCTGGTGCCATCAGTTGAGAACTCTGCTATAGGGCCCCACCCAACAACTTAAGGCAGTCTCTCTTGATATGACCAAATTCCCTGCACTTGAAACAACCCCTCCTGTGACGGAACTGTTGCTCGAGATAACCTGTGGAACTACCTGTAGAAGCTTGAGTGGACGAGGCATGGTGAAAACTCTGCACTGGTAATGCACTAAATGAAGACTGGCCTGAATGGGCACTATAAGAGTCGTGGCTAGCTGATGGTCCACGATGAGCTGGACGAGTTGTCTGAGCGGGACTATAAGGACGACCCCTATTGTGGTAGGACTGCCCCCTGGAAAGTACACCACCGAAAGCGCCCCAAACCTCCTGGCCTCTTCGCCTCCCTCTCACCCCGCTCCTGGCTAAGAACCATCTCTATCTTCCTAAAAATGTCAACCACCTCATCAAAAGCGGCACTAGATACCCTCTGTCTAGTCATAAGCAACCGCAGTTGATACATGAGGCCACCAATGAACCTCATGATCCTCTCTCGATCAGTGGGAACCAACCAAACTGCATGACGGGCTAACTTAGAAAACCTCATCTAGTACTGGTTCACAGACATGCCATCCTACTGAAGCTGCTCAAACTGTCTGCGCAGCTCCTCCTTACGAGACTGCGACACAAACTTCTCCAAGAAGATAACGGAGAACTCCTACCATGTAAGTGGTGCTGCACCACCCGGCGTGTGCCTCTCATAAGCCTCCTACCATATGAAGGCAACCCCAAAAAACTAAAAAGTAGTGAACGAGACCCCACTTGTCTCCAGAATACTTGTTGTGCGAAGCATCCGCCGATACTTGTCCAAGAAGACCTGGGCATCCTCCGACTCAGCTCCGCTAAATGATGGAGGACGAAGCCTCTCAAATCTCTCAAGTCTCCTCTGCTCATCATCAGTCATAGCTGGGACCATCGGAACCTAAGCAGCTGCAACCGGCTAGGCTGGTGGTGCCTCCGGTGTCTGAAGTCCCTGCATCGCCTGCTTTAGAGTACCAGCAGCGAGGGTGTGAGTACCTCCCCAGCCTAAGAAGTGGTTGGTACGGCCTGAGCCAGAACCACCTGAGCAAGACTAGTGTAGACTGTCAGTATCTGGGCCGAAACCACCTGAAGGCCTGGGATCACAATGGGCACAGCTGGTGCCTGGGCTGGTCCCACTGGCTCAAATGCAACTCGAACCTGCTCGTGAGTTGGAGCAACTGGTGGAACTGCAGGTATTGCTCTAGCTATTGTACGAGCTGCACCTCTGCCCCTACCGCGACCTCGGCCTCTTGTGGCCCTAGCTGGTGATACTGGTGGCTATCCATCCTGTCCGGTAGCACGTCTCCTCACGATCTGTGAGAGAATAGAATAACACAAATTTAATTTTCGGGATCAACCAATTTGCATGACATAATACACGAAAGCGAAATTTTTCCTAAGGGTTCGGTAGCCTCTCGAAGATAAGTACAGACGTCTCTGTACCGATCCACAAGACTCTACTAAACCTGCTCATGACTCGTGAGACCTATGTATCCAAGGATCTAATACCAACTTGTCACAACCCAAAATCCTAACCTGTCGTGATGGCACCTATCGTGGTACTAGGCAAGCCGACATTTATGAAAGAACTCCAACACTTAACAGAAACGGGTTTAAAATAGTTTAAATGATGACAACTTCTCATAAACAGGTTAGAAAATCCAAAATACATCACGGAAATTCCTAGCATCGGGGTGTCACTGAGTACATGAGTATTTATACATCACAAGTCTCAAAAACACTGTCTAATATAGTCTAAAAGCAAATACAATAAGTGGAAAGATAGGGAAGGAGAAACAAGATGTGCGAAACGCCGCCAGCTACCTCGAAATCTCCAGAAGACCAACTTGCGCAGAAATCAACACCCACAGTGTCCGCGAACACCTAGATTTGCACACGAAGTGCAGGGTGTAGTATGAGTACAACCAACTCAGCAAGTAATAATACTAAATAAAGAACTGAAAGTAGGGACGAGCTTTACAGTTATAGTTCAATTTCAGTGATTTTAATGCGGAAGGTAGGCATGCTTTCAAGTTCGACAATTAAGGCCAAAATAGTAATTTCATGTTAAGTACAACTGGAACGGAGTGCAATATCTTTCATAAATTATCAAGACAGTGATACATGGATGCTAAGTGCAACAAATATGAAATGAAATGCATCCTCTCAGGGCCACAGTCACTCAGCCCTCCCATTCACTCAGCACTCGGCACTCGCACTCAATAGGTACCTGCTCTCACTGAGGGTGTGTGCAGACTCCAGAGAGGCTCCTTCAGCCCAAGCGCTATAATCCGCACGGACAACTCACGTTTTGCACGGACAAATCACGTGCTATAGTATAATATCTGGATCCGCATGGACAACTCACGTGTTGCACGAACAACTCACGTGCTATAGTATAATACCTCACAATCAGGCCCTCGGCCTCACTCGATCATGAACCTCACTAGTCTCTCGAGCTCTCAGAATTCATACGGACCATACCAGACAACAATGATATGATGCATCCAAAATGAACAATAGAGACTGAGATGTAATATAAGAATAAATTATGACTGAGTACAAGACAATAATTTAGCAGATAATTCAACATGTAAACGACCTCTGTGGGTCCCTACAATGCACACACGTAGTCTAAACATGATTTGTGGTTCAGTTTCTCTAATTCATGGAGAATAAATAGATAACAACAGATTATTCACTACACAGTCCCATGGAATTTGACCAAGTCACAATTCCTACGGCGCACGCCCACACGCCCGTCACCTAGCATGCACGTCACCTCTAAAACCAAGTACATGACACGTAATACGGGGTTTCGTAACCTCATAACCAAATTTAGAACTATTACTTACCTCAGTTCGAGTAAAATCTCTACTCCAACACACCCTTGCCTCGCGCCTCTAATTACCTCGAATCTAGCCATAAAATATGATATAATCAATACGGGCTAGAGGAATCAACTCCATAATAAAATGCTAAACTATTAATCAAAATCAAAAATCGGCTCAAAAGCCGACCCTCGATCCCACGTCTCGAAATTCAATAAAAGTCATAAAATCCGAAAGCCCACTCAACCACGAGGGTAACCATACCAAATTTATCAAAATCCGACACCAAATCGCCACCCAAATCCCCAAATCAATCTCTCCAAATTCCTAGCCTCAAACTCCTAATCTACCCTCAACTACACACCAACTAAGTAGGAAAATCAATGGGGAAGCAATATTATTGATCAAAAATAAGAACAAGGGACTTACCTCAACAATCCCCTCGAAAACCCTCTCAACAATCGCCTAAACCGTGCTTGAAATATTTGAAATGAAGCCAAAATTGCGAACCCTTATTTTAACAATCAGCCTAGGTTTTCACACCCACGACCCCATATCCGCACCTGCAGAACCTCTTCTGCGGTCAAATCTCCGCTTCTGCGGAAACCACTTAATACCCAGGCCTGCATCTGTGCTCCATGCTCCGCACCTATGGAGCCGCTTCTGCGGCCAATCTACCCACTTCTGCGGAAATAGGCCCCTCTCTCAATTCCGCATATGTGGAGCCTCGCTCGCACCTGCGGTCTCGCATATGCAGTAAATACCTCGCACCTGCACCCTACCTAGGCTAGCCCAGCTCCGTTTATGCGTAACCCAAGCCGCATCTGCGACATCACAGGTGCGAAAATGACCTCGCACTTGCGACCTCTGCTCACCTCCTCTCTGGCCACTTTTGCGGTTCACCTCTCACTTCTGCGAGATCGAACTTGCGATCCCTACTCCGCAGGTGCGATTACACCAGAAGCAAGTGAGTTTAAGCACTTCCCTCAAACTTCAATTCAATCTGTTAACCATCCGAAATCAACCCGAGACCCCCGGGACCTCAACCAAACCTACCATCAAGTCCCAAAACATCATACGAACTTAGTCGGGCACTCAAATCACCTCAAACAACATCAAAAACACGAATCGCACATAGATTCAAGCCTAATGAACTTCGATCTTCCAATTTCTACCAACGATGTCGAAACCTATCAAATTACGTCCGATTGACCCCAAATTTTGCACACAAGTAACATTGGACATTACGGACCTACTCAAACTCCTGGAATCAGAATCCGACCCCGATATCAAAAAGTTCACTCCCGGTCAAACTTCACAAAATTTAACTTTTGCCATTTCAAGCCTAATTCAACTACGGACCTCCAAATTACAATTCGTACACGCTACTAAGTCCAAAATCACCTAACGGAGCTAACAGAACCATCAAAACTCCGTTCCGGAGTCGTTTACTCAAAGATCAACATCCGGCCATTCAGTTCAACTTAAACTTTTAGCCTTGAGACTAAGTGTCTCATTTCATTCTGAAATCCCACCGGACCTGAACCGACTACCCTAGCAAGTCACATAAGTAGTAAATGGGTGAATGGGACTACAATAACCCCTTCCTAGCTCAAAACTTGAAAAATTTATCTCAATAACATCAAACAAGCTACATGAATCAATTCCAAACAATAAAGTTCCAATCTTTACCCAATTCCCAAAAAGTCAACAAACGTCAACCTTGGACCCCTACAATCAAAACCCGAGTCGAGGGGTAAATTCTGACTATCCATAACCCCATGAGTCCAAATATGTTATTAGATTCCAAAACCGAGTCCAAATCGACCCTCAAATGCACACTTTTTATTTTCCAAAACATAGTCAAAACCCCCCCAAACATTTCTCTCCTAATTCTATAATCTAGGTGTAATAATTCATGCGGAAACAATATATAGTATCAAAATCAACTTTGAATCACTTAACCTCTTGCCTATTGTAAAAGTCCCCCTCAAAATCGCCTCTCTCCAAGTCTAGGGATCAAAATATGAGGAAATAGGTCTAACTCCCAAAATACACAGCTTATAATCGACTGCAGATGTCGCATTTGTAACCAGAGGATCACAAATGCAACCTAGCAAAAGCAACCCCAGGCTCACAAATGCAAAGCCCCACTGACCCAGCACATGTTGCAAATGCGACCAAAATAATGCAAAAGCAAAGCCCCCACCCCCTAGGCAACTAGTCACAAAAGCGACGCCAGACTTTGCAAACGTGAACCGTCCAATTGTCATAAATCGGCTCCTGACCTTGATAATGTAAGGTCCCTCAGCTCAATCTTCGTAAAAGCAACAAAAATCTTTCAAATGCGATTAACAAGAACCATCAATACAAAACCATCCTAAATGATCTCAAAACCACCCCGAATCACATCCAGGGTCCCCCGGACCCCGTCTAAATATACCAACAAGCCCAAATTCATTATCCAAACTTATCCAAAGGCTCGAAACATCAGAAATAATATAACGATTATGAATCGAACAACAAAACTCATCATACAACCTTCCAATTCAAGAACTTCAAATTTCCACAATCAATCGTGCAATCCATACCAAATCAACTAATAATGAAATAAAACTTTGCACACAATTTCCAAATGAAAAAATGGACCTATTCCAACTCCCTGAACAATGATTCAAACTCGATAGACTCAAAGTCAACTCATGGTTAAACTTATGAAAGTTCTAAACCTTCAAATTGCAAACTTTTGGCAAAAATGAGCCAAATCATCTGAGGAACCTCCAAATTCAAACATACACCTGAGTTCAGAATCCCCCTACAAACCTATTGGAAATTTAGAACCTGAGGAACCTTTGTCAACTCTTCTAGCTAAAGCTTCGTAATTTAGAATTACTCTGCCAATCAATCCTAGACTTAAAAAATCAAAACCAACCATACACGCATGTCATAATACATTATGTGAAGCTACTCAATGTCTGAAACCATCAAACGGAATACAAACGCTCAAAACAATCAGTTAGGTCGTTATAGTAGACTTCGTTACATTTTGGGAATCCTTTAACGATCGTAGCTATATGGATTGGGATCACTTCCTATAGCGTAGTTGGGTCCTTGGATAATGTTGCGTTGATTTGAGTGATTGGAGGACTAGATCAAGGTTTTGACGCAATTCGAAGTTGAAGATTAGCTTGGATGAGGTAAGTATCTTGCCTAGGCTTCGATTGAGGGTATTTCCTCATCGTCTATGCTACTTGTTATATGTTGTGGGTGACGAATGTATATGTCTTTTAATCATGGTTATTCATGATATGGGTTGACCTTAGACTATCATATGCTTTGTTTTGCTATAATGCCTATTTGATATCGTGTTTTCTCCACTTGTATGACTAAATGAGCTATTATTCCAGCTATAAATCATGTCTAGGCCATTTGCTTATCTGGTGAGACATGATTAAGCTAATTTTTCTATATTGAGCTATGTTCATTAGCCGTAGTCATATCTTTAGTCATAATATTATATCTGCATGTTATATATCTGTCTCTGTGCACTTTTTATACGTTATCTCGAATGTTGTTAGTGTCCTTGTGTGTGACACGAGTTTGAGTTGAGTTGTGGCATGTTGACATATTCCTTGCGTATATTGATTAAGAAATTGTAAGGTGTTGTCATACTGAAACTTAAGCATATTGATGACTGGTCTTGGGTCATAGAGCCATATTGATACTAATAGCGAGGTGACACGTGCGTTAAGGGACCCATATTGGGTTGAGTGATATTGATCATTGAGTTTGATCTAATTAGCGGATGAAATCCCGTGAATCTGGCACTGGTGACACTACTGTACGTAGTGGATACAGTCGCTTTCCATAGTCATCCAAAAGTGTCGAGCTCTCAAGATCTTCTTGGCTAATGTGAACCCGTTCATGTGGAGTCCGCATGTTCCTGCATGTATCTCCTCCAATAGTCAGATTGCCTCAATGGCGTCTACACATCTCAACAAACCTAAGTTTGGGGTCCTCCTATACAGGACTTCCTCGTTGAGGAAAAAGTGGCTTGCCAGTATCCTGAGGGCTCGCTTTTGACCATTAGTAGCATTCTCCGGGTAGTCCCTGGTTGCAAGGAATTTCTTAATGTCGTGATACCATGGTTTACCATCTGGTTCCTCATCTACATGGAAGTAATAGGCATGTTGATCTCTGATCTCTACCTCGATAGGGTCGATTTAGTTCTTGTCTGGATACTGAGTCATAGATGATAGGGTTGCAAGGGCGTCAGCGAACTCGTTCTGATAAATCATATTCTAAGCACTCTCACGGTGCCTAGCACAATGCCCCTGAAACACCATACACACACACTCAGCACTGCACTGGTGACTAGCATAAGCCCCTTACTAAGCACATATCATGTGCCTGCACACACAAGGCCAAAAGTAACATGGATTATCACTTAGTGTACGGAGGGGTGTCTGGCTGCTCGCGAGCTATTATTTGGGATCAGGATGATGGGATACTTGATCTTGACTTGATTTGTTAGCCAGGCTGTGTACCATTTTGCAACTATCAGAGCATTTGAAAGATCGTCAATGCTTGTTGTGATAGCTTGATCGGTAGAGTGTGTTTCCGCTTGTCGAGAAAGCTTTGCACTAAGAAATGTCTCCGCTTGTTAGGAGAGCTTAATTTGTAAAGTGCATCTTCGCTTGTTGGGAGAGCTTTGTACTGAAATGTAAAGTAATCTCCGCTTGGGAATGATTGACCAAACTGTAATCATGCCTAAAGCTGCATGAGCAAAATGTTGAAACATTCATAGTAATAGCATGGAAATAAAAGCATCCCCAAGAGATACTCTTGACTGAACATCGATTGGCAGAACAACGGTGACGAGGTTTGCGACTGTCTATTTTGGCATCCGTTGCGACGAAGCGGCGATGCGAATTACTTTGTTGGCGAAGTTTTATGTTTGCTATATACAAGGCTCCGGTTGGCGAAGTCGACGTTTGATTTGCACAGGGCGCTTCGATTGATTGAGCTGACGATTTTTTATATACAAGACTCATTTGTACAGGGTGCTCTGATTAGTTGAGCAAGCGATTTTCTATATACGGGGTTTCAATTGGTGAAGACGATGATCTGTTTTGTACAAGGTGCTCTAGTTGTATGAGCATGCGGTTTGCTATGTACATGATTTTTCGTATCAGCTGTCTGATTCCGAGGTACCTGCAAAGGATTCAATGGTTAGCTTTAGTTGTACCAGAAATATTCAAGTAAAAGAGAAAGAGAGATAGTCTTAGGCGAGGGGCAGATTCGTCATTTGCCCTAGTGTGGTCTTAGTGCTTCCTTGCTTCCTGTAGACCTTGCACTCAAACAAAATTATTAGTGGGGGGCGGGGAAGTTGGTTTGTGTCGACCACAATGTTAGTTTTCCCCAGGCTCTGATATGGTTGTATCGCGAAGTTAGATAGATGGAGCAAGTTACTATATATATATATATATATATATATATATATATATATATATATATATATATATATATATATATATATATATTGTCTCAGAAAACATTTTGAAAATATTTTGTTTTTAAGGCAAAAGCTGTCGTTCCGGATTTTGACATGTTACGAAAGATTCTCCACATGCGAACGTATCCTCTTGAAAACTTTGTCCTGTTGATGTCGACCTTTTCTGATGGTTATGACAACGTGGCTGCTTGGTGTCGTGACTATTCCTAATATGAATTAATGCATTACATGTCTTTTCCTAAGGTTATGACCGAACCATTTCAGGTTGCCTACGTATCCAAAATGGAATCAGGTCTGAATGTAGTTCGTGGATTATGATAAAATATGATAAAGATGACCGAGCCTGACTCAGGCAGCCTACTTATCCAAATAGAATTAGGTCAAAGCATAGTTCGATTGCAATAGATGCAAAATGATGAGATTAACAATGAAAATGGCTATGTCTGACTCAGACAGACTATGTATCTGAATGGAATCAGGCCAGAACATAGTTCAATTACGAAAGATAACTGCATCTGATGAGGATTGCCTACATATTCCTTTATGCAGAATTCAAGTCGGCGTAGTTCCTGAGTAACATACAAAAGTGATATTTGGTTTTTCTATTACAAGAGAAAGGGGGGAAGAGAAACCGAACCCTACTTGGGTTGCCTATGTATCCCTCCGTAGGAATTCACTGTTACATCAGAACCTAACTCTATTTGTCTTCAAACATAGTATCTCTTGATTGCGTCTGAGTTGATAGGCTTTATGTTGACTCTTCCATCCATTTCTGCCAAGATTAGAGCTCCACCAGACAGTCCTCGGTGAACAGCGTAAGGACCTTGCCAGTTTGGTGCGAACTTTCCTTTATCTTCTTCTTGGTGGGGAAAGATTTTCTTCAAGACCAACTGGCCTCGGTGTGAACTGGCGAGCTTCACTCTCTTGTTAAATGCACTGGACATCCTGTTCTGATATAGTTGACCATGATATACTGCATCCATTCTTTTCTCATCAATGAGCATGAGTTGCTACTCTCTGACCCGTATCCACTCAGCGTCGTCCAATTTTGCCTCTTGAATGGCCCTTAAAGACGGTATTTCGTTCTCTGCATGTATCACCGCTTTAGTTCTGTATACCAACATGTACGACATTGCCCCAGCGGATGTTCTCATGGTGGTCCAGTAACCCAGTAAAGTGAAAGGTAGCTTTTCGTGCCATTGTCTGTGATTGTCCTCTATCTTCTGCAGAATTCTCTTGATATTATTGTTGGCTGCCTCGACTGTCCCATTCATTTGTGGTATGTAGGTTGTAGAATTACGGTGGCTGATTCTGAACTTTTTGCGGGTTAGCGGTATTGTTAGTGATGATAGACTCTGTTATCCCAAATCTGCAGAAAATGTTGTTTCAGACAAAATTTGCCACGACCTTCTTTGTGACAACCTTCTATGTATTTGCCTCGACCCATTTAGTGAAATAGTCAATAGCTACCAAGATGAAATGGTGTCCATTTGATGTTGCGGGCTCTATAGGTCCAATCACGTCCATGCCCCAATGGGCGAACGGCCAGGGTAAACCCATTACGTTTAACTCATTTAGCGGAACATTCCTGCATCATTTACATCGCATCTTTATATAATCTGCATTATAATATATTGGTATGCATGTATTTCATATATTTTGCAGGAACAAATAGCGTAGCGCGGAACGTTTCTAAGCAGAAGACCAAACTACAGTGCTATGGGGACAGCAAACCCATTAGCGAGCCAAGGATCCAAGTTCAAGACAACCAGTGAAACTTGAAATTTTCAAATCCTTCAAATCAAGCCGCAGAAGTCAAGCTATCATGAGTGCCCTATCTTCCGTCTCGCCGTATCGTCGTGATATGATACTGGGGCAATTCTTGCGAGTGTCACTTCCTCGAAAATCTTCACTCCAGAACTACATGAGGCCTGATCCTCGTTAAGCCCTAGGTATGTAAGCAATTAAATGCCAGAATTTGGCCTCAATATCTCCAAGATTCTTCTTGAGCACTTCCCAGAATCTTCCTTAACTCAATCCTGCAACTCATAATCTTCACGCCACTCCTACAATACATGCCTAAAGTCGGGACAAAATTGGCTTTGGTTCAATTTCTTTGCCCGAAAACTCTTTCATCATCTCCGGTCAAAGAGGGGCAGCTGTAGATGGCCAATTTTGACCCTCCCTTTTTAAGTTAATTTATTTATACTTAATAATTCACAATAAATATTTTTATAAGCGTTTTGTAGTAATCAATGCTTATATTTTACAAATTAACTAGGTATTAGTTTTAAAATTAATCATGAAGTATTAATATTATGTAATTACAAATATATTTACTATTTTAGGATTATTAAATTAACTCTTATATATACATTACATAGGCTCTATAATTATTTTAATGGAGTAGTATTTAATTTCTAGTAAATTCGATTACTATGTTGGTATTTCGAAATTAGTGTTACAATTTAGAAAAAAACAAAGTATTTTTTGTAAATAATGAAAATAATTAGTAGTATATATAATAATTATAATTTTACCATATTTTATTGAAAATTGTTAAGTTTATTTAAATTAATTTCAAAAAGGAATTAAAACAAAAGGCTACAATAGTAATTCTTAATAAAATATAAAATGGCCATCTCTTAAATTTATCTTAGCCCAATTACCAAGCCCAGACGAAAGTACCATGTCCAAACACCCCATCTCCATTTCAATGTGGCATACCACTCTCTTTGAGCCAATGAGCTCATGCCACGTCACCTCTCCATAACACTCATACAAGAAACATAGCAAATCTGAGCCGTCTGTTCCTCAGATCAACGACTCACAATTGGTATCCCTTTTCTCTTTAATTTAAACACCCAGAGAACTAATCTCAGCCATCTGATCAAAGTAATCCAACGACCACCAATATTTTCCACTTAAATCATTTTTAAATTTCCAATTACCAAACTAATCGGAGCCATTAATCAACAGATCCAATGGCTCCCATTCTATATCTCATCTTTAACCTAGAGACAGATCCCTATTCCCCCAAAACCCTAATCATTCACTCAAAGACCAGTCGCCCTTCCTTTCCTTTTCCTTTCTCTTTTCTCTCATATCCATCAACCATCAATCTCCCAAACCTTGCACAAATTCGTGCAAGGTCACTTGAAACCACTTAAATCATCCATTTTGTCCCTGATACACCACGAATCCTGTTGATAATTCCTTTTTTAATCACAAATTCAAGAACCCTAATCCGGAACACTAAGCTCGAAATGAAAATCATCTGATTTTCTCTCATGAGTCAAAGATAGAGCCTGAAACTGACCTTTTGCCCTCTGAAATCTGCGAGTCGAGCCGGCTATTTCCTATCTCATCACTCAAAATTCAAAACACCTAAGCCTGTACCCTAGACTCAAAGATGCAACTTCAAATCTCTGAATTTCCTTTGTGTTCTATCAAATCGGAGCATGCATGGAGTAGATCTCAGAGTTCATCCTGAGGATTCAACTCAGTGACCTCTATACATTAGGGTTTAGCCGCTGGTCCAAAACTTCAACGATCGATACTCAGGTAAACTCGACCCTATTCCCCTCAGCCTCTCAGATTTTCACTCGATTTTGCTATCATTGTCAATCTTTCATCACTTCCTACTTATGATTTTGAATCCGTTGAAATCCTAGAGCCTTAATGGCACTATAAATAGGGCTTTTAATGTTCTCATCTACAACAACCTAAGATCATCTACACAACCACCTAACACTGAAAAGAATACACTAAGAACACTTAACAAAAGAAACAATCAGTATATTAGTTGTAGAATTTCTTCGACAAAGCTCTTACTCGAATTCTGATTTTGCTATGAGGTATTCAATTGGTTGAAGTCTCTGAGTTATTGGATTATAAATGGCTAAACAAGCTTTCTTTGGTTTGCTGCCCTCGAAAAGGTCAGTACACCTCTAACTTTTCTCTTTTGATCATCTTATTTGAACATTATGAATACGCTTGTTGCCTTCTGTGAACTATAGTCATGTTTTATGCTTATAACTAGTATAGAAATGTTATTTCATGTTTATGATAAGATGGTGTCTGCTTATGATCATTGGTCATGCCTCTAAGTCTTTAATTAATGTTGATCAAGCTGTTATGTGACTCCTAATGACTTTCATTTCTGAGTCTAAACAGTCTGTATGATTAAGCTGTAATGTGCCTTGAATGACTGCTCATGTTTACCTAAACTTCATAGTCTTTCATTGATGATTATGTCATGCTCTTTACCTCTACATACTGTTTCCCTGCATTCTGTTTGTCTTGTGGTCGAGTTTATTGTTTGATAATCCAAACTGAGATAAACCTGAAAGTTCATAAGTTCATGTCATCCACCATTTAACCAGAGCATGAAAAATCTAAGTGTTTAGATGCTTTCCTTCTCTATACTTGTATCTGCTAACTCGGAAGGCAACTTCTGGGCTATCACTATGACATTCTCATAATTATATTTAATTATTGGTTGCATCTGTTGAAACAGTCTTGTTGAACTTTCCTTTTTTCATGAATATCAATAACTATGTTGTTCATATTCTGCTAAGATTAAGTCATCCTTTTTCATAACAGTAAGTCATAATCATATTTGTTATAGGTGACTGGTAACTGTTGTTAAGCTGAACACACTGTTTCATGTTTAGATAAAGCCTTCAGTTACCTGTTTGAGAAAAACCTGTATGATATAGCACTCTCTTGTCTTTAATCTCTTTTATGACAATGCTGACTTTATGAAGCTTACATTCAGTTATCATTAAGTTGTCTTCCATAAAAACATGTCATAATCATTTTTGTTATAATTAAATGATAAGTTTTAAAGCTATGTATGATTACTTCATATCTAGATACTAATTTAGACTATACACCTGAGTTAAACTTGTTTTTGGTATAATACTTTCCTTGTCTACAACCCCTTCCCTTCATGACATGGCTAATTTGATTCCATAACATGTAAATCTACCATGTTTGTATAAGATCACAACCTCACCTGAAGTGTCTATGTATAACTGATTGAACATTGCATATATCCCTGATTGTCTGCACGATTCCATGCTTTTGCTTTGAAACTATACTCAGTCCTCTTTTTCTTGCTAAGCTGAAACTGAATCCGATTCTTTAATCTTGTGATAAGTTCTTTATTGCTATTACCTTAGCATAATGATTTGTTTAAAGTTAATACAATTATGAGAGTGATTCTGTTAAGCATCTTTAGGAACTCCATGTTGAATCTAAAATTTGTAGTCTTATTAAGAATCCTGATTATGTTCGGATACGTCTGATAACACCTAAGACGCTGTTTGGTGTGATTGTTTTTTTAAATTCTTGTTGATGGTTCTAAGGAAATCCAAGCAGTGTGATCAATCTATGCATGTTCTAATGGCAATACATAAACTAATCAACTCATAATTAATTTTCCACGGCAGGAGTATCTATGTTTCTTGTGTTGTTGCACACATGAACGTTGTATTCTTTACCTTCCCTTTGAATGTGTTTTATCCTGATGTTTAGACCTTTAACAGTATGTTATAATGTTTCTGTTTCTCTCCTATATGTGCTCGAAAGTCTGACTTTCAAATTCACCCAACATGTGGATTGTTCATCTGGTGGTAGAAAAATGTAGAATTGTTTGTGCACCCTTATGTTATTTTGATAGAAGGGAAAGTATACTTATGTGGTAGGGGATATTAGAGGATTTAGTTTACATTGAAAGGGCCTCATTGGTACTTAAACTCATAAGGAAAAATAAGTCGTTAATGGTTAGGGGTAATTGGGAGTGGATTTTAACTCTAGGTTGGGCTGCTCTCCCCGGCACAAGCATTGCCCTGGGCCTTGAGTTCCTTAGGAACTTTGAAGTGTCGAGGGATTCAAAGGAGGCATTGACCATGGGTAGAACTCCCTCATTAGCCCTTAATTCATTGACACTTTTGGTTCTCTAGGAGTTTAGTGTTTAATGACAATGAAAGGTTTTCAATGTAAATTATTTTCCATGTATAACCACCACATTAGTATAGGTTTCCTCATAGCATTATAGAATTGATAGTTTATTACATTTTTGCTTCTGTCATCTATTTGTATATCTGATGTATGGTTGAATATATGAACATATATCTAATGATTTTCTTTTTTTTTGGACATGTACCTTTGTTTGGATATGCTGAGTTCCTAAGGAACTCAGGCCCAAACCCAGTACTGTTGCATTATTCGGAGTCCGGAGTCAGCTGATGTCGTCCTTTTACTATTGGGCCTGCCTTCTTGTGGCCCAATTTCCAGAGTCCAGTCCTTTCCTTCTAAATTCCTTTACTATTGTTTACTGTTTCGTTAATTTAGTTTACTGCCTCGTTACCTTTAATCTACTACCTTGTTGCTTTGTTGCATCTTTGTTTTTATGTATATAACACTCATATATTGGATTACCTGCTTTATTTTATGCTTTAATATCATATAAAACTTAGGCAAGTCCCCCTAAAAACATAGGACTAAAAGAATTAGCTAGTAACTAGTCCATGTTTCGCTAATTGCAATTTGTTTAAATCATTACTATATTTTATCTCACCTTCTCGTCTCAAAGATTTTGAAACACAAACCCAGCGAAAAATAACAGCCCCATTTTCAAATGGAAATCAGATTTAAATCCCAAGCTTAATCATCAAAGAGGCAAATCAGAATTTTCATAAAAGGTGAAGTACTACCACCCCAAATGGATTTTCAAAAGACCGCTTTTCTTCAAGTTTTAAAGATCAAGGTATATATTAGGCTCACGTTTTTACAAACATCTCTTAGAGTTACCTATGCAATCATTCTCTAAACCAAGTGTTTTATGACTTAACCTCTTTTCACATGCTTTATAAATATCAACCATCTACACAAATATTTTAAAAACTCTTTCAATTATATCCACCAGCATATCTTTAAACTCTTTCATAAATTCACATCCCTTCAAACAATTTCACGCTCAGTTAATTGTCCCTTAGGTATATAGTAAGATGTACTCTTTAATGTTTATTATGGCATAGTATAAATAATTGATCCCTAATGTAGTCTAAGTCCTATGGAGCTACCCCAGGTAGATTTTAAGGGGTGTCTAATACCTTCTTCTTAGAAGAACAAAAACCCTTACCCATAATGTCACCGGTTAGCAGACTAATAAAAATGTGACTTTGTACTTAAATAGGTACCCTAGTATACCTTTAAATATTAGGTGGCGACTCTCTTTTATCAACAGAGAAACCACAAGTTGAATCTTGTTTTGATTAGTGCAAAATAGGGTCACCTGCTGAATAATATGAGCAACCCTTACCTTTCAAGGGAGTTGCAAAGTATTATTATGTTGCATGGGGTTATCCTTTAGGCTATAAAACTTAGGATCCCCCACAGTTGTCGTTTGTATGCATGTTTGAACTTAGATTAAACTAGACCATATCTTATATCAATTATTTAATAATCCTCTTTCTTTTCCTACGTGCAACTTGTTTGTATTGTAAATTTAGATCACTTATTATTCTTTAACTAATATGATCACATAGGATAACTATAATTCAATAATCCCCACATAACGTAAAATTCGGTCGGAACCCACAGTTGTGGACTTTGAAGAGCGCCTAACCCTTTCTCTTTTAGGTAATTTGAGGATCTTTGGTGACAGATTATTTAAAACAGAGTTATTTGCAAATAGGTGCCCTAACGCACCTAAACAATTGTTAGGTGGCGACTCTTCTCTTTTAATACCCATTTAAAAGAGTTGTCACACGTTGAAACTCACTTTCGCAAGACAATGGGGCGTGATAGGCACTATTAAGGTATTGGTACGAGCTATAAGTTATGAGAATGATAAGCACAATAGTCAACATTCGAGGATCAATGTTCCTAAGGGGGGAATGATGTTACACCCCATATTTTTATACGTAAGAGTATGTTGTAAGTCAATTGATGTAACCTCAAAAATGATATCATATTTGAAAGTATATAAATAAATTAATCATGTTACATTGGAGGTTACAAATATTTAAGATCATGAACAACAAGTACCAAGAGGGTTAGAAGGTTCAGAAGCTAGATGAATTGAAGAAAATAGGTTTCGTCGAAAGTAGACATGTTGGGAATGTTATATTCCGTACCTTTGGGGTGAGACTAGGGTGCTTAACATGATAAAAGGTTTTTGTTATGAGTTATTTTAGTCTTATGATAGTCATGTATTAAGTTTTGACGTCAAGCGAGTTGTGGAACAAAAGTCGATGAAAGTCGTCACAAGTTACATTCAAATATGCTAAACATTAGGTAAATTGTAGTTGTGCTTTTCCACCAATATACTTGGAATTACGGGATTATCCACCTACCAAATTGAATATCTATAAGTCTAGTTTCTAGCGCATTAAATCGGAGTAGACAGATATTTATATTTTTGCGAGATTGCGCAGACTGCATAGGTGGCAAGTAGGTGTGTCACCTACTTAAATGAAAGGACCAAATATGCCCAAAAAAGGGCTAGTTAGGGTCAGCCAAAGAGCCCTTTTAAGGTCTTATTTCCTCTATATATTCCACTCATTAAGGGATGATCCAAACATACCTCAAACATGCGAGATATCCCCCTGCAAACTTCTGCAAAGAATTCAACACATAACCCTAAATGATTTTCTCTTCTTTTTAAGTTCTAGCTGGGGAGGGGGGGGAACCTAAGGGTTGAAGAACCAAGATAGGAACTGAGATATTCACAAAATAAGGTAAGTATATTGTTCTCTTTCATCCATTTTTATTCTATAACAGTATAGAATTTCATTCTATAATTGTAAGACCTCCCGATACGGTGATCGGAAGCCGTGAGTTCAAGTTGTTCAACTTGTAGTGGACTGTTTTGTGTTGCTGTTGGGTTGTCTATTTTGCTACAGTTTTTATGAAGTTTTGGAGGAGAAAGGGTGTGGAGAAACATCAGGGCATTGAATCGGGCCAACAAGAAGAACAAACAATTAAAACAAAAAGACCAACTCGAAAGTGAAATGGACAACGTGGACGACGTCAACGGAAACAATCGGAATGATCATGTTGACCCAAACAAAAGAGTGGTGGCACCTCTTGTGCCGGAAGATGCTCTTTATGACTGGGTACAACCAACTGCTGATAACCTGGCCACCGTCATTGCTGTTCCTCAGATACAAGCGGAGACATTCCAGATTACCAACAACATGCTGCACCTGTTGCAGAATAAGGGACTGTTCTCTGGGTCATACATCGAAGACCCACAACAACATCTATGGTGATGGGCTGGCGGAGTGGGTCATGGTTCTCGAGGGTCAAGGGTTCTGGAAAAGGGAACCTCAGTTCGAGCCCCTATGCTTAGAAGAAAGAGCAACACCACCAGCAAAACCATCAATAGAGGATCCACCACAGTTAGACCTGAAACCGCTTCCAGCTCACCTCAGGTATGCTTTCTTAGGGCCTAATTCTACTTTGCCTGTTATTTTATCATCTGGTTTGCTAGCTGTGCAGGTAGAGCAACTCTAGCAGGTGTTACAAGAATGTAAGACTGCCATTGGTTGGACCATAGCAGACATAAAAGGTATCAGCCCAGCCTTTTGTATGCACAAGATTCTCTTGGAAGAGGGGCATATACCTTCCAGAGAGAATCAACGACGGCTGAACCTAAATATGAAAGAGGTGGTGAAGAAGGAAGTGATCAAGTGGCTGGATGCGGGTATCATCTTCCCCATCTTTGACAGCAACTGGGTCAGCCCTGTTCAGTGTGTGCCGAAAAAAGGAGGAATGACGGTCGTACAAAATGAGAATAATGAGTTGATCTCGACTCGTACAGTCACGGGGTGGTAGATTTTCATGGACTATCGGAAATTGAACACAGCCACCCGGAAGGACCATTTCCCCTTGCCTTTCATTGACCAAATGCTGACAAGTTAGCTGGGCAGTCTCACTTCTGTTTCTTGGATGGATATTATGGGTACAATCAGATCTCAATAGCCCCTGAAGACAGAGAGAAAACATCCTTCACTTGTCTGTATGGCATCTTTGCCTTTCGGAGAATGCCTTTTGGACTTTGCAATACGCCGGCAACATTTTAGTGGTGCATGTTACCCAATTTTCACTGATATGGTTGAAGACATTATGGATGATTTCTCCATGGTGGGGGATTCATTCGAAGATTGTCTTCACAATTTAAGAAGAGTGCTCAAAAGATGTGTGGAGACAAATTTGGTGCTGAATTGGGAAAAGTGACATTTTATGGTACAACAAGGAATAGTTTAGCTGAAGAAGAGACTGGTAACTGCACCCATCATTGTTGCACCCAACTAGGAGCAACCGTTCGAGCTCATGTGCGATGCCAGTGATTATGCTATAGGAGCAGTCTTGGGGCAGCGAAAAGACAAGATGATGCACCCAATTTACTATGCAAGCAGGACGATCAGCGGTGCACGGCTCAATTACACCGTAACGGAAAAGAAAATGTTGGTTGTAGTGTTTGCCTTCAACAATTCAGGTCATACTTAATTGGTTCAAAAGTTATTATTTATACTGACCATGCAACAATTAGGTACTTGATAGCAAAGAAAGAGTCAAAGCCACGCCTAATCCGCAGGGTTCGTTTACTACAAGAATTCGATCTGGAAATCCATGATAGAAAAGGGACGGACAATCAAGTGGAAGACCACCACTCAAGGTTGGAAGGAGCTGAAAAGAAGATGGAGGTTGAAGATATAACAAAGACATTCCCGGATGAACAGTTACTCGCTGTGACAATGGAGGAGACGCCATGATATGTTGATATTACTAACTATTTAGCAAGCGGTATTGTACCTTATGAACTCTCTTTAATTCAAAAGAAAAAGTTCTTTTGCGATTGTCGATCTTATTGTTGGGATGAACCTTTACTTTTTAGAATATGTGTAGATAACATGATCCGTAGGTGTATCCCCGAGAAAGATCAACCGTTTGTTTTGCAGGCTTGCCATGCTTCACCATATGGTGGACACTTTGGAGGAATCCAGACAGCAGCAAAAGTGTTGGAATCGGGGTTGTATTGGAGAACTCTGTTCAAGGATGCCCATGCTTGGGTAAAACGTTGCGATGAGTGCCAAAGGACAGGCAACATATCTCGACGTCACGAGATGCCGATGACCACAATTCAAGAGGTGGAGGTTTTTGAAATGTGGGGGATTGACTTTATGGGGCCTTTCGTTAGCTCGTATGGTAACAAATACATATTGGTAGTAGTTAACTATGTCTCCAAATGGGTCAAAGCGGTGGCTCTCCCAACCAATGATACAAAAGGGGTGACAGACTTCCTAAAGAAAAACATCTTCACACGTTTTGGCACCCCGAGAGCTATAATCAGTGAAGGTGGAACCCATTTTTGCAATAGAGCGTTTGCACGGCTATTGGAAAAGTATGGAGTTTGCCATAAGGTAGCCATACCTTACCACCCACAGACGAGCGGGCAAGTTGAAGTGTCCAACAGGGAAATCAAAAGTGTCCTGACCAAGACAGTGAATGCGACAAGAACTGATTGGGTAAAGAAGCTGGATGATGCATTATGGGCGTACTGCACAGCATTTAAAACTCCAATTGGTATGTCACCATACAAGTTGGTGTTTGGAAAAGCATGCCATCTTCTGGTAGAGCTCGAACATAAAGCCCTTTGGGCACTGAGGCAGTTGAATTTGGATATGGAGACTGCAGGCACCAGCAGAGTCACTGAGTTACATGAACTCGAGGAATTCAGGTTCCATGCATTTGAGAATGCAAGATTGTACAAAGAAAAGATGAAAATGATGCATGATAAGCACATTCTAGATCGGAACTTCAAACCCGGAGATCTAGTGTTATTATTCAACTCGAGATTGAGATTGTTTCCGGGTAAGTTGAAGTCCCGATGGTCAGGACCCTTCAGAGTGGTGCAAGTGTTCTCAAATGGAGCTATAGAAATTGAATCCGAAGATGGGACAAATAAGTTCATGGTAAATGGGAAAAGGTTGAAACATTACCTTGGAATGGTCGAAGAAAAAGGGGATAGAGTAGTGATAACTTTGGAAGCGCCCCAATACGCGAGCGAAGAGTAATAATGAAAGCCTCTGTCGTGCCGCGATGTTAAATCAGGCGTTTCCTGGGAGGCAACCCATGGTTTGTTGTAAATCGTCATGCCGCGACGTTAACTCAGGCGCTTTTTGGGAGGCAACCTATTATTTTTCTTTACTCTTATTTTCGTAATTGATTTTGAACGGCATTGACTGATCTACTAATGTGCAGAGATAAAATTATGCGCATCAGAAGGATTCGGGGGTCGAAATTAACCCGGAGATAGGTAAAAGTACGAAAAAGACAAATATTTGATGGAGATCGATATCCGCGACCGCGGATTGGACCGCGGAGTAGGCCGCAAATTTTGCACAAACCACTGTCCCCTCCCCCCCCCCCCGCGCTCGCGAATTGGACCGCGGATTTTACTGCCTTCACTGTCGCAAGTCCGCGCCCGCGGACTTGACCGCAGATTGGGGCGCGAATTTTGTCCCCCTCACTGTTCCTCTTCCACGGCCGCAGATTGGACGCGATCGACCGCGGATGAGGCGGTACCAGGTTCAGAATTTGTTATTATTTGTTTTTCTCTTCTTTTCTTTTTATTACTATTAATTAGTTTTTTTTACTTAACCCCCCCCCCCCCAACCGCCCACTCCCCCACTTCTTCTGAACCTCCCCCTTAACAAAACCTAAAACCCTTCCCCCTTCCCCTAAAAAAAAACACACGCCCCCTCTCCCTCTCCCTCAAAATTCCTCTCATCAACAAAGCTACTTATCCTTCCTCCTCTTCTCCACTCAACCAATCCTCAATCTTTGTTCCTCCCAAGATCTCCAAGTAAGTAACATGATTCTATTCCTCTTTCTTAGTATTTTTTTTGTTTTTTATTTTTTTATTTTTCCCATTATTTTCCTTTGCTATTTTATGTGTAGGATAGTAGAATCATGGGTACTCTTGTCTTAATTTAGGATTGTAGTATATACATGGCATGTGAGGCTAATAGATTTGGTTGAATTAGGGAAGACATTGGTGAGTTTGTGAGGAATGGATGTTTAATTGGGGCTTTGGGTAACTTGGGGGGTATATGCACCTTAAGTGTTTGTTGAATTGCCATAATGAGTTTGAATGTATATTCTGACCAATTGTGCGAGTGAAGTTTGAGTAACCGCCATTGGTTCCCATATTCCGCTGATTACTGATAGTAGTGTTAGTTGTGTAGGTACCATGACACCTTCAAAGAAGAGACGCACCACCAGAACCTCGTCAAGTGGTCATGGAGGTTCATCCCGGGCACGTTCACCGGCCAGTGCAGCTCAGTTTGATCGTACCAGGTTTGTCTCCAGAGCTGCCCAAGACCATTTTAGTTTGAAGGCCACTAGACAACCTATACCGGAAAGGGATATTGACAGGGCGTCCCTCCAGGATAAGTGCCCTAATATGTATCGGGAGTTGATCAGGCGCAGGTTGGACAACATTTTCGAAGAGCCGGAGGAGGGTAACTTGATGCTTATCTGGGAGTTCTATGCCAACTGCCTTGAACATGAGGATATAATATGCACTGTGCGACACACGAGGGTGGATACCTCGATAGAAACCATCAGGAGAGTGTATCGATTGCCTGTATTCAATGGGGAGGAGGAATTCTATGATACTTACAAGCGAGAACCCATCACATGGAACAGGTTTTTCAGAACTATCTGTGTACCAGACAAAGAGGTAGTGTGGGTTGTGCTGGGATCGAAACTACACTCTACCACACTCACTTTTGAAGAAAAGTGTCGGTTGCATATCATTAACAAACGCTTGCTACCGTCCCACAACACCACAGAGGTAAATGGTCCGAGAGCTGCCTTGATCTGGTGCTTCGTGAATGACCACAATTTTGATGTGTCCAAGGTTATTCAGTCTGAGATGTTCGTCCGTTCTCCACTGAAGAGGTATAGGTTCTTTTTCACCTCTCTGGTCACTAGATAGTGCCGGGCAGCAAGGGTGCCTGAGAACCCAAATACGGATGGCATGGTGAAGAAAGAAGCAAAGTTTCGGCCAGATAAAGTGACCATCGGGAAAGACCCGGTGGTACCTGGGGCAACTCATAGTGACGATTCTGATGCGCCGGAGGAGGGCGATGAAAGGCAGGAGGAGGTTGGACCTACCTCACCCCCATAGGAACAAGCTGCAGCGGCTAAAGGACCATCCCAGGTCAGACGGAGTACATGGATGACAGCCTTAGAACAGGATATGGCAGGGCTGCGCACTTCCGTCACAGAATTGGGGGCTAGAGTTGATGCCTTAGCCACCCAAAATGTGAAGTCAGAGATGTAAATCATGGGCTGGCTACATGCACTAGGGAGGGCATGTCATCTCGACCCTGGCACTGTCTCCGATTAAGGCTGATCTACCAGGGAAGTTCCTTTACCTCGCATTACTTTATTTTGTATGACATGGGGACATGCCATCTTTTTAAGTGTGGGGCGGGGGATACTTTGTTGTATGTTGTATGTAGAATAGTTTCGTAGTTTATTTACATAAATCATTTTTGACTTGTCCCGACGATGGATATCATTCGATGGGTTTCTTGAGAGACTAAAGTCGAAAGAAAGAAAAAAAATTTAAAAGTTAAAAATGGTGCGGTGAACGTGGATTTTCTTTTGTAGTAGTGTATCCATTCTCCCTTGGTTTTTCTTTAAACCACGGTTCTTTTCCAAGGGTTTCATTTGAACTGGTGTAGTTAGTTTTTATTTTTTAGTTAGGAACTTATGGGCTATGGGCAGGATTAGAATAGGATCTCTTAACTTCGTAATTCCTTGAATATAGCAGGTACTTAATGTGACGCTTAGGCCCATTTATTGACTCTTGTAAGAATGCCTTAAACTGTATATTCTTAATTTGGCTTAAGTACTCTGATCTAAGTGTTTGATGATCCGATCTGGAGTGATTCATGTGCCATGTGTGTGTGAGGCTTGTTGGGTTCTGTGCATGACATTTGATGCCAAGAACTTGCCATGTGTGTCTGCAAAGCAAAATAGTAGTCTTGTTTAGTGTGGGAAGTGATATAGGCATTTCTTTATTGAACCATATATATACATATTCCACCCACCTATTTGTTATGTATCGTAGTTAACCCGTTGAGCCTGTAATCCTGTTTCCTTGGCAACCACATTACAAGCCTTATCCCTTGTTTGAATTGACCATCTTTTTGAACCCTTTACCTCTCGTAAGCAGTTGAATTACTATGAATCTGTAAAGGATAAAGCGTGGGGTAGTTGGTGGGGCTTTTGAGTGGAACTAGAAAAATCAGGAGAAAGGTGCACCTTGTTGAAAAAAAAAATGTATCATGTGTTAATAGTGTATCATGTTGATTAGTAATATTCTGTGGTGGCTTTTAAGGTGATTGTGCTCAAAGAAGTGTGGGGTAATTTACGTGGTGTTGAAGGTGGAAATATTGATTTAATTTAAGTGTGGGCTTGATTATAGAATATATGTATTAAAGTGCTTGGGGAGGTGTAGTCACTATTATATCCAAATATATCCTACTCGACCTGCAGCCTATATTACAGCCAAATAAAGTCCTACTTGATCCGAGACTGAACAAGCTCAATTAGTAGAGTAGTACACTACGGGCAAGCCTATGGAGCATTTTCCGTGGCACAAAAATATCATTTCTGAGGGTGAGTGAATTCTGTTTTTTTTGAAGTTCCTCAGTGTGCGTGAATTTTTATTGATTGTGGAATGAGTCTCTTTTGTAATGAGCAGGTACTTGATTCACGAAGGAGAGGTAAGTCTGGACCTCTGAATAGAGTAATTAAGCCGGTTAGGAATATTGCGTGGCTCGCGGGAGCCTACTCTTGAGATGTAGATGTTACACTAATGTATACTCAAACTATGTGAAATATTCTTGGTGTGACAAGTTAGGGAAGTCGCTCAGTGAAGTTAGGCCTCTGTAGAGTGTGGTTTGATTGCTCGGGGACGAGCAATGGTTTAAGTGTGGGGTGTTGATAGTAGGCTATATTTATGAAATTTAGACACTATTTATACTCTAATTTAGCCGCACTTTATTGATATTTGAATGCTAAAAGATAACTATATGCTCTAATAAAGAATTTTATGCTTTGCAGGAGCCACTCCGAGCTAGGAGGAAGCTAAAGAGTGTTTTGGAGTCAATATGGAGTGTGGAAGGCCAATCGAAGGTTAGCCGGTTGAAAAGGAGCGAGAAAAGCAAGTGAAGAGGTCCCCTCCAGGTGCGAGGCCGCAGAGTTGACCGCGAATTGCACCGCGCACTGGAGGCAGAACACTGGCTGAAATCCGCGGCCGGATCCGCGGTCAAATCCGCGGCCGCGGACGGGCGGACGGAGGCCAACAACTCAGGGTCAATTATGTAATTTCTAATGCGACTAACCTAAACCTATATGAAGTCTAATTTGCCCAGAATAGAAGGAGAGCTGTTTTTAGGAGATTTTGGAGGCAAGAACAAGAGGGAGAAGACGAAGAATTTCCTAAGAGCTTTCATCTTCTTCTTCTTACTTTTATTGTTTATTATGAATTGTTATAGTGAATTTTTATCCATTAGTGTGAGTAGCTAAACCCATCATCTAGGGTTGAGGGAACCAATTGTTGGATGAAGTTTTGACTATGTTTAGATATAATTGAGCCGCTCTTATTCTATGATTGTTCAACTATGTGTTGTATTGTGATTAATTGAAAGGGCCCTTGATTAATCATGTCTAGTTACCTTGTGTTGCTTGAAAAAGAACCCTTGGTTAGATTGTTGTTGAACAACACCACTTTCAGGTAAGTTAAAAGATTAATTACTTGAATTTAAAATCGGGGTTAGAGATAATGAAGCTTTGGTGGGATAATTCTGAGTTGCATAAATTGTTAACTAGAGTAGCTCGAGAGGATGCTTCTAGTAAACTATCGTAATTGATCGAGAGGTAATTACGGTAGCCCGGAACTCATAATCCTCATATAGTATTACGGTGAGATTATAGCTAACGTGTCAGAAATTAGTCCGGTGATTGGGGAAATCAATAGCCCTAGATCCTTTTACCTTTGAATTCAACCTTATTCTTGATTATTGCTATTTTGTTGTCATTTTTCTTTAGATAAATAAATTCCACTTATGCTCTATTAAAAATCTTGCATCCGAAAATTGTCTGAGCTTATCATTAGCATTGTTAAAAGTTGTAGTAAATAGGTTAGTTCCCTGTGGGATTCGACTCTAGACTTGAACCGGATTATATTTGCAGCGACCGCTTAGTCCTTTTTATAAGGCATAGTTGGGCATGATCAATTACACGTATGACCATGTACACACTCGTCACCCCTTGTCACGTGATTTCACACATCACAAATAAGCAATTAAGCCAAATCCTAATGCACACCCCCACCCAAAGTTACGCAAGATACTTACCTCGATTAGCCCAAATTAATACTCTAAAACTGCTTTTCGTTTAAAATTTACCTCTGCTCGTCTAAAATCTAGCCAAAAATGACTAATAATATCAAACAATGCAAGAGAAACCAATTTTGATTAATAAAGTTATGATCTTTACACAATTCCCAAAAAGTCAACAAAAGAAAAACCCGGCCCGCACGGTCAAAACGGAGTCGAGGGTTGATCTCGATTACCCATAATGCCATGAGTCCAAATATGTGTTTGGTTTTCAAATCTGAGTCCAATTCGACTCTCAAATCCCAAAATTTTTATTTTTCAAAACATAGTAAAAAATCCAAAAAATTTCACTTTGTATCTCATGATTTAGATATTAAATATCATAATGAATCGTGATATAATATCAAAATGGATTCAAAATCACTTAGCCAATAGCTTTGTATGAAAATCACCTCGTAAAATCACCTCCCATCGAGCTCTGAATCTCAAAAATGTTATAAAGTGAGACTAAGTCCTGCAATTTCAAATATATGCCCAGTTGCAGAAGTCGTATTTGAGACCTTGGGTTCGCTAATATGACTATCGCAAATGCGACCCTTCTCTAGTAAAAGCGAACCCTATCAAAAAACGCAAATGCGAGATGGGTATCGCAAAAATGTGGCCTGCCTCAGCCCTGCTCCCCATCGCAAATGCGAGGCTAGCTTTGCATTTGTGAAGCCTGGCACCCTAAGCCCTCCGCCGCACTTGCGATAACTCCATCGCAAATACGGTCACCGCAAATGCGAACTGGTTGCGAGACCTGCAACACCAGCCAAGCACCAGCAAACTGAAACTCAATCCCAATGGTCCGAAAAACATCAGTAACTCACCCGGGCCCCTGGTTCTCCACACCAGACTTCCATACAAGTCTAAAAATATCATACGAACTGGTTTGCAAGCTAAAAAAATGAAAATAACATCCGTAACCACAAACAAATACCAAAACACATGAAATTCACATTGAAACTCAAGAATCTTTAAAATCACAACCAAGCGTCTAATTCCAACCAAACCAACGTGGAATAAAACCAAACTTTGCACACAAGTTCCAAATGACAAAACAGACATATTCCAAGTGCCGAAACCAAAAGTAGAACCCGATAGTCATAAAGTCAACCCATGGTCAAACTTAGAAAAATTCTAAACCTTCAAATTGCTAACTTTCAGTGAAATGAGTCAAATCATCCTAGGAACCCCCGAATTCAATTCCGAGCATATCCCTAGGTCCAAAATTACCATACGAACCTATTTGAACTATCAAAACACCATTCCAGGGTCGTTTCATAAAAGTCAAACCTTGGTCAATACTTCCAACCGAAACTTCCAAACTAAGAATCAAGCATTCCGAATCAATCCAAGAACCTCCCCGGAACCAAACCAGTCATCCCCCAAGTAACGTAACCATAAATACACATGCGGGAAGATTCAAAAAGGGAAATGTGGGATCAAAAACACAAAACAACCGATCGGGTCGTTACATGCTCCCTCTATTAAACAAATATTCGTCCTTGAACGTGCCAAGAGTCGCTCCAGAGCCATCAGATCAATGTATAAGCTCACCATACATATACCCACGGGTAATCCCACGTCGCCTCAATCCATATAAGCCCGTCAATACAATCTCGATTGATTATTATTCCTTCAACCTTAATCGATAAGCCTTAGAGCCAAATTTCAATATCCTGGCCTCCTCCAAAGGCTCGATTCTCACATATAAACACTATATCGACCCAAACCAACTGCAAAAGATCATAAATATATTCGCAACGTATAACCAAACGACATAACCCTTCGCTCATATGCCTATAGCAACATCTCCGACCACAATAACTGCCCATTACCAAACTCAGTAATGGTAAATAACCTCATATCAAATAAAACCTGGTTTGGATTCGGACTTACAGAGGAACTAACTAACACATATAACATGAATGTCTCGAATTAAGCGACCTAACATCTCGATTTAAGGGAAAGGGGTCTATAACCTCTTATGAAGGTCCAACATGATAAGAACGCAACCAATGAGGGGAATCTTTGAATGTTAGGTATACGATATGAAGATTCATGACATTTCATTCTTTTGAATCTCATTTAGGTGGAAACATATGAGTCATGCCAAAAGAACATAGAATGATATAGCCATTATATACTTCGATTCCAATCCTTAGCGTATTACAACGATCAGAATACTTATTTGCATCTTCAACCTATAACAATAGAGATAATAGGAATTCATGTCAACAACCTAATACATGATCCAACCATTTAGACAATTTGTCGAACACTTAACGAGCGTAAAGTTCCAAGGTTATTTCACAACGGTGTTTCATCACACCCTTCCTCTCTGATAGCTCACAACAACAAACTAAACATCTTATGAGGCAAACTAATATGTCTCAACATATAAAACAACTCCTAACCATCTCAAACCAATAGCAAAACTTGGACTCGCGACTTTCGATCACCGCCCCGTGAGTTCTCACAATAAAACATACTAGAAATACTCATATGAATCTGTGTCATAGCTTAGAAGAAGATATCTTGCCTTGTTGATAGAACCCTGGAAGTTCTTCACTTGAATTCTTGGACAAAATCATTTCATTCACTATAGTACGACAAAAGGTTGATGTTAGAATCACGTAGTTGACAAAGGAATAACCATGGTTGATTTTAGGAACACTTACCTTGAAGATGGAGGAGAGAAGAGTTAGATATGGAGCTATGGATCTATGGTTCGAAGTGAGAGTGAAACATGAGAATGAGCTCAAAAAATCTATTTTGTGGTATTAAAAGATTTGCCTTTGGTGGACCCCACTTTCTCTTTTCCTGTGTCCTTGGTCTTGGCCATAAAAATGAAGCTATACTTTAAGCATTCGCTGCCAATGGTTGTATCCCATGGATTAGAACACATGTGGCATCTATATTAATACACAATCAGCTACTTTACGAATTATACTTTGCTCTACGCAATTTGTACTTTATGGAAAACCTTTCTGTAAAATATTCACAACTTGTGTAAAGATTTGGGGTATTATCACTTTTAACCCGTGCCAGAAATTATTTATATTTGGTAGCCGAAAAAGTATATAAAACTTGTATAATTTTTGTATATAACATACAGATTGTATATAAATACAATAAATATATAAATTTTATACATTTGTTCGGCTATTATTTTTACAGCGGCTATACAGTGTTATTTTTCTTAAAAATTTTGCATTGACAAACGATTTATTTTCTGGACTAGCAAGGGATAGCCCATGCTGCTCCTGGCCCAATAACACTATGTTTAGGTTGTATTAATTAGTATGTGTAAATTTTCTTCTTAATTTATTTACATTTCTAATATAAAATTTTACTTATAATGTCAAGTTTTTAAAATAGTTATGGATAGTTCCTTAGATGATGCTATCTCTCGTTCAAAATAAGTGCTTCTAAGTTTTTGCCACACTTATTAAGAAAATAATTTAATAACATTATCCTTTATATCTTCTTAAATTACTCTTTGAATATCCTCGGATTTTGTAGATCATTTATTGGATCAAGGATATATTTGAAAATATATTAATTAATGACTTCTTGATTTTTCAAAGCCATAATTACTTTTGCCAAATTAATTTAGCTAAAGTAAAACGTATTTTCGATCATAGGAAAGTCCATGAAAACTATTAAATTACTGGTAAGACACCATGTAGTGCCTCTTATATATATATATATATATATATATATATATATATATATATATATATTAATAAGAAAATAACTTTACAAGCAAGGTCATTGCTTGCTTTTCTTTTTCACGTTAAGTTGAACTCTATTTTACGCTACTATTTTATTTTTATAAGATTTTAAAAATAGGTATTTCCAAAGTTAAATTAATATAAATTTACAATGATAGATATTAAAGACAATTTTAATCAAAAAACATGAGCTTCCCTTATTTACCAGAAAAGGACTCTAGTATTTATAAGATTTTAATACATAAATATGATGAAGTTATATAAATTTTACTTTATTACGAAGGAAATAAATATTAGTTTTAATTAACCAAAAAAACCATGAAAAAACTATATTTTTATATAAGCATATAATGTACTCCATCTGTTTCAAAAAGATTGACACCTATTAGTTTGTTTCAAAAAATATGCACATTTCAATATTTCCTTAATATGAAGTGTTTATAGCCATACAAATACTATGACAGGTTTCAGACTACAAGTTTCAAAATTTTTACAATCACACAAATGCTATGGTTTATTTAAAACCACATTTTTCAAAAGTCTTCCCTTCTTTATTAAAGGTTGTGCAGAGTCAAACCAAAAAAATCTTTTTGAAACGGGGGAGTATAGAAATATAATTTTATAACTATTAAGTGGTATAATTATCCTCCTAGATAAGTGGTCCGATCATTCTTTTATAGTGATGGCTTATCCAATACCTGGCTATAAACTGGAAAAGAATGGGCTACATAATCATTGAGCATTTCACAAATTATTCAATTTTAAATTCTGTGTTTGATATAAAATCCATGATTATCCTAACTTGCTGTTTATCCTCTTTAGAGCCTAATCACATATGGTCATTTGTGTTTGTCAACATTCTAAAAATTATCACCAAAAGGCTTAGTTATTCTTATAACTATGCCTGTCTATCAATTAAATTTTTCATATTATCTTTCAAACCAAAATAAAAATAAAAATCTGAAATATAATATTTGTATTGCATAATATTTTTTCCTTTGTCGAAAGTACCAAAAATTATCAAAAAATACCTTTTTAATTAGTACCAATCATAAATGTCATAAATAATTAAATGTCAAATTATTAAGTCATAAATTTAAACTATATAAAATCCTTCAATATTAAATTATTAATAACAATAAGTAAGTTAAATATAATTTAATATGGTTAAGTCAAAAATACTTTCCGTATAAACTGTACTAAAATTGTTTCCCTCAATTATAGTTATCCTGCAAAAACTTATTAGAAAAATTCAACTAATTTTTACAGTTTAGTTCTGCACATAAAAACTCATACAAATTACATGTCATAATTTGCTAAAGAACGCACGCACCAAAAACGGCTGGGTAGCGTTAAAATTTCAATTAATTGTTAACAAGTTTGCCACACCTAGATTCAAACAAATTGCATGTTAGAAACTGCTAAAATTATACACACAAAGGATTGGGTGATTGAGTGAAGATGGGAACACGTGGGGATGTGGGGGGTACAAAGTTAGGCAAGGAAGCTACTGTTGGAGAAATGGGTAATTTTGTCGAGGCATATAAAATTTTACTTGGCAGCTACATTAACGCCCTTTCTTAGCCAATAACGTTACTACTTTTTCGTGAAATTACATAAATGCCCTGAGAATTAAGCAGTCATGTTGACCATCGGATGCCTGCTTATTCTCTATTATATATTAGTAGTAGATACTAGGTTCAAAGAAACTTAATTTGATAGGTAATTCTCAACTAACTCATCATACGCAAGTAGGTATACTTGTTTGATGTTGAAGCTTGTGCAAGCTCCTTGGAAATACTTGTGTAACCTCTCACTTCAATTTGTGCTATAGCTCTCCTTATAACTTTATTAACTTTCAAAACACTTCCTACACTTATTTCTATGAGTATATGATATGGTATTAGTCCCTAGACTCCTTGGGCATGCGAAACAATATATCTGTCACGACTCAATTTCTCCTTTAGGCCGTGATAACGCCCGCCGCTAGGCAAGCCAACGCTGAACTAACTACGTGATTACTCTTTTTAATAAGTAATTAAATTTTATTTATTAAGGGATTAAGAAGTATAAAATTTAAATAAATAAAATAAAAGCAACTGAGTGCAATCATAGTGATATAAATACTCCAAAACCATAAAGTCTGCTAGTATATATGCCAAGACCTAGTGTCAGAAGTGTATGATCAACTAGTAGATTATACAAAACTCTAACTACTGTCTGAAATAAAAGTACACAGAAAATAAGTACGAAAGAGAGACTCTAGGTGTTGCAAGACGGCTCAGGAAGCACCTCACCACTAGGCCTCAGGGTAACGAGGGTGCGCGTTGGTAAGACTGCCAGATGCACCTACCTCAGATCCTGCACGGTTAGTGCAGAAGTGTAGCATGAGTACATAAATAATATGTACCAGTACATATCTAGTCTAACCTCGATAAAGTAGTAATGAGGGGTCGAATCAACACTTACTATGGGCTAACAATAAAAATACGGAAATTTCGCAATAAGCATGGGTTATGTAAATAATAATAATAACTCATTAACAAGCAGGAAAATAAATAATTCTTTCACAAATGGTAAATCCCAAATCAATTTTCGTCTCATATAATTTTAACCTCCCAAGCCATGAAGTAATATCAAATATAATTAAGCTCTGAGTATTATCACACACGATTATGCTGAGGTCGTACGGCCTGATCCAGAATAACGTGTACACTACCGAGGCTAGTGCAGCACAAACCATAGATACATCTATCTACTACCGAGGTGTTTCGCCCGCTCCACAAGAAGAGAGGATACTTTACGAACATCCGATTTAAAAGTTATTACAAGGCTAATATACAAAGAAGCACAATTTCTATTAATGGTCAAGTAACCCGTCAAAACTCAAGTAAGTGAAAGTCGGTCTTTTACAATTCCTTTATCAATTTTCAATATAATTTAGGCACTTAAATTAACAGGAAGGGTGCAAACACTATAAATATTTCATGACTTGGGTTCTAAACTACCCGGACATAAGCATAATTAGAATCTATGCATGGACTCTCGCCACCCCGTGCGTACATAGCCACCACCATTAGAAGAAAATAGTAATATAAATCACCTAAGGGGTAAATTCCCTCTTACAAGGTTAGACAAGAGACTTACCTTGTCTCAAAGCTCGCTTTCCGGCCTCAAATTCACTCTAAAGCCTCAACTCGGTGCCGAATAATCCAAAACTAGTAAAATGTTATATAAATTAATTAATACATGTTCGAAAGTTCGTATTCTAACTATTACAGTAATTATCCAACCCCTATTGGAAGATTCCTAAAATTTACCCCCGAGCCCACATGCCCGGATTCTGGAAATGTTGGAAGAAATATGTTACCCATAACCTCACGAACTTAAATATATAATTTTCACCCAATCCCATAACCATTTTCGTGGCTAAATCCCATTTTTATCAAAACCTAGGTTTTTCATCTAAACCCATAAGTCTCACAATTTTACGTGTTAAAATCTACCCACAATCAATTTATTTAACTTACATTAGGTAGGAATTACTTACCTTCAACAGCTAGGTGGAAATCTCCCTTTAGGAAGCTCCAAAATCGCCCCATGAAGTGAAATAAATGAACCAAAAATGCCTAGGTCCCGACTAAAATAAAGCTTCTACCCAGCGATTTTTCCGGTTCTGCGGTTTCTTGGCCGCATCTACGGAAGATTCATCGCAGATGCGGTCCTCCCTTAGTCGGCCTAAATACGCATCTGCTGAAGAGTGGCTCACTTCTGCAATCCCACTCCTGCGGCGTACGAGTTGCACCTGCGCCAGCTCCTGATTCTATGGTCCCTTGACTGCTTTTGCGGTCGCGCATGTGCGCCCACCTTGTCTGAATTTATTGTTCCTGGGCTGCCTACGTTGGGCCGCTTCTGCAGCTGCTGGCTCACTTCTACAAGCTCGCACTTGCAGTTGGCCCTCCATAGGTGCGATTGCACCAGAAGCTGGGTGCTTCAGCTTTTCATCCAAGGCCAAACGATTTTCACGCATCGTCCGGATCGTTTTCGTTTAGTTTTCGGCATGATTTGATTTAGCTATGTTCTAGCCTTTCTTCTTAATATTTTAAACATTTTTCAAGCAATATTTGAGCATGTATTGTATCCTTGTATAGTATTAAATTCCATATGTTATGTATAGAAGAAATTAGTTTAGGTTGGTACTTCAAAACACAACAAAAATAAAAAAGGGCGAATCGCCCATTTGGCCTATACCATCCAGACTTTCGTTCCTTTGATCCTTTTATGTATTACTAACCCCATATGATCCTAATAGCTTCATTTAAGATTATATGAGCTTAATTATCATTTGATGATTCTTATATTATTCCTAAATCATATTTAGACTTTCTTGTCATAAGTTAGCCACTATGAGTCGACATTACATTTATAATTTTCTTTTGTCGATCGTTTGACACTATTTTGGATAACTGGATCTCCTTTATTTTGATGTTATCATCTTTTCGGGGTATCCATTCCTGTGTATATTGTGGTTCTTTCTATTTTTTGAGGGATCATCCAGTGTTTGGGGAAACACTACCAAAATGTTTGAAAATTCGAGGAGTTCGAAACATTTTGAGTACCTTGGTTCAAAATTGATTCTAGAGGGACCCTAATGTGTTAATTAGCCTTAGTATATCATGTAAATAATTGGTTTATCCCTAAAATAGGGATAGGCTCCTCCGTCCAACTTATGGACGACGAGAGTCAGATTGTGTTTGAGATTCTGTTTATGGTTTCCTTCATGATCACTTGAGTCCATACGATACTACCACATGTGTAATGCCTCATACATGCTTACACTGAGTATGCTATGAGGATATAGCCCATAATAATAGGGAGGCCTATTGATTATATGCTTGGGGGGGGAGAGATAGCCCATAACACCAGCCGAGGATATTGATTATATATTTACCTGTCGGGGGTTTATAGCCCATGACGATTGTCAGGCATGTTATATACGCGTATATAGATACAGTTTGCATTGAATGACTATACATGAGGCTAGTTGAGATGTAAAGTTACCTGATTAGGGGGAATATAGTCCTTAACGTCAGACATGTACCTGTTCATTTAGTAGTTCAGTTTCAACACAATTTCAGCTCAAACATCGGTTCAGTTCCAGACCAGTTGCTAGTTCAGACTCTTGTTTAGATTTCAACTTATATTCATATTTTCTGCTTACAGTCATACTTTAGTATGTTATACTTATATGCTTTCCACCTTACATAATTTGTACATATTGTACTCACGTCCCTTTCGAGGCGCTACGTTTCATGTCGCGCAGATTCAAATAGATCAACACTTGAGTCACATCAGTAGGACATCCACCGGCTGTTAGAGTCACTCCGCTTACAATCAGAGTTACTTATCTTTTGGTATGTGTACAGTAAGCTAGTTTGGGTATGGTGGGGCCCTGTTTCATCTTGTAGTTATTTAGTTCAACACTCCTAGAGACTTGTAGATATGACATGTGCAGTTAGTATATATTTATATGTCAGCTTGTGTTAACCTTATCAACTTTCCATATTGTACAATTCTTGTAAGCTATCCTTATGCGTGTTGAGTTTTTCAATTTATATTCATGATTAGTAGAGTATCGACAGGTTTAGTGATGATCGGCACTTAGTGTCGGTTATCCATCGCGACTCTAGGTTGGGTTGTGACAAACATAGCATCATAGCAGTTCAGTAATGAGGTTACAATATTTCTTAGCCATGAAGCGCTGTCCAAAACTCGAGTCATAAGGAGAAAGGAGGACGGCAAAGCCTTACCTATGTCGTAAGGATCGTGTTGATGTGTTCGCTTCATGATTTTGAGTTGCGAGTGATGGAATTGCTTCAATACACTAAGGAACTTATTGGCGATCTATTGAAGATTTGCTTCTGTGTGAATTTTCTGGAAAATGAGGAAAAAGAAGACTAAGCCTTCTATTTATAGTAAGGTTGAAAAGTCAACCACATGTGTACTTCACCGTCCCTTCTTCCGATGCTCGTATTTCTTTATCCGGACGTTGTATGAATGAAAGGTCAAGAGCATTGGAAACTAAACTCCAAGATCTTTCATGTAGTATATAATTTTTTCCCAAAATACCTCATATAACATACAAAATTAATTTCTCAAATAGCTTCGTTATAAGGCAAATCCTTAGTCTGTTTTTTCACAACTTAAATATGATTTTTCTCAAACTTTATATTCTATATCCAACATCCTATATAGTCATATTATGACTTTAATCTCATTTAAATCATGCTTAGAAATTCATTTACACAATATACCACATCACAAAAGTTTGGGTGTAACAAGTTGGGGATAAAGAAACGCCATTACTAGAGATGGTAAACGGCTATGTCCTCTGGGTGCCTGATAAAATGCCTAAATATCTTAAAAATATAGAAACCCTCACTAATGTTTGATTCAATTAAATTTTGTGATATATATTGAAGTATCACAAGTAGTGGAGCATAGAAGGAACCCTAAAGAAGCTTGATTAAGCTATGGTGGTTAAGCTCTTTTCATAGAATTGGATTTCATGAACACCTTATAAACTCCAAATATGTTTTGTTCAAGTTTCCTTTTTCCTTTGTTCTAAATTACTTCAAATGATTGAATTACTAAATTCTTATTAACTCGACTCGTGTTATATTTTCCATCCTTATGCTCTCCACTTGGAATTATTTAAAGTGTTTTACGCTTTCATGTACTCGTGTGTTTGGCTTTGTGACTTTTCAATGTTTTAAATACATTTTTATGACATTCGATAACCCATGGCATACGAATGAAACGAAAAAATGAAGATGATATGTGGACATTTGTGCCAAGAATGAGAATGATGATGTATGTCCAAAAGTGTCAAAGAAAAAGTTTTATGAAATGCTATAAAGACATATTTTTGAAAGTATTATTATGTAAACGAGAAGGTATAGGTCGCAAGGACCTACACCCAAAACTACATGTACCGGTATAGGAAGACTCTTAGAAATGAGTCCCTTCGCACTATGATGAGATTATGTGAATTGAATTGCGATGAATGTATTGCTGCTAAGTTTCGTCGATCCGCACGGCATTATGGTGAGACAGCTTAGCCGATTGGGCTGATATCGAACTTCATGCTGCTCACATGGTAGTTATACGTTCCTATGTCGATAACTAATGATCTCCCAACTAAAATGGTCATATTTATTTGAATGTTTTTCTCATGCTACACTCTTTCCTTATGGTTTAACATTTCATTTTTCATTTCTTTTGATCTACTCCCTGTTTCCATGTGTTCTCTCCTTATGTTGATATTTCGTTTCATGTAAGGGTATTTAGCTTTACATACTAGTACTATTCAATATGTACCAATGTCCCTTTTGCCGACGATGCTGCATCTTTAATGGATGCAGGTGGTACATTAGCAGGTGGCGTAGATTCTTGATAGGAGTGTACCCTATTTCCAACTGACTGTGGTGAGCCCCACTCTACACTTGGGGCTCTCATGTTGTATTTTATCTTTTGTACACTACTTTTTGGTATTTTTGGGGTCTTGTTACTTGCATTTCCTTAAATTATCCATGACGATTTAGAGGCTCTGTTGGAAAATTGTGGGTCATGTATGTATGAAAGAATTAAAAATGTTGTTTTGTCATTTTTCTTTCACTTAAAATGATTGACTTGTAACGTTTTTCCAACTATCAATGGGTTCTTGAAGTAATGGAAAATCAATGTTGCACCACGTAGGTTTCCAATTATTTATGCTTTAATAATTCATGGAAAAGGGTCAGTAGGCACCACGTAGGCTTGCTTGACTCGGTTACTTTGGTTGAGTGTCGATCCCGGTCCCCAAGGTTGGGGCGTGTCAGTTTTCCTTGAAGTATATTTTTCTATCCTTTCTTATATTGTTTTATTCTTTTAGAAGAATTTGGAGTCAATGTGCCAAAAATAAGCAAAAATATCGGATCATAGTTGACGACCATTCTGCATCCAATTCTCCAAACCATAGAATAGAAGTGCAAACCGCAAAAGTAAAGATGGCAGCCACAAAAGCAGATAGAAGGTACCAATTTCAAAAGACCATTCTCCAAATCGCGTAACCATTATGCGAGACACAAACCTACTTTGCGAAATGAGGTCTAGAATAAGGAAGATCCAGTCTATAATGCCTGAGCAATTTGGCAGAACGCAAACCCAGTTTGTGGTCCATTTTACCAGTCAAATATCATTCCCAAAGTTCCATATCCAAATCACAAAATTAGTTCAATGATCCATCAAACTATCTTGTAGACCACAAATCAGTTCCGCGGTCCATTATGCAATCACAGAAGGGCATTAAAGGGCATTTTGTTAGACTTTGGTACACATTTAATGGATCCTATAAATAGAACCTTTAAGGTTTTTTCCAGGACTCTTGTTTAGATCTTGCCTCCTAAATTGAATTTTTTTTCTCTCCTTGCTGAATCATTTCTGACAAAGAAGATTCCCTCTTTTGTCTTCATATGTCTCAAATTAACTTTTGTGTTTTTTCTTGTTCTTTAATGTCTAGTTAAATGCTTTAGACATGGTTGTGGGACCTTTCTCATAGTTATTGTCAAGACCCAAAAATCCACTAAGGGGTCATGATGGCGCCTAACTCAACTTACTAGGTAAGCCAACAATGAGACGTAATTAAGACTTCAAGATGTGACAATGATGGTTAGATATTGTAACGACCCAATCGGCCGTTTCGCTTCCTAGATCCCTATTCCCCTAAATAAAACTTTTCATATGTGCTTTTACTATTTTATAACTTGCGGGGATGGTTATTTCAGAATTTGGAAGGGTTCGGGTTGAAATCGGAACACTTAGTTCCTTAGTTTGGCTTTAAAGGGCTAAGTTTCACTTTGGTCAAATTTTCTACTAAACGACCTCGGAACTGAGATTTGAGGGTCCCAATAGGTTTGTATGATAATTTTGGACTTGGGCATGTGTTCGGATTGGGCTTTGGATAACCCGGGAGCATTTCGGTGCCTAAAGTTGGAAGTGGGCTTATTGAATGTGTAAAGGTTCTTTAAATTTGGTTAGGAGTAGGTTTTGGTGTTATCGAGGTCTGTTTGGGATTCTGAGCCTGGGAGTAGTTCCGTATGGTGATTTAAGACTTGCACACAAAATTTGATGCCAGCTCGAGTAGTTTAGGTATGATTCGGTGCGTTCGGAGCAAGTTGGAAGAACTTGAAGTTCATAAGTTGATTCAATTTGGTTTAGGGTGTGATTCTTAGTTTTGGTGTTGTTTTCCATGTTCCGAGGATTTGAGAAAGTCCGTCTCATGATTTCAAACTTGTTGATATATTTGAGCGGGGCCTCAGGGGAAAATCGTTGGGCAGAAGCTTTATTTAAGTCGGGACTTACGCATTTTTGGTTCATTTATTTCACTTCATGGGGAGATTTTGGAGCTTCCTAGAGAGAGATTTCCACCTAGCTATTGAAGGTAAGTAATTCCTACACAATATAAATTAAATACATAGATTATGGGCAGATTTTAACATGTAATATTGTGAGAATTATGAGTTTAGATGAAAAACCTAGGTTTTGATAAAAATGGGATTTAACAACAAAAATGGTTATCGGATTCAGTGAAAATTATATATTTAAGTTCGTGAGGTTATGGGTAACAAATGTCTTCGAAGATTTCCAAAATTCGGGCACGTGAGCTCGGGGGTGAATTTTAGGAATCTTCTAATAGGGGTTGGGCAATTACTCAAATAGTTAGAATATGAACTTTCGAACATGTATTAATTAATTTATATAATATTTGACTAGTTTTGGATTGTTCGGCCCCGAGTTGATGCTTTAGAGTGAATTTGAGGCCGGAAAGCGAGCTTTGAGACAAGGTAAGTCTTTTGTCTAACCTTGTAAGAGGGAATTTACCCCTTAGGTGAGTTATATTACTATTTGCTTCTAATTGTGGGGGCTACGTACGCACGAGATGACGAGAGTCCGTACATAGCTACTAATTATGCTTATGTCCGGGTAGTTTAGGACCGAAATCATAAAATATTTGTAATGTTTGCACCCTACATGTCAATTTAAGTGCCTAAATTATATTGAAAATTTATAAAGGAATTGTAAAAGACCGAATTTCACTTACTTGAGTTTTGGCGGGTTACTTGACCTTTATTAGAAATTGTGCTTCTTTGTGTATTAGCTTTATATTAACTTTTAAATCGGATGTTCATAAAGTATCCTCTATTATTGTGGAGCGGGCCGAATGTCTCGGCAGTAGATAGATGCATCTATGGTTCATGCTGCACTACCCTCGGCAGTGTACACGTTATTCTGGATCGGGCCGTACGACCTCGGCATAATCGTGCGTGATAATACTCAGAGCTTAATTATACTTGATATTAGTTCATGGCTTGAGAGGTTATAATTATATGAGACAGAAATTGATTTGGGATTTACCATTTGTGAAAGAATTATTTATTTTCCTGCTTGTAAATGAGTTATTATTATTATTTACATAACCCATGCTTATTGAGAAATTTTTATATTTTTATTGTTAGCCTATAGTAAGTGTCGATGTCGACCCCTCGTCAGTACTTCTTTGACATTAGACTAGATACTTACTGGTACATATTGTTTATGTACTCACGCTACACTTCTGCACTAACGATGCAGGATCTAAGACAGGTGCATCTAGCAGTTTTACCGGCGCGCACCCTCGTTACCCTGAGGCCTAGTGGTGAGGTGCTTACTGAGCCGTCCTACATCACCTAGAGTCTCTCTTTTGCACTTATTTTCTGTCTATTTTTATTTCAGACAATAGTTAGAGTTTTGTATAATCTACTAGTTGCTCATACACTTGTGACACCTGGTCTTGGCACACATACTAGTAGACTTTATGGTTTTGGAGTATTTATATCACTATGATTGCACTCAGTTGCTTTTGTTTTATTTATTTAAATTTTCTACTTCTTAATCCCTTAATAAATGGAATTTAATTACTTGGAAACTTATTAAAAAGAGTAATCAAGTAGTTAGTTCACCATTGTCTTGCCTAGCGGTGACGCTGGGCGCCATCACGACCTAAAGGAGAAATTGGGTCATGAAAACATGGTATCAGAGCACTAGGTTCACATAGGTCTCACAAGTTATGAGCAAGCCTAATAGAGTCTTGCGGATCGGTGTTGTTGATGTTGTCTTAAGTATATCTCTCTTTTATCTCACAAATGGTGAGAACGCGCGCGACAGATGTACCCGATCGTGGATGAGCTGCTTCCCTTGTTGCTAGAGGATTATGCAGAGGTCAAGGGAGGGCTCCAGCTCGTGGTAGAGGACGCGGGCATCCTAGAGTTGCTCCAGTTATGCCACAAGTGGATCCAGTGGAGTATCCTATTATCGAGGAGCAGGGCGAGGTGCCTGTAGCAGAGCCAACTCTGGTGGATTTTGGGTCCACACTGGGATTCCAGGAGGTCATGGGCCGTATGCTGCGGTTCATGGATTCTATGACTCAGGATGGTTTATTTCCAGCAGACCCCAGCCACATCTCAGGCGGGAGGAGGAGCACATACCCCTACCACTCTGGTTCCAGGGCATGCAACCGCTGTATATCAGACCCCGGGCACACTATCCGTGGGCGAAACTCAGCCAGTTGCAGCAGCTATACCCGAGCCCAGACCAGCTGCGGCCGGCGATCCATAGAAGTTATTAGATAGATTGACCAGGCTTCATCCTCCTGTCTTTGGGAGTGAGCGACATGAGGACCCCCAGGACTTTATTGATCGGTACAGGGGCAGACTGCACAACATGAGGATATTGGAGTCTCATGGGGTGGAATTTGTCACCTTCTAGCATGAGGGCAGGGCCCGTAGGTGGTGGCAGTCATATCTCCTCAGCAGACCAACAGATTCTCCTCCCATGACTTAGGACTGGTTCACCCGTATTTTTCTGGATAGATATATTCTGCCCACTCAGAGGGATGAGCTGAGGTTTCAGTTCGAGTAACTCCAGCAGGGTTAGATGTCGGTGACCGACTATGAGGTGAGATTCTTTGAGTTGTCTCTCCATGCACTTATGATACTTCCTACCGATACGGAGAAAGTACATGTCACGACCCAAAATCCACTAGAGGTCATGATGGCGCCTAACAACGCCGTCACGCAAGCCAACAGTGACTAGTCAATTTAATTACTCATTCTAGTACGTTAAAATCATAATTTTTATTAATTAAAATAGTGTGAAATGGAATTTACACGAACTGTGATAGTGAACAACCCGTAGGAACTCCCAAAACCCAGTGTCACAAGTGCATGAGCATCAACTAGGAAATATAATAAAATACTACATCTGTCTGGAATACTAGTTAGACGGGAATGCAGGGTGCGGATCGTAACATGAGAATGCAGCTCACGGTAAAGTCCCCGAAATGGCCGCGCCTCTGCGCCCAAAGACCACCAAACATATGTGTACCAACACAAAAAGAGCAGCAAGTGTAGTATGAGTACGTAAATCAACGCGTACTCAGTAAGTATCTAGCCTAACCCCAGAGAAGTAGTGACGAGGGGTCGACATCGACACTTACTAGTGGTCTAATAAGACAAATACAGTAGAAGTAAACAAATGTGAAGCAGAGGAAATAAACGAAGTAACAAGAATAATACGGGGTACAATCCTCCTCTCAGCAATAACTCAAACTCTCATCTAGTAGCTACCTCCTCAGTCGGAGTATACATAATGGACCTTACCAGATAGGTCATCACAGTGCAATCAAGAAAAGCTCAAAGACGTGCTGGTTTCTTGCCAATTATTATGCACGATTTCGTAAGAGTATTTTATAGAAATGTCGAGGCGTACAGCCCGATCCATCATAACATTGACAAACCATAAATACATCTATTTTATTGCCGAGGCGAACAACCCGCTCCCATGAGAGTGTGGTACATAAATCCTGCTGAGGCGTACAACCCGATCCATCATAGTGTGCGCACTGCCGAGGTTCGAATGACACGAATCATAGATGTATCTATCCTGCTAAGGCGAACGGCCTGATCCCATTAGAATAAGAAGCTTTGATGGGTCCTTGACCCCACTCATGAATAGACATGTGAGTTAAACTTCTTTAAGGGAAACCTTTTGATAAGAACGCATAATGTGGGAGAAATTTGTAAGAGGAGTACAATTATCTCGCGGCTAATCATGAAGCCCGTCGAATCTCTAGAATAGCAAGTCTATCACTCAACACAAGTCTAGTCTCAAGTCGCAATGTAAAATAAAGGAATTTAACAGGCAAGAGACAACTCAAATATAACAGTTATAGCATGGCGGGAACCTAAGTCTACCCGAACATAATATGAATCTAGCTACGTGCGGACTCTCGTCACCTCGCACGGACGTAGCCCCCGCAACACGTAGCACATAACAATACAAAACCTAGGGGTAGTTTCCCCCTCACAAAGTTAGATAGGAGACTTACCTCGCTCCGAAGTTCCATAACCGGCTCCAACGCCCCTCAAACACCTCAAACCAAAGCCCGTCGATCCAAAACTATTCAAACAATGTGCAAACAATTCAAAATATACTCTAATACCCATAATTAATCAATTTAAACAAATTCCCAACTCCGCTCGAAGTCTATAAATTCAACCCTCGGGCCAACGTACCCGGATCCCAAAATATTTCGAAGGTAAACATTACGCATAACACCACGAACTAAGATATATAACTTATTCCAAATTTCATGGTCAAATTCAAAAAATACCAAAATCCCCACAATTTCTACTAATTTTCATGTTTAAATCCTTATACAAACCATGTATTTAACTTGTAATAGGTGGGAATCACTTACCTTATGTTGCTTGATGAAAATCTGCCCAACCAAGTGAAAAAAATGAGGGAAATGAGCGAAACCCTGATTTTAAAACAATCTGCCCAACCGACTTTCCGCACCTGCGGAACACCAGCCGCACCTTTGGAAAATCCATCGCAGGTGCAGTTGCCTCCAAACCAGGCGAAAATACACTTTACGCTTTTGCGCGACCGATTCTGCGGTCCACAACGCACTTCTGCGCTCCCGCATGTGCGGATACCCCTCCGCTTCTGTGACCCAGCTGCCCCTCTCGTTTTTTCACTTCTGCGGAGCACCCTTCGCATCTGCGGGCTCGCAGATGCAAAAATACAATCGCATTTGTGGCCATCCTAGCTTAGTCCGAATGTTACTTCTGCGGCCACAGTGCCGCTTCTGCGGCCAAAACCTCGCAGTTGCGGTTACACCAGATATGGTGTCACCAACATTTTTATAAGGCCAAATTAAATCCGTTAACCATCCGGAATCCACCCGAGGCCCTCGGGACCTCGACCAAATATACCAACGAGTCCTAAACCATCATACGAACTTAGTCGAGCATTTAAATCACATCAAACAATGCTAAAACCACGAATCGCATCCCAATTCAAGCTCAATGAACTTTAAGACTTCATACTTCTACATCCGACGCCAAAACCTATCAAATCAAGTCGGATTGACCTCAAATTTTGCACACAAGTCCTAATTGACATTAGGGACCTACTCCAACTTCCGGAATCAGAATCCGACCCCGATATCAAAAATTCCACTCCCGGTCAAACTTCCCAAAAATTATCCAATTTTCAACTTTTGCCAATTGACGCCGAAATAACCTACGGATCTCCAAATCAACATCCGGACACGATCCTAAGACCAAAATCATCATACAAACCTGTTGGAACCTTCAAATCCCGATTCCAAGATCGTTTGCTCAAAAAGTCAAATCTTCGCCAATTTTCCCAACTTAAAGCTTTCAAAATTAAAATTTTCTTTCCAAAGAAACTCCGAACTTCTCGAAGTTCAATTCTCACCACACGTACAAGTCATAATACCTGAAGTGAAGCTACTCAAGGCCTCAAACCACCGAACGTCATGCTAGAGCTCAAAATGACCAGTCAGGTCATTACATTCCCCCCACTTAAATATACGTTTGTCCTCGAACGTGCTGAGGACAGCTTCAGAATTGTCCAAAATCACTATGCAACACCTTGTGCACCTACCCGTGCCACCACAACCCAGTTGCGACATATGCTCGAGCCGGACTGAAAGTCTTCCCTTTTGTTTAGTCAATAAGCATTAGAACCAAATTCCAACTTCCGAATTTCTCTACAAAACTTGATTCTAACATACAACCACCGTAGCAATCACCACACACTATACCAAAACACAATCATACATATTTTGCTGGATTCACACTATGCCCCGCATAATTCACATGCCCATAATAACATCCTCCGACCACAATAGCTGTAATTTCACAAATCCGACGCCCGCAATACATCTCATGATGTATATTAATCTTGTTCCAACTCTCACAATACTGCCATGACGAAAGAGATGCGTAGAAATTCATAACCACCTGCTAAATCAATAATTCATGGAGTCTCTCCTCCTAACAAGAACCATTACCTCATTCTGAACTAAATAACGATATTTTGTTTTTAATGTACCTTATATAAATCTGATTGCACTAATTTCAGGTCCAATAATCTCATCTCACCCAGTACAAGCTGCTCAGGAAATAAGCCACCCCAAACACTGATTCAGATCTCATATGACACCATCAATGTGCCGACGAGCTATAACTTGAATATAATACATAAGAAGGAACGAACTCTGGAAAAGAATTACCCAGCTCGTGCAACGAATAAAATAGTCAAACAGATGTTATGAACCCTTCTTAGAGAATGAGAAACAAAATATGCAGGAATAGATATAGGGAACCATATTCAACATATCACAATTACAGCGTACAACCCGATCGAAACATGATACCGTTGCGACGTGCAACCCGATCCAAATAACATACTCTTGGTGGCGTGCCACCCGATCCACTCATAACAATAAATAAGGACATACTCATCAAGATATAATGCTTCTACCTACACAATACCAAATATCGGCCATAAGCATGCTAAATGCAAGAATACCACTTTGGGGAGACGGATAGCGCAATACGCCACAAAACCCAAGCACGACTAAGGTGCGATAAATGACCTGCATCTCGAAAGTCATCTTGCTCGTATGACACCACAAGCTACACGGGGCCTCAACACATGTGCGAATAATCAAGCTGTCTTAATCCCGCACAACCCCCACAGTACACAACCACAGGAATAGAGCGCCTTCCGGGCATAAACTCTCACATTAACGATAGTACCAAAAATATCCGTACTTGGTTTCGATCTTTAACAATCAAGTGACTAGCATGTCACACTCATACAATTTCCTCGTGGGGTACGCTCCCACGACCTCCGCCCAGGTATCCAAGTGCACACATCCATACCACCAATTGTACTAACTCTTTAAAGCAGATCATGAATCCGCAAATCAATACACAATGCTCCTTCCACAGAACACTATTCCTAGGCGACACAAGGATAATGTCAGCTTACTTTGAACATCTAATTCTTCCCGGCTCATCCGAGCTCGTGACATTCTAGTCGACACTTGAACTGCAACCTTGGTCCTCAACTTTCAAATTCCCATGCCACTCACTGCACCTTTTATGCTGCTACGCGAGAATTCACGAATGCATCATAACTCTTGAACTACCCGTAGAATAAACACTTCATTGGCTAGAAACCTTTCACTTAGCTCATTTCAGAAGAGCCAATGCAACACACAACTGAATTCCTAAACCGCAGAAAATACAAACCTCAAGTCGTGATCTAAACCGCCGTGACTCCTCCGGAAACCATTTACACAACAAGACCATTCGAATCCAATAATTCCAAAATAAATCAAGTTATGGTGGTTGCCAAGCCCGCACGCACAACTACAAACCACATGTATGACTTCATACGCCGAAGGAACTAATCATTGCCATAATCATGCTGATTCAACCATTACTAACCGAACCAACTTCTTTCAATTTACTCAGGACATGCCTCAGAAATAATAATATCTCCATTCAAACATACGAACCCAATCCGTACTCATCCCGAGTGACCCGAATCGTGAGACCACATCATCTCAATGCCCATGAACCATCTCATACCCTTCTCAAGCGCACAATAGCATCTCCAACTAGTACACCCATTTTGCAAGACCTTCCACGGATCTGAAGCTATTTCTTCCTTTACTCCAATACTGCACCGCATACCCGATGATGACATAGAACATTCCAAGTTCCATTTGCAATCCACTGCAAAAACTCGGTCCTTATCCATATAACAGACCCGAAATCCTTAGGAACTGCACTTTAAATTCTTGAACCCACTAGGACCGTTGTCGAGAGTCACCCACTCTGACCTGATCTCGAACTTAACCAAACTCAAACACTCTGCTAGCGCATGAACACCCTCTCAAAGAAGCGACCAGCTGAATTCCTTTCCTTGTACCTCACATCTGTAAAACATAAACTCTGAATATTCCCAAAACCTGCACATGAATCAATAAGTCAGAATATAGCACACATTTATCAATTTCTCTGCTCAAATTACCATTGATGTTTCCTTTTCTTAGTCACAAATAATCCACCAATGCACCGATAACTAGAAGCCGCACAAGCCGACAACCACGCGATCTAATCATAGACGGTGAGGCTCCCCCGCTTAGCTTTAAACTACCATCACATAATGTAGAGCCCACAATGATTCCTCCTTCTCATTTACCATGATCTCGTACCGTTAACCGCCAAATTTCTCGACGTCTTTTGTTAAGCTTTTCATGAATATTTTGAATCATCAGTCACAATCACATTTTGGCCTCTTACCGGATAGCAAGTAGTATTCTTCGCAGAAGCTTCGTCAACAACATGCAACCGCCAACCTACCCACAGGAGATAACCCACCTATGGAATTCCATGCCATCATCTTCCAAAGGCGCTGCACTGGTTACAACTACCACAAAATCAGTAAACTCTCCTGAGCCCATGCTCACCCACAAACTATATAAGTCTGTTCTTTCCCCATTGACATCAACTGAAAGTTCAACAATACCTTCTGAACTCAAGTCATATTGCTTCTGAAATGATAATCATACCTTCACACCCCTTTTCATTTCAAGCAAACGCCATTCTGCCATATTCAATCTTTCCTCGTACAGTAACCATCATTCTAAATAAAATCCGTAGACAAAATCACCATCCATCACGATTCCCAAATCGTTCTACACTTTCTCAAGGCACGCGGCTATCCTACCACAGAATCCACATGCTAATCTACCACTCTTACTTCGGTTAAACCATCTTCTTTAAGCAACTCCTCAACCTCTGCTTTTCATACTTGACCTACTAGTACTCCAACCTCCGCGAAGGTTTGAGGCATGAAGGTTTGTCTTTTACGTTCGCGGAGCTGGGCTCGCATTCGCATAGGTTGATCAGGCAGAGGTTCGCGATCGCATCACCGTTGTCGTGTTCACGTAGAAGAGAAGTTGGGGTAGCTGAATTTGGTCTTCGCGATCACGAAGAAGGTCGCCTGGGCAGTGGAGTTTTTAAAAAAAATAGGATTTTGCCTATTTTTACTTCATTTCCTCCATGGGAGCCGGTCTTGGAGTGATTTTGGAGCTCCATCTTCATCATCTATGTCAAGATAAGTGATTCCCACCTGTTGCAAGTTAATACTTGGATTATATATGGATTTAGACATAAACAATTTGTAAAAATTTGGGATTTTGAAGAAAAACCTAGAAATTGGTATTTTGGGAATTTGACCACGAATTTGTGTAAGGAATTGAGAACAAATTATATATTTGAGTTCGTAATGCTATGGGTAATGTTTATCTTTAGAATATTTTTGAATTCGGGCACGTAGGTCCGAGGGTGATTTTACCGACTTTCCAAACTGAGTTGGAAATTGTTATAAAATGATTAATTATGAGTATTAGAGTATATTTTGATTTGGTTGTGTCATATTTGACTAGTTTTGGGGTGACGGGCATCAGTTTGAATTGTCAGAGCGGCCTTGGAGCCGGTTATAGAATTTCTGAGCAAGGTAAGTCTCATTTCTAACCTTATAAGAGGGAATTAACCCCATAGGTAAAATAAATTAATATATGCCTCTAATTGTGGGGGCTACGTACGCACGAGGTGACGAGAGTCCGTACGTGGCTACTAGTTATACCTATGTCCGGGTAGTCTAGGTTTACATCATGCCTTGTTGACATTGCTGTCGATTTATGTTATTGTTTGCCTTGAGAAAAAGCAAGATTAAGGTTTAAAAGGTTTCATTTGAATTTCGTAATTTTGAAATAGAATTGAGGAATATTATAATAGTTTAAGAAATCTATGTGTAACTATGTCGCATGTATGATTCGCGAGCGGGGTAATTTCCTTAAAAAGCTTCAAGTTGAATTTCCCTTATTTTGAAAAGAATCAAGAAAGAAATATGATTTAAATGTTAAATGTATGTTTGACCGCGTCGCAAGTATGATTCGCGATCGGGGTAATTCCTTAAGTTTACATTTGACCGCGTTGCAGGTATGATTCACGAGCGGGGTAATAGATGCATCTATGATTCGTGCCATTCGACCCTCTGGTAGTGCACAATTTAAATATTTGTTGGATCGGGCCGTACGACCTCGACATGATTTGCGCATGATTTAATTGATTGATTTGGAAATTGTAATAATTGATATTGCCTTCTCGGCCTAAGATAAATTGTTAAATAATGGGAAATCAATTTGGAGAGTTCTTAATTAGAAGAGAACTGCTTACTTACTTCAGAATAATAGGCTTGCAACCGTATTAATTAATCCATGTCTAATTAAATGATATTAGTCTATTTACTTATAGCCCATAGTAAGTGTCGAAGTCGACACTTCGTCACTACTTCTTCGGGGTTAGGCGGGATACTTATTGGGTACGCGTTGATTTACGTACTTATGCTACACTTGCTGCATATTTTTGTGCAGGTACACATATGTTTAGCGGCCTCGTGGGCCCAGAGTCGCGATTATGGCGGGGACTTAGGTGAGTTGCACTCTATACGACGCACCGCAACCAGTAGAGTCTCCTTCGGAGTATTGTATTTTCTTTCCTGTCCAAATTATATTCCGGATAGTTATTGAATTTTATTTTAAATTTCTAAAAAAGGATCATGCACTTGTGACATCGGGTTTTGGGATGATTATGGGCTACACTGTATTGGAAATTTTAAAGATATTATTATGTATTATGTAAACTCCATCTTCTACTATTTAATTGAGGGGAAAAACTGTGATTTCAAGAATATTAAAATGAGAATTTACTAATTATTGGTGTTGGCTTGCCTGACAGTAGTGTCCGGCGCCATCACGACCTTTCAAGGATTTTGCGTCGTGGCATACACGATCGCGTAGGTTGGGCGAGTTGTGCTATGCGAACGCATGGCTAAGGCCGCGTTCGCGAAGAGGAACGGAGGGAGGAGCTGGGCCACACGCTTAATGATTCGCGATCGCGTGAGAAGGTTCGCGATCGTGTAGGTTTGTTAAGTCAGTGCTTCGCGATCGCGTAGGGTAATTTTTGGGCAATAAAAATTTGTACTACGCGATCGCGTGAGAAAGTTCGCAATCGCGTAGAAGAAATCACTGGGCAGAGAGTTTAAGTTCTGAAAATGGGACCCATTTTCCATTTTTACCGATTTGGAACTCAGATTGAGGCTATGTTTGGGAGATTTTCAAAAAAAACAATGGGGTAAGTGTTCTTAACTCAATATTGGTTAAATTACCCGAATCTATCACTGTTTTTATCATTTGATTGGTGAATTAAGTTGGAAAAGCTTGAAAACCCTCTTGGATAAATTTGAGGATTTGAGGGCCGAATTGTTATCGGAATTTAGTAATTTTGGTATGGGTAGACTCGTGGTTGAATGGGCGTTCATATTTTGTAACTTTCGTCGGATTCCGAGACATGGGCCCCACGGACGATTTTTGAGTTAATTTCGGATTTTTATTAAACAATCTAGTATTTTCTTATGAAATTGATTCCTATATATTTGGTGACTGTATCGAATTATTTTTTGCTAGATTCGAGCCATTCAGAGTTGGATAATCGAGGAAAGGGCCTACTAGTAGATTAAATTGGAGCAAGTCGAGATAAGTCTCTTGCCTAACCTTGTAAGGGGGAAATTACCGCATAGGTGATTTAAATAAATAATTGTTGCTAATTATGGGGGCTACGAACGCACGAAGTGACGAGAGTCTGTGCGTAGCTACTAATATTGCTAAAGTCCGGGTAGTTTAGGACTTAAATCATGAATTACTTATGATAATTGTATCCTTATTTAATTAAAGCAATAGAATTACGTTGCAAATTATTAGAGGAAATGGTAAAAGATTGGAATCTCACATACTTGAAATTTTATTCAGAATATTTAACTGTTGTAGAATTTTGTACACCCGCTTGCATTAATCTCATAATATATATATCCTAATTCTGGAGGTTCATAAGAAAATGTCCTCCTTTCTTGTGGAGCGGGCCGAACGCCTCGGTAGTATAGATGCATCTATGGATCGTACCACACGTCCCTCGGCAATGTACACGACACTCTGGATTGGGCCGTACGACCTCGGCAGAAATTGTGCCTAATAATAATAATTACACGATACCTTGATATTTTAATTGCATCTTGTGAAGTTAAATAAATGGAAAATTATCGTGTTTGAAAGAATTTTATTATTTGAAAAATTATTGTAAATTCTATAAATCATATTGATTTAAATATTTCTATTGTTATTTTATTTATTATATTTGACCCTTAGTGAGTGTCAAAGTCAACCTCTCGTCACTACCTCTTCGAGATTAGGCTTGATACTTACTGGGTACACGTTGTTTACGTACGCATGCTACACTTGCTGCACTTTTTGCGCTGGACCTGAGACAGGTGATATAGTTGGACTTTTCGGCGCGCATTCATGTTATCTAGAGGCTTAGTGGTGAGCTGTCTTTCTGGGTCGTTCTGCAGCAACTAGTGCCTCTTCTTGAAATTTTATCTGTCTATTTTATTTCAGACAGTATTTAGAATTTTTTTTGTGTAATCTACTAGATACTCATATACTTGTGACACCACGTCTTGTCACACACTAGTAGAATTTTTAGATTTAATTATTTTACTTGGGTTTTAACTTATCTTATTTCTCACCTTGTCTTTATTTTTGCAAGTACTCCGAGTTTTATTACTCGGATAATTTTTAAAGAAATGAATACATGTTTAAATCATTAGTTGGCTTGCCTAGCTGGATGTTGGGCGCCATCATGACCTATAGGTGAATTTGGGTCGTGACAAAGAATCTACCCCAAAATGTATGTATTAAACTCATCTTGTATAGAGATTACTTATCTCAAAGTGCTAGGTGAAAACCTCTCTTCAAAGAGCTCTAAAATCATCCAAGAAGTGAAACAAATGAACCAAAATAGCCTAAGTCTCGGCATTAAATGAACCTCACTGCCCTAGCGATTTTTGCTTCTGCGGATCTTTGGTCGCACCTGCGACGCCACACCTGCGGATAATCAATAGCATGTGTGGATAATCAATAGTGAGTTTTGGGACATGACATGTATCCTTTGTTTGTATAAATTTTGTTATATTTCTGCACACTATATTAAATAATAAAATAACAACTACTAATATTTATTAAAATAATATGATATATTAGATCATAGTTTTATAGGATTGATATTTTGTCAAATTATCCGCGCATCGCGCGGGTTCTAACACTAGTGAAAAAGAATATGAAAAGAAGTATCTCACCAAATTGTAATTCAATTGATAGACACTGCAACTTGCATTGACATTTGTTTCTATTTTTCCTTTCTTCTTTTTATTTTGGTTTATTTACTTTTCATTTCATGTTTTATTATATTTGAGAGCAAATTTTAGAAAAACAAAATTTTTACTATTTAATGGAAGAAAAAAAATCAAAATCTAATTTTAATAAAAATATTTATATTTGTGATTTCATCAATTTATATTAATTTTTGTATGTATATACTATGTACGTGACAGAAAATACCTTTTCAATCTCAACTAAGTATACAATTTTATGTAAAAGAAGAAATTACTAACATCATTTATAGTCGCGCGAAACGCGAAAAAAATCACTTGTAAGAAGAATAAATGTCAAACATTTCATTGATATTATAGTAAGCAAACGTAAGAGGAAAAAACGCAATAATCCTATTTACCCAAAATGATTTTTTTTAATGTCCTAAATATTAGGATTTTCAATGTAATTCAAATAAGGAAAGATTTAATAACCAAGATTTTAACTAATTTCAAAGTCCTAAGTGTTAAAAAAATAACTAAATTACGATTTTGTCTGATATAAAGTCTATTTTTAAAGGGTAAAAAAGTCGAATGACATTTCACTAAAGGCTTTCGTACTTTTAATATAGTATAAATTACTTTATTTAATATTTTTGTCTACTACTTTCTTTTTATAATATAATAGATGATATATATTTTATTACTCTTGGAATATTTTTTTTATTTTAAAATTTACCCTATTGTTCTCAATAATATTATCTGAATTTAAATAAATAAAATCTCTATTAAATTAAAGAGACTTATATAGGAATCAAATAACTTTTTTATTCTATATTTTTCTTTATTCTATTATCTAATGTTTAGTATTTTTACATTGTTAATAGAAATTTTTATTAGCATATTACTTTGTTTAATATTTTTGTCTGATCACTTTATTTTTGTAATATAAGAGAAGATATATATTTTATTAATCTTGAAATATTTTTTATTTTAAATTTTGTTATGTTGTTGTCAATGATATTATCTGAATTTTAATGAATAAAATCTCTATTAAATTAAAGGACTTATATAGTCATCGAATAACTTTTTTGTTATGTATTTTTATTTATTATATTGTAACGACCCAGCCGACCGTTTTGACTTTTAAACCCCATTACCCTAAATAAAACATCATGTATGTGCTTTAAATGGTTTATGACTTGTGGGGAAGGCTGGTTCGGGATTTGGAAGTGCTTGGGCTGAAATCGGAACACTTGGTTCCTTAAGTTGGCTTTAAAAGGCCAAGTTTGACTTTGGTCAATATTTTGAGCAAACAAACTCGGATTAGTATTTTGACAGTTTCGGTGGGCTCGTATCATGATTTAGGACATGGGCGTATGCCCGGAATCAAATTCCGAGGTCCCTAGCCCGAGATATGAAATTTTGATGAACAATTAAAATGTTTAAGTTCAAATAGTGACCGAATGTCTAATTATGTGAAAACAACTCCGGAATAGAATTTTGATGATTACAACAGCTCCGTATGGTGATTTTGGACTTAGAAGCGCGTTCAAAATTTTATTTGGAAGTCCGTAGTTAAATTAGGCTTGAAATGGCTAAAAATAAGAATTCAAGTTTGGAAGTTTGACCGAGGAGTTGACTTTTTGATACCGGAGTCGGAATCCAGTTCCAAAACTTTTCATAGCTTCGTTATGTCATTTATGACTTGTGTAAAATTTGAGGTCAATCGGAGTTGATTTGATAGGTTTCGACATCGAATGTAGAAGTTGAAAATTCTTAGTTTCATTAAACTTGAATTGGGGCATAATTCGTGGTTTTAGCATCGTTTTATGTGATTTGAGGTTTCAAATAAGTTCGTATGATGTTTTAGGACTTATTGGTATATTTGGTTGAGGTCCCGAGGGCCTCGGGTGAGTTTCGGATAGTTAACGGATCAAAAGTTGGACTGAAAACATCTTCTGCAATTTTTTTACATTCTGGTGGAAAGTCTGGCCCAAAATCGAGGCCCCAAGATCGAGGCTGAGGATCGAGGCCGAGGATCGAGGCTGAGGATCGAGGCTGTGGATCGAGACTGAGGATCGAGGCTGTTGATCGAGGCTGTGGATCGAGGTTGTAGATTGAGGCTGTGGTTCGAGGCTGTGGATCGAGGCTGAGGATCGAGGCTGAGGATCCCCGAAATGGCCGCGCCTCTGCGCCCACAGATCACCGGACATATGTGTACCTGCACAAAAAATGCAGCAAGTGTAGTATGAGTACGTAAATCAACATGTACCTAGTAATTATCTAGCCTAACCACAGAGAAGTAGTAACCAGGGGTCGACATCGATACTTACTAGTGGTCCAATAAGACAAATACAGTAAAAGTAAACACATGTGAATCAGAAGAAATAAACGAAGTAACAAGCATAATACAAGGTACGATCCTCCTCTCAGCAATAACTCAAACTCTCAGCTAGTAGCTACCTTCTCAATCGGAGTATACATAATGGACCTTACCGGATAGGTCATTCACAGTGCAATGAGGAAAAGTTCACAGACGTGCTGGCTTCTTGCCAATTATTACGCACGATTTCATCAAAGTATTTTATAGAAATGCCGAGGCGTACGACCTGGTCCATCATAACATTGCCAAACCATAGATACATCTATGTTATTGCCAAGGCGAATGACCGCTCCCATGAGAGTGTGTTACAGAAATCATGCCGAGGCGTACGACCCGATTTATCATAGTGTGCGCATTGCCAAGGGTCGAACGGAACAAACCATAGATGTATTTATCTTGCTGAGGCGAACGGCACAGTTCCAATAGAATAAGAAGCTTTGACGTGTCCTTGAACCCACTCATGATTAAACGTGTGAGTTATAAATTTTTTAAGGAAACCTTTTGATGTGAACGCATAACGTGGGAGAAATTCGTATGAGGAGTACAATTATCTCACGGCTAATCATGAAGCCCGTCGAATCTCTACAATAGCAAGTCTATCACTCTACACAAGTCTAGTCTTATGTCACAACGTAAAATAAAGGAATTTAATAGGCAAGAAACAACTCAAATAATACAGTTATAGCATAGCGGGAACCTAAGTCTACCCGGACATAACATGAATCTAGCTATGTACAGACTCTTATCACCTCAGGCGTACATAGCCCCTGCAACAAGTATCACATAACAATACAACACCTAGGGGTAGTTTCCCTCTCACAGAGTTAGACTGGAGACTTACCTCGCTCTAAAGTTCCATAACCGGCTCCAACGCCCCTCAAACACCTCAAACCAAAGCCCGTCGATCCAAAACTATTCAAACAATGTGCAAACCAATCAAAAGATACTCTAATACCCATAATTAATTAATTTAAAAAAATTCCAAATTCCTCTTAAAAAGTCTATAAAATCAACCCTCGGGCCCACGTGCCCGGATCCCGATGATTTTCGAAGGTAAACTTTACCCATAATACCATGAACTAAAATTAATAACTTATTCCAAATTCTATGTTAAAATTTCGTGGTCGAATTCCAAAAATACCAAATTCTAGGTTTTCTACCAAAACCCCCACAATTTCTACTAATTTTCATGTTTAAATCCTCATACAAACCAGGTATTTAACTTGTAATAGGTAGGAATCACATACCTTGTGTTGCTTGATGAAAATCTCCCCTTGAAGCTCTCCAAAATCGCCCCAACCAAGTGTGAAAATGAGGGAATTGAGAAAAACCCCGATTTTAAAACAATCTTCCGAGCCGACTTTCAGCATTTGCAGAACACCAACCGCACTTGCAGCTCCACACCAGCGGAAAATTTATCGCAGGTGCAGTTCCCTCCAAGGCAGGAGAAATCCACTTATGCGGACCAATTTTCGCTTCTGCGGTCCACCACGCGCTTCTGTGCTCCCGCATGTGCGGATACCCCTCCGCTTCTGCTACCTAGCTGCCCCTCTCATTTTTTGCTTTTGCGTAGAACCCTTCGCATATTCGGGCTCACAGAAGCGGAAATACAGTCACGTCTGCGGCTCCGCATCTGTGGCCAAAACCTCACAGGTGCGGTTACATCAGATATGTTGCCACCAACATTTTCATAAGGCCAAATTCAACCCGTTAACCATCCGGAATCCACCCGAGGCACCCGGGACCTCGACCAAATATACCAACCAGTCCTAAACCATCATACGAACTTAGTCAAGCCTTTAAATCACATCAAACAATGCTAAAACCATGAATCGCACCCCAATTCAAGCTCAATGAACGTTAAAACTTCATACTTCTACATCCGACGTCAAAACCTATCAAATCAAGTCTGATTGACCTCAAATTTTGCACACAAGTCCTAATTGACATTACAGACCTACTCAAACTTCTCGAATCAGAATCCGACCCAGATATCAAAAAGTCCACTCCCGGTCAAACTTTCCAAAAATCATCCAATTTCCAACTTTCGCCAATTGACGCCGAAATAACATACGGATCTCCAAATCAACATCCGTACACACTCCTAATACCAAAATTATCATACAAAGCTATTGGAACTTTCAAATCCCGATTTCGAGATCGTTTACTCAAAAATTCAAACCTTAGCCAATTTTTCCAACTTAAAACTTTTGAAATTAAAATTTTGTTTCCAAAGAAACTCCGTACTTCACGAAGTTCAATACCGACAACATGTACGAGTCATAATACCTGAAGTGAAGCTACTCAAGGACTCAAACCGCCAAACGTCGCACTAGAGATCAAAACGATCGATCATGTCATTACAATGTGGAGGTTTGTTGCGGGTTTGCACTCTAGTATTCAGGCCACTATGGCCCGAGAGGTTGAGATGGAGACTTCTTATGAGCTAGTCGTGGAGATAGCTCGGAGCATCAAGGGTGTACGTCACTGTAGCTGGGAGCAGGCTTCCAGGGATAAGGGGTTTTAGTATTCTGGAGAGTTGAGAGGTGCCCCAGCTGGGGGCAGAGGCCGGTTTGTAAGGGGTCAGTCTAGCAGGACCCAATATCCAGCACCGCCTCCTCCTCAGGGTGCTCCAGTGCGACCTTATTTCAGCGCTATGCCAGAGAGTTCCTACCACCCACCAGCAATTTAGGGTTCCTCCAATGGGTATTTAGACCATCCGGGTCAGACTTCAGGTCAACAGTCCACCGTACGGAGAGGTTGTTTTGAGTGCAGGGATCTTAGTCATGTGTGAAGGTTCATCCCTGGGCTTTAGGACAAGGCAGTGCAACAGGGTCATCAGCGTATGATTCTAGCACCAGCTGCTGCACCAGTCGTCCGGCCACCCAGAGGTGGAGGGCAGGTGGGTAGGGGTCATCCTAGTGGTGGAGGCCAGTGAGGTGGCACTCTAGCTAGGTTCTATGCTTTTCTGGCCAGACCAGATGCAGTGGGCTCAGATGCCGTGATCACAGGTATTATTTCTGTCTGCGGTAGGGATGCTTCAATACTCTTTGATCCAGGGTATACATATTCATATGTCTCATCTCTGTTTGCTCGTTTCTTGTGTGTTCCTCGTGAGTCCTTGGGTACTCCTGTTTTTGTGTCCACACTAGTGGGCAATACTATTGTTACGGATCGGGTCTACTGGTCCTGTGTCATGACATTTTGTGGTTATGAGATTAGAGCGGATCTTCTGTTGCTTGATATGACCGACTTTGAGATCATCCTAGGTATGGTATGGTTGTCTCTATATCACGCCATCCTTGATTGCTATGTAGAGACTGTTACCTTGGCAATGCCGGAGTTGCGTAGATCTGAGTGGAAGGGTTTTCCTGTCGGTACGTCTATTCGGGTTATATCTTTTCTGAAGTCTCATCACATGGTCGAGAAGGGGTGTTTGTCTTATCTCGCTTATGTTCGGGATACTACTACAGAGACTCTGACAATTGATTCAGTTCCCGTAGTCTGGGAGTTCTTCGATGTGTTTCCTTCGGATCTTCCAGGCAAGCCACCAAATAGTGATATCAATTTCTGTATTGATTTGGATTCAGGTACCTAGCCTATCTCTATTCCATCGTGTCGCATGGCTCCAAAAGAGCTGAAAGAATTGAAGGAATAGCTTGACGAGTTGCTAGCAAAGGGGGTTTATCAGATCGAGTGTGTCGCCTTGGGGTGCACCAGTGTTATCTATGAAGAAGAAAGATGGGACTATGTGGATATGTATTGATTACCACCAGTTGAACAAAGTTACCATTAAGAAGAAGTACCTGTTGCCCCGTATTGATGATTTGTTTGACCAGTTATAGGGTGCCAGAGTGTTCTCTGAGATTGACTTGCGATCGGGGTACCATCAGTTGAAGATTCGGGATTTGGATGTTTCGAAGATGGTTTTTCGAACTAGATATGGCCATTATGAGTTTCTAGTAATGTCCTTCGGTTTGACCAATGCCCCGGCGGCGTTTATGGACTTGATGAATCCGGTGTTCAGGCCATATATTAATTCGTTTGTCATTGTCTTCATTGATGACATTTTGATCTACTCGCGTAGCATGGAGGAGCATGAGCAGAATTTAAGAGTGGTGCTTCGAACCATGCGGGAATAGAAGATATATGCTACGTTCACTAAGTGTGAGTTCTGGTTGGATTTTATGGCATTCTTGGGGCATGTTGTATCAGGAAAGGGTATTAAGGTAGATCCCCAAAAGATCGAGGCAGTCCATAGTTGGCTTCGTCCTACCATGACGATTGAGATCAGGAGCTTCTTAGGGTTAGCACGTTATTATTACCGGTTTGTGGAGGGCTTCTCATCTATTGCAGCACCTTTGACTAGATTGATCCAGAAGGGTGCTCCATTTCGATGGTTTGATGATTGTGAGGTGACCTTTCAGAAGGACGCTTCACGCATTGGCCTGGCTTGTGTATTCATGCTGGAGGGGTGAGTAATTGCATATGCTTCACGTTAGCTGAAGCAACACGAGAAGAATTACCTTGTACACAATTTAGAGTTTGCCGCGATTGTTCATGCTCTCAAAATCTGGAGGAAATATCTTTATAGGGTGTCCTGTGAGGTTTACACCAATCATCGCAGCTTGCACCATTTGTTCAAGCAGAGGGATCTCAATTTGAGGCAGCGCATGTGGCTTGAGTTACTAAAAGATTATGATATTACCATCCTTTATCATCCGGGCAAGGCAAATGTAGTTGTGGATGCCTTGAGCAGAAAGGTAGCGAGTATGGGTAGTTTGGAATTCATTTCACCAGAGGAATGGCCACTAGCTTTGAACATTCATTCCTTGGATAGCAGACTGTTGAGGTTGCATATTTCAGAGCCCAGCCGAGTTCTTGCATGCGTTGTCTCCTATTCTTTACTATCCGAGCAGATCAAGGCTCGTCAGTTTGATGATCCATGCTTATTGGTTCTTAGAGAGACTGTACTACATGGTGGTGCCAAAGAGGTTACCATCAGAGAGGATGGTGTTCTGCGACTCCAGGATCGCCTATGTGTCCCAAATGTTTATGGATTAAGGGAAAAGATTCTAGAGGAGGCACACAGTTCTCGGTATTCTATTCACCCAGGTGCTACAAAGATGTATCGCGACCTGAGGCAACATTATTGGTGGTGGTGGATGAATAAGGACATAATTGAGTATGTAGCAAGGTGCCTTAATTGCCAGCAAGTTAAGTACGAGCATCAGAGGCCAGGTGGCCTACTCCAGCAAATGGTTACACTTGAGTTGAAATGGGAGCGCATTACCATGGAATTCGTAGTTGGGTTGCCGCGGACCTTTCAAATGTTTGATGCAGTTTGGGACACTGTCGACAGGTTGACCAAGTCGGCACACTTCATTCCGGTTGTTACCACGTATTCATCAGATAGGTTGGCTCAGATTTATATTCAGGAGATTGTTCAGTTGCACAGTGTGCCTGTCTCCATTATATCAGATAGAGGCCCTCAGTTTACTTCACATTTATGAAGGGCAGTACAGAGTGAGTTGGGGACCCGGGTAGAGCTCAGCACAACCTTTCATCCACAGACCGACAGGCAGTCGTAGAGGACAGTTCAGATCTTGGAGGATATGCTCCAAGCATGTGTGATTGACTTCGGAGGGCAGTGGGATCGAATCTTGTCTTTGGCCGGGTTTTCTTACAACAACAATTATTAGTCCAGAATGAAGATGGCTCCATTTGAGGCTTTAATTGGTTGGCGATGTTGTTCGCCCATCGGATGGTTTGAGCCCGGCGAGGCTAAGTTATATGGTACTGATTTAGTGAAGGGTGCCTTGGAAAAGGTAAAGTTGATTCAAGAGTGACTTCGCACAGCACAGTCCGGGTAGAAGAGTTACGTGAATCAGAAGGCGCGTGATTTATCATTTATGGTGGGCGAGAAGGTTCTCTTAAAGGTCTCACCGATGAAGGAAATCATGAGGTTCGGAAAGAAGGGAAAGTTGAGCCCAAGGTTCATAGGTCCATTTGAGGTGTTGGGACGAGTTTGGGAGGTTGATTACGAGCTTTCTTTTCCTCCCAGCCTATCGGGAGTTCATCTGGTTTCCACGTGTCTATGTTACGGAAGTATCATGCCGACAAGTCGCATATGCTAGACTTTATCACCGTTTAGCTAGATGAGAGCCTGGGTTATTAGGAGGAGCTAGTTGCCATTATTGACAGACATGTTCGCTAGCTGAGGTCCAAGAAGATTTCTGCAGAAAACGTTCAATGGAGGGGCTGACAAGTCAAGGAGGTGACTTGGGAGGCCGAGGAGGACATGGGGAGAAGATATCCACACCTATTCAACACTCCATGTATGATTCAAGACCCGTTCGAGGACGAACGTTTGTTTTAGAGGTGGAGAATGTAAGGACCCGATCGGTTGTTTCACTTCCTAGATCCCTGTTCCACTAAATAAGACTCCCCTTATGTGCTTTTACTATTTTATGACTCACGGGAATGGTTAGTTCGGGATTTTTAAGGGTTCGGGTTCAAATCGGAACACTTAGTTCATTAGTTTGCCTTTAAAGGGCTAAGTTTGACTTTGGTCAACATTTCTAGTAAACGACTTCGGAACTAGGATTTGACGGTTCCAATAGGTTTGTATGAAGATTTTGGACTTGGGCGTGTGTTTGTATCGGGTTTTGGATAACCCGTGAGCGTTTCAGTGCCTAAAGTTGGAAGTTGTCTTATTGAAGCTGTAAAGCTTCTTTAAATTTGGTTTGGAGTAGGTTTTGGTGTTATCGAAGTCAGTTTGGGATTCCGACCCTTGGATTAGTTCCGTATGGTGATTTAAGACTTGCACGCAAAATTTGGTGCCATTCCGAGTAGTTTAGGTATGATTCGGCATGTTCGGAGCAAGTTGGGAGAACTTGAATTTCATAAGTTGATTCGATTTGGTTTGGCGTGTGATTCTTAGTTTTGGTGTTGTTTCCACGTTCTGATGGTTCAAACAAGTCCGTCTCATGATGTCAAGCTTGTTGGTATGTTTGGGTGGGGCCTCGGATGCCATTCAGACGATGTGCGGAAGTCGTTAGGCCTTGGATGAAACGCTGAAGCACCCAACTTTTGGTGCAATCGCACCTGCGGAGGGCAAGCCGCAGGTGCGATCTCGCAGAAGCGAGCCTACAGCCGCAAAAGCAGCCCAGTGTAGGCAGCCCAGGAATCGTAGATGAGGCAAAGGTGGGCGCAGATACACGACCGCAGAAGTGATCAAGGGACCGCAGAAGCGGGAGCTGGCGCAGGTGCGGCACGTACGCCGCAAGAGCGGGCTCACAGAAGCGAGCCACTCTTGCGCAAATGCGAATTTAGGCCGGCTAAGGGAGGACCACATCTTCGATGAATCTTCCGCAGATGCGGCCAAGTAACCGCATAAGCGGAAAAAATTGCTAGGCAGAAGCTTCATTTAAGTCGGGACTTAGGCATTTTTGGTTCATTTATTTCACTTCTTGGGGCGATTTTGGAGCTTCCTATAGAGAGATTTCCACCTATCTATTGAAGGTAAGTAATTTCTACCCAATGTAAGTTAAATACATAGATTTTGGGTAGATGCTAACATGTAAAATTGTGAGAATTATGGGTTTATATGAAACCTTGTTTAGTGGGAAAAGAAGTACATAATCAGTTATACAAGAAGAAGAATGTGAGAGAAGGAACTTAAATAAGGAAGCTTGCAATTGAAGACATTCAAGTAATGGTTCAAGGTAGAATAAAAAGGACAAATCCCAAAGAGAATCTTCCACGGTCTGTACAAAGTCAATGACTTCTAATATTTATACTAATCTTCAATCTTAGATACAATGAAGGAACAAGGCACCCTTTTATGTAGTAGTAAAGAGGGGGCTGGTCAAAAGAAAAATAAATAGAAATGATAATCCCTAGGGGCATAGAAGACTACGCACACTTTGTTCAATAAGCTATAAAGGTGGTCAACCCAAAATAATGTAAGCCTTAAAGAAAAATTCTAGAAACTTGGTTGAAATAACAATAAAGAGGGATGTTGTAGTTTCTTCTTTTTGGGGAAGATTTGGGCTCCATTTCACCTTCTCTTGGACTTCAATTAGGCCTCAAAATTGTTATAGGACTTGGCCAAATGATGTTTCTTGGGTTGGCGCTCTTTTTCCATCATAACACACCTTTTAATTGAAGCTCACTAAGCTTGTCTTGAAATTTCTTCATCTGCGATCTTTTCATGGCCTTCATAGAGCATCTAAAGCTTCATCCTTGTCCTTTAATGATGCTGAGATTCTATGGTTGCTATTATTCTCCCCTTCTCGAAGAATATTCGTCCTCGAATCTTGATACAATATTTGCTCCTCCAATGGAATTTAGCTTCCATGGTCGCTATCATTAACAAAATTTGAAAGAGAGAATGGTTGACCCTTGAAAAATAAATACAAGCTCAAGTATTTAAAATATAAAATATTGTTTAATAGTAAAAGAAATAGAGATTCAGTTATAGAAAAAAAAGAATGTGAGGGAGGCAACTCAAAAAAGGAAGCTTGCAATTGAAGTCATCCAAGTAATGGTTCAAGGTAAAACAAAAAGGGCAAACCCCAAAGAGAACCTTGCAAAGTCTCTACAAATCCAAAGGCTAGTAATATCGATATTAATCTTCAATCTTAATTACAATGAAGGAATAAGGTATCCCTTTATATAGTAGTAAAGATGGGGCTGATAAAAACGAAAATAAATAGGCATAGAAGACTACCCACACTTTGTTCAATAAGCTTTAAAGGTGGTGAACCTGGAACAATGCAAGCCTTAAAGATAAATTCTAGAAACTAGATAAAAATATTACTAAAGTGGACTGCTATAGTTTCTCCTTTTTGGGGTAGATTTGGGCTTTATTTCACCTCCTCTTGGGCTTCGATTGGGCCTCCAAATAGTTATAACACTAGGCCAAATGGTCTTCCTTGGGCTGGAGCTCTTCTTCCACCATAACACACTTTTTTAATTGATAATTGAAGCTCATTGAGCTTGTCTTGAAATTTATTCGTTTGAGATATTGTCATGGGCCAAAGCTTCATCATTGTCCTTTAATGACGTTGAGCTTCTATGGAATTGAGCTTCCATGATTGCTATAATTCTCCCCCTCTTAAAGAAGATTCATCCCCGAATCTTGACATTGGCTTACACCTATCATGGTAATCACAATAAGTAAGAAAGCACAACAAACTCTTGGTAAAAACAACATAGAGCAGTGACCATGCAATCATTTAACCCACTTAATTCTTTTATGCACAAATACCCCTTTCAAATATCCAACCATAACATCATCCAAGAGAAAAAATTAATTATCAACATAAGCACTAAAAACACAATCCACAAGCTATCTAAATATTAGAGGATAATTAGGTAGACTAAAATCATGTGCATACCAAGAAAACATACTATATTTGCTTTTTTTAAATAACTCAATGTCACCATTGGATAAACCATAGTCAAGGTATGGCTCAAAATGAGTTTCCTTGAGAAGTGGCTTGTAATGAGCATGCAATAAAGGATCTCCAAAACAAGATGAAGATATTGTGAAGTTAGCAACATGTGAGCACTTATCATTCCCCACACTTGAGCCACTATATTTTGCATTTAACTCAAAATCTTCATGTGTCTTATTGTGTTCATTGATAACTTCTTCATTGATATTCTCAAACCATAAGAAATTAGAAAATACTTTAAAGTCTTCTCCAATTGCTTTGCCCAATGGGTTGTTGCACACTTTAAAATCTAGCTCAACGAGATTATCTTTTTCATGTGAGGATTCATCATTCTCTTTTCATGTGTTTCCTCAATTTATGCATAAAAGAAGAAAAAAATACTAGATTAAGAAAGAGTTAGTGAATTGAAATATGAACAAGACAAATCCTCTCTCACGTTTCACTTGATTTGTGCACTCAATGTTTCTTGTCCCTCACTTTCATCACATTGTGGCAGATTGTTCACTTGAAAAGAATAATTAAAAAAGTTATGTTTACTCCCAATTTTAGTTATTTCTCCATTTACACTCTTAATCTTATCAAAGTGAGGTACAAGTTCAACTTCATTTGCAAGTAGAAATAGATCTTCAACAAGGTCATACCACATGATACCACTAAGCTCACACATGTCTTCAACTTCCAATTGCTTCCATGGATCATTGGTTATTGCACCATTGAAATCTTCTTCAAAACATGATTCTTCATGCATTTGTTGCTCCAACTTTTCAATAAATTCTTCTTCAATAACCTGCATATTTGAAGCACAAAGACTAGAAAAATAATGAGTTAGTTAGTAGCTTGAACAAAAATCTTTCATTCTTTGACACTTAAATATTTCATTCTCTTCTTTTTCCTCATCTCTTAATTGTACTTGTTTACTCTCCATTTTTCTTACCAGGATCACTTTACTCAATTCTTTGACAGTTAGTACCAGGATCGCTCATTTATACTTCTTGACAATTATAACGATCCGGTCGATCGTCTTGTGTATTTAAGCCATATTTTCACAATTGATTCTCCTCGCATGTTTATTTATTATTATGTGACTTGCGGGGGATGGTTGGTATGGTTTCTAGAAGGTTTTGGATTGAATTAGAATATTTAGTTCCAAGATTGGAAGCTTAAGTTGTAAGAGTTGACGGAAGTTTGTCTTATGTGTAAACGACCCTGGAATTGTGCTTTGATGGTTCCAATAGGTTTGTATGGTTATTTTGTACTTAGGCATATGCCCAAATTTAGATTTGGAGGTTCCTAGGTTGATTTGGTTTTATTTGACGAAATTTTAAAATTTGAAGGTTTTGAAAATTTATAGGTTTGATTGGGAGTTGAGTTGGTGTTATTGGGTTCAGATTATTGTTTTGGGAGTTAGAATTAGTTTGTTATGTCATTTAGAATTTGTACGCGAAATTTGAAGTCATTACGAATTGGTTAGATGGGTTCAACATGAGTTTTGGAGGCTTGAAAGTTGATTAGTTCATTAGGCTGTTATTGAGATGTGATTCATAGTTTTGATGTTATTTTGTGCAATTTGGAACCTCGATAAGGTATCGGGTATGTGTTGGGACTAATTGATGTGGTTGTACGGGGCCTCGGGGTCTTGGGTGTGTTACAACGGCTAAGACAGTTGCGTTTGAACGCTTGCATAAAGAACTTAGAGGTGGAATTTTTGAAGAGCATGAGTATGGCGGGCTTGGAGTGGCTCATTGGGTTATTTAATATTATTTTTAGGATGAATAAGATGCCCGAGGAATAGATATGGAGTACGATGATCCATGGTATAAGAAAAAAGGTTATATTCAAAGTTTCAACAACTATTAGGGTATAAAGTTACTAAGCCATATTATAGAAGTCTGAGAGAGGGTGGTGGAGCTGAGATTGATGCAGATTGTGCATATTTTTGAAAACCAGTTCGGATTTATGTCAGGACGTTCAACTACAGAAGCTATTCATCTTGTTAGTAGGTCGATAGAGCAGTATAGGGAGAGGAAGAGGGATTTATATATGGTGTTCATCGACTTAGAGAAGGCTTACGATAAAGTGCCAAGTGAGGTTTTTTGGAGATGTTTGGAGGCTAGAGGTGTTCATGTTGCATACATTAGGGCTATCATGGATATGTATGATGGAGCTAAGACTCGAGTGAGGACAATGGGATGGGACTCAGAACACTTCCCAGTTCTAATGGGGTTGCACCAGGGTTCAGCCCTCCACCCATTTCTATTTTCCCTAGCGATCGATGCACCGACGCGTCACTTTATAAGGGAGTTACCGTGGTGCATGTTATTTGCAGATGACATTTTAATGATTGAAGAGAGGAGAGATGGTGTTAACGAGAGGTTAGATGTTTGGAGGCAGACCCTGGAGTCTAAAGGTTTCAAGTTGAGCATGACCAAGATAGATTACTTGGAGTGCAAGTTCTGTGGTGCAACTCAGGTAGCGGACAAAAATGTGAGGCTTGATTCTCAAGTCATCCCTATGAGATAAAGTTTCAAGTACCTTGGGTCTGTTATACAAGAGAATGAAGAGATCGATGAGGATGTTACACATGGTATTGGGGCGGGGTCGATGCAGTTGAGGCCAACTTTCGGTGTTTTGTGTGATAATAATGTGCCACTAAAACTTAAAGGTCAGTTCTATTGTGCGGTAGTCAGACCGACTATGTTGTATGGGACGAAGTGTTGACCAGTTAAGAACTCCCATATCCAGAAAATAAAGGTGGCTAAAATAAGGATGTTGGGATGGACGTGCATGCATACCAGCTTAGATATAATTAGAAATGAAGCTATTCGGGACAAGGTGGGCGTGGCCCCTATTGAGGAAAAGAAGGGGGAGGCAGGACTTAGATGGTTCGGGCATGTGAAGAGGAGAAGTAGAAATGCACCAGTGAGGATGTATTAGCGTTGGTCTTGTAGGGCCTAAGGAGAGGTAGAGGAGGCCGAAAAAGTATTGGGGAGAGGTGATTAGGCAAGATATGGCATTTCTCCAGCTTACTAAGGACATGACCATGGATAGGAAGGTATGAAGGTTGAGAATAAAGGTAAAGGTTTAGGTAGCCGACCATTGTCCTTGTTTGTAAAACTAGATTTAGTACATGACTTAGTGTCATTTATGTTTTTTCATATTCCTTGACTTCTACTATTACTTGTTGTTACTTTCATTTCGGTTTACTAGGTACATTACCTAGTGTTAGTTTTGTATTTTTTGCTTCGGTTTTCTAATTAGTGTGCTTGTTATTTCACTTGCATTTATCTTTCCTAAGCCAAAAGTCTATCGGAAATAACCTCTCTACCTTTTAAAGGTAGGGGTAAGGTCTGCATACACACTACTCTCCCCAGACCTCACTAGTGGGATTACAAGTAGTTTGTTGTTGTTGTTGTTGCCATGAAGGCAGTATAGTTCTGTTGTTTTTGCACCTGCGAGGTCTGGTCCGTAGGTGCGAGTCCGCATAAGCGGACATGGAGGTGCATAAGCGAGGTTTTGGCTGGGGCAGAAGAGGTTCATAGATGCAAGGATTTATGGCACATCTGTGAGATAGTAGATGCAGAGTTCTTGGCATAGAAGTGGAGTAGGCAGGCTTGAGGAACAGTTGCACATAAGCAGTATTTTCCTCGAATCCGCGCTATCGCAAAAGCGGAGTTTTGTCCGTTGGTGCGAGAGGTCGGGAGTTTATGTCACAACCCAAAATCTATCTAGTCGTGATGACACCTAACCCAGCCAAACAACTGTCAACACAACTCTAATGAAGATCATAAATAATCCATAAATAAAATAACTTAGTTTCCATACAATATCTCAAGGATTGGTAGTACAAGTCATGAGCCACTAAGATTTAGATTTACAAAATTAGTAGAAAAATAAATATAATATCTGTTGAAAAAGCATAAACAGAATACTTAACAAGGATAAATGATGTATTAATTGCTTATGATTTCAATTTATGTTTCGATTGCCAATAATTATGCTCCCCTTTTGAAAGAAATTCAATGTGTTTAAGGAACTCATTATTCATGAATTTAAAGATATGATTTCCCATGTATACTACATATTGATGTTTATGATAATGATCATTGGAAGTAAATGAATGAAAGTGTGAAATACGTGATGCGGCCATCGTAATAGGAACAATGATTTACATGTATGGCCAAGACTGCCTATGAATTTAAAGATTATATGAAAGGATATGAGATGAATATATGTATATATTTCTATTTCCTTTATATACAAAAGTGTTTTTGGGAGTATCGTTAGGGTACCGAGGAAGGGTGAGTTGTAAAGGCCTACACACAAAACTACACGTGCCGGTGTAGGGGATGATTGAGAGACCAATTCCCTTGTACTATGATGAGATTATTCCCCTTAATTGGGATTAGTTTATTGCTAGCATCAGTTCTGTCCCCATGTCGACCCATACGATACTATGGGGAGAAGGCTTAGCCGATCAAGTGGTGATCGGACACCATGCCGTGCACATAGTGGTATTGTGTTTCCATGTCAACCCGCATACATTGGGGTGAGACGGCTTTTCTGATCGAGTGGTGATCGAACTCCATGCCATGAGCATGTTGGTATGTCCTTCTTGTCGTTATATTTGATTCAAATTACCAAGTCGATCCACATTTATCGTGGTGAGACGACTTAGTCGATCGAGGGGTGATCAGACTCTATGCCGTGTGCATTGTGGTGATCGGTAGCTAATGATCTCCCCATGAGTATTGGAAAGTTGATAATGTTTTGACTTGGCATTAAATCATTATTGATCTTCTCACTGCTTCCATGTTTCCTTTCCTTTATGTTTGTATTCCATTCCATGTGAGGGTATTTGGCTTTACATACTAGTACTATTCCATATGTACTAACCTCCCTTTTGCCGGGGACACTGCATCTTTAATGGATGCAGGTGGCTCCGCAGCAGGTGGCTCAAGTTCTTGCCCTCTTCTCAGCTGATTCGGTGAGCCCTACTCTATATCGGGTCCATATCTTTGTATTGACACTTGTATATTATTTTGAGGTATAGCCAGGGCCTTGTCATTGGTATTTCCGTACTATTCTCATGTTTATTTAGAGGCTTCGTAGACATACTATGGGTTGTGTTTTGAGTGGGGAAAATTAATTAAAAACGTTGTTGTAATTGTCGGATGTTTCTTTATCTAAAGTATGAACTTGTAATATTTTGGTAATTGTTAATGAAGCTTCTTTGTGTAATGAAAATTGGTGTTTTATATTTTATTCTCTCGTTGGTCTATCTCTTGGTATTTATCCTCAAACTATTCATGGGCAAGATTGAAAGATGGGCACTAAGTATGCTTGCTTGACTGGGTAACTAGGTTGAGCGCCGGTCCTTCTCCCCAAAGTCGGGGCGTGACATCGAGGCCTCAAATCCCATAAGATAGCATCAAAATTACAAATCACACCTCAATTCAAGCTTAATGAACTATTTCAAATTTCCAAATTTTAAACTTATACCGAACACATTTAAACAACTCGGATCACCTCAAATTTTGCACACAAGTTCCAAGTGACACAACGAGCCTATTCCAACTCCCAGAACAACAATCTGAACCTGATAATATCAAAGTCAACTCCCAGTCAAACCTTTGAGTTTTCCAAACCTTTTCAAATTGCCAACGTTTGCAAAATATAACCAAAACCTTCTAGAAACATCCATATATGAATCCGAACATACGACTAAGTTCAAAATCACCATACAAACCTATTGGAACCATCTATATGCGAGTCCGAGACCATTTACACAAAAGTCAAATTTTGTCAACTCTTGCAACTTAAAGCTTCTAAATTGAGAATCATTCTTCCAAATCAATCCCGAACCACTCGAAAACCAAAACCGTCCATACACGCAAGTCATAATATATCATATGAAGCTACTCAAGAACTCAAGCCATCGAGCGAAATTCAAATACTCCAAATGAGTGATCGGGCCGTTACATTCTCCCCCACGTAAACATACATTCGTCTTCTAACGTGCCAAGAGTCGTTACAGAGCCATCAAATCACTATATGAACTCACCATACATATACCCGTGAGTGATCCCATGTCACCTCAATCCATATACACATGACAACACAACCTAACTAAAGATTCATTCATCAACCTTGGTTCACAAACCATAGAACCCAATCTCCAACGTCCAGAATCTATTATGAGACCCTATTCTCACATCCATACATTGTATAGGTATGAACAAGTTGTATCAAGCCATAACTATATCTCAAGATATTTTAACATGATATACCACATAACAGGTACTCATAGCAATAAATTCCGACCAAAATAGCTGCTCAACAAACCGGTACTGGTAAAATACCTCTTATTAAACAAAGCCTTGTTCTCAGCCTTTGTACACTGTCAAGGATGAAAGAAACACGTATAAAATCATAATCACTCATCAGATCAACATGTCATGTGGTCGCTTGCCCGATAGGAACCATTGCAAAATTCTAAGCCAACTACTGACATTATTCTTCAAACATACCTTAACCAAGTCTGTTAGCATGAATTCCAGGTGCAAAAATCTCATTTCACCTAGTGCAAGCTACTTGACTGACCGGTCACACCAATGAAACCTAGAGCCACATATAATGCAATCTGTGCAGAAAACAAGCAACACCTCGAATGTAACCAATGATGGAAGGGGAACCAAAAGAGAGAACCGTCCTGAAAGCTCAACAGATACCACCACAAAGTGCAATGTTATGAACCCATATCACAGAGGAGAAACAAAACACACAAAATAAACCCAAAGGATCATATCCCAACATAATTATGTTGTGGTACGTAACCCGATCTAAAAATACCGGTCCACATAGATTACCCATTGCCCAAATTCTCATATTTACCAAACACATATATATCAACAGCAAGCATGCGAAGTGCATAACCATAACCATGGAGAGACGTATAGAAATATATACCATAGACATAAAGACCAAAACTAATGAGTGATCCACCATTCAACATCCCATGAGCGATCTCACTCGAATTTCTCCACAAGGCCCAAACAGAGCTGCATCATGTGCGTAAATAGTCAACAGTCTCACAACCCATCGTAGCGTAGGAGAGTAACACATGGAACATACTAGAACACGAATAAGATCAACTCTAGTCGATGGTGCACCCCTCAACAATAGATGTGTTACGTAAACAACCTGATCCGATGTAGAATACACATCCTCATTAGGCCTAATAATTCCCCCCCCCCCCAAATATATTCCGATCATCAAAAAAAAGAAAATAACCTTCCGAAAGTCCGCAATAACCTAAAAATAACACGTATAATCGGTCGTCAAAGTCTTAACATACCTTCACCATCTGCAACCAAGGAACAATCAGCCTCTGAGAACGTCCGATCTCTAAACCCCAAGAATACAAGAATCTCCATATCAGATCCCAACTCACCACTCAAATTACTGACACATACCTCCTACACAATCATCTCGCGATAAATACTCCCACAAATATTCGGTGCCACGTAGTAAAATCTAAACATCAATAGTCAACAACCAAGCGATTACTGTAATACCAATCAAGCATCTGCAAGTCAGAATATAGTGTGCCTTCTGAAATACACCCTCTTCTCAGGTGATACAAAATAGTGCCAGCATTCTTCTAAACATCTAAAACCTTTCATGATTTCTAGAACTCATGACCTCCTCTTCGAAACAGAACCTCAACCTTGTACATGCAAACCTCAATCCCACACGCCGCACCACATCTATTATGCCTTCATATGAAAATACGAGAATCCCATTATGAACTTGGAATCGTAAGTAGTATGGAAACTCTATCAGCTAGAAACCATCCACTCGACCCCCATACAGGAGAAATAAATCACAACACGCAAAGACTCATACCGATAGAAGACTTCTATTTTAAGTCACGGTCGACATAATCAAGAACTCTTTGAACTGAATCCCTCTAACTCAAATAAGTCACGCAGATCGCCCAACCCAAGAGTATTGCAACAAAACACCTGTAGAGTTTCACCCCATTAAAGGAACCGATCGCCCTTATTACTATACTGATCCAAACCAATACCAAGCTGACATATTTCTTTGAGTTCATCTTGACTTACCTTTAGGATAAAAATTCTCCTTGCCAGTACACTACTATCGTTAACCCAAACTCACCCCAAGAGATCCTATCATGACAACACGTCGTCTTAAGGCCTATAAGCCATTGTATTCCCTCTTAAGCACCCAATAGTACCGCCACCGAGATGCCCACTCTGAAGAGATCTTCTCTTAATTTGAAGAAGTTTATTTAACCTCTCTGATACTGAAATGTAGAATGACTAATGACACAAAAAATACCACAAGTGTCAGCACCATCCAATGTAAAACTCAGATCTTAGCCATATACTAATCGGGGGAACCCTCAATTGCCACATATGAATCTTGAACTCATTAGAATATTCTCCAGAGCCAGCCACTCTGCTTTAGTCTCCAATGCACCGCCAATACAATTCGAATGACTTGTGCTTCATTAGCACACGAGCACCTAAAGAAGTAACCCCGCCTTTAAGCAACCGAGTGAATCCTTTCTCCTTGCACACTACATCCACCACGAATAACAAGCCTGAATCATTACAGGATTTCTATATACCCATCAAGTATAGCACACCATGCATCCAACAATTTCCTTGCTCATCCTTGAAATGAACCTTTTCAAGTCATAATTGATCCACAAGTATGCTTAAGTCCAAAACTTATATAACACATGACCAGGCAATCTGATCGTCGATAGAAGCCTCTCCCACTTTGCTCGAAGCCATGGAACATAACATTCGATAACCCATAGTATCCTTACTCCATAACTACAAGAATATCGCACCGTAATTCCACTAAATCCTTCATAAGCTCATGTAGCACTATTATAAAATACCACAAGTCATCTGCTAAACATATATTCATCCTCGTGATAGTCGGGCGAACTTTCTCAAGTGATCCAAACCCAAATTGGAGCACATATAATCCCACTGGTAGAAAGAAAACTCTCCAAAGAGACATCATACGGATCATACATCCGTAGACCCACCTGCTTAGCCTCAAACTGGCATCTCTCTATAACCGTATAATAGTCACAACCACTATGCAATCACTTAATCTTCCCGAGGCTAAACTCGTCAACAAGACATAAAAATCTACGTCATTCCACAAATGAACAACATGAAGGATCTCTCAACACACTCATGACTCGAGCTTGTACAACATTTCAAGACAAAAGTCAAGCATCCAAAGTCCTTTTACATCCAAAGCAAATTCTTTTCATTACCTCAAAACCATCTAAGCATATTTCGCAGCAACATAATACTCATCATTTAGCTATCTCACACCTCACTAAGCAATCAATCGCACTCCTAGGGACTCTACCATACTTAAATGTCCAAAAGCACAAAGTCACACAACTGGAACTATCGAGCCCAAGCTGCGGTCTGAACCTGGCCCCAAGTCCTCCAGACTGATCTATCTCCAAAACACAGAGAATGCATCTCGCACCTCATCCATGACATCACAAACTGTCGATGCACAACTGATATTGAGTACTCAATATAACATACGTTTGGATTGAAGAAGATCAAAGAGATACGCTTCAAGCTAAATCACTGTCGCACAATAAAGAAAGAAAGATGGGAATTTTCCTAGGTGCCTTGTAGCCTCTCGAAGATAAGTATGGACTTCATCATACTAATCCGCAAGACTCTACTAGACACTTGCTCATGACTCGCAAAACATATGAACCAAGAGTTCTGATACCAACTTGTCAAGACTAAAAATCTGCCTAGTCGTTATGGAACCTGATTAACTCGCTAGGTAAGCCAAACAGCAGTCAGCACATTTCTAATGAAGATCATAAATAATCCATAAATAAAATAGTTGAGTTTTCATGCAATATCCGAAGAATTGATAGTACAAGTCATGATCCACTAAGATATATTTTTACAAAGCTGGTATGAAAATAAATACAATATCTATTGGAATATGTATAAATAGAATACAAATCCAATACTACCAAGGACAAGTGGCAGCTATATCCGGAAATCGGGTATATCTTCAATGCCAATTCCCGTCATTTACAATAACGCATCTCCATGATTTGTACGCAAAGTGTAGAATTGTAGTATGAGTACACCGACCCCATTTACTCAACAAGTATCATAACTAACCTCGACAAGGTAATACCGTCAAGAATTATTGATGATACTCGCTAATAACATGTCCAATCCCTGAATTTCACAAGTACACAACACTAGTGCCATCTAGTCACACAACAATGATAAAAACACATAGGTGCACAAAGAGATAATGTGCTAAGTCATGAATCAGTTAACAATCTAGCATATAGAGAAGATATGCATCCAATATCATTAAATCATCAAACTTGCATAAAGAGAAGATATGCGTGAAATGCCAGATAATCCTTCATCATTTTCATATATAGAAGATATGCATGAAACATCAATTAATCCTTCAACAATTTCATATACAGAAAATATGCATGATTAAACAAGTCAACTCACACAGATTCACCTATAAAGAACATATGTACCGTGTCTCATCTCATCCAGTAAGGCAACATATAGAGAAGATATGCCCAAAGACATGTATACATTCCTAATCTAGCATATAGAAAAGGTATGCGAATAGAACATGTATACATCCAAGGAAATTTCAAGTAGAGAAAAAATTCAATAACCAAAAAAAACATTGGCCAGTTTTTCTCATACTGCATGTACACAATCAAGAGAGAAACATGATAGGGTAACCCTAGGGGGATGGATCCTTATCCATACGCTTCACAGACAATTCACGTACTGCACGAAAAACTCACATGCTGCACGGACAACTCACATGCCAATAATATCTACCATCGCATGGACAATTCACGTGCCAACATAACTCAGATATGCGCAGACCACTCACGTTCTATTAACCCAGTCCATATCACACAGAATGCATATACACTAATATATATACATGAACAATAGATATCAAATTACTTACTCATGGACTGATATACGTGACATGCTAAGGTGTAGGCATGTGTGGAGTGTACTACCATGGTTCAAATAATGTGATTCCGCCAAATTACTAAAAATTTACATGTTTGGACAGGAGATCAACAAACAAATAATCTCTAACATGATTAATAATCTGACAAAGGGAGTACAACATAAGAAAAATGGTAAAATGAATCTTGGCAATCAATGCAAGGCATATAATAGACTAATCACTACTTGAGCATGGATAATACTCTGGCGTACGCACATGGGCTCAATCCCTCACATGTGTGCCACTCATAGCATGAAGTTATTACTAATAACTAATGAAACTAGTGCCTCAACAAAGTTTAGGTAAGATACTTATCAGACAAGCCAAATAAATACTCTAAAAATGCCTTCCCGCATGAATTGACCTCTGCACAGTTCGTCCAGCAAACAAACCAACTCAATAACATCAAATAATACCATAGAAAGTGATCCCAATCCATAAAGCCTTGATACTTGAAGAATTTTCAAGAAGTCAACTCGGGCCAGCGCGCCCGAATTCCCGAACCAAAACCAATATTCGATAACCCATGACCTACCGAGTCCAAATATATAATTAGTTTCCAAATCCAACTTCAATTTATTGTTCAAAATCCCAAAATTTATTCTCTTAAGTTCAAGCAAAAAACCCCCAAATGTTCTTCAAAATTCCTTGATAAAGTGTAAACATCCGTGGGAAATCAACATATATAATTAAATCCAAGTAGAAATTACTTACCCACAAAATGGTAGTGAAAATCTCCTCCAAATTTGCCTCTTACCGAGCTCCAAAACCCAAATTAATAAAATATGAGCCAACACTCAAAATATACGCTTATGTGATCAAACTTTTGCTTCTGTGGAGTTACTTCTGCGACAAATACCTTGCTTCTACGAGTACCACTGAAGCCTCGACCTCTCGTACCTGTGGACCTTATTCCGCATATGCGATATCATAGGTGCGAGGAAATTCTGCTTCTGCGCAACACCGCTCCAGCCTGCCTTCTCGCTTTTTTGCCAGAGTGACCGCTTTTGTGATCCTGTAGATGCGCCCTAAGCTCCGGCTTTGTCACGACCCAAACTGAAGGTCCGCGACGGGTACCTGGTACCTAACTTAACCGAGTACCAACATCACATATGCTTCTTATCATACTATGATGGGTAAATGAGCCGGAAGGCTGTCAAGAAATAACCAGAATTAAACATAAGAGAATACTCAACCTAGGACAACCCAACATAGTATACGAACTTATACATGTGACATACGGGCTTATAAGACCGTAATGATCGTTTGTATACTCAAAACATAGGCCGACAGGATCATACAATCATACATATACATGACATATGTCTACAAGCCTCTAAGAGTATATAAATGTCATAAAGGCCGGCACAGGACCACGCCATACCAATCAATACATGTCCAAAGCATACTGACCAAATAGGCAATTACGGAGCAAATGGAGTGCACCAACACCTTTCGCTGGGTTGATAGCCTACTAGGAGGACTGTCAACATATCTATCGGGACCTGCGGGCATGAAATGCAGCATCCCCAGGTAAAAGGGATGTTAGTACCAAAACAGTACCGCATATGTAAGGCATGAAAAGCAGTTTATAAAAGATATGAAAGAAACATGGAGTAAAGGACTCAACCTGTAAGTTTGAATAGCTCAGTGAATCATGAAACCTTTATAGTATCATGTATATGCGTATAAATGTCATATCATGCATAGGTATATGCGTATATAACATCCTCAAACCTCTGAGGGCATCCTATCATATCATATCAGCCTTAGTAGGCGAAAGCATCAACGTATACCAGCTGATCAGCTCGTGGTGCGTATATAACACCATAACCTTTTCCCATGCCCCATATACATATAATATACATGTATATAATGCCATTTATTCATGTCTCAATGTACATGTATAAATGAATGCAATGCATAAGGAAGTAAGTCGATAAGATCTCCCGGAATATCATAAAATCAATATGCCTTCGGTTAATATCATGAAATAAACTTTATCAACTTACATATTTTTTGAGACCCATAAACAATTGATATAATAATAGGAAACATGGGGAATTAAGAACATAGGCACCCGTAGTACTTCTAGGAATAGAGCCATTTGTGAAAGTTCCGCGTTTGCTCATTTCGTTTGTATCATATGGATCATGCCAAAAGGGAAGAATGGGTAGCCTTAACAAACCTTATCACAGTCTATCCAATGACCACGTTAAACTCGTCTCGTCACACTTTAATCTACAACAATGATAATAATACTATCGTTAAGCTACGAACGATGCAACTATCGCGGACACCATCAAAACAACAAGAACACATACAACCTTCAACTATATACCTTTAGCACCACAACACACCCCACATCCCAACAACACCAATCTATTTACACAATAACAAGTGCACAAATGTCACCAATGAAACTACTATCTAATACGACGAGCGGCAAGCTTTGATAGCCCAACTCATTTTCCCATCTCCCCTGTACTTACAACTCCATAACCAGGTCCAGCATATAAACATATATATTTACATGACATTCCAATCTTATATCCATCATAAAAGTAACATCAAAGAACCCAACAAGATATAACAACAACATGGACAACTTCTAGCTATAGATGTTTAGTGTGAAGATTTAGTGCTACGATGATCTACCTATAGGTATTTTACCTCTTCATCTTTTGCATCTTTTCACATCATCAATGATCCTTACTCGCCTTATGGTAACCCTTTTGTACTACGAATAACTAAATTCCTTATGCACAAGGGTGAGACCTAGCGTAACTGGCACAGCTAGTCCTTTAAGCTTAACTCTGCTCACAGTGCTTGCATTAGGGAAGCGTCTTCCTGAATGAACTTTAAAGGTTATTCTTTTGTTGTCCATTCTATTATCGCTGGAACGCTATCTATGAAATTCTCACGATGCCGACTATTATCAAATCTTCTGATCCCTAATTCATGTTCAAACAATTTATCTTGTTCACTAGCCCATACTAATTTTTATTACTCAGGGGGTCTAACATAGCCTTTTGGTAACCACGTTCGAGTCGCCAACTCATTTCTCGAAATGAGGGTATGACTTTATGGCTTATATAATTTTATTTTCTCAAGGCCTGTCACCTCTTGTATTTTCCTTCACTTGACTATAGACTCTATCATTCTGTCATATTTTGATTTACTGTTATCACCCATTTATCTCATCTTACTCATAATGCTTCATTTACTCTCTTCTTATTATCTAGGTAATATTTATGTCTATCACTTTATTCTTAAAACTTCAACAAAATGCTCTTTCACTTTTATCTCCCCTTGCTTCATCTCACTGGCTCTTCGGGACGCCTAATATTCTCTCTTTGTATTACTAGGGGCGGAAGAAATACTAAGGTAAATATTTATCCCATCTAGGATTCCACTACCTTTCTTCTAAAATTTCTAAACATTCTAGTATTCATATCTGACTGTACTATTCTAGAGTGCACCATCTGGGTGTCTCACAAGGAGATCTATTACCACATTTGGACTATCCTTCGGACATGTTAGCTAATGATAACAATCCATCCACCATTTTGGGTTACGCTAACCTCAGATGGATCCTAATATCCCATTCTTCTATTAAACTATATCTGTTAGCTCCCATAGGGCATAACTTAGACGGGTTTGGCCAATAGTATATATTTCTGTTACTGTTGAAAGTATATCAGAATGCTTATATTTCTCTGCCTGAACTGTAAATATTGATAATCTTCACTAACTGGGTACCTCGTACCCTTCTTCACCTTGCTTCTTTTACTTGTTGAAACTTGTATCTACCTTCTGATTCTCTTATTGTTTTTTACCATATGGGTGGATAGATATCCATGCCTTAGGGATCCTTATCAAGTAGCTTACACGTCTTAGCACACACATGATCTGTTGAAGACCTCACATTTACTCAACATAAGCATGATGCAAAATCGAGTTCCTCTAACTCAACTCTTCCACAACCACATTCAATCTCTTACCAACTGTTTTTCTAGATGTAGGTATCATTGTATTATAAATAAAATAGAATTTAGGAGTTTGAATTCTTACAACTAAGCTCTACCACACGATCTAGAGTAAGAAGAAAAAGTGACAGTCCTAAATGCCCTATAGCCTCCTGCTTATAAGTGTGGTGCACAACACACCCATAAATTAGACTCCACTAGCCACGACTTGTAGACTCCTTAGGACATCAATACTCGGATACCACTTTTATCATGACCCAAACCGAAGGGCCGCGTTGGGCACCCGTTTCCTAACTCAACTGTGTACCAAATGTAACGTATCCTTTTTATCATACTATCATGGGTAAATGAGTCAGAATGGTCGTCATGAGATAACCAGAATTAAACATAAGAAAATACTCGACATAGGATGACCCAACATGGTATACAAACTTATACATGTGACATATGGGCTTATAAGACCGAAATGATCATTTGTATACTCAAAACATAGGCCAACAAAGCCATACAATCATCCATATACATGACATCTTTCTTCAAGCCTCTAAGAGTACATAAACGTTATAAAGGCCGAGATAGAGCCCCACCATACCAATCAATACATGTCCAAAGCATACTGACCAAATAGGCAACTTCGTAGCAAGTTATATAAATGTCATATCATACATAGTTATATGTGTACATAACATCCTCAAACCTCTGAGGGCATCCCATCATATCATATCGGCCTCAATGGGTGAAATCATCAACGTATACCAGCTAATCGGGTGGTGGTGCGTATATAACATTGTAACCTTTCCCCATACCCATTATACATATAATATTCGCGTATATAACACCATTTGGTCATGGGTCAATGTACATGTATAAATGAATGCAATGCATAAGGAAGTAAGTCGAAAAGATCTCTCGAATGTAATAAGATCAATATGCCTTCGGTTAATATCATGAAATAAACTTTATCAACTTACGTATTTTCTGAGACACATGAACAAATGATATAATAATAGGACACATGGGGAATCAAGAACATAGGCACTCCTAGTACTTCTAAGAATAGAGTCATTTGTGAATGTTCCGCGTTCGCTCGTTTCGTTTATATCATATGGATCATGCCAAAAGGGAAGAAGGGATAGCCTTAACATACCTTATCATAGTTTGTCCCATGACCATGTTGAACTCGTCTCGTCACACTTTAATCTACAATAACGATAATAATACTATTGTTAAGCTATGAATGATGCAACTATCGTACAACGAATGAAAATGCTTATTTTATATTAAAACGGACAGCATCTCCCATGTTTTCCTTGCTTTTGCCAAGTCCATCAAAACAATGAGAACACATACAACCTTCAAATATATACCTTCAGCACCAAAACACACCCAACAGCGCAACAACACCTATCAATCTACACAACAACAAGTGCACAAATGTCACCAACGAAACTACTATTTAACACGACGAGCGGCAAGCTTGGATTGGAACCAAACCCCAACTTTTATTCCCATCTCCCCTGTACTTACAACACCATCAACAGGTCTAATATGTAAACATATATATTTTCATGGCATTCCAACCTTATATCCATCATAAATGTAATATCAAACAACACAACAAGATATAACAACAACATTGACAACTTATAGGTATTGTGCGGTTGTTTATTTTGCTTCTTTTGCTATTTACAGCGTCATCAACATACTCAACACATTCACAAGAATAACAACAATAAGAACATTATAACCAAGCTATTCCCCATGATTTCCAGCAATATGAAGTCATATACCCAATTCAAAAATAGTCCAATAAGAGACAACAACTTCAAGTTCTATCTTGTAATTCTTCATCCAAATAACTTAACAACACATAGATAAGATTAAGCCCAAGAATTAGGGTGTAATACATACAATAAATAATCAAAAACAATTCAAACCAAAGCTTCCCTTTGCTTACAAGAACCCTTATATACATCACAACACCATAGAGACTTTCTTCTTCACTTAGGCTAACTTTTGAGGCTAGGTTTAGGTAAGACCACCTTGGATTAGACTTGGAACCTTGGAGAACTGCTAGGGAAGTGTTGAGAGAGTTTGGGAACTGTCCTTGGTCGAATACGACAAACAATGTTCCGTCCAACCACTTTAAAATGTTCAAGGGTCGTCCACTGCGTAAGTGGGTCCCATTGGGGGCTACTTACGCGGACTCACAAAAACGTGAATATCTCTCTACTCGTATGTCGTATCGACGAAACGTTTAATGCGTTACAAACTAGAATCATAGATATTCAATTTGGTAGGTGGATAATCCTGTAATTACAAGCATATTGATAGAAAATCTGATTTACATTTGACTTAACTTTCAACATATCTATAAATGTAACTTGTGAGGACCTTTGCCAACTTTTGTTCCACAACTCGCTTGACTTAAAAACGTAATACACGACTATAATATGACTAAAATAACTCATAACACAAACTCATTAACATTTTAAGAACCCTAGTATCACCCCAAAAGCACATGTTATAACATTCCCAACATGTCGACATTCGACGCAACTTATTTTCTTCAATTTATTTAGCTTCTAAGTTTTTCAACCCTCTTTGTACTTGTTATACATGATCTTAAAGATTTGTAACCTCTGAGGTAACATGATTAATTTAATTTATGTACTTTCAAAGACGATCTCATTTCTGAGGTTACACTAATTGACTTTCGATGTACCCTCACGTACAAAAATATAGGGTGTAACATGCTCCCTGCCAAAACCAGCAATGCAACACAACCAAGAGATGGCCTTAAACCATCCTGAATCGCACTCGAGCCTCTCGGGACACCGTCCGAACATACCAAAAAGTCCTGAAACATAACATGGACCTACTCGAGGCCTCAAATCCCACAAGATAACATCAAAACCACAAATCGAACCTCAATTCAAGTTTAATAAACTATTTCAAACTTTCAAATTCCAAACTCATGCTGAACACGCCTAAATAACTCGGAATCACCTCAAATTTTTTTACGCAAGTTCCAAATGACCTAATGAACCTATTCAAACTTCCAGAATAACAATTCGAACCCATGACATCGAAGTCAACTCCCGGTTTAACCCATGAGCTTTCAAAACCTTCTAATTGCCATTTATCACCAAATAAAATCAAAACCTTATAAAAACGTCCAAATATGAATCCGGTTATACGCTTCAGTCCAAAATCACAATACGAACCTATGGAGCCATCTAAAAGCGAGTCTGAGACCGTTTACACAGTAATCAATCTTGTTCAACTCTTCTAACTTAAAGCTTCTAAATTGATAATCATTCCTCCAAATCAATCCCGAAACACTCGAAAATCAAAACCGACTTACACACAAGTCATAATATAAAATATGAAGTTATACAAGACCTAAAACCACCGAAAGAAATGAAAATGCTCCAAACGATCGGTCAGGCCGTTATAGTTCAATTGATACTCACAGAAGCAAGATTTTGTTGCAAAAGTGATGCTGTAGAAGCTGCAGATTTGATTGCAAAAGCGAAATAATTGAGTAGAATATATTTTGAGCGAGAGTTTAGTTTTATTTATAACATTCTGAAATTTGGAGCTCAGATTTGGGTGATTTGTAAGGCAATTCTCACCATTTGGACTCGGGGTAAGTGTTCTTAACTCGAATTTGATTATTCTTTATGATTCCATCCTTGAATTGGATTTTGATTGGTGAATCTAAGTGAGAAATATTGGTAATTGTGCAAAACATTTTCGAAAATGAAAAAGGGATTTGAACCTCGATTTGGAGTCAGATTTTGATGAAACTTGTATATTTGGACTCATATTCGAATGGGTAGTCAGGATTTGTGACTTTTGTCTTGTTTCGGGAGGCGGGCCCATGTTGACTTTTTGATATTGGATTAAAATTGGAGCTTATTACCTGGAATCATTTTCAAAGTCGTGTTTGATGTTATTGAGTTGTTTTTGGATAGATTCGACCTGTTTGAAGGCTGATTAGAGAGACAAGAGCTTTTTCGAGTATTGATTTGGCTTGTTTGAGGTATGTATCTTGTTTAACCTTGTGTGGGGGAATATCTCTTAGAATTTGGACTTAATTGTTTATTCGTGTTATGTGAAAAGCGACATGTACACGAGGTGACGACCGTATATACGGGTGCTATGTGCGGCTTATGACTAAATCAGACCTTTGGCTGTTAATATGCCTTAATATGAGGATGCATTTTATGCGAAACGTGGTTAATCACTTTGTGGCTACATAAGCATGATCACTACAATTTGTTTAACAATAGTAATTCTTTATATGTTATACAACATCCGCATTTTTACTAAATTCATGTCATTGTGCACCTTGTTGATAAATTATGAACTTATATCCTTGATGAAATTTTGGCATTATTATTTTGTGATTATTCCGGCACATGTGAAATTATTTAGCGGATTATTTGGGTGTTGGCACGAGGTTTTTGCCGTGCGATTATGATTGATATTGTGTCAGGGTAGAGCGATACTGTTGGATATTGTTATTGTGTCAATGCATAGCGATATTGTTGGATATTGTTATTGTGCTAGTGCAGAGCAATACTGTCACGCTCCGACCTCGTAGAGCGTGACCGGCGCTCAACAGAGTTACCCCGGTCGAGCAAGCCTACACAATGCCATCTACCCAACTCACCCATGAATAAAGAGAATAATATATTTCATTAATTAGACAGTAAGAGGTCGTGTGAATATCACCAGTTCATTTCCATTAGTTACGTTATTAGCAAGTCTCCAAAACAGTACAATGTATAATCATAGTTAAAGTGGAAAGATGATATGAATACAACAATTTTTTGTTTAACCTTCCCAAAGACAAGATACAACCCACAATATGTCTACAGAGTCTCTAACAGGAACAAAAGTGTGATATGACAGTACCGGCAACAAGGCCCCGGCTATACCTCAAAACGCAATATACAAGGATAAAAGGTACTGGACTGCAAAATGAAGTGGGGCTCACCAAATCAGTTGAGGAGAGGGTGTGCTGCTATCACTGATCAATGCCACATGCTATGTAACCACCTGCATCCATTGAAGATGCAGCATCCCCAGCAAAAGGGACGTTACTACATATGGAATAGTACTAGTATGTAAAACTAAACACCCACTCAATAGAACGAGCAACAGTAATAGAGAATGAAATATGAAATCAATAAGAGACTCAAACAATATCAAGGTGTCAAATTAAGGGAAAGGTAAATTTCAAATAATATTCGATAATATAAGTTAGGAGATGTCATTAATTTTACATGTCATTAATTTTATTGACATCATTGGCCATGACACAATATCATTCTTGGCACATTGGCCGTATTTCATAATTCATGCTCACTATTTCACTTTCAATCATTATCATGGATAATCAACAACAAGGCCTTTCATATTAAGACTTTAAAAACATACTTGAGCAATTTAGGGTCTTATGCACATGTGACTTCTTACACAATTGACATGATATCTTTCATTAAAAATCATGCTTTTATGTCATAACATAATAACACACAGCCCATACTTAAACCACATTTTCAAACATTAACTCAGCATAACAAAAATCTTTGGAATACATATTGAACGCATAATCATTTTGACACAAGGCTTACAAGGACATTGTGGGGTTCAATTATAGGAGAAGAGTTTAGCCAACATACCTTGCCTCAAGCTTTTAATTTACTACAATGTTTTGCAAGTCCTAGCCACTTCAATCAATTTAGAGATATAGCAAAATTGAACACAAATTAGGAAGGAGTTCATAGTTCCAGCTCACTTGAGCATTTTATCAAATACTAGGTGTGCATTAAGGTTTCAAGGTCCTCCTATGGTGGATTCTTTCACCCCACTACCCAAAGTTCACCCAAAAGAACTCAACAATCTCCCCACTACCCTAGATGGTACATGCATGTAAAATAAACAACTCTCACACCCAAGAATTTCTTGGTTAATTACCCATTTTTAGTTAAATTCCGAAATTAAGGGTTAGGATGTAGAATCTTACCTTTTGGTTGAAGAACTTGTGAGTTACCCTAGAGAAATCTTCAAGGTTTGAGCAAAGATTGATGACCAAATGACTTAGAACTCCTCCTCTCTCTAAGCCACCTTCCTCTCTCTCTCTAAAATGTAAGTTTTAACCTTCTAAAATGACCCTTAATATTATTTTATAAGAATGGGGTCGGGTTTATAAAACAAGAAAAATGAAGCTCCGAAACACAATTTGTGGTCGTAGAGTGACCGCAGAATGGATATGCGGTCCGCAAAATGGGCTGCGAAATGGCCCTCCAGAACTGGGCAGTTATGCCCCACTCTACGACCAGTCTGCGATCTTATAATGCGCCGCAGAACTTCCCTCTAGAAAATCCCATGCTAGTTTTACGGTAGATGTGCGGCCACGAAACATTTTTGCGGTCGCATAGTTGGCCGCAAAATATCATCCAAACTTGCCTAGTTTTCTGCTTCACTTTGCGGCCATTCTGCGGCCGTATAGTGGGCTGCAGAAATATCTTTTTCTGCCAAAAATTTTCTTTTACTCCCCAGCGCACTATTCAACTCAAAAGGTCTGTACCGCAGTGAGCAATCTCTACAATCGTCAACACCTAAGCCTATTTCGACACCACGAAACCCCGGGTTTTGGTAAAATTTTTACGGGGCCTTACAAATACTATTCGATATTGTTATTGTGTTAAAGTAGAGCGATACTGTTGGATATTATTATTGTGTCGTGTCTGAGTGATATGCTTGGACATTATTATTTTGTTAAGTCAGAGCAATTCTATTTGATATTGTTATTGTGTCAAGGCAGACTGATAAGGGTGGATGTTGTTATTGACACATAATAAGGGCACAAGGTGCAATATATTTGTGTTTCTATTTGATGACTTGTTCTTAAAACTGGACCTTTACTTTCATTGAATTGTTACTACACGTTCTAAAGAGATTGTTTTTATTATTTGCTATTATGCAATTTGTTGCAAGTTATTGATATGTTGCACAAGTTGTTTGACTAGTGCACATCACATGACTTGAACCTCATCACTATTTTACTGAGGTTAGTCTTGATACTTACTGGATATCAATTGTGGTGACTACCTTGCGAAGAAAACAAAAGATCCCAAAATCACACTGCATATATGAACAAACATTAATTATACTACACGTCTGTACCTTTTTGTACAGATCCAGGTATTGGAGGCAGCTGACCTAAGCAGTGAGAGATTACACTGACCGCGAGGATTCAAGCTAGGGCTACATGACTGTCGGAGTACCTTTGACTCCTATCCTTGTCTTATATTGTTATTCTTGTATCCAAATAATATTGTATTTTTAGACCTCCCTATGTATTTAGACAGAGCTCATGACTTTGCACTACCTAATTCTAGAAAGTTGCATTGTATTTTGGCTATTTCTGGACTTATGTTATCATTACTTCTGCTATTATATTAAATTTTATTCTATTATATCATGTTTTGTTGAATTAATATTGTTGAGTGATAGGCTTATCTAGTCTTAGAGATTAGGTGCCATCGCGACTCCTTTGGTGGGATTTGGGTCATGACAAGTCGGTATCACAACTATTGGTTCATAGGTTACGAGTCATTAGCAAGATTAGTAGAGTCTTGTGGATCGATACAGAGACATTTGTACTTGTTTTTGAGAGGCTAGAGAACGGCTAGGAAACATCACTTTCTTTCATTCTTTATCATGCCGATTTGTTACTCAAAAGTTTGAATATTTATTCTCTAGTCTCTCACAGATGGTGAGGACACGTTCTGCCGGATCAGCTGAGCAGGCACCAGCGCTCCCTGTTAGAGTCGTGAGAGGCCGGGGCCAAGGTAGAGGTCGATGAAGGGCACGTGCTACGACTAGAGAACCTGCTAGAGTAGCAACTGTGGAGCATCTAGTAGCTCCAGTTGAGGATCAGGAGCACGAGAATGTTGAGAGTGTAGCTGAGCAGCCTAATTCTACACTAGGGCTTTAGGACACCTTAGCACACCTTAGGACAACTGCCATGTGTACACCAGAGCAGCCGATTCATTTTTACCAAATATCGAGTAGTGTGCCGGTTCAACCAGTAGTTGTAGTTTAGCCTGATGTGGGGCCACTTGAGTCGGCCGAGGGACATGGTAGTTTAGAGAGGCTTCAAAAGTTTCATCCTCTCCAGTTCAGTGGAGGGGCTTTTGAGGATGCACAGGGCTTCTTGGATCAGTGTCATTGTATTTTGCATACCATGGGTTTAGTCTGGTCGAGTTGGGTCGACCTTACTACTTTTTAGTTGATGGGGCTGACATACAAATGGGGGAAGGATTATGAAGTGAGTAGGCCAACTGGCGCAACACCACTTACGTGGTCCCAGTTGTACAATATTTTCTTGAAGGAGTTGATCCGCAAGGACGAGTTGCGCAGCTAGTTTAAGTAGTTGCGCTAGGGGAGTATGACTGTGTCTATGTATGCTATGAGGTTTACAGAGTTATCTCGTCATGCACCTTCCTTTGTTTCCACTGAAAGAGAGAGAATCCGTAGATTTATTGAGGGACTCGTCTATAACCTCAAATTTGGGATTGCATTGGAGTTGGAGATTGAGACTATATTTCATTAAGTCATGGAGATTGCTAGGAGGTTAGAGAGTATCCGCGGTTAAGAGAGGGAGGATAGGGAGGCTAAGAATCCTTGTGGTTCGGGAGTATTTAGTAGTTTCTACTCTTTGGCTCATACCTATCAAGATAGAGGCTTTGTCAGTCGACTAATTGAGTCTGCACTTCAAGTAACCTATAGTGCTCCAGCTAGCCATTAACCCCAGAGCACTCTCAGACAGTCATTTTCAATGCACCTTCTACATGGGGTTCCGATAGCGGTCATTCCAATCATTTGAGGAAGACGCAGTACCAAAAGCCACCCTCTAGAGAGGATTTTTTGATTGTTGTGATACTAGGCATATGGTGAGAGATTATCCCAGACATTGGATGATTGATCCTCAACATGGTACTTAGACTATGGATCCCGTTACAATTACTACTCCACCTGCACAACCAGCTAAAGGTGGAGGACAAGTTGGTAGAGATCGTCCTAGAAGGGGACTCTAGGCCCGTTGTTCCGGTCTGTCATAGAGATTCATCAATTTTATTTGATCCGGGTTCTACCTCTTCATATAAGTCATCCTTCTTTGCTTCATATTTTTATATGTCTTGTGAATCTCTAGTTACTCCTATTTATGTGTCCATAGTTATTGGGAATTCTATTGTGGTGGACTGTGTTTATCATTCTTGTTTGGTCATTATTGTGGGCTACAAGACTAGGGTTGATCTTATGTTGCATAATATGGGGTATTTTGATGTGATTTTGGGCATGGATTGGTTATCTCCCTATCACAGTATTCTGGATTATCACGTTAAGATCGTGACATTAGCGATGTCGGGATTGCCGAGGTTAGAATAGAGTGGTTCCTTGGGTCATGTTCCTAGTAGGGTAATGTCTTTTCTGAAGAATCAACGGATGGTTGAGAAGGATGCTTGGAATTATTAGCCTTTTCTAGAGATGTGTGTGCTGATAGTCCTACGGTTGATTCAGTCCCCTTGGTGAGCGAGTTTTCATATGTTTTTCGTGCAGACTTACCGGGCATGCCACCAGATGGGGATATTGATTTTGGTATTGACTTAGCACCATGCACTCAACCCATATCTTTCCCACCGTATCTCATGCTCTAGTATAATTGAAGGAATTGAAGGAACAACTGCAAGAATTGCTAGATAAATGCTTCATCAGGCCAAGTGTTTTGCCTAGGGTGCGCCGGTTCTATTTGTGAAGAACATGATAATGTGTATTGACTACAGTCAGTTGAACAAAGTTACCATTAAGAACAAGTATCCATTATCGTATATTGATGATTTATTTGATCAGCTGCAGGGTGCTAGGGTATTCTAGAAGATTTACTTGAGATCAGGGTACCATAAGTTGAAGATTAGGGCTTCAGAGATTCCTTAGGCGGCCTTCAGGACCCGTTATGGGAATTATGAGTTCTTGGTGATGTCTTTATGGCTGACCAATGCCCCAACAACTTTCATGCATTTGGCAAAGATCGTGTTTCAGCCTTATCAAGTGTTACACCGTATATTTTCGTACGTAAAAGTGCATCGTAAGCAAACTAATGTAAGACCAAAAATGAGATCATCTTTGAAAGTATATAAAGTAAGTTAATCATGTTACCTCTGAGGTTACAAATATTGAAGATCATGAACAACAAGTACAAAGAGTGTTGGAAGGTTCAAAAGCTAAAGGAATTGAAGAAAATAATGTTTCGTCGAAAGTCGATAAGTTGTGAATGTTATAACATGTAGTTTTGGGGTGAGACTAGGGTGCTTAACATGATAAGATGGTTATGTTATGAGTTATTTTAGTCATATCATATTCGTTTGTTATGTTTTGAAGTCAAGCGAGATGTGAAACAAAAGTCGATGAAAGTCATCACAAGTTATGTTCATAAGTTTTACTGAAATTTTTGTCAAATGTAACTGCAATTTTCTCCCAATATACGTAGTGTTATGTGGTGTTCAACCCAAAATTGAATATCTATGAGTCTATTTTCTAACGCATTAAACCGTTTGTTAATACGACATTGGAGTAGAGAGATATATGCATTTTTGCGAGACTGCAAGCTGCTAGGTGACAAGTAGGTGTGTCACCTACTTGCTTAAATGAGAGTCCAAAAATGGGCCAGTTCGGGTCGTCCAAAGAGAAATTTTAATGGCCTATTTCATTCATATAATACACTGATAATAGGGCACAATAACCAGACCTAACCCCTGCAAACATCCTCCCAAATATTACACACATAAATGCAGGGTGGTGGGCTGGTCGTACGTCATAACATTTTCGGGTTGTTTGACACTACTACGGTGGTCGTTTTGTGTATGAAGAGATAAGGGTGTGTTGGGCTATTTTGTTGTATTTTATGGTGTACATAAGGTTGGAAAATAATGTATATATGTTGATTCTGTTGTGTTCTTGTGTTGTTTGTGTTATCTTGAATTTGGAGGAAGTAAGGATTATAGGGGAGATGCTGCCCGTTTTAATACAAAATAAGCTTGTTGTTAAAGCTTGTGGTGATTGGAAAGATTGTGATAAGGTATGCTAAGGCTAAACCTTTCTTCATTTTAGCATGATCCCGTAACTACATGGGTTTGATAACGAGGCATAAAGAGAAGTTCGTATTCCTAAACTTATGTACATTCTCATAGTCTCATAAGTTACAGTATTCTCCCTTATCGGGACTTTATATTTGGTTAAGTATTGTCTTCTTCCAATCAAGAGAGTAGAGGCGATGGCTAGAGTTATTGAAAGATTACAATGTTAACATTCTCTACCATCCAGGGAAAGCTAATGTTGTAGCAGATGCCTTAAGTCGCCGATCTATGGGTAGCTTAGCACATGTAGAGGCTCCGAAAAGACAATTAGCTAGAGAGATTCATCAATTGGCTTGTTTGGGGGTTTGGTTAGTAGATTCTGACGATGATGCAGTTGTACTCCAAAACATAGGAAAATCATCTCTCATGGTTGAAGTCAAGGAAATGCGGTACGAGGACCCAGAGTTGGTCGAGTTGAGACATCGAGTTCCGCAACAGAAAAAGTTATTGTTAGAGCTCAAGGTAGATGGGGTTCTCAGATATGGGGGTCGTCTGTGTGTTCCATATGTAGCAGGGCTACGAGACAGGATTATGTAAGAGGCACATTATTCATGTACTCCATTCATCCTGGGTCAACGAAGATGTATCATGACACTAAGGATGTGTACTGGTGGAACGATATGAAGAAGAACATTGTTGAGTTTGTCGCCTAGTGTCCTAGTTGCTAGCAGGTGAAGGTAGAGCACCAGAAGCCCGGAGTGCTAATGCGGACTATAGAGATCCTAACGTGGAAACGGGAGGCGATAAACATGGACTTCATCACAGGTTTGCCTTGTTCTTATTGTAAGTTTGATTCAATATGGGTGATACTTGATAGGCTCATGAAATTATCCCATTTCCTACTAGTGAGATCTACATATACAACCGAAGTTTATGCGAAGTTATATATTAAGGAGATAGTGCGCCTACATGGAGTACCAGTATCTATTATATCTGATAGTGGAGGCCTAGATTACAGCATATTTCTGGAGGTCATTCAGAGAGGTCTAGGGACTCAGGTGAATCTCAGCACAACTTTTCATCCACAGACTGATGGACAAGCCGAGCGCATAATTCAGACGCTCGAGGATATGTTACGATCATGCGTGTTGGATTTTAAAAGAAGTTGGGATGAACATCTACTTCTTATCGAGTTTTCATATACTAACAGTTACCACTCCAGTATCCAGATGGCTCCGTACGAGGATTTGTATGGGCATAAGAGCAGATCTCCTATATGGTGGTTTGATGTTGGAGAATCTGGGTTACATGGGCCAGACTTGATTTAGCAGGCCGTAGAGAAGGTAAAGCTTATCCAGGAGTGACTATTGACATCCCAGAGTCATCAGAAGTCATATTATGACGTGCGGCGACGAGACTTAGAGGTCGAGGTTGATGACTAGATGTTCTTAAAGGTGTCGCCTATGAAGGGCGTGATGAGGTTTGGCAAGAAAGGCAAGCTTAGCCCACGGTATATTGGGCCTTGTAAGATTATTCGAAAAGTGGGCCAAATTGCTTATGAGTTAGACTTGCCCTCTGAATTGGAGTCTGTCCATCCGATTTTTCACGTATCTATGCTACGGAAGTTCATTGGCGATCCTACCCGAGTGATGCCCACTGATGATGTACAGATTATGGATGACTTGTCATACGAGGAAGTTCCAGTTGCCATCCTAGACCGACAAATCCGCAAGCTACAAAATAAGGAGGTAGCCTCCATGAAGGTTTTATGGAGAAGCAAGAATGTGGAAGATATGATGTGGGAAGCGGAGGAAGAAATGAAGACTAAATACCCCCACTTATTTCAAACTAAAGCTATGGCTCGAGATGGGATACATCAGCACAGCTCTATTCAGGCCAGTAGGTCATCAGGTATGCTCATATTTTTGACTTTCCGTAGTTATGATTGACGGCCGTGTGAGGCCAAGTGTTGCTATTTATAGACAATAGCCATGTGTAGCATGTATAGTATGATTTCTAGCTGCGTGCAGGTTGGTTTTAGTCTAGTGTATAGAAGAGACTTTGGTAAAAAATTTCCAAAGACTCTAAAAGTAAACATTCGAGGATGAATGTTCCCAAGGAGGGAATGATATTATACCCTATATTTTCGTACGTAAAAGTGTGTCGTAAGCAAATTAATGTATGACCAAAAATGAGATCATCTTTGAAAGTATATAAAGAAAGTTAATCATGTTACCTTGGAGGTTACAAATATTGAAGATCATGAACAACAAGTACAAAGAGGGTTGGAAGGTTCAGTAGCTAAAGGAATTGAAGAAAATAATATTTCGTCGAAACTCGACAAGTTGGTAATGTTATAACATGTAGTTTTGGGGTGAGACTAGGGTGCTTAACATGATAAGAAGGTTATGTTATGAATTATGTTTGTCGTATGATAGTCGTGTGTTATGTTTTGAAATCAAGTGAGTTGTGAAACAAAAGTCGATGAAAGTCATCACAAGTTACATTCATAAGTTTTAATAAAATTTGGGTAAAATGTAACTGCAATTTTCTCCCAATATACTTAGGTTTATAAGGTGTTCCACCCATCAAATTGAAGATCTATGAGTCTATATTCTATCACATTAAACCGTTTGTAAATACGACTTCGGAGTAGAGAGATATATGTATTTTTGCAAGACTGCACAAGCTGCTAGGTGACAAGTAGATGTGTCACCTACATGCGTAAATGAGAGTCCGAAAATGGGCCAGTTCGGGTCGTCTAAAGAGAAATTTTAAAGGCCTATTTCGTTAATATAATACACTGATAAGAGGGCACAATAAGCAGACCTAAACCCCTGCAAACATCCTCCCAACAATTACACACAAACCTTAATTGAATTTCTCTCCGTTTCAAGTTCTAGTTGGAGGCAAAACCTAGAGTTTGAAGAACCAAGATAGGAGCTGAGTTATTCAACAAATAAGGTAGGTTTAATGCTCTAGTTTATCCATTTATTCTGCTGGAGATGTATGGAAAGTCTTTCTATAAGTGTAAGAACTCACGGGACGGTGATAGGAAGCCGTGAGTTCGAGTTATTCACTTGTAGCGGATTGTTTTGTGGACTGTTTTGTGTTGCTGTTGCATTGCGTGTTTTACTACTTTTTATGGGGTTTTGGAGGAGGAAGAGTGTGGATAAATACCACATAAATTCAGGGTGGTGGGCTGGTGGTTCGTCGTAACATTTTCGGGCTATTTGACACTACTACATTGGTCATTTTGTGTATGAAGAGATTGAGGTGTATTGGGCTTTTTTGTAGTATTTTGTGGTGTATATAAGGTTGGAAAATAATTTATATATGTTGCTATTGTTGTGTTCTTGTGTTGTTGGTGTTATCTTGAATTTGGACGAAGTAAGGATTATTTGGGAGATGCTGCCCGTTTTAATACAAAATAAGCTTGTTGTTCGTTGTGCGATAGTTGTACCTTTTGTAACTTAATAATTGTACCTTTCGTAACTTAATGATAGTATTATTATCATTGTTCTAGATTAAGGTGCGAAGAGGCGAGTTCAACTTGGTAATTTGAAAGATTGTGATAAGGTATGTTAAGGCTAAACCTTTCTTCATTTTGGCATGAACCCGTAACTACATGAGTTTCATAAGTTACAGTATTTTCCCTTGGTAACTACTTCGTATTCTTGAACTTATGTACATTATCGTAGTCTCATAAGTTACAGTATTTTCCCTTATCGGGACTTTATATTTGGTTAAGTATTATCTTCTTTCAGTCAAGAGAGTAGAGGGTCTCTCTCTCTCTCTCTCTCTCTCTCTCTCTCTATATATATATATATATATATATATATATATATATACACACAATACAATATTACAGTATTTTTACCACCATCGAGCTATAATCGATGGACAGGCCCCTATTGGGCAATCTCTGATTGGATGGTAATTTATTTACCAAGCCTACAATGGCAGAGTGCCTATGAGCGACCCCAGAATGGCCGAGATACCTAGCCTAGTATGGCCGAGCGCCTATGAGCGAGCCTACTATGGCCGAGCAGTTACACGTACCAAGCCTTATATGGCCTGACATATATTTTACTTACTATATTGAGAGAGTTGAGTCAGTATCAGCAGGTAAGTATATCTCCAGATCATCTTTGACTCCCCGTTACTTTTAGTTATTATATTATCAGTTCAGTTTAAGCTTTAAGTTATTTTATTATCTTATATACCCGGTATATTATTTCATACTAACGTCCCTTTTCTGGGGACGCTGCATTTCATACATGCAGCTTCAGATAAACAGACGGGTAGACCTCCTCAGTAGGTGTTGCCCGAGTTTAGCTTGATCGGTAAGTTCCACGTCCTTCGGAGTTGCTAGATCTAGGGTTTTGTGTACATATTGTGTATATATGTATATATGTTATGGGTAGGTCGGGGCCCTGTTCCGATCACAGTACATATCCTGACAGTTAGTGCAACATGTTGGGCTTGTAGGCTTTGTATGTATATTTTGTTGGTTTGTCAGCTGTATTTGTTATGATGGCCTTGTCGGCCCAGCTTTATATTGATATTTAGTCAAAGCTAGTTTCCATTCTGTTTTTATATTTTTCTTCACAAATTGTCTTGCAATGTGGCCCCATGGCCCAAGTATGACATTGTATGTTCAGAGTCCCTCAGTCGTAAGTTGGTACGCTAGGTTAAGTGAGGCACTGGGTGCCGGTCTCGCCCCCAGGTTCGGGGTGTGACATCAGGATTCCTTCATTATTTTGTTCATTGATGATATATTAGTGTATTCTGGTAGTAGGGATGAGCATGAGCAACATTTAAGCATTGTGCTACTGACTTTGAGGTAGAAGAAGCTATATACTAAGTTCTTCAAGTGTGAGTTTTTATTAGATTCAGTGGAATTCTTGGGTCACGTGGTTTCTATTGAGGGGATGAAGGTGGATTCAGAGAAGATTGAGGCAGTTTAGATTTGGCCCAGACCTTCTACTACTACATAGATCCATGGTTTCTTAGGGTTGGTTGGGTATTATCGTTGCTTTATAGAAGGGTGTTAATCTATCGCAACCCTATTGACTAAGTTAAATCAGAAGGGTGCCCCATTCTGGTGGTCTGACGAGTGTGAGGAGAGCTTTCAAAAGCTCAAGATTGCCTTGATATTGCTCCAGTTCTGGTTTTGCCTTCGGGATCGGGTAATGAAATATTGTGATGCTTCACAGGCTGACATTGGGTGTATGTTATTGCAGGATTGTAGGGTTATTGCCTATGCTTCGCGTTAGTTGAGTCCCCGTGAGAAGAACTACCCAGCGCATGACTTGGAGTTAGCAGCTATTGTACACACACTTAAGATTTGAAGGCATTACTTATATGGCATGTCTTGTGAAGTGTATACGGATTACCGGAGTATTTAACATCTATTTAAGCAACAGGATTTAAACTTGAGGAAACAGAGGTGGTTGGCGCTATTGAAGGACTATGATATTACCATTCTTTATCATCTAGGGAAGGCCAATGTAGTGGCCGACGCCTTGAGTAGGAAGGCGAAGAGCATGGGGAGTCTTGCTTTCATTCCAACTGGGAAGAGGCCTTTGGCTATGAATGTTTAGACTTTGGCCAACTAGAACTTGATATTGGGTATTTCGGAGCCTAGCAGAGTCCTTGCTTGTATTGTATCACATTCTTCTTTGTTTGAGCGCATCAAGGCTCGACAATGTAATGATCCCCACTTGCTTGTCCTTAAGGACATGGTGTAACACGATGATGCTAAGGAGGTGACTATTGGTGATGATGGGGGTCTTGAGGCTTCCGGGTTAGATCTGTATTCTTAATGTGGAGGGCTTGAGAGAGTTAATTCTTGAGGAGGCTCATAGTTCACGGTATTCCATTCACCGAGGTGTTACGAAGATGTGCCGTGATTTTAAGCAGCATTAGTGGTGGAGAAGGATGAAGAAGGACATTGTTCAGCTTGTTTCACGGTGTTTGAACTGTTAGTAGGTTAAGTAAGAGCATCAAAGACCGCGTTGTTTGGTTCAGAGGCTAGATATACCATAGTGGAAGAAGGAGCGTATCACTATAGATATTTTGGTTGGTTTTTCACAGACCTTGAGGAGATTTGATGTTGTGTGGATCATTGTGGACAGACTGACAAAGTCTACACATTTCATTCTGGTTTTGAATTCCTACACTTCTGAACAGTTGGCTCAGAGTTATCTTATAGAGAATGTTTGCCTGCATGGTGTGCCTGTGGTTGAAGACCAATTTTGGCCCTCCCTTTTTCTAATTAATTTCTTTTACGTTTATTGATCAATGCCAACGCAAAAAAAGTATTTTTAGAATAAGCATTTAAATTATCTTTTTTCTGGAAATATAAAAAATATATCATAATAGTAGTAATACTAGTTATTAATATTAATTATATGATAATAATTTAGTCTTAAATAAATATAATTATCCCACTTTTATTATTTTAATTAATCAAACAATTGGTTTCTATAATTTTAATATATGAGTATTTTGGGCAGATAGGTCGAAGCCTCGGGCATGGATCTATTCGAGGGTCTCCCTTTAAGACAGCCGCTTCATGTACTCAATAATGGTTTTCATATGAGCCTCGGATGCCTCGACATCAGCCCTATACTGGGCCACCATCTCTTCAGCATTGGCGGAGGTTGTGTGCATCTGAGCCTTTACAGCTTCACATTTACTGCCGAGGGCATCCCGCTCTCTAGGGCCAAGTTCAGTTGGGCTCGGAGTTCCTCATTCAGCTGGGCTCGCTTATTGTCCCTGTTTTTTGTCACTCGGAGTTGAACTTCTACTGATTCTAGTTGTGCCTTGGCGGTCTCCTTCTCCGAAGCCAGCCGGTCCATTTTGCCCTTCCAAGCATCGGCTATGGCTTAGACCTAGTTCATTTCAGCTCGGAGTTTGTCGATCCGGTTAATCTTCTGTTTAACCTGCGAGGTTTGGTTATTAGTCTCCATGGCTAAGTCCGTATTGTTAACTTCGAAAACCTTTAACTTTTCAACCAAGTCGGCATGCTCCTTTTGAGCCGCATCCAGCTCGGCCTGGAGATTCTTGACGACCCCTTCGTGTTGCTCGCTGAGAAGCTTATATGTGTCTCTTTTCTCAGCAAGCTCCTTGATCTCGGCCTCGAGCTGGTTAACCTCGGCCCAGTACTGAAGAAAGCTTTCTTGATGGAGCACCGAGGCATGCGAAAGGGTAAAAGAAAGAAGACGTGAGAAATATCAAGGATTAAGTCAAAGGTCGAATGATCGTAATGATACCTTACCCGATTCAGTGCATCTTGCGCCTCATTGAATAGGCATGGTACGTCCACCTCATTCATTTTCTCCTGGTCTTCTTCAGTCACCAAGCATCAAAGGTGGCTCCCTACTCCTACGGGAGCGGAAAGAACCCGGGCATCCTCCGGGATAGTGATGACTATTGATCTCTTGCGGCCGGGATCTATGCTTGGTGTAGGGAATTAGTTGACTAACTTCGGGCTCAAATGCAGCCTGCCAACTTCTGAAGACGAGCCCTTTCTCGGCACCTCCAAGTTGCCGAGCCCAGAAAAATCCTCCAAATTGGACGAGTCCACAGCGTCAAAAAAGGAACGAAGGGGATCGTCCGCACCTTGAGTCCCTTCGTTATACCTCTCCTTTCCCACTCGAGCCTCCTCGAGCATGGAATCGGTATAGGAAGGCGACCCTAAAATCTCTATTATACCAGGTGCTTTCTTCGAGGCATGGCCGGCATACCGGGAAGTATCGGCCTCGGTCTCCTCATCGACCCCCCGGGCCTGAGAGGATCAGCCTTATAGATCTCCTCTTCAACGGATACTCGCTTCTCGAGGGATGTCGGCCCGTGGGCCACGAAAAAATCATCTTCTTCGGGCTCATCCCTGAGCCGATAAAGCGAATCTGAGTCGAGCGCTCGAGAGCTAGAACTTTCCTTTGGCTTACGGGCCAACCCTTTCTTTGGCTTCTTCTTCTCTGAGCTCGGGGAGCCCGGAGCCTTCCTTTTCTTCTTTTCTCCTGCTGCAGCCCCTAGCTGCCCCAAAGCGAAGGGGTCAATAGATGGATCCTCGTCCCCTACTAAAGGCCTAAGCTCAATGGTCTTAGGCAAACCTGCAAAAGGAAAAGTGAAGAAAAGAGGGTAAGTATGATGTGAATGAGAGAGAAAGATGTTACCTATTCGAGGAAGGGTCCTACCATGAGAACGGCCCTCCCAACGGCCCCTCGAGCATTTGCGCCATGAGCGCTCGGAATAAGGCATCGGTGAACAAATGCCCTCGATCCACTCCTTGAGCCAAGGGATCGCGTTTGGGACTCGAGCGACAGGTGCACCACCACAAATACCAGTAAGAAAAGAGAAGATGAAGGTAAAATTACATTCAAGGGGAAACTATACTTACGAGATGCGTTCCACTTCTCGGGGAACGACATGAGTTCGAGGGGAACCAAGTCTTCGGTCTTCACCTGAACAAAACGTCCCTGCCATCCCCGATTCCGATCCTCATTGATGCTCGAGAATGGGACTTTGCTGGCCCGGCGTTTGAGCTTTATTAGTCCCCCTCGAAAGATTCGGGGACTGCATAGAGGGAGAAGGTGATTGATGGTGAACTGACGGGACTCGGTCTTGTTTACGAAATAACGAAGGAGGATCACGATCCTCCACATTGACGGGTGGATTTGACCGAGGCATACTTCGTACCACTTGCAGAAATCTAAGATAACCGGGTCCACTGGGCCCAATGTGAAGGGATAAGTGTAAACACTTCGATAACCCTCCACGTGGGTAGTTATGGCGTCCGCAGGCCCGGGGACTACTACATCCTTACCCGCCCAATTGCAGTCATCTCGGATCGCGGGGAGGACGTCTTCGGTAATGGAGCATATATATCTTGATACTCTCTCACACCGGCCCTGAACCGACAAGGACTTCTCAACCTTAAAGTCATCGACAACCGAACAACCCTCAGGAACGAACATTTTCAAGGGAGGCTTGGCAGTCGGTTCATCGGTAGCTGCGCCAAGAGCAGACCTCTAGAGGACGACCACATTGGGAGTAGTCTCATGGAGTTCAACGGTCGTTTGTAAAGAAGAAGAAGCAACTTTTTGGGGAACAAATTTGGAAGTTTTAGCTATTGTTATCTGGAAAAAGCTTGAAAACTATGAAGAGAGGATGAAAGATGAAAGGTCAAGTCTGCTGATTTGGGTAGAAAGTAAGTACAAACTTGCAACTTACTGAGAAGTTTTAAAGAACGGAGGTGAAAATATTAGAGTGTGAAGAAGGGTAGTGATATCCTGAAAACTTGAAGGTAGAAGCTTAGTCAAAAGGTAAAAAATGAACGAAGGAGGAAAGTATTTATAGAGGTTTCGCGCCGTATCGCATTCAGGGATGACATGCCGATGGCTGACGCATGTTTGAAGTCATAATGATGTGAATGACGGGACATTTCAGATTCTTTGTCGTTTCTGTCATGGCGTATTGAAGAAGGAATCGAAGTGCGTATGTCGTATCTCGTGGTTTCCGTAAACTTACTCTTCGAGAAATGAGGGGACTATCTGTATATGGGTGAAACCGAGCCCTTTGGACGCCTCTATTCCCGATGAGGTAAACAGAGCAGAGATGTGACTGTAAGGAATCAGAATCGGGGCAAGGAGCCTCTCGAGTCGGGGTCCGGGCAATACACCTGCCCTCGGAAGAATCGGGGCCACGTCCCCCCAGGAACGATTCGAACCCCAAAAATTCGGAAAGTTTACCAGATAATCGAGCACGGTGAACAAAGATCGGTGATATCTGTGCCCAGACGGATATTACGGCGTGAATCTCGGTACGTATCGGCAGAAAATCAGTGATTAGTAAAACGGATGATTTTTACCTCTTTTAGAATTGTACTTAGGGTAAAACTCCCATACTATATAAAGGAGAGTCTAACTATTCATTAGGCATCATTGTAACATGCATATCAAGGCAATATACTCTTATTTTCTCTATTATTCAAAGTTCTTACTTTTGTTCACCAGTTCTTCATTATCGTGAGACCGGGATCGACGACATTTCATTAAAGTTGTTACTGAGTCCGGGATCATTCCCATTAATTGGTTTGACAATTTATTACATCCTTTATCTGTTTAATCTAACGTAATTTATCATTTGTATTGAATTAATCCGCGCATCCTTAAAATCATATATAAGTTTAATTGTTATCCATTTTTTAGTGTAAACAACCTCTGTATGAAGAACTAGGACTCTTGCTACTCCTATTAATAGGTGCACAGAGTGTACTTACAAAAATAAAATAAAAAGTACAATAAGTGGTAATGTAAATGTGGAAGTTGTTCAAATCGTTTCACACCATTGCAATTGGACACTTTGCTTACTGAAGGAAATACATCACGATTTTGGCCAGTTGGTTCTGTGGAAGTTTTATGTCAGTATTTTCTACTTAGTACTGTGACCCTCTGAAGGTAAAAAAGCAATATTTTTATTTTGATAATTGTGAATGCTTAGGGGATTTGGTGCATGTAATCCTTGAGTAGTTGAGCAAACACACTTTTAGTGTTCTTTGCTTTGTAATGTTGTCAGCACTATTGTTGACCCGAAAAATGGATAGAGTTGAATTTATACATAGTTCTAAGGACACGTGATATAAATTGATACAAATCGCGAAAGATATGTAAATGAATATCAAAATTAGTCATCAAAAAAAATGAATACAAACCGAATGAACTAGTTGGTCTAAGCCTTCAAATTTTATCACCTCCAAATTGAGTGAAGAGCAATTGATAGAAAAAACAATATGACTATATATCAAAAGCCAAAAAGGATAATATTTGCTCTCTTTCTATGTATCTTAGAAAGAATAATGTCTGAATGAATCAATGTCCCATTACAAATGATAACCACTCTTAATATAGTGGGGGAATCCCATTTTGGATATAATTAAAAATAGATAGTGGGGATCCCATGATAGATTAATTGATTACTTTTTCCTTGATTCAAGCCGTGATTTCTGCAGAGATTCTCTCCCCAAATGCGGCTATAACGGCTTTTTTTTCTTGGCTCGATCTTGATCTTGGCCGATCTCAACCTTGAACGGTCTCTGGGTCTCGAGCTCGACCTTGATTAGATCTCGATCTTGGCCGGTCTTGGTATTGATCGGTCTCTGGGTCTCGAGCTCGATCTTGAATCGATCTCAATATTGATAGGTCTCTGGAGTTCGAGCTCGACAATCTAACTTCGTATCATGGCTCGATATTACAATGATGGACCTTGGACCATCATGTTCCAATCTCGATTAGTCATACGAAGGGCAGACTCGGTTTTGACCATATACAGATAGTCCCCTCATTTCTCGGAAAGAAGATGACGAGAAACGATATGAATTTTTGAACTTCGACTTGGTGGATGGTGATGTCAGCGACGAGACCGATTGTGACATATGCGACAAACATTCCGTCGGTCTAGTTACCAAGGCATTAAATGTGCGTCAGACAATGGTCGGCCACTACAGTTTTGAACCGTCGTTGTGAAACCAATAAATAGCTCCTTTTCTTCTTCATTCCAAACTTTTACTTTCAAATCTTTTTCATTCCTATCTTCATAGTTTTTTGCCTTCTCCAAAGCTCCCTATTTCCAGGTTTTCAAATTTCTTCGCTTGTTCTTCTTAAAATACCAAATACTTCAATCTCCATTCTCCTTTGTTCACATAAACTAAATGGAAAAAACATCTAAAACTGCTCCACAGAAAGAGGCTGCTTCCTCATCTCGGCCGGCCGGCGAGAAACCAGTGGTGGAGTCATGCCTTGAAGAACTTATTCGCGGTGTGCTATTGATTCCGACTTTAAGGTCGAGAAGCCCTCATTGGTTGCTGGTCGATGCGAGCCGGTATTGAGATATATATGCTCAATACCCAAAAGACTTCTTGATCGGGTGAAGAAAGATTGCAATTGGGAAAATAAAAAGGTTGTGATACCGGCACTAGAGGAAGCGATCACTACCCACGTGGAAGGGTACCTGAGTGTTTACACTTATCCTTTCACGTTAGGTCCCCTCGATCCGGTCATCGTCGATATTTTGCAAGAAATACCAAGTGACCCTCGTCCATATTCACCCTTCTTTCTAGAGGATCGTGATACTGCTCCGTTTCTTTGTGAGCAAAATCGACGGACTTCCCTTCACCCTTGACCACCTCGTAAGATTATATAGCCCTCGACTCTACCGAGGTGGGCTGATAAAGCTTCAACGTCGGGCCACCAAGGCGTTCACCTCGAGTATAGATGAAGACAAAGATTGGGGCTGGATGGGCCGGTTTGTTCAGGTGAAGACCTCGGACCTAATCCCGGCTGAAAGTATGCCATTTCCTGAGAAATGGAATATGAATAGTAAGTATGATCCCGTTTTTAGTTTTTGTTGTTTTTACTTCTTCATCTTTTCTTATCAGTGTTTTTCTTGACGCAGTTGTCAGTTGGATACCGGGTGCGGTTCCCCATCTTGAGAACTGGGTCAGGAGCCTGGTTTCGACATCAACATACGTCGAGCGTGCGTGGCGCGATTTGTCAAAGGGCTAGTGGGAGGCTCGTACTCATGGTAAGCCTTCTTCTTGGCTTACCAATTTGCCTATCGTTCAAGCATTTTTTTCTCAAGTATGAGTTTATTTACTTTTTCTTTTTTTAGGTCTCGGAAAGGATGCTACTTTGAGACCCTTGTCCGGTGATGAAGAAGCTTTACTGCCTGTCTCAAAACTGGCGATGGTGATTAAGAGAAAAAAGGCCTCGAACTTCGAGGATCAAAAACCCAAGAAGAGAGCGGCCGTAAACCCAAGGGGAACACAATCCCACTGACTATAGAGTTAGTCCAAAGATTAAGGGATGATGAAGAAGAGGAAGAAGAAGAAGGTGGTTCTGGGCTGGTGGCCCGTGCACGAGCTAGCAACGATATTCAGAAAACTTCGGGACCGGTGGGGGCTGATACTGCTCCGTCCAGGCTCAATGATGTCGAGGAGGAGACTCCGACCCAAGTTCCCGGGCCGAGGAGAATCGAAAATGCTTTACCTCGGGGCGAAGGGACTGTTGAAGAGGCGGTGGATGCCGATGCAGAAATCGGCTCCGAGGCTTATCAAGACGGAGGCGGCGCCCCAAAAAACCTACTTGGGGAAATAGAGATCGGGGATTCCCCCTCGTTTCCTTCATTTTCCCAGTCGATGATACATGATGCTCAGGCCGTGGAGACTTGTCACGGGGAGGGAGCCCATGGAGAGGAAGATCCTTTCCATGGTTATTTTGTTGGGGTAGAAGATGCCACCGGTCTAAGTGATTTGGAGGCTCCGAAGAAGAGCTCGGGCAAGGTGGGAGTTTCTTGTCTTTTCAAGAAGCTCAACAGGCCTTGAATCGGGTAAGTTCATTTTCTCTTTGTTAATACTCATATTTTCATACTTGTATTTTTCTTTCCTTGTATAATTCCTTATTATTATATTTGTAGGCCTCTGTGCTTCATCACGAGGTGTTTCTCCGATCCCGAGGGGAGCTGAGCCAGTATGAAGCCGAAATCTAAAGGCTTACTGAGGAGAGAGATGCCTTCAAGCTTCTCAGTGAGCAGAGATAAGGAGAAGCAAAAGGACTTCGGGCTGAGCTAGAAGTAGCTCAGAAAGAACAAGCAGATTTGTCCGAGCAAGTAAAAAGAATCTTTGAAGTTAATGACATTGACTCGAGCGTGATGGCTAACAGTTCGGTCCCACAGGTCTAGCAAAAGCTCGATGTGATCAGATAGCTTCGTGTTGAAGTGGAAACAGTAAAAGCGGAGGCTGAGGAGTGGAAAAAGAACATGGACTACCTTACCTCAGAAAAGGAGGCTGCCCGAGCTCAACTGGCCTCGGCTGAGACCCAACTCCGAAGCTTGAAAGAGAAGGCCTTGGTACAAGCCAAGAAAATCGAGGAGTTCCAGTCTCGGTTGGGCTTAACAACTTCTGATCGAGAGAGACTGGCCACAGAACTTGCAGCGGTCAAATCGGAGATTGAAATAGCTACGGCTAATGCTGATGCAATGGTGGCCGTCTACCGGTCTGATGCTGAAGCTGCTCAGGTTCGAGCAAAGGAGGTTGCCGAGGCTACTCAGGCTCGAGTAAACTGGGTTGCCGAGCATGCTAAATGCCAGTCTCGGAGGGAGACTCTCGAGGAGATCCATGCTCGTGGCTTCAATCTTACAGCCGAGATCGAGAATTCTAAGGAGCTTGAAGCCGAAGCCAGAGTGTTGGCCTTTCCTAATGATGATAATACCGGGAGTATGAGCGGATCTAAAAGCGAAGGAGGCCTCGAGGGCGAAGATGCTGCTCCCGGAGAGGACTAAGTCCTTTAGTATTTTTTGTGTTTCTTTTAAGGTCATTTTGGTCTTTTGTAGAGAAACTTGATCGGGCCATGGTGCCCTTGTAAATGATTTTTGATACATATATATAAAACTTTCGTCATTTCTGCCTTATAAAATTATGAAGTTATTTTCTAAGATCCAAGGTTTAAACAATTTGATTGGAAATGAATTAGTATAGCCCTTAGACTTTATGGTCGAGTGAGTGCTTGCTCAAACTCGAAGTAAACTAGAAAAACTTTTCTGAGATATGAGATATCGATAAAGAAGAAATTTCTCTCTCTATAAATCATTATACATGCGTACATGTTTTGTGCCAGGGCTCGAGCAAACTATGCGGGCATGGTTCATTTGACTATTTGGCCCTTACAAATTTTTCCTATTGAGACCCTGCTGCCATGAAATAATTTCATTGCATTAAACTTGATATTCGAGGGCAATGCCCCCCAGTATTGAAGGTTGATTGTAAAGAAGCCTTGGATACTGTTGAATTGTTCTAAGTTAGCACAATCAATGGTTGCCTCATTAAAAACCTCGCCGGAAAACCCATTTGGGACTAAACCGGTCTAAGGATAAAAGAGTGCAATGCGTTCTTTCAGACCTAAAGGCTTCATATTGAAGAATCCATCACTGCTTCTGGTCGAACACCTGCAAGGGTTAGTTTTGAAATATAAATGAGAATGGGAGCGGTCGTTCCTTAGCAGTAGTATCGTTTAAGGTGCGATACGTTCCAATTGCTCGGTAGTTGTTTGCCATTTATCATGCCGAGCTTGTAGGATCCTTTTCCAATGATTTCGAGAACCTGATATGGTCCTTCCCAGTTCAGACCCAGTTTCCCTTCATTCGAATTTCGGGTATTGAGGGTGACTTTTCTTAGCACCAAGTCCCTGATGTTAAAATGTCGAAGATTGGTTCTTCGATTGTAGTACCTTTCGATCCGCTATTTTTGGGCGGCCAATCGGACGAGAGTGGCTTCTCGTCTTTCGTCCAACAATTCTAGGCTCGTATTCAAGGTCTAGTTATTCAACTCCTCTGTTGCATATCGAAACCTTATGCTAGGTTCTCCGACCTCGACCGGGATCAGAGCTTCAGCACCATAAACCAACGTAAACGGTTTTGCTCTGGTACTGTATTTTGATGTTGTGCGGTATGCCCATAGGACCTCGAGTAGTATTTCTCTCCATTTTCCTTTGGCGTCGGTCAATCTGTTCTTAAGATTTTGGATAATGGTTTTGTTGGTCGATTCACCTTGTCCGTTCCCGCTGTGATGATAAGGTGTTGATAGGATCCTTTTGATCTTGTGATCCTCAAGATATTTAGTTACTTTGCTGCCGATGAATTATTTTTCATTATCACATACAATCTCGGATGGCATCCCGAATTGACATATGATGTGGTCCCAAATGAAGTCTATGACTTCCTTTTCTCTGACTTTCTCGAAATCTTGTGCTTCAACCCATTTAGAGAAATAATCAGTCATAAAAAAAATAAACTGAGCCTTACCTGGGGCCGATGGGAGGGGGCCAACGATGTCTATTCCCCATTTCATGAAGGGCCATAGGGATAGGACCGAGGGGAGTAGTTCCCCGGGTTGATGAATCATGGGCGCATACCTTTGGCATTTGTCACATTTTCGAACAAACTCCCTTGCATCCTTGCTCATATCGGTCCAATAATACCCTGCTCTGATTACTTTGTGGACCTGCGAATTGGCACCGGAATGATTTCCACAAGTGCCCTCATGAATTTACCGTAGTATGTAGTCGGTATCTCCCGATCCCAAACATATTGCCAATGGTCCATCGAACGTCCTTCTAAACAGCGTTCCGTCTTCGGACAAGGTGAACCGTGTTGCCTTTGTGTGTAGAGCTCTCGATTCCTTTGGATCTGATGGAAGCTTCCCGTTCTTTAAGTACTCTATGTATTTGTTTCTCCAATCCCAGGTTAAACTTGTGGAGTTTATCTTGGTGTGACCTTCTTCGATTACTGATCTCATGAGTTGTACGACAGTCCCCGAGTTGAGTTCGTCATCTTCGACCGATGAACCTAAGTTTGCAAGAGCGTCAGCCTCGTTGTTCTGTTCTTGGGGTACATGTTGCAAGGTTCATTCCTTAAATCGATGTAGCGTCACCTATAGTTTATCTAAGTACCTCTATATTCGATCTTCTCGAATTTCAAAAGTTTCGTTAACTTGGTTTACCACGAGGAGGGAATCACACTTAGCCACTACGACTTCCGCTCCCAAGCTTCTAGCTAGTCTGAGACCTGCAATCATGGCCTCATACTCGGTCTCATTGTTAGTCAATTTTGTAGTTCTGATAGACTATCTAACTATATTACCTATGGGTGATTTTAGTACGATGCCTAGTCCGGACCCCTTCGCGTTCGAAGTACCGTCCGTAAAGAGGGTCCAGACTGCCGAAGAGGTACCCGATTTTATGAGTAGTTCTTTTTCAATCTCGGGTACGAAGGCCGGCGTAAAGTCAGCCATGAAGTCTGCCAAGATTTGAGTTTTGATGGTGGTTTGGGGTCGAAACTCAATATCGTACCCACTTATTTCTATAGCCCATTTGGCCAATCGACCCGAAAGCTCGGGTTTGTGTAAAATATTTCGAAGATGGTAAGTCGTTACAACACATATCGGATTACATTGAAAATATGATTTTAGTTTCCTAGAGGCGCTTATTAAAGCAAGCGCTAATTTTTCTAAGTGTGGATATCTAGTTTCGGCCTCGCCTAAGGTCCGACTGACATAATAAATAGGGAATTGCGTACCTTGTTCTTCTCGAACCAGGACTCCACTTATAGCTATCTCCGAGACAGCTAAGTACAGGTAAAGATGTTTGTCCACTTTCGGGGTATGAAGCAGCGGCGGGCTCGATAAATACCGCTTTAGTTCCTCCAAGGCCTGCTGGCATTCCGAGTCCATGCAAAGTTGCTCTTCTTCTTAAGTAGTGAGAAACATTGGTGGATCCTATCTGAGGATCTCGAAATGAATCGTCCTAGGGCGGCTAGCCGTCCCGTTAGCCTCTGCATGGCCTTTACATTATCCACTATCGTTACATCCTCGATGGCTTTGATTTTATCGGGGTTGATCTCGATTCCCCGATCGGACACCATGAAACCAAGAAACTTGCCCAAGCCAACCCCGAATGCATATTTTTCGGGGTTGATCTTCATATTGTACTCCCTCAGTATATCGAAAGTTTCCTGCTAATGCTTTAAATGGTCCTCTGCTTGCAGGGACTTAACTAACATGTCATCAATATAAACTTCCATTGATTTTCCTATTTGTTTTTCCAACATTTGGTTTACTAGGGGTTGATAAGTTTCACCAACATTTTTTATACCGAATGGCATTACGTTATAACAGTAGGTACCATACTTAGTGATAAACGATGTCTTTTCCTGGTCCTCCGGGTTCATCTGTATCTGGTTGTACCCGGAGTAGGCATCGAGAAAACTGAGAGTCTCGTGGCCGGCCGTGGCATCGATCATACGATCGATATTAGGCAAAGGAAAATAATCCTTGGGGCATGCTTTATTCAAGTCTTTATAATCTATACACATTCTAAGTTTGTTTCCCTTCTTAGGGACTACCACCACGTTTGCTAGCCATTCATGGTATTTTACTTCTCGAATGGATCCTATTTTAAGAAGTTTGGTTACCTCATCCTTGATGAAGGCATGTTTTGACCTCGGACTGGGGCCTTCTTTTTTGCTTTACCGGATGGAATTTCGGATCCAAGCTTAGTCTATGAGTGGTGATTTCCGGTGGGATCCCTGTCATGTGAAGATGGGACCAAGCGAAATAGCTCATGTTAGCTATAAGAAATTGAATATGCTTTTTCCTGAGCTCGGGATTTAACCCCGTGCCCAGGTATACCTTTCGTTCTGGCAGATGTCCAATTAGCATGATTTGCTCCAGCTCTTCGACCGTTGATTTGGTAGCGTCGGAATCATCGGGGACCACTAAAGATCGAGAGATCCCATAATCATCATCTTCGTCAATCTTCTGCTTCTCTAGTTGGGTCTAGGCTGACGTTTGTGATTGCTATTTGGTATCCCATTTTTCCTTCGAATTTGATCCCTTTGTCAATGAAAGTGACGATATCGAAATCGCTTCATCGACAGAAAACATTTCTTTTGCGGCTGGTTGCTCCCCGTAGACTGCTCTGATTCCATCCAGTGTTGGGAATTGTAGAACCTGGTGAAGGGTAGAGGGTACTGCTCTCATGTTGTGGATCCACAGCCTCCCGAACAGGGCGTTATACCTCATGTCGCCCTCGATCATGTGGAACTTCGTTTCTTGGATGGTCCCGACCATGTTTACTGGCAGAATTATCTCGCCCTTAGTAGTTTCACATGCCATATTGAATCTGTTTAGTACCAGGGTTGCGGGCACGACCTGGTCCTGTAGACCGAGTTGCTCTACGACCCTCGGTAGAATGATGTCAGCCGAACTACCTGGATCAATTAACACACTCATAACTTGAGTTTTATTCATAAGTATAGATATTACCGGTGCATCGTTATGGGGCTGCATGATTCCTTCTGCATCTTTGTCATTAAAGGACAAAGTTCCTTTAGGTATGTAATCCTGAGTTCGAGATCACTTCTCTCCTATAATCGACATCTTAGTGCGTTTAAGTACTGGTCCCTGGGGGACATCGATCCCTCCGATGATCATGTGGATAATGTGTTGTAGCTCTTCTTGTTTATTTGTCTATTGAATTCTCTGTTTTTGAAATGGTTTTTGGCCCGGTCACTTAAAACTCTCGAAGGTGCCCTTCATTGAATAACCGGGCTACCTCCTCTCTCAACTGCCTGCAATATTTCATTCTATGGCCATGGGTGCCATGATACTTGCATATTTGATTGGGATTTCTCTAGGCTGGATCGGATTGCAGAGGTTGAGGCCATTTAGTGTCTTTGATGCGTCCGATAGCCGACATGATGGCAGATGCATCAATGTTGAAGTTATACTCTGATAACCGCGGTGCTTCCTTAGGTTCGGTATGCCTATCGAAACCATTCTTGTTCATCAGCCCTCGAGACCCTTGGCCTCAATCATTTCTCCTTTCGCCTCGTACGGAGCTGCATCCTGGTTCGCTACCCTTATGATCTCTGTTATATGGCCGGTATCAGTCCCTGTTCGACCTCGGTTCTCGGTCGATGTCCTTTTTAATAATGGACCCAGAACCCAACTGGTCGTCTTCGACTCTAATCTTCGATTGATATTAATTGTGTACATCGGCCTAGGTAACAGTCGGGTACTCAATAAAGTTCTGCTTCAACTGTCGTGAAACCATTGAGCTTCGTTCGTTCAGTCCTTGGGTGAAATCTTGAACGGCCCGATCATTCGTGACCGGTGGTAGATCCATTCGTTCTATTTGGAAATGAGATTCGAACTCTCTTAGCATCTCTTTATCTTTTTGCCTTACCTTGAAAAGGTCCAACTTCCTGGTCTCGACCTTTATGGCTCCGGCATGTGCGTTTACAAAAGAATCTGCAAGAATGGCAAAAGAATCGATAGAGTTAGGCGGTAAATTATGATATCGTATCATTGCTCCCTTTGACAGGGTTTTTCCGAATTTCTTTAATAATACGGATTCGATCTCGTCATCCTCTAGATCGTTCCCTTTAATGGCACATGTGTAAGAGGTGACATGTTCATTGGGGTCGGTCGTTCCATTATATTTAGGAATTTCGGGCATGTGGAACTTCTTGGGATCGGTTTGGGAGCTGCGCTCGGGGGGAAGGGCTTTTGTACAAACTTTTTGGAATCCAAACCCTTCAACATTGGTGGTGCCCCCGGGATCTGATCAACCCTGGAGTTATAAGTCTCTACTTTTTTGTCGTTTGCTTCAATCCACTTTTCTCCTGACTCTGTCCGTTTTGTCAGTTCCTCGAGCATCTTCATAATTTTGGGGTTAGTCCCCAATTCTTGTTAATTTGACCTTGCTATAGCTGGACCCGTTTTGTGGGTGATTTCTTAAGGTGGACCGGGCTCGGGCCTGCTCGGTGCCTGGGTTTGGCTCTGCAGCTGAGCTATCGCTACCTGTTGAGCTTGCAACATTTCAAAAATCATGCGCAAGCTGATCCCGTCTTATCCAACATTTTGGGTTTTTCGAACTGCAGATCGAGTTCCACCATGAATGCTATTTGCGGGGGTTGGATTGTTGGTTCGCCTCAATGGCCACATGTGAATTAACGTCAATTGGATCTACGGCCCGAGTTCCAACGGGGTCAACGAGTGGCCTTTCATCCCCGGGCGTCAGGTTGTTATTCTCATCTTGATGGCCAGCTTCGTTGTCGATAGGTAGGGCCATTAATTGAGGGTTCATCATTTTTAACCTAAAATCAAAGATACTTCCAAGAGCAAGTGTAAAATAGTGTGTTTTGCAGAGATTCGTACCAAATAACCACTATTGTCCTTAGCCCCACGGTGGGCGCCAAACTGTTTACCCGAAAAATGGATAGAGTTGAATTTATACGTAGTTCTAAGGATACGTGATATAAATTGATACAAATCACGAAAGATATGTAAATGAATATCAAAATTAGTCATAAAAGAAATGAATACAAACCGAATGAACTAGTTGGTCTAAGCCTTCAAGTTTTATCACTTCTAAATTGAGTGAAGAACAATAGATAAAAAAAATAATATGACTATATATCAAAAGCCAAAAAGGATAATATTTGCTCTCTTTGCTATGTATCTCAGAAAGAATAATGTCTGAATGAATCAATGTCCCATTACAAATGATAATCACTCTTAATATAGTGGGAGAATTCCATTTTGGATATAATTAAAAATAGATGGTGGGGATCCCATGATAGATTAATTAATTAGTTTTTTCTTGATTCAAGCCGTGATTTCTGTCGAGATTCTCTTCCCAAATGCGGCTATAACGGCTTTTTTGTTTCTTGGCTCGATCTCGATCTTGGCCGATCTCAACCTTGACCGGTCTCTGGGTCTCGAACTCGACCTTAATTCGATCTCGATCTTGGCCGGTCTCGATATTGGTCGGTCTCTGGGTCTCAAGCTCGATCTTGACTCGATCTCGATATTGATCGGTCTCTGGGGGTTGAGCTCGACAACCTAACTTCGTATCATGGCTCGATATTACAATGATGGACCTTGGACCATCATGTTCCAATCTCAATTAGTCATATGAAGGGCAGACTCGATTTTGACCGTACACAACTATGTTATTAACTTTATGCCTGTGGTGCCTAATTTTTCTCCGCTAATTCATACTCTCCCTTTCTTCCATTTATCTATTTCTTTTTAGTTTCTAGATTCTTCCATTTATCTATTATCTAGATGGCCGGTGCCCGTGCTATGTACCGGCGTAAGCCCGACTTCGCTGTTTGTACCAATATAGATTGCATAAAACTGCATAAAAAGGTTTATTGGGAAAACAATTTCATCTTTGTTTCTTAATATTAATCTGATCAAATATTTATATTGATAACGTATCAACACGTCTTACTAAATACATCCAATTAAGAATCCAAAAAATTATGACACATGTATTTGCAACATAGTCCAATGTTTATCTTACTCTCATTATTCAACTTGCTTCCACAAAAAGGCCTACGGACATACTTCACTGGGAAAAACATCCCTTTTGAATGTCCTTCGAGGTTATAAGCCATCTTTTTGGAATATCTCCCTGTGGAGGAAGATACTAAACTCTGAAGAAACTGAAACAACATAACCATGCTTTTGTTAAGCTCATTTAAGCAAAAGAGAAAAAAGACAGATATTAAAATCTAAAGAACATTAAGAACAAATGAAACCACCTCATCTTGTTGGCCAAACAAAGAGAACATTATTCATTTATACGCATACCACTTCCTGTTTGGACATGTATGCCAAATATTTTTATTGCAAAAAAAACAAATGCATATGCAACTTTTATCTAATAAGCATAATTCCTCAATTTCACAAATAACAACATCTGTTTCATATTGTTTTAGATAGTAACTTACTACCGCTATTCCAAATAATTATAAGTTAGTGCGGAACAATCAAACATTAGTATGGTATAAACCACAAATATGGTGGGCAAAAGATAATTAGCTACTGCAGTCTATGAAATGCATGATCATGTAAATTGGAGAATGATATGCAATGTTGGACTGGCCAACACAGTTGATTTTTGCACTTGAAATATCTCAAGTGGACTAATAATTATGGGATTGTCTGCTGATAGTTTTGGGCTTGAGTCTCAATCCTTGCAGACAAATGATATCTGAACTTTGAATTCAACCGATACGTCTTGTTCCTAGAATTGGACTGTTATTTTTCTATTATTTGCAAACATATTTGAGTTATAACTCTTGCAATTTATATGTTAAGCGACTGCGCTACATTCAAAGAAGACTAATATAGGTTTTCTTGGAAATCTTTTTATGATCATGTGCTAAATATAGTAACTTCTTAAGACAAATAATTCTTCATATTCTATACAACTCAGCTCATAAAGATGTTTGATAGAAGTTCAACTTTTTCTGTAACATTACCTTTTATCATTTTATATCTTGTTCTTACTTAACAATCAGCAATATTCTCCAATCAAATGGCATGGAAGATAAAATTACGTTAAATTACCTCAAAAGAATGTCCTCATGTGGAAAATTAGCATATATTAGATGCAATCTTGTATTGTCCTTATAGTTTTGAAGAACAGCTGTAGCAACCTGGACAGAAACAGAAATGAGTTATGACCTATACCATACTAAATTTTCAGGTCACAACAAATTATGACAATATTTTTCTACCACCCCTTTACAACCTGGAAAATATAATTTATTCATAAACTTAGCGAGAAACTCGTATATCATCCAATCAGTTTCAAATTTCACAGAACACTAAGAAAAATGTCGAAGTTATCCTGTATCTAAATCTTAGATATGAAACTATAACACAGTGGAAAATTATGGCATGTTCTGTCTTTTTAGCTATTGACAAAATCAAAATTAGTTACTCTGAACTATGTAGATGTATTAGATGTAGAAAAACTTACCCAATTTGCATAGTTTCTAATCGGTATGAAGCTTCCAAACTGAGCCAAAACAAATAAAAGAGCTGCCATCTTCCACCCACAAGTTTTATAAGGTTGAGAAAATAAATTGAAGTGAGATGAAAAAATTGACCGGAAAAACTAAGCAAGCAAAAATATCTTGATTTCTTGCATGTGCGGCTAAAAAGTCTAAGGTGCCCACCTTTAAAATGAGCGAATACATATTTAGCACATGTACTTTAATAGGATAATGTCATGTATAAAAACCTCTGACGAAAATACACTACTTATTTTTATTTAAATATCATGTCCTGAACTTAAATATTAAATTTGACAAACTATAATTGAAAATTAACCCTCTGAACGGAATTCCATTTTAAAAGACAAATTAATCCATAAACACACATCATGTGTCTCCCCAAGAATGCACTATCAACGCATACATTATATGGTAACTAAAGAAGATTATATAAGTGAAATCGTCAGGATATAAGGAATCAATCTCGCATCAGATCTAGAGTCTGTTATGATGTGCTTGTTTTAAGTGACTTTTAAGTCAAAAACCATAAGTTAGGAATTTTAGCTTTTGATTTTTGGCTTATTTTTGTTATTTTAGCTTAAAAACAAGTGTTTAAAAGCACTTTTTTATTTTATCCAAATACTACAAAATAGCTTAAAAACTATTTTGACTTAAAAATACTTAAAATAAGTCAATCCAAACGGGCTCCGAATGTAGGAGGCTTGAACCAACTTCCAGTGAACGTGCTATATAGAGAATGCTATAGAGGCTGCGCGCTTGCAAGAGTTTGATTCTGAGCCATATATTTTTGGTCCTAACATTACGAAGGTATTCTCTGCTACCATATGGTGAAACTGTACCATTTGCTTTCCCTTTCTGTTCATAAGCGGATCTAATATATCCGATTGCAGATTTAAACTATTTGCATCCACTTTGTGCCTTTTTCTGTTTCGTAGAATTGACATTTATAATTTGTTTTTCGTTGAACCATCTCCGACTTGGATAATAGATTGATGTCACAACTCGCACTTTGGAGTGGTGATTTCGGCTAAGAACTGGTGAGAAAAGGTCCTTCTGATGGTCTGACGTAGAACTGTCTACTCGGACAACTTGGGCTTTTCAATTTTAAGTATATATAAGGGGGGTATAGGTGATGAAAGCTCCGACCTGCCTCCCCCATACGTGCTGCCACCGAGTCGTATAGAACGAGCTACCTTGGGGCAACCTCAAAGGCCTGCCTAGATGACTCAAAGGAGTGTCAAAGGTACCCATACGAGTTAGGGAAACTCTATGGGCGGCGCGATGCCTTCGGGCTAGCGTTGGGCATCAAAGTGGTGCTGGAGGCTCGATGTGTGGGACGGCCAGCCGCGCGGGCTACCGAATGTTGGAACGAGACCTCCGTGCCGATTGGATACTTGACGCACCCGTCATAGGGGCATCATGTGTAGACTTGTGAGCATGGCTTAGGTTCAACCATGCAAGCAAGGGTCCGTTGGCCTAAAGGTGCAGTTGTGGGGCGACACTGCACTATTCGGGATGGAAGCGTGTCGCGAGGGCAATGTATGGGCATGGCACGAAAGACGCGCATGACAATGGCCAAGGGCTAAAGGTTGCCTTACTCGGGCGAGGCACGAGCTAGTCGCGGATGCACTCGGTGAGTGTCAAGCTTGAGGACTGGGCTGTGCACGCGGGAGCGATGCTCAGTCTTGGGCGAGGGACAAGACATGTCCTAAGCCAATCCCCCAGGGCGCGTATGGATAGTGATCCTAAGATGAAGCGCCACGACATGTCTAGGGCCAAGGGCCTAGACATCTTACGGGCGGCACAAGTTGGGGCGAGCCTACGGGCGAACCCCACCAACAGGCACAGGATCGTGTTTGGGAATCGTGGGACAGGAAACATGCTGGCCTGCAGCGAGGGGAACTGCGGGCGCCGCACGAGCGAGCAGGTGCCGCTACCCAATGTAAGGATTTGGGCCCGTGACACTTGGTATCAGAGCTGATTAAGGCCATACTATGCCATGGCACAATGTCAAGGCAAAGGGTGGATATGGCGAGTGCATTTTGGATGTCAGTGCAGAGATCACGTCAAAGCAGAGATTGATGTTCATATGCCACCAAAGATCGAGAATCCGATACTAATGGTCGACGAAAGAAATGGGTGATTCCATTGTCTTTCGTGAGTCTAAGGTGCTACTGAATGAGGTGATATGCCGATGAGCCGGATGGCCAAGAGAAAGCCATGTTTGCCAGGTCGTGCAACCATATTGCGAAGAGTGGGAGCCATGGACTATAAACTTGGGCATGATTATAGCGGAGATCTTGCCAAGGATGCGTGCAACGCATCAAGTTGAGTGTCTTTCCTTCAGGACAGACTTGTGAGCTGCCTGAGGGCATTGCCAAGGTGAGGAAACGGATTCGAGGGTATAGTGAAACTTCGAAACTGGGCGGATTTCCAAGTTAGAAGGTGTCATTCTGGAAAGAAGTACGTCGAATGATCGGGGACCGTGAGTGTCCAGGTGCGAGGCATACCAAACCGGGAAGCCGTGCTAGCAGGGCCAAGAGGGTGCCTGTCTATAGGGCGAGTATTGAAGTACTACCGGGAGCATTGGCTACTTGCTGAGGAAGTAACAGTTGGAAAACAAAGAGCTTTGTTCGGGAATGCGGCGATGCTATGACTTTGGGAATGTAGTACTCACCAAAGGTCGTCCCAAGAGCTGGCCGAATGCCAAGTGGGACGATAGTGCTAAGATGTATCCTCCACATTGAGTGTGGGAGGATCCTGCCTATGCAAGAGGCATATGGGCGAAGTTGTGAGTATGGAAGCGAACACATCTTCAAGGTAGTGAGGGCAACTAAAAGCTACGGGAGCGGAATGCTACGTGAGCTATGCCAAGAGGGCGTCTTAATGCTACGGGAGCGAAAGGCTACGGGAGCCATGCCAAAGGGACCTTAAGGCTACGGGAGCGACGTCAAAAGAGCACATTGATGTGCTAACCTGTGAAGGAAAGCTTCAGACGGACATGAAGGCCGTGAGGGTCATGGTGTGATTGACTAGTGTGGGTCAATCACAAAGTTAGACACCAGAGGGTGCAAGTGCGGAGGCACTTTCCAAGTGAACACCGAATAGAGGTGAAGTGCAGAGGCACCCTTGGAAGATACTTGGGGGAGAAGTGCATGGGGCACGACTCCTTTTGAGAAAGGACTTCGAGGAAGTCCAACCCACAGGACAAAGGGAGCTGAAATAGGCATACCTGAGGAGGCAGACTCCGGGATGTCTTAAGCCATGATGTGTCATCGGGGACGATGACATTATGAGTGTGGGAGGATGTCACAACTCGCACTTTGGAGTTGTGATTTTGGCTAAGAACTGGTGAAAAAAGGTCCTTCTGATGGTCTGACGTAGAACTGTCTACTCGGGTAACTTGGGCTTTTTAATTTTAAGCATATATAAGGGGGGTATAGGTGATGAAAGCTCCGACCTACCTCCCCCATACGTGCTGCCACCGAGCCGTATAGAACGAGCTACCTTGGGGGCAACCTCAAGGGCCTGCCTAGATGACTCAAAGGAGTGTCAAAGGTACCCATACGAGTTAGGGGAACTCTATGGGCGGCGCGACGCCTTCGGGCTAGTGTTGGGCATCAAAGTGGTGCTGGAGGCTCGATGTGTGGGACGGCCAGCCCCGCGGGCTGCCGAATGTTGGAATGAGACCTCCGTACCGATTGGATACTTAACGCACCCGTCATAGGGGCATCATGTGTCGACTTGTGAGCATGGCTTGGGTTCAACCATGCAAGCAAGGGTCTGTTGGCCTAAAGGTGCAGTTGTGGGGCAACACTGCACTATTCGGGATGGAAGCGTGTCGCGAGGGAAATGTATGGGCATGGGCACGAAAGACGTGCATGACAATGGCCAAGGGCTAAAGGTTGCCTTACTCGGGCGACGCACGAGCTAGTCACGGATGCACTAGGCGAGTGTCAAGATTGAGGATTAGGCTATGCACGCGGGAGCGATGCTCAGTCTTGGGCGAGGGACAAGACATGTCCTAAGCCAATCCCCCAGGGGGCGCATGGATAGCGATCCTAAGATAAAGTGCCATGACATGTCTAGGGCCAAGGGCCTAGATATCTTACGGGCGGCACAAGTTGGGGCGAGCCTACGGGCGACCCCCACCAACAGGCACAGGATCGTGCTTGGGAATCCTGGGACAGGAAACAGGTTGGCCTGCAGCGAGGGGAACTGCGGGCGCTGCACGGGCGAGCAGGTGCCGCTACCCAATGTAAGGATTTGGGCCCGTGACATTGAGCCTGTTAAAACATCCTGCACAATTCTGGACATAGTAAGTATGCACAAGTGATCAGTCAAATTCAATGGGATTCTAAGATGGGAAGAAATATTTTACATTTTCTTATTGCGTCACTGACAGTCAATGTGGGAAGTCGCAAATGCGAAATGCGACAAATGTGTCACAAATGCAAACCTACCCATCCCAGGTACTACTTCGCAATTGCGACACTTGAGACCCCCTACTAAGATCGCAATTGCGATGCTGGTATTCGCAATTACGACATCAGATACACCAACACACCAGCAACCTGTTTCAGTTCAAAATCATTCTGAAACACGTCTGAAAGTCACCCGAGCCCTCGAGGCTCCAAATCAAATTTCCACACAAGTATTAAAATATCATAAGAACTCGCTCACGCGATCAAAACACAAAAATAACATCTAGAACTAGAATCGGACATCAAAACGCATGAATTTCAAATGAAAACGCAAGAACCTCTAGAATTGCAACCAAGTGTCCGAATCCTATCAAACCAACTCCAAATGATGACAAATTTTGCAGACAAGTTCCAAATAGCAAAATAGACCTATTCAAGTCCCAAAATCAAATTTCGAACCCGGTAGCCAAAAGGTATACAGTGAAACTTTTGAAGACTTCTAAACCTCAAATTGCCAATTTTCGGAAAAACAAGACAAATCAACCTAGGGACCTCCGGATTCGATTTTGGGCATACGCCCAAGTCCAAAATCATGATACGAACCTATCGGAGCCATCAAAATACCGTCCCGGAGTTGTTTTCACAAAGTCAAACTTTGATCAACATATCTAATTTAGGATTCTAAGTCCAGAACCAAAAAGTCCAAATCAACTCAAAACCTTTCCGGAATGAAATTAACTAACCTCGAAAGTCATAAAATCATAAATATACATGTGGGAAGCATCAAAGGAAAATTAGAGCTCAAATACACAAAACGATCGGTCGGGGCGTTGCATGGTAAGAGACTAAAGTTAAACAAGTCAAATATAAATTTTAGATCCACCTTTTCACAATAGTAAACCTTTTCTCTTGAAATACTGGATTCCCCTTAGTGGCACACTTGTTTAGCTTTTCACATAAACTACGTAATTCACAAAAAATTCAATTAATTTGATTAGAAGAATTTATGTACATTAAAGTGGGCCGAATTGTGGTTGAAAAAGGTTTTCATCTCAAATTTAAAAATCCAGGGGCAAGATTAGAAAGCCCAAAATATTGATAAATACAATAAATTAGCAACAGTCCAAAGACAAACTTATTAGTAGACTCCAACATTATTATGGGCCCAGTATAGTAGCTTACATAACTTGGCAACTGAAGGCACGCGTAGGATCTAAATAAAATAATATATCAGTTGATGAGCAAAATGGTCAATAAATTCAAATATTTTGTGGGAGCTACAATAATCAATACTTGTAGCCAATAGCATAGCTCCATTTTACTAAAATAACATAGATACCCTTATGATGAAACCGGAGGCAGCTCTCCTTTCAACCGGAGGCACCTTAAACTCCCTCTTATTAATAGCAAAATTTCTCCACCATCCATAAACTCAAACCCCACCTTAATAGTCCTTGCTACCCAATGAACCCTAATACAGAAACGCTCTCTACTTAGGCGACAAACAAGAACAGTAGCTGACCCGTCAAAAATGTTCATCGATCCATCGTCCGGTGGTGAAAAGCCACCGGACCAGTACCAACAATTGCGTCTATACACTGCGAACACAACCCAAGTAGGCGCCCGTATCGTTTCTTCCCCATATGCTGAAGAAATCAACAATGGTGGAAATACGTCTTCACCAAGAAATCGCCAGGACTTAGCTGACATACACTGCAATATTTCTGGGCCAAATCGACTGATTCAAAGCCATGGAGATTGCTCAGCACACCATTTACTATCAACCAACAATGTCTCAGACAACATCACAACAGGAGAATGCGATTCTGCACATGAGAACAATGTCGACAAACAGATGCTGGTCGCGCGAGGGGTTACGGATATCCAAACTGGTCAAAACCAATGCCAATCTACTCCATTTGATCTAGATACTGATCCCAACCCCTCAAACAACAACCACGATGAGAAACTTGATCCAAAATGGCAGAACACAGTATACACAGAATCAGACATACCACCTGTTTGACGAAATACCAGGGTTAGTTCTGATGTCAATTTAAATGAATATATGAATGGATGTGCTTCACAAAGTCATGTTGAGATTAGTCGTCATGAGAAATTGCAAGAACATTCAACAAAGAAGGGTGCTCAAAGGCAGATACCTACAACAACACATGTTGCCTATGCTAATTCTGATGATCAAGTTGTGATTGAATTGGATGGAAAAGAACTTGTTGGTGGAAGTCACCGGATTGCCCAATCTCAATTGCATAGTGAGGACCTTGATGCTCGACCAAATGCTGCCACTGCTGCTGTGATGTTAGATGACTGTGATGTTGATACTCCTTCAACTGCCCAACGATCACTTGAGCATTCTCTTGCTGACTGGGAGAAGCATGTCAAACCAACTACTACTGATCAACCACGCCCAACACAGCCATCACTAAATTTGCCAACATCTGATGTGTTAACCAATAATGAAAATGATCCCACACTGCCCCAGCCAACACACAGACCAACACCTTCGACCTTCCCTAAAATATCAACCAACTTTGATAAAAATCATGTTTCTCACTATAAAAAATAAGGTACCTACCACCATCTCAACAATCTCACTTGTAACTCGTCTCCCAAAGAAACTCCCTCTCAAGCACAGATACTCAATCAATCTCCTGCTTTAGCCCCTGCACACACATACCCAAATGCTACAGCTCCATCTAACAAACCGAAGTAGCAAAACAGTTCCAGTAGACAAAACAACCAGCCTCAGCACATTAAGACACCTATACCTATATTACTAAGTGACAATAATACTCAACCAAGTAAAATACCTTCCTATCCTACTCCATCACCTCCTACTATCACACAATCTCTAGCTACCAAATTACGAGCAAGGCAGGCTATGCAGATTGAACCAATGGAGTTCACAACTCCTAGAATAACTACCAAATAGGGTCAACCAACATTTTTTACTAGAAAGGATATACATGATCACACTTGCCAGCAGGTGCCTGTACACAATTGTAGGCAAGTTTCTAAATACAATGCCTAGAATGGAGCAGATTATGAGAAGTTTCATTGTCCAGACAGAACTCAGATGAGGAGTTAAGATACCTCATTCTAATGCTAAGACAGTTTACATCGACCTTGATAATGAGTATGATCACACCACTGTCTGGACCAAAACGTTCATGTACATTCAAGGTCAGAGAATGGAATTACAGGCTTGGACACCTACCTTTAATCCAAATGAGGATACTCCCATTGTCCCTATTTGGATTGTCATTCCAGAGTTTCCATGACATTTCTACTACAGATAGATTTTATCTGTTTTATTATCACCAGTTAGGAAGATTCTGCACCTTGACTTTGCTTCCATCCAAAAGACCAGGGGAAGTGTTGCCAAAGTAAGGATGCAAGTGGACTTAACCCAAACAAAGCCTCACCATGTTTGGCTTGGCTTTGATGAGGATCAAAATGTCAATGGGGATGACCAATGGTTGGAAGTTATTTATGAAGATGTCCCACTTTACTGCTTTCACTGCAGACATTTAGGACATGAAGACTACTACTGTTCCACAAGGAAAAAAGATGAGGAAGAAAAGAAGAAAACTGCTGCAAAATCATCAAACAACAATAACAACAAAACTACTCTCAGTGATACTACTAATAATGGATCACAACAACAACAAATTCAACTCATTATACTCCAAAATGATCAGAGTCCAAAACAAGATATGGGGGTACAACACCAAACTGAGGAACAACAGCAAATATCAAATCAGAAGACCAACAGGCATGAAAGATCAAATGGCACACAACAACAACAGGAGCAGATAATACAAGGGTAACATAAAAATCAGCTTTCACAGCCAACACTTGTGGAGAAAGACCAAAGTGCAGTACAATAGGCAAGAACAAACATCAATGCCACACCAAATCAGCAAACAAAGGATAATATTCCCAAGGAGCAATGTCAGTCTCAAAAGAAGAAGAATTTCAGAGGCATCAACAACAGAAGCAAACAACAGAAATTAAAACAGCCAAGTGTTCAAACAAGTGAAAAGCAACCCAACAACCTACACCAGATTTCAAATACAAATCCCAGATCCCACAATGATCATCCATATTCTTCTGAGGGTGTGCACAATCCACTACCAAATTACATTATTCATGTGGTTGAAAGAGAGAAAGGAAAGCAGGGTGAGCAGGAAACCCCTGAACTTGATCAATTGGGGGAGTCAGCAGGTTTTACATCTTCTCAGTTTTTGCATGTGACTGCTGCTGCACAGACTACATCTATGATGGACAACATAACACACACTTCTCCCACTAGAACATGTATATCTATTGAAACTATATCACATGTGGTGGAAGTTGCAGCCACTAATGCACAGGTTGCTATTACAGCTCAACAGAAGAAGCTTCCATCAATTGAATCCTACAAGCACCAACATAACTAGAGTATTGGCAGTGTGGAAAATCACAGCTCTAATCGTTAACATTTAGTGAATACTAGGGAACCCACTGCCAGTGGTACTGAATTAAAAGGGCCAGCTACAAAGGAAACCACAGCTTCCTGGGTTCAAAGGAGCTTTGGAACACAAAAGCCAGTCCTAAATGTTACCCTCAATCACCCATGTCAGAAAGTACCTTCGCAGACTTTTGGGGATTCACCTAACTCTACTAGAGGTGCTACAGAACTCTATAGCGATGAAGTGCAACAATCTGAGTTCAACCAACAAGTAAATACATGCCTCACAATTGAAGATCGGAGAGCCAACATAACTCTAGATCCACAAACAATTTAGCCATTATGATATCTATGAATAATGCACCACACAACAGTTTTTACCAACTATTGCTTGTAATCTGTTGGAAGTTTTGCCTAATGAGGAGAGTACTGATGCTGTAGAAGATCAAACAGCAAGATCAGCCTTACAAATTCTTGATGAGCATAACTACAATAGGGGACTTGACCATGTGGAGCTTGCAATTGTACAAAGGGAATATCCAGCAATTACCACTAATCCCATTGCTTATGCTTCACCTACTGGCTCTCCAATCCAGATCCATCTCAATGTTCTACTGATCTCTCCCAATCAGATTTTACATGATCTTATCACACACGAGGAACTGCCACTTGAAATTCATACAGCTTTGGTCGACAAACATCAGCTGGAAGATAAAGGAGAAGATGAAACCACTACTGGGAACTTCAAAGTTGTTTCAAGGGAAGGAGATTTATCACCTAGAATCTCACCCAGACATGGAAAGAAAGGCAAGAAGCAAACACATGCTAAGGAGCCACTTCTACCAACCAGGATCTTGCCCTAGAGGGCAACATCAACAACTAAATGATGGTTAAAATATTAATATGGAACATTAGGTCTATTAAGACTCGGCAGGCCTTTCAAAGAGTCATCAACATGCAAAAGGAACATAGTTTTTTCATTATAGCACTTATGGAGCCTTTTCAAAATCAGGGGTTAATTCACAAGTATAGGAGAAGGCGGGGATGGACACTGTTAACTCAAATATTAATGGGAAGATGTGGCTATTTTTGGATGCTATGGTAGAGTGGGAACTACTGACTAACACTGAACAGCAACTAACTATTAAGATATATCATTAAGATGTTGGGCGGCACATCATTATGACCTTTGTATATGCAAAGTGTTCATCACTAGACAGATTGGAACTGTGCAATAATCTGTATTACCTTGCTGCTAACATGGAATTGCCCTGGGTGGTTGGAGGGGACTTCAATGTTGTTCTTCATGAGGAGGAAAAAATAGGAGGATTACTAGTATATCTACCAGAAATTGAAGACTTTGCCTTTTGTATTAATTCTTCTGGTTTGTTTGACACTGGCTACAAAGGAAGTCCCTTCACTTTGTGGAATGAAAGATCAGATGTTGAATGTATATTCAAAAGGCTGGATAGGATACTAGCTAATCAACCTTTTCAGACTCTATTCCCAAACATAGAGGTAGAGCACCTTATAAGAACAGGTTCTGACCATGCTCCTTTGCTCATGAGTTGTACAGAAGAAGCTATGAAGTCTACTAAAACATTCAAGTTTCTCAACTTCTGGACTACTCATCACTCCTTCACTGAGGTGGTAAGGCAGAATTGGATAGCAAACTTTGTTGGTGATCCCTTTCTAATGTTCAAACAAAAGTTGAAGAGAGTTAAAACTGCACTTTCCCATTGGAGTAAGCTGATATTTGGTGATATTTTCAAACAGCTTGCCATTAGGGAAGATATTGTCAGGGTCAAGGAGATGCTTTTTGAAGAGAATCCGACAATTGAGAATAGAGCTGTGCTCCAAAAGGCATAAGCTGAATTGAAGAAATATCTTAGCATCGAGGAGCAATTCATGAAGCAAAAAGCAGGCATGCATTGGTTTGCTGAAGGTTATAGGAACAAAAGATTCTTCCACAATCATGTGAATGGAAAGAGACATAAACTTCAGCTCAGAAGAATTCAAAATGGAGATGGTGTGTGGTTGGAATCTCAAGCACTTATTTCTGAGGCTGCAGTTGATCATTTTCACAAACAATTCACACATGATGGAGATCCTACAATCTTTGAATTACTTAACAATGTACCACATATGGTTACTCAAGAGCAAAATATGGAACTGTGCAGATTTCCAACAATTGAAGAGGTTAAGAGAGCTGCCTTTTCATTAGGTGGAGATAATGCCAGTGGGCTTGATGGTTTTACTGGTTTGTTTTATCAAAGCTGTTGGGACATTGTAGGGGAGGACATCTTCAGGATGATAGAACAGTTCTATGTAGGCGCATCACTACCAAAATCAATCACTCACACTAACCTAATGTTATTACCAAAGAAACCACATCCCAAGCATTTTCTGATCTAAGACTGTAACGACCCGATCGGTTGTTTTGAGCATTTATGCTCTTTTCCACTATTTGAGGTCTTGCATAACTTTGTATGAGGTATTATGACTTGTGTGAATTATCGGTTTTAGTTTTAAGGTATTTCGGAGTTAGCTTGGAAGAATGAATTTCATGTTGGAAGCTTAAGTTGAAATAGTTGATCGGATGTTGACTTTTGTGTAAACGACCCCGGAATAGAGTTTTGATGATTCCAATAATTCCGTATGGTGATTATGGACTTAGGAGCGTGTCCAAAAAATTATTTGGAGGTTCGTAGTAGAATTAGGCTTGAAATGGCGAAAGTTGAATTTTTGGAAAGTTTGATCGGGGGGTTGACTTTTTGGTACAGGGGTTGGAATCTGATTCCGGAAATTAGAATAGGTTTGTTATGTCATTTATGACTTGTGTACAAAATTTGAGGTCAATCGGACTTGATTCGGTAGGTTTCGGTATCGAATGTAGAAGTTGGAAATTTTATAAAAGACTAAAGTTCAAGTGAGTTCGTACAAAACCCAACTTCAAATGAGCATAACTCTCATGATTCGAAGTTTTATATGATTTATTACCTATCAAATGAAAGATCTTTGAGTCTAGTTTCTAACGCTTTAAACCGTTTGTCATTTGGACATTCCTACTCAAAGCTATGACCAAATTACCAAAGGCTGGAAAAATACAATTATGCGACCAATTATGCGATCGCAAAATATTTATGCGATCGCAAAACTGCTTCTACGATCGCAAACTGGTCGCAGAATGGACCAGAAGAGCCCAGTTCTGGGAACCAATTTTGCGATCAACTTTGCGGTCCATTATGCGACCGCAGACCTGCTTTCGGAGGGTCAATTATTTTATTTTTATAACCCGATCCCATTTTGATAAATAGGATTTAGGACTCATTTTGGAGCAAAAATCTGACATTTTTAGAGAGAAGGGAGAGTGTTCTAGAGAGAGGAAGAAGCTCAAGTGCTTTGTTCATAAAGATCTTGTTCAAGCCTTGAAATCCAACAAGGAAATATCACAAGATTTTCACCCAAGAGGTAAGGTTCTAACCCCTAATCTTCAATTTCGAGTTTGGGTAAAGATGGGTGATTAAGAGTATGATTCTTGGGTATAATAGTATTATTTATACATATCAATAAGGTTTATGGAAAGAATGTTGAGTTCAAATGGGTAAAGATTTGAGGGTCGAGTTGATGTTGGAATTTAGTGAAATTCATATGATTCGACTCGTGGTTGGATGGGCGTTCATATTTTGTAAATTTTGTCGGGTTCCGAGACGTGGGCCCTGCGGGTAATTTTTGAGTTAATTTTGGATTTTATTGGAAAATTTAGTATTTCCTTATGGAATTAATTACAATAATTGGTATTGACTGAATCAAATTAATTGTGGCTAGATAAGAGGCTTTCGGAGACCAATTCTCGTGGCAAGGGCATAAGGGAATAAAGAATTACACGGGTTGAGGTAAGTAACAGTTTTAAATCTAGTCCCGAGTGTATGAAACCCCAGATTGTTGTATCATATGATTATTTTGGAGGTGACGCACATGCTAGGTGACGGGCGTGTGGGCGTACACCAAGGGAATTGTGACTTGGTCCATCCCGGGAAACTGTAAAGTTTAATAATTTATTGTTAGCTATATGCTCTCTATGTGTTGATAAAATCTGACTGTAAATCATGTTAGAAATCATGTTTAGGCTATGTGATAGTACTGTTGGGACCCATAGAGGTCGCGTACTTGTTGAATTGCCTGCTAAATTCTATATGTACTCAGTCTCAGTTTTTACTTGCACATTTTATCTTAGTCTCTGTTATTATTATTGATACATCATATCATTGTTGTTTAAGCTGATTTCATGATTATTGAAAGCCTGAGAGACTAGAGAGATTTATGACTGAGTGAGGCCGAGGGCCTGATTGTGAGATATTGATACTATAGCACGTGAGTTGTCCCTGCAGCACGTGAGTTGGCCCTGAAGATTCTTATATTATACTATAGCACGTGAGTTGGCCGTGTAGCACATGAGTTGGCCGTGCAGCACGTGAGTTGGCCATGCAGCACGTGAGTTGGCTATGCGGATCTAGATATTTATATTATGGCACGTGAGTTGTCCGTGCAGATTATAGCGCTTGGGCTGTAGGAGCCCCTCCGGAGTCTGTACACCCCTAGTGAGCGCGGGTACCCATTGAGTGTTAGTGATGAGGGCTGGGAGCCCAACGAGTGATGAGGGCTGGGAGCCTAGTGAGTGATTGTTGTCCTGAGAGGTTGTACTTGATTTCCATTTGTTGTTGCACCTAGTTGCTATCTATCATTGTTGTGAAATCTCTTAAAGATTTTATATATGGATTACATGAACATGAACTGTATAAAAATTGATTTGACATTAAACTGCCAGATTTGAAAGCATGTCTATTCCTTGCTGGAACTACTGAATATGAACTGTAGTTGTGTAGCTCGTCACTATCTTCAATTCTTTATTTATTATTGTTACTTATTGAGTTGGTTGTACTCATACTACACCCTGTACTTCGTGTGCAGATCCAGGTGTTCCCAGTCATAGCGGGTGTTGATTCTCTCACACAGTTGACTTTTTTTTGGAGATTCAGAGGTAGCTGTCGTGTTTTACAGACCTTGTCTCTTCTTCCCTATCTCCTTGTTTATTGTATTTGGTCTCAGACTATTATAGATCGTATTTTCCAGACTTGTATTCAGATTAGATACTCATGTACTCAGTGACACCAGGTTTTGGGAGTTGTTGTATCCGTAATTGTAAGATTTGTGGATTTTATTGAAATATTATATTTTCAAACTTAAGAGAAATTGTGGTTTATTGAGATTTTCGGCTTGCCTAGTATTGAGATAGGCACCATCACGACGGGTGAGATTTTGGGTCGTGACAAGTTGGTATTAGAGCTTTAGGTGACATAGGTCTCACGAGTCATGAGCAAGTTTAGTAGAGTCTTGCGGATCGGTACGGAGACGTCTGTACTTATCTTCGAGAGGCTGCCGAACCCTTAGGAAAATTTCACTTTCTTGTATTCTATCATGCGGAATTAATTCAGCTTGAAACATAACTCTTTGAATTCCTTCCATGCATTCGTATGCGCACATGAGCGCTCGGTATCAGTTGTGAATTGCCGGCTTATGATTCTATGAACGAGGTTCAAGATGTGTGTTCTGTGTTTTGGTGATGGGCCAGTCTGGAGGACTTAAGGCCAGGTTTAGACTGCAGCTTAGGCTCGGTAGCTTCAGTTGTAACCTGTACATTTGGACTCATATGTCCGGTAATATCCCTAAGAGTGAAATTTGTGGCTCGATGAGCGATGGAATGGCTTTGTGATGAGTATGATGTAACTACGGGATGTGTTAAGACGATTTGAATGTGACGAGATGTGTTTCCTTGAAATGTAAAGGAAGGCCATTGGGTGCTTTATTTTTGTTTTGATGTGATGTACAATCTCGAGTGTGAATGTTTTGAGAGATCTTTCACGTTGTTAAATGTTGGGGCAAATTAAATTCTCGTGTCTGGTTAATGAGTTTGGATTTAGAAAGATTAAGTGATTTCATAGTAATTGTAGCTGCGAAAAGGTATAACAAGATGCCAATTTGAGACTAAGCAGGTGGGTTATCTCCTACGCAGTAATCTATGTAGGTGTGTTCCTTATGATGTGAATAGAGATTTTCTTTTCTGCCAGCGGGGCGTATGTGTTGAGACTTGAATTTGAACCTGGTTGAGAAAGTTGACTTGAGTGTTAAGAGAATGAATGCGAGATTAGCGGATGATTGGGGTATTTTTTGGTTGGTGTGTCTTGAGCTTGAGAAGAATTTTTGTTGAACTGACTGCGGTATTAAGAAAGTAATAAAATATGGGTATTGTGAGTTATCAAATATTTTAATCTATGGCTTTGTGCCAAGTGGGGGGGGGCCTGCTATTAACAATTCAATTCATGGTTATGTGTCAAATTATTTGTTTTGGTCTGAAGTATACTTGGGAATCAGTGATGACTTGCAGAGGTGGATTTCGAGAATGACTCGAGTAAGGAGATTTCTGGATACGGGTTATATTGCACTTTATGAGTATATGAACATCATGGGATGAGTGAATTGTTATTTATAAATGATTTAGTGTGAACGGAGTATGAATTTGATAGGTGGTAATAAGGCAAGGTTACTTATTTGAGTGTTGATTGTGCTAAAGGAGTACATGTCTTTCGGCCCGTTTGGGACAGAGTAAATTAGATGTGAGCAGAGTGGATGACTATCGAGAGGGTTTTAATGGATTCAAAATATATATGTGGAAATTGAAATTGTTTTTTTTTCGAATATGTATATCACTAGAATCAGTTACTTACATTGGATGGTATCGGGATGTGCGGTAATTCTATTTGACTATGGATTCTACATTTCAGTATAAGAAAGGAAAGCGGAACAATTTTAAATTCGCATAAGTTATTTTCAGAATGAGTATTACGGTTGGGGTATCTATGAAGGTGCTTAAGAAGAATACAATGGCTTATGGGCCTTAGGGCGGTGTAGTTTTATGTTAGGATGTCTTGTAGCGAGCTTTAGGTAAAGTAGTAATGTTCTGACAAGGAGAAATGGTAACTTGAGGATAATCCAGAAGAAACTTGGAGAAAATAGGACAAACGGGTAACATGCTGGATCAGTATGGTAATGGTATGCTCGGCTCTTTTAGTTCTTAAGATGAGGTGGGGCTTTATAGGTGTTTTGTGGCAATACTCTCGAATTTGGCAACCTGTGTGGCTTGGCGGAGTTAGAAGAATTCGGTTCTAATCGCTTGGTTTGTGCAAATAGGTTTCGAAGAGTTCTCAATGGTTTTTACCACGGTTTGAGGAGTATATTTCCTGATGGTGTGAGGAATATGTGGCGTATTGGGATTTTCTCCGGGTGGAGATCAAGTGGAAGGTTTCTGATTGACCGGGTATGTATTCTGCTTGTGACTTAGAGTGATTATGAGGTTCTTGTACTCTTCACAGGATGGCATGGTAGACACGGTGTATTGTGTGGGATTGAGATTTACTTGTACAAGGTGACAGTTCAGTCTTGAAGAGAAGGTAATGGACGCTGGACAGCATGGTCAGTTTAAGATATTTCGATGAATGTTATAACTGCTCGGTAATTCCTGAGAAGGGTGCGCATTTCAAAAGGCGCATTGTGTTTTGACTTACAAATGTTTTGTTAGTATTGTGATACTCACCTGGTTGATAGACTGATGATATTCAAATTAATGCTATGTGGCACGGAAGAATTAAAAGTATTCCTCGTGGAATAATCGTGCATGGAAAATGTGTTAGTCATTCGAGTGCTGGAGTTAAGATCAGTTACGGTGATTCATGTGTTCGATGAATTTGGAGACTGGGAGTTCTCAGAAGTATATTGTTTCGGGGTTGTGACCTATTTGGCGTGACTATTTTATTTAAAACTTGGTGGAGGCACTAGTTGCGTTAATTATTTGTGATAGCTATGCGCTATGAGTGCGCATATATGTGAGGTTTGAGCCCGTGTGCAGTCACTATAGCAAATATTCATACTCGGAAGAATGCTTAGGCTATTATATGCCTAGAGTTGACTGTTAAGCGTAAACTTATAACGTTTCCCGTGTTCGTATCTTTGTTGAGAACTATCTGGGCTATACTTGAGGTTACAAAGAAGATGATTCCCTAAATAAACGGGATAGTTACTAATTCTGCATTAAAAAAAAATTCCGATTTGGAGTGTGATAGCAGACTTTGCACGTGCTTACACTATGGCGTGCTATTTCTACCAGTCCAGGAGCATGAGAATCTTATTTCATTATCATATATAAGTGTACTTGTTTAATTGCTCATATATGATATGTTGGGACTAGAGGCCTGTGACCATGCCGTGCGATTCATATTATTGGCACGTGAGTTGTCCGTGCCATGTGTGGGAATTTTATTTCTATAATAATTTATCTGATCTATTAATTTCCTTCCTCTACAATTGTGCACATGCACCTACGGTTATCCTCTTCACGAAATTTGAGGAGTTGGTTGTAATATTGCGGTTGTGGTGGTGCTTGTGAAACTTGCAATACGGTTCTCTTCCTTGAGACATCTCCCATATTTGGGTACACGGAGTGCGCAGTGGTGGGTTAAGTTATATTGATGTGGCGTGTTTGTGGGATAGTTGTGTTTAATAAAATAAAGTCGTTGGACCTAGAATGGGTACTATCAAGCTTGATTATGGTATATTCGGGAGAATAATATTGAAAGTCAGCTTAGGAGAGGATTGTGGTTCTGGTTAGGGCGAGAGAGCTCCATGACTAGTTGATCTGATGAGTGATTATGAGTTTTTGATTGTTTCTTTCATCTTTGGCAGTGTACGAAGGTTTTGAAATGAGGTTCTGTTGAATGTAGGGTTTTATACTAGTACTTGCTTGGTCTGAAGTAGTTACTGTGATCAGGAATGATGCTACGAGCGGACGAGTTGTGTAATATGATGGGTGATTATATCCGTGATTATAGTTATAGTTCAATGTAGCTTGTTCAGACTCATACAGTGTGTAAATGTAAGATTCGTGTCTTGAAAAGAAATTCTGAAGGTTGGGAATTGAATTCCAAGGTTTTTGGGCTAAGGTTAAATTAAGGATTTTCAGTCGTATTGTGTTGTCAGACCTATGTGGAATAGGGTGACATGGGATCACCCCCGGGTACATGCGTCGTTAGATAGGATAGTGATTTAAAGGCTTAGGAACAACTCTTGGCACGTTCGAGGACGAACGTATATTTAAGTAGGGGAGATTGTAACGACCCGACCGGTCGTTTTGAGCATTTACGCTCCTTTCAACTATTTGAGGTCTTGCATAACTTCGTATGATGTATTATGAATTGTGTGAATTATCGATTTTGGTTTTAAGGTATTTCGGAGTTAGCTTGGAAGAATGAATTTCATGTTGGAAGCTTAGGTTGAAATAGTAGATCGGATGTTGACTTTTGTGTAAACGACCCCGGAATAGAGTTTTGATAATTCCAATAATTCTGTATGGTGATTATGGACTTAGGAGCGTGTCCGTAAAATTATTTGGAGGTCCGTAGTAGAATTAGGCTTGAAATGGCGAAAGTTGAATTTTTGGAAAGTTTCACCCGGGGGAGGGGAGGGGGGAGGGGTTGACTTTTTGGTATCGGGATCGGAATCCGATTCCACAAATTGAAATAGGTTTGTTATGTCATTTATGACTTGTGTCCAAATTTTGAGGTCAATCGGACTTGATTCGATAGGTTTCGGCATCGAATGTAGAAGTTGGAAATTTCATAAAAGACTAAAGTTCAAGTGAGTTCGCACAAGATCCAACTTCAAATGAGCATAACTCTCATGATTCGATGTTTTATATGGTGTATTACCTATCACATGAAAGATCTTTGAGTCTAGTTTCTAACACTTCAAACCGTTCATCGTTTGGACATTCCTACACAAAGTTATGACCAAATTACCAAAGGCTGGAAAAATGCAATTATGCGACCAATTATGCGATCACAAAATAGTTATGCGATCGCAAAACTGCTTCTGCGACCGCAAACTGGTCGCAGAATGGACCAGAAGAGCCCAGTTCTGGGCACCGATTTTGCGATCAACTTTGCGGCCCGCATACCCATTCTGCGGTCCATTATGCGAATACAGACCTGCTTTCGGAGGGTTAATTTATCTATTTTTATAACCCGATCCCATTTTGATAAATAGGCTTTGGGACTTATTTTGGAGCAAAAATCTGACACTTTTAGAGAGAAGGGAGAGTGTTCTAGAGAGGAAGAAGCTCAAGTGCTTTGTTCATAAAGATCTTGTTCCATCTTTGAAATCCAACAAGGAAATATCACAAGATCTTCACCCAAGAGGTAAGGTTCTAACCCCTAGTCTTCAATTTCGAGTTTGGATAAATATGGGTGATTAAGAGTATTATTCTTGGGTGTAATAGTATTATTTATACATATCAATAAGATTTATGGAAAGATTGTTGAGTTCAAATGGGTAAAGATTGGGTTGAAAATGGTAGAAATCTCCAAAGACTTTAATTGAAGATTTGAGGGTCGAGTTGATGTTGGAATTTAGTGAAATTTGTATGATTCGACTCATGGTTGGATGGGCATTCATATTTTGTAACTTTTGTCGGGTTTCGAGACATGGGCCTCGCGGGCGATTTTTGAGTTAATTTTGGATTTTATTGGAAAAATTAGTATTTCCTTGTGGAATTAATTACAATAATTGGTATTGACTAAATCGAATTAATTATGGCTAGATACGAGGCTTTCGGAGACCAATTCTCGTGGAAAGGGCATAGCGAAATAAAGAATTACACGGGTTGAGGTAAGTAACAGTTTTAAATCTGGTCCTGAGGGTATGAAATCCCTGATTGTTGTATCATGTGATTATTTTGGAGGTGACGCACATGCTAGGTACGGCGTGTGGGCGTGCACCGAGGGGATTGTGACTTGGTCCGTCTCGGGAAACTGTAAAGTTGAATAATTTGTTGTTAGCTATATGATCTCTATGTGTTGATAAAATCTGACTGTAAATCATGTTAGAAATCATGCTTAGGCTATGTGATAGTACTGTTGGGACCCACAGAGGACGCGTACTTGTTGAACTGCCCGCTAAATGCTATATGTACTCAGTCTCAGTTTTTACTTGCATATTTTATCTTAGTCTCTGTTCTTATTATTGATACATCGTATCATTGTTATTTGGGCTGATTTCATGATTATTGAAAGCCTGAGAGACCGGAGAGATTTATGACCGAGTGAAGCCGAGGCCTGATTGTGAGATATTGATACTATAGCACGTGAGTTATCCATGCAGCACGTGAGTTGGCTGTAAAGATCCTTATATTATACTATAGCACGTGAGTTGACCGTGCATCACGTGAGTTGGCCGTGCGGATCCTTATATTATACTATAGCACGTGAGTTGGTCGTGCAGCATGTGAGTTGGTCGTGCGGATCCAGATATTTATATTATGACACGTGAGTTGTCTGTGCAGCACGTGAGTTGTCCGTACAGATTATAGTGCTTGGGCTGTAGGAGCCCCTTCAGAGTCTGTACACCCCCAGTGAGCGCGGGTGCCCATTGAGTGTGAGTGATGAGGGCTGGGAGCCCAACGAGTGATGAGGGCTGGGAGCTCAGTGAGTGATTGTTGTCCTGAGAGGTTTTACTTGATTTCCATTTGTTGTTGCACCTAGTTGCTATCTGTCATTGTTGTGAAATCTCTTAAAGATTTTATATATGGATTACATGAGCATGAACTGTATAAAAATTGATTTGACATTAAACTGCCAGATTTGAAAGCATGTCTATTCCTTGCTGGAACTACTGAATATGAACTGTAGCTGTGTAGCTCATCACTATTTTCAGTTCTTTATTTATTATTGTTACTTACTGAGTTGGTTGTACTCATACTACACCCTTCACTTCGTGTGCAGATCCAGGTGTTCCCGGTCATAGCTAGTGTTGATTCTCTCACACAGTTGACTTTGTTTTTGGAGATTCAGAGGTAGCTGCTGTGTTTCGCAGACCTTTTCTCTTCTTCCCTATCTCCTTGTTTATTGTATTTGGTCTCAGACTATTATAGACCGTATTTCCAGACTTGTATTCAGATTAGATGCTCATGTACTCAGTGACCCCAGGTTTTGGGAGTGGTTGTATCAGTAATTGTAAGATTTGTAGATTTTATTAAAATATTATATTTTCAAACTTAAGAGAAATTGTGGTTTATTGAGATTTTCGGCTTGCCTAGTATTGAGATAGGCGCCATCACGACGGGTGAGATTTTGGGTCGTGACAAAGACAAATAAGTTTGAGCAACTTTATCAACAAGGTTATCTCCAGAGTACTGCATGACATTTTGGAAAACATCCTCCCTTCACTCATTTCTTCAAACCAAACTGGATTTCTGAAAGGAAGAAGAAAATTTGAAAATATTTTGCTTACACAGGAAATAGTTATAGATATAAGGCTAAGAGGAAAACCTGCTAATTTCGTCATTAAACTTGACATGGAAAAGGCCTACGACAGGGTATCATGGAAGTATCTTCTTCATACTCTAAGAAATATGGAATTTTCTGAACACTACATAACTGTGATTTGGAACTTACTGGCAAACAATTGGTACTCAGTTCTAGTGAATGGCCAATCTACTGGATTTTCAAGTCAACAAGAGGGGTTAAGCAGGGAGATCATCTTCTGAGGTACTGTCAAGATCAATGAACAAACTGTTCGAAGACAAGAAATTCATTGGCTATGGAATGCCAAAATGGACTGAACCATTGAATCATTTGGCATATGCTGATGATACAATCATCTTTGCCTCTCCTGACGCATACTCATTGTATAAAATTGTTGAAGTTCTCACACAATATGAGCATACCTCAGGTTAACTGATCAACAAAGATAAGAGTTCATACTACATGCACAACAATGTGGTAGACCAACTATTTCAGAATGTAGCTTTAATCACTGGTTTCCAAAAAGGTAAGTTCCCCTTAACCTACCTAGGATCTCCAATATTCTACACAAGGAGAAGAAAAGAATACTATAATGACTTAATTCAGAAAATAAAACAAAAATTCATTCCTGGAAAGGAAAGCTGCTGTCTTTTGGAGGCAAATCCACTCTCATCTCCGGTGTTCTCTAGAGCTTACCTACACACATCCTATCTATTCTTGATCCTCCTAAAAATATCATTGAACACTTGCATAAGTTATTTGCTAGGTTCTTTTGGAGTACAAAGGAAGAGGGCAGGAGTAGGCACTGGACAAAATGGCAGAATCTATGCCTTCCAAAGGAGGAGGGGGGAATAGGTTTCAGATCCTTGTTTGATATTTCTAAATCTTTCTTTGCCATGCTGTGGTGGAGATTTAGGACATCAAAATTATTGTGGTCCAACTACATGTGGAATAAATACTGCAAAAAGGATCTTCCAATAACTGTACAATTTAGGAATGGATCTCGTGTTTGGAATCCAACTAAACAAGGTTTCAAGTTTTAAATACTAAAGGTTACATTCTTTTCTTTCAAGAATCAACCCCTCTTTCAATCTTCTAGATTAAAGTCTTCCACTATTTGTGTTGTTATAATTTTGAAAACGGATCAAGAGTAATCTGAAGAAGTTGGGTCGGTATAGCAATGGCTTGGATTAACATGGTAATATAAATGATCATTTTATTTGATATAATAGGGCATTACAGACACATTTGTTGTAGGAATTTTGGGTTTGGCAGTTTGCCCGACTTGGTGGACTAGGAGAGACTCAGTTTCAATGGTTTGATTATTGTGTAAGTGGGTTCTAAGAGCTCAAGGACTATACTAATTCTGACATAGAGTTGATAATAAGATTCTTGTACACATGATTAATGTGGTGAGTCACCTGAAGTTTGCATTGTTTTGCAAAGGTCATGGTTCATCTTCGAGAAAAAGGATTGGGATCAGAGATAGCACATATGATTTGAGTTGCTTAAGAAGTATATTCTTACCGATTAAAAATCACTAGGAAAGGGAATGTGTTGTAGAGGTTGCTTGATGATGGGGTCTATAGACAATTCGATTAATCCATATGGGAATAGTGTGATATTTAGTCGTTGAGGTTTGAATTTAATTGCCTAACATAGAAGGATTGATGGAATTGCACATTTCTTGGTGCTCGCAGTGCGAATTCATAGTTGTATTTGAATGGGCAGGTAGGAGTCACTAGAATTCATAGAAGTGTGTTAATGGTTAGATAGTTAGTGGTATGTGTCTTGGATGGTTGACTTGCGAAGATTTCTTCTTGACGGAGCTCATGGTTCATGGTATTTGATGTGCTGTGGTCTTCCTAAGTATAGTAAAATTATATTTAAGGAGTACGGTTCAAGAGGTTGTTGGTATTATTTTTGTGTATTGGGATGATGAACAAGTTAACTAAAGACTTTAGAGACTCAAAGATTTGAATATTCGATGCATTGGGTTCCACAAATTTATAGCAGGTCACAAGTGAATGGCACTGATGGAGGAACATAGAGAAAAATTGGGTCCTTATTATCTTATGGAAGGCTTATTACCTACTTTAGAAAAATATTTAATCAATTTGGGTATGTACTGGTAGGACTGTTAAGGATGTGCATTCTACGGCGGGTCAGATTGGCTTATACAACATAAGGTGTCATATGGATTTGTCATCCAGAAAGGTTTATATTTATATGGGATCCTTTCTACCATCAGATTCGATAGAATGATAGCTCACTATGTGAGTATGGCAGTTATGATCGATGACTTGGTAAACAAGTTGAGTTCCATTGAGTTTGCTTAATTGTTGCATAACACACCGATGGAGTAAGTTATATAGATACTCATAGTTTTGTTGAGAATGAACACCACCATCAGAGGGAGTCGTTGGGCGATAAGTTATTTTTCCATGGATTTTTTATATTTGGGGTTATTGCTTGTATGATACACATACCATGATAGTTAAGGTTTTATGTGGAACTTGGTATGACTTATTGGTTGATGAAGCTAACAGGCCTAGAATTAGCACGGTCGGATTTGGATAAGGTATATTTGGAAGAAGAATGCTTTTAGGAAGCCTAGAACAGACAATAGTTCTTACTAAATGAGAGAGAGCCATGACTTATTGATATTATGGGTGGTCATGAATTTATACAGGTTTCTTTTATTATTTGTGGTGTTGTGAAGGCTTGCAACAAAGATCTATTTAATATGAGGTATTTTACTGATACCGGGTTTTGAAATGAGCAGTTATTGGGATCAGAAGATATTTGTATGGGTATATGAGTTATTAGATATATCATGTAATTACATCATAGAAGTAAATTTATGACTCGATACAGATTGTTGGGATTGATACAGTGAATATATATAACAATTGAATATTTGAGGATGTTTCAGATATTAAAGTTGGATTTAAAGGCTTACAAGATAAGGTTGAAAGAGGAATCTTCAGTCAGGATGTGTTAATGGATTTATATGGGTGAAGGTGACATAAGATCGAACATGTGTGTAAGTAGGGGAGAATGTAAAGTTTCAGCATATCGTTCTGTAATTTGAGATTTTTTGTAGGTCCATTGGATATTTTTATGACTTGCGGGTGTAAGTTATTTTGTTACCTAGAGGTTTGGGTGTGATTTAGAATACTTAGTTCCTAAATAGAAGCTTTAAGTTGAAAAAGTTGACCAAAGATTAACTTTTTGATAAACGGGCTCAGAATATTTTTTTTGATGTTTCTGGTATATTGTTATGATGATGAATATTTTTTTTGATGTTTCTGGTATATTTTTATGATGATTTTGTACTTGTACGTATGTTCGGATTGGGCTTTGGATGTTTCTAGAAGAATGCAACATCATTTGTCGAAAGTTGGAAATATGAAGAACTTATGAGTTCATAAGTTTGATCAAGAGTTAACTTTAAAGTTATCGGACTCTGATTGGTGTTCTGAGATTTGAATAGATCTATATAGTTGAATTGAACTTGTATGCAAAATCTGAAAATAATTTGAGATGTCTAAGTGTGACTCAGACGCTCTTTTGAATGAATGAGGACTTTATGACTTAAGAGAGCTTCTATGTGTGCTTTGACTTTTGATTCTTAGATGTGGTGATTCGGTATGTGTTTTGAGACATTTCACAAGTTTGTATAGTGTTTTTGGACTTGTTTGAATGTTTGGATGGGGTCTTGGGGGGGGGGGGGCTCAGGTGAGTTTCGAACCACTCGGATCATATTTTAAAATGCAAAAACATGTCTGGAGCAAACAGGTTATTGTGCGCACTTTTAATGACCAGATTTGGGATATTTAGCTATAAGACATGCACTTTTATCCACCAGATTCATATTCTATATTGGGTATTATTTTTTTATAAGCTCATTTCACGATTTTTGGGGCTATGGAACTTGGATTGAGACGATTTTGAAAGAGGAATTCACTCAAAATTCATGGATAAGTATGTTTACATTATATTTGATTATATATTGTGACTCCGCATTGATTATTACACCTAAATCAAGGGTTTGAATAGCAGAAATTCAGTTTTTGGCTTGAAACTTAAGATGGTGAATTTTGGAGATTTGAATATGAAATTGAAGTCGAATTTTAGAATAAATTATATATTTGGATTTAGAGATGAATGGTTCATGGGCACTTGGTCTTGGTTGCGAGTTTTGCGAGGGCCAAGTTGAATTTTGTTGACTTTTTAGAATTTTTTCAAAGATTAAAGCTTTATTGATTGAGAATGCTTCCTTAAGCATTTTTTGACTTTCATGAATGATATTTAACTAGGTTTTGGGTAATTGGAGGTCAAGAACATACAAAAAGGTGGGATTTGCGGCAAAGGACTAGCCCTGAGAAGGTATTGTAACGACCCAGCTGATTGTTTTGAGTATTTTAGCCCCCTTCCCTATTTATTGCCTCATATATTTTATATTGGAAGCTAAAGATGAAAGAGTTGACCGAAGTTTGACTTTTGTGTAGATGACTTCATAATGGAGTTTAGATGGTTTTGATAGCATTGTATGGTGATTTAGGACTTAGGAGCATGTTCAGATATTGATTTGGAGGTCCGTAGGTCATTTTCACTTGAATTTGAGAAAGTTAGAAAGTTGAAGGTTTGGAAGGTTGAGAAATTTCACTGAGAGTTTATATTATTGATATCGGGGTCAAATTTTTATTTCGAAAATTGAAATAGGTCTGTTGTGTCATTTATGACTTTGGTGCAAAATTTGAGGTCAATCGGAGTTGGTTTGGTATGAATCGGCATTAGTTTTGGAAGTTGGATGTTCATGGTTTCAATAGGTTTGAATTGGGTTTCGATTCGTAGAATCGATGTTATTTATGAGATTTTAGGCCTCAGGTAGGTTCGTTATGTGTTTTAGAACTGGATGGCGTTCTTGGATGGTATCCTGGATGCCCCGGTTATGATTCAGATTAAATCCGAAACCATTTGAGACTTGGTAGGAAATTTCCCAGCGGAACATCTGGTGCAATCGCATCTGCGCATTTTGGGCCGCAGGTGCGATACTGCAGAAGCGGCCCGAGAGCCGCAAAAGCTACTTTGGGCTAGGTGCGTTGTGACCGTAGATGCGGTCCTTTCTTCGCAAAAGCGGGCTCGCAAAAGAGAGCCATCGTCCGCAGAAGCGGTTTGTGACCGCAGAAATGGAAGGTCGTGGCATAAGTAAAAAACGCACCTGCGACAGAATTTCCACAGGTGCGGTGACCCAGATGCGGCTATTGGTCCGCAGAAGTGGAACCACTTGGCAGAAAAGGGGCAGATCGAGGGTTTGTTCCCATTCTTCATCTTTTGAGTTAGAGACTTTTGTTTTGGGCGATTTTGAGAGAGATTTTAAAGGAGTTGATCGGGTTAAGTGATTTGAATAAGATTTGATTACTATACATGAATCCATCATTATTTTTGCCATTTAATAAGTGTTTTGAGTTGGAAAAATTAGGAAAATTTGTGAAAACATTCATAAACTATATTTTGAGGATATGAAGGTCGATTTGAGGTCGAAATTGAATAATTTTAGTATGATTGGTCTCGTTATTTAATAGGTGTTCGGATTTTGAATGGTTGGTCGAGTTCCGAGATGCGGGCCCATGGTTGACCTTTTGAATTGACTTTTTGATTTTCTTTAAAGATTGTAACTTTATTATCTGGAATAGTTTTCTATGGTTTGTATTGAAGGTATAAAGTTATTTTGGCAAGATTCGAGTCGGATATTCGCGGAAAAGGCTTACTAGTGGATTGAGTTAGCATTTTTGAGGTAAGTATCTTGCCTAACTTTGTGTGGGGAATTACTCCTTAGGATTGGAGTTGTTTTGTGTCATTTGTGGTACGTGAAAGCCATATACTCAAGGTGAAGAGTGGGTACATGGGCTATATGTGGTAACTGACCAGTTTAAGGTAAGTAGATTCTTTTCATGCCTTAATCGGATTGTCATAACATGTCATATCTATCATCGTTAATCCATCCTTACATGCTTTATTTGACATTGTTAATACTTGTCCCGTCTCGTACTTGTTATCTTCCCTTACATGCTTAGTTGAAGTTACTGTTTCCTTATTGCCTTGTTAATTATTGATTGTTGAGTTACTTTACTTGAAGTTGTTATTTCTAGGAATATCTATTTGTTGAGTTTTGGTGTTGAAGTTGTTAAAGTCGTGATCACATTGAGGCAAAGCTATAAATTGTTGGAATACCATTCTTGTTGAGCTATTTTCTTTCAGTTGCTATTATTGAGACTCTTGTACACATTGTAGTTGAGCCATGGGCTATTTGTTGTGGAAACATTGTTATTGTTGATTATTTTGACAAGTTGTGTTATTTGGGCACTTGAGGTGCGAGTTATGATATGTTGTGATATTGATACGCATGCGGTGGTATAAGGAGAGGGGTTGATATACATGCGGTGATATAAGGTGGGCTTGATACGTGTATTACTAGTAGGGGAACTACTTGAAGCCACGCGGTGTGATAAGGTGGGCTAAAATGCGGGTAGTTATGGGAAAAATGATTTTTCAAAACTAAATGTAAGGCTCCCGCAGTGAGATAAGGTTAGATTGTGATTGTGATTTTGAAATGAGATTATGAGACGGTACCTCGGTTGTGATTTTTTGTTATTGCCTCATTTTCCTCGTGTTCATTCATACACTGCATTATACTTGTTCAATTTCTTTTTCTTATCCTAGTAGGTGTCTTGACCCGACCTCGTCGCTATTCTAGCGAGGTTAGGCTTGGTACTTACTGGGTACCATTATGATGTACTCATAAAATACTTCTACACATCCTTTTGTGCAAATCCAGGTACCTCATACCAGGCTAGGCACCAATAAGTTGAGCTTCCATAACAGAGACATCAAGGTATACATACCGGCATTCGCAGGCCTCGGAGTCACCCTCTGTCATTGTTTTTCTATTGCATACTCCTTATTTAGATGGTGACATATTAGAGATGTTCCGTATACTCATGTAGATATTATGACTCAATCTCACCAGATTTTAGGAGTTATTGTCAGTTGTATTGTGGAGTTGCTTTTATGATAGCTGGTTGGTTTTAAATTTGAAGTTTTATTATTATTTCTATTATTTCTCCATGTATGTTAGTATTACCTAGTCTTAGGGACTAGGTGCCATCATGACATCATACGGTGGGAGATTGGGGTCGTGACAAGTTCGTATCATGGTTCTAGGTTCATAGATGTTACGAGTCATAAGCGCATTTAGTAGAGTCTTGCGACTATTGAACTGTTAGGAAACTTCACTTATTTGATTGCTTATTGTGTGAATTTATTGACTTCGAAAATTCTGAATTTTTGTCTTTCTATTCTCTCACAAATAGTGATGAAACGCACCACTGGATCCATGATAAGACACTCGCGCCCCCTGCTGGCCCGCGAGAGGCTGGGGCCGTGGCAAAGCCCGAGGAGGGGCACTTGGTGTAGCCAGAGCACCTGCCTGAGCTGCGACAAAGGAGCCACCAGTAGCTGCAGTAGGGGGCAGGCACCTGAGGGGCCTGTTGCCACCCCTGCACTCCAGGAGACCCTCACACAGTTCTTGAGCATGTTTGGTACTCTAGCTCAGGCAGGTTTGATTCCACTTGCACCAACCACATCTCAGGCTGGGGAGGAGCTCAGACTCTCGCGGCCCGTACCCCAGAGTAGCGGATCCATGTTGACAAGGTTCTAGAGGTTATACCAGTGCAGCCGGTTGTTCCAGTTCAGCCCAAGATTAGGGCAATAGCATTTCAGGAGGAGCAGCTTAGACTTGAGAGGTATAAGAAGTACCATCCTACTGCTTTCAACGGCCTAGCTATAGAGGATGCACAAGGTTTCCTAGAGAAGTGCCACCGTAGTATCCGCACCATAGATATTGTTGAGATGAGCGAGGTTGCTTTTACTACATTCCAGCTGTCTGGAGCAGCTTATCAGTGGTGGCGGGCTTACGAGGAGGGTAGCCCGGCCGATGCAGCTTCACTCACATGGGCTCAATTTTTAGAGATATTCTTAAGAGAGTTTGTTCCCTAGATCCTTGGGGATGCATGGAGCACGGAGTTTGAGCAGTTGCGCTAGGTACCATGATAGTGTCAGAGTATGCTGTCAGATTTAGTGAGTTTTCCAGACATGCACCTCCCTTGGTTTCTACAGTTAGAGAGTTGGTCTGTCAATTTATCGAGGGGCTTAGATTCATCATGGCTCAAGAGTTGGAGATAGATACCCCATATCAGTAGGTGGTAGAGATAGCACAGAGATTGGAGGGTATGCGGGGTCGTGAGAGAGAGGACATTGAGGCCAAAAGGCCTCGAGATTCTTGCAGATATAGTGGTGTCCGTGCCCCAGTTGTAACCCGTCATGGTAGAGGCTAAGTGAGTCGTCTAGTTCATTCTGCACTTCTAACTTCTAGTGATACTCCGGTTACTTCCAGGCCTCAGGTTTCCCATTATGAACCGCCACTGTCTAGTGCACCTCCTACACGGGATGCTTTCAGCAATCAGTCCAGCCGACCAGGCCCGAGCCAGTTTCAGCAGCCACGTCCTCCGAGAGCTTGTTTTGAGTGTGGTGACACTCATCATATGGTGAGGGACTGCCCCAGAATTAGTAAGGGTGCACCCCCACTGACTACTCAGGCTCCACTTATTCCACAACGTCCCCAAACCTCTTAGGCCGTAGTTACTGCTCTAGTTGCCGCTCCACCACCACAGCCAGCTAGAGGTGGAGCTCAGGCGGGTAGGGGTCGCCCTTGAGGGGGAGGCCAGGCCAGATGTTATGCTTTTACGGGTAGGACGAAGGAGGTTGCATAAGATGCAGTTATTACAGGTATTGTTTCGGTTTGTCTAAGAGATGAATCAGTCTTATTTGATCCAGGATCCACTTTCTCATATGTATCATCCTACTTTGCTCTGTATTTGGGGATATCTTGTGATTCTTCGAGTTTTACTGTTTATGTGACCACTCTTGTGATAGATTCTAATGTTGTTGATTGTGTATATCGGTCGTGTTTAGTTGTTATTGGTGATTTTGTGACCAGAGTTGATCTATTATTGCTCAGTATGGTAGACGTTGACGTTATCATGGGCATGGACTGGTTCTTGAAGTGGAGGGGTAATTTGGATTATGTTCCTAGCAGGGTTTTGTCCTTCCTTAAGGTGAGTAGATCTTTCAAAAGCTAAAGACTGCTTTGACTTCAGCCCCAGTATTAGTATTGCATACGGGTTTGGGGTCGTACACTGTGTAATGTGATGCATCACGTGTTGGCCTTGGTGCGGTGTTGATGCATGACGGTAGGGTGATTGCCTACACGTCTATGCAAATGAAGGTTCATGAGAAGAATTATCTTGTCCACGACTTGGAGTTGGCATCTATTGTTCATGCCTTGATGATTTGGCTGCACTATTTGTACAGTGTCCCTTGTGAGGTCTATATAGACCACCGAAGTCTCTAACATCTTTTCAAACAGATGGATCTTAATTTGCAGCAGTGGAGGTGGTTAGAGTTGCTTAAGGACTATGATATCACTATTCTATATCATCCCGGGATGACCAATATAGTGGCTGATATCTTGAGTCGAAAGGCGGAGAGCTTGGGCAGTTCAGCATATCTACCAACACTAGAGATGTCACTAGCCTTAGACGATCACTCATTGGCCAACCAGTTTCTTAGATTGGATGTTTCGGAGTCCAATCAGGTTCTTGCTTGCGTGCTTTCTCGTTCTTCTTTGTATGATTGCATCAGAGAGCATCAGTATGACAACCCCCATTTGCTTGTCCTCAAGTACACGGTACAGCACGGCGATACCAATGAGGTTTCTATCGGAGATGATGGTGTGTTATAGATGCAGGGCCAATTATATGTGCCCAATGTGGATGGTCTACGTGAGTTGATTCTTCTAGAGGGCCACAATTTTCAGTACTTCATTCATCCGGATAACGCTAAGATGTATTAGGATTTGAGGCAGCTTTATTGGTGGAGAATAATGAATAAAGATATAGTGGAGTATCTAGCTCGGTGCCTAAATTGGCAGCAAGTGAAGTATGAGCACCAGAGGCCAGGAGGGGTTGCTTCGGAAACTTGATATTCCCGAGTGGAAATAGGAGTCTGTTACCATGGACTTCATTGTTGGGCTCCCACAAATTCAAAAGAAATTTGACTCTGTATCGGTGATTGTGGATAGGTTGACCAAGCCGGCTCCTTTCATTCCGGTAGTGACTACCTATTCATCAGAGCAGCTGGCTCAGGTTTATCGCGAGATTGTTTGACTTCATGGCGTGCCGATATCCATCATCTCTGACAACGGCACACAATTTATATCACACTTCTTGATTTCCATACAGCGTGAGTGAGGCACATGGGTTGTGTTGAGTATAACATCCCCCCATACGGACAGACAGTCCGAGCATACCATTCAGATAATGGAGGATATGCTTCGTGCCTGTGTTATGGATTACGGGGGTTCTTAGGATCCATTTTTTCCACTTGTAGAGGTTTCCTAAAACAATAGCTACCAATCGAGTATTCAGATGGATCCTTATAAGGCCCTATATGGGAGACGATATTGTTCTCCAGTTGGTTGGTTTGATCTGGGAGAGGCTAAGTTATTAGGCACGAATTTGGTTCGAGATGCCTTGGAAAAGGTCAAGTTGATGTTGGACTGGCTTCATACAACCCAATCCAGACAGAAGTGTTATGCAGATCGGAAGGTTAGTGATGTTGCATTCATGGTTTGAGAGAGAGTATTGCTCCGGGTTTCACCTATGAAGGGTGTGATGAGGTTCGGGAAGAAAGGAAAGTTGAGCCTAGAGAGTGGGAGAGGTGGCCTACAACCTTACATGACTACCTAGTCTATCTGTAGTTCATCTGGTGTTCTATGTTTGTATGCTCTGAAAGTATCACGATGATATGTCCCATGTTCTAGATTCAAGTTCAGTCCAATTAGACAAGGATTTGTCTTATGTTGAGGAGCTAGTAGCCATCTTGGACAAGCAGGTACAAAACATGAGGTCAAAGAGCATTGCTTCAGTAAAGGTTCAGTGGAGAGGTCAACCAGTCAAGGAGGAAACTTGTGAGACCGATCATGATATGCATAGCCTTTATCCTCATCTTTTTATCACTTCAGGCATGTCTCTATACTCGTTCGAGGACAAATGTTTGCTTGAGAGGGGGAGGATGTAATGATCTGGCATTCATTTATAGTATTATAGCCATGTTCCCCTATTTATTGCCTCCTCTATATTATATTATGGTCATGTGACTTGTCGGGGTGGTTGGTTTGGTTTCGGGTGAGTTTCGGAGTGAATTGGGACACTTAGTCACAAAGTTGGAAGCTTAAGTTGAAAGAGTTAACCGGAGTTTGACTTTTGTGTAGACGACTCAGGAATGGAGTTTTGATAGTTCTGATAGCTTTGTATGGTGATTTTAGACTTAGGCACGCGTTCGGATATTGATTTGGAGGTCAGTATGTCGGTTTGGCTTGAATTGGAGAAAGTTATAAAGTTGAAGGTTTGGAAGGTTGAGAAGTTTGGAAGTTGAATGTTCATGATTTCAATAGGTTTGAATTGGGTTGTGATTCTTAGAATCAATGTTGTTTATGTGATTTTAAGCCTCGGGTAGGTTTGTTTTATGTTTTGGAACTTGATGGTGTGCTTGGAGGGGGTCCGGGGGGGCCTGGATATGATTCAGAATGAATCCGGAACCATTTGAGACTTGGCAGGAAATCTGCCCAGCTGAAGATCTGGTGCAATCGCACCTGCACATTTTGGGCCGCAGGTGCGGCACCGCAGATGCTGCCCGAGAGACGCATAAGGGACTTTGGGCTAGGTGGGCTAGGACCGCAGGTGCAGTCCTTCCTTCGCAGAAGCGGGCTCATAGAAGCGAGCTCGCAGAATCGAGCCATGGTCCACAGAAGCGGAACCGCTTAAGTAGAAGGTCCTGGCATAAGTGCAAATTGCACTTGCGATGGAATTTCAGTAAGTACGGAGACACAGATGCGGCTATTGGTCCGCATAAGCGGAACAACTGGAAGAAAAGGGGGCAGATGAAAGGTTTGTTGCCATTCTTCATCTTTTGAGTTAGCGTGTTTGAGGTAAGTATCTTGCCTAACTTTGTGTGGGAAAATTACCCCTTAGGATTGGAGTTGTTTTGTGTCATCTATGGTACATGAAAGCCATGTGCGCAAGGTGACGAGTAGGTACACGAGCTATATGTGGTAATTGATCGGTTTAATCTAAGTAGATTCTTTTTATGCCTTAATCGAATTGTCATAACATGTCATATCTATCATCGTTAATTTATCCTTACATGCTTTATTTGACATTGTTAATACTTGTCCCATCTCTTACTTATTATCTGCCCTTACATGCTTAGTTGAAGTTACTGTTTCCTTATTGCCTTGTTAATTATTGACTGTTGAGTTACTTTACTTGAAGTTGTTATTTTTGGGAATATCTATTTGTTGAGTTTTGGTGTTGAAGTTGTTAAAGACGTGATCACATTGAGGCAAAGTTGTAAATTGTTGAAGTACCATTCTTTTTGAGCTATTTACTTTCAATTGCTATTGTTGAGAATCTTGTACACATTGTGGTTGAGCCATGCGCTATTTGTTGTGGAAACATTGTTATTGTTGATTCTTTTGGTAAGTTGTGGTATTTGGGCACTTAAGGTGCGAGTTGGGATATGTTGTGGTATTGATACGCATGCGGTGGTATAAGGATAGTGGTTAATACGCGTGATGTGAGATAAGGTAGGCTTGATACGCGTGTTGCTAGTGGGGGAACTACTTGAAGCCACACGGTGTGATAAGGTGGGCTAAAACACGGGTAGCTATTTCGTAAAAAATGATTTTTCAAAACTAAATATAAGGCTCCCGTGGTGAGATAAGGAAAGATTGTGATTTTGATTGTGAAATGAGAATACGAGGCGGTACCTTGGTTGTGATTCTTATTGTTATCTCGCATTTACTTCTATTGTATTTGTCCACATTGTTTCCTTCATGTTCTTATGACGTGTTCCTTCCTGGTTGCAATTAGTGCTTTAGATTTAGTTGTAGTCTATCTTGTTGTATTTCTTTATTGCCATATTTTTTCGTGTTCATTCTTAGACTGTATTATACTTGTTCAATTTATTTATTTTATCCTAGTAGATGTCTTCACCCGACCTCGTCACTACTATACCGAGGATGGGCTTGGTACTTAGTAGGTACCGTTGTGGTGTACTAATACAAGGATTCTGCACATCTTTTTGTGCAGATCCAGGTACCGCATACCAGGCTAGGCTCAAGTGAGTAGAGCTTCCAGACCGGAGACTTCAAAGTATACCTGACGGCATTCGCAGGCCTTGGAGTCACCATATGTACTTGTTTTCTATTGTATACTCTTTATTTAGATAGTGACGTATTATAGATATTTTGTAGACTCGTGTAGAGCTTATGACTCAGTGTCACCATATTTTGGGAGTTATTGCCAGTTGTATTATGGGGTTTCTTTTATAATAGCTGGCTGGTTTTAAATTTGAAGTTCTATTATTATTTTCATTATTTCTCAATGTATGTTAGGCTGACCTAGTCGTAGGGACTAGATGTTGTCACACATCCTACGATGGAAGATTATTTTCGTGACATGTATCTTTCTCAACTTGATGGAATATTTTCCTAAAATAAAATTATATGCCACATGCTATGTGTTTGGGGGTGATGTATATGGGAGGTGACGAGCGTATATGTGGTCACCGAGGTTATATCATGCTCGGTGTAGATTTTAGACTTCGTTATGCCTTGTTTTGATACATGATCTACGTGTGATATGTTTTAATTCTTTGTATGATTACCTGAGCTTTCTTATTGGCTAGAGATCATGTCTAGGCTTTTGATGCTTATTTGAGCATAATGGGATAATTTTTAGATTGCCGATGTACTTGATTTAGTCATAGTCATACATTATTAAAATAAACACACATCCACATCCTTATTTAGTGTGTCCTTGTGCATATTGTTGATTATTACTTGAACATATCTATACATCCTTAGAGATGGAGATATTGATACAGATTGGTATACTTATGGCATATTGGGACTTTATGAGTGCATTGGTATTGTTATGGAATGAGGTTTTTGCTATGAAATTATTGTGATATTGATATTGTTATAGCACGAGTTTTTTGTTGTGCGGTTATTATGATATTCATATTGTTATGGTACACGGTTCCTGTCGTGCGCCACTTAGATATGGATGTGTCCCTCTGGAGTCAGGTGATTACTCATGTTATATCTATGAGCACAGTGATATGCATATCGTGTTGGATTACGTAAGGCGTGCTAAATCGTGTTGGAGCATATGGGACATGTTACATTATGTTGGAGCACATGGGATGTGTTGGATATTGGTTATGGTTGAGCCGTGAGCAAGCATTGAAGTCCTAGACACATGTAGAAACATTCATGCATATCATAGACTTATGTGCATTCATAAATTTTACATATGCGTGGGACTTCTTAGTGGATTATTGGACATTTGGAGAGTATCGACTGATGCATATGTTGAAACTTCATCATGCATAGATATTTTAGACTCTATAGAAGCCTTCATATAAGTGCTATTCGAGAATTGATGTAAATTTGGGACTTTATTTGTTACACCACATCGACGAGCTCAAAACACACACCTAAATTATGCTCGCTAGTCGAATATAGTATAGAAAATATTGTATCCACGGGGATTGGATTTAAACAGTGTTTTCGTAGCTTCTAGTTTTAATTGTTATCCAAGATGATCAACAATTTAGAGTTTTGTTATTTAAAACTAAAATTTACTAAAAGTCTAAACTATTGGCTAATGACAATCGCAACAAGAGTAAGCAAGAAGATATCAAAGGGAGAAAATAGGGGTTGATTGGATAGGTGCAAGATAATTGTCTGGGATTTAACTCTCGTTAATTAACTTCTAATGTTCAAGTGAGTCTCTCGAATTCACTCAATTATTAGTTCAAATGTTTAGTAGAAACTCCTCTCTCGATTAAGTCTCAACCTCACAATATGAACCAATTTATGCTCTGTGAAGATATGCACGAATTCGTAGTGGACTGGTCTTTAGGAGAACCTCTTTCGATTATCCTCCTAACTAGGTCTAAACAATAATTCAACTAGTCTCTTTTGATTACTAAAAATAATCAATGAATTCAACGAACAAGATGATGCAAAAACATTACAAGTTATGCCTCTCTCGATTACATGAATATGTGAATATAGATGCAATAATTAAATTAACTAAAATAATTCAATACATAAAAACTAAAGTTAATATACACAAAAAATAATCAAAACACAAAATCCATCAATCCCTAAAGAGAACTACTCTATAGATATGGAGTAATTCATCACAAAGATAAAGAAAAGCATAAAACGATCCAAACTCTTGTCTTGAGAGAGGATTGAATGATGAATTCCTTGTGCTTTGGCTTCTCCACCTTCTCTCTAGCCTCCTTAGGTCTTAGATGTGTCAAAAGTCCAGAAAATACGATGTTTCCATGTATTTGTACCAAGTAGGGTCGGGCCCAAACGAAATCATCCTTTTCTAGTCGAAATATAAAAAATTGCAAACTTATGGTCTTTCATGCGTCGCATTGTGCGTAACATTAGTGCTTTTTCCTGACAGACCCCAAAAACCCAGTATCTGAAGTTTGACATTTTCTGCAGATTTTTACACTGATGTGTCTCATTGTGCGTCGCACTGTGCGCTGCACTAGTTGGGAATTTGGGAAAATGTAAAACATGAAAGTTGTAGCCCTTTTAAATATCTTTCCAGCGATATATTGTGGAGCCCAAATGGATTTCTGAGCAAAAGCTTATGTGCATTTTACAGGACACTACGCAATATGCCTGCTCGATTCTTCGTTTCGTTCTTAAAGTGCGCTATCATCCGTTGATCCCCGAACACGATCCCAACTTAATCCTTGGGCTTTTACTCAGACTTCAAAGCTCCAGAATAGCTTGAATTGATTCCATAACATCTACATAGATCGAAATCACTCCTACAAGGCATAAAACACACAATTAGTGCAAAACACTAGCGATTAAAGCTCCAACTCAATTAAAGTACAGTAAATTAGAGTGCGATAAGCGACAAAAAATGAGATTATAGCCTACCATCAATACCCCACACTTAAACCATTTCTCGTCCTCGAGCAATCAAACTACACTTCATATAGACACAACCTTTTTAAACAACTCTCCTAACTCATTATACCCAGAATATTTAAAATAGACTAAGCACAATAGTGTAACATCTTCACCTCAATATTTGACTCACAAGTATCATGCACTATTTAAAACTTACTCACTCTAACATAGAGGTCAAGCATTACCTTTCCTACATGAATTAAGTGCCCTCACATAACAATAGAGAGTAGTTCCACACACAATAGACATTAAGAACAACTAGGAACTCAAGATAGAAAGAATTCACTCACTTTCATAAATAACATTCATATGACACAAAAGATGAACCATAGGCTTGCCCGTAGTGTACTACTCTACTAATTGAGCTCATTCAGTCAAGGATCAAGTAGGACTTTAATTGATTGTAATGTAGGCTGCGGGACGGGTAGGATACATTTAGATATAAGAGTGACTACACCTCTCTAAGCACTTTAATACATACATTTTTAATATTCAAAACCCCACACTTATGTCAAACTAAGAATCCACCTTTTCATCCATGTATATTAACTCCCAACTTCTTTAAGCACAATTACATCAAGAGTTACCACTATCAAAGAATATTTGCACAACAATACCACTATTTTTTCTTTTTCTTTTTCAATTCAAGTGGCTCTTATTTTTTCAAAACAGTGCACCTTTCTCCTATTTCAATAGTTCCACTCAAAAGCCAAACCAACCACCTCACACTTTAACTTTTACAAATTCATAACAAATTCAAGTGCTCACGAGATGTAAATGATTCAAAAAGATAGTCAATTCAAATAAATGGGTAAGGCTTGTAATGTGGTTGCCAAAAAAATCAGGATTACAAGCTCAATGGGGTTAACTACGATACATAACAATTAGGTGGGTAAAAGCATATAATTGGCTCAACAAAGAAATGCCTATATAACGTCCACGACTGAATAAAACTACTATTTTGCTTTGCAAATACACGGGGCAAGTTCTAGACATCAAATGCAATGCACAGAATCACACAAAAACCTCACACACACATGGCACATAACTCACTCAAGATTGGATTATCAAGACTCTCTAGTCAAAGCAGTTAAGCAAAGTTAAACTTATACAATTTAAGGTGATTATGCAAGAGTCAAAAACTGAACCTAAGCATCACAACTAAAGCACTCACTATTCTCACTGCATGATAAAGTCAAGAGACATTGCTTCTAATTCATATCATAGCACAAGGTTTCCTACTTCTAAAAACAAAAACTAACTATACCCGGTTCAAACAAAACCTTTAGAAAAGAACCGCGGCACAAAGAAAAACAAAAGGGAAATTATTACACTACCTAACAAAAGAAAATCTTTTTGTCTTTTTCTTTTGACTTAAATCCCTCGAAAACTTGTCGAATTATATCCATCATCATGAAAAGTCAAAAATTTTAGAAATTTTCTGTTTTTTTTTTAATTTTACAAAAACTAAAACTAACATACATACAACATACAACATATAATTATCACCCTAACCCACACTTTAAGTTGTGGCATGTCCCCATGACACACAATTAAAAAGCATAAGTTAAAGGGAACTTTCCTGAATTTTCTTCTTTTTCGAGAACTTATGAACTCCGCCCCTAATTATGAGTTCATTTCTCGTTTTCGCTCCTTGGGATTCTTTATGGAGCCCATTAAACCCAATTCTTCTGAGGATACCTGCAAGACCTGCTCTTTTCTTTCTTTGTTGTCCTCATCTTGAGCAGTAAATTGCTCATTAATGATGATCCTTAACTTGTTTTTGCATTCTTTCATAGGATCAATCCATACATTCCTGTAAATTCCCAAAAATAAAATCCACATGATCAAGGTTAGAATAAGAAAACCAAGAAGAAAGGTCAAGTGAATATTCCTCTAGTATGTCCAAGACTATTTGTTTCTCATTCTCTTCTACCAACTGTTGCAAATATGGAAAGGTGGATGGGGGTTTGAACTATTCTTCCGTTGCTTCACACTCAACCACAGCCTTATTTTCAATTATCTCAGTTGAATCAGAGTCATCTTGAACAGTTAAAAGATCTCTGTGTGGATGCTCATCCTCTTGGGTAGGCTCATTCTCACAGGGTATCTCCTCCATATATTCACCATCACAATGCAATGAGCATTCTGAAAGTATACTTATTATTTGACTTTCTTGCATTGTTAGGTTGTTCATGGCTTCATCATCTTATGTAAATCTCTCTACCGGCTTATTTATAAACCTATACACAAGCTCTTCCAAACTACCATTCTCCCCTTGAGGTGGTTGTCTCACTTCGCTTCCATTCCAATTATAATAAGGGTATTCATCCCAACCAGAGTCAAGATTATGCCCATATGAATCCTCATACTTATACGGACTAGAAAAAGAGTGAGACTGTCCAAAATACGAACCATAGGAGGAATACATACCTACTTGATAGTCAACCCATAGATGATTTCTACCGCATTTAAAACACATAGCAGACCGCTGATAATATTCAGCTGCTAACTATTCAACTTTTTTCTTAGGCTGGTTGCACTCCATCTTCACAGCATTTAGAGTTCAATATATGCAGTATCTTCTCCAACTTATTAGGAACTACAAAACAAATCTTGAAAAGAAGTTAACTAATAAAGAAAATAAAATAGAAAAGGAAAAAGCAAAGAAAAAAAACTAAAACCTAATTCCTGAATTAGCAATACAAACTATTTCAAACAATATTGACTGCCAATCCCTTGCAACGACACCAAAATTTGACGAGCTCAAAACACACACCTAAATTATGCTCGCTAGTCAAATATAGTATAGAAAATATCGTATCCATGGAGATTGGATTTAAACAGTATTTTCGTAGCTTCTAGTTTTAATTGCTATCCAAGATGTTCAACAATTTAGAGTTGTGTGATTTAAAACTAAAATTTACTAAAAGTCTTAAACTATTGGCTAATGACAATCGCAACAAGAGTAAGCAAGAAGATATCAAAGGGAGAAAATAGGGGTTGATGGGATAGGTGCAAGATAAATGTCTGGGATTTAACTCTTGTTAATTCACTTCTAATGTTCAAGTGAGTCTCTCAAATTCACTCAATTATTAGTTCAAACGTTTAGTAGAAACTCCTCTCTCGATTAAGTCTCAGCCTCATAATATGAACCAATTTATGCTCGGTGAAGATATGCACGAATTTGAAGTGGACTAATTTTTAGGAGAACCTCTTTCGATTATCCTCCTAACTAGATCTAAACAATAATTCAACTAGCCTCTTTCGATTACTAAGAAGAATCAATAAATTCAACCAACAAGATAATGCGAAAACATCACAAGTTATGCCTCTCTCGATTACATCAACATGTGAATATAGATGCAATAATTAAATCACCCAAAATAATTCAATACATAAAAACTAGAGTTAATATCCCCAAACAATAATCAAAACACCAAATCCATCAATCCCTAAAGAGAACTATTCCATAGATATGGAGTAATTCATCACAAATATAAAGAAACGCATTAAACGATCCAAACTCTTATCTTGAATGAGGATTGAATGATGAATTCCTTCTTCTTTGGCTTCTCCACCTTCTCTCTAGCCTCCTTAGGTCTTAGATGTGTCAAAAGTCCAGAAAATACCATATTTTTATTTATTTATACCAAGTAGGGTCGAGCCCAAATGAAATCACCATTTTCTAGCCGAACTAGGAAAAATTGCAAACTTATTTCGTTTCATGCGCCGCACCGTGCGTAGCATTAGTGCTTTTTCCTGACAGGCCCCAGAAACACAGTCCTTGAAGGCATAAAACACACAATTAGTGCAAAACATTAGGGATTAAAGCTCCAACTCAATTAAAGTGCAGTGAATTAGAGTGCGATAAGCGACTAAAACATGAGATTATAGCCTACCATCACCCATGTTTACGTACGTAAAAGTACGTCGTAAGTCAATTGATGTAAGCTCGAAAATGAGATCCTCTTTAAAAGTATATAAAGTAAGTTAATCATGTTTGTTGATACTCAATTTTGTGCTCATATTTTTTAAAGTATTCCATATACTTTCAAAATAATATTTTGAATTACCACCCAATTTATAGAGCTTTAAAAAATTTTAAAGCTTTACAAATTGATTTCTTTCATTTTTATTTGTTAAATATTTATTAATTACTCCTTCAAATTATTTTGAGTATTTTAAATTAATTTTTTATACCCATATGCGTACTCTATAATTATTTACTTCATTGTATATAATTATATTTACATTTTACTTATTATTCACATTATTTGCAATAATAGTCTATATTCTACAAATAATTGCGTTTACTATATTATTTATGTCAAAATAGCATTCTATATTTTTATAATTGTTTTTTAAGAATTTTATTTCATAAATAACATTTTTATTATTTATTAGTCATTATAAAAACTTATTTTTAATTAATCTTTTGCATTTTAAAATCTGGCCCAAGTAAAGGCCAATTTTCGGACCAAACTGGTCAAAACCACTAGCCCAATGAACCTGAGCCCAAGACAAATGACCATTTCTCTCTAACCCGGTCAGGACCCGTCCAAATAACCCACCCCATTCCCCTTTGATCTTGGTCGTTGATCATAAATGATCAACGGCCCATAATAAACCTAACAATCTCCTTATCCCCTTACCCTGAAACGCTTATCCATTTCCTCCACCCAACCGCCCCTAAACTATCTCAACTCCCCCCTCCTCCCCCTCTTCTATAAACCCGAGTAGCCGCCTCCTAATTTCTCTCTAATTTCAACGTAGAAATGGAATCAATCTCTGATCTACTTACCTTATTTGTATCCTCTCATTATTGGTCGCCCATTTATGGTATTACTTGGGTACTTGCCTAATTTTGGCAAGTACTACCTCTAAGATCGGACTGTGATGACCTGAATCTTTGCGATTTGGACAATACTCCATCCATATATGCTCAACAATGAATGGTTTGCACCTTTGGTTCGATTTACAGATGGTTGGACCCAACTAGGGTTTAAGATTTTCCATCTCCTTTACAAGTTCTGATTACATGAGATCTTTTCTTGACTTATTTGTGTTTAAATGATTGTTTTCTTTGGTTTTGTTTGCTTAATCAAAATCTATATAAACCCCTTCCCCAATTTCCCTACCACGACCTCTAATCACTCTTACTTCCTCACTTAGTCACTCTATTGTTCTTAAACTACTAGTTCTTGGCCGTCTGAAATCCAAGGCCACCGAAATTTGCTTTATCAACCTTCATAGTGTGAGCACTGCTCGGGGCTCATCGGAAGCCCTTGTGAACTCCGACGCACTAGGTTTGAGGTCTTGCTGTTCTCTTTTGGTATTGAAGATTGATGTACTGCTGGAAATTGTTCTTCTCATTTACTTGTACGCTAATTTGTAACTGGTAAGTACCTTTGTCCCTCATAATTTAATTCTCTTTTGCGTGTGTCCATGCTCTGTATATCTATGTCACTTAAGCTTTTTTGAATCAATATGCGATTGTGTCATCTCTATATGCAGCCCTATTTGCTCTAAAGTAATTTTGTGGCTCTGTACTTTTCTAGCATCTGAACTTACCTAAGTTCTAACTCTGATGTATGCCTTTTACATGTGTTCAACATGAATGATTTCTGACTTATGTGGAGAAGCTTGTTTAGCCTAGTGTGTTTGAGTGTCTCTAAGCTTTTATACTTGCTGCTTGCTATGAGTCTATGTTTGTGCCTTGTTCTAGTTTGTTATCGTAAACTAATTTACGCCCAGAATGTGTTCTAATTGAATCATCTATGTGCAACGTACTACTTTCCTACAGTTAATTCCGGATCATATTGTTAGCCAAACATGATTCCCTGCTAGTTGTGAACTCTAATGTGTGTTCCCTGCCTTGTTTAGTAATGTGTTATTTAGTATTGCCTAAAACTTCTAAGGTGAAAATTCAATATCTAGCCTCTTCTTCTATATGTAGTCAGCTGGTATAAGTCATGATGCATGCCTGTCCTGTTAATCTAGATTTGATATATTTTTCCCTGCTATGAGTTCTGGTATTGTTTAAACCTTTGTGTTATGACTAATACTCAGCATGTTAAAATTTCTCATGCTCGGCTAACAGCTTGTTTGGATGATTGTTATCCATTGTATTGTATTGTATTGTTATCCCAAAATAATGTTTGTTTTGATTGTTTATTTAAAATTGATTGTATTGTATTGTTAAACTCATTGTTCCGGAATATTGAAAAGCCTCATTTTTTGAAACAACCAAATCGGTGTGGTCGGATTGTTTCATATTTTCTTTCCAATCATACCCTTACTTATTTCTCCATAATTATATTTGCCTTTTATCCTATTTTATACTTACTCCATCCAAAAACGTATCTGTCGTTATCACTCCAAGTTATGGTTCGTTCTTAACCTTAGAAGCCATTAAAATACCGTTAGTGATTTGCAAATATCTACCATATGTTAGTTCTCAAACTATTTTATCTATTTATGGCTCACATTATGTATCTACTTTCATATGCAAAAATTTATTTTTGTTGTTCCTGTCTCCGAACTGTTGATCACTTTTTATTTATTAAATTTTTTATGCTCAGCTATATGTCAAACTGGAGCAAGCCTTCGTAATTGGCACATAAATTTTCTTGTCCGTGTGATACCATTTTAAAAATAAATAACTATCTTTATATTATGACTCCATTTTGTTGGTCATGTCTCTAACTATTTTAGTACTCCTAGTAAGTAACCCGTGTTAAGTACACGATGTTAAACATGAAGTATCAGGCATTTCGCTCTTCATCTTGTTCATAGTTAACAAAATGGAAGAACATTTCTCGAACCCTATCTTTCTCACCAGTTAGCTATTTTTAGTGAGTATTATTTAATTTAGGGAATATTGCTTTAATATATAAAATAACTGAGGGTATTTTAGTAAACTTATCAGTTACAGTACAATACGATACAATCAAACCAAATAACAAAAATATTATTTAACAACAGCAAACAATAAAATCTATTCAAATGTTGTATCCTTAAAAAAATACAATACAATACAGTACAATATAATACGATACATTATAAAACGATGGATAACAATGATCCAAAAAGAGTGTAAGTGAAATGTTACAGATCAAGTACACCAACCTGTTTGTTATGCTATTTGTGATCATATTTTTCACTAGGCTCTCATGTTAGAAACTTCCATGTGAAGACTGCTATTCCACTTGTTCCTTTCTATGATTTTGCTAGGCTTTCATGTTAAAGCTCTTATATCTGAAATCTTTTAGGCTGATTCCGGATCATGTTTTACTCTGAAACTCTATTTGGAGTGGTTTGCTAGCTTACGATGTTCAATCCTGTCATTCTGAACTTATTTCTTAAATATAACACGAGCCCACCTTATGTATTACTTGTATGCTTGCGAAAACTTCATGTGATCCTGTCCATATGCCTTTGGTTAGAACTGTTGTTAGTTACAGCCTGAAGAACCAAGTGTGTGGACTTCAAAGGCTGTTTAATTAATTTAGTGTATAGTTTGTCACTTGTATGGTTAAGTTTGGCATCTAATTGGGGAAGTAAGTCATTCGTTTGGTCTTGGTGTTGGGCCATATGTGTTGCTGGACCTAAGCATTGGATTCATGCATACTCTATTGTCCTTGTGATCATGGGATTTGGGTCTGCTGGTTGTGTGAAGAGTAAGGCTGTTGAAGGCCCAGAAACATCATTGGTTATTTTTGTATTGGTCATGTAATTGTTCTATTGGGCATATAGTTGTTTTACTCTGTAACTTGTCATATTCGAGTTTGTATCATTTCATTTGAACCTGTAATAACTTGTAATAACAAACAATTGGGTATTACTAAGAATGGGGGCTGGGATACTTTATTTCCTGCATGAATGGGTAGAAAATATGCCTATGGGATTCTAACTATTTTGTTTGCTCGCCATGCCCCATCCTTTGGGAGTCATCTGTACAACATGCTGATTAATTCCCCTATTCACTTAGAAAACATGACATAGGGCTAGTCTAATGTCTTAAATTGCAATGTTAGAAAGCATGCCTATAGGATCCAAATTGGACTTGTTGTTGCTACCTCATTTTTGTACGTAGATACCATGTCTATAGGATGTCAACGCGATAACTGAAGATGTTCACTTTGGTATATTTTTGTCAATTACTTTAATTACATATATATCATCTCTATAGGATTTCAATCAAAGTAGTCAAAACTGCCCCTATTGATATCTTTCTTCTGTTACGTGGCCCTCTTAGAAAGCATGCTTATAGGAACAAACAAGTAATCATTCAACTGAATTATTATCCACCTAGAAATCATATCTATAGGATGTTATTATCTACCTAGAAACAATGGCTACAGGATCATTCAACTGAATTATGTTTTAAAACAGCTTCATCGTTAAATTTGGTCATCTAGAAATCCTGCCTATAGGACCTTACATTAACTGTTGAAATGCTTAATTATATCCACTCGTATAGATACCATGCTGATAGGCCTGAACTATTTAACATGTTTCAATCCTAACTCTTCCTATTTATAGATGCCCGCTTACCTAATCTTGAACATAGACAATATAAGTAACAAATGTCCGCCTAATTAATTGCGTACACCTGAGTCTACATGAGGAGGTGAACTTGAGTCTTTTGTGTTACTTATGTGAAGTCCAATTTGTTTTGATTGTGCACGCTTAGTTTGATCATTTTGAGAAGCCTAAGAAAAGTTTAGAACCACCAACATAGTAGGTCCAAAAGCCTCCTAGACCATAGGCATAGGGCGGGTAAGCACGTATAGGACGTGACTTAGAATTTAATTAGAACGCTTTAGGTAAACAACTTCAAGATAGTAATTGGGTAGTACGAGATGATAGTCAATGCCTGCTGAATAATATGAGCAACCCTTATACTTAAGGGAGTTGCGAAGTATAATTTATGTTGCATGGGGTGATCCTTTAGGCTAAAGAATTTAGGATCCCCCCCCCCCCCCCCCGCATACATGGTAACTACTTGTATACTTGTTTATTTGAACTTATATTGAACTAGGATGTATCTTGTAATTCTCAAAAGATTGTACCAATCGCTTATTAGTGGATAAGCTACTTCTTTCATCTTTGCAATTTCCTTTATCACTTGTTTCATCCTATAATTTAATTAGTTATTTAGACTCTCTGATCTTCTTTAATTGATATGATCACATAGGTTAATTGCAATTCGATAATCGACATAGTACAAAATTCATCCGGGAACCACAGTTGTGGACCTCGAAGAGTGCCTAACTCCTCCTCTTTTGAGGTAATTTGAGCTCTTACCCGATCTTTGGTGACACAGACTAGTTAAAACAGAGTTATTTGCAAATACATGCCCTAACGCACCTTAAATCGTTAGGTGGCAACTCTTCTCTTTTAATATCCAGATCAAAATGTAGGAGAAAACCCCCTGCAAATCCTCTTCTAAAAGTTCCATCAAACCCTAAGCAATTTTCATGTTTACAAGTGATTCTAGTGGCAAGGAAACCCGGACTGCTTGCCAGTTTCTCTTCCTCTTTCTTGTAGCTACGTTAGAGGTTGTTTTTAGGTGAAGAGGACCTAGGTTTCTACTGGTTGTGATCAGTTCAAGGTGAATTATGCTTTTGCTTCCCTTGTTTAATATTCTACGAGTTGTAGCTCGGTTGTAGGGACTAGAACTTGTATGTTTTGAAAGGATTAGCAAGTTGTTATTGCATCTTTTTTGGGGTGTCATAAAAAAACTTTTAAATTGAATTCATAGATGGTTTACATGAGAAGAGGGTTAATTATGTACTGTGGGTTGGGTTGCTCGAATTAAAGCCAAAAAAAATCGGAAATATGTTTTAGTAATCTAAACATTAGTTTGAGTTGCTGAACTTGTGGGAGTGTTATGGGGTCATTTCAAAGTTGTATTGTAGCTGACAAATAGTTGGTATAATTGAATGTGTTGTGGTTAGTGTTGTTAATAAATTCTGTAAGGAAGAAGGGGTTCAAAACTTTAGTTGTTTAATCATAAATCGAGTTTGTCGCTCCTTATACTATTATTTTAATTGTGGAATTGTTTTTACATTGTTGAGGGGCTGAATGGATAGGATTGGTTGTTGATATTGTTGATGTTGTTGTTTGGTGCTTTTTGAATTCGGGGAAATGAGTAAATATAGGAGAAGTGCTGCTCAATTTTCCGTAAGAGAGCTACTAGCATAGAAATGTCTTTTGAGTTCTTCCATGGTATTTTTCACGACCCAAACTAACCCCTGTCGTGATGACGCCTATCGTGGAACTAGGCAAGCCAACTCATTTCCAAAGCAAACCGATGTTTTCATTTAAAAGATAATTTCAATGTTATTTAACATAAAAACCTTCGTAAAGGAGTTCAAATAAAAAAAAGTGCGGAAAGAAAAACCCGACATCGGGGTGTCACTAGTCATGAGCATCTACTACAATCCGACTAACAATATCAAGGCTAACTCAGCCTGGAAAATAGCTAAATATAACTAGAGGAAGATAAGAGGGAGAAGAGCAGGGGCTGCGATCGCCAAACAGCTACCTTGTATCTCCAAGAAGATCTGCAACCAGAACACTCAATAACCGCTACCATGTCCACCCCTGAATCTTCACACAAGGTGCAGGGAGTAACGTGAGTACGCCAACTCAACAAGTAACAACAATAAATAAAGATTGAGTAGTAGTGACGAGCAATAAAGCATATAACATTTATATCAGAAAATCTCAGTAAAACACCACATGCTTTTAAAATCAGGATTTGAATCAAAACATCTCGTTTAACCCAGTTCCAGTAAAAATCATTTAAAGATATTTTTCAATAGTTTTCAGACAGAGGAAAAATGCAAAGGTGAGAAAAATGATGAAATCATAAACAGCCCCTTGGGCAAAACATCACTCATATACAGCCCCTTGGGCAAAACATCACTCATATACAGCCCCTCGGACAAACCTCACAGTCACTCGTGCCACTCGAAAATACCTCACAATCACTCTTACCACTCGGATATGCCTCACAATCACTCATGCCTCCCAGTCACTCAGCACTCGGCACTCGCACTCAGTAGGTACCTGCGCTCACTGGGGGGGTGTACAGACTCCGGAGGGGCTCCTTCAGCCCAAGCGCTATAATCTGCAGGAACAACTCACGTGTTGCATGGACAACTCACGTGCTATAATAATAAAGTATGATGTAGGCGGGCAGCCCCGATCCATACTCATCCTCACAAATCAGGCCCTCGGCCTCACTCAGTCATAAACCTCTCAAGCCACTCGGGCATTTCAGTAAAACAGGCCATTCGGCCCAAAACATTTATAGGCATCAAAATAGAGTCATAAAACTGAATTATGTGGTAAACAAGTATAAACATGACTGAGTATAGATTTTAATCAAAAACAATAAGAGGATGGTAAGAAACAACCCCTAAGGTCCAAACAGCATTGGCGCAAGGCCCAAACATGGCATTCAGCCCAATTTACAGAAATTCTTTCTATAACATATAAGTATCATATAGTTTTAACTTTACAGTTGCTACGGGACGGACCAAGTTGCAATTCCCAAAAGTGCCCGCCCACACGCCCGTCACCTAGCATGTGCGTCACTAAAATAGTATAATGATACAAAATCCGGGGTTTCATACCCTCAGGACTAGATTTACAATCGTTACTTACCTCAAACCGGTCAAATTTATACCTCGCAATGCTCTTGCCTCTGGAATCGGCCTCCAAATGCTCCAAATCTATTCACAATCAGTACAATACCATCAATATACGCTAATGGAATGAATTCCACAAGAAAAGCTACAAAATTAGACCAAAACCCGAAATTGGCTCAAACCCGGCCCCCGGGCCCACGTCTCGAAATCCAATAAAATTCACCAAACTAGAAAGCTCATTCACTCACGAGTCTAACCATACCAAATTCATCAAAATCCGACATCATTTGATCCTTCAAATCCTTAAATTACTCTTCAAATATTCCAAGCCCTAACCCCTCATTTTCACTAATAACAATGATTAAAAAATGGAAAATCACCATATATATAAGTATTAGGGCTAAAGTAACTTACCTCAATGAAATCCCCTTGATACCCTCTTCAAATCTCTCCCGAAAGCTCTAAAAACCGAATAGAAATGGTGAAGAATGCACCAAAATTCGCGAAGTGTGCAATATGTACCCTCTGCACAGGCTTCTCGCACCTGCGGCCATTTTCTCACACCCGCGCTACCGCACCTGCGGTCCAAGGAGTCATACCTGCGCAACTCACTTATGCGCCCAGGCTTCGCATTTGCAGCAAAACCGTGGCACCTACGTGTTTCCTCTGCTTCTGCGAAGCCTGCCCAGCATTGCCCTTTTCCGCATCTGCGCCCCAGGTTTCGCACCTGCGGGCTCGCAGATGCGACCTCCAACTCGCACCTGCGCATCTTGCCTAGCCCAGCGTTGCCCGCACCTGCGCACTCCCTACGCGCACCTACGAGGCTTTTTTCCGCAGGTGCGAAAATAGCAGTAGCTGCAGCACCAGCTACAAATTCTAACTTCGACAAATCTGTTAACCACCCGGAATCACCCCGAGGCCCTCGGGACCTCAACCAAAAATACCAACAAGTCATATATCAACATACAAACTTAGTCGAACCTTCGAATCACTCAAAACAACATCCAATCGTCAAATTACCCTCGGATTCAAGCCTAAGAACTTCTAAATTTTCAAATTCGGCAACCCATGCCGAAACCAACCAAACCATGCCCGAATGATCTCAAATTTTGCACACACGTCAAAAATGACACTACAAACCTACTTTAACTTCTGGAATTCCATTCTGACCCCGATATCAAATTTTTCACTGCCAACCAAAATTGCCAAATTTTCAATTTCGCCAATTCAAGCCTAATTCTACCACGGACCTCCAAATCACATTCCGGACGCACCCCTAAGTCCAAAATCACCTAACGGAGCTAACGGAACCATCAGAATTCAAATCCAAGATCATTTACACATAGGTAAACATCCGGTTGACTTTTCCAACTTAAGTTTCTACTTAAGAGACTAAGTGTCTCAATTCACTGTGAAACCGCTCCGGTCCGAAACCAACTAACCCGATATAACATAATATAGCTGAATAACACAAAAGAAGTAGAAATGGGGAAAACAGGGCTATAACACTCGAAACGACCGGCCAGTTCGTTACATCCTTCCCCTCTTAAACATTCGTTCGTCCTCGAACGGGTCTAGAAACATACCTGGAGTCTCAAATAGGCATGGATATCTGCTCCGCATCTCCCGCTTGGTCTCCCAGGTGGCCTCCTCCATAGGCTGACCTCTCCATTACACCTTCACTGAAGCTATATCCTTTGACCTCAACCTTCGAACCTGCCAAAGTCATATCACCCTTCAATTGAACCGTGCTGAAATCCAAAACATGGGACGGATCTTCAATATACTTCCAGAACATGGAAACATGAAACACTGGATGCACACTCGACAAGATGGGTGGCAAGGCAAGCTTATAAGCCACCTCCCCTATTCTCTGAAGCACCTCTAAAGGACCAATGAACCGGGGGCTCAACTTGCCCCTCTTCCCAAACCTCATAACACCCTTCATGGGTGATACCTTCAGCAAAACCTTCTCCCCAACAATAAAAGACACATCACGGACCTTCCTATCTGCGTAGCTCTTCTGCCTAGACTGCACCGTGAGAAGCCGCTCCTGAATCAATTTCACCTTATCTAATGTGTCCTGGACCTAGTTTGTACCTAAGATCCTAGCCTCACCCGGCTCAAACCATCAAATCGGAGATCTATACCTCCTCTCATATAAAGCCTCATACGGAGCCTTCTGAATACTCGACTGATAACTATTGTTTTATGCAAACTCCGTGAGTGGCAGAAACCGGTCCCATGAACCCCCAAAGTCAATGACACAAGCACGCAACATATCCTCCAATATCTGAATAGTGCGCTCGGACTGCCCGTCCATCTGAGGGTGAAAAGTTGCGCTCAAAACCGTGATGTGAACTGGGACACCATGCAGGCGAACGATCTCTCGGATATAAATCTCAGCCAACCACTCTAAAGAGTAAGTAGTACCAACTAGAATGAAGTGCGCGAACTTGGTCAGCCGATCCACAATAACCCAAATAGCATCGAACTTCCTCGAAGTCCTTGGGAGCCCAACTACAAAGTCCATGGTGATCCGCTTCCACTTCCACTCTGGGATCACTGAAGCAAGCCACCCGGTCTCTGATGCTCATACTTAACCTACTGACAGTTGAGACACCGAGCCACAAACCCAACTATATAATTCTTCTTCTGCCTCCACTAATAGTGCTGCCTCAAATCCTGGTACATCTTCACGGCACCCGGATGGATGGAATACCACGAGTTGTGGGCCTCCTCAAGAATCAACTCTCGAAGCCCATCTACATTAGGCACACATATCCGGCCCTGCATTCTCAGCACACCGTCATCACCAATTGTCACATCCCTAGCATCACCTCTCTGAACCCTATCCTGAAGAACGAGAAGGTGGGGTTCATCATACTGATGCTCCCTGATACGGTCATAAAGAGAAGACCTGGAGACCACACAAGCCAATACCCGTCCGAAATATCCAATCTGACAAGCTGGCCCGCTAAGGCCTGAATATCCAATGCCAAAGGGCTCTCTACTACTGGAAGATATGCTAAACTCCCCAAACTCTCTGCCCGCGACTCAAAGCATTGGCCACCACATTGGCCTTCCCCGGATGGTACAAAATAGTGATATCATAGTACTTAAGAAGCTCCAACCATCTCTGCTGACGCAAATTAAGATCCTTCTGCTTTAACAAATACAGCAGACTCCGGTGATCAGTATAGATCTCACAATGAATCCCATACAAATAATGACGCCAAAACTTCAAGGCGTGAACAATGGCTGCTAACTCAAGATCATGGATAGGATAGTTCTTCTCATGGGTCTTCAACCGGCGCGAGGCATAGGTAATTACCCTACCCTTCTACATCAAAACACAACAAATGCCTATCCTCGAGGCATCACAATATACAGTGTAAGAACCTGAAGCTGATGGCAGATCTAACACTGGAGTTGTGGTCAAAGCAGCCTTAAGCTTCTGAAAGGTCTCCTCACACTCATCCGACCATCTGAATGGAGCACCTCAGTATTCTAGGGTTATGAACATGAACATGAATGGCTAAGAACCTCGGTATTCTGGGGTTATGGATCATTTTGACTATTGTAATTTGATGGTTGATTGTTTTGCTTGAATTATTATATTAATTTGTTTATTCATTATTGCACTTAATTATTCTACTATGTAGGTAACAATAGAGTACTATATATGAATTTATAGTTGAACTCAAAAGTGGGAACTATAGATTGCATATAAGATTGAATAGAGTAAGTTCTTGAATGTGGGCATCGGAGAATAGATTCACGATAAAGATAGACGTATTCTAGTTACCTTACTTGGTTATTTTTACAGGAAATACACATACGTTCATGTTAAGCTTGATTCTATAGACATATAGTCTTAGGTTGTCTTGAATAAGCAAGTGAAGCATCGAAAGAACTTTGCGAGCATAATAAACCCTGCTAATCAACAAATTACATAAATCAAGTGAGTAAATCAACCGGAAGAACGCAATAGGAGTGACATTAATCCCATAACCCCAGAACATTCACATCTCATTGAATTCTTTCTAATTGTTTACTTGTTTGCTTTGCACCTTTGAATTGTTTGTTTGTTTAGTAATTTCATAGTAATTTTTAGTCGTAAAAATCACAATCATCTTCTTCACAACCACTTGATAAATAGATTTATAAATAGTTTAGATTGGATAATAGTTGATCATAAATACTCGTGGGACGATACATTCTCAACACTTTATTACTTGTCGACCACGTATACTTCTGTGTGTGTTTGGACCCAATAAGTTTTTGGTGTCGTTGTCGGGGATTTAGAAATTAGCTACTTTTCTTAAATAAGAATTTATTTGTTATTGTTTGAGATTTCTTTTCTTTTATAGTTTCTGATTCTACAGGTGTTCACATTGAATGCTAGGAAGAACTAACAGTTTGAACAATCCTTCGCCTTTTGATCCCGAACCCAAAAGACTCTTCCACATGTTAAGGAGGGAGGCGAAAGCAAGAGCAAGACTTACGGAGTTGGGTGTTGTAGTCCAACCACAGCCAACTGAGATGGCAAAAAATTAACGAGAGACGCAAGGTCTACTCTCGCAAACATGACTTGGGCTATCGTGAAGCCTAATATAAATGGGCACTTCGAGCTGAAATAGTACATGGTGTAACTGATTCAATCCACAGGGCTATTTGTGGGTTTGTCTAGTGAAGATCCCCAAAGGAATATACATAATATTTTGGAGATTACGGATATATACAACTATCTGAACGTCTCGAAGGACTATGTCAGATTAACTTTATTTCCCTTTTCTCTGATGGGGGAAGCAAATGAATGGTTAAACAAAGAGCCCACAAACTCAATCCTCACATGGGATGATCTAGCACGGAAATTCCTCATCAAATTCTTTTCCACAAAGAAAACAAAGTCATTGAGAAGCCAAATTTTGGGGTTTCAACAAAACGATGGCGAGACTCTATGTCAGGCCTTGGAGAGATATAAAAAGCTACTCAAAGATTGCCCTCACCATTGTCAAACTGATAAAGTGTTGGGACATACTATTGTGTATGGGTTAGTTGAGACCTCCAAATTGAATCTAGACTCTGCTTGTGGAGGAAGTTGCATGCAAATCCATTTAGTGAGATTCAGACTCTGCTAAACAATTTCACTGCAAACGATCATAACTGGCAAGGTAAGGGTGAACCAAGAAGAATGATCGAGGCAGAAGAAGAATAACTGGCAGCAGGTACACTCTAGCTAGATAAGATGTCAGCCATCCGGGTAGAAATTTCTAAATATACTAACCAAGTGGCTAAGATGGCAATGGGTCAAGGGCATCAGATGCAGCAGGTGCAAAGGATGGCCATATACTATGAAATTTGTGGAGAAGGTCACACGAGTAACCAATGTCTGGTGAATCCAGAAACTATTTATTATGTGGGCCAGCAAAGTAAAGGTCCAATGAACAAAAATTCACAATATGAGAACACTCATAATACCAACTGGAGGAATCACCCGAACTTCTCATGGGGTGGAAATCAAGCTACTAAAAATTAATACAGTCCCCAAGGAAACTACAATCAGCTCCAAAGGCCACCATAACAGGTAGAAGACAACACCAATGATATGTTGAAAAAGCTGCTAATTAAAACCAGCAGCTGAGGACTGATTTTTGAAATTTAGAAAGGCAAGTTGCGCATTTAGCTGTTGTAACGACTCGGACGAGCTTAAAACATACACTAAAATATGTTCGCTAGTCGAATATAGTATAAAACATTATCGTATTGAGTTAAACAGAATTTTCGGAGTTTGTAGTTAGATTGCTAGACAAGATGATAAGCAGTTGAGATTTATATGATTAAGAACTAAAATTAACTAAGACTCTAGATCTAATTGACTAATGACAATTGAACAAAAGTAAGCAAAGAAGACATCACTGGGAGGAAATAGGGGTTGATTGGATAGGTGTAAGATAATTGTCTGGGATTTAACTCTAGTTAACTCACTTCTAATGTTCAAGTGATCGTCTCTCAATTCACTCAGTTATTAGTTCAAACGTTTAGTAGAAACACCTCTCTCGATTAAGTCTCAACCTCACAATATAAACTAAGTTAAGCTCGGTGAAGATATACACGAATTCGTATTGGATTGGTCTTTAGGAGAACCTCTCTCGATTATCCTCCTAACTAAGTTTAATCAACAATTCAACTAGCCTCTTTCGATTACTAAGAATAAATAATGACTTCAACCAATAAAAAATAATGCAACAATATCACAAGTTATGCCTCTCTCGATTACACGAACAAGTAAATATAGATGCAACAGTTAAAACATCCAAAACTATTCAATACATAAAAACTAGAGTTAATTATCCATAAACAAGTATCAATACACCAAATCCATCAAACCCTAAATAGAACTACTCCATGGATATGGTGTAATTCATTACAAATATAAAGAAAAACATAAAACAATCCAAACTCTTGTCTTGAATGAGGATTGAATGATAAATTCCTTGTGTTCTTGCTTCTCCGCCTCCTCCTTAGCCTCCTTAGGTCTTAGATGTGTCAAAATTCCATAAAATAATATTTTTACATGTACTTATACTAAGTAGGGTCGGGCCCAGATGAAAACTCCTTCTCCTGCGTGAAATAGGAAAATAACTCTATAAACATTGCACAGGTGCGCCGCATGGGGCGACGCGCCACGTGCCACGCGCCATGCGGGGCGGTTGTGGGAAAGTTCAGAGAGTTGATTTCTGACAGACTGTAGGATTTTGTACAGGTGTGGCGCGCCATGCGCCGCCCCACGTACCGCGGGTGTGTTGTTTTCTCAGAGTCCGGATTTTTCATGACTTTTTGATATCCAGACATGGTTTTCGACCCCCGAACGCAATCCCGGCTTAATCCCTTGTGCTTTTATTCAGACTTCAAATCTCCAAATAGCTCAAATTCATTATGTAATATCTACATAGCTCGGAATCTTCCTACAAGGTATAAAACACACAATCAGTGTAAAACACTAGCATTTAAATCTCAAACTCAATTAAAGTGCAGTAAATTGCAATGTAATAATCGACTAAAACATGAGATTATAGCCTACCATCAACACCGCACACTTAAACCATTGCTCATCCTCGAGCAATCAAACCACACTTTTAAAGACACAACCTTATTAAGCAACTCTCATGACTCATCATACCAAGAATATTTAAAATAGATTAAGCCCAATAATGTAACATTATAGACTCAAAATTTGACTCAAAAGTACAACGCATTATTCACAACTCACTCACTTACTCAACATAGAGGTCAAGCATTAACTTTACTTCATGAATCAAGTGCCCTCACCAAAATAGAGAGTAGTTCCACACACCATCAAATTTAACAACAATCAGTAACTCAATATAGAAAGAATTCACTCACTCTTAGAGATAACATTCATATGCCACAAAAGATGAACCATAGGCTTGCCCGTAGTGTACTACTCAACTAATCGAGTTCATTCAGTCAAAGATTAGATAGGACTTTAATTGGTTGTAATGTAGGCTGTGGGACGGGTAGGATACATTTAGATATAAGAGTGACTACACCTCCCTAAGCACTTTAATACATACAATTTAACATTGAAAACCTCACACTTATGTCAAACCATACTCCACATTTAGATCAATATACATTAACTCTCAACTTCTTTAAGCACAATTACATCAAGATTTACCACTATCATGGAATATTTTGCACAATCATACAATATTTGTTTTTCTTTTTCAATTCAAGTGGCTCTTACTTTTTCGCTACATTTCACCCTTCTCCTTATTTCATTAGTTCCACTCAAAAGCCAAACCAACCACCCCGTACTTCAACTTTTACAAAGTTTATAATCAATTCAAGTGCTTACGAGGGGTAAAAGGTTCAAATATATGGTCAATTCAAAACAAATGGGTAAGGCTTGTAATGTGGTTGCCAAAGAAACAAGATTACAGGATCAAAGGGGTTAACTAAGATAAATAACAATTAAGTGTGTAATAACATATAATTGGCTCAACAAAGAAATGCCTCTATCACTTCCTAGACTGAACAAAACTACTATTTCTCTTTGCAAACACACGGTACAAGTTCTAGACACCAAATGCAATGCACAGAATATACAAAACCTCACACACACATGGCATATAACTCACTCATGATCGGAATCATCGAGACACTCTAGTCAAAGTAGTTAGGCAAAGTTAGGATCATACAATTTTTAGGTACTTATACAAGAGTCACAAACTGAGCCTAAGCGTTCACAACTAAAGCACTCACTGTTCTCAAGGTATATCAAAGTTAAAAGATGTCTTCCAATTCAAATCACAGCACAAGTACACCATATTCAAACAAAACCCTTGGAAAAGAACTGCGGCACAAAGAAAAACAAAGGGGGAATTATTACACTACCTAACAAAATAGAATCTTTTTGTCTTTTTCTTTCGACTTTAATCCCTCAAGAACCATGTCGAATGACATCCATCGTCAGGAAAAATCAAAAATTTTAAAATTTTTATGGATTTTCAAATTTTTGTTTTAACTACTAAACAACACTAAAAAGCAAAAACTAACACATATACATATAACATATAATTATCCCCCACACCCCACATTTTAAGTTGTGGCATGTCCCTATGATACACAATTAAAAAGCATAAGGTAGAGGAAACTTCTTTGAATCTCTAGTCGGGGTCTGAATCAAAGTCAGGCTCTATTCCACGCACCTGAACTAGTGCACACATCCACCCAGACAGCTTCTTCTCAGTCTTCTTGGGGTACACCCCACACTTATCTTTCCCACTCATTGTAGCCTTTTCTTTCAAACCCTTCGCTTTCTACTCAACACTTGTAGTTGGCTTCTCCTTTATCACCCTCGTCTCTACATTCATCTCGAACGTCAAAGTCTTTTCACCCACTCTAAGAATGAGTTTTATATCATGTATATCCAGTATAGCTCTAGCCGTTGCTAAAAATGGTCTTCCTAGGATGAAAGGGAACCTCCATGTTCTCCTCCATATTTACCACTACAAAATCTACAGGAAATACAAACTTATCTACCTGAACTAATATATCTTCCACTATCCCCTCGGTTATTATAGTTGTTTGGTCTGCTAGCTGCAACGATATTGGTCTAGACCTTATCTCTCCAATCTCATTCTCCAGCTTCCTGTAAATAGACAAAGGCATTAAATTAATTGAGGCACCCGAATCACACAAAGACTTATCAAAATTAAGAGTGCCTAAGGAGCAAGATATAGTAAAACTCCCTGGATCTACATACTTTTGTGGGAGTTTGTTTTGCAAGATTGCGCTGCAATGCTTTGTGAGTTTGACCATTGAGGTCTCTTCTATCTTTCTCTTCTTTGTAAGGATCTCCTTCAAGAACTTTGCATAAGCTGGTATTTATGAAAGAACTTCAGTGAATGGTAGATTCGCATTAACCTGTCTCAGCATATCTAAAAATCTCCCAAACTGCTTGTCCAGCTTTTCTCTATAGAGTTTTTAGCGAAAAGGTAGAGCAGGCATGTGACTGCTCACATCATCTGATTCCTCCCTTCTTGAAGTTTTCTCCTTCTTGTTTTTCTCAGCTCCCTTCTTGCCTTTCTTCTTCTCAATCTTTTTATCATCTTCAATTTTCAGCTCCTTTCCACTTTCTTTTTCAGGCGCAACTTCTTTGTGAATTAGAGTGCGATCTCTCAACTCTTATCCATTTCTCAAGGTCACAACATTTACCATTTCCTAGGGATTCTTTTCAGTATTAGTTGGCAGAGTACCTGGGATTCTCTAAGATAATATAGTTGCAATTTGTCCCACTTGTCTCTCCAAGTTACGCAGACCTGTCCCAAGTTCTTTGATAGTTGCACCATGAGCATCTAATCTCTCATCAGTCTTGACAATGAAGGCCTTCATTAGATCTTCTAACCCAAACTGAATTTGCTTTTGAGGTTGAAACTGCGGCCTCGGCTGATTCACAAAACCAGGAGCTCCTTGAATTCTAGAGTTATTTTGTTGCCATGCATTTGCTGTACCCCCAGGTGAACTCCATGAAAAACCGGGGTGCTTCTGACCCACTGCATTGAAGTTGTAATTCCCAACAACATTAACTTCCTTAGTTGAGGCTTGACACTCATGAGTAGGGTGTCCTCTCTTCCACATATGTCACATGTTGCATGAGGCTCATTATGAATCGAAGCTAAGGTCAGCTTCCTTATTTCCTTTGCCATGGAATCAAGTTGTACCTGCACAGATATGTTAGCATCAACCTGGTGAATAGTGACTATCTCAGAGGGCCACTGATTTGCATCTTCAGAAAACTCATTAAGAATAGTGACTATCTCATATGGAGTTTTTTTCATCAATGGACCTCCAGCTGCATTACTCAATGTTCTCCGTGAGGTCGGTGTCAATCCATCCCAAAAATCCTAAAGTTGCATACAGAGTTCAATTCCGCTATGTTGACACTTTTGCATTATCTCCTTAAACCTCTCCCAAGCTTCAAACACCGTTTCAGTCTCATTCTGGCAGAAGTTATAGATTTCTTTTCTAAACTTGCCCGTTTTAGCTGAGGAGAAATATTTAGCAAGAAACGTTCTAGTCATCTCCTCCCATGTTCTAATCGATCCATGTGGCAAGCTTCAAAGCTAGTGTTTTGCATCATCTTTAAGAGTGAAGGAGAATGCCCATAGATAAACTGCATCTTGTGACACACCATTATACTGAAAGGTATTCATTATCTCTTCGAAGTCCATCATATTATTTTTTGGATCTTCATTCATCTTTCCTCTGCAGATGCAACTGTTTTGAAGAGTTTAGAGCAACCCTTGCTTCAGCACAAAATTATTCACTCCAACTGGAGGTGGTCTCACACTTGATAAGCCTTGGTTGTAGACCAGCCTAGCATAATCTCCAAGTGGTCTCCCAACACCATGAGCTATGTTTCCGAACTGGTCTGAACCCACGGGCTGATTTTGAGCCATTCTTCAAGCCCTCTCCTCCTCATAAGCAATTTGTGCATCTCTAAATGCTGCTTCTTCAGCATCCCTTGTAGCTTTCTCTCTGGGTTGGGCTGCCTCTCTCGCAGCCAAATCAACATTATCATCATCTTCAGTCATGTCTTCCTTGGTTGAGGATTGCCCAACTTTATCTATTTTCTCTGTGAGATTTCTTTCCTTCCTCAATTTTCCCAGTTGTTTCTCGATTTCTGGTTCATATGGTTGCAATTCCTTACTAGAAGATCGAGTCATGCATCAATCTAACATGTAGCATGCGCACAGTCAAAGAACACCAAACGTAAAAAGGGAAAATAAAATAAAATAAAAAGAAAAACTCCTGAATTATCACTACAAACTATTTCAACACTATTGATTGCCACTCCCCGTCAATGGCGCTAAAATTTGACGAGCTTAAAACACACACTAAAATATGCTCCCTAGTCGAATATAGTATAGAAAATTATCGTATCCACATGGATTTGAGTTAAACAGTAATTTCGGAGTTTGTATCTAGATTTCTATCCAAGATGATCAACAATTGAGATTTATATGATTAAGAACTAAAATTAACTAAGACTCTAGATCTAATTGACTAATGACAATTGAACAAAAGTGAGCAAAGAAGATATCAGTGGGAGAAAATAGGGGTTGATTAGATAGGTGTAAGATAATTGTTTAAGATTTAACTCTAGTTAATTCACTTCTAATGTTCAAGTGAGTCTCTCGAAATAACTCAATTATTAGTTCAAATGTTTAGTAAAAACTCCTCTCTCGATTAAGTCTCAACCTCACAATACGAACTAAGTTATGCTCGGTGAGGATATACATGAATTCATATTGGATTGATCTTTAGGGGAACCTCTCTTGATTACCCTCCTAACTAAGTTTAATCAACAATTCAACTAGCCTCTTCCAATTACTAAGAAGAATTATGACTTTAACCAACAAAATATAATGCAACAATATCACAAGCTATGCCTCTCTCGATTACACGAACAAGTGAATATAGATGCAATAGTTAAAATATCCAAAACTATTCAATACATAAAAACTATAGTTAATTATCCACAAACAAGTATCAATACACCAAATCCATCAAACCCTAAAGAGAACTACTCTATGGATATGGAGTAATTCATCACAAATATAAACAAAAACATAAAACAATCCAAACCCTTGTCTTGAGTGAGGATTGAATGATAAATTCCTTGTGCTCTTGCTTCTCCACCTCCTCCTTAGCCTCCTTAGGTCTTAGATGTGTCATAATTCCATAAAATAACGTTTTTACAAGTATTTATACTAAGTAGGATCGGGCCCATAGGAAAACACCTTCTACTGCGCGAAATAAGAAAATAACTATGTAAAAATTGCACTGGTGCGCCGCATGGGGCGACGCGCCATGCAGGGCGGCGGATGTGGGAAAGTTTAGAGAGTTGATTTCTGACAGACTGCAGGATTTTTTACAGGCGCGGCATGCCATGAGCCGCCCCACGCGCCACGGGTGTGTTATTTTCTCATAGTCCAGATTTTTCTTAACTTTTTGATATCTAGATATGGTTTTCGACCCCCTAACGTGATCCCGGCTTAATCCCTTGGGAATTTACTCGAACTTCAAAGCTCCAAATAGCTCAAATTCATTCTGTAATATCTGCATAGCTCGAAATCCTCCTACAAGGCATAAAACATGCAATCAGTGTAAAACACTAGCATTTAAAGCTCAAACTCAATTAAAGTGTTGTAAATTGGAATATAATAATCAACTCAAACATGAGATTATAGCTTACCATCAGACTTCACTGGTCGTTTTGTGTAATTGCACCCCGTTTTCCCTTTTGATGCTTCACCCATGTGTAATTTAGGTTTTATAACTTGCAGGGTTGATTAGTTTCGTTCCATGAAGATTTTGGGTTGTATTGGACTCTTTGGCTCTTGGCTCAGAAGCTTAAGATAGAAATGTGACAAAACTTTGAATTTTGTGAAAACGACCCCAGAATGGTGTTTTGATGGCTCCGATAGCTTCGTATCGTGATTTTGGACTTGGACATATGCCCTGAATCGAATTCGGTGGTCCGTGGGTTGATTTGTGTTATTTTGTCGAAAATTGACAATTTGAGGTTTAGAAATTTGCCCGTAGGTTGAATTTTGGGTATCGCGTTCGGAATTTTATTTTGGAACTTGGAATAGGTCCGTTATGCTATTTAGAACTTGTCTGCAAACTTTGGTATCATTTGGAGTTGATTTGTTAGTATTCGGATGCTTGGTTGCAATTCTAGAAGTTCTTGAAGTTTACTTTGAAATTCATACGTTTTGGTGCCTGATTCGTAGTTCTAGATGTTATCTTGGTGTTTTGATCGCGCGAGCAAGTTCGCATGAATGGTTTTGGACTAAATCTGAGCTGTTGTTGTGCTAATGCCTCTGGTGTTGCATTTGCAAACACCAGGGTCACAAAAGCGACCTTAGCAGGAGGATCACATGTATCGCAATTGTGATTACTGGGTCGCAATCGCGAAGTTGACTTGGGCTGGGCTAGGTTCAAATTTGTGATAATTGTGTCACTTTTGCGAAGGGAACAGGGTTCACAATTGCGAACCCATATTCCCATTTTTTAGGCTTCCATTAGGACTGTCGGTGCCGCAATTGTGAGCATTTCTTCGCAATTACGAGCACTAGTGTTGCAATTGCGACATCTGCAACTGAACAAAAGATTAGAAAGTCGGGATTTCATGTCATTTTATCATATTTTAGAACCCTAGGCTCGGTAGGAGGCGATTCGTAGAGGGAATTTTCATCAACAAACATTGGGTCATTGATTCTAATCAATTTCCAACTATATTTCACGAATATATCTTAGATTTAACATCAATTTTATGTGAATCAAAGAGTAAAATTGGGAAATTTTGTCAAGTTTTTGATAAATGAATAATTTAGTTTTGAGAGTCGATTTGGACTTGGATTTGAAAACTAATCATATATATGGACTCGTGAGGTTATGGATAGTCAGAATCTACCCTTGGACCCGGGTTTTGACCAGGCGGGCCTAGAAGTTGACTTTTGTTAACATTTTGGGAATTTTGTAAAGGTCAAAGCTTTATCTATTGTAATTATTTTTTCTTTCATCAGTTGATGATATTAAGTCACTTTTGGTTAGATTTGAGAGATGTGGAGGCGAATTTTAGGGGGAAAGCTATTTTCGAGGGTTGAGTTTGCCTAGTTGAGGTAAGTATCTTGCCTAACCTTGTGCGGGGAAACTACCCCTTAGGATTAGGGATTGATTGTGCTATATGTGTTATGTGAAAGCTGTTGTGCAAGGTGACAAGTGGGTACATGGGTTATATGTGGTATTCGACCGGTTTAGGTTATTTAGACTCTTTCCATGACTTTAACTGAATTGTCATAACATACTATATTCTTCATTGTTAATCAACTATTACATGAGTTGCACTACCCTTACATTCTTTATTTGACATTGTTAAAACTTGTTGTACCTCTTACTTGTTATTTTGCTCTTATATGCTTTAGTTGAAGTTATTGCCTTGTTGCATCTTTAATTGTTGACTTACTTTTACTTGAAGTTGTTATTTCCTGAAATATCTTCTTGTTGCGTTATTGGTATTGAGGTTGTGAAAGCCATTATCACATTGAGGTTAAGTGTTAATTGTTGAGATATCTTTCATGTTGAGAAATTCACATTCATTTTATTATTGTTGAGATTCTTGTGTGCATTGTGGTTGAGTCATGGGCTATTTATAGTGGAAATATTGATATTGTTGATTTTTTTCAAGTTGTGGCATATGGGCACTTGTGGTGCGAGTTATTATTGTGTTGTGATATTGATGTGCATGCAGAAGTATAAGGATAGGGGTTAATGTGCATACGGCATCACAAGGTGGGATTTATGTGCGTGTTGCTAGTAAGGGAATTACTTGAAGCCACGCGGCAACATAAGATGGGCTAAAGTGCGTGTAGCTATTTCGAAAAATATTTTTTCAAAACTATCTAAATGTAAGGCTCACGCAGCGGTATAAGGAAAGATTGTGATTAAAATTGTGAAATATAAATATGAGACGGTACCTCAGTTGTGATTCTTGTTGTGCATTTAATATTGAAAAGAGTTATTGGTTTAACAGATCTTGTTGCTCTTATTTCTTCCTTGTCTTACCAATTTTGTACGTATTTGACTATTTGTGGTTCTCATTCTTTGCTTCCTTCTTATTGTCTTTATGCTTACAATTCTGCCATTAGTTTATGTTGTTAAATTGCTTCGTTATCATTCATTTATCCGTTTTCCATTACTTCCCGTTATAATATCTTCGTTCTGTCTATCATGTCCTAGTAGGTGTCTTGACCTGGCCTCGTCACTACTCTACCAAGGTTAGTCTTGATACTTACTGGGTATCATTGTGGTGTACTCATACTAGCTTCTGCACATCTTTTGTGCAGATCCAGGTACGTCTACTCGTGCTGGACATTAGTGATTGATTGGTTAGCTGCTTTCTGGGGACTTCAAGGTATACCTGCTCGGCGTCCGCAGGCCTCAGAGTCACCTTCCGTTATTTTCCCATTATTATTGTTTCCTTTATTAGATAGTGTTGTAGTAGACCTTTTTAGAACATTCTGTAGAGCTTATGACTCAGTTCTACCGGTTTTGGGAATTATGTTGTTGAGGTTCTATATTGTTTTTGGAAGTTAATATGAGTATATATGTTTTACTTTAGTATCTTTATTTGGTTATTTTTGTTAAGTATTATTAAATGTTAGGCTTACCTAGTCTTAGAGACTAGGTGCCATCACGACATCCTAAGGTGGAAAATTGGGGTCGTGACAGCTGCACAACAAAATACCCGACATACTGGAGCACTCCTAAGTGATACTGAGAAAATCCCATTAAACAGGTACAAGAAATTACTCTAAGAAGTGGGAAAGCATTGGAGGAGGTGCCACCTAAAAGGTATGTGCCTAAAGAAGTTTTTGAATGATTGGTATCTCAACCGAAGGTAGAAGCTAAAACAAAATATGATGAACACATGCAGGAGACAGAGGTAAGGCCACCACCACATTTTCCTCGAAGGTTGCAAATATAGAAAGATAATTCCAAGTACAAAAAGCTCTTAGATATCATGAGACAGGTGTGTGTGAATCTACCTTTGGTAGAAGTGATGCAAGAAGTACTTGAGAGACATTGTGGCCAATAAAAGAAGGTTGACAGAGTTTGAAATGATTGCCCTTACTGAGGAGAGTAGTGCTAGAGTACAGAGTAAGTTCCCGCCTATGTTGAAGTATCTAGGTTGTCACAATTCCCTTGGCGATTGGAAAATACGAGGTTGGTAAAGTCTTGTGCGATCTGGGAGAGAGAATTAATTTGATGCCACTGTCAATGTTCAAACAACTCAAAGTAGGGGAACGTAGGCCTACTACTATAACTCTACGGATAGTAGATCGATCATTAGCAGTGCTAGAAAGGATTATTAAAGATGTGCGTGTACGAGTTGGGAAGTCTATCTTTCCCGTAAACGTCATTATACTTGACTACATGGCCGATGAAGAAGTACCTATTATTTTGGGGAAACCATTCCTGGCTACTGGTAGAGCAATTATAGATGTGAGGGAAGGAAAGCTAAAGATGAGAGTACATGATAAGGAAGTCACTTTTAATGTGTACAAGGCACTTAAACTTCCCAAGCATTATGAGGATTTGTGGATGATCTCGGTAGCAGAATTGAAGTTGATAGAGCAAGGGCTTTTTGTGGAGCCTAGTAGCATAAAAAAGAAAATCGAGTTAGAAGATGTGGTATTGCAAGCTGAAGGGTCAGAGAGGAAATAGGAGATCCTCCTAGAACGCGCAAGAAGGCAAAACTCCATGGAAAGAGGAGGAAGCGAAAGCGTCTAGTTTGAGCGAGTGGTTCATGTCATGCCGCGACGTTAAGTCAGGCGCTTCGTAGGAGGCAATCCATGGTGATGTTGTAAACGTCAATCCATGACGTTAACTAAGGCGCTTGTTGGGAGACAACACAATTCGTAGTTTAGTTTAGCTTAATTAGATTTTTCTTTTTGTTTTTAGGTACTAACAAGTTTTTAGTTGAATTTTCGTGTTTGAATCGGTACGAGAGCATGTGAGAGTTCACATAAATTCAAGAAGGAGTCCAAAGCTCTAAGTACCACGCACTAGATATGGTGCCACGAGCCTAGTCACGTGTATTACCTCGCACCGCACCTGGCGCCACACAGTCCCTCGTCTGCTGCTTCTCGCACCGCCCTGTCTCCAGTGCGCCCTACCCCTCGCGCTGCCTAGGTAAGTATTCTCTTCTCGCTTTTTTGTTCTTATTTCACCCACACTGATGTGCCGTAGAAATGCGGCACTTTTCATAATAATTACATAGACTTTAGCTCATCTTTTAAAGTATTATAGGTCATTTCTTATATAGTTTTGGTGTTTTGCAGGAAACCAGACTTGAAGATCCAAAAACATGAAAAAGATGACAAAAACCCATGGAAAGTCAGAAATTCGGCAGCTCTGCGACCGAAAAAAAGTGATGTGAGGATTGAAGACCCATCGCAGAATGAAGCGTATCATCACAATTTCTGGGAGCCAAGTATGCGATCAATTGTGCGGTCCCACAACTCTTATGCGGACCGCATAATGATCGCACAAAAGCAAAGGGAGTTCCAGCGAAGATGATTTTGCGGTGTGTTATGCGGTCGCAAAACCAATATGCGAACCGTATAACAAAAATGCTATGGAAAGCTGGAAAACTTTGTTATCAATTCTACGGCGAAAAGTGAAGATGCGCGGACCGCGAAAGTGTTCTGCGACCCATTCTGTTGTCACATACTTGATCTGCAAGGTTATTTTTGTCACCTTTTTACCATGATTTTTGGGCCATTATAAATAGAATGATTAGGGTTTTTGTGGACTAACTTGTCTGAAAAGAGGCTATACTTAGAGCATTCAATACACCATTATTTTGGAAGCTTTTGAGAGAGAATCCAAGAATTTATTCTCTTTGTAAGCTTTATGACTTTATTTATTAATTTGTTCTTGTATTCTAGTATGAGTAGCTAACTTTAAATACTAAGGTTGTGGACCCTAAGTGAGTGTAATGTTAATGGGTGTTTACCATTGAATATATATATAATGGTTGGTTGATTTCTATTTATTTCTCATGCTTCATTTATGGTTGATGGTTGCAAACATTGACTAGTGCCATTTTACTCTATCTTTACTTGAAAAAGTGGGTTAGGGTTTGGTAGAATTGAATAGCAAGAACCCAAGGCCTTAAACCTTGTTTAATAGAATCGCTTAGAGATAAGTGGGTTCTACTTGGCATAAATTAGTTGCTCTTAATTGTAACTTTTTTAAAATTGTGAAAATCATAAAGAGGAAATACTACCTAGTTATTGGAAAATATTGGGTAGTCATTTAGGAACTATTTGCATATCAAAGGACCTTCCAATAGAAATATATCATATTAACACTGATAGCATTACATTCCATTGATGTGGACACAACCTTGGTTTTTTAATTACATTAATCAAACACTCTTAACAAAATAGCTCTTCTTGACAATTCACAGTTACAAAACTCTTTTTAAACTAACGGAGTAGAACTACGGCTTAAGTCAAGTTTCATACTATTCAAGTAATCTATTCACATTTATTCCCTGTGGGATTCAACCCCAACCTAGTTGGGTTATTATATTTGACACCGACCGACTTACACCATTTATATAGGTGTTATTTGAGCGTATCAAATTTTGGCACGGTTGCCGGGGAATACGGTTTTGAAATTACTAACTAGTGTGTGCCTTACTTTACGTCTTCTTCTATTCCATCACACTTTGCTTGTTTTGCTTGGTGTCATTAGGTAAACATGGGCGAGCCGGAAGAAGACAATGTGTTTGCGGATATAGATGAGTATATTTAGGATACAAATGTCATTGTCCCTCCAAGATTTGATGATGCCACCTTCAAATTTGAACACAGTCTAATCCTAATGCTAAAAGCAAAGGGATTCTTCTGAAATTCCACCGATGATGATCCGACACAACATCTCAGAAATGTTTTGGGTGTGTGTGCAATGCACAAGCAGAATCATGTCTCAGATGATGTCCTAAGATTGAGGGTGCTCAAGTACTCTCTAACTGGAGAAGCAACATAGTGGATCCAAAATCTACTTCATAATTCCATCCATACTTGGACCGAACTTGTCCGAGCTTTCCTAGCAAAATGGTTTCAACAAAGCAAGAAGTCTGAGCTCCGAGATAAAATTTTCTTCTTTAAGAAATTACCGGGGGAGCATCTACATGAAGCATGGGATAGATTCAAGCTATATTTAGTGAGATCATCGAATCATGGCTTTCCGAATAATATTTTATTGGAGAATTACATGGGCTTGGATCCTATTAATCAATCCATAGCCAAAAATGCAGCAGATGGATCCTTTATGGATAAAACATTTGCAAGGGTCACATAAATCCTTGATAAGATGGCAGAACATAACCAATCTTAGCACTCGAAAATTATTAAGGAGAACCAAGAAAGAGATCAAGTAATTGCCGGGCTTGCCACCAATGTCAACGTGTTGACGAAAATGTTCACTGAAAGCCAATCAAAAAAGGCGAATGTTGTGGAAGATGTGCAACCCATGTCAAATGAGGAATACAAAGAAGCAAATTATGTCAACAATCCTCAAGGAGGATATCAAAGACAATCCTACTAAGGTTCAGGACAACAACACCAATGGAGCTCTAACCCACAAGGGCAAGGCAACCAACAGTGGTGAAACGACCAAGTTAGTTCAAATTAGGGAAATTGGAGTAACAACAACAACAACTTTTCAAATCGGAGTTCAATCCCCTATGTTCCACCAATGGGGCAATATTCTAACTCTCCACATTGGAAGGAAAGTTCTTCAAGTGAGTCCAACACTTTGATATGACCAAGCTTGTGGGTTCTCACACCGCATCTATTCAAAAGTTGGAAATGCAAATGAGGGATCTTTCAAGAGATCAAAATCCTATGCAAAAAGGAACGCTCCAAAGTGATACAATTTCAAACACAAAAGGTAGTGGGAGTGGTCCAACTTCTCATTGTATGGCAATCACAACTCGAAGTGGGAAACGACTTCAACGAGAGAATGAACAAGTGGTCGAAGTGGAAGATTCTGAAGAAGAAGTTGAGGCAGAAGTTGAGGTGCAATTGTTGTTGAAGTTGAAAGACTCCCGAAGAAGGCGAGAACTCAAGAAGTGAACCATGAAGAGGTGAAGGAAAAGGTAATAGAGGCACCAAAAACAATAGCACCAATTCCTAGACCTCCTCCTCCTTTCCCTCAAAGACTTGCTAGAAAGGTTGATGATAGCAAACTCGAGAAGTTCTATGACATCCTAAAGCAATTATCAGTAAACATTCCATTTGTGGAAGCATTTCAAGAGATGCCGGGTTTTGCTAAGTACTTGAAGGACTTGATCAATAAAAAGAAAATCACCCAGAATAAAGTGGTGAATGTGACTCACCAAGTTTGTTCCATCATTGCAACAACCGCCATCCAAAAGAAAGAGGACCCGGGAACCTTCACCATTCCATGCACTATTGGATTGCGTGATTTTGCACGAGCCCTTTGTGATAATGGGGCTAGCATCAACTTAATGCCCCTTGCTATTTACAAGAAAGTGGGATTAGGTATGCCTAGGCCTACAAGTATGAGGTTGCAAATGGCCGACCGTTCAATAAAGCGACCGGTGGGAATAGTTGATGTTGTGCTTGTGAAAGTGGGGAAGTTTCTCCTCCTTGCCGACTTTGATAGAGAGATCCCTATCATCTTAAGGATACCATTTCTTGCTACCGGGAGGGCTCTCATGGACTCAGAATGAAATGAGATCAAGTTCCGAGTTAATGACGAAGCAGTTACCTTTCAAGCGAGTAAGGGTATGAAATTGCCACATGCAGACAAAAGTATCTCAGTCATTGATGTTGTTGATGAGGTAGAGGATGCAGTCGAGGTGAAGATGCAAGAGGAATTCCTTGATGAGGCATTGGCGGCTATTTTGGCAAATTTTGATGGTGAGGACATGGAAGGATACGTGGAATCGGTGAATGCATTGGAAGGGCTTGGGTCCTACACTTATGCACCAAAGAAGATTTCTCTTAACTTAGAGAATAAATTCACTCCTCCCGCTAAGCCTTCAATCATCGAGCCTCCACAACATGAGCTCAAGCCACTTCCGCCGCACTTAAGGTATAAATTTCTTGGCACTAACGAACCTCTACCTGTAATTGTTTCTTTGTTGACCCTAAAAATTGAGTAACAATTAAACTTATATTGTGGTTTTAAGGATATGTGATTTAAACCAGCACCAATTGATAAACAATGAATTAAATAGATAACTTGAATAATAAAATAAATCAAACTGGTCTGCAAGTGATGCTTCAACCTCGATTCGAAGTAGTCTCGAGGTTAATTAATAGGAACATTATAGGATAGAACAAACAACGATGAATAGTGATGAATAAAGAAAACAGTGTACAACGTATATGTATATTCTTATCAGTGAATAATGTGTGCTTACAAGTGAATGGGATCCCTCTTTATATAATAGAGGAATCCTAAATAAGGTACAACTCTAATAACGGAAGTAGAACCCATGATTGGCGTTAATAACCGCTTTGATTTGATCTGTTCCGGGATTTTCTCCCTGAATTTTAACCGGTCACTGATATCTCGCCATTCCGTTATTACGCCTCACTCGAAGTCAATCATGCTCGATCTCGATTACTACTAGCCTCGATCTCAATGGACACTTCGATCTCCAGGTGTGATGTTTTACCTTCGAGCTCGATCCCGATCTACTATAAGGTTACCCTCGAGGAAACTCCCCTGCCAACGAAATCGGGCATGCCCGATTTAGACGTATAAAACGAATTTGAGACTTCGATCAATTATGACGTCAACATCGTGGCGTAAGCGACATAAGCGATTGAATCCATTTAGAGAAGTGCCTGTGCTTCAACCCAGTTAGAGAAATAGCCAGTCATAAATAAAATGAACTTGGCTTTACTTGGGGTCGATGGCAGAGGACCGACGATATCCATCCCCCATTTCATGAATGGCCATAGGGATAGGACTGAATGAAGTTTTTCTCCGGGATGATGGATCATCGGTGCAAACCTTTTACATTTATCATATTTTCGAACAAACTCCTTAATGTTTTTTTCCATGCTATCCCAGTAGTATCATGCTCTAATGATTTTGTGAATCAGTGATTTAGCGCCGGAGTGGTTCCCACAATTGCCTTTGTGGACCTCTCGTAAAAAATAATCAGTGTCTCCTGGTCCTAAGCATACTGCCAATGGTCCATCGAATGTCCTTCTGTATAATGTTCCATCTTCAGCCAATGTGAATTGAGCGGCTTTGGTTCGTAGGGCCCTCGACTCTTTAGGGTCCGATGGGAGCTTTCCGTTCTTTAAGTATTTAATATATTTATTCCTCCAATCCCGGGTTAAGCTTGTAGAGTTTATCTCGACATGACCTTCCTCGATCCCGAATCTCGAGAGTTGCATGACAGTCCCCGAACTGATCTCATCTTCCTCGACCGATGACCCTAAATTTGCAAGTGTATCGGCCTCACTGTTTTGTTCTCAAGGCACATGCTGTAAAGTCCATTCCTTGAAATGGTGCAAGGTTACCTGTAGTTTGTCCAAATATCTTTGCATTCTATCCTCTCAAACTTCGAAGGTTTTGTTTACTTGGTTCACCACCAGTAAAGAGTCACACTTGGCTTCAATGACTTCCGCTCCCAAGCTTTTAGCTAGCTTAAGACCTGCAATCATGGCCTCGTACTCAGCCTCATTGTTAGTCAACCTAAAATTTTTGATAGATTGCCTAATAGTGCTACCCGTGGGCGGCTTCAAAATGATGCCTAGCCCGGACCCCTTCACATTCAAAGCACCATCTGTGAAAAGGGTCCATACCCCTGATGATGTACCCGATTTTAACAAGAGTTCCTTTTCGACTTCAGGTACGAGGGTTGGCGCAAAATTGGCCACGAAGTCCACTAAAATTTGAGACTTGATGGCCGTCCGGTGTTGATATTCGATATCGTACCCATTGAGTTCGACGGCCCATTTGGCCAATTGGCCCAATAGTTCGGGCTTGTGCAAAATATTACGAAGTGGGTAAGTGGTCAATACGCATATGGGGTGACATTAAAAATATGGTCTTAACTTTCTAGAGGCACTTATCAATGCAAGTGCCAATTTCTCCAAATGTGGATATCTAGTTTCTGCTTCTCCTAAGGTTCGACTTACATAATAAACGGGAAATTGCGTACCTTGCTCTTCTCGACCTAGGACACCACTTACCGAAATTTCCAATACTGCCAAGTACAAGTAAAGTTTCTCATCTGCCTTTGGAGTGTGAAGCAGTGGTGGGCTCGATAGGTACCGCTTCAATTCCTCTAATGCCTGTTGGTATTCCGGGGTCCAGGAGAAATTGTTACTTCTTTTTTAGCAAAGAGAAAAGTCTGTGGCTTCGATCCGACGACCTCGAAATGAATCGGCCTAAGGTAGCTATCCGTCCAGTTAGCTTCTGCGCGGCTTTTACACTGTCCACGATGGTGATGGCTTCGATGGCCTTGATTTTATCGGGGTTGATATCGATCCCCCGATTCGATACCATGAAGCCAAGGAATTTGCCTGAACCGACCCCGAAAGTACATTTCTTGGGGTTGAGCTTCATGTTGTATTTCCTTAAGATCTCGAACATTTCCTGCAAATGAGCCAAATGGTCCTCTGCGCGCAGGGACATAACTAGCATGTCATCAATATAAATTTCCATTGATTTACCTATTTTTTCTTTGAATATTTTATTTACTAGGCGTTGGTAAGTAGCTCCTGCATTATTTAGCCCGAAAGGCATTACATTATAACAATATCTTCCATACTTGGTGATAAATGAATTTTTTTCTCGGTCCTCCGGGTTCATTTGGATTTGATTGTACCCAGAATAGGCATCGAGAAAAGAAAGGATCTCGACGCCGGCCGTGGCGTTAATCATGTGATCGATGTTAGGCAGTGGAAAAGAATCTTTGGGGCACGCCTTGTTTAAATCCTTATAATCTACACACATTCTAAGTTTGTTCTCTTTTTTAGTGACTACAACTACATTGGCTAACCATTCAGGATATTTCACTTCCCAAATGGACCCTATTTTGAGAAGTTTGGTTACCTCGTCCTTTATGGATGTGTGCTTTACCTCGGACTGGTGTCTTCTCTTTTGCTTCACCGGTTTGAACCTACGGTCAAGGCTTAGCCGATGCGGCATTATCTTCTGTAGGATCCCTGTCATGTCTAAATGGGACCAAGCAAAACAATCTATGTTATCAATAAGAAATTGAATAAGCTTTTTCCTGAGTTCGGGGGTTAACCCCGCTCCCAGGTATAACTTTTGCTCGAGCAGGTACTCGATCAATATAACCTATTCTAGCTCTTCGACCGTTGATTTGGTGGCGTCAGAATCTTCGGGAACAATAAAAGTTTGAGGGGTCAGAAAATCCTCCTCTTCTTCTTCTATCTCCTACTTCCCTGACTCGGTCAAGGCTGGTGGCTGTGATTGCTATTTGACTTCCTGTTTACCTTTGATGCTCGACCTTTCCGAGGTTAATAGTGTCGATATCGGTGTTACTTCATCAACCGCAAACATTTCCTTTGCAGCATGCTGCTCCCCGTATATTGTTTTTACACCGGCCGATGTCAGGAATTTCATCATTTGGTGTAGAGTCGAAGGGACTGACCTCATATTGTGGATCCAAGGCCTTCCAAGTAGGGCATTGTACCTTATGTCGCCTTAGATTACGTGGAACTTGGTATCTTGAATGGTTCCAGCCACGTTCACTGGTAGAATAATCTCCTCTTTAGTTGTTTCACTGGCCATATTGAAGATGTTTAAGACCCAAGCTGCGGGCACGATTTGATTTAGTAGGCCAAGCTGCCCCACAACCCTCGATCGGATGATATTCACCGAGCTACCTGGATCCACTAAAACACGCTTAACTTGAACTTTATTTAATAAGATATAAATTACTAGAGCGTCGTTGTAAGGCTGAGAAATGCCTTCTGCTTCTTCTTCATTGAATGATAAAGCACCTTCGGGCATATAATCTCGGGTTCGTGTTTCCCTAGTGATTGATACCTTAGTGCATTTGAATATTTGTCCCTGTGGGATGTGGACCCCACCAACGATCATATGAATGACATGTTGGGGTTCCTCCTGTTCATTTTTCCTATTGGCATCCCTTTCTCTGAAATGATTCTTGGCTCCATCGCTGAGGAATTCTCGAAGGTGGCCCTCATGGAATAGATGGGCTACCTCCTCCCTTAATTGCCTGCAATCCTCAGTCTTGTGACCATGTGTGCCATGATACGTGCACATAAAATTTGGGTTTCTTTGGGAAGGATCGGTTTGTATGGGTCTGGGCCACCTAGTATCTTTGATTCTTCCGATTGCCGATACAATGCCCGATGCATCGATGCTAAAGTTATATTCCGATAACCGAGGTGCCTCTGTGAGATCGACATACTTGTCAAAACCACTCATGCTCATAAGTCCCCAAGAATTCTGTCTTCGATCACTTCTTCGATCGTTCCGGGCAAAATTGCATCCTGAACCAGTGTTCCTTCGATCTGCGGTATATGGTTGATACCGGTCTCTGTTCGATCTTGGCTCCCTGTCAACGTCCCTTTTGGTTTTTAACTGCCGACCTGTTTGGATGCATTGAACCGGAAGGGGCTCCTAATTGGTCGTCCTCAACCCTGATCTTCGATTAATATCGATTATGCACATCTGCCCAAGTTACAGCTGGATACTCGATCAAATTTTGTTTCAACTGACGTGATGCTATCAAACTCCGCTCGTTCAACCCTTGGCTGAAAGTTTGAACGGCCCAATCATCTGTGACTGCTGGCAACTTCATGCATTCCATTTGAAATCAGTACACGAACTCCCTCAGCATTTCATTATCCCTTTTTCTTACCTTGAAAAGGTCTGATTTCCTCGTTGCGACCTTTATGGCTCCGGCGTGTGCCTTTATGAAAGAATCTGCTAACATGGCAAATGAGTCAATGAAATATGGTGGCAAGTTGTGATACCAAATCATTGCTCCCTTCGAAAGGGTTTCTCCGAATATTTTCAACAGCACAGATTCGATTTCATCATCTTCTAAATCGTTACCCTTGATGGCGCATGTATATGAAGTAATATGCTCGTTGGGATCGGTGGTCCCTTTATATTTGGGTATGTCTGGCATACGAAACTTCTTTGGAATAAGCTTCGGAGCCGCACTTGGAGGAAACGGCTTTTGTAAAAACTTCTTCGAATCCATCCCTTTCAAGATTGGCAGTGCCCCCGGTATCTGGTCAACTCGAGAGTTGTATGTCTCCACTTTTTTATAGTTGGCTTCGATTCTCTTTTCCCCTGATTCAATTCAATTCTTTTGGTGAGCTCCTAGAATATTTTCATTACCGCAGGATCAGTCCCCATTTCGTTACCATTCGACCTTTCCGGTAGTGGCTTGGTACGGTGAGTAAATTTCAGCTCGATCCTATTTGGAGCTCTATGTTGATTTTGTAACTGAGCAATAGCGGCTTGCTAAGCCTGAAGCATCTCGAATATCACTTGGAGACTGACTCTTTCGTCTACTCTGCCATGTGTTCCTTGGTCACTGGTTCGGCCTTCTCTGTGTATGCTTCCATGGAGACATGCGCCTAGGTTCGCATTTAGTGCAACGTGTGAACTGACATCGACTGGGTTGGTAGCCGGTGCTTCCCCGAGATTAACCTGTGGCACCTCGACTCTTGGAGCAATCACATTTTCGTTTTCACCATGGAATCCAAGGCCATTATCACCGTGTGTGGATGCATTTTGTGAGTTTGACATGTTTTAACCAGAATAAGCGTAAAATACTGTGTTTTACCAGAATCAGTACTGAACAATCACTATAATCCTTAGCCCCATGGTGGGCGCCAAACTGTTTACCCTAAAAATTGAGTAACAATTAAAATTATATTGTGGTTTTAAGGATATGTGATTTAAACCAGCACCAATTGATAAACAACGAATTAAATAGATAACTTGGACAATAAAATAAATCAAACTGGTCTGCAAGTGATGCCTCGGCCTCGATTCGAAGTAGTCTCTAGGTTAATTAATAAGAACAGTATAGGATAGAACAAACATCGATGAATAGTGATGAACAAAGAAAACAGCGTATAACATATATGTATATTCTTATCAGTGAATAATGTTTTCTTACAAGTGAATGGGATCCCTCTTTATATAATAGAGGAATCCTAAATAAGGTACAACTCTATAACGGAAGTAGATCTCATGATTGGCGTTAATAATCGCTTTGATTTGATCTATTCCGAGATTTTCGCCCTGACTTTCGATCGGTCACTGAAATCTCGCCATTCCATTATTACTCCTCACTTGAAGTCAATCATGCTCGATCTCGATTACTGCTGGCCTCAATCTCAATGGACACTTCGATCTCCAGGTGTGATGTCCTATCTTCGAGCTCGAGCCCGATCTACTCTAAGGTTACCCTCGAGGCAACTCCCTTGCCAATGAAATCGGGTATGCCCGATTTCGACCATATACATTCTTCTTTGTTGAATGATGTGCAGGTGGAACACTTATAGAATACCTTGAGGGAGCACATACGGGCCATTGGTTGGACTATAGCGGATATTCAAGGAATTTCTACTGGAATTTGTGAGCACACGATACAATTGGAGCAAGAGAGAAAACCTAGAGTGGAGCATCAAAGAAGGTTAAATCCTTCCATGCAGAAGGTGGTGAAGAAAGAAATCATAAAATGGTTGGATGTTGGGGCTGTCTACCCCATTGCCGATAGTCCTTGGGTGAGTCTGGTGCAATGTGTGCCAAACAAAGGAGGCATGACCGTGATTCAAAATGACAAAAATGAACTCATCACAACGAGGACGGTGACCGGGTGGAGAGTTTGCATTGACTACCGGAAGTTCAATAGTGCTACTTGCAAAAACCATTTCCCTATGCCTTTTATTCATCAAATGCTTGATCTACTAGCGGGAATATCATTTTATTGCTTCTTGGATGGTTACTCTGCTACAACCAAATTAACATCGCCTTAGAGGACCAAGAGAAGACGACATTCACATGTCCGTATGGGACCTTTGCCTTTAGCCGGATGCCATTTGGGCTATGCAATGCCCCGGCTACTTTTCAACGATGCATGATGTCAATCTTCTTGGACATGGTGGGGGACTTCTTAGAGGTATTCATGGATGACTTCTCTATAGTTAGTGATTCTTTTGAGCATTGCCTTGACAACCTTAGGCAAGTACTCAAAAGATGTGAGGAAAAAAACCTTGTACTCAATTGGGAAAAATGTCACTTCATGATGGACGAGGGTATTGTTCTTGGCCACAAAATTTCCAAGTGAGGCATAGAGGTTGATAGGGCAAAGATCAAGATCATTTCCAAGCTTCCTCCTCCCACTTCGGTAAAGGGTGTTCGGAGCTTTTTGGGGCATGCTGGTTCTTACAGGCGAATTATCAAAAGACTTCTCAAGAATTGCAAGTCCCATGTGCAAGCTCCTTGAAAAGGACGCTAAGTTTGAGTTCGATGAGAAGTGCCTCAAAGCTTTTGAGGAATTGAAAGAAAGGCTCACCACGACACCTATTATTGTCACACCCGATTGGTCTCTTCCATTTGAACTCATGTGTGACGCTAGTGGTGTAGCTATTGGAACAGTACTTGGTCAACAGCATAACAAGATTCTTCATCCTATCTACTATGAAAGCAAGACACTCAATGGTACACAAATGAATTACATTGTAACTGAGCAAGAACTTCTTGATATTGTCTATGCTTTTGAAAAATTCCGGGCCTATTTGTTGGGGTCCAAAGTGATAGTCTACACCGATCATGCTGCTCTCCGCTACCTTATGGCAAAGAAGGATGCCAAATCAAGATTGATTAGGTGGGTTCTTTTGTTACAAGAGTTTGACTTTGAATTCAAAGATCGGAAAGGAACAGAGAATCAAGTTGCGGATCACTTATCTAGGCTTGAAGAGGCAGGGAGACCAAAAGAAGATCTTGAAATTAATGAAGCCTCCCTAGATAAGCACTTATTAGAAATATCTAGCACCTCCACTCCTTGGTATGCCGACATCGCTAGCTTCTTGGTTAGTGACCTTATCCCCGACAAATTGGAAGCTTATCAAAAGAAAAAGTTCCTGCGGGAGTGTAGGAAATACTATTGGGAGGAACCTTTTTTGTTCTAGATTTGCGCCGACAAAATCATTCGGCATTGTGTTCCAAAAGATGAGGTAATTCAAATTCTCAAAGCATGTCATGACTCTCCAATTGGGGGTCACCATGGTGGAAATCGTACTGCGGTAAAAGTGCTTGAATGTGGCTATTATTGGCCATCGATCTACCAAGATGCAAACGAAATGGTCAAGGCATATGATCAATGTCAAAGACGAGGGTCAATTTCAAGAAAGCATGAAATTCCTATGAACTTTGTGATGGAGGTCGAGATATTTGATTTGTGGGGGGATAGATTTCATGGGTCCCTTCGTAAGCTCTTATGGCATGACATATATCTTGGTGGCAGTAGATTATGTCTCCAAATGGGTTGAGGCAATTGGCTTGACGAACAATGAGGCAAGAAGTGTAAATGCCTTCTCGAAGAAGAACATATTTACTCGGTTTAGAACCCCAAGGGCCATCATTAGTGATGGTGGTTCTCACTTTTGCAACAAAGCTTTTGCCGGGTTGCTCAAAACATATGGAGTTAAGCACAAGGTGGCTACCCCTTATCATCCTCAGTCAAGCAGTCAAGTTGAAGTCTCTAACCAGGAGATAAAAAATATTATAGCAAAAACTGTTAATGCAAACAGAACAGACTGGTCAAAGAAGTTGTATGATGCATTTTGGGCCTATCGAACAGCATTTAAGACACCCATTGGCACCTCACCTTACCGATTGGTTTTTGTAAGGCTTGTCACTTACCAGTGGAACTTGAACACAAAGCCATGCGGGCATTGAAAAAGTTAAATCTTGACTGGGCCGAAGTTGCTAATCTAAGGATGACACAACTCAACGAGATGGAAGAGTTCTATTTTCATGCCTAAGAGAATGCAGCCATGTATAAAGAATGAATGAATTTTGTTCATGACAAGAAGATTTTGAAGGGGGAATTAAAATTTGGTGACTTGGTCTTACTCTTCAACTCAAAATTGAAGTTCTTTCTGGGCAAACTCAAATCCAAATGGTCTGGCCTGTTCAAAGTTGTGAATATATCTTCTTACGGCGCTATTGAATTAGAATCTGAGGATGGGACCCGAACTTTTAAGGTAAATGGCCAAAGGGTTAAGGATTACCTTGTAACCATTGAAGAAAGGAAACTAGTAGAATAATTCGCACTCAAGGATGGTCCGGTACCAATCCCAACCACTGATTAGCCAAAATGGGGGCAACATCGCTGTGCCGCGACGTTAAATCAAGCGCTTCTTGGGAGGCAACCCATGTGTTGGTATCAATTCTTTGGTTAGATATTAATTTTGGTAGGTTTAATTGTAAGTGTTAAACAGTTTGACATGTGTGTTAGAATGCAGATCACCCAAAACACAAATAAATAGGATGCAAAGGCAGAGGGAAAATGAAGAAAAATGCGGAGAAAAGTCAACTTTTGCGGCCCGCAGAATCATTCTGCGACTGCAGAAACGAACGCACATCTGTAGCCGACTACCCAGGTACTAATCCATTGCAAAACACATATGCGACCACAGAATGTGTTATGCGATGGTCATTTGACCGCAGAACCTTCAGTTATTAAAACCTAGTTCTATCTCTCTCATTCCCCTCTGTATTCTCTCATTTCACGCACCCAGATGCGAAAACAAAATCCAAGAGAAAACTAAAAACAAAAAAAAGAAATAAGAAAAGGGGAGGCTCACCTTGATCGCCTGACTCACGATTCACACCAACTTAGCTTGCTCAAACTGCTGCAATTTGGTATGTAAAATTTCCATCATCTCTCTTGCTCAGTTAATGTAAGGACATATGTGTGCTTTCACTCGTTTGTTTTCCTCTAATCCATGTTACCCTCTTCTATCTACCCAATTTCTTGTCTCTTGTAATGGGAATCGACTCTGTGGGGAAACGATGTGTCGTGGGTCAATCAAAATTTGGGGGTGACTCTTAGGGGGTCTGAATAGAGTAAAGGGTTGGAAATTTGTGACAAGTTGCATTAGATATTGCTAGGATGAGCATGAAATTGACCTAATGTTGAGTGTGTGTAATGCTCTCTCACAACTTGAGCATTTGGTACTGAGTGTGCATAAAGGTTGCATGTGAGTGTATTTTTGTATAAAGATGATGATCATTGCAGTCCGCATAACTGTTTTGCGGTCCGCAAAATCATCGCATTCTGTATGCTTGAGAGTGTTCTCAGCGCCAATATGCGGTTAGGTATGCGGCCGCAGAACTGGTTTGCAGACCGCACAATGGTCGCAGACCTAATCAGAATCCAGCCTTATTCAAAGTTCAAAATATGACCGATCTGCGGTCGCAAATCAATTCTGCGACCACTTCTAGAGCCCGCATAATCCTTTTACTTCTGATAGTCATTTTCTACTTGGTGGTTTACGGTCCGCAGAGATGTTCTGCGATCGCATAACTGCTCACAGAACATTTTGTGTCTCTCATTTCTATGTCATATATTACACATGCCCTACCTTGTACTAACTCCTCTTTAATTGGAAAGAATGGCACCAAAGAAATACTTAGCATCGCGAACACCCACCACTCGAGGAAAGAGAGGGGCTGTAGCTATAAGCCCACATCACAGCAATCCAAACGCAAATGTCCTGGCATATCCGGAAATTCATCCGAGCCTACCTCCCAGTTTGAAGAGGACTAGGCATAGCTTGACCTTTTACCACCAGTTGACCTCCACTCTAAAGCACGCAGAAAGAGTGGTGAGGATCTCAGGTTTAGGATTCCCAGCTCTTGGACTCTGTACAGAGATGGTCTGGCAAAGAGAAAGATCCTCGAAGAAAAGCAGCTGAGTTTGAACGGTCTTAAAGAACACTATCCACATGTTCTAGAAAACATCAAAAAGAGGGGATGGGATTTCTTCACTAAAGTACCGGAAGAGTACAACGAGACGCTTGTTCGGGAATTTTTTGTTGCATATGCTACATCCAGGAACTGAGAACAAAAGAGAAACCATCGATACTTGAAAAATGTCTTAGTCCAAGGAGTTGAAATACTCTGTAATTCCCCATCCATCAATGATGTATATTTCGAGGAGTGGGAGCCAGGCATGGCAGAAAATGAGGAAAAGATTGCAAATAAGGACTCTGAGCATGCTTGGGTAGCCTCTGTATTAGCCAAATGAACTCCGCCCTAGATCGCACCGCGCCATAAAATTCAAAAGAGGGATTTCACCCAAGAGGGTCGGTATTGGCTAAGTTTTGTCTGTTCCCTTATACTGCCTACGAGAAATGAGACCGACATCAGTATCGAGAAGGTGATCCTTATTGCTTGCATCATGTCGGGTATCAAGATTGATGTGGGAGAGCTTATATTTCCTAAGATTGGGATCAGGGCAAACCATAAAGAAACTTCGCTCCATTTTCCATGCTTAATCCATACTTTGTGTAACGACGCGGCGGTTCCTCCGTTCCCCAAACATGACCGCATAGAAAAATCTATTTAGGACATTGACATCACTCGGCACTAGGACATTGATAAAGTGGTCGAATATCCACCAGAGCAATCACTCACTCCCCCTCCGGCCTCTTCCGTCTCAGCAACACCTGTTGCCTCCTCAGTGCCAGACACCTCTTCCGCACCAGCTACCTCCACACCCACTCCCAGATCCGCCTCTGCGACACCACCGGTCTCACTGCTTCAGTCTCCAAGCTTGGTCTACTGGCACAACATGCAAATGCCAAAGTAGACAAATTGACAAAAGAACTTGCATCGCTCATCCGGCAAGCATTGGCCCCAATCCAAACCTCAGTAAGTGATCTTCAAAAGCAACATCTATCATATGAGGATCGCCTCAAGCAATTTGAAACTCACCTTGAGAAGGTTGAGTGAGGTGAAGTTGGGAACATGCCTCAACTCAAAAAGAATGTAGCGGAGCTCAAGTTAGAGCTACATAAGATGCAGACACTGGAATTTGATTTGACCACCCTTCTTCCAGTGGAAGGGGAGTAGGACACTGGCACCTCCCACGTACCAAGCTTCGATCTGGATTTCACAAACCCTCTGTCTGCTGAAGGGGCACACGGCACTGACATCTCACAAGCTCTGGGTTCTGTTTCACACACCGATGATCATTCAGATGAGGAATCTAGAGAGTCTCGTGCGGAAACTGATGAGGAGGAGATACTTGAGGAGGGTTATGATTAGAGGGACAACAGAGGCAAACAGATTGTCGTTTCTCCAAATGCACCGGGTGGGGAGGAGGTGGATGTGCAGATAGCTATCGCACACTCCCTTGCAGATATAGTTGCCAGGCATACTACCACGACCACACAACCATCATCTGGTAAGGCGAGCAGCTCCTAAGTCCAGGACCCAACTCCGCAACTGGCGAAGCTTCCTACTTTGGTCTCGGACACCACTGCCCAGTAAGAGGCTCCACCCACTACCTCCACAGTGTCAGCTCCAGGCCCCACGGCCGCCTCAGATATTCTAACCCCTCCAAGCTCCTAATGCGCCCCAAGAAGCTCCTAAACTTTGCTCTTACTTTCTCAATGCCTTGACCATGTATACTTGCATATGCGTTTGGACCAAACAACAAGATAAGTTCATTCTTTCAATAATATAACTGCTAGACTTCATTTTTTCAAGGAACATGAGCTTCACATTGCTACATAGCAAGAGGAATATTTAATTTCCTATTTCAACAAGCAACTGTTGGCAGGCCTATCAAGGCCTATTTGTCATGGAGGCCCCACCTTATGATGAGTAGTTTGTATTATATGGGATAAAATCGGTTTATAACAAATGGTTGAATAGTAACATGACACGTGGAACCGAAGATAGGAAAAGGGCAAGTCATGGAATAACCAATTTCAATTTTAACAAATGCAATCGATATCGGATAAATCCCAAAGGGAGCATAGCCAACGGGAGAAGGTCAGGGGTTTGTCACCGGATAGCATTCAATGAGGGAATATTTACTAACATTAAATGAGTGATGTTGCAGGGAATATTTGCATTCATGGTCTGCCATTATGCGTTCATCAATGTCTATTTTATTATTATTTAAGAGGAGTTTGATCCTAGGATCTTGTTTCCCTAGGTAGAGTTATAAATAGCAGGCTCAGCAGACATTGTAAGGACACATAATTTTTTGCATACACAAGCTTTATTTTATTACTTTTGCTCTCAATTAAAGAGCTTTATTTGAACTTTGTCGTTACTTTCAATTTTGTCCTCGGAGGCATCGCGTTCAGAGCCAGGCTTGTCATCTTTTTCAATTTCAATTTCTAATCTCTAATTTAATCTTATCTCTTTATCATTTTTGGGTCAAATCAATTCGCTTGTCTATAAACCACGCAAAAAATTTAATTGTACTGTTTTACGGGTAAACAGTTTGGCGCCCACCATAAGGCTTAGGCAGTTGCATAATTTCTTTGATCCTTATGTTTATTACTAAATTGAAAAAAGAATATGGCAGCTAATGATGTCAACATCACACACAACGCTGAGGGTCACAAAGAGTTGTTTCAATATGATGACTCGATCAACGAGTCTCGCCATGAAGTGGATGAGAGACCCCGGATGGAGATGGCCAATATCCTCAGCATGTGCAGGAGCTGACTCCCGATGATGCGGAGGAGGAACATATCGTTGAAACGGTTATAATCATGAGAGAACAACAAAAAGCAATCATGAAACACTACTCATGGCACGATTAGGTGATGACAGAGTTAAAACAAGCATTGTCATGCTACTCAAACAACGCGAACGGAAAGGGCCCGATTCCTTCCAGTGTGCTTACAAATCAAACGGCTCAGAGGGTCGATAACAACACCCCAATGGGTGAAGTTGGGTTCGACGAAGCCGGAGTGACCAGCAACGGATCTAGAAATAACAGCGGGAATTATCCCTTTAGAACCGAACTCATGAGGTTTATGAGGGAAATGAACGAACAAATGGATCAAAATGAAAAGGAGTTTCACGCTCTGATGGATCAGATTTCGGGTTCACCACCAATACTAAAAGGCCCAGATTCGAAAAAATACACATAGTTGCCATTTAAACCGAGCGTAGTGCCAGAGTTAATTCCAAAAAGTTTTAAGATGTCGGACATACCAAAATATGATGGGACTTTGGATCGGCATGAGCACATCACAACCTACACCACAGCTGTGAAAGGGACCTATTTGGCTCAATATGAGATCGAGTAGGTCATACTGAAGAAGTTTGGTGAAACCCTCACAAAGGGGCCCTGACATGGTATTCTCTCTTACCCGAGCATTCAATTGACTCTTTTGAGATGCGTGCAGACCCATTCATTAAGGCCCATGCCGAAGCAAAGAAGGTCCAAGCAAGAAAGGCGGACATATTAAGAATAGCACAAGGCAAGTCCGAACTACTACAGAAATTTGTGATCTATTTCCAGAAAGAAAGGATGTTGTTACCGGCGGTATGAAATTAGTGGGAAGCGGAGATGTTCACAAAGGCTCTAAATTTGCAGAGCTCCAACACCTCCCGAAAGCTAAAAGAAATCCTGCTCGAGTTTCAAGCAACCACATGGGCAGATGTCTATAACCATTATAAGTCAAAAATAAGGATAGAAGATGATCAGCTCGGGTTCCCGATATCAACCAAGGGACGGGATCGAGGCAAAAACTAGGACAAGTTTAAAAATGACTTTGATGCGGATCGGCAGGCCTTTAGAGGTCACTTTCAGCTGTTTGAAAGAACTGAAGGCCGTAGCAACAAAAGATTTCAGTCATCGGATAAGTTTGCTTCCGATAGAATAATAGATCGCGGTCAGAGAGGCAGATCGTTACAAGAGAATGAAGTTCCAGCGGCCCGAGACTCTACATATTCCAAGTTATCAGACTACAGCTTTAACTCACCAATGAGGAATATCAATGAAGTGCGGTTCCCGAAGCCAATCAGATCTGATCCAAGCCAGAGGGATCCCAGTTTATGGTGTGAATATCATGGGACTCATAGCCATAGAACTAGGGACTGCCGACATCTTCGTGAAGAGGTGGTGACATTATTGAAGAATGGCCATCTTAGGGAATTTGTAAGTGACTAAGCCAATAACAACTACGTCCAAAGCCGGGCTCGACTAACTATCAACATGATTTTGGGGGGAACAAAGGCAACGATGTGACCTTTTCAGCAGCAAAGAAAACAAAGATATCGGTGACTCAAAATAAGAGACTTCGAGAAATTGCAGAAGATGACATCACTTTCACAGAGGAAGACGCTGACAGACTTCTTCTGCACACAATGACGCTTTGGTAATCTCTCTCAATGTTTTAGATTTTAAAATAAAACATGTTTTGGTTGACCCGGGAAGCTAAGCCAACATAATACAATGGAGCGTTTTGGAGTAAGAAAAATTAACGGGGAACAACATTCTGGTGACAAAGCTCTTAGTTAGTTTCAACTTGACAAGCATGACAACCAGAGGAAAGATTATGCTTCCCACACACGCTGAAGGAGTAACAATGTCCACTCTATGCAAAGTGGTAGACAGAGATATGGGTTATATTGTAATCCTCAGAAGGTCGTGGATACATGATATGAAGGTCGTACCCTTAACATATCATAAATTCTTGAAATTCCAAACCCCGGAAGGAATCAAGCAAATAAGAGGAGATCAACCGACGACAAGGGAGATGAACGCGGTGACTATTTCCAGCAGGAAGGGGAAAGAGTCCAAATGAAGATGATAAGAGCGAGGAGTCATTGGAATCCTATCAGGTTCCAAGATATTTTCAGGTAGCGGAGGAGACGGATGCGACCAAGTCGACTACAGAGGAACTCGAGCAAGTGTCGTTGTTCGAAGAAATTGTTGGAGAGGAAGTTTCACCTAGGGACAAGATTAAATATCGAGCTCAGGTTAGGGTTTATAAATTTTCTTAAAGCTAACCCATACTGTTTTTCATGGTGTCACTCATATATGACAAGTATCCCATTAGAGGTAGTCGTTCACAAGCTGAGTCTGGACCCAAATTTCACACCGGTAAGCCTGATAGCATAAATCAAGAATAGGTTTGTGAAAGAAGAGGTTACTCGATTACTCAACATTGGTTCAATTCTGGAGGTAAAATATCCAGAATGGTTAGCGAACGTAGTTGTAGTACCAAAAAAAGAATAACAAGTTTAGGATGTGCGTAGACTATAAGGATTTAAATAAGGTGTGCCCTAAAGACTCGTTCATATTGCCGAACATTGATTAAATGATTGATGATATAGCCGGACACGGGTTAATGAATTTCCTTGATGCTTACTCCGGATGCAATCAAATCAAGACGAACCTACAGGATCATAAAAAAACTTCTTTCATAACAAAATTTGGCACATAATGCTATAATGTGATGCCATTTGGGATTCAGAACGTTGGAGCCACTTATCAGAGGCTCGTTAATAAAATGTTTGAGAATCAGATAGGCAAAATAATGGAGGTATACATTGATGACATATTAGTCAATTCTTTGAATGCAGGAGATCATTTGAAACACCTCCAAGAGACTTTCAACATCCTGAGAAAGCATAATATGAAACTCAACTCGGAGAAATGCGCGTTCGAGGTTAGTTCCGGTAAGTTCTTGGGGTTCCTGGTCTTGCAAAGAGGTATCAAGATAAATCTCGATAAAATCAAAGTTATCGAGGACATTTCGACCAACTGACAAATGTGAAGGAAGTACAAAGGCTGACCAGAAGTTTGGCGGCTCTAAGCAGATTCATCTCGAGATCCTATAAAAAGTGCCATCACTTCTTTTCATTTTTGAAAAATAAGAATAATTTGGAATGGACTCCAGAATGCCAATAGGCCTTGAAAGAACTAAAATAGTACTTATCAAGCCCCCCGTTACTATCAAAATCGAGCAGAAGTAGTGGTAAGTGTCATCTTAGTCTGAGCAGAAGAAGGTACATAATTTCTCATTTATTATGTTAGTAAAATATTGTCGGGGATGCAGACTCGCTATCCGCACCTCGTAAAGCTGGGCTTGGCTCTCGTAGTCACCTTTTGAAAGCTTAGGCTTTATTTCCAGTGCCACCCGATAGTCGTTATGACAACCTTTCCCTTAAGTAATTTCCTTCACAAGCCTAAGTTGTCAGGCCGTTTGGCCAAATGGGCAGTCGAAATTAGTGAGTTCTATGTTGAGTACAAACCCAGGACTGTGATCAAGTCACATGTTTTGGCTGACTTTATGGAGGATTTTAGCCCCGGACTAATGCCCTTGGTTGATAAGAAAGAAGTGTTGGTGTTGGAAACGACATTGGGAGTTTGGTCCTTGTTTACGGATGGAGCTTCCAATGTAAAAGGGCCCGATCTCGGGATAGTTCTAGTCACTCCCTCGGGAGAAACCCCAAGGCAGGCCATTAAAATTGTTCCATTAACTAACAATGAAGCCGAGTATGAGGCTTTTGTAGCAGGACTTGAACTGGTCTGGGGAGTTGGCTCTGAGGTCATCGAGATAAAGTGCGATTCCCAAGTAGTAGTAAACCAAGTATGTGACACGTGGAACTGAAGATAGGCAAAGGACAAGTCAGGGAATAACCAATGCCGAATATAACAAATGAAATCGATATCAGATAAATCCCGTTCGGGAGCATAGCCGACAGGAGAAGGTCAAGGGTTTGTCATCGGATAGCATTCAATGAGGGAATATTTACTAACATTAAATGATCAACCGTTATAGGGAATATTTGCATGCATGGTCTGTCGTTACGCATTCATCAATGTCTCTTTTATTATCATTTAAGAGGAGCTTGATCCTAGGATCTTGTTTCCCTAGCTAGAGCTATAAATAGCAAGCTCAACATCTATTGTCAGGACACAAAATTTTTTGCATACACAAGTTTTATTTGATTACTTTTGCTCTCAATTAAACAGCTTTATTTGCACGTTGTCGTTACTTTCACTTTTGTCCTCGGAGGCATTGCGTTCAGAGCCAGGCTTGTCATCTTCTTCAATTTCAATGGCTAATCTCAATTTTAATCTTATCTCTTTATTATTTTTTGGTCAAATCAATTCTCTTGTCTATAAACCAGGCAACAAATTTAACTGTATTGTTTTATGGGTAAACATGTATGCACTTGAAGGGAAAGTTCCACCTACTTTAACAACCCAGCTAATGCAGCATTAGCTTTTGTTAACTATGTTGTTCAACCGAAGGAGATTATATGATTTTACTAAAGTCAAATGCTAAGTACGACCTAGTCAACACAAAGAGGTCTACATGTCAGTCTTGTAGCTTTATTCCAACTTTTCCCATTTCCAAACGTTCCAGTTGAATGGTTTTTATATAAGGCAGGAGGAAATTTTGCAACAGAGCGGCCATAGTGGATTCTCCCACCGAATTCTAGGAGTCACTCAATGATCTTGTGTATGGGTAAAATTGGGGGTAACGTTTTCCCCGATTCCCTGATGAGAGAACGAAGGGGAAGCACATCTCGACGTGATTATATTTGAGGCCAGGAACCCCTCGTATCAAGACCTGGGAAGAATGAACGATGTATCTGAGATCGGATACGCTAAAGCAATGTACCCCGGATCAAGTATAGCTTATGGACCTCGGGAGACGTGGTGAACGGTTATGAATGATGGATAAGGGGTCATAATATTTGCCCTCAACTAGATATTACGGCATGAATCTCGTTTTTTTCATTTATCTATTATTCAAAATTATTCATATTGAATTAAACCACGTATCCTTTAAACCCCATACAAATTTGATTGTTACTCATTTTTGGGGTAAACAGTTTGGAGCCCACCGTGGGGCTAAGGATAATAGCGGTGATTTGATATGAATCTCCATAACACACCATATTTTACGCTTGTTCTTTGAAATCTTAATTCTAGTTCAACCTAAGAATGTCAAACTCTCACTCAGCTCACTTGAACGTTAGCGCTAGGTCAGGCCATCAAGACAAAAATAATAATGTGGTGCCCAGTAATGATGTTCCTCTTGCCGATCCCAATGGTGTCCTAGTCGCCGACCCGGTTGGTGCTAACTTGCAGGTGGCCATCAACATCAATTTGCCAACTGATAGCAAAAATAGTGCTCGCGGGTGACCCCCGCTAATAGCTTGGGAAGCGCCCCAAGGTGAAGGTAATAGGATCAACCTACGATTGATTTTTGGAATGTTACAGGCTCAACAAATGCCAATAGCACAGCTGCAGAACCAAAGCCACGCCCCTAATAGGGTCGAGCCTGAACAATCCAGGGAAATTACTCTGAGAGATGAACAAGTTGTCGTGAGACCGGGTGAATCAGAGCCTGGAGAAACTTTAGAGGTAATGAAGATGCTCGAAGAATTAACAAAACATGTGGAGTCAGGTGAGAAAAAGATTGAGGCCAATGAATAGAATATGGAAACATACAACTCTAGGTCGATCAGATCCTGGGAGCACCTTCGATATTGAAGGGACCGGACCCCAAAAAATATATCCATAAGCCCTTCCCCCAGAGCGCAGCACCAAACTCAATCCCAAAGAGGTTTCGAATGCTCGAAATTTCCAAGTATAATGGGACCACGGATCCAAATGAGCATGTAACCTCCTATACATGCGCGATCAAATGGAAAGACTTGGAAGATGATGAAATCGAGTCGGTATTGCTAAAACCGTTTGGGGAAACTTTGTCCAAGGGGACAATTATATGGTATCACAATTTGCCTCCAAATTCCATTAATTCGTTTGTTATGCTTGCAGATGCTTTCGTAAAGTCCCATGCCGGAGCCATCAAGGAAGAGACCAGAAAATCAGATCTTTTCAAGGTCAAACAAAGGGATAATGAGATTCTTAGTGAGTTCGTGTAAAGATTCTAGATGGAACGGATGGATCTGCCACCAGTTGTAGATGATTGGGCCGTTCAGGCATTCACTCAGGGGCTCAACCCCCCGAAGTTCCGTGTCCCTTCAAAAGATAAAACAAAATTTGGTGGAGTACCCAGTGGTAACTAGGGCCGAGGGCCGACGTCCACAGCAAGTACCAATCGAAGATCAAGGTCGAAGACAACCAACTCAAGGCCCCTTTTGGATCTGTTTACCCCCATCAGAACCGATGATAGGTCTAAGAAAACCATTGATCAGGAGCTAAGGCTGGTCCGAGATCGATATCAGCCATACAACATGGATCAAAGGGGAGACGGATATGTGCGTCACCCAACTAGGAACGAGAAGAGAAGTGATCAAGGGCTGAGCGAGTGGGGCCTGATGAGCAAGAGCGGGTTTGAAGGTCGCTCGGGAGTAGGGAAGCACCAAGATTATCGGAGTACACTTTCAACATTGACACTGCAAGCATTGTGTCGGTCATAGAGCGCATCAAAGAGACCAAGTGGCCCCGACCATTGCAGTCTGACCCTACCCAGAGAGATCCTAATTTGATGTGTAAGTATCACGGCACTCACGGTCATAGGATCGAAGATTGCCAACAGTTAAGAGAAGAAGTTTCTCGATTGTTCAACAATGGGCACCATCGAGAATTCCTAAGCGAGCGAGAAAAAAAATCACTTCAGGAACAGGGACGCCAACAAATAGGTTGAGCAAGAGGAGCCTCAGCATGTGATCAACATGAGCATTGGGGGAGTCGATGTACCCCTAGGGCCAATGATAAAACGCACTAAAGTGTCTATTATGAGGGGAAAATGCACCTGGGATTATGTTTCGGAGGGAGCTATCTCATTGACTGACGAAGATGCCAAGGGCATCATAGAGCCTCACAACGATGCACTGGTAATATCTGTACTTATCAATAAATCTCGGGTTAAACGTGTGTTTATTGATCTAGGTAACTCGGCCAACATCATCAGATCAAGGGTCGTAGAGCAATAGGGGTTACAGGATCAAATCGTATTGGTGGTCCGGCTATTGAATGGGTTGAACATGGCATGTGAGACCACAAAAGGAGAGATAAATTTGCCAATAAACACTACCGGAACAACCCATGAAATGAAGTTCTATGTGATCCAAGGGGATATGAGGTACAACGCTTTGTTCGTAAGGCCATGGGTCCACAACATGAGGGCGGTACCTTCGACCTTACACCAGGCGCTAAAGTTTCCCACACCGGTGGGAGTCACCCGGCCGCAAGGGAAATATTTGTTATTGATGAAGTGATCTCGGTGCCCACGGTCTCAACATCAAGAAGTGCGGAACCGACCAGAAAAGAAGAGACTAAATAGCAATCAATGATACTAGCCTCAGCCAAACCGGAGAAATAGGAAGAACAAGGAGTGGATGATGAGGATGATTACAGTGTACCAAGATCATTCATAGCACTCGATGACACTGATGCCACCAAATCAACGGTCGAGGAGTTAGAGCAAGTTATATTAATCGAGCACCTACCGGATCGAAAGATATACCCGGGCACAGGGTTAATCCTTTAGGAAAAAACTTATTGATTTTCTTAAAGCTAATGCCTATTATTTTCCCTGGTCCCATCTAGATATGACAGGGATCCCACCAGAGGTAACCACTCACAAGTTAAGTTTGGATCCGATGTTCCATCCGGTCAAGCAGAAGAGAAGGCCAGAGTCCGAGATCAAACATGCGTTCATCAAGGATGAGGTATCCAAACTTCTAAAAATAGGTTCCATCCGAGAAGTTAATTACCCGGATTTATTAGCTAACGTAGTGGTAGTACCTAAAAAAGGAAATAAACTGAGAATGTGTGTAGATTATAAGGATCTAAACAAGGCATGTCCAAAGGATTCTTTCCCTTTGCCTAACATCGATCAAATGATCAACGCGATGGCCGGACATGAGATACTCAATTTACTCGACGCCTACTCCGGGTACAACCAAATTTGGATGCACAACCAAATTTGGATGCACCCGGACGATCAAGAAAGGACTTCTTTCTTAACAAAGTTCTCCACCTACTACTATAACTTAATGTTGTTCGGATTAAAGAACGTCGATGCCACATACTAATGCCTAGTAAACCTGATGTTCGAAGAACAAATAGGAAAATCAATGGAAGTTTATATTGACGACATGTTGGTCAAGTCCTTACGAGCAGAGGACCATTTGAAACATTTGCAGGAAACCTTTGACATATTACGGAAGTACAACATGAAACTAAACCCAGAGAAATGTGCATTTGGGGTCGGTTCGGGCAAGTTTCTCAGGTTCATGATATCTAATAGGGGGATAGAGATCAATCTCGAAAAATTAAGCCATAGAGGACATCATCATAGTCAACAACGTCAAGGCAGTTCAAAGACTGACCGGGGGGGTAGTCGCCTTGGCTCGGTTCATCTCTAGATCGTCAGATAAGAGTCATTGGTTCTTCTCACTATTGAAAAAGAAGAACAATTTTTTTTTAACTCAAGAATGCCAGCAAGCTTTGGAAGAACTACAGCGATACCTGTCGAGCCCCCCTTTGCTGCACACGATGAAGGCAGACAAACAATTGTACCTCTACTTGGCAGTTTTTGAGGTGGCGGTAAGTGGTGTCCTAGTCCGGCAGGAAGAAGGTACACAATTTCCTATTTATTATGCTAGTAGAATTCTAGGCAATGCCGAAACAAGGTATCATCACCTAGAAAAGTTTGTGCTCGCCTTACTAAGACCTTCCAAGAAACTAAAAATGTACTTTCAATGCCACCCCATATGTGTCGTGACCTCTTACCTTTTGAGGAATGTCATGCATAAGCCTGAGATCTCGGGCCAGCTAGCCAAATGGGCCATAGATATCAGCAGGTACGATATAGAGTACAAACCCCGGACTGCCATAGAGTCTCAGATTTTGGTGGACTTTGTGGCCGAATTTACACGGCCTTGATACCCGAGGTCGAAAGGGAATTGCTACTCATTTCGAGGGTTAATTCGGGGATCTGGACCATATTCACGGATGGTGCCTCCAACGCGAAAGGGTCCGGGCTTACAATGATGCCAAGTATGAAGCTATCATTGCAGGTCTAGATAGAAGATTGATGTAAGCTCATAAATGAGATCGTCTTTAAAAGTACATATGGTAAGTTAATCATATTACCTTGGAGGTTACAAATCTTTAAGATCATAGATAACAAGTACCAAGAGGGTTGAAAGACTTAGAAGCTAAGCAAACTTAAGAAAATAAGTTTCTTCGAAAGTCGACAAGTTGGGAATATTATAATATGTAATCTTGGGATAAGAATAGGATGATTACCATGATAAGGAGGTTATGTTATGAGTTATTTTAGGCTTATGATAGTCGTGTGTTACATTTTTAAGTCAAGCGAGTTGTGGAAAATAAGTTGGCAAAGGTCATCACAAGTTACATCATAAATGTGCTGAAAAATAGGTCAAATGTTGCGGAGCTTTTCTCCCAATATACTTGGAATTACGGGAGGATCTATATATACAATTGAAGATATACAAGTCTATTTTCTAAAACATTAGACCGTTTATTGATACAACATCGGAGTAGAGAGATATTTGCAGTTTCGCGAGACTGCATAGGTGACAAGTAGGTGTGTCACTAAAGCTTTTTGAGCAATACATTTCATGTATTATATGAGGTATTTTTGGGACATATTATATACCTAATTGAAGGTCTTAGAATTTCATTTCCAATTCTCTTAACCGTTCATTCATACGACATCCGGATAAAAAGATATAAGCGTCGGAAGATGGGCCAATGAGAGGGTGCCAAGCTAGCACCTCTTTGACTTTTCCAAACTTGATATATATAGGTCTTAGGCCGTGTTTATCTTAATTTTGACATAGAACACGACCTGAGAACACCCATAAACATATCCTTAAGCTCTATTCTAGGGTTTCAAAGAAGATTAAAATCCCGGGTACGAAATCAAGAAGCGATAACACTAGAACGATCCCTACGACATACGTATCGCTATATCGCGTCTCTTTTTCTTTATAGTTTGAGTTTTGGAAGGTACTTCATAGTTAAGAAAACGTCTACTTTCTGTATTTAAGCTTTTATATATCAAGGAAGGTTGATAAATCCATTTCCTAATAGTTAGAACTCACGGGACGGTAATCGAAAGCCGTGATTTCGATTTATTTCACTTTTAGTGTATTGTTTTGTAGTCCACTCGTGTTGGCCTATTGTGCTTCTGATTTATGGAGTTTTGAAGGATGAATGGCATTGAGAAATGCCACATGTGGTCGGGTAGTAGGCTGGTCGCTCGTTGTTGCAAGTTTAGGCTAATTGACAACTTGTTGATTGGGTGTGTTGTGGTATATTTGGGGGGTTTTTTGTATTGAAGGTCCCGAATTGTAGTTGGGTTGTTTTTGAGTTACTGATTGTATTGTGTTTGTATCTTTCCTATAGTAGGTTTGAGGGAGAAGTAAAATCAGGGAAATGCTGCCCATTTTATTTTATGAATCGAGTTATCATTTGAGATACGTTATATACTATTGCCATCTAAGTTGTACATGTATTTCTTTATTATAGGGTTGGCGCGCTAGTTGTCGTAAGCTTGTTGTTTAGTTGCATTGATGACTTGAGGTATGTTAAGGCTATCCATTCTTTCCTTTTGGCATAATCCATATGATACAAACGAAACGTGCAAACGGAAAACTTTCATAAATGACTCTATTCATAGAAGTACTAGGGGTGCCTATGTTCTTGATTCCCCATGAGTTCTAATATTATATCTTCTGTTCATGGGTATCAGAAAAATACGTAAATTGCTAAAGTTTAACCGAAGGCAAATTTATCTTATGACATTCTGAGAATTTTTACTAACTTACTTCATTATGCATTGCATTCATTTATACATGTATATTAACCCACAACCAGATGGCGTTATGTACGTATATATTATATGTATATGGGATATGGAAAAAGTTTATGGCATTATATACACACCACCACCTGATCAGCTAGTATACGTTGATGATTTCGCCCACAGTGGCTGAGATGATATGATGGGATGCCCTCAGAGGCTTGATGATGTTATGTACGCATATACCTATGCATGGTATGACATTTATACACACATGCATGACATTATAAATTTTTCATGATTCAAAGAGCTATTCAGAATTACAGGTTGATTGTTTTACTCCATGTTTCTTTCATGTCTTTTATATACTACTTTCATGCCTCACATACTCGGTAATTTATTTGTACTGACGTCCCTTTTGTGTTGGGATGCTACGTTTCATACCCACAGGTACCGATAGACAGGTTGAGAGTTCTCCTAGTAGGCTATCAGCTCAGCGGAAGGTGTTTGTGCACTCCACTTGCTTCAGAGTTGCCTATCTAGTCAGTATGATTTGGACTTGTATTGAGTGATATGATGGGGCCCTGTCCCAACCTTTATGACATTTATGTACTCTTAGAGTCTTGTAGACAAATGTCATGTATATGGATACTTGTATGGCCTTATCGGCCTATGTTTTGAGTATACAAATGATCATGTCGGCCTTATAGGCACGTATGTCACATGTATAAGTTTCTATATTATGTTGGGTCGTCCTATGTCTAGTATTCCTTTATGTTTTATTCCCGTTATCTAATGACGGCCCTTCTAGCCCACTTACCAATGACAGTATGATAAGAAAGATAGGTTACATTGGTACTCGGTTGTGTAAGGCACCGGGTGCCTGTCGCGGCCCTGCGGTTTGGGTCATGACAAAAGTGGTATTAGAGCAGTTCTGTCCTATGGTGTCTACAAGCCGTGTGTAGTAGAGTCTTGTTTATGGGTGTGTTGTGCACCACACTTATAAGAATGAGGCTACAAGGCATTTAGGATTGTCACTCTTTCTTCTTACTCTAGATCATGTGGTAAAGCTCAGTTGTAAGAAATTCAAACTCCTAAATTCTATTTTATTCGTTATACAATGACATCTACATCCAGAAAGACAGTTGGTAAGTGATTGAATGTGGCTGTGGAAGAGTTGAGTAAGAGGAACTCGATTTTGCATCATACTTATGATGAGTAAATATAAGGTCTTCAGTAGATTATGTGTGTACTACGACGTGTAAGCTTCTTGATAAGGAGTCTTAAGGCATGAATATCTATCCACCCCTATGGTAAAAAGCAACAAGAGGATCAGAAGGTAGATACAAGTTTCAACAAGTAAAAGAAGCAAGGTGAAGAAGGATAGGAGGTACCCAGTTAGTGAAGATTATCGGTATTTACAATTCAGGCAGAGAAATATAAACATTCTGAGTTACTTTCAACAGTAATAGAGATATATACAATTGACCACACCTATCTCAATTATGTCCTATGGGAGCTAACAGATATTGGTTAAGAGAAGGATGGTATATAAGGATCCGGTTGGGGTTAGCATAACCCAAAATTGTGGAAGGATTGTTATCATTAACTGACATTTCCGAAGGATATTGCAAATGTGGTAATAGTTATCCTTCTGAAACACCCAGATGGTGCACTCTAGAATAGTACAGTCAGATATGAATACTAGAATGTTCGGAAATTTTAGAAGACTGGCATTGGAATCCTAGAAGGGATAAATATTTACCTTTGTATGGCTCCCGTCCCTAGTAAAGTGAGAGTGTTAGGGGACCCGAAGAGCCAGTGAGGTGAATGAAGAGGGGCTAAAAGTGAAAGAATGTTTTGTTGAAATTTTCAGAATAAAGTGATAGACAGAAATATTAGCAGGAGAATAAGAAGAAAGTAAATGAAGCATTGTGAGTAAGATGTGATAAATGAATGATAACAGTAAATCAAAATATGACATGACTACAGATTACTACAGTTTTATAGTCAAGTGAAGGAAAAGACAAGAGGTCATAGGCCTTGAGATAATAAAAGAATATAAGTCATAAAGTCATGTCCCCATTTTGAGAAATGAGTTGGAGACTCGTACGTGATTACCAGAAGGAAAAGTTAGACCCCCGGAATAATAGAAATTATATGAGCTAGTGAATAAGATAAACTAAACATGAATTCGCGACTAAAGGATTTGATAATAGTCGACATCGTGAGAATTTCAGAGATCGCGTTCCGGCGATAATAGAATGGACAACAAAAGAGTAACCTTTAAAGGTCATTCAAGAAGACGCTTCCCTAAAGCAAGAATTGTGAGAAGAGTTAAGCTTAAGGGACTAAGTGTGCCAGTTACACTAGGTGTCACCTTCGTGTGTAAGAAATTCAGTTATCCATGGTACAGAAAGGTTAGCGCAAGGCAAGTAAAAGTCCGTGGAAATGTGAAAAGACGCCAAAGATGAAGAGGTAAAACTTTTATAGGTAAATCTTCATAGCATTAAATGTTATTACTCCCCTAAAGGGGGCAGATGGTGTGATATGGTATTAAGTCGGAGTTATGTGGTTCAGGTAAATATGAAATAGTAAAGGAAGAATATAATAGAAAGGCAAAAGGAATGAGATTGCATTTATTCAGATCCTACGGATATGATACGACTCCAGAACATTATGTAAGCATGACAACGGGGAGAGGCAGTAAGGGTTCCATCACTAGATGTTATTGATAAATAAGTGCAAATGAACACTTGATACATAAGGAGCCAGAGTGCGGGGTAAGTTAAGACAAAGGATATAACCCAAAAGAGATTACGCAGAATATAGATATGAGAATGGACTAACGAGTAGTTAGTAGTTGATTCAGGAAAATCCTAGTCATGGCTAGACAAGAGGATACAGACAAATCAGAAGATTGTGCAAGATAAACATAGTGAACCCCAACATAGTGAATTCAGTCTCGCAGATATAATATCGTAACCCTTGAGAAATATTCAAATAGGAGTTGGGGTAATTAAAGGTACGTATAAGTGTTACGGAAATAAAAGAGAGTGCCACTTGGAAGATAGTCAAAAATTTCAATTCAGAAGCAACCCTACGAGCACAAGGTCGCGGAGGTAAGAAACTAAGGATAATTATAGGCAAGTAAGAACATCAAATTCTTTCGGGTATACGATGTAATAAGCTCGCAGCTTTACACGAGTCAAAGGGTCTCCCGTAAGTACTACAATAGAATACTAGCTGAGGAAATAAGGAAGAAGGCTTCAACTTAAGCATAGTGACATAAAGAAAAAATGGTCTTGTAACAACAGTCTCACTATAACATTGTATGCACTCCATAAGAAAGTGGCACCTATCATGGCTAATGAACGAGAAGAAGAAAAAAAAATCAAAAGTTATATTTGAGATCATATGAGTTACTGGAAATTCCAGTATTCGTGGGCACTAAGGTAAGCCAAGCATCCATGCAGCAAGTGGAAGAACGACAAGGAAAAGTAATGGCTTATGTTTAAAGGAAACTGAGAAGGCACGAAAGGAAATCTATGGTGCTAGCAAGTTAAAGAAAGGTTGCGAGTAGTATGAATATATATGTGTAGGTCGCAAGCTAAAGTATTGTAGAGCGACAAGGTTTTAGGTAGATAGGAGTAAGGATAAGAAAAGATGAGTCATATGGTGATAAGAATAGGTAAGCCTCGGGATTAAGCCATCAAAACAAGAGAGCTGATGATTTTCGAAAGTTATAGAAAGCTCGGTACAACTTGGATGAACTCAGAGGAGTCTAAGACTAGGAGCAATTAGAAGAGATAAAATGTTGCCCTAGTAGTAGAACAAGGGTGTAATGGTGATAGATAAGAGGATGACGTTTAGGCCTTTGATTGAGTGATGATTTTAAAGAAAAGGGATTTCATGAATTGCACGTGATTAGAATATCCCCATAAGATGAATCACGTTGGGATGCTATGAAATACGGTTATTGAAGTATAGTATTTTCCCTATGTGGATCAGGCAAATCACTTCAAATGTTCCCCGATGCAACATGAGCCCTAGTGATAATGTATTACGTAAGAGATTTCAAGTTATCAGTGGTAGAATATAGATCAGCGTTGAGGTGAATCACCAATAGATGGATAAAAGTACAAAGTATGAGATGAGATTAGGCCGTCATTCTTAAGATGAAAAGTAATGAGGAAGAACTAAAGGACTTAGATTTATACATATAGATAAGCAGTGAGAGAGTAACCTAGATTTGGGTAGCAGACCTCGATAATAATAAACCGAAGTAAGAGTTATGGTATAGTATGACCTACCTAGTTGTAGTAAATCCATAAGCATAGATAACCGAGGCTATGAAACAAGATATAGCAATAGTAGTAAGTTCGACAAAGTACCGAGTGTTGAACTTCAGTACACCTATAGATTCCCAGAAGGGCAGCTTGTCATAGTTCTGTATATGTTCACAAAGTGAGGCCTAGAGATTGGCTAAAAGCTGAATGAAAAAGGAGAGAAGATTCGCATAGGCACATATACAAGGACAAATCCGTACATGCTGCATGACAGAAGGTAGCAACAGTTAAGATATTGGAAGAATTATGATCACAAGTCGTGGTGTTAGAAAGAGGCCTAAAGGGGGGAATGTCTTGACCTTTGTATTTATTCACAGAACAATTGCATAGATGGCAAGGACAATATTAAAGCATTAGCAAGAGCTATAGGTTGTGAGACTGATAAGTACATCAGTCAACATTCGAGGACGAATGTTCCCAAGGGGTGAATGATGTTACACACTATGTTTTCATACGTGAGAGTACATCATAAGTCAATTGATGTAAGCTCAGAAATGAGATCGTCTTTGAAAGTACATATGGTAAGTTAATCATGTTACCTTGGAGGTTACAAATCTTTAAGATCATAGATAACAAGTTCCAAGAGGGTTGAAAGACTTAGAAGCTAAGCAAACTGAAGAAAATAAGATTTGTCGAAAGTCGACAAGTTGGGAATATTATAATATGTAATCTTGGGATAAGAATAGGGTGATTAACATGATAAATAGGTTGTTTTATGAGTTATTTTAGGCTTATTATAGTCGTGTGTTACATTTTTCAGTCAAGCAAGTTGTGGAACAAAAGTTGGCAAAGGTCATCACAAGTTACATTCATAAATGTGCTGAAAATTAGGTCAAATGTTGCGGAGCTTTTCTCCCAATATACTTGGAATTACGGGAGGATCTATATATCAAATTGAATATCTACGAGTCTATTTTCTAACGCATTATACTATTTATTGATACAACATCGGAGTAGATAGATATTTATAGTTTTGCAAGACTGCATAGGTGACAAGTAGGTGTGTCACTAAAGCTTTTTGAGCAATACATTTCATGTATTATATGAGGTATTTTTGGGACATATTATATACCGAATTGAAGGTCTTAGAATTTTGTTTCCAATTCTCTTAACCATTCATTCTTACGACATCCGGATAAAAAGATATAAGCGTCGGAAGATGGGCCAATGAGAGGGTGCCAAGCTAGCACCTCTTTAACTTTTCCAAACTTGATATATATAGGTCTTAGGCCATGTTTGAAGGCATCATCTGTGCCTCGTGGAATCTCATTTGATTTCTCTTTATTGGCTTGAGCCTCTTCGAACATAGATTCTATGTGGGATGACGTCTCCGCGATGTCGATGACACCGGCTACTTCCTTCAAGCAGAAGCGACTTCTCACTGGATCCCGAGCTAGAGGAGGATCTGCATCTTGGCCACCTTCTTCGGTTGCTGCCTGATCTCCTTCGTCGATGGTCGACCCGTGAGCAATGAACTTCAGGTCATCGTCCTCAGGATAATCCCTGAGCTAGAAGAGGGAATCGGGGTCCGGTACCCTAAATTTGATACCTTTTTTATTGCTTTTCAAGACCTGAACAGCTACCCTCTTCTTCTTAACCTCGGCGTCTGGGGAGCTAGAGGATTAACTTTTTTTCTTCTTTTTCCCCTCCTTTGCGGCAGCTCAGGGCTATCCCGAAGCGGAGGGTTCAGCAAGCGAGGATGGAGTCCTCATCCAATAGCCGAAGCTCGGTGGTCTTGGGCAAACCTGTGAAAGGGAAATGACTTAGAAGAAATAAAAGTTAAGTATATAAATGTAATTATTTAGGAGGAAGACTCACCATGAGAACGGGCCTCCCACTTTCCCTTCGAGAGATTGCGCCATTTGCGCTCGAAGTAAGACAATTTTTTGCAAATCCCCTCGATACACTCCTTGAAATGAGGGACTTCATTAGGAACTTAGGTGACTGTTGCACAACGATAGACACAGGCAAGTAGAAAAAGAATAAAAGGAAGTACCAAGTACTCAAGAAGGAGAAGACTTACGGGATGAGTTGCACTTTTCAGGGAATGGCAGAAATTCGGGGGAGGGGGGAGGGGGGAATTAGGTCTTCAATTTCACCCAAATGAACCTCCTCTGCCAACCTCTATCACGATCTTCATCGATTCTCGATAATGGATCTTTTCTTGCTCGACGAACGAGCTTTCTCAACCCCCTTCAAAAGATTCGGGGAATGAAAAGACGAAGCAGGTGGTCGAGGGTGAACCGAGGTGCTTCGGTGTCGTTTACAAAGTGGCGGAGAAGTATTATGATCCTCCAAAAGGATGGGTGAATCTTCCTAAGGAAGACCTAGTACCTTTTGCAGAAATCGAGGATTATAGGGTCCATCGGGGTGAGTGTGAAGGAATAAGTATAAACACTTAGTTACCCTTCCACATGAGTGGTGATGTCTTCGTTGGGTCCGGGGATGACCACCTCCTTGCTCTCCCAGTTACAGTCTACCCGAACTGGGGGGAGTGTGTCCTTAGTAATGGAGCATATGTACCACATACTCCCTCGACTCGGTCTTGTTGACTGGAGGCCTTCCCTACTTTGAAGTTGATTTCAATGGAACATCCTTTGGGAATGAAGCTCTTCAAAGGAGGCTCTTGGTCCACCTCAGGAACGGCCACCTCGGCATTCGTGGCCTGGTTGGAAGATGAATTGGTGGCTTGTTGAGGCACGGATTTGGATGTTTTTGCCATAGAATTCTGGAAAAAATATGAAAGTTTGAAGAAAAATATGAAGGTTTAAAGATGAGAATGAAGATATGAGGATGGGGATGAAGGTATGAAGTCTGATTTGAAGATTTAAGGAAGGATTATGAAGATTTGAAGATGAGGATATGAAGATCTAGAAAGCAATGCATGAAGATTTGAAGGGGTTAGAGTTAAGTGGAGAATTCGAGGGTAAGTCAAAGAGTTCTGGAATCGGAAAGTGAAAAAGGGGTCAGAGCTTTTATAGAGGAAGGATAATCAATGCGTGACGTTTCGCATTCGAGGACAGTCACCCAATGGCTGACATGTGTCCGAAGTTAGAACGAAGCGACTGATAGGATGCTTCGTTGACCCGTCAACTCGATTTTAATGTACGGAAGAAGGAACCGGGGTTAATTTATATCTTCACGTCGCTTCGATAAATCTACTCTCCGGAAAACGAGGGGACTATTTGTGTACGGGTAAAATTTGGGGTAAAGGTTTCCCTAATTCCCCGATGAGAGAACAAAAGGTAAGCACGTCTCGATGTGATTATAATCAAGGCTAGGAAACCCTCATATCTAGACCCGGAAGAATGAACGATGTATCTGAGATTGAATACGGTAAAGCGACGTACCCCGAACCAAGTATAGCTTGTGGGCCTTGGGAGATGCGATGAACGGTAATGCATGACGGATAGGGGGCGTAATATTCGCCCTCAATCGGATATTACGGCGTGAATCTCGTTCAGTATCAATTATAGATCAACAATTATCGGAAAAAGAAGATTTTTATCTTTTTTATACTTGTACTAGGACTAAATTCTCCTATTATATAAATGGGAAGTTTTTCTTTGATCTGACATATTGTAACACGCAAATCATAGTAATAAAAAGTTTACTTTTGTCTTCTAGCTAATGTTCAAGGCATTATTCATTTGTTCTTTTCTTCACTCGCAACCAAGCTTGAATCACGGGTCCAATCGAGGATGAATTCTACTGTTCAATCTAAGATCAGGCTTGGTCATTATATTGTGATTGGTTTGATAACTTATTTTGTCTTTAATTCATTTACCTGTTATTCTTAATTATTCGTATTGAATGTTCATAAACTTAAGAGAAGATCAATTTGCATTTTCGTATTTGATTCATTATTGTGAAGTGATGGTATGTGTTTGGAGACTTTGGATAGGTCCGAATAGTGGTTACAAGCTTGTTGGTATGGTTGGACGGTGTCCCGGGTGGCTCGAGTGAGTTTCGGACCACCTGGAGCTTGGTTGAGAGTGCTGATGACTGTTGGTGTCTGGTGTGCTCCACGATCGTGAAGTAGGTCTCGCGATCGCGGAGACTTATTTAAGCTGCTGTATTTTTGTTCTTCATGTTCGCGAAGAGGGACGCTTTTGCGAAGGGTTGTGGTTTATTGAACTTCGCATTTGCGCCTGGGAGGTCATGTTCGTGTAGGAGGATGGCATGCTGGGGGAAGGCTGGAGCTAAGCCTTCGCGTTCGCGACAGTGTTATCGCATTCGCGTAGGCCAGTGGGACTTATGCTTGGAGTTCGTGGGTTGGGGCTGTGTTCACGAAGAGTTATTATGGGGAAGTGTACTTTTGTGCTTTGTGAAGGCGAGGTAGTGGCCGCATTCGCAAAGTGTATCACTGAGGCATACCTTAAGTGTTATTATTTCGGAATATTTTTTCCATTCTCCCACATTTTGAGTCCTAGACTTTGAGAGGTGAAAATTTTGGAGAGCAAATTCACTACTACATTGGAGGTAAAACAATTTCACTTAGATTTGGCTTTATACTTGATTTCTCGTGGATTTTTACACCTAAAACTTAGAATTTTATTGGAAGTTGATTTGGACTCCATTTCGAAATCTAATCATATATTTGGACGTGAGGTTATGGGTAGTCAGGATATGTCTCTTGAATCAGATTTTGACTGCGTGGGCCTGCGGTTGACTTTTATTGACCTTTGGAGATTTGATTAAAGATCGAAACTTTATTGCTTGGAGTTGTTTCCTATGGCGTTGTTTGACGTTATTGAGTTGTTTTTTGCTAGATTTGTGCCGGTCGGAGGTGGTTTCTAATAGAAAGACATTTTTGAGGTATTGATTTGGCCCTTTTGAGTTAAGTATCTTGCCTAATTTTGTGTGAGGCAATAATCCGTAGACCTAGACCTTATTTGTCTAATTGTAATGCATTTGATGCGGCGTATATGCGAGGTGACGAGCGTATATGTAGGTACTATGTATGAAAAATGACCGAATTAGACTCTAGGCCTCTACTATGCCTTTATTTAATTGTATACTCTTTACGATACATGTATAATTCATTGTATGACTACGCGAGCTTATCCTTTCATGCTAGAGATCATGTTTTAGGTTTATAATTTTCTAATTGACCAAGTTGGACATTTGTGGAACCATTGCTAATTTGATTTAGTTGTAGTCATGCTTTATATGTTGAACCCGTATCCGTATTTTATTAATATCATGTCCTTGTACACTTTATTGACAAATTGTAAGCGTATGTCTTTTGATGATAATTTGGCATATTGTTGATTATGATTATGGTACTTGTGGACATGTTGGACATACTAATTGGGCATTGGCACGAGGTTTTGCCGTGCGATTATGATTGATATTATTATTGTGTCGGGGTATGGAGCGATAAGGATGGATATTGTTATTGTATGGAGTGATAAGGATGGATATTGTTGTTGTGACGAAATATGGAGTACGATGGTGACATATATATAAATATATACACACACATACGTGTTGCCATGTTTTTATATATTACACAGGTTCTTTGACTAGTGAGTATCACATGACTTGAACCTCGTCACTACTTCATCGAGGTTAGTCTTTATACTTACTGGATACCGATTGTGGTATACTCATACTACACTCTGCACATTTTATGCAGATCCAGGTGTTGGAGGTAGCGGACATCGTGAGTGAGCTTGTAACAGATCGAAATGATTCAAGGTAGTACTGCATGGATGCCACACACCCATGGAGTCCAGTTCTCTTATTTTTATACTATTGTATTTACTTTCAAATAATATTATACTTATTGAGACTCGACGTATTCTGTTTAGAGCTCATGACTCGATATTATCTGGTTTTGGGAAGATGACTTATGTACTTATGTTTTGGCTTCATTGAGACCGAATTCGGCAATTTATGTTAAAAATTCAGAGTCATATATCTTATTTCAATGTTTGTGTCATTGTGTATTTGACTTACCTAGTATTAGAGGTTAGGTGTCATCACGATCATTGGTGGGATTTTGGATCATGACATTTTATTAAATCCAAATCTATTCTAAGCACTTTCTAGATCTTGAGATGGATTTATTCACAGAAAAGTACCAATGTACCTTATTGAACTTTCTGTCGTTCTTTTTAATCTGTCTATTTGTAGTTACTTTTACAATTGAAAACCTTCACTTTTTATTGGCTAATTTTGAACAGTTCTTGTCGGTAAATGAGTGAAACATGATAACAGCAGTTTTCTGATATGTTGAATAACACAAACTATTGTACGTTCAATGCTTATCAATGAATTATTATACATGCAGATATTGTACAATGCATAGATTTAAAAAATCTGAAATTTTAACTCCCTTTATAAAATTCCTATTGATAAAAGACAAATACAAAATGTTGGATTCCCTACAATCTTTATCGGTATCCGTTGTGTTTGAATCATTCTCTCAACGGTGAAACGGTGTTAGTAAATCAAAATCAATTAGCCAGTGGTCTTGGAAGCAAAACTAGTTTTTGTCGAGTCCAGCCAGCCAGAGAAGAAGCTCCCGGAAACTGACTCTCTTTGTTCTGAACTCTCTGGCTCTCTTCTTTGCAATACTCTTAAAAACTCATCTGAACTTAAAGACCCATCATAATCCAAATCAAACATGAAAAATATCAAATCCACCACGTTATCAGTAAGGGATATGCCACAAACCTGGTAGGACATGAATCATTATTAGTAAATTTGGTAAAATTATGAAAGAACACAATTCATAATAAGAACACAATTTATAGACCATACTTGCTTAGCAGCTCCTTTTAGCTCTTGCTTAGACAAGAGTCCGTTTACTTTCCCATAGCTTAAGATGACCTGAGAAAATGACTGAAGTTCTTTGCGTAGCTTAGCGAGGCTCATGAATTCCTCGAACGTAATGCGTAAATCCCTAAAATGTGGTTTATCATCCAGATCTTCTACTCGATCGAGAAACTTATTGATGTGACTAATATCAGCAGATGCAACCATTGATAAAGCAAAATCTTTGGCAGAAATGCTTCCTTGTGACTTGTAGTCATAATGGGCAAATTCCAAACGTAATATCTGAAATGCACAAGAGGGAATTGATGCTTGGAACCAAATAAACAACATACGATATCCTATCTAGAAAGGTATTGTGAATTAGATGATTGTATTTTTGGGATAGAAAGTAAAAGGAAGGCATACTTCATCATGTAAATCTCTTAAGAACTGTACAAATCTTTCTTGCTCAAGGCGCCCATTTCCATCTTCGCTGAAGAAGTACTCCAAGAGTCCTCCTTCCTCTACGGAACCAGTAACTTTTAGTCCAAATCGAAGTCCATTTCTATGGCAAGCACCTTGTCTATTAGCAGTTCGCATATGTTCCATCATTTTCTTGAATTCTTCCTTGTCAACTCCTCTGTTCATGAAACTAGTCAGAAGTTCTAAAACAACTATAAGACAGGTGAATCTTGTTTTTCTAAAAATTTCGTTGATGTCATTGATGGGTCATTATAAATTGGACTCTATAATGTATGCATGAAAGTTGTTCTAGATGATAACAATAATTATGGGCTCAATCCCAAGCAAGTAGCAATAGGCTATATGAATCCTTACTAATTATGTCACTTCACTTAAGCTCATTGCTTAGCCGTTACAAAAGTGCATATTTACAAATGAAGTACACATAATCTTCTTATACAATAAATTTTCTAAGGGTATCACAATAGCAAACCAGCTTATCACAGTAGCGAAAAGAATAACAGGATAATCAGAGTTAAGTATCAGCAAAATGACATACCCATCATTGTCAAGGTCAAACATTCGAAAGGCATCTGAAAAGCTCGATTCTGGGATGCTCAGTAGTGTAACAAAAAAGATGTACCTAATCAAAAAAAGACAGACATGGTTTCAAGAGAAATTTTCAGTAAGCTCAGTTAGCATTCAAAGGGAATGACAACTTGCTTACACCTTATCTAGAGATCACGATAGGAACTAGAAATTGTTGAAGTATGTTTAACCAAGATGGCAAAATAGTCTGATAGACACTTCTACTTGTTCAGTTTTGACATCCCAGTCTCCTATCCCATAGAATTTCAGCTGGATACCCGAACTTGTTCAAAAATGATATTTTAAACCCCTCCGACATTGTGTGTCCCTCAATCACCTAATGTAAGAATCCACAACAAATAAAAATAGTCCATGTTATTTTTTATTTTTGCATAAAACAAAAATATAACCTTTTTGACTTTTCCCTTTTATTTTTTGACTTTCTCTTTTTTCATACTCAAATATTTCACTTGAGGATCTGAGATGTTGGTTCTTCACTCTCTTTCTCTCTCCTCGCTCTCCTTAACGTCCTTCTGCCCCCCACCCACCCTTCCTACGCCCGCGACCCACACCGGAAATATTCGCCGGAAACCCGCCAGGTAAGTAGTCTTTTTCTCTCCTCTCTCCTCTCTCCCCCCTTCTCTCTCCTCTCTTTCCCCCATGCCGGAAACACTTCTCTTTCGAACCCCCTTCTCTTTTTCCTGTTCTTTGCTGCTTCCCCCACCCTATCTTATTCCCCTGTTTTTTGTTTCCCCCTTCTTTCTCTCTCCTCTCTTTCACCTCTCCTCTACTCTCCGCCTCTCTTGCCTTCCCGTCCCACCTCCACTACCCACTGTACAATGGTATTAGAGGCAGCGACGACCCCCTTTTTTTCTTCTTCTTCTCCTTCCATTTTCCAAGTAAATCAGAGTGGCATGTAGGGTTCACGACGACAATTCAACAGTTACAGTTAGCGGCAGTGGCGGCGCATGGCGGCATGTGGCTGTAACCGACTCGTCTGGTTCTTTAGCAACGCCTCGACTCCCCGACTATATCCAAGTTCTTTCCCTCTGGAGTTGGTACCTCCGGGCATCCAGTCACTTTTTCTTATCCCTCTTCCTTGTTAGTAATTATTTGTTCTAGTTAAGGCAAATTTTTGCGAGATTACCCGTACCCTAAAGTTGTGTTGTCTAGTCTACTTCGGATTGCTTACCATTCCCTGCCGATTAGTTGAGTTACTTCGATTTTATAGGTGTTCAATTGAATTTGTATGTGTTTTTTCTTATCTGTACTTGTAATTAGTCCTCTAAGATAAAAAATTTAGTTTACTTCTTTAGCCTAACTATTACCTTGTATCAGTGATAATTTTGGATTTGTCTCCCTTAGGATCTAGTTCCTGGAGTAGTTGATGGAGGAGTAATGTCTTGTCCTCGGGTGAGGCGGGGGTCCATCGGAAACAACCTCTTTACCCTCGAGGTAGGGTTAATGTCTGCGTACACACTACCCCACAGACCCCACTCGTGAGATTATACTGGGATTGTTGCTGTTGTTGTCGTCTTTTTTCATACTCTTTCTCACCCTTCATGTTAACCAATACCCCCACCCCCACATTTTTCGTTCTTTCACCTTTTTAAGAATGTCGAACCAATTTTCGATCCCCATGAACAGATTTTCTTTTGTTCATTCGAGCTGACCAAGCACAATAGTAAGCACAATGACTACAGTTGCATCGTTCTTATTCAATCCCCTCTGTACCATTTCTCAGAATGACTTTAGGCACTTTGGAGGGTTATTCAAATTCAAATACCCAGCTATCATGATATTTTTACCCAACCAAATTCTGTGTGGTATTGAATCAAACATCTGTTGCACAATAACTAATCCACCCACTTACACATATCCATTCACGATGTTGTTCTAAGACACAATATCTCTTTCTGCATCTCATCAAAAACCTGCCTTGCAAGACAATTAACCCACAACAACTATAAAAATGCACCAAAGAATTCTGAACATGCAAAACTCCATCAACACCATTTTCACAAATTGATACGGAGTAAAACAGAGGAGCTTGCGGAAGTTATACATTGCGTTGCATAGTTGAGACATAACGGTCAATTAGTTAGGATTAAAGAGTTTTAGGGAAGTTTATTTAAGTCCCTTATCTTTTAAATTAGAAGTTCCTTAAATTACACATTGACCCCTTAATTTCCTTTGTCTTATATAAACTATGTCCTGCCCAGAATGGTACTGAGATGGCATATTGAGTAGATTATCCAGCTATAATCCTTAGGTTATTTTCATGATTTTCTCCTCTATATAGGTTGTAATTATCCTCTTTTATGGGAATAAATGAAAACCTATTTTATTTTGCCCTAGTTTATCTTTGCATTTCTCTTTTCTTTTCCCTTTTTCCCTTCTTTTTTCCGGCTCTCTTCACTGTTCCATTGCCCTGCGTATCAGTGGTATCAGAGAAATTCTTCGCTCTGTGGATGACCATGGCTGATAATATTAGCAATGTTATGGAGGTGCTCAAAAATATCTCACTCGATATGTCAAGCTTAACAGCTACACAAAGTCTGTTGGAGGCAAACCAAGAGCAAAGTAACAAGAATCAGGAGGAAGCTTTGAGTGAGCTTAGAGAAGTGCTCAATGAAGTTATCCACGGAGGAAAGAGGCCAGAACGTGAAAAATCGGTAACCCAAAGTGGAGGTGAGCTTTATTCTCCAAATGATAAACCCTTTGATTTTGGTGACTTAGCTTCCCCTAGCTCTAATGGAGCTAATACCTCTACAATACCAGTGAACCTCCTTGCTGTTAGCTCGGTTCTTCCTAACACTCAAACTAATTCGACTACCAACTTTACAACCTCAGCTCCTTAAATTCCCATAAACCCTAGTCATTCTCTGTATATTCAGAATCCCATAACCTCTCAGCTACAATCTTCTCCTTTTCTAGCTATAGGGTTGCAGGTTTTTCAAAACCCCTTCCCTAGAACAATAGTACCCTTAGCACCCCACCTTCCTAATCACCCAGGAAGGTATTATCAAACCACACAACCTTAAGGCTCGCCACTAGTGCCACCACTCTTATACCACCAAACATATAACCAGCCCAGCCAATTTCCTTCTGCCTACTATAATCCAAGCACACATATGCCACCACCCTTATACCACCAGACCCCATAAGTATCCACTCCCTATCCTTATCAGAATGTCCCCACCACCAACCAATTCCACAACTCAAACACTCCCAATGTGACATTACCCAGTATACCTTTTACCAAGTACCACAAGGTTGAATTTCTCAAGTTCAATGGTGAAGACCTTAGGACATGGTTGTACAAGGTAGAGCAATTTTTTTCCGATGAAGACCTTACTATCCAGCAGAAAATGAAGCTAGTTTCCATGCATTTTGAAGGGAATGCTCTGCAATGGCATTTAGGCTATATGAGAAGTAGAGGACAAATGCCACTTCCTACTTGGGATGAATACTTATGGGCTTTATGTGATAGCTTTGGAGCTGAGTATTCTGATCCTATGACTGAGATTATGAATATCAAGCATACTAGGAGTGTGAAGGATTACCAAAAGGCTTTCAATAGTGTAATGACTAAGATGAATCTGTCAGTTGAACATGCTATTAGTATATTCCTGAATAATCTTAAGCCTAAAATCAGCAATGTTGTGAGAATTGGTAATCCTAGCAGTTTACCACAAGCCTACTACTTGGCCAGGCTACATGAGGCCAGCTTTATTGCATAAAGCAAGGCTATCAAAGCAGCATCTGCAGTGCATCAGCATTATGTTGTAATAACACTTCAAGGACAAGGCTCTACTGGGTGGGCAAAGGCTGCTACACCTACCTACAAACCACCTGTGACTGCCAACCTAGATGGTTTCAGGAAAAGAAGACTTACACCAGCTGAAATTGATGAGAAAAGGGCCCAAGGTATATGTTTCTTCTGTGATGAAAAGTTCACACCGGGGCATAAATGCAAGGCTAAAAGGCGCATATACTTCATGGAAATAAATACAGAAGAACTGGGAGACAGTGAGGAAACAGAGGTGGAAGTGTAGGATATTGAAGAGCCTCAAGAAGTAGCAAACCCTATTGAGAACTGTGAAATATCTCTGCAAGCCTTGAATGGCACTAAGGGCTACAAAACTCTCAGGATACAGGGCTTCCTGAACAAAATCCTATAAATGTTCTCATTGATTGTGGCTCCACCCACAACTTCATCAATGAGAAGGCTGCCAAGAGAATAGGTTACACAATTAGCCAAATACACCCTCACGATGTATCTGTAGCTGATGGCAGGATCATCCAATATGTTAAGGGAAGCAAGGTCTTCAAGTGGTTCATGTAAGGGGTTCTTTTCCAAGATGACTTCCTAGTGCTTCCTATAGGCAGTTGTGACGTTGTGTTGGGAATTCAATGGTTGTGTAAGTTAGGAGACATCAAGATCTTCATGATCAAGGTCTGTTCTGCCAACATGTCTCCAACTGCAAGCTCTCAGAAATAAGAGGAAATTCCTATACCAGTCCAAACATTACTCACTGAATATAGCATACTCTTCCAAGAACCTAAACATTTGCCTCTTTCAAGAGGAGTGTTTGACCATCACATTCCCTTAGTTGAAGGCAGTGCTCCTGTTAATTCTAGACCTTACAGATACTCCCCAATACAAAATAATGTGATAGAAGACATGGTGAAGGAAATGATGGCTCAAGGGATCATCAAGTATAGTTCTAGCTCTTATGCCTCACCTGTGGTATTAGTTGGAAAGAAGGATGGCTCATGGAGACTGTGTGTTGATTATAGAGCTCTAAACAAAGTCACAATTAAGGATAAATTTCCCATACCTATCGTTGAGGAGTTATTGGATGAACTCAGAGGGTTAGAAATTTATTCAAAGATAGATCTAAGAGCATGCTATCATCAGATTAGAATGGCACCCTCTGATGTGCACAAGACAGCCTTTAAAATACACTCAGGATACTATGAATACTTGGTCATGCCCTTTAGATTGACCAATGCTCCTTTTAGTTTTTAAGGGCTTATGAACCATATTTTTTCAAGCATATTTGAGAAAGTTTATCCTAGTGTTCTTTGATGATATTCTAGTTTTCAGCAAAACATTAGATGAGCATGAGCAACATCTCAGACTCACCTTTGAATTGTTGGTACAACACCAGCTTTTTGCTAAAGGGAGTAAGTGTGTGTTTGCAGCAACTACGATTGAATACTTAGGACATTATATTTCTGCTGAAGGAGTGACAACTGACCCCAAGAAAATTGAGGCAATCCAAGGATGGCCTAAACCTACTAACATCAAACAGCTAAGAGATTTTTGGGGCCTAGCTGGGTACTATAGAAGATTCATCAGGGGTTATGGAGTTCTTAGCAAGCCACTTACTGATTTACTCAAGAAGGACAGTGAAGACTGACCAAAAGGCTCCAAAATTCCTTGCATACATGGTCACAATTGAAATGGATAGCAAAGATGATGCAATATGATTTCATAATTGAGTACAAGAAGGGTAAGAAAAACAAGGTGGCTGATGCCTTATTTAGACTGCCTGCAGCTGAACTAGCTGCCCTTACCTTATCTTCTATTCAAACTGACTTGCTTAGTCTGATCACTCAAAGTTGGAACTTAGACCCAGACTTGACTGCCTTGATTCAGACTCTAAAGAGGGGTACAGAGGTACAAGGCTACACTTTCATTCATGATCAACTTAGAAGACATGGAAAATTGGTAATTGGTCCAGACTCTAGCTTGAAGAAGAACATTATGCAGCTGTGGCATGATTCCCCTATGGGGGGGCTCTGGGATTGAACTAACATACAGGAGGATAGCATCACTGTTTTATTGGAAAGGGTTGAGAGAAGATGTCCATACTTATGTCAATGGCTGTAACATTTGCCAAAGGCATAAGTATGATAGGTCTCCCTATCCAGGACTCCTACAGCCCTTGAAGTTGCCAGTCATAGCTTGGAGTAGTATCAGCATGGATTTTATAGAGGGACTACCCAAATCAAAAGGAAAGATTGTGATTCTTGTAGTAGTTGATAGACTCACTAAGTATGCTTACTTCCTGAGTCTCTCTCACCCTTATTCAGCATCAGAAGTGGCCAACCTCTTCATGGAACAGATTCACAAACTTCATGGCATGCCTGAAGACATAGTAAGTTACAGGGACCCCATCTTCACCAGTAAAGTTTGACAGGAATTATTCTTTATGCATGGGGTGACACTTAATATATCCACGGCATACCACCCTCAAACTGATGGCCAAACAGAAGTCATCAATAGATGCCTTGAAATATATCTCAGATGCTTCTGTTCTGAATCACAATCTGATTGTTGTTCATACCTTTCTTCTGCTGAGTGGTGGTATAATACTACCTTTCACTCTTCCATACAAACAATACCATATGAGGCTTTGTATGGCCAACCTCCCCCCCTCCATTTACCCTATGTAGCAGGTGACTCAGCTGTCGAAGAGGTTGATAGAAGCCTCTTAACAAGAGAATTCAAACTGCAACTCCTCAAACATCATCTCCAACGAGCAAAACAAAGAATGACTACTCAGGCTAACAAGCATCGCTCAGATAGGAAATTCAAAGTGGGAGACTGGGTTTACCTCAAAATTCAAACCTATAGACAAGTGACACTATCAGGTTCCCATTTCTCAAAGCTCTCAGCTAAATACTATGGACCATACCAAGTCTTACAAAAAATTTATCCTGTGGCATACAAATTGTCCCTCCCACCCCCGTTACTTCTCCATCACACTTTTCATGTTTCCTAACTCAAATTATGCCACAACTTACCTGCCAATATCTCTCACCCTCTTGTCCTTGACATATCCAGCCCCTACTGCCCAAATCCTCAGAAAATCCTTGATCGACGCATGGTCCAAAAAGGGAACAAGGCAGTTACTCAAGTTTTGATACAATGTGATCAACTACCTCCTGAGCAGGCTACTTGGGAAGACTACCACTCCTTCATGGTTAGATTCCCTTCTTTTCTTCCTTGAGGACAAGGAAGATTTTGACAAGGGGATCGGATACGGAGTAAAACAGAGGAGCTTGCGGAAGTTATACATTGCGCTACATAGTTGAGACATAACGGTCAATTAGTTAGGATTAAAGAGTTTTAGGAATGTTTATTTGAAGTCCCTTATCTTTTAAATTAGAAGTTCCTTAAATTACACATTGACCCCTTAATTTCCTTTGTCTTATATAAACTAAGTCCTACCTAGAATGGTACTGAGATGGCATATTGAGTAGATTATCCAACTGTAATCCTTAGATCGTTTTCATTATTTTTTCCTCTATATAGGTTGTCATTATCCTCTTTTATGGGAATGAATGAAAACCTATTTTATTTTGCCCTAGTTTATCTTTGCATTTCTCTTTTCTTTTCCATTTTCCCTTTCTTTTTTCCGGCTCTCTTCACTGTTCCATTGTCCTGCGTATCACAAATAGCCCATCACACTTCTGACCCAAATCCAAACGACCCATTTTAGGTAAGAACTCACGAGTGGTGAAAAGATAAGGGGACTGGCGGGACAGAAGCAAGAGAGAGAAGAAGGGAGGGATGGAGGGAGGGAGGGAATTGGGGGGGGGGGGCAAGGAAGATAGGGACTGTCGAAAAGATTGGGTGAAAGAAAGAGAAGAAATGAGTTGAGAGAAGAGATGGTGTAGGGGAGATTAAAAATAAAATGGTGGTGGGGAATTTGTTTTTTCTTATTTCATTGTTATTTTTTCATTTGAAAAACCATTTGATTTCACTGGCTTTTAAAAGCATGTAACCACGCACTTCATCCTACACATACGCTTGGTGGTCAACAGTAGAGGAGTTTAAAAGTTAAGCATAAATTCAGGAGTATGGCTGATACTCTGAGTAGGGGTGCCACAATGTTAAAACTGAATTAAGTAGAAGTGTATCGAATTATAGTGCCACCCAAGATCACACAATTAAAAGCTTTATCTCTCCCTTCATTTTCTTTTTTCTCTGACGGCCGGGTTGTTGGGAGGGTGAGAGGATTAGCTCCGGTACTAGTAGCTTGGACACATCTCAATGCTATTTTTTTTTAGGGAACTTTACATAATTGTCACATTTTAAAATAAATATAACAAATTTTTAGCATGAAATCCAATATTACAGTTATGGCAGAAAAATATTTATATTTGTAGTACATAATTTCATTAAAATAGGAATATTAATTATTAATCCGTAAAAAACATAAGCAATTTGAATGGAAAGTCAATAATATTTTGTACAAAAATCATGTCTTTTTTCTCTTTATCTATTAGCTTTCCTTCTTTTTCTTCATCTTCTTAATTTTGTTTTCTGCCAAAACCAATATATTTTCTAAATTTGTTCCATTCGTTTTCTTTTTAATTATCTTTCTTAAGTTTTTCTCTTCCTTCTTTCTTTCTTTCGTAACATAAAGATCTTACTTCGATAATAATATATGTTAATATATACAAAACATATATAAAAAAAATATACATTGAATTAACACATAAAATATACAAAAAATATACATAAAAAATACATCTTCAATTAAGATGACACTTAGACATGTAAAATATACATAAAAATATATATATATTAAATTTAATTAAGATGGCATATAAATATATAATATATATATATATATATATATATATATATATATATTAAATTTAATTAAGATGGCATATAAATATACAAAAAATATATACATAAAAAATACATCCTGAATTAAAATGGCACTTGACATATAAAATATATTTGAAATATACATTAAAAATACATCTTAAAATAAGATGGCACTTCACAAATAAATATACAAAAATTATATACATAAAAATATATTTTGAATTAAAGTAATACTTGATATACAAAGTATAAAAGACGTATAAATCAATACATCTTGAATTTAGGTGACATTCACATATGCATCAGATTTTTAAAAATGGAGTGAAGAAGATGAATGTTGGAAAGGGAGAATGAAGATGGACAAAAAAAGCACTTCCTGTGATTAGTGAGTCAGTTAACTTATTAAATATTGAGCTTAATTTTTATAATATGTTAATAATAAAAAAAAAAAAAAGTGTTCTTTATGGAATAAACAATAAATGATGCTATTTTTTTTAAATAATAGTTAAAAAAGGATCAAGCGTGTAAAAAACTCATTTTTTAATTAAAGCCATATGTCCAGGGTATTTTTCAATGCTTCTTTAATTTTTTCCTATTAATGATTTTTGAAAAAGAAAATAATTAAAGGAGAAAGAAATAAACAACTGTTACGGCGTTGTTCGCCAAACTTTTGAAAGGGTTCGTCTCCTCCTTTATTTTTACAGTAATATGCTAGAATCAAAGTAAAAAATTACTCCCTCATTTTCAATTTAGGTGACAATTTTCCTTATTAATCCGTTCCAAAAAAATTACACATTTCTACAATTGGTAATAATTCAACTTTAAACTCTTCATTTTATCATTAATGAGAAACTTTTACAATCACACAAATGTCATGGCCCACAAAACTTTTACTCCCTTAAAGCTTTTAAGATTAAAAGTTTCAAAAATCTTTTTTTTTTCTTAAACTCCGTGCCGAATCAAACTAACTTATCTGATTTGAAACGGAGTGAGTAATTAATAAAAATAAGATTAGTGGTACAAATTTTCTATAGAACACATAACGTTACAATGAGAAACATAATAACCACTAGACAAATATAATAATGCATATGTAATATGTTCTCAACAGCGAAACAAAACTCAAAAGAAAAAACTAAATAAATAAATGTATTCAGATGACGACGAGAGATGCAACAACAAATGTATTGTTTCGACTTTCATATTTCTGCAGCTTTCCAAATATAGACAGAGAAATGTGACATTAAAAAGTATTTAACTTTTAAAAAAGAAGATGATTATGTTTAAGTAAATTAGAAATTGGTTATAGCATACTAAAGAAGACAGAAAAAACAAAACTTTTCGAAAGTTAGGCAATACAACATTTGCTTATTTTTTCCCTTTATTATTTATTTATTTCTTTTTTGATTCTTATCATTAAAATGGACAATAAGGATGGATCCTAGCCTATAAAAAATACGATAGACATGTGGCATTAATCAATAGCAACATTGAGATGCATGAAATACTTACTCAGGAAAGGATATAAGTCCATCATTATTGGTATCAAAAAGCATGAAAAATTGTGAAGGAGCACAATGTAGGTCGCTGGAAGCTGATTCTCCTTTGAGATAGCCCCCTCTAACACCACTTGTTTCTGATGGAGGAAACACTGGAACAATCGCTCGCATTAAGTCTACTGGAGTCATATACACTTCGCCACTTGGAGTTCGGTAAGATGCAAAGTACTCAAATACCTTGAACCAACGTAAAAAGAAAAATAAGAATATGTCCGTATAATTCCAACATGAGTAATATGTCTGCACTGTGCTCAGAATGCAGAATTTGTAGAAAATTCTTGCCTAAAGAATCATTAATTTTTAGTCTTCTTTATTTTTCTTCTTTATGCGTCTATTATCCGAAACTATTGGGCCGACTAATTCTGATTTGGAATTTTTATATTCCTATACACAATTTGAAACTTTATTACCCTCCCTACTCAAGTTTTAATTTAATTACATTCTATATACAAATTTACCAATTATATACACTTTAGGAATTAAATGAGTATCCCTTTATATTAGGAATCAATTATTTCTCATCATTATTCTCTCTTCCTCCTGCGCTCTCCCTCTCCGTCACTCTCTCCGTCTCTCTCTCTCTCTCTCTCTCTCTCTCTCTCTCTCTCTCTCTCTCTCTCTCTCTCTCTCTCCTGCTCTCTCTCTCCGTCTCTCAATCCCTAATTCCAGTAATGTAGAGCAAACGAAAAGAGAGCAGCAATTCCACCATTGACATTCATTAAAAAGTTTTGAAACTTTGAATGCGAATTTGGGTTTTCAAAAATCATTATCTGTTTGGATTAGGTGTTGTTGCAAACAATTGAGAATATTGTTTGGAATTTATATCTCAATTTTGAGGGTGTTTTGGTGAAGATTAGACTTGATTTTGGGTGAATTTCAAATTGAAACTCGAAAAAGAAGAAGACATGACATACATTATACTTACGAAATTGTAGTAAAATTATAAAAAAATTGTATTATGTTGTTTATATATATTTTGTTATTTAAATATTGTATGAAAGTTGAACAATATTGTATAACAATTATATTTCAGTTGTATAATATTGTAGTTGTATATAACTGGGATAGAAATAATGTATGAAAGTTGTAGATAAGTTGTATAATATACAATTAGGTGTATAAAATTTATTTTTACTATGTATAAATCAGATACGAAATATACAAAAGATATTGTATAAAGTTTGTATAAAAATTATAGTTAAGTGATATGATATTGTAGTTGTAGATAAGTTATAGATAAGTTGAATAATATATAATTATTACGTGTGAAATTTATTTTTTGTATAAATTAGATACAAAATATATAAAAGACATATTTGTAGAAAATTTTATATTTAAATTTGTTGGGTGTGAGATGAAAGGTTTATTGTTATTTTCATATCTCTTCTCTATATCATTAAGTAGTTCTCATGTCAAAGTCTGGTTGATTTTGGATATGTATATTTTGCCATGAAGTAGTAAGCGTGGTGATTTTTATATTTTGCCATGAAGTAGTAGAAGATGAGATATGGGGAGAAAGAGAGGGTGACGGTACTCGAGATCTGAGAGATTAGATTCTCTAAATCCCTAAATATAAGTTCAATCTTGAGAGATGCTTTTCTTCATCAAAAGATATGTTTCAGAATTAACACTGTGATTTCTGCAGAAAACCGGCAGCATTTTTGGGGGGGAGCTTGACCGAACCACTGGCTATATACATCTCAGTAAGCTCGACCAGGTTCAACCAACTTTGCTGAACTTTTCCTGAATGTTAAGGATGATTTGTACTTGCTGCAAATCGATGCTAAAAAGCTTGGGAATGGGTTGGTTTACGAAGCTATCGATGACTCATGTTCAGAAGATTTTACAAAGCTTGTTTGTTGTAAGAGGGGAGAGAGGAGAGAAAAAAGGAAAAGGGTACAACTAAATCCCTTGATTGAAGGCATAAATAATGGATTTGGAGCATTTTAAGGTGGATTGTATACATTTTATAACTAAAATGTGTTTAGGTCGGGTAAATACCAAAATATGGACATTTTTTGTAATAAGGTTTCAAATAGTGTATAGGAATGAAAAAAATTCATTCTGATTTATACAGCATAGGGCCCACTAAAGGAGAAATTACTCTCTACCAAGAGTTTTTCTATTTATAACTCGAAGCCTATGATTAAGGATGGAGCAATTTCATCCATCCCACTCACCCCGCAGGCTTCGTTGTACCTTGCCTACTCATCAAGACTTATTTGTATTCAGATACAATCTATTTTCTTGGGCCCAAGGGAACCTTGGCCAATCGTTCCTCGCCCGTCCTTGCTTAGGAAAAAATTAAACAACTATCTCTTGATTGATCTGTTCCCGTTGGTGGTAGAAGAGAAGAAGATAAAGAGGGGTTGCCATTGACGGAGAAGAGAAGAAGAGAAAGCGGAAACTAATTTTATTTCAAGGATGTATTATTTCAGGGAAGAAGCAGAATGAAGGACACACTTTAGGGTCTGTTGGAAAGCCACCAGGTAATTGAAATTAGTATAATTACTAGGTACTAATTACACAGCCTAATAATTATATTGTATTATAATTACGACGACTTGTTTGTTTGTCATAATAATTACAGTGTAATTACAAGTGTACTGTTTGGTTGCACAAGTGTAATTACACGGTTAGATTAAATCTTAAATATAAAGTTAATTACTAATCACATATTTGTAACTAATATTCTAAAAATAACTGACATATATATTTTTAAAATTAATAGTAATATTTTACTTTAATTAATAATAAAAACTAAAAGTATATATTTTGTAAGAACATCATGGACTGCATGCTTGATAAAAATGATATTTATAAATATTAATGCCATTACATTACTCAAATATTTTATGAAAAAATAATCTATTAAGCAAATAAAATAGAATTAATAAGTCAATACTACTAAAGCAAATAAAATAGAATCGAAAATATAATATAAATTCAAAATTTAAAAATTAAATAAATAAACATAATACTCTTATATAAAATTATAATTAACATAAAATAAGTTTCAACATAATTTAAAAGAAAACAAATATAAGTTTATAACCTCATTCAACAATGAGATTCTACTTTAATGACATCACTCATTATATGCCAAGTTTATTAATGACTCGTTATTTCTAATATTAGGAGGTGTAGTTTCAAAACTAGAATAATAGCACAATTTTCTAAATGAAGAAAATAAAAAAAATAAAAAATATGAGTAACTACATGGAATCACAAAAAATAAACATTGAAAAATGAGAATATTATTTTAATATTAAAAAAATAATATATTATTTTAACATAATTAAGTTTGCATATAACCTCATTCAATAATAAAGTTCAGCTTTAATATCACTCATTATAAGTCTAGTTTGTGGATAACTTATTCTTTCTAAGATTACGAGGTATAATATTTTAGAAAAATTAGAATAATAACATAGCTAAGTGTAATAAAAAATAAAAAAAATAATTAAGAAAGAAATAAAATATGAGAAATTACGTAGAAACACGTGAAGTAACGGTTAAAAACTGAAAAATAAGGAAATAAAAGATAAATAATGTTAAAAAAAAGAATTTGAAAAGTTAAAATAAAAAATAAATTAAAAAGAAAAAAGAATAGAAATAAAAAGTAAATTAAAAAGAAAAAAGTGATTATAAAAATGACCTTGTAATTACACCATGTATTTACCAGCAATTCTTAGCCATCCTTGAATTGCAGAGTGTAATTACACTGCCTCAATTACACCAATTACATGCTGACCAAGTAATTACTTTGTCGGACAAATATGCTAAAATTGTGTAATTACACCCAAATCCAATTAAAGGGTGGCTTTCCAAATAGGCCCTTAATCCACATCAGCAGTATGTGTTTAATAGGCACAATATGTATTGAGTTCAGGTGCCCAATAGGTACAAGTTTAAGTGAAAATTATTGCTAAGTTAAAGGGGCTATTTATGTATTTGGCCATAAAATTTCTTTCATGCATAGTTAAAGGGAAAAAAATTATATAAAAGAAACTATTATCATATTTTTATGTAACATCCAAATTCTAATGTTCTGTTGACTGTTAATTAGAAAGAGGGACTCTTAAGTTAAAGAGAGTTTTATTGTCTCGCTTCCTATGCAAGTTTTAACCCTTGGGTGGGGGCAAAACTAGTCAAGAATCAGAACCCTTAATGTTATTTGTACTTACTACATAATAACATTACATGTCTAATAGTACCGTAATAATTGATGCATGTACAATGTACCTAATAAATAATATCTCTACCTTTTCAGGAGGACTTTGCAGTCTCAACCGTTTCTCATACTTGAAGAAAACTTTTTTTCGGTATGAATCTGAAAATACAGAAGAAGGCAAACAAAAAACCATAAAAGTTGAAGAAAATGAATAAAAACAATCATTACTCTAATATATGTAAATTCAATTTCAATACCTCCAAATAAAAACGTGGGTTTTTTCCCTGGCTCTTCCCTTCTACTTTCAGAATTAGCATAACAAATATGAGAATCATTATGAGAAGGGGATGAAATATAATAGACGGCTAAGGTTGAGCAAGCAATAATGACACCAGAAGACAGTGATTCAACAACTATTCGATTTTTTCTATATCCATTGGAACCGCCGAACCCAACATCTAATTGGTGGCCATTCGATTTGGTGAAGATGGAACGAAATATTGGATTATGAGCGGCAAGCGCTCGGATTGCTTGCTTAGGTGTTCTAAAAAATGCCCAAGGATGCATAGTAATTACAAGCAGTAAGGAGATAGCAGAAAACCAAAAGAGGATCAAGATTATTACCACTAAGTTGTTACAGACAAGGTTGATCCTTGGAAAGGGGAAAGTGAAAATATTACGGATATATTTGACCGAGAAAGAGAGGTGTGGGATGTTTCTTGAGTTTTTGGCTCAGCTTTATTCATAACGGTCTCCAAGGTGGTTGGTTATATATGTTTTTTATGAGTCCCGATTATGTGCAATACTAGTGGCAAAGGAAGCCCATGCTAAGCTCGGGCCCCAACTCAATGATTTTGATTAAAAAGTAATTTGTGTTGTAGTCTTTCAAAATTAATCGTATAAAAAATTCTCTGTTTCTGTTACCATGCATATCCATTGTTTATATCTTCAAATTGGATTTTGAATCAGTCGGGCTAGAACTTAAACTTATGGCCTTCTGTCAAAAGATTTATTAGTTTTCTTTGTGTTGGGAAATGGGATTGGGTTGCGGGTCGCTCCACGTGACTGACCCGACCCATTTAGAAGAATTAAGTAAGAAAAGTTACAACAGAAATAACCACTCACATCAAAATTGTTGCTATCGTGTTTAAGGGTGTGGGATCAGTTTTCTTTATGGTTACATACTGCTTCTCTCTCATTAGAAGACTAAGCAATACTATCTCTTCTTCTGATGACGATAACTCGTTTCCTAGTGAATTGAAGTTTGACTTGGGGAACTCTTTTGGCGGTGAGATCAAGGATTCTTTTGCTACGTTATTAATATGTACATTATTGTTGTTCTCGCTCACGTAATTTAATCTTGCATTGGTATCATAGCCGACCCGTAGTTGTGCTGCTATATGTCTTTTATAAGTGTGTATGGCATGAGCAGTACATTGCAGTTCACATTCATGGATGAGATCATCAACATCTTAACTTACAATTATTTCATGGGCAGTGAAATTTTTCTTTTTTCATGCCTTGTAAACATCAAGATCTTTCATAATCTAGGCACGGTTACCCTCCTCTAGGTGACACATCACATGATTTATATCTTCAAGAGCATCTTACACTTCCGGTACATACCATATTTTACGGCTCCATGTATCATAATTTTTGTTGCTCAATTTATCACCTTTATTTAAATAAGCAATTATACATTTTGAAGCCATAGTCTGTTATACTTATAAGAGATAATCAGAGAAGTATCACTCATCAATAATGCATGTGATATACATACTCAAGCAAATCAATTCTCATAATGACTTGACATTTAGCGTATCATCAAAAAGTCACGTAGTTTTCAATCATCATCTACGGTCTAAACATTTAATCAAATGTGAAAACACTTCTTAGTATGTATTTATTATATTCGTGACTAGAATCATATAGATTCTTTAAGTCTTATGCTCTTACAACATTCTGTTACATATACCAATGAGCAGAAAAAATAACAGAAGAGACAATCAATATATATATGATTAAAAGTATTTACAACTCTCTCACCCAAAGTCTTAGCTAACTTCTGTATAGGAGAAGGTTGATAAAATGAGGCTTTGTACATGTCTTTAGAAGCCAAGATCTTTTAATTTTAGCTTTTATGTCCTATTTCTTTCACTCAATTAAAAGTGCTTGAGTATATACTCAAAGAGACTGCTTTGCACCATACTTATAATGAATATTATCTAATATATTGTCCTAATTAAAACTATGGGAGAGTATCCCTCAAGTTGGGCACTAATTTGGTCTGTGATGCTTTGGAGAAGGTGTAGTTGATTCTGGAGCGGTTTCGTATAGCACAGTTCAGGCAGAAGAGTTATGTGGACAGGAAAGCTCGTGATGTTGTATTTATGGTGGGTGAGAAGGATCTACTCAGAGTTTTGCCCCATGAAGGGTAGGTTCAGGAAGAAGGGCAAGTTGAGCCTTAGGTATATTGGTCCTTTTGAGGTGCTTGAGAGAGTTGGAGAGGTGGCCTGCAGACTTGCCTTGGCACCTAGTCTATTAGAAGTTTGTTGATACCCAATTTTTACCCTCGTATTTTTCAAAATACATATACGCTTTCACAATAGCGTATTTGCATCAATATTTAGTTTACAAACTTATACAGGCATTTTTTATAATTTTCTATAATACTATTGAGCTTTAAATTAATTTTCTTGCATTTAAATTATATGAATATTTAGTAATTATCCCTTTAAATTATTTTGTGATGACTTAGTTACCTAAGATTATTATTTTTTTACATTTAATATATGTTTCAAATATTTTATTTCATTTCATATAATTACATTAGCATTTTTGATCTATTTATCTAATTTTGCAATAATGGCCCGTATTCATACATAAAGTTTTTTATTCTATATTATTGATGTCAAAATAAAAAATTTATATTTTTATAATATAAATTTATTATTTTAAGTATTTCAGTGCATAAATAATATTTGCATTCATTTATTAAGCATTTTCCATAAATTATTTTGATAAAATTTGGGGTATTTAATTTATAGTCTAATTTCTTACCTATTTTTCGGACCCAATACTATCCAGACCTTAGCCCAATCTACCCAAACCTTAGCCCAATTACCCTAAGCCCAAAATCAAAATACCCCTTTTAAAATACCCAGCAACCCACTACCCATACTCGATTAAACAACCCGCCCAACCCCATTCTCTCATCTTGGCCGTTGATCTCACATGATCAACGGCCCCTAATAAACCAACCCCTTTTAATTAACCCCAACCCAGAAACCCTAACCCCATTTTCCCTTAGACGTCGCCCTTATTCTCTCTGCCTCTCTCATCTCTTTTCTTCTCCGATTAAACCCTAATCGCCGCCTTCCCCAAATTTTCTCCTAATCCCGGCTACAATGGGACTTTCCTCTTATTTACTTACCATATTCGTGTGTTTTCACTACTGGTTGATTCTCCATGGTATCACCTAGTAATTGCCTAAACATGGCAAGTACTACCTCTCCGATTCTGTCCGAATGAGTCCCATTTTTTGAATCTGTACCGTATTTCGTCCACACGCATCTGATTCTACACTGTGTGAGTCCGGTTTCATTTGGATTTTTGCTGATTTACACTTTTCCTAAGAAATTAGGGTTTACCGGGTTCCTCTCTTAAATCGATTTTAAATTGATTTGAATGTTGTCTTTCCTTATTTGTTTCTTAATTTACTCTGTTTCCTTATGTGTTTGTTCAATTTTACTGCTATATAAACCCCTTCCCATTCCCCTTTGAGACAGACTTGAGTCACTAGAATCTCACTAAAACTTGAGGCTTGTTCTGTTAATTCCTTCATTATCCTGTTCTATGCTTTGTGTTGGCCGGCTGAAAGCCAAGGCCACTGAGAGTCTACCGTTCGAACTTTTTATTGGTGCGAGCATTGCCCGGGGTTCTTTTGAAGTTCTTGGGAACTTTGACGCATCGATATTTCTAGGTTCTTATGGATCTTTTATTCTTTATTATTGTCCGTTTAACTAGTAAGCTACTAGACTTTGCAATTTTATCCCTATGTATCTTTGATTCACATGTGTTCTCACCTCTGAAATGCATAGCTTAATGTATTTTTTCTAGATTATTTTGTGCGTGATTCTGTTAAGTCTACTGTATTCTAAGTCTTTTTAGCATCTAACTTCCTCCTAATGATGCTAGTTTTGAGATTGCTTAAGTCTATTTTGGATAATCTGATTCTCTTAAGTTCGTTTAACCAGTGTATTGGTGCCTGAACATTCCCTAAAACTTGCTTACTTGCTTTGTCTTTAATCTCTATAACGAATGCTTCACACTTGTGTTAGAGCTTCCTGTGTTAATTATAACATGTTCCCCTGCTATTGTGTCGCTCAACATGAGCCCCATACCCATTAGTGATTGACTGAGATCTTAATAGTTACCTCAACTTGTCTTCCATGCCCTGCTTGAATCATTTTGTTTTATGGCATAACTTAGACCTTCTTTAGTTAATTAATTTATTGTGTCAATCCCAGAATATCTACATGTGCTATTTGGTATGAGCTTGCTATCTTGTAGTGCTCTGAATCTCGGCAGTGTTTGTCCTGCATGTACAATATGTTTCAATTTGTATTAAGACCATTTTCTATCAACTATGATCTTGCTTCTATGCTAGTATGTCTCCCCAGTGTGCCTTTGGTTCATTTGATACCCTGTCCTTTCAGTGATTGTCACAATGTGAGTCCTCCATCATGTCTAAATATCGAGCTCTAGATCAATGCAAGCAGGGGTATGGGCATTTCGAGGGCTGTAATCTATTGCTACAGGTTTGGTTATTAGAACATTTTCAGAGAGGTAAATATCGTCAGGAACTTCTGCGATGACCATTGAATGACTACATAGCCTACAACCATCCAAAAAGAATGACATTTATCGTAGATAGGTTCGCGCAACCCGGAAATATTGTGAGCTGGGTGCGCTTCTTCAGCAATTTGACTGATGAAAGGGTACATTGGATGTTCGAATGGTTCCCTAGCAACTAGTTCATCATCAGGTCAAGAGCAGCCACTCATTTAGTGTTGATCGGGTTAAGAGGAATCTATCCTTATGCTTTTATAAGAGTAATGAGGCAAGCGGGAAGAAAGCAGGTTATACCTCGGGTTTCCAACATGGTCCAGTATAAAGCAGACTTTAAAGGGAACATCATTCCGTTCAAGTTCGAGGCGCAGCATATGTGGAATCAAAAGGTCATTGTAGAGAAAGACACTATCGAGCCAGACAGGTACCATGCCGACCATGTATACTTCTACCCATCATGGTTGGTAGATGATATAGCGGGAGATGCCAAGCAGGGATTAATATGAAAAATAGGGTTATAGATGACGTTGTTGAAGCACAAGTCAAGTATAGGATGCTGCGCAAGAGGGTTTTCGAGTCTGAAGCTAGACATTTGGAACATCACAAAGTGGATATGGAAGCTATCGGCGAATGGAAAGAAATTGCTACTAAATCAACAGAAAGATTGGAATATTTGGAGCAAGGGTTAATGGAACTCGAGGGGAAAATGAGGAAGAGGCTCTCAGATTGTCAGAATACGGAAGGCAAAAAGGGAGGGCACCTAGCAAGGGCTTACCTACTATTGGACATGCGCGACCTGGGAAACTTGATTGATGGATCCAGAAGGCCAAGCATAGAGAAGGTCCCTCTGGGGCCAAATAGATTAGGAAATGATGTTCTTTACTACTTTTTAGCCTAGTTTTAGATTTCTATTGTATTAAGGCAAATGCCATTAGTGACTTTCTTATTATTGTCGTTTTAGTATGGATTTGATTCATTTTCGCATTAATGAAATGAAACAATTATCGGCATCAATTTTCTCCAAGTTTATGTGTCGCTTAGGCCTACCTCGGGCACAATAAGGTCCCCCAAATTAGGACGCGAATTTATTTATTGATTTTGCAACACATGTTTAATATCGCAAATATCCTTTCAATATCCCTTACTAACTTGGTTACCTTTTTTGTTTTTCTTTTCTTTTGTTTATTCCCATTCCCCAAAGGTTGGTTCTTGCATACTGGCATCATCCGCATATCATACTAGACCCGGAGGTCCTCCACCTCCTCCTCCACCAAGTGATCCTAAAGGCAAAAGCAAAGGGAAAGAAAAAATGGACGATTTAAGCGGTATCAGAAAGGATAATGCAGAAAACGTTGAAACCTCGGACGGTCGGAATACTCTAGTACAAAGCGAATTGGTCCTACGTCTGGAACAGAAAATATTGGAGATACAAGGGGAACTTGAGCAAGTCCGGAACTTGGCAAACCTTTCCCTCGCCCTAAACGTCCCCGACCTTAACCAACAAAACACAAACGCCCAAAACCCTGTACCTCCTCAAAACACACAAAATCTGCCAAATCCTCCCGCACCACATCAATATGCCACACTTCTCAGAACCAAAACCCTCCGTTGATCACTATGCCTCAACAACATCATCACCACCCAACTCAACACCTACAAATAACCGTATACCACACCCCTCAGAATGCACCACAACCTACTCCTGACCCACAAAACTCAACCGATGACCACCATTACACCCAGATTCCCGGAGTCTACCAAAGCAATCCCATATATATGGAAACCTTACCCCACACACCACAACAGACCCTATACATACCCGAATCCGCCGAGAAGGACCTGCTCATCAAGAATATGGCGGAGGAACTCAAGAAACTTACTGGCAGAGTTCAAAGTGTTGAAGGGGGCAAAGGCATTGAGGTTTTGAATTATGAAGATTTGTGTATTCAGCCAGATGTAGAACTGCCAGAGGGTTACAAACCTCCTAAGTTCGAAATATTCGACGGAACTGGTGATCCGAAGTGCACTTGAGAACGTATTGTGACAAGCTTGTAGGAGTTGGCAGGGATGAAAGAATCCGCATGAAGATGTTCATGAGAAGCCTCACCGGAGACGCCCTGTCTTGGTACATCAGTCAGAACCCAAAGAAATGGGTTAATTGGGTGAGCATAGCATCAGATTTCATGGATCGGTTCAGTTTTAACACAGAAAATGTACCAGACATTTTCTACATTCAGAATCTCAAGAAGAGGCCAACGGAAACTTTTCGCGAGTATGCTACTCGGTGGAGGTCTGAAGCTGCAAAAGTAAGACCAACACTGGAAGAAGAACAGATGTATAAGTTCTTTGTCAGAGCTTAGGTTCCGCAATACTACGAAATACTGATGGTTATTGAAAATCATAAATTTTCTGACATCATCAAATTGGGAGAAAGAATAGAAGAAGGGATCAAAAGCGGAATGGTGACAAATTTTGAAGCACTCCAAGCCACGGAATGCTAAATAAAGCTTTTAACAAATGCATGGCTAATAAAGAATCGGTCAAAAAATACAGACCAACACAATAGTTGTGTTCACATGAATCTAATGGATGTACAATGTGTAAAATATTCCGAACTTTAAGAAAATCCCACAAGAAAACAACCTATTGTGCACAATTATTAAACTAATCATATTAAATATCATTCATAGAAAAAGGATTAATTCTCATGAATTTGTACCAAACATGTATTTACTTAAAGTAAAATGATTACAGTAGGTAATTTACAAGTGGAGTGACCTAAAAGTGTAACTAAATATAATAGCATACATGTAAGAAAAAAATACAATTATCTTATAAAATAAGAATGTCATGCTTACGTAGTGAACAACTAGTTTAATTAATTAGGTTCGTATTTATCCTAGTCAATTAATCAAGTTGCGAAAGCGTATCTAATAATCTAATTATAGATGAAAGCTACGCATACATTTGGCATACATATTTAATATTAACTAGTTAAATAGATGTATTTAGTCCTAAGTGTTGTCACATACAGACAAATATCAAGAAAGCACAAATAAATGATTAGATATGGTATCTATCTACGATTTTACCATACTTGTATTTTTGAGTACATCCGAGAACATGAAGTACGAAGGGGAGAAAGTTGACAGGGATTCGCCTTTTTCTTCAAACGATGTCTTTGAAAGATAACTCCTGAGTTGGGTACCTCGCAAAATTAAACAACGAAATATTAGTAAATAACATAACAATAATATATGAAGAATTAAAGTATTTTTTTTAAATTGTTTTGGAAATTGTTTGAAATGTTATAGGAAAATATTTTTATTTTTTGAAAGATTATCTGAAAATGGTTTAGAAATATTTCTTTTGGAAACTAGTTTTTTGGAAAATGATTTTGAAAAATAATTTAAAATATATTATAGGAGGCTCAGATATGTATTTTTGGTATCCGTCTAGACATGAGAACGGGAGCTGCTTGGTTGCGACTATGGCGGCCGATCGTGTCGCCCTCCAAAGGTTATTGGTTTATCGCGTCCTCATCTTTTGTTTTCGATGTTGTTCATAATCGCCTCGTTATTTCGGGCCCGGTCCAAGGTTCATTTAGGGCGTCGTGGGCTCAAAAATTTATTCTCATCGGCCTAAGTCCACAAGTGCAAGTACTTCAGAGATCAATAATATCAGTCGGGTGTTTGGGGTATCTGATGATAAAAGGCCCACAAATGATAACATAAAATTCAATCCAACACAAAGATACTCAATGTGAATTTCATAATTGAAATAGACATCAACACAACGCAAAAAGATGTGACAGTGGTCAAAATGTCAAAGCCCAACCACTACTACCACGATAATATATGTCGGAGGCACAATAACAAATAAATAGAGGCGAGCAGATATGTAACGACCCGGCCGTTCATTTTGAGTATTGTAGCCATGTACCCCTATTTATTGCTTATTATATGTTTTGTTGTTATGTGACTTGCCGAGGTGGTTGGTTTGGTTTCAGGGATGTTTCAAAATGAATTGGGACACTTAGTCCCAAGGTTGGAAGCTTAAGTTGAAAGAGTTGTTCGGATATTCACGTATGAGTAAACGGCTTTGAAATAGAGTTTTAATGGTTTTGTTAGCTTCTTATGGTAATTTTGGAGTTAGGAGTATGTCCGGATATTGATTTGGAGGTCCGTAGGTTATTTTGGCTTAAATTGGGGAAAGTTGGAAAGTTGAAGGTTTGGAAAATTGAGAAGTTTGACCGAAAGTTAACTTTGTTGATACCGCACTCGGATTTTGGTTCCGGTATTTGGAATAGGTTCGTTGTTTCATTTATCACTTATGTGCAAAATTTGAGGTCAATCGGAGTTGGTTTGGTGTGATTAGGCATTGGTTTTAGAAGTTGGAAGTTCAATAGTTTATTAGGCTTGAATTGGGACATGATTCGTGATTTCGATATTGTTTGATGTGATTTGAGGCTTCAACTAAGTTCGTATGATATTTTAGGATATGTTGGTATGTTTGGATGGGGTCCGGGGGGCCTCGGGTGTGATTCGGATCATGTTCGGCTCATTTTTGGACTTATTGGACTGCTGAAATAGTTGTATCTGATTTTCTTATACGCGTTCGCGAGAGAGGTCTCGCGATCGAGAAAAGTACTTGGGTGACTGGTAAAGTTTGTTCATCGTGTTTGCGAGAAGATGGACGCGTTCGCGATGGTCTAGTGGGTATGTGCATCGTGATCACAAGAGGGGGCTCGCATACACATAGAAGGATGAGGCTTGTTGGGCATCAGGCATGTAAGCCTTCGTGTTTGCGGGAGATGGGTCGCGTTCCCGTAGACGTTGGACCAACGGTTGTCGCATTCGCGTAAGAGGAATTTGCAGCTGAGGATTTTTGTGCTTCGCGAATGCGAGGCGATTTCTGTGTTTGCGAAGAAGGGCCAATGGGCAGACTATTAAAATTTAAAAAATGAGGGTTAAAGTATTATTTCATATTTTGACTTGAGGAGCTCGACTAGGGGCGATTTTTTCTGAGGGATTTCACTACAAATCAAGATATTTGAGTCGTTCGTTGGCTGATTCATGTGGCAAGGGTTTGTTGGAGCATTGAGTTGCGCGCTTTGAGGTAAATAACACTTCTAAACTTTATATTGAGTGTATGAATCCCTGGAATACGTGTTATATGGTTGGTGTTGGGGTGTTGCATATGCTAGGTGATTGCGTATAGGCGTGCACTGTGGTAGTTATGACTCGGTTGATTCTATGGTACTGGTAGTTATCTAGTCTTGTTTATATCCTTGTAATTCCTATGTGTTAGAGTAATTGAGCTGTGATCCATGTTAGAAATCATGTTTAGTCTATGTACTTATTCTTTTGGGACCCACTGAGGTCATTTATGCTATTGAGTTATTTGCTTAAGTTGCAATTATGTACTCAGTCATATTTATTCATTTGCATATCATATCTCAGTCTCTGTTATCATTTACTATTACATCATGTTATTATTGTTTGGGCTGGGTGGTATAAGATTTGTGAGCCCATGAGACTAGAGAGATTGATGACTGAATTGGGGCCTGAGAACCGAATTGTGAGTGATATTGTGGATCGGGCCGAACACCGCACTAGGCCATATTGTCTTTATATCGATTACTATTATAGATCGGGTTGCACGCCGCAACAGGCCTTATTGGCTTATTTATTATTATGGGATCGGGCTGCATGCCACAGCAGGCCATATTGGCTTTATATTAGCGCTTGGGCAGGATCCGCCCCTCCGGAGTCTGACATACCAGCAGTGGGGGCAGGTATCGTATAATTTTGAGTGATTGTGTATGATGAATATAAGTATGAGAGACAGATTGAGTATTCTGAGAGTGTGAGTACTTGTGAGTATCACTATGATGCATTACATTTGACATGAATATTTGACTCGTAGGCATAGAGATGTAGCATTCCTTATGCTAGCTGTACTTGGTATATTTTATCACTGTTAGGCTTAAATTTTTGAACTTTAAAGCATGCCCAAATTTTTGTACTGTGTACAAGCTGAATATGGAAGTTCTCTGAGTTATTACTGTCATTATCTTGTTATATCTATGTTGTCATTATTTGATTCGGACAGTATCTTACTAAGCTCATCATTGCTTTCACCCCAAGGTTAGTCCTGTTACTTATTGAGTACATTTGGTTGATTGTACTCATACTACACTCTGCACTTCGTGTGCAGATCCAGGTACATCTTGACGTAGTGATTGCTAGATCTGGTGTTAGTACATGCTCGGAGACTTCGAGGTAGCTGCTATGACACCCGCAGACCTTGACTCTCCTTTCTTTCATTTTATTTTAGTAATGTTCTATTTTTCAGACAGTTGTACTAGAGTTTTAGACTATGTTGACATTGGTAGCTCATGTACTCGATGACACAAGGATTTTGGGATTGTTATAGTTGAGTTGCAGTTGTTCTTATCATTTATTTATGAGATTTTTCACTGTTGAACTTATTAAATCATGTTTTAATCCAAATGCATAGTTTTTATGTGATTGTCGGCTTGCCTAGTAATGTGTTAGGCGCCATCACGATAGGTTTGGATTTTGGGTTGTGACAAGTTGGTATAAGAGCACTAGGTTACTTAGGTCTCACGAGTCATGAGCATGTTTAGTAGAGTCTTGCAGATCAGTACAAAGATGTTTGTACTTATCTTCGAAAGGCTACCGAACTGTTAGGAAACTTCACTTTCTTTATTCTTGTCTTGCGGATTTGTTGATTCCAGAAATTAAACTTCTATTATTCAATTCTCTCACATATGGTGAGGACACGTGCGACCAGATTGGACGGACGGCCACCAATACCACCAGCTAGGACTGCGAGAGGTCGGGGCTGCGGTAGAGGCCGAGGTGTAGCTTGTACTGTAGCTAGAGCAGCACATATGGAGCCACCAGTTAGTCCAGCTTAGGAACGGATACTAGATGTGGTTGAGCTGGTGGAACCAGCTTAGGCACTAGCTGTGCCAATTGTGATTCCATGCCTTCAAGAGGCTTCAGCCCCAATATTGACGGTATGCACTAGCCTTACTCAGCCAATTTCAGTTCCGGCGGCACCAACCACTTCTCAGGCCAGGGAAGGTGTTTAGACTCTCACCGCCCATACTCCAGAGCAGGTGGTTTAGGGACTTCAGATACCAGGGTTACTACCAGCCTAGCCGGTTCTAGATGCTCGGGCCTAGGTTGGTCCACCATTGATTGACAAGGAGCAGAAGAGGCTAGAGCAGTTTGGGAGGCTCTGGCCTCCAGAGTTCAGTAGGGTTGAGTCATAGGATGCTCCAGATTTCTTAGATAGGTGCTAGCGGATCCTTCGCACGTTGGGTATTCTGGAGACTAGTGGAGTTTCATTTACTACTTTTCAGTTGTCTGGGGCAGCCTTCAGATGGTGGGAGGCCTATGAGTTGAGCAGGCCAGCCGGTGCTGCACCACTTACGTGGCATGAGTTCTCAATTCTCTTCTTAGAGAAGTTTTTTCCACAGACTCACAGGGAGGAGTTGTGTAGACAGTTTGAGCAGCTGCACAATGAGGGTATGTCAGGGACTTAGTATGAGATGAGATTTTCAGAGTTGGCTCGTCACGCGATATGGTTTGTTCCCATAGAGAGGGAAAGGATTAGGAGATTCATTGATGGACTCAACCATGGATTGCGCTTCGTCATGACTCGGGAGATTGCATCAAGTTCGAGGTTTAACGATATGGTTGATATTTCTAGACGCCTAGAGCAGGTTCGTAGTCAGGAGCATGAGGAGAGGGAGGCAAAGAGGCCTCATGGTTTGGGTCGTTTTAGTAGTGCCTCATCTGGAGGACAGTCCCACCACAGCAGGGGTCGCCCTTATAGGCCTGCATAGATGGCTCGTCCAGTTCATTATGGTGCATCAGCTAGCCATGGTTCATAGAGTGCTCATCTGGGTCAGTCATCTCCCAGTGCCCTTCCATCTCAAAGTTCATCATGTGCTCCATCAGTTCAACGTTTATCTATACATTGTTCTCGGGGCCCGATTCAGCCCCCGCCACCATTAATGGATCAAAGTTGCTTCGAGTGTGGAGAGTTTGGACAAGTGAGGAGGTATTGTCCTCGTCTTTTGGGAGGTCCAGTTCCGCAGAGGGGTCAGGTTATGACTTTCGCACTAATTATTTCACCGCCCGTTCAGCCAGCTCGGGGTGGGGCTCAAGCAGCTCGAGGTCACCCTAAAGGGGGAGACCGATTAGGTGGTGGTCAGGCTCGATGTTATGCTCCCCCCACCCCCCGGGACAGAGGCCGCTGCTTCAGACACAGTGATCACAGGAATTGTTTCAGTGTGCCACAGGGATACTTCCATATTATTTGACCCTGGTTCCACTTATTCATATGTATCATCGTATTTTGCTCGTTATTTGGATTGCCCCGTGATTCCTTAGTTACACCTATTCGTGTATCTATGCCGATGGGTAATTCCATTATTGTGGATCGTGTATATCGATCGTGTGTGGTGACTATTGGGGGATTGGAGACAAGAGTTGATCTTTTACTACTTAGTATGGTTGATTTTGACGTGATTCTAGGAATGTATTGGTTGTCCCCATGTCATGCAATTCTGGATTGTCACGCTAAAATCGTGACGTTGGCGATGCCGGGATTTCCTAAGATTGAGTGGAGAGGTTATTTGGACTATGTTCCTAGTAGAGTTATTTCATATTTGAAGGCCCAACAGATTATTAAGAAGGGATGTTTGGCATATTTGAAGGCCCAACGGATGTTGGTGCTGATACTCCTACCATTGATTCTGTTCCGATAGTGCGAGACTTTCTATATGTGTTTCCTGCAGACATACCGAGTATGCCACCAAACAGGGACATTGATTGTGGTATTGACTTGGAGTCGGGCACTCAGCCCATTTCTATTCCTCCGTAATGTATGGCACCAACAGAGTTGAAGGAATTGAAAGAGCAGTTTCATAAGCTTCTTGATAAGGGGTTCATCAGGCCTAGTGTGTCGCCTTGGGGTGCACTGGTTCTGTTTGTGAAGAAGAAGGATGGTACTATGCGGATTTGCATTGATTATAGGTAGTTGAACAAAGTTACAATTAATAATAAGTATCCTTTGTCTTGCATTGATGACATATTTGACAAGCTTCAGTGAGCTAGAGTGTTCTGTAAGATTGATTTGAATTTTGGGTATCACCAGTTGAAGATTCAGGACTCTGATATGGTGAAAATGGCATTTACGACCCGCTATGGTCATTACGAGTTCCTTGTGATGTCTTCTGGGTGGACCAATGCCCCCAACAACATTCATGCATCTGATGAACAATGTATTCTAGTCATATCTTGATTCGTTTGTCATAGTATTTATTGATGATATCCTGGTGTACTTACGTATCCAGGAGGAGCATGCGCAATATCTAAGGATTGTACTACAGATGTTGAGGGAGGAGAAGTTGTATGCTAAATTCTCCAAGTGCGAGTTTTGCCTCGGTTTCGTGGTGTCATTGGGGCACGTGGTGTCCAGTAAGGGGATCAAGGTAGATCCGAAGAAGATTGAGGCAATTCAGAGTTGGCCCAGATCGTCTTTAGCTATTGAGATTCTGAGTTTTCTTGGCTTGGCCGGATATTTTTGCCGCTTCATGGAGGGTTTCTCGTCCATTGTTGCGCCTTTGACTAGGTTGACCCAAAAGGGTGCCAAATTCAGGTGGCCTTATGAGTGTGAGGAGAGCTTTCAGAAGCTCAAGACTGCCTTGACCACACTCCACTTCTAGTTTTTCCTTCAGCATCGGGTTCATATACAATGTATTGCGATGCTTCTCAGATTGGTATTGGGTATGTCTTGATGCAGGAGGGTAGGGTGATTGCTTATGCTTCATGACAGTTGAAGCCCTATGAGAAGAACTACCCCGTACATGATTTAGAGTTGGCAACCATTGTTCATGCATTCAAGTTTTGTAGGCATTATCTCTACGGCGTGTCTTGTGAGGTATTTACAGATCATCAGAGTCTAGAGCACTTATTCAAGTAGAAGGATCTAAATTTGAGGCAGCGGAGATGGTTGGAGCTGTTAAAAGACTATGATAATACTATTTTGTATCATCCTGGAAAGGCCAATGTGGTGGCCGATGCCTTGAATAGAAAGGCGGTGAGTATGGGTAGCCTTGCATATATTCTTGTTGGTGAGAGACCACTTGCATAAGATGTTCAGGCCTTGGCTAATCAGTTCGCGAGGTTAGATGTTTCAGAGCCTAGTAGACTTCTAGCTTGCGTGGTTTCTCGGTCTTCTTTATATGAGCGCATCAGAGAGCGTCAGTTTGGCGACCCCTATTTGCTTGTCCTTAAGGACACGGTACAACACGGTGATGCCAAGGAGGTTTTTATTGGAGATGATGGGGTGTTGCAAATGCAGGGCCACATTTGTATGCCCAATGTGGATGGGTTACGTGACTTGATTCTTAAGGAGGCCCACAGTTCACGGTATTTCATTCATTCGGGTGCCACGAAGATGTATGAGGACTTGAGGCAGCACTATTGGTGGAGAAGAATGAAGAAAGATATAGTGGAGTATGTGGCTCGGTGCTTGAACTGTCAGCAGGTAAAGTACAAGCACCAGAGGCCGGGCGGTTTGCTTCATAGTCTTATTACTAAGTGAAAATGGGAGCGTATCACCATGGACTTTGTTGTTGGACTCCCACGGACTTTGAAGAAATTTGATGCTATTTGGGTGATTGTGGACCGGTTGACTAAGTCTGCACATTTCATTCTGGTTGATACAACCTATTCTTCAAAGCGATTGGCTGAGATCTATATCCGTGAGATTGTTCGCCTTCATGATGTGCAGGTGTCCATTATCTCTTATCGGGAAACATAGTTCACATCGCAGTTTTAGAGGGTAGTGCGGTGAGAGTTAGGCACTCGGGTTGAGTTGAGTACAGTATTCCACCCTCAGACGGACGGACAGTCCAAGTGCACCATTCAGATATTGGAGGATATTCTTCACGGTTGTGTTATGGATTTCGAGGGTTCTTGGAATCAGTTTCTACCGCTTACAGAGTTTGCCTACAACAACAGCTATCAATCGAGTAATTAGATGGCTCCTTATGAGGCCTTATATGGGAGGTAGTGTCGAGCTCCAGTTGGGTGGTTTGAGCCAGGGGAGGCTAGGTTGTTGTGTACTGATTTGGTTCAGGATGCTTTGGAAATGTCAAGTTGATTCAGGATCGGCTTCGCAAGGCATAGTCTAGGCAAAACAGTTACGCCGATCGGAAGGTTTGTGATGTTGCATATATGATGGGAGATAAGGTATTGCTCAGAGTATCGCCCATGAAGGGTGTGATGGGGTTTGGGAAGAAGGGCAAGTTAAGCCCTCGGTATATTGGACCTTTTGAGGTACTTGAGAGAATTGGAGAGGTGGCCTACAAGCTTGGATTACCACCTTGTCTATCGAGTGTTCACCTAGTGTTTCATATTTTCATGCTTCAGAAGTACTACGGTGATCCGTCTCATGTTTTGGATTTCATCACGGTTCAGTTAGATGGTGATTTGACTTATGATATGGAGCTGGTGGCTATTTTGGATCGGCATGTTCGAAAGTTGAGATCAAAGAATATAGTTTCAGTGAAAGTTCAGTGGAGAGGTCATCTAGTCGAGGAGGATACTTGAGAGGCCGAGGGGGAGATGCGTAGCAGCTATCCATACCTATTTAAGACTCCAGGTGTAGAAACCACTTTGGGATGGTGCTACTTACGAAACAAAGTTAATTTACTACTTACAATATTCAAAAGATATTAATCTATAAAGACTTTCATAATAACTTGGTAGCAGAAATAGGCCCATGCGATAAGGTTCAAAGTGCAATATTTGCTTTTTAAAATAAACTTTGTAAAATTTCTTAATGAAATACAATGTCAAAGTATCAAGATAATGTCATACAACCCTCTTGAATAATCAATGCGTTAAAGCAACTTCCTACCAAAATTAAACTTTTAATTTGACCTCACTGCAGGTTTGTATTGTACATGAATCTCAAACTAGCAAGCATAAAAGAAAAACTAGTCTTCTCCTTTATACATATTTACAAGACAAAGTATAAATTTAGCATATTACAACACCTGGGTTATTATTACACCCTAAAAGAACGAAATAAGTCATCAAGTTAAAGTTACAAGCTTATGATCCTGAGATCCAACAATCCTCAAAAATTACATACATAAGTGTGACATATAGATCATGTACAAGTCCCAAAACTATACAAAACCTAGAAGTATATGAAAATGTGATCTCCATAAAAGGTCCCAAAAAGACAACTTCATATGGCCACTTTAAATCTCATCACGTACATTACCTACGACAGAAAACACCTATTGCTAAGCATAAAGCTTAGTGGCGTATAAACTTTGGGCTTGGAGCCATTAACTTCTCCAATTCCCCTTTTTAGTCATAGGTAGCTCAAATGAAACATAAGTTTAAAATAATTAAACAAATATATCAAAAGTATCGAATATCAAACCTTGAAGTATTTCCACATATCAATAGCAATGTTCAAGATTCAAGTGTCAAGAAAGCATATACTATCAATCTAAGAGAGTTTGCCAAATATTCATTTTCGCCAAATATGTACGTCATGCCATCACACTAAGCATAATCAGATATCAAGATGGACCGAAGCCCCAAATCAAGTAGGGTTGAAACCTAATAGTTAAGAGAAACAAGAACCATATTAAAATTTTCTTTCTAGTTCGTACTTAACATGAACAAGTTCTATAATTTAGGACGAACCACAAACCCAAAATAAAGATGGCAAAAGATTTGAATCAAGAGGCATGGCGAGATGAGTGACAAAATCACTGCCACAAGAAGGACAAAGTCCCAACAAGAATGCAAAATGATCAAGCAATCCGTACGAGTGGGCGATTTAGCGAATATCTTACAATACTTGATATAACACGAATACAACGATATAAATTGAAGATGAGAGAAACAAAATCTCAAGTTATTTCAAAACATTCCAGCAAGTAAAAAGAGTACAGTGTTTATAGACAAACCTTAGTGTTTTACCACAAAATAGTTCAACCACAACTTGTGGACGTTGGAATCGTATATGCCATAAACCAACCAAATCCGTCCACTTCATCAAACACTTCCCCTTAGATTTTACAAGGGTATATACACCTTAAATACATAATCAAATATTTATATAAGATTAGTGACTTCAGCAACTCGAACTACACATGATATTAGTGAAAATCACCCTATATCTATTACCAATCGTCTTTCTGGATGTAGGCATTGTCGTATTATGAATAACATAGAGTTTAGGAAATTGAGTTCTTACAACTGAGCTCTACCACACGATCTAGAGTAAGAAGAAAGAGTGACAGTCCTAAATGCCCTGTAGCCTCCTGCTTATAAGTGCGGTGCACAACACACCCATAAACAAGACTCTACTAGACACGGCTTGTAGACTCCCTAGGACAGAACTGCTCTGATACCACTTCTGTCACGACCCAAACCGATGGGCCGCGACGGGCACCCGGCACCTTACTCAACCGTGTACCAATGTAACATATCTTTCTTATTACTTCATCATATACACGTGACATACGGGCCTAATAGGCCAACATGATCATTTATAAACTCAAAACATAGGCCGACAAGGCCGTACAATCTTTCACGTACACGACATTTGTCTACAAGCCTCTAAGAGTACATAATTGTCATAAAGGTCGGGACAGAGCCCCGCCATACTAAAACATACACATCTAAATCATACTGACCAAACAAGCAACTCCGGAGCAAATTGAGTGTACCAATATCTTCTGCTGAGCTGATCGCCTACTTGGAGGACTCTCGACCTATCTATCGAGACATGCGGGCATGAAACACAGCATCCCCAGGCAAAAGGGACGTCGGTATAAATAATATACCGAGTATGTAAGGAATGAAAATCAGTAAATAATAGACATGAGAGAAACATGGAGTAAAAGACTCAACATGTATGTCTGAATAGCTCTGTATATCATTTCATATTTATAATGTCATGCATATGCGTATAATGTCATACCATGCTTAGGTATATGCGTTCATAACATCATCAAGCCTCTGAGGGCATCCCATCATATCATTTCGGCCACTGTGGGCAAATCATCAACGTATACCAGCTGATCAGGTGGTGGTGCGTATATAACGCTATAACCTTTTCCCATATCCCATATACATATAATATACGCGTATATAATGCCATCTGGTCATGGGTCAATGTACATGTATAAATGCATGAAATGCATAAGAAATACGTTAATAAGATTTTCTCGGAATGTCATAAAAATAATTTGCCTGTCGGATAAATTTTATCAAATACGTATTTTTCTAAGACCCATGAAGAGAAGATATAATAATAATTCACATAGGGAATCAAGAATATAGACACCCCTAATATTTCTATGAATAGAGTCATTTATGAAGATTGTGCATTTGCTCATTTCGTTTGTATCGTATTGATCATGCCAAAAAGAAAGAAGAGATAACCTTAACATACCTGAATCGATTCTCTTTTGCGAAAACACGTAACGGTGGATCGAAGTAGGGAAAAATCCGTATGATATTCTTGAGAAAGATTACACCGTACTCCGTTATAATTGCAAAATCTCACTTTCATTTTGAATTGTTAAAGCCTGGCGTTGCTTTGATATATGCAGATGCATATGAAATCTCATATTGAATTCTTGAAAATTAATATTTTGGCATTTGACATATGCTTAAAGTTGAGATGCCTCACGTTGAAAGCCTTGGAGTTCAAAATGAATTCTCTGAAGTTTCAAAATGAATTCTTTGAGTTTCAGCAGAATTATTTCAATGACTTGCTTGGTAGGCCCCACTTGACTTTAATGACTAAGCCACCAAAAGACTCTCTTAATGCCATCTTATTCTTTGGTTTTAAGAGTCATACTTTGATAAAGCCTTGGCTGCCACATTTTTGTAGTTAAAGCTTTATCCAAAATACTATTAATTAACCACTAATCTCATGATTAATTGATAATCTCTCACTATTCAATAATTAATCAATTACCCACATAATTAAGAATTATCTCAAATTACTTATAATACTACTCACTTTTAATATACCTTATACACCTTACTATCATGGCCATGTGGTACCTTGTATGGTACTAGTCCATAAATACCGGGTATTTTAGCTCAGGCCGTATTTTATCCCAAAATGTCAAAATTCGATGAAATTCATTTTATTTGATTCGTTTACCCTTTCAGCTTCACGAATTTACTCATCAATTGTTTGAAATTGCATAATACTTATAATCTCCAAATAATCTTGTCCTTGAACTGATGTCAATTATCTTACGACAAATTCAACGTACAATACTACAGGGTGTAACATCGTCATAACAAATTACTGCGGAACGTAATATCGTCGTAATAAATTACTGCGGAGCGTAACATCTCCGTAATAAATTACTACGGAGCGTAACATCGTCGTAATAAATTACTGCGGAACGTAACATCGACGTAAAAATGCGAGGCGTAACACCTGTCATATCCGAGTGGGGCCATGCAAAAAAATTGATGTTAGCTTTAAGGAAATTAATAAATCCTGACCTGAGCTCGGGGTTTAACCTTGTTCCCAAATGAAACTTCCTTTCCAAGAATTCTTCGAATAAGGCCACTTGTTCGAGTTCCTCTGCAGTGGACTTGGTTGCATTTGCCTCCTCCAGTACCGAAAAGTATCTCGGCACCTAGTGGGATTCCGATGACTCCTCACCTTTATCATCTTCATTTGGCAAGGGAGAAGGTATTGGTTCATGTAGTTGCTATCCACTGGGCTCCTTCCCTTTTGCTGTTAGAAATCGACACTGCGTTCATCTCTCTTGCTACCGGTTGATCTCCTCTTATCTGCTTAATTCCTTCTGGGGTTGGAAACTTCAACAACTGGTGATATGTTGAGGTCATAACCTTTATCTCATGTATCCACGGCCTTCCGAGGATTACATTGTAGCTAATGTCACCGTCTACCACTTCGAATAAGGTGGTCTTGGTTACCCCTTCGGCGTTTGTGGGCAACATGATCTCTCCTCGTGTTGTCACACTTGTCAAGTTGAACCCAGCTAGGAGCTTTGTCGCCGGAATGATGCTTCCGGTCAACTTTGCTTGTTCCAGCACTCTCTATTGAATGATGTTGGTTGAGCTTCCTGGGTCAACCAAAACACGATTAATTATGAAATCTAAGACATTGAGAGAAATTACCAAAGCATCATTATGTGGCAGAAGAAGTTCGTCGGCGTCTTCCTCCGTTAAGGTGATGTCATCTTCTGCGCTTCCCGGAGTCTCTTGTTATGGGTCACTGATATCTTTGTTTTCTTGGCCCCCGAGAAGGTTAAGCCATTAATTTCATTCCCTCCAAAAATCATGTTGACAGTCAACCGAGGTCAGTCTTCTGCTGTCTTCAAAGGCTCCGCATTGTCCCGGCTACGGCCATAATTATTCTTGGCTCGGTCACTTAATAACTCCTTGATATGGCCATTCTTCAACAACTTCGCCACCACTTCAAGCAGATGCCAGCAGTCCCAATTCTATAACTGTGAGCCCCATGATATTCGCACCATAATTTAGGATCCCTCTGGCTAGAATCAGATCTGATTAGCTTTGAGAATCGCGCCTCTTTGATATTCCTCATTGCCGGTACCAATTCCACTATGCTAATGTTGAAGTTGTAATCCAATAACCTGGAATATGTGGAATCCCGGGCCCCCGATACCTCTCTTTCTTGCAACGACCTGTTGTTCCAGCCACAGTTGTTTCTTCTATCGGGAGCGAACCTATCCGAGGACCGGAACCCTTTGATGTCGTGTCCCTCGGTTCTCTCGTATAGTAGGAAACGACCTTTAGAAGATCACCGATTCGCATCAAAATCACATTTGAACTTATCCTGGTCCCTGTCTCGGTCTCGTCCCTTGGTTGATGTTGGGAACCCGAGATGATCGTCTTCTATCCTTATTTTTGACTCATAATGGTTATGGACATCAGCCCATTTGGTCGCTTGGAACTTGAGCAGGCTTTCCTTCAGCTTTCGGGAGGCGTTAGAGCTTCTTGGATTCAAACCCTTTGTGAGCGCCTCCGCTGCCCATTCGTCTGGTACAACCGGTAGCAACATCCTCTATTTCTGGAATCTAATCACGGATTCCTGCAGTAATTCGGACTCACCTTACGTGATCCTAAATATGTCCGCCTTCCTGGCCCCGGCATGGGCCTTAATGAATGAATCTGCAAGCATTTCAAAATAGTCAATTGAATGCTAGGGTAAGAGTGAATACTATGTCAGAGCCCCCTTTGATAGGGTTTCGCACGACTTCTTCAGTAGGACCGATTCGATCTCATGTTGAGCCAAATCGTTTCCTTTCACAGCCGTGGTATAAGTTGTGATGTGCTCATGCAGATCCGAAGTCCCATTATATTTTGGTATGTCCGACATTTTGAACCTCTTCGGAATCAACTCCGGTGTTGCGCTCGATTTAAACGGCAATTGAGTGTATTTTTTCGAATCTGCCCTTTCAAAACTGGTTGTGCGTCCGAAATCTGATCCATTCGGGCGTGAAACTCCGTCGCATTTTGATCCATTTGTTCATTTATTTCCCTCATGAACCTCATAAGCTCAGTTTTGAAGGGATCATTCCCATTGTCATTTCTAGAACCGCTACCGGTCCCTCCAGCACCGTCGAAACCGACCTCACCCCTTCGGGTGTTATTATCAACTCTTTGAGCCGTTTGATTCGCAGGAACGTGGGGAGGAACCGGGCCCTTCCCATTGTATTTTTGGAAGCGCTTGACAATGCTTGTTTCAACTCCGTCATTACCCTATCCTGCCTTAAGAGGTGGCTCATGATGGCTTTTTGCTGTTCCCTCAAGATTTTCACTATTTCCACGACATGTTCCTCCTTCGCGTCGTCGGGAGTTGGCTCCCGCACATGTCGAGGGTACTTCCCTTCACGAACCGGGGTTGCTTCGTCCCCTTCGTTGCGGGTGTCGCTGATTGAATCTTCATGTTGAGGCAAATTTTTGTGTCCCTCAATGTTGTGTGTGATGTTGACATCATTAGCTGCCATTTCTAATTTCTTGCTAAGGAAAAATCAAGCAAGTTAATAACAAACGTAAGGATCAAAGCAATTACGCAACTGTCTAAGCCCCACGGTGGGCGCCAAACTATTTACTCATAAAACGGTATAGTAGAATTTGTTACGTGGTTTATAGACAAACGAACTGATTTGATCCAAAAAAAAATAATGAAATAAGATTAAAAGTAAGACTTAGCAATTAAAATTGAAGAAAATGACAAGCTTGGCTTCGAGAGTAGTATCTCCGAGGACAGAAATGAGAGCAATGTAAAAGAGCAAATAAAGTTATTTAATTGAGAGCGAAAATGAAATACAACATATGTTTTGTCAAGAATTTCGTGCCTTACAATTGCTGTTGAGCCTACTATTTATAGTTATACCTAGAGAAACAAGATCCTAGGATCAAGCCCTACTTAAATGATAATAAAGGAGTCATTGATGAATATGTAACAGCAAGCCATGAATGCAAATATTTTCTGCAACGACTGCCCATTTAATGTTAGAGAATATTCTTCATTGAATGCTATCCAATGACAAATATTCGATCTACTCCCATTGACCATGCTCCATTCGGGGTCTACCCGATGTCAATTGTACCTGTTATTTCCGGTACTGATTATTACTTGATTCGCCTTTTATTTGTCATCGGTTCCACGTGTCATGCTATCATTCGATCATTTATTACAATCCAATTTTACCCTATACAGTACAAACTTAATATTTGGACAAGATATCTAGTGCATTGCATGAATATAGAGACTAATATAAAATATAAATATATATAGATAGATAAATAAAAATATAAATAGGTATATGATTTTTGTGCCAAACCATGAGGAGTAGAAGACAAAATCTTAAAAAAAAAAAAAAAGAGAAAAAGGGAAGGAAAACATTTTGTAAGTGTTCAAAATAGTAATGGGCAACACATTGCAGAGGCTTGGGGGCCGATACTATCCCAACCGTTAGAAGCAGCAAAGACTCCTCTCCCTCTCCCCTTTTTTACTGCACCTCTGAGCTGAACCCCCTAAACGAAACCAAAAACCCCAGAAGTAAAAAAAATCCTC